>NC_087274.1:3765000-4965000 GCF_015220805.1 Pogoniulus pusillus | reverse complement strand
CTCTTGCAGCCTGTCCTCATAGCAGAACTGCTGCAGCCCTCTCAGCATCTTGGTAGCCTCCCTCTGGACTGGCTCCAACAATTCCATGTCCTTCTTGTGTTGGGGGCTCCAGAACTGCACACAGAACTCCAGGTGGGGTCTGACAAGAGCCGACCATCAAGTCCAAGCATTGACCTAACACCACTATGGCTATTAAACCATGTCCCAGAGTGCCATATCTACACATTGTTTGAACACCCCCAGGGATGGTGACTTTAGCACCCCCCTGGGCAGCCTGTTCCAATGCCTGACTACTCTTTCACAAAAGAAATTCTTCCTAATATCCAGTCCAAACCTCCCCTGATGCAACTTGAGGCCACTTCCTCTCATCCTACCAGTAGTATAGAATCATAGAATCAACCAGGTTGGAAGAGACCTCCAAGATCATCCAGTCCAACCTATCCAATCAACCAGACCATGGCACTAAGTGCCTCATCCAGTCTTTTCTTGAAGACCCCCAGGGATGGTGCCTCCACCACCTCCCTGGGCAGCCCATTCCAATGCCAATCACTCTCTCTGTGAAGAACTTCTTCCTAACATCCAGCCTATACCTACCCTGGCACAACTTGAGACTGTGTCCCCTTGTTCTATTGCTGGTTACCTGGCAGAAGAGGCCACCCCCCACCTGGCTACAATGCCCCTTCAGGTAGTTGTAGACAGTAATAAGATCACCCCTGAGCCTCCTCTTCTCCAGGCTAAACAGGCCCAGCTCCCTCAGCCTCTCCTCATAGGATTTGTGTTCCAGGCCCCTCACCAGCTTTGTTGCCCTTCTCTGGACATGTTCCAGCACCTCAACATCTTTCTTGAATTGAGGAGCCCAGAACTGGACACAGTACTCAAGGTGTGGTCTGAGCAGTGCTGAGTACAGGGGAAGAATAACCTCCCTTGACCTACTGGCCACACTGCTCCTGATGCAGGCTAGGATGCCATTGGCTCTCTTGGCCACCTGGGCACACTGCTGGCGTGGAGTTTCAGAAAGTGAGGTTGGCTCCAGTGTTATTTCAGTAATCTGGTGCTTCTAAAAACATTAACCAAGCCCTACTGCATAAAATCTGTGTTAAGGGCAGAAGCACTTCTTGCAGGACACCTTTCCCCTCAAGTTTTTTTGCTCCCTTTTGTAAGTGCTCTCCTTAGCCCAGTTTCCAGTGCTCCCAAGTGATGGGGACTCCAGTCCAGGCAGCAGCCAAACAGTCCTGTTTATTTATACGAATCAACCAGAGCCACACAAAAGGTTATGGCTGCAGGCCAAATGTCTTTGACATCATAGCCTGTCATTAACGGCATAAATCCTCCGTGATTTCATTTCCCAGTCAGCTAACCAGCCTCTATCACAGATTATTTCAAAGGGAAAGCAAAAAAAATTATGTTTAAACATTTACCTTCAAATCCCAAACAGATCCTATCGTTCTATTTTGCCTTCTCCATATTAAATATATTCTCTGGCACATGGCATTTTTATGACAGGTTGTGACCAGTCAGGGAGCTTGTTTCAGGAAGAGATATGCACCAAGAGCAGTTTTCTTACTGTTCCCTAAGGAGAGAAACAAAAATGGCATTTCATCTAACAAAACCTCTACTAACCACAATACTTTGCTGTTCTAATGTATTTTTTGCTCCCTTGCTTGTGCACCAGACCTCTGTTGGCCACAACAACCTCAATCAGTGCTACAGGCTGGGGACAGAGTGGCTGAGAGCAGTCAGGAAGAAAGAGACCTGGGGGTGCTGGTAGAGAGGAGCTGAAGATGAGGCAGCAGTGTGCCCAGGTGGGCAGCAGAGCCAATGGCATCCTGGCATGGCTCAGGCACAGTGTGGCCAACAGGACAAGGGAGGTTATTCTGCCCCTGTACTCAGCACTGCTCAGGCCACACCTTGAGTGCTGTGTCTAGATCCGGGCCCTTCAATTGAACAGAGATGTTGAAGTATTGGAAGGTGTCCAGGGAAGGGCAATGAAGCTAGTGAGGGGCCTGGAGCACAGCCCTGTGAGGAGAGGCTGAGGGAGCTGGGGGTGTGCAGCCTGCAGAAGAGGAGGCTCAGGGCAGAGCTCATTGCTGTCTACAACTCCCTGAAGGGAGGCTGGAGCCAGGTGGGGTTGGGCTCTTCTGCCAGGCAAGCAGAAACAGAAGAATGGGACACAGTCTCAAGTTGTGCCAGGGCAGGTCTAGGCTGGCTGTTAGGAGGAAGTTGTTGTCAGAGAGAGTGATTGGCATTGGAATGGGCTGCCCAGGGAGGTGGTGGAGTTGCCGTCCCTGGAGGTGCTGAAGCAAATCCTGGCTGGGGCACTTAGTGCCATGGTCTGGTTGCTTGGCTAGGGCTGGGTGCTAGGTTGGCCTGGTTGAGCTTGGAGGTCTCTTCCAACCTGGCTGATTCTGTGACCTCACTTTTTTTTTATTGCCTGTAAACCTGAAATCACTGAAATTAGCCCAGATTAGTCTTTGAGAGCAAAACAACCCAATGGGGCTGCCTCCAAAAGAAAACATCTGTAACAAGGGTAATGTACAGTACTGCTCTCATCTGGAAAGTGTCCTGCTGGTGATGGCTCCTCAGGAGTAGTTAATTCACTTCAGGAGAAGTTAATTATATGCAATTATAGATGGATTCTGAGATCAGAATGAATTCAAAGGAAGAAAACTCAGGATCAGATCTAGTCCATTCCACATCTGCTGCAGAAAGGACAGGGTGACACAGGCAGTTTGGTACTTGGTGGAACCAGTGGCTGGGCAGAGGCAGTGAGCCTGATCCTCCTGATATCAGAGCAAACACCTGGAGGCTGTATGTTATCAATCACTGATGCTTTAAGATCAAAGGGGATGGAGCATCACAAAGAGCACCAGGCAGTGAGCAGGATGCCAAGGGACCAGGACTGGATGACCTTGGAGGTCTCTTCCAACCTGGTTGATTCCGTGATTCTATGATAACACAGCTGAGAGGGTGCCCCAGCCTGAGAAGGTAGATTTGAGTTTTTCCAATGCAGAAAATAACAACATAGGGGCACACAAACAAGTCCAGATGAGCAAATGCAATCTCCCCACTCTCTCTGGCCACCCTGCAGTTGTTCAGAAGAGAAAGGACAGGACTGGAGCTGGACATTATGGCACAACCCCAAAGTTCCTATGTGAGCCATCACTCATGGCTTCAGCCCACATTACCCTGTACCTGAAAACCCTCACCACCACCAAAGAGTAACAGAAAGGACAGGATTGGAGCTGGACATTAAGGCACAAACCCAAAGTTCCCATCTAGGCCATCACTAATGCCTTCAGCCCACATTACCCTGTGCCTAAAAGCCCTCACTACTACCAAAGAGTAATAGAAAGGACAGGACTGGAGCTGGACATTAAGGCACAAACCCAAAGTTCCTATGTGAGCCATCACTCATTGCTTCAGTCCACATCACCCTGTACCTGAAAGCCCTCACCACCACCACCAAAGAATGACAGAAAGGACATTAAGGCACAAACCCACAGTTCCTCTGTGAGCCATCACTAATGCCTTCAGCCCACATTACCCTGTGCCCAAAAGCCCTCACTACTACCAAAGAGTAATAGAAAGGACAGGACTGGAGCTGGACATTATGGCACAACCCCAAAGTTCCTATGTGTGCCATCAGCCCACATTACCCTGTGCCTAAAAGCCCTCACCACCACCAAAGAGTAACAGAAAGGACAGGACTGGAGCTGGACATTATGGCACAACCCCAAAGTTCCTATGTGTGCCATCAGTCCACATTACCCTGTGCCCAAAAGCCCTCACTACTACCAAAGAGTAATAGAAAGGACAGGACTGGAGCTGGACATTATGGCACAACCCCAAAGTTCCTATGTGTGCCATCAGCCCACATTACCCTGTGCCCAAAAGCCCTCACTATCACCAAAGAGTAATAGAAAGGACAGGACTGGAGCTGGACATTATGGCACAACCCCAAAGTTCCTATGTGTGCCATCAGCCCACATTACCCTGTGCCCAAAAGCCCTCACTACTACCAAAGAGTAATAGAAAGGACAGGACTGGAGCTGGACATTATGGCACAACCCCAAAGTTCCTATGTGTGCCATCAGCCCACATTACCTTGTGCCTAAAAGCCCTCACCACCACCAAAGAGTAACAGAAAGGATAGGGCTGGAGCTGGACATTAAGGCACAACCCCACAGTTCCCATCTGAGCCATCACTCATGCCCACACTAGCCCTGTGCCCAAAAGCCCTCACCACTACCACCGAAGACTAACACGAGGACCTCCCGCATACTTTAGCAAACATAAATTAGATGTTTCCTTCTTTCCACAGACCCCCCCCCTCCTTTTTTTTTTCCTTTTGGAGCTGTCTGGGCTCTCAGGAGGCCCCCTCCCCTCCAGCAAACCCTACCCAGCCGTGCAGACAGCAGGGGTGTGTCAGAGCACTGGTGTGAGAGCCAAAGTTAAATACGCCTGCAAAGCACCAGTAGCTCCGCTCTTATGAGTAACGCATCCCAAAGGTGCCATAACATGCACGGATCCAATGAATTCTGGGGCACTGGAAGGAGTACAGCAAGAGGAGGAGCTGCAGAGGAGAGGTTCGTAGGAAAGCCAACGAGTTCTTTTTCCACAATTCATCATACTCCTCTTACACTGAGAGCTTGCCTTTGCCTCCAACTGCAGAGATGAAAAGTCACACAACTCCAGCATGGCTTGAGCCAGCCAAGAAAAAGAAAAGCAGCTTTTTTTCTGCTCCCCAGGGCATATATTACGGCTATTTGTTAACTTCTTTTTTAAATCTGTGGAGGAGACAAACTTCAAGGAGGGAATGTGGTCATCTCTTATCTGAGACAAAATCTGCCGTGCTGGAACAGGCTGAACGTGTTTTGTTAGGAAGATGTGTGAGGGGTAGGAATATATTGGAGTGGTCATGCTTGGCTTTTTCAGCACAAATCCTGCACCACAGTGCTGTCTTTCTGAATGCCAGGCATGCACTGGGCTGTTATGGTGCTGGTGGAAATAATAAGCAGCACATCAGCAACCTGGCAAGAAGAATCATTTGTGTGCCAGAGCAGAGCAGGATGGACGTCAGCAGCAAAGCAGACTTCTCCCCTCACCTGCAACTGCCATGGTTGCAGAAGCTCCCAGAAGGACCAGGCAAGTCCTTCTGCCCTTGTGCTCAGCACTGGTCAGGCCACACCTTGAGTGCTGTGTCCAGTTCTGGGCCCCTTAATTTAAGAAAGGTGTTGAGATGTTGGAACATGTCCAGAAAAGGGCACCAAGGCTGATGAGGGGGCTGGAGCACAGCCCTGTGAGGAGAGGCTGAGGGAGCTGGGGGTGTGGAGCCTACAGAAGAGGAGGCTCAGGAGTGATCTCATTGCTGTCTACAACTACCTGAAGGGAGGCTGTAGCCAGGTGGGGTTGGTCTCTTCTCCTAGGCACCCAGTAACAGAACAAGAGGACACAGCCTCAAACTGCACCGGGGCATGTTCAGGCTGGATGTTAGGAAGACATTCTTCATGGAAAGAGTGATTGGCATCGGAATGGATTGCCTGGGGAGGTGGTGGAGTCATCATCACTTGAGGTGTTTAAAAGGAGACTGGATAAATTACTTAGTGTCATGGTTTAGTTAATGAGAAGGGTTAGGTGATAGGTTGCACTCAATGATCTCAGAGGTCTTTTCCAATCTGGTTAATTCTTTGATCCTGTGATTCTCTTTGTGTGCTTCTGTGGATGATGAGCTGAGCATCAGCAAAACTTTGTGAGCCTTCAGAGTAGATCAAGTTACCTGCAAACATATCACAGAATCAGAGTCACTACAGTTGGAACATCATCATCATCAAGACCAACTACTATCTAACTCTCCCAGGACCACTACTGCACCCTATCATTGAGCACCATATCTAGATGCCTTTAAAATACACCCAGTGATGGTGATTCAACCACTTCCCTGGGCAGCCTGCACCAGTACTTGAGAAACTTTTCAGTGTAGAATCTTTTCCTCACGCCTAATCTAAACCTCTTCTGGTCTAACTTGATGCCATTCCCTCTTGTCCTAACATGTTGGGAAGCTTTCTTCTGAAGAGCCATCACCAGCAGCCACCGTCTGAAGAAATGACAGGATGAGGAGGAATGGATTTAAACTGGCAGAGGGGAGATTGAAGCTGGAAATCAGGAAGGAGTTGTTTATAGTGAGGGTGGTGAGACAAAGGCACAGGTTGCCCAGGGAGATTGTGGCTGCTTCCTCCCTGGAGGTGTTCAAGACCAGGTTGGATGAAGCCTTGAGCAACCTGTTCTAGTGGGAGGTGTCCCTGCCTATGGCAGGGGGTTGGAACTAGGTAATCTTTGATGTCCCTTCCAACCTAAACCATTCTATGAATCTTTCCAGGAACACAGAAATGCCTATGGAAGAAAACCTGTAAGATCTGCAGCATGTGCAGTGAGGCTTTCAAGCAGTACATAATTAATTACATCTCAAATACATGCAATTCATTTGTATGTGTAATAAAATATCCAGAACTCTGAAAACTCAGAGTGTGAGAGACTAGAGACTGTTCAATCACTCACTCCAACAACAGTATTGTCATTAAAAAGGCTCCCCGATGCCATTCCTGCAGCAGATGGAAAGGAGGGAGAATGCATGCAAATGCTCCTCACATTTTCTTTTCCAGTTCTCCCAGTGGCTTAATTTATATCTGATGAGTCTACAGTTTTAAGCAGGAGAATAGCACATTAGTCTCTCTGGTAATACTGCTCAGGATGAAAGCACTCTCATTATTCACACTGAAAGACTCAGATTCATTGAAACAAGAACTGTCACAACACACTGAGGTCCAGGGATTCCTACGGGAGGTAGTCTGACATCCTTGAAGCTGACTTGCATTAATTCATGCCTATTACATCGTCTGTTTGTCCACTGGTTCTAAAGATGCTTAGCCAATGCATACCTTGAGTTAATTCACCAGAAAAGCTGTCAGATAATACACCAAGGGATGGGCACAGTCATTCCAGCAGCCCCTTCTCATTCATAGAGTCATGGAATCATAGAATCATAGAATCATAGAATCAACCAGGTTGGGAGAGACCTCCAAGCTCAGTCAGGCCAACCTAGCACCCAGCCCTGGCCAATCAACCAGACCATGGCACTAAGTGCCCCAGCCAGGCTTTGCTTCAACACCTCCAGGGACAGCAACTCCACCACCTCCCTGGGCAGCCCATTCCAATGCCAATCACTCTCTCTGACAACAACTTCCTCCTAACATCCAGCCTAGACCTCCCCTGGCACAGCTTGAGACTGTGTCCCTTTGTTCTGTTTCTGCTTGCCTGGCAGAAGAAACCAACCTCATCTGGCTACAGCCTCCCTTCAGGTAGTTAGAATCATAGAATGATAGAATCAGTCAGGTTTGGAAGACACCAGAAGGATCATCTAGTTCCAATCCCCCTGCCATGGGCAGGGACACCCTACCCTAGATCAGGCTGACTAGATCCTCATCCAGCCTGGCCTTAAACACCTCCAGGGACAGGGCCTCAACCACCTCCCTGAGCAATCCATTCCAGGGCCTCACTAGTCTCATAGTGAAGAACTTCTTCCTCACATTGTAGACAGCAACAAGGTCACCCCTGAGCCTCCTCTTCTCCAGGCTAAACAACCCCAGCTCCCTCAGCCTCTCATTCAACACTGAGTGCAAAGATCTGCAGAAGGATTTCATCACAGGATGAGCTATAAATGTTGAAAATATCAAGATGCTCCAACTCCTTAAAATGTTGCCACTATAAATGTAAATAGCAAATCTGCAAAGGTTCTTGAGATCAAAGCCTGGCAAAGAGCATCGCAGGAAGGAGAGAGAAAAGAAGAGGGCAAGAATGAGAAGGGCAAACATAAGCTCTCGAGCCTACTGGGAGATATCTTTTGAAAACTTGAGATAATGACTCAAATACAGTTCCATCACTGACTCTAATTAGGATAAGTCAGCACTCCCCTAATTGCTTTTAATGTCCTTGGCTTCTTTGGAAGAAGGAGTGACTGCACACAAGGTGTGCAGCCCCATGTTGGGGCATGGGGATGTGGAGGAGAGCACCACATCCAAGGGCCACAGCCTCCACATCCTGCTGGTAGGGATGCAGTGCTCATAAGCAATGTCCCATATGGGATCAGATGTTCAGTCTGGCCAGACAAAGAGGGAGAAGGGAGGCCAAGGACATCACAGTCTGCAAGAGCACCTGCTTCCAGCAGCACAGCCTCTGCAAGGTAAGATGCAGGTGACATCATGCCTCCCTCGACTGAATTAATTGCTTTCCTTTTGCAGATGCTGCTGTCACAATCACCCCAAGCCCTGCAGGTAGATGTCCTTCAGGTGGAGCTACTGACCACGCTAAAAAGAGCAGATGGAGCTGTTTCACCCTCCATGTGCTTTGAAATGCACTGAGTGCATTTCAGCTGCTCCATACCTTTATTCACTGTATTTTCCTTTAAAGCTTTTATTTTCTCTCTTCAATGAGCTGCTGGGCTTCTTCTTAGAGGACAGACATCTCTTGCCAATCTCTCTTACAGAAGGAAGAATGGAATTCCCTCTGTTTCCATCTGAAGATCACAGAGGAGTCCTGAATCAGCTGCAGAAAGCTCTCTTGCCTAAAGTGTAAACAGAGAACATACCAACTTTTGATTTGCCTCTGCCTTTCCAGCAAAAGTGAAGTCAGTGCAAGTATCAACATGGGAGAAAGGAAAAAAAATGATCCTCTGGTCTGGCTGGCATTCTCTGTGTGCATGAAGAAAGACTCACCCAAATACAGGGGGAAGAGTGAAAACGTTTTGGTTACAAGTAGACATTCATCCTTCCCGGGAGCTGACAGCCACTGCACCAGTCAAGGATGTTAAAAGACTTCAAAAACAGAGCTTTAAGCCATATTATTTCTCTGGATAATCTCTCTGCCCCAGGGTGAGATTCATCCCTCTTCAGGAAGATCCTGTGCTATTAACTACAGAAATCCATCTTTTTCTCCTTAACAGCCTATTATACATCAATTAAATGAAACCCTGATAATGATTTCAGTGGAGGCAGTGTCTTGGACTTTATTAGTCTTGGGCAGCAGCAGCAGCAGCCACCAGATCTTTCTCAAAGCTTCATAACCCAGACATTTCTCAGGTGGTGACCTCAGAGTGCTCTGGCTTGGTTTGCTCTTTATTCACAGCAGAGCTGTATTTGCACTGGGGAGCAGCACGCCCCCAAGGCAGCAGGAGGAGGCTTAGGCAGCCTAACCAGGAGGTACCATTCTTGTCATGTAGTGCAAAACAATTAACGAGTTAATTTGCATTAATCTGGTTTATGTACTGCAAGGTACCTTCATAAAATCGTTTCAGGTGGAAAAAGACCTCTAAGACCTTGCTGCAGAGCTCCATCACACCAGGACGCATGAACTAACCCAGACAAAGCAGGCATTGAATCCCAGAGCACATCCCATCCCAAACCTTCCCTGCATGCTGATTTCCACCTGCCAAGAATCCAGACCCATGAAACAAGCTCCTCTGAAGTGTGGGTTAAAGATTCTGAAAGAGCAACCGTTCCTTTCAACATTATCATGCATTTTTTTTTGCACACCAGGGAAATCTGCAGCCAGCCTGAGCTTGGCATGTCAAAGGAGTCAGCATGCCCGGCTGGTTTGGGGGGAAAACTGGGAAAATAGGAAGCAGTTGGTTCATGCAGCTTTCTCCAAAGCACTTTCCATGCTGCTTGCTGTCTGTGTTGTGCTCTTGCAGAGTTGCCAGCACCAATGTGAGCAGGGGAAGGAGAAGAGTTTAGCTCCCTAACCACCAAAATACAGCCTTTCCCAGCATGAGAAGGTAAAGGCACTGACAGGAGAGGGTGCTAACGGTTTAGGCAAAGGGAACAGACAGTAGAATATGCAGAGTGTGCCCGCCCCCACACCGGACCTGTTGCCCACGCAGGAAACATCAAAGCCAGGGTCAGGTCAGTGAGCAGCTAGGACAGAGAATAAGCAGATCCAGGCTGTGGCAGCTAATCTGTATCTCTAAATCCAGCCTCATCATTATTATCACAGGCTTTCCAGGAGACCATTAGATTTGAAAAGTAAATCTGAATTTATAAATGGAGTCCTCCTGGATAGGGTCAGGGCTCCATCTGAGGCATCAGTTAACAGCATTACAGACTGATAAAAGGTTTGAAAAGCCAGGGGAGGGGGCAGGCCTGCACTGAAATGCTTCATGGCCATCCTCAGCTGCTGCAGCCTGTTTGATTCCAGTTAGATCAGCAGCTTCCAGCTGAGTCACAGTTGTGGAGCCTCAATATGTGCCCAGGAGGCCACACACGATCAGGAGGAAAGGAGCTTCCCAACCCAGACAAATAAGGGCATTGGGTCTCTTTGGCTAGTCAAGACATGTCTCAGTTACCCTTCCTCATCCCATCACACAAACCCCAGCTCCACACTTGTTCCATCAGGCTCAGGACTCCAGACAAATGAGGTTTGTATGAAGATCAGAGCAAACATGTTTGGCATGGAGCTGAGGAGCATCACTTCAATAAGGGGATGTTCCAGGCAATCATGAAACATGGGGATTTGAAGATGAGTTTCCTGCTTCAGTTTTTAATCCCTTTCCAAATCTTCCCACATGCTTGCTTATGTTCAGTGTTTTCACACCCCCCCATCCCCCTCCACCCCTTCCTTTGCTTTGTAGTTTGTGCAGACTTTGAGCATTTTTTTCCCCTCCTCTTCTTACAACTCAGAGCTAATGATCTGAGGCTCTGCAGTGCCAGGTATGACCTTAAGAAAGTCTCTTGGTCTCTCTGGGGAAGATCTTCCTTTGGTACAAGTTGCTTTAGTGTCCTCATCTGGGAAATAATGATGGCATAACCTTTCCTCCTGCCTTTTGCCCAGGCAGAGAAGGACCTGTCTCTTCATAAAGTGTTTGAGCCTAGGACCGTGCTCATCAGCCAGCCACAAACACAGCCACAGAATAACCTGCAGACCCATCTCCCCAGTTGATTTACAGACATGCTGGGCTCACCACTTCCCTCTCAGGGTTTGCCACTCTTTGGTTGGTTTTCAATTATTTATTTAGAAATAATAAAATAAGACATAATATATAAAAATCTGTACAATCCACAATTTGTGCAGTACATTAGGAAGACTTTGATACAAAAAGGCTGCAAACAGGAAAATAGTAATGGACAACTGTCAGATGCCTAGATTGTTCACCTTACAAGAGCTGCAGGCCAAAAGTCATTACAAAAATCAGTTTCTGCTTGGCTGTTGGATGGCAACTATGCAGCACCCTTCTACTCTGCAATGGTCGTGAGCAGCCATAGTTTAAAGACATTACAGTACTTCTCAGTTTTACCTTGTACTCCATTATGAAAAAGAAGATCTAAGAGAACAAATCAAATATCTGGACCCTTTGTCTTTTCCAAGAAGGGTGAGTGCTAAACTAACACCACAGAAGTTTTGTCATGGCTGGGAGAGAGCATCATTAAACACAGCTAATCAGCAACGATTCCTACCCTCGCTACTTAACCGAGGACGACTCGCACGGAAGAGACAGAGGAAAGAGAAGATCCATCCCCACCTGCCTCAGAAATGTTCTTTTGTCACTGTACACAATATTATGGTTTAGACAATGTGTCTCATTCAAGTATTTTCAGGGAAGGGCAGAAATAACATATTCCCCCCCAGACCCTAAGCAAAATACAGTATAACCCTTCTGTGCGAGCCAGCTTTATCCTGGGTGAAGAGGCTGAACCAATGCCTGCTGGAGTGTGTGGGTAGAGCTCTGTCAGTTTAAAGGGCCTCTAATCAAACATCAGCTTGGCCCAGGACCATCAGGAGCTGAAGCAATGCTGTCAGTCACTGCATAGTCCACCTTTTAAACATGCCTAACCCAGTCTGCTGCTGTAGAAGTGTGCTACAAAAGTCTGTCCTACACCGGCATGCTGAGAAACAGAAACGATGGACAAAGAGGGGAAGGGTACCATGGAGGCTACATTGCAGGTGTCTTTCTAGCAGCTTCCCCAGAGCCAGAGGCTGAGTGCAATTCTGCAATGTAAGAGTCAATTGGCAAAGACAAAGGGTTATCAGGAAGAAAAACCAACCAAACAAACAACAAATCAGAGAGAAAAAAGAACTGTGGCAGAGAGCGTAACGAATTACCTCAATGCACACCCTTGATGGGACAAGCACTCAGAAAGCTGGTAACTCAACCAAAAAAAAATGCCAGTAACTAGAACATGTTTTCAAATGAAAAGTCCATGCTTAAAAAATAAATAAAGAGATGTTCATAGCATTAGGAATCCTATAAGGCTTGCAAGTGTCTGCTAAAAATCATGCTAACCGGTAGCATCTAGGTTCTAGCTAGCTGAGACTGCCGAGCAGAATTTATACTCTTGGTGGCCTTTTCTTCTTCTCCTCCATATCCTCCTTTACAGACTTCTATTTACATTTGGCTTTAAATAGGAAAATACTTGATTGACTTTATAAAAATGTACAGTTTAAAAAGAGTTCTGGAAAAAAAAAATCACTAGGGAAAAAAAAAAAAAAAAAGGTGAAATGAAGCAAAGAGAACCCTCAAACCTCTGCACCAGAAATGTTAAGGGGGAGGGGAACTTTTTCATTGAGGTTTCTTTTTATTTCCTTCTCTGATTTTCTTTTGCTTTAAAGGACCAAGCTGAATTCTGCATTTCCCATCCCTTTCCCCCCCACACATTTCTCATCCTGCTTTCAAATAGCTCAAGTATCGTTTAGTGGGAGCATTGGGCACCTGGGGAACGCTGACCTAGAGAACAGGTCCCTTTTCTCCTGGTCAGCTTCTCTTTTCCATCCTCTCCCCATTGTGTTTTCATGCACCCTTTGTTTCACTGAATACTCTTTGGTTTAGTTTGGTTTTGTTTTTTCCTTTCACAAGATCACAATAGCAGCACTAGCAGCACTCAGTTGTCTTCACCACTGTTGACCCAGAAACTGCAATCAAATTGCCTTTACATGTTCAGCCTTTCCTTTCTTTTACATCCCCCCCACCCCAATAACAGCCTCAGTACTTGCATTTAATCATCTGCCCTCTCTAGTAGCCAAATCTATGTTTACAACATCGAATTTCCACAGTTTTGAACCCACCCACTGTAGATAGCATCTTATCAGAAACCATTTTGTTGCAGGCATTTCTTTCAGGCAGGGCTGGAAGGGGCCAGAGGCCTTCACAGATATCCATTTGCAGAAGACATTAGACCTAGAACAAGCTGTTTTTTAATGGCATACAGTGATCCAATACTGCGAGAGTTGACTAGGGCTATCCTCCCCACCACCACCCCTCTCCACCTGCTCCTTCAGAAGCAGGCGTGAAGCACACGTTTGCTGTCTCCTTGAGCTTTAGAGGCACAGAGAATTTAAAGCCTTCTGGATGAAGAAGCCAAAATACCTCCAGAGCCAGAGCTTCACCAAAGGTCAAAATCTGCTCAGAGCTCAGTGAAATGTCTCAGCCGCTGACCACTCGGTTGGCGTTTGAAGGGGAGTAGAGGCACGGGGTGGACTTTGCTTTGCAGCCTCATCCTCTCCTCTCTAAAAATCAGATGGAAAATTCACTTTCCCCCTCTAAATCAGGTGGAAAATACACTTTTCCTGACACTTTTGCCCTGCTGAAGAGCAGCATTTTGTACGAAACGCCACAATCCCTGCGCTGCTCCCGAGAGCTGTTCTCTCTTTTCCTCTCCGTCACTCTCTCCCTTCCTCTTTCCAAACCCTTCTTTCCCAGGGATTTGTCTATCATTCAGCTCGTCTGTGCCTGCACGCCTGCTCCAGCATTGACCAGCAGCTTCGGCGTGTCCCTGGCATAGTTTCATTGGTAAGAGCAGCCGAGAGGCTGGGCTCAGGCGCCTGCAGCACACAGAGGATGGCTCAGTTTTCGGATGAGGTCCAGCGCTGGGTTGGGAATGTGTGCGCTAATGCTTGACCTTCTGCTGCCACCCAGCTCCTCCAGCCACCAGGGAGGACAGATGTTTGCTGGTTTGCTTTCCCCCCAGCTGCATTTCTCTCCTTTCAAGAAGGAAGGGAACTTATTCCCTCACTGAACAGCAGCAGTGGGGAAGGGGAGGAGGCCTAGCTCACTTTAGATCCCAGGCTTAAGCTTTTAGAATAAGGTGCAAAATAAAAGCCTCTACAAGAGCAAAAAAAAAAAAAAGGAAAGAAAAAGAAATAAAAACTAAAAAAGAACAACAAAAAAAAGTCAAAACCAAAAGAACTGTCTGAGGTTTGAATTTTTTTTTTTGTTTAAAGCAGCCTGTTCTTTTATTTTTTTTGTTCTTTTTATTTTCCTTTTTTTTTCCTTTTTTTTTCCTCTTTTTTGTTTTTTTTTTTTTTTTTCTATTTAAATAAACTCCACTGTGCAAAACTGTGCATTTTCTTTGGTATCCATTTAGGTAGTTTTAACTTAGTAGTTGGTTTGTTTGTTTGTTTTATTGTTTGCCTTATTTTTTTTCCTTTCCCCCTACGTATAGATATTTATATTTTTAATTTTGTTGGGGTTTTTTTTTTCCTTTTAGACAGAGAATTAAATTCTCTCTCTCCCTCTCCCCCCGCCCCCCCCTAGAAAAAAAAATCATAATTTTGCTGGAGGCTACTGATTGGCCTGACATTACATAATGCCCCTTTATGTAATTGGAAAAGAGAGACATTGATTCTAGCTATCAAACTACTGGCCTCAAAAGGAGTTTAGACTTTGTGGCAATGTTGGCCTCTCTGAAATGATCACAAGCTTTTCAACCCAAAAACAAGTTCAACACTGACTTTTTTTTTTTTATCCTTTCCTTTTTAAATTACACAAGAGAAAATAAAAACTACACTGCAACAAAAGTAACCATTTGTGTTCATGTAGTTAGCAGCAGCTTCTTAAAAAAGAACTATAATAATAATAATAATAAGGCAGACCCTTGCCTTTGTTATGCCATTAAAAACATTCTTGTTCCCTAGAGAGAAGCATTCTGGAAAAAAAAAGATGAAAAAAAAAATCAAAACAAAACAACAACTAAGAAAAAAAAAAAAAAACCAAAACCAAAACCCAACCAAAAATAATAATAACCCAACCAAAGCTTGCCTGCAAGTTCAAGTTTTGTAAAAAAATATATACATAATTTATTCTACAACATATGTGCCTTCTGTTCATACTTAGACATGTTTAGTGCTTTGTGTTTAGAGTTCGTTTTCTGTCGTCCCTCCTCTGAGGGCAGCCCTAAAACCAGCCTGGGTTTCTCAGGTCTGCTTGCCTTCACACCGCTCTTCAACAGTACCGTTGTCTGAAAACTGTTCTGGGCCAACTTCTCAGGTCAACGTGCCTTTGACCGATGGATGCGTTTTGTTTCTCCTTTCAACCAAAAGAGAGAGGAAGAGTTTTGTCAGTCATATTTCCGACTCCCGCCGCAGCGGCCGTGGCTCTAGAGGCACCCCTGCTTGGTTATGGTGGTCCATGTCTGGGTGGGTGTCTGTGCTCATGCTCTCAGGCACCCCAGTGTCAATCTCGTCCTCCTCTTTGCTGGTGAGGGCCACTTCGTTCTCGTAGCAAAAGGAGTTTGCGTTAGAGAGAATATATTTCTTTTCTGCTAAGTCTCTGGCACTACAGATGGGTGTGTTGGGCACTTCGTATGTTTTGTGGAACCTCGAGTAGTCCACTTTGTAGTAGTTTTTCTCTTCGAAGAGTACAGGCTCGTAGCGGTGGCCCCAGAGGATTTCGTTTGCCAGATAGGAGCTACGGCACTGGGTAGTCATGGCGGTAGCTTCCACCATGCCCTCTAATATCACTACGATTTCAAAGTCAGCATTGTCCATGTCTTGTTTGCTCAAGTCATACAAAGGACTGTCTTCATCTATTTCGTGTACTATAGTAATTGGGGAGACGAGGAATATGCGGTCTATCCCGCTGTCAAACCCTACGTTGATGTCTATTTGATCCAAGGGGATGTACTCCCCTTCCGACGTGATCCTGGATTTGAGGAGCTGCGCTCGCACGTGTGCCTCCACCAAGTGGCTTTTCCTCAGGTTTCCAACACGCCACATCAGGCACAGTTTTCCGTCTCTCATGGCCACCACGGCATTGTGGCTGAAGACGAGAGTTTCGTTTCTCTTTTTTGGCTTTGCCATCTTTGCCATGACAGCACCAATGATGAAGGCATCAATGATGCAGCCTACTATAGACTGGAAAACCACCATGAACACTGCGATGGGGCACTCGTCCGTGACGCACCTGAAGCCATAGCCGATCGTGGTCTGAGTCTCGATGGAGAACAGAAAGGCTGCAGTGAAGCTACTCACTTGAGACACGCAAGGTTTGCTATTCTCTTGATTCTCCAGATCCCCATGCAACAGCGCGATCAACCAAAACACACAGCCAAAAAAAAGCCAGGAGAGGATGAATGTCAGGCAGAAGATAACTAGCATCCACCTCCAGCGGATGTCCACACAAGTGGTGAAGATGTCTGCCAGGTATCGCTGTCCCTTCTCCCCCACATTGATGAACTGGACGTTGCAGTGGCCATCTTTCTTGACAAAGCGGCTCCTGCACTGCTGTCTGGTGTGTACCTTGCTCTTTCCGTTCCCAAAGCCGTTGGCAACGGCCATGGTTGACAGCTTCATGCCGTCCTCTTCCGAAGACACGATGCTGTAGCGGTTGGTTCGCACGCTGCCCATCACTACTGCTGTGGACTCAGGTGCTTCTGCTTTAGAAAACAGTCTAAGTTTCTGCAAAACCCTTTGGAGAAACAGTTTTGAAAGTTCTAGAGGAACACACACACACAGAAAAATGGGGGAGAGGCCGAAGTCCCCAAAAGCCCTTGGCTCAACCAAGGACGGTCTTCTGGCATGCAGAGTTAGCTTAAGAAGTAACCGTCATAGAGAGGGCATGGTCTGCAAGACAAAGAGAAATGTCATGTTAGAGCTTGGAGGAAAAGGATGAGGAATCAAACCTGAAAGGATCAACTAAAATTACTTCCATGGACCTGCAGGAACTTTCTTTATTCTTAACAGCAGCATCTTCTAGACTGCACAACGTGCTCAGTTGCATGTTGACATTAGGACTACAAAGAAAACATTGCTCCCACTGAAGAACACTAAAGTGACCATGTCACACAAGCCCCTCAGCAATAGTCACTTTAAAGCTGGACACGCAAAGTAAGCATCTTTGTATTTATTTTGAAGCAAGTCAACCATGCTGGCATCCATCTGATCAAACACAAACAGCAAGGAAGTTTTTAAGTGACATAGAAGGCATCTCCTGGACTGTTTTCACCTACCACAAAGGCACAAGGGAAGGTTACGTGCACTGAGAAAAGCAATAAAGTTGGAGAATGCAAATGCAACTGATTTCCATGAATTACATCAGAGAAGTCTTCTCTTCAAGCTAAAAAAAAAAGGACCTGTGTGTGCTGTGCAATAGAAGGGGTAAGGGCTGCAGTAGCTCCTCTATAACTCCATAAATTCACTGGCATCTCACTGTGCAGTTCTCACATTCACATTAGGTTTAAGTTGTATGAACCCAACCATATCTTGTAACAACCCTCATCTGCTCCTGTTAACACCACTAGCAAAAGGCTGCAGTGGAGTAGTGCATCTTCATAACACCTTTGGTGGCAAGCAAGCATCAGCACCTTCCCCTCGGGAGCCTGAGGCAGCCAGTTCCACCTCCAACGGGTAACGGTTCTGACTGTCCCGTGGGTCTTAAACATCAGCAATTAAGACTCAACAGAGAGGCTACAAAAACCTTCTTCCTGAGGGTAGAAGCCACCAAACTTGTTTCGGGAAGGTCTGGCTTAGACCCAGGTTTAGCTTTTAACAAGTGCGTCATCCCTTAAGTCATGCACTGTATATCAGGAAATGTAATTGAAGTGCTGCAGAGGAGAAGAGATGGATTAATGCAACTGCTTCATCCACACATGCATCTCATGAAGGAAATAAAACTAAAATCAAGTGATGAGGAATGTCTGCTACCTATTTGGCACTTCAGAACCATTTACAGTGTCTGTGGATAAATTGTGATGCTTCTTCATAAATCAATATTATCAAAACTCATCTGAGATTGTCCAAAACCCAACAAAACTGCAGCCGCCAAGAAGCACAACTTCTGCCCGCAAAGTGGCCTCAGTGGCTCTTCCTCTAATCCATCTGACAACAACTGTCCGTAAGAGATCATCTCCTTTCCCCAAAACAGCTCTTAAGCCCTGCAGAGGTGTCCCAAAAACTTGAAAGATTGCAAACAGTTTCTCAGCCCTCCCACATCCTTCAACCACATTACAAGGGCCTGAGGTCAGCAAACACTTGTTAGGAAAAGAGCAGGTGACAAACAGAAAGCACCAGCAGGCTCACAGTTGCCTGCAGGCTGCTTTTTCCCCTCTCAGATCTCTTCTGGGTTTACTTTTACCTTCCCTTTTTTTCCCCCTCACTTCTGTTTGTTGTGCAAGAATGCGTCCCAACGCCTACTTGCCGAGCTTAGTCATCTGTGACTTCAGTGCCGTACAAGACGTTTTGGCAGCTTCTAATAGGTTTGGTAATGCCAGGTTTGGAGTATGGCTCTCAGCAGAGCAGGCTTAGGTATAGCTGTCCTCGTACTTCTGTCTGTCTTCCCTACACCATGTTAGGACTCACTTCCCTCCCCCCCCTCCAATACCTTCTGATCATGAGGTTTCTCAGGATCTCTTGATCCTGGGGTTTTCCGTCAGGATAGCATTCACAAAAATCCAAAGGAATCCTTTTGATGTTCACTGATTTTATTTTTGGTTTTGTTTTGGCTGAAATAGGTTTCTGTTAGAAGCCTGAACACAGAGGCAAAGGGAAATTACTCTTAATAGGTTCCACACAACTTCTTGAAAAGCCATTGCGCTGGTCCGCAAATCGATCGCTCTTATAAACCACATCCTACAATCCCAGTCGTGTTTGACTTCTACGCTGAGCTTGCTCTGTTCCAAGCTGATGGAAATACACAGTCCAAGAGACAGTTGACTCTGAAGCCTTCTTTTTTCCTGCATTGTCTCATGGATTTTAAAGGAAAGCTAGTGGTGGACAAAAAGATAAACTATGAAGCTGCAAGCAGTTGAATATGCAACTCCCTCCACATGAGCCCTGGGCGGAGGATGTTTGTTTCAATTCCACAAATCATTGAAATCCTAACACCAGCTTCCTGCAGCAAGCTGGTTGCATTTAGAATGTTGGGACTAGAATTAGGTGTCATACCTTGCTATATTCCTGCTCTGGAGAGCTGAGAACCTTCTACCTACTGCAGACTCAGAAGTTTTCATTCCTTGCTGCAGGTTGCTCTTGGGAGCGGAGCTGCATCAATCCGTCTCTAACGATCCCTAATCTCTGGGGTGTGCCTGGGGACACCCTGTGCTACCTTTACAGCCTGTTTCAGGTGCACATAGCAAAGCTGTGCCATGCTCCCACCGCAGCAGAGCTGTCTTACTTCCTCTACAGCACAACTTGCTTCTCTTCTCTGCAAGTGCTTGGAGTGGGGAGGATGCCAGGATGGGAGCACAACCAACACTGCGCAGGGACCAGCCACTGCAAGGCAGCAGAGGTCTGATCTTGCTCCCGCTGGCCCTGTCAGACACCCAGTAGATCCAGTGGCTGCCTGATCACACACCTCATCGGTGTCCTCACCAGCCTTCATAACCAGTTTCAGTAGAGGAATCCCCAAGATTCCAGAAGCAGTCAAACCAGCCTAAAAACCTAACGGTGCTTCTTATTTTGCTACTCCACCTGCTGCTCAAAGGCAAAACAAGTTGCTGTCACCCAAGCCACCACATTATTGTTGTTAGTAGCAGCAAGGATGACAAGCTAGCGTGGGATCAGTTCTGCAAGCCTCACCAGACAAAAGAAGCCAACCCAGTACCCAACAGCAAATGCAAATCTTTGCCTAGTTGGGCCTAATACACTGCTCCGAGACATAGAGGTGAATGAAGCTGTACATTCAGTCATCACTAGGTGTGGTGTTGTTATAATCTGGGCTCCTTTTCCTCCTGAAAGGGTCAGCACAAGACCAGAGCACTGGCACCGACACAGCATTACCGGGAAGGGCTGTGACGGGATGAGAGAGCCCTGGGCTCACTCTGTTGCGAGGGGATGCTCAGAGGAGCAGAGCAAAACGGAGCTGTGCTGCATCCGCAGCGTTTCTGAACCAACACTTGTGGAAATGCCACGATGAGAAGCCCATACCTTCACTCTTCCCGTAGCAAGCATCCCCCTCCTCCCCCCTCCAGACTTGCCCCCGGGGAAGACGTTCTCCTTGCGTGTCTGAACTCCACAACGAACAGCTCGAGGGGAATTTGTGCAGCGGTTCAGTACGGAGGGGAAATTCTGAAGTGCAAAAAGAGCCGGGAGGGTATAGAGAGAAGCACTAATGAGCGCCTGGAGCAGTTATTCCCAGGCTGACGCCAGGCAGCCCTGCAGAGCAAGCCGGGCACATGTTGCTAAGCGAGCCCCAGCACCACCTTCGCCAAGAGCCTTCCCTCTGCCCTCGGTAAACAGAACAAAGGAGCGACTCGCTCCAGCGAAGCCTCTTCCCACAGTCTCTGCTCCCTCGCTGCTGGGTACAGCCACCCCCATAACTATCTTCCAGATCCCTGCATGGTTTAAAAGTCATTCCCCAGGGCTTCTCCAGCAGGTTGTGTAGGACTTCAGTTACACAAAGTGGTGAGCTGCCTTCAGGAGAAGGATCTGTCCTTCGCGATCAGGAGCGGCGGGAGGAGAAAAGAACAAAACAGAGGAGGAGAGGGTGGGGGGAAAAGGCAGATGATGTAGGGAAATGGGTGCGAAGAAATAGGAGAAAGGAAAAGACAAGTGGTATTTGCATCTGCTGTCCTGCAAAGGAGACGGGTTCAGGGTATTTCTAGCTGATGACACAACAACTACAAGTGAACAGCCAGCACCAGGGGGTGTACTTGATGCACCGGCTCCGAGGATGGAAAAGCAAACAAGTGTAAAGGTAAGGCTGAGCCACAGGAACAAGTGCGGCTGCTGCGGGCTGGAACCCCGGCAGCGGGCACGGAGAGGACCGAGACGCGAATCCTGGTTCAGCCCGGGCACCTGCAGCTCCCTACTGCCCGGCCCTGGGAGATGGCAAAGCAGGCATGGAACAGGCAGATCCATCTATAAATCTGCCATTTCTGATCAGTATTCTTACTGTAACTGTCATAGGATCATAGTACGGTTTAGTTTGGATAGGATATTTAAAGCTGATCATGAACCAAGTTGAAACAATAGTCTTAGCCTCCACAGCTGCAAAACCAACCAGCTGGGATTTTTTTCCTTCCTATTTTTAATTATTTGGGTATTTTAGCAGGATGATTAAGACAACCCGTTGTTTCCAGAACGCCACCGATTGAGGTATAGATTTCACACACTCCTAAAACATTTCAGACACTCCTTTCCAAACCATGCATCTGATCTCCAAGACTTGCTACTTTTGACTTCTCTCTTGTACAGGAAACAAGCAAGAAGAACAGAGAGAGAGGGATGGAGCAGTGCTGGAGTTGTCATGCGAACTTCCAGCCCTTCCCGGGGATAAAATATCTCGGGAGCAAGGGAGGGAAGCAGCTGGTGCATGGAAAGTTATGAACATAAACAGATGCTGCAAAGCAGATGCTCGAGTGTTTCCAGCATACCTATCTAATTATTTTAGGCACTGAGAATAGCTCGTGGATGGTGCATGAGAAATGCAGGAGTTCCCCCTCCGAAGGGCTATGCCCACTCCTGCAGCGCCTTCGCCGACACGCAGAACTTCCCCGCGGGGATTCAGCACCCGCCGCATCGCCCCTACCCCTGCAAACCACTGCCAGACTGGGAGAGGGTGAGGGGTTGGGGGACGAACTGGGTGGCTAGATGTAGAAAGAAGTTGGCTCCTTACCTGCCGCTGACTCAGAGGAGGTGCTTATGGAGCTAAAGGGGGTAAAAGATCCAGCAGCAGGGGGGACGCAGCAAAGCCAATCCGGGGTGCCCGCCCGTCGCCGCACCGCTTGCAACTGAGCCTCTGAATGAGCCGCTGCCCCTTTTTGCCGCTGCCATGTGATGTTTAATAGCGGCCCCGCCAGCTCCGCCCTCCGCGCTGCTCCGCGCCAATGGCAGGCGGGAGGCCGGGCCGGGCCGAGCCGGGCCAGCGGCGGGGCTGGGGGGAGCGCAGCGGAGCTGCTGCGGGGCCGGGCAGAGCGCGGGGGTGTCCAGCTGGAGCTGCAGTGTGGAAGGGGCTGTGGGATGGGGGGTGCCCGGTGCGAGGGGTCCCCGGGGAAGCCGCGGTGCAGCCGCCTTGCCAGGTCCCCTCCGGTTGTGCTGGCGGGCACCCAGCACCTGCCACCGGTACCCCTCTGCATCGCCGCGAGAGTTTACTGGGAGCTGGCGGAGGTCCCGCGTGGGGTCTGTGCGGCTGCTCGCTCCTGCCTCGGGCTAATATGCGAGACTCCTATGCTAAAGGCAAGTAAAAGAGAAAGACAAATTCTGTGCCTTTTGATCCTTTCCTTATTTCAGCCCAGTGAAATGCTCAGGTTCAGGTTATCACCTCACAAACGCCCGACTCCAACACTAAAAGCAGGTCAAGCACAGCTACTCAACATCCCTCTCTTCCTCTGAAACCCGTTCCAAAGCAAGAGCTTTGATCCCTGGCGTGAGGTATTTTTTGGAGCAAGGCTGGGAGCAGGAGGCTGGCTGCAGAACAGAGGAATCATATCGTTGTTCCACAGATCACCTGTGGCACCTCGATCTGCTGGCCACTCTTGAAATACGCAGACATCAACATGATTTTTAGTAGCTACTCCTTCCTACAGTGGATGTGGCCTAAGACAAAGAAAACAAGGATGCAATGCCTGGCTGGGAGCCTTCAAGGAACAAAAACAGCCTTGTAAGCACACTCCAAAGTTTGCCAAACCCCAGCTCTGATGGACAGTGCAAGGGTGTTAGTTTCCGAGGCAGGTGTCCGCTCTGCGACACTCTCCTGCTGCCCCCAGAAAGCCAAGTGCCAACAGCTGAAAGGCTTCACCGAGCCCTGAGTGCTGTGCTGCAAAACTAGGGGTGAAGGTGGCTGCTGAATGAGAGGGCTGCAGATTACACGAGGCTTTAGAAGTTGGTGCAAGCACCTTGAATCGCAACCCAGGACTGCAGCGGCAGCCTCTGCAGCACATGGGGAATGAGTGCTGGAAAGGCTTCTGGGACAAGACAGCGTTAGTGAGCAGTCAGGTCTTCTGCCTGGAGATGCTGAGGCATAGACTGGCCCAAGCAGGTCGGCCACTCTTCTCCTGGGAACTTCCTTACAATGTTCAGACTAGGTCCTAAGTATGATTTGCACAGCAAAGTCAGTGCCTGCAGTCACTCATAGTTACTTAAACTCTCCTCCTCCTCCTCCTCCTCCTCCTCCTCCTCCTCCTCCTCCTCCTCCTCCTCCTCCTCCTCCTCCTCCTCCTCCTCCTCCTCGTTTGTTTCCTGAGTTTATGACTCTGACATTAGCTCTTTAAATGCTTGGTGAAAATGCTTTGCCCAAATGCTTTCTCAGGGAGTTTAGACTTTAGGAACAAACTCATATTACTGCTGAACAATTTCCACCAACTGCCATTACTGTCACTTACAGCATTTGCCCAGTTCCCTGAACTCCAAATGAGGAAGCACCACATCACTGCAGCAACGAATACAATGGCCAAAAGCACCCTGGTTTAGGAGCCTTTGGATTTCTGTGTGCAGGCAAGCAAAAATTGCATGGTGGGGAGAGGGGAAGAAAAGACAAGTGCCTGTGTCTCTTGAGCAATCTGCCATGTTGGGCAATGCTACTGTTTATGAGTTATTCTTGGGTGATTGTGTTCCTTTTTAAGTAGAAGAAAAAGTGCTACAGCGCAGGGAAGTTTGTTATGAATGGCAAAACCTGGGGAAAAAAAGTATCCGCAAGAGGGAACGACTGCAACTGTTGTGTTCATTCAGGAAGGTGGAGATGGTTAAATCCACAGGGTTTGAAAGCCATGGGCACAAATCCTACTCAGTTCATGTACCTATAGCAGGAAAATAAATGAGCATGTGTATGCTTCTATGAACAGCTCAAACAGCAACAAACTGACCCGCCTTGAAGGAGCCTCTGCTCATCTGGATGCAAGTGAGGTAAAGTAGCATCATGATCCGCTGCTACTGAGAGATGTTCTGCTGAGAACACAGGCAAGTGGCCGGGGCTGGCTTCCACACAGCTCTGCGCAATAGCCGCACGACGTTACAGACCACAGAGCGATCCTGCAGGCTCTTACTCAGCCTTTACTCACGCAAACTGACTGATGAAGGCTGCAGACTTAGTAGACCCAGAGATCCCAGATCTGCCACTATGAGTAAGGATTATTCACAGCAGTGCAGACTCGCAGGCCAGGCCGTTTAGCACTTCATGCTGAGGAAGGGTAGAGCACAGACATCACCACTGTTTCGCAGCTTTCGTGAAGTCAGAGCAGCTCTGCTCAGAAAGCTCTTCTTAGAATGAAATATTGATTCTAATCTATTCTAGAGATAATGAGAACTGTAACAAAATCACTTCTCGTCTGCACGGACTTCAGCAGAAACACTTCCATACCCTGCAAACGGGGAAGTTGGGAGTTACAAGCAAAGTTTCTTTCCTGTTGCAACAAACCAGGACAAAGAGTGTGAGAGACAGATGAAAACTTAACCCTCGAGAGTGAGCAAGGGTTTGTTTTCCTTCTCTCAATGACTGGGTTTCTAATTTGATGTAGTCTCACTGCAGAGCCTCTGGATGGAAGTATTACAAGAGCTCTGTGAAACAGCTACGGGCTGAGGAGTTTCAAGACAAGATCTGCTCTCTGCAGAAGAAATGGTATCAAGGGATACAAAGAGCTCTGGGAAGTCAGAACATTTGTATTTCATGCCGGTGTAGGAGGTGTAAGAAAAGGATCCAGCACCAAAGCAGCGTGCTTTGCTTAGGCAGATTTCAGCCAGGCCCTGTTGGTGAAAGGAGAACCTTCTTCTCCCTTCATTTTCTGTTTTCTGGCATCATTCTCACCTTTGCCCATCACAGCCACCCTGTCCCTCGGTCTTGCAGAGATCTGCAGATTCCCTGTGGAAGCAAATTTAAGAGTTGTATTGCAGGCAAAGCCCTTGCCAGCTGGGACCAGTGGCTTTAGCCCCTGCCTTACTGCATGGGAGATGTTATTAAATTGCTTTTTCTGTCTTGGCGGTGAAATGACCTAATTATCAGATTGCATTAGTCTTCATCTCTTAAAGTGGCCAAATCTGCTTTGGTTCTCAAGGATTTTATTGCCAGCTGAAAATAGCTTAATTGTATTGTACTTGCAAAAGAAAACATGGTCTGGTAGAATCAAAGCAGTCGGTTTCCACAAGAGGAGAAGAAATGCCATGAATAAAGCATTGGGCTTGTTTTTTTGGTCTCACCATTTCCACGCATGTAAACTGACATAAGTCAGCCTTTCTTCTCTCACCATGAAGTCAACTGGAAAATATTCACCAGGAAAAGGTGGTTTCCCCCCTTCTCAGGGGTTCAGGCATTAACTAGATCTTTATGGGTCTGATGCTGGCATCTCCAAGGACAAATGAAGCCCTCTTCAGTAATAGAAGGAATGACTAAGGCCAATCAAAATTGCACAGAGGGAAGGTTACACATTTGATAAGACTTTAGAGAGCAAAGAAAGAGATTTTGTACTTTGCAAGCAAATAGGCTATACAGATGTCAAAGCAGTGGCACAGATATGTTGGATGCATGTTTGTTCACAGCAGGGGTGAAATATGACATAGGAAATTGAATTTATGTATCACAAAATCAGTCAGGTTTGGAAGAGACCACAAGGATCATCTAGTTCCAACCTCCCTGCCATGAGCAGGGACACCCTACCCTACGTCCGCCTGGCCAGAGCCTCATCCATCCTGGCACTAAACACCTCCAGCCATGGGGCCTCAACCACCTCCTTGGGAAACCCATTCCAGCCTCTCACAACTCTCATTCTCAACAACTTCCTCCTCACCTCCAGCCTGACTCTCCCCACCTCCAGCTTTGCTCCATTCCCCCCAGTCCTGTCACTCCCTGGGAGCCTAAAAAGTCCCTCCCTAAGAATAGCGGAACTCACACACCATTCCCTTTCCCCCCCCCCGCCCCCCCTTTATCTCTCTTCCTTCCCCATATACTTTGTGTCCAAAACCTTTGCTTGAGATTCAGAGTGTCTCGTTTCATCTTATTCTGAAGTCAAAGCACCAGCCAGCGACTTTGTTTTGAGAAAGAATAATTAAGTGTGGACTCTCAGTCTTTGCTGCTGCAGATGGTGGATGTGGGAAGGGAGGTGAAGAAATCTTGACAGAATGAATTGCACACAGTGATCCCCAGCTAACAGTAACTGGATATAACCTGCAAGCCGACAGCATCCCAACAACTGCTGCCAAAGAAAACTTATTTCCAACACTGTATTCCACGTGGCTCAACTCTCTGTAGATTAAGCTGGAGGTGTTCAAGAAAAGACTGGATGAGGCACTTAGTGCCATGGTCTAGTTGACTGGATAGGGCTGGGTGCTAGGTTGGATTGGCTGAGCTTGGAGGTCTCTTCCAACCTGGTTGATTCTATGATTCTATGATTGGATAGGGCTGGGTGCTAGGTTGGACTGGATGTGCTTAGAGAACTCTTCCAAACTGCTTGATTCTATGGTTCTATGTCTAATTGAAAGGATCTTTAATTTGCAGCTAAATATTCAGCCACAACAAAATATGGTAAATGCCTGTTGGTAAAAAGTGAGCTTTTTCAAGTCTCAACACATGTGGGACTTAAAGCCTTAAAGTCATTCAGATGCTTTAATCTGTTACCCAACCCACACCTTGCACACTCTTTGTTTTCTAGAAGCATTTTGCTGCAGCAAGACAGTTGTGTTGCCATTTCATGATCTGTTTTCACAAGTTAGGGTTGTGGATGATCTGCCAGAGATGCAATAATCTTAAGGGACATCCAGCACTGTTTGTGACATGGCAATGGTCTGTGTTTTAACTTGTCAGTTGTGGCAGTTTGTCCTCAAAGGTGGCACTGGGGAATGTGAGGAGGACATCAGTGTGATAGAACTGACCAAGCTGTTACATGTTTATAAGGTTAATATGAGAAGAGGAGGCTCAGGGGTGACCTCGTTGCTGTCTACAACTATCTAAAGGGAGGTTGTAGCCAGGTGGGGTTGCTCTCTTCTGCCAGGCAACCACCAACAGAAGAAGGGGACCCAGTCTCAAGTTGTACTGGGGGAAGTATAGGCTGGATGTTAGGAGGAAGTTCTTCACAGAGAGAGTGATTGGCATTGGAATGGGCTGCCCAGGGAGGTGGTGGAGTCGCCATCCCTGGAGGTGTTCAAGAAAAGCCTGGCTGGGGCAATTAGTGCCATGGTCTGGTTGCTTGGCCAGGGCTGGGTGCTAGGTTGGACTGGATGGTCTTGGAGGTTTCTTCCAACCTGCTTGATTCTATCATTCTATGATTCTATGATTCCCCATTATTCTCAGAGTTATCTAATGATCTAAGGTCTCTTCCAGCCTGTTTGATTCTATGATTCTACCATTCACTGTCCTCATTCTTTAGGTATCTCAAGGGAAAGGGAGTTAATGGTTAATAAAACTTGCCAGAGTGGTGAGAACGTGCCCATGGAGCTGACATAGAGAGCTTGACAATTCCTGGAAGGAAAAGGGTTAAGAGCCAGCAACTTACACACACAAAACCCTGTGACTACACTTTCGTTCTCTTCCTTACAGCTTCAGTTGCTAGTGTCGCTGCCTGCCAGGTTTCTAAAGTCAGCATAGGCTCACGCTCAGCTGAACAGAACAGGGTAAGAATCTCTTTGTATTTCTCTGGCTTGCAAACTTTTGGTTATGTAAATGTCATGTGTAAGCAAGAGGGCTCTGAAGAGATACTCAGAGGACTTTCAGTGAGGACCCTACCCTGGGCTGTCACTAGTCAAGTCCCCTACTTGCTGAAAAGCCCACGTGGGGCTCAGCCAACTTTCAAACTCACCTGCAGCCCAGCGTGCTCGGAGACAGTGGCTGAGTCCTGCTGCTGCAGGCAGGAATCAAACTTCAACCTCCTTCCTTGGGGTTTAGCACAATTAGATGAGCTGCTCCTTCTAGGTGATTGTTAGCCCAGGTGTGAGAGTGGGGAGAGATAGAGGTGAGTTTCTGCTCTGCTGCTTTGCTCCTGCACCAGCCTTCCTGGCACAACAGCATTCTGGTCAGCAAAAACAGCCGTGGGGTGACCTACCCTCTGGTGTCCTGTGCAGCATGAGGCAGGGATGATGATTACAGACCTGTGTTTCTCTAGCATCACCACGGCTGTGCAAGAGGAGGGCTGAAACGGAGATCTGCTTTGACCTCTGTCTCCACATGTGTGCCACCAGAGATGAAAATGTGGAAGATTTCCAGTGGGAAAGGGAATGACAAGAAGAGCAAAAAAATCAGTTGCAGCAGAAAGAGCTAGAAGCCTTTCATCTTTTCCTGAGCAAAATTAAGGCAAACACACATCTGTGGTGCAGGGTTTGACACATCAGTACTACACAGCTTGCTTCAGCAAAGGGATTCAAGTAGGGCAGCTTCCCTTTCTCAGGTGATGTTGGTAGTTCCTGAGAGAGAAATGATGTGAAATATGTGGGTGCATGATGAAATCTGCTTCCAGCAGCAGAACACTATACCCAGAAGTGACTCAGAGAACCTCTGCTTGGCTTTCCTGCGTCGCAATGTGCACAGTGCGTTTCTGCTGATGTTCATTCGCTACCACTGCACTTTATTACCTATCAGGGTGTCCGCCTCAGTGGAAGCTGCATTTGTCAACTCAGAAACATCTGATGTGTGCTACCCCCTGCTCTCTACTTTCTCACACTTTCTATTTTGGTTTCTTGTTTTGGTTGCAAATGTCCTTGGTGTTTTCTATCGGTTTGTACCAGAACCTAAGAATTTGCCTGGAGTCCACAGCCACAACATAAATGACAATATCAGTGTTTATTTTCTCTCCTGGAAAACAAATAAACTTTGCTAAAAACAGAGAATTAGATCATTGGCCATTGTGGAAGGAAAAAAAAAAACCAAGGTAGAAAACAAGCTCAAGTTTCCTGAGGGGCCAGCACTGTGCCCATTTATATCAAAAGAGAACTTCCATCCTGATGGCCTGATAGGAGACCTAGTAATTGTATATGTGTTCGTGCTGCTGCTGCTTTCAAAGTGCTGTCAACAATGAGTGAACACAGCAATTCCTGTACTGGGCCTGCAGGTGCACCAAAGAGAGTCCTTGAGCTGCTTCTTGAGCAGCCCCATCTTCTCTTGAAGAGTTTTGAGACCTTTAATAGCCATCAGAGCATCTCTCCCCCCACGCCTGCACTTCCCCAGCCAGGAAGCCAAGCTGGAGAGGAGAAGCCAGCCAGGAGAGACGTTGCCCAGGCAATCAGAGGAGTAGCTCGCTGGCACAGAATGGCAGTCCAGCCCTGCTCGTAATTCCTGTGTGGCTCAGAAGGAGCTACACAAATCAAATTAGCTGGCACCTTCCTAATTTCCACACCCCCCCACCTCCTCCCAAAACTAAAATTGAACAGATGAGTAAAACCAAACCTGGTTAAACTTCCTGATATTGTTTTTGACTGATTATTTGGACCAGCCCTCCAAGACTCATGCACGAAGACACCTCTGCCATTCAAAATATCTGTCGTCAGAGAGGAAATAATCTTCAGCAAGTAAATGCCACAGCTTCCTTTCTTCTGCTACCACAGCCTCATGCTGCTTTTTTTTTTTGCTTCTGGTGCCATTTTGTGCCCCCAGGCTAAATTTTGCCTTTCATTTGCACAGCTGCACAGGGGCAGGATTCCTCAGCCAGCCTTGGGCATCCTGCATTAAAACTGAGGCCAGACTGCATGTCCTGGGCTCTGTTTTGGCCTGATTCGGATGCAAATGCATAAACAGAGGGAAAGGATGGCCACAGAAGGATGCTCTCTCTTGTTTAGCATGAGGAAATGTTGTGGCTCAGAAAGCAGGAGCTGTGGGTTTCTTTGTAATCTCCCTAATACTTCAAAAGTTGGCTTTGATCCTCTGCCCAAACCTTATTAAGCAACCTTGTGACAGAGGCTGGAGGGGAAAGGGGCCATTTCCCACCAAGTATTAAAAAATCAGTATGGAAGTCTGAAAAACGTTGAAGTTGCTGCAGCCCAGGGTGACTGTGAGATGTGGTGACATCACGATCTGAAGGCAGCATCATATGTCCCAAGACCACGTTGGTTTCCCAGGACTGTGATTGCTCTTCACACAATCAGAGGGTGCTGCAGAGAGAAGGTTGCCTGGGAAAGTGCAGGGCTTGCTGCTGGTCCCTTTCCTGTCTGCAGATGGGGTTGACATAGGCTTGTGTTTCCTGCAGCTGGTTGTTGGCACAAAGCAGTTTGCTGGTCCACAGCTTGTGGAGAAGACAGGCTGGTTACAAGAACTCCACATCCCTCCTCGGAGTCTTCAGACCAGAAAACCTTTGTCCAGAGCATCCTTTTTGGTACATACACTTAAATCTAAGCACAGACTAGACTTGGGAGCCAAAAGCCTACTAAGGCTATGGGTAACAAGCTGGGGCAGAGGCAGCATTCAGCATCCAGGTTCTGACTATCTTGCTGTGACAAAGGCCAGAGATCACACGTAGAGACAGTCAGTGGCAAAGGGTAAAGAGTGAGAGACAAAGAGCTAAAGAGAATGACCAGAGGCTCGTTGTGTCGCTTGTTGCAGTACTGGAAGGTGCTTGTGCTGCCTGATAGCAAAGGTGACATAAAAAAACCCTCTGCAGAACAGATCAGAGCAGAGCACAACAGGGCTGGCTTAGTTCATCCTTCATGTCTGGGTGACTCCAGTGCTCCGGCTCAAGAGCCACCACTGCCAATCATTTCTGGGTCTTTTGTTAAAAGCAAACAAACCCAAATAAAAAGAAAGTAGAAATCCTCAAGCAGGTTGCCTTTCCCTGGTCACCACCTGTGATGCTGGCACCAGAACCTCTAGGTGAAGTCAGGATGGGTGCACAGCTGAGGGGAGCATACTCGAAAGCCCAGGAGAGTGCTGCAGAGAGCTGTTTGCTTTGCATTATTCACACTCTTCAAGTTCTGGCAAATTGCTTTTCCTCTGACCGTACCTCACTGTAATTTCTTCAAGCTGAACTGATTTGGATGGAAAAAGTGTCTGTTCTGGATCTTCATTGGAAATGTCAATTGACTTTGAGTCTTTTTGGAAGGTCCAGAAAGAAACAGAAAACTTCCAAGCATCTTTGCGCTTTTGGTGTCTGGAAGTGGCTTCTCTCACAGGAGAGAGAAGAAAAGAAGCAGATCTGGTTGAGTAATTTAATCTGTGTCAGGTAATTTACTACAAGGCAACAGTCAGTATGCAGTGCTTTTGTTTTCCAGCACACAAGTATCCTTGACCCCACTCCTCTCTAGCCTCAGTTGTATTTCAGCTAGCTCTTGTAAGAAGAAGCTTCCCCAGAGAGCAAATCCAGGAGTCAAAAATCATGACTGACTTTGCTCATAAAAAGGACCCAGCAGGTTGGACCAGCTGCATGGATCTCCTCGCTTTATGTGGTGAGGCTGTTCCAGGGCTTTCATCATCTCAGGTAAAATTAGCACTGCAGCAATCACCCTGGGTCAGATATGCAGCTGGTGAAAGTGCACATATTTCAGAGGGGTGCAGTGTGAGACGGAATTGGCAGGCACCATCCCCTTTTCTCAAGGCTAGCGTAAGGAAAGTGATGGAAGCTATTTCAGTCCCACGTCCACATGTGCAGTCATGCACTCACATGCTGTGATTTCCCCAGCTAGAGCTTCTCACCTAACCTCCTAAGGGCTGCCAATGCCAGCCTTAGGTTTACCAAATAGTGATAGGTTGGACTGGATGATCTTGATGGTCTCTTCCAACCTGGTTGATTCTGTGATTCTATGATTCTAAACCATCCGTCCACACCTTTGGCACAGACCATGTCAGAGGAGGTCTGTGGGCTTTGGTCTTAGAATCATATAGAATCATAGAATCAGTCAGGGTTGGAAGGGACCACAAGGAGCAGCCAGTTCCAACCCCCCTGACATGCCCAGGGACACCCTACCCTAGAGCAGGCTGCACACAGCCTCAGCCAGCCTGGCCTTAAACACCTCCAGCCATGGGGCCTCAACCACCTCCCTGGACAACCCATTCCAGCCTCTCACCACTCTCATGCTCAACAACTTCCTCCTCATGTCCAGCCTGAACCTACCCATATCCAATCCTGTCACTCCCTGATAGCCTAAAAAAGTCCCTCCCCAGCTTTTTTGTAGGCTCCTTTCAGACACTGGAAGGCCACAAGGTCTTCTGTACCATCAGCCACAGGTTTTGCCTAGAAGGTGTTTGGAAAAAGCCTCTGGTGTGTAAGAGTGGGCAGGGCTGATGCTTTGCATGATTGAAGAACAATCTTTGATGGCTTTATTGGGCTGTATCTCCAAGATTGGCTATATCTCCAAGAAGAAGAAAATGGGAGGAAAGAGAAAGAAGACCCAGTAAGGTGAAGCCCTCTCTCTGACTGAGTGGTTATCATCTCAGGAGTGACACTCTGCTGGACCCTCACAATTAAAATGAGTTATAAAAGGAAGGTGGATTATATGCCTGTGGAAAAAGTGATCACTGAAGAGGGTTTAGTCAGTATAGACAGTGAATTATTCCAAGAACTGCAGTAAAGTACTTGCCAGATTTGGTTTCCCAACTCACATCCTACCACGGGTCACTTTGGAGACCATCCCATTGATACTGGTGGGGTCACATTTATTTCACATGAGTAAGGCCCTTGAGCTGGGTGGGCCAAGAAAGATTTCCCCTTGGGCACACTCACCAGGGTCTTTTTTGATTTCTACTTGGAGATCTGCAAAGAGACCTACCCATTCATGGAATCATAGAATCAAGTGGGTTGGAAGAGATCTCCAAGATCATCCAGGCCAACTTAGCACCCAGCCCTAGCCAGTCAACCAAACCATGGCACTAAGTGCCTCATCCAGGCTTTTCTTGAACACCTCCAGGGATGGCAACTCCACAAGCTCCCTGGGCAGCCCATTCCAATGCCAATCACTCTCTCTGACAACAACTTCCTCCTAACATCCAGCCTAGACCTCCCCTGCCACAACTTGTGGCTACGTCCCCTTCTTCTGTTGCTGGTTGTCTGGGAGAAGAGCCCAATCCCACCTGGCTACAGCCTCCCTTCAGGTAGTTGCAGACAGCAATGAGCTCTGCCCTAAGCCTCCTCTTCTCCAGGCTAAACATCATGCATCACTCCAATTTTTCAAGCTCCACTTAGGGCACAGCTATCACAACGAAACATCCACCAGTCCAAATTTGGGCTAGAGCCAGCCAGTACTGACATTTCACCAAGCCACAGCGCAGAGCCCTGGGACTGGGGAGGCTTTGGTTCAGCCTCCTCCCTGCTGCCGTTTCGTACAGCGGTCACATAAAGGCCATCAGCTTATTTTGGCACCTGAAGCGAGCGGGGATCGTGCCGAATGAACACCAGACCAAAAATAGTCCCTCCCCCGTCAGACAAGCTGCAGAGACACCCCGTGATCAAAGATGGGGAAACACGAGGAACAGATCCAATGCCCAGTAGTCGCGGCAGACCAGCTGCCTGACACTTGTGGAGCTTCCTACAGGCGCTGCTGCGAAGGAGAGAGGCTGAAGAAAGGATGTGAAGGAGGGATGATGCTATAGACGGTTCAGCAGATGTTTAACTGGAGCTACTCCCATGCGTGAGAGAACGCACGAAGCTGCTCAATGGAAAAATGTGCATTCAGAAGTGGACATGGCACTGCATATGAGATAATTATTAAGGCATTTCTCTTTTGGAGCCCTTCTCTGTTGTAGTTTTACACAATCAGCGTTAGTGTTGCTCTTCTACACGCACAAACGTTTGCTGGGCCAAACAAGCAAGCAGCTTTTTGCTTCTTGTCACTGATACCTCTTGAAGTCAGCATCTTTGGCCACAAATAGATCATTGCCCTATTTGAAAAGTTCCTAGTGGAGCGTAGCCAGTTTTGACTAGCTATATATACACCTAAGCTGGCAAATCAAGCAACCTCTCAGCTTTTGCTTCTATATATAAAGAGGAATGATATGGAATAAATCAGCTGGACAAAGCATGTGTCAAATCAGCTTCTACACCAAAACCGTTTTCTTTCTGAGTTTGGGTTATCCTACTGAGCCTGGGGAGGAAGGTAGAGGAAGCTCTAACCTCTGGTCCCGGTTTGCCTGTGATAGTCAGGCAGTGCCACGAATGTGCTGACCGCAGGTTGCCCACTTATGTCACCGTAACATAGACATTTACAAGCGGATGGGGAATCCCTCGCTGGGGGCAGCCCCCTGTGCCTCTCGAGTCCCTGTGGCCGTGCCACGCCGCAGGGCTGCCCCTGAAGGAGGATTTGAAACAGACACAGAACAGAACAGAAGGAGTCAGTTTGGATTTACGGCGCGGATGGTCCCGGGCAGCCCCTTAGGGCTAGGGCAGGGCCAGCTCCGTGGAGAGCGGGTCAAGGGCTGGGGCGAAGCGGGGGGAGACGTGGAGCGGCATCTCCGTTTGTGGCCACGAGGTGGCGCCAAAGTGCCCGCTGCGGCGCGGCCCCGACGGGTCCTGCTGCGGGAGCGGGGCAGGGGCCGGAGCTGTGCTGCGGGGCTGGGGCTGTGCCGCGGGGCTGGGGTTGTGCCGCGGGGCTGGGGCTGTGCCGCGAGGCTGGGGCTATTCCGAGGGTCCCAGACTGTGCTGCGGGACTGGGGCTATGCTGCGGGAACGAGGCCGTACTGCGGGGCTGGGACTGTGCTGTGGTAAAGGAGGCATGGTCACAGAATCACAGCAACATGCAGGTTGGCAAATCTCCTCAGGATCACCAAGTCCAACCTAGAGCCCTACTCTGCAAGAGTCACCTTAAACCATAGCCCTAAGCATCACATCCAAACCACCCTAAAACATAACCAGGGTGGGTGACTCCACCACCTCCCTGGGCAGCCCATTCCAGTCCCTGACCATCCTCTCTGTGAAAATCTACTTCCTAATGTCCAATTTTTTCCTAATGTCCAATCTTTTTCCTAATGTCCATTGTTATGGGCTGCCCAGGGAGGTGGTGGAGTTGCCATCCCTGGAGGTGTTGAAGAAAAGCCTGGATGGGACACTTGGTGCCATGGTCTGGTTGATTGGACAAGGCTGGGTGCTAGGTTGAACTGGATGATCTTGGAGGTCTCTTCCAACCTGCTTGAATCTATGACTATATGAACACTGCTCAGGAAAAAAACTTTTTCCTAATGGCCAATCTAAACCTCCCCAGCTTCAGCTTGAGGCCATTTCCCCTTGTTCTCTCTCCAATTCCCTGTGAGAAGAGCCCAGCAGCAGCCTCTCCACAATGTCCTTTAGGGTAGCTGCAGACAGCAATGAGGTCTCCCCTCAGCCTCCTCTTCTTCAAACTAACCATCCCCAGCTCCCTCAGTCACTCCTCATAAGATTTACTCTCCAGGCCCTTCACAGCTTTGTTACCTGCTCCAGCACCTCCGCATCTGTCCTGTATTGCAGTGCCTAAAACTGAACACAATACTCAAGGCATGAAATGATGCAGGGCTGGAGCTGATTCCACAGGACTGGAACGGATTCTGCAGGGCTGGAGCTGTCCTGCGGGTCTCAGGCTGTGCTGTGGCACAGAGGCTGCAGCTCTGAGTGCAGGTGAGGTGATGGCGAGTGCCCGGAACAGCTCTGCTGTTCTTTCTACTCAGCTGAGAGCATCCGAGAGGGGGTTTGCACCAGGCATAGAAAGATGCAGGACTGGAGGGTCACACCTGGGCAGGAAAAGCTTGGGCATTTTCGGTGGTTCCAGGCAACTTTGTGTCATGGGGAATGAAGTGAATGATCGACTGACAGGTGGCAACATCACAGCTTCAAAAAATTTGTGCGTTCTAGAGAGCTACATCAGCCTGCAACAGAATTATTCAGCTTCATGCTGGCTTTGCCTGATGTACCAGATTCTCCCATCATCTCTTCAGCCAGAGAAAGTGGCCTCAGGAAAAGCTTTAAGCTCTTGAAGTAGCTCCTGAGTTGTGACTGTAAGTCTCATAAAAACACCAATCCACGATTTTCAGCCCAGATTGAGACTGACTGCTCCTTGTCTCATTCTCAATTAATTTCTGTCATGCTTCTTCTTGTCTGTTTGGAAATGAATTTACTGTCAGATGCTTCCCTAAATGGGGCTCTTAGGGCCACCACGGAGACACCAACTTCCCGAGTGCAAGTCCCCAACTCAAAACCAGCAAAGGCTGAAGAGCTGAAAAAACCCTTAGAGGCAATTTTTCCTTCCTACACAATCACTTCTGATACCCTGAAAGGTATCAGCTCTTTCCTGAATCGAGTGGAGCTGTCTCACTGTAATGCTTTAAGTCAGGCAGCAGCTGAAGCCAGACCTCCTGCACAGTGTGGAAGAAACAAGGGAGAAAGGGAAATATATTATGCCCCACATCTGAAAACCAACTTCACAGAAAATATGCACTAAATGATACATGGTGATGGGGGAGGAAATGCCAGCTGCCTTAATGAGTGGTGGTAGGCAAAGCTGGAAAAATAAATGATATAATAATCTCTTATTATATTCCCTTTGACATAAACTAATCCTGACCCAGAACAATAGTGCTGCTTTCCAAGAGAAAAATAACCAAGATGTGGCTATAACCATGGTGCAGGAGTCCAACGTGAAGTGGTTTGTGTTTCCTCTTTGTTGTTAACATTTTTGCTTGTGGAGAAGACGGGAACAGGGTAAGCAACTTCCAGCTGAGGCATAAGGAGATGCCAGCCGCTGCCTCTTGGCAGCTGGGAAGAAGCTGCTGAGCTTCAACCCAGTCTGTTTGGCTTTCTGTAGACCCAAGGAGCATGTGCAGTGCTCTGGGGGAGTGGGGGGGACTTGTGTCATTTCAGTTCCCAGCTCCTGGAACAGCCCAGAATGCAGCTGAACTCTTAGTTTTAGACTGGTAGGACTTTTATTGATTTCATTAGGGATGACTTAAGGGTTAGGTCAATGCAAGGGCTAGGTTAGAATGCACTTTCTGCTGTGAGGACACAGTGTTACTACTTTTGTTTGGCTTCTCTGGGGCTTGTTTGCTTTTTCATTGCTCAGCTGTGCAATAGAGATTGTAGAAACATAGAATCACTTAGGCTGCAAAAGAACACAAGCCCATGAGAGAAGGCTGAGGGAGCTGGAGGTGTGCAGCCTGCAGAAGAGGAGGGTCAGATAATCTCACTGCTGTCTACAACTACCTGTAGGGAGGCTGTAGCCAGGTGGGGTTGGTCTCTTCTCCCAGACAACCAGCAACAAAACAAGGGGACACAGTCTCAAGTTGTGGCAGGGGAGGTCTAGGCTGGATGTCAGGAGGAAATTGTTGTCAGAGAGAGTGATTGGCATTGGAATGGGCTGCCCAGGGAGGTGGTGGAGACACTGTCCCTGCAGGTGTTGAAGCAAAACCTGGATGAGGCACTTAGTGCCATGGTCTGGTTGCTTGGCTAGGGCTGGGTGCTAGGTTGGAGTGGATGATCTTGGAGGTCTCTTCCAACCTGGTTGATTCTATGATTCTATGATTCATTGAACTCGACCATTAAGCTAACACTGCCAAGTCTTCTGCTAAACCACGTCCCTCAGAACCACACCTAGATGTCTTTTAAATACTTCAGGGATGATAATTCAGCTACTTCCCTGGGCAGCCTCTTTCAGGGCTTGACAACCCTCTCAGAGGAGATTTTTTTCTTCATGTACAACTTAAACCTTCCTTGCTTCAACTTGAGAACACTTCCTCTTGTTCTGGCTCTTGTTCCTTGGCAGTGTGTCTGTATGTCCCTTCTACAGTTCTTGTCCATTCCTGTCTCATCCACCTGGCATCACCAAAGAGCCTTCATCAGGTGAAGAGGTTGCAGGTTAAGCACACAAGCTCCGAGTGCAGCTGCCATGCAGTAGTGTTGTGTATCTGTTTGAGAGAGGGACCTTGTTTGGCTTGTTCCTCCAAGCAAACAGAGCTCATGCTAAGAAACTTCCACAGAACATGTTTATAACTTTGTGGGTTTGCTTGCAATCTGGCATCTCCTAAGGTCAAAAGACTACTCTAAACCTTCCAAATCTTTCCAAGACCTCTTAGTGGAAGTTGTGGAAGCTCACTAGTGGCTGAAGGGAAATCATCGTAGAATCCACCAGGTTGGAAGAGACCTCCAAGATCTAACTTAGCACCCAGTCCTATCCAATCAACCAGTCCATGGCACTAAGTGCCTCATCCAGGCTTTGCTTCAACACCTCCAGGGACAGTAACTCCATCACCTCCCTGGGCAGCCCATTCCAATGCCAATCACTCTATCTGCCAACAACTTCTTTCTAACATCCAGCCTAGACCTCCCCCGGCACAACTTGAGGCTGTGTCTCCTTGTTATGTTGCTGCTTGCCTGGCAGCAGAGACCAACCCCACCTGGCTACAGCCTCCCTTCAGGTAGTTAGAGACAGCAATGAGCTCTGCCTGAGCCTCCTCTTCCCCAGGCTGCACACCACCAGCTCCCTCAGCCTCTACTCATAGGATTTGTGTTCCAGCCCTCTCCCCACCTTTGTTGCCCTTCTCTGGACACGTTCCAGTATCTCAACATCTCTCTCGAATTGAGGGGCCCAGAACTGGGCACAGCACTGGACACAGTACACAGTAAAACATGCTTCTCTCTCAAGGTGTGTGGTAGAGGCATGATCTTTATTTCTATGCCTTTATTCATCAAAATGCAGTGCGTGCTTTGCTCTAGGTTGTTATACAGAGGTTTTATACTGTGATAAATGCAACTAAAATATCAAACAGAGTAACCCAGAAAAATCCAGACTGGTTGAGACTGGTGGTTCAACCAGTATCCTGTCTCCAGCACTGGCTGGTATCAGATGCTGTAGATAAAAGTAGAAGAAACTGTATAGTAGCCTGTTATGAATTAACATGCCCAGGAGAGAAGTTTCTTCCTGACCCTCATCAGTTAGCGGTTGACTTCTATGCCAAAGCATACATTACTATACATGCTCATGTGTTTATATCTATCTATACCAAGAAGCATGTGACAAAAGGCTAACTCACACTCCTGGTACTTTCACTTGCAGCAAAGTCATTCCAAGGAAAGAGGTTTTTTTTTTTTCATTGCAAGAGGCTCACATGGTACAGAGCTGGGAGAGGGAAAGGCAGCTGAAATTCTTAGCCTAGAGAGGGGGAACTGCTTTTACAAACAGCACCTGAAGTCTGCACCTATTGAAGCTAACTGTGAGGGTTTTGATCTCAGTAGCATCTCATCTCTCTGAGTGGCTTTACCTATGTGATTAAGCAGGTAAGTGTTTGTGCAGTGAGCAGTCAAGCAGATTCCATCTTGGACATTCTCATTTTCTGAAAATCACAGGATCACAGAACAGCAGGGTTGGTGAGTCCAAGGCAGGGTTGGTAATTCCAAGGCAAGGTTGATAAGTCCAAGGCAGGGTTGGTAATTCCAAGACAAGGTTGGTAATTCCAAGGCAGGGTTGGTAATTCCAAGGCAAGGTTAGTAATTCCAAGGCAGGGTTGGTAATTCTAAGGCAAGGTTAGTAATTCCAAGGCAGGGTTGGTAATTCCAAGGCAAGGTTAGTAATTCCAAGGCAGGGTTGGTAATTCCAAGGCAAGGTTAGTAATTCCAAGGCAGGGCTGGTAAGTTCCAAGGCAGGATTGGTAATGCTAAGGCAAGGTTTGTAATTCCAAGGCAAGGTTAGTAATTCCAAGGCAGGGCTGGTAAGTCCAAGACAGGGTTGGTAATTCCAAGGCAAGGTTCATGAATCCAAGACAGGGCTAGTAAGTTCAAGGCAGGTTGGGTAAGTCCAAGAGAGGGCTGGTAAGTTCAAGGCAAATTTGACCATTCTGTGTCACTCCTGATAGCTGTCTTCTCCACCAGGCTCCTGAAAGCCACCATCAGAGACTGCACACCCCAAAGATCTGTCAGTGTTTCACCTGCTTTGCAGTGCTTCCTAATCATCTCCGATCTCATGGGCTTCAGTTTAAGCCCATATTGCCCCATCCTATCCACCAGATACAGGCAACAGATTGTCCCTCTCTCCTGAATTGCTATTTTTGTGTATGAGAACTGTTCCTCTGCTCCTTATCCCCCGAAGCTGTTTCTGCATTTCCTTGCTGAAGCATTTTCTAGATCTCCAGGTTGCCTTCAAATTATTCCATGTCTTTCCCAAAGCCTGGTACCCAACGTTGGATAAAGTAACCCAGCCAATATCTCTCCAAGACAGCAAAGTGTGGAAGGATTACTTCTCATGTCTTGAGGGTTATATTCTACCTCATACAACCTGCATGGTGCTTTTTTCAGCACCACATAAGCATTGAGACCTTTATACATTTTCCTCCATTCCTTTCCATTTTCCTCCCCAGACTATTTCCCCAGTGCTCAAATCCAGAATACAATAAGATGTTTTCTACTGCACTTATAGATGGATGCTGCTGCTGATTCAGCACATAAAATAGGTTAATTAATGAGCTTTGGAATAACCACTTTGCCCCAGGCTTATTAGCATGCTCGGTTTAACCTAAAGGGATCACAGAGACTCAAAGTCAAGCGTTGGGAAAAGAGAAATGCAAGAGATACATTCAAATAGTGCAGCAGTGCTGCTGCATGGAGTGAATTTCAGGAAAAAAATCCAGCATGTTGCTCTTCTTCATTAAGTGTGATGAGCTCATAAGAACTTTTAATTAGTCAGAATGATGTGAATTGCTCGTCAGATCTAATTTTAGCAGCCTAAAGTTATCCAGCATTTCCACAGCTGTCATCTCCTCTCTTTCAACAAGAAATGGAGAGGGATGAATATTTCCAGAGTAAACATATCCTATTGCCTCCAGCTCCCTAAAAAGCCTGAGTGAATAGGGATGAACTCTCCTGTGAAGGCAGAAGAACTGTCCAGTAACTACAGAGAGCATCAACCAGCAGGCAAATGATTTCCTGATGGCTGAGGTCACGTGAGAAAAAAGTCATTTTAGGCAGGCACAAAATCAGAGATAGCATTTTTGATGTCAGTGTGATCATTAATCACAATGCAAATTAACTTTAATCATCATTTATTCACTGAGAGAGTGATTGGCATTGGAATGGGCTGCCCAGGGAGGTAGTGGAATCACCATCCATGAAGGTGTTGAAGCAAAGCCTGGCTGGGGCACTTAGTGCCATGGTCTAGTTGATTGGAGAGGGCAGGTTGATAGGTTGGACTGGATGATCTTGGAGGTGTCTTCCATCCTGGTTGATTCTGTGATTCTATGATTCCATCAGGGGGGAGAGGGGGAAAGGCATTGTGAAATATTGCCTCTTGAATAATTACAGGGGTGAGCACAGCATGGAAGTTTCATGTCACAGACAGCTTCAAAACATTGACATTTTCCTTTCCTGCAAATGGAGCTGGCAGCTGAGTGTGTTGAATTTCTCTGCAAAGGATCATTTCTACACAGCCACTGCAGATGAATGAAAAGATTTCATCTTGATGAAGTCAGACTGTTTGGTCTCCAGGTTGATCTTTGTCTACTTCAAGAAGCATAATAGACTAGAAAGAAAAGCCAGGCTGACATTCTGAAATGAAAGACATTTTGCTTTAAAATATTGCACAGCTCAGTTTGAAAACATGACCTTCCCTCTGAGGCTCAGCCTGATTTTGTTGATTTTGACTTCAAACTTCAGGTCCTGTTTTGATTTTGGAACAGTGCAAATGAGCCAGTTTGGTCACTATTCAGAGCCACCTACCAACATCTCCTTGCAGTCAGCCAGCTGACACACTGCATACCTCAGACACTTCTGGGAATGGCTCACAACTAGAAAGTGAGGAAAAACTCTCCAGGATCCCACTGAGGATCCCAGGCAGGGTGAAACTAGATTTCTACAGCTATCCAGTAGGGTTCAGCTACTCCTACCAGTTCAGCCCCATCTTCAAAGAACAGCCCTATAGATTCACCCAGGTTGGGGGCTTCATTTGAACTGCTAGAGAGGTGCAGTGAAAGAGTAATTGTTTGTGGTGGTGGAGGAGCTTCAGAGCTTCCCAGAGAGACTCGGGATTTGCATCCCAAAGAAATTAGGCAGCTTTGAAAAGTCTGACCTAGAGGCCACACTACATTGTTTGTGTTCCTTGCCTAGATCATGATCTGTCTCTGGGCAGGTCCAACATTGGTCCCTGCAGGGCAGTAAAGTTTACAGTAGTTTTTGTCATGTACAGTAGCTGTCTTTTCAACCCAAATGTAAGCTGTTTTCTTGTGCCAGTGCTAATCTGTTGCTGATACCCAGGCTAGCCAGTGTGAAGCTCCTTCTGAGAGCTCAATGAGGCATTACAGTGCCAGCAAGGTTTATAATGTGTATACTTGGGCCTATGAGTTCGTTGTTTGTATTCTAAAAGCTCCAGTGGCAGAAGCTGTTGGAAGTGATTGGAGCTGCAGTGAAAAGCTAGATCTGGGACTCTACTGATAGCCTACTTAAGGTCACAGCTGCTTTCTTATAAGAATCTTCTCCAGAAGGCTGATTGTCAGCTGGCACTGGCTCTTCTGGATCTTCACAACTGGTGATGAGGGCAACTGCACTGAACGATTTCTTGTTAGGGTTAAATGACTTCATTTCCAGTACTGATGTCTCTGGTTCCTTTTTCTGTGTCTTCTCACTCCAGTTCCATTCCCGTTCCTTGCGATCCAGTTGCATGGCACTGCAGTGGGGAGCATAAACCTCGGTGGTCTCTTCAAACTGCAAACAATCCACCTTATAATATTTCTTCTTTACATGTAAGACATCGTTAAACCTATGGCCCCAGAGGATCTCTCTGGGGACATAGGAGCTTCTTGACTGGTGTGAAGTTCCTGTCGAGTCACCTGTGTAGACAAACGTGACCAAGATTTCAAAGGTGTCCTTGGCCAGAGCTTTCCTGTCGAGACCATACAGGGGACTCTCACTATCGATTTCATGTACAACTGTCACGGGCGTAACAAGTATGATCTGATCATTAAGCAGCTTCAAGTCCTTGTATTCCATTGTCATTCTCCCTTCCTTGTCTTCCTTGTAGCGCAGCAGCTGAGCTCGTACAGAGCCCTCAACCATGTGGTTCGGGCGGAAATCACCAATGCGCCACATCAGGCAGAATTTGTCATCCCTCAGGCCAACGACAGCATAGTAGCTGAACCGAATGGTTTGAGCTCTTTTGCGAGCCGTGGCCATTTTTGCCAGGGCTGCTCCGATTATGAAGGTGTCAATAATGCAGCTCAATACCGACTGGAGGATGACCATGAGGATTGCAACAGAGCACTCTTCTGTCACGCAGCGGTAGCCGTAGCCGATGGTGGTTTGGGTTTCCAGGGAGAAGAGGAATGCTCCTGTGAAGCTGTGGACGTTTGCAACACAAGGGGTTATTTCCTCATCGTTGAATATATCTCCGTGCTGCACTGCTATCAGCCAGAAGACTAGCCCAAAAAACAACCAGGAAAGAACATAGGACAAGGAGAATATCACAAACATGTGGCGCCATTTGATGTCCACCAGCGTGGTGAATATGTCCACTACATAGCTCTCCCATTCCCCAAAGATGTGCTTGAAGTACACATTGCAGCTGCCATCCTTGTGGAGAAATCTCTTCTGCAATCTTTTCACTCCCATTTTAGGGCTTTCTTGGGCAGCACCTCGGTAACGGATCTTGTTTCCCTGTATGCTTACAGGTCTATAGCTACCGCTGTGCTCAGGCATCTTTCTCATATCTGCCTCATGGAATCAATTTACAGAACATGCTTGCAGTTCCCAGGGGCTGTTTGTTTCCTTTGTTCTTTGGAAATCTACAAAATAGAAGAAAAAGATTAGTTTTGCTTCAATTTCCCCTGCCAGAACTGTGTGATACCAGACCTAAATACAACTGTGGCTGTCATGAACAGTTTCCTGAAGGGTAGAGGTTCTGACACTCATTACACAGCATAGCTCAAGAACTCAGACCTGGAAATAGGAAGCAACTAGAAATTCATCTAGTGAGAAATTGGATAGGGCTGAGTGATAGGTTGGACTGGATGATCTTGGAGGTCTTTTCCAGCCTGGTTGATTCTATGATTCTATGATTCTATGAAATACCCATATCAACCTCAAAATTTGGCATCTAGATGGAAACAGCAATCAACAACCATTGTGGTGACCCCCACTGTGAGTGTCTCTTCTCGTGGTCTGGTGAATCTGGCTATCTTGAATATTGTGCTCAGTTTTGGGCTCCCCAGTTGAGGAGGGACAGGGATCTGCTGCAGAGGGTCCAGCAGAGGGCTATGAGGATGATTAAGAGACAGGAGGGCATGGCTGATGAGGAGAGGCTGAGGGACCTGGGGCTGTTTAGTCTGGAGAAAAGAAGACTTAGAGGGGGTTTGATAAATGTTTATAAGTATCTGAGAGCTGGCCAGGACAGGGGAAACAGGTTCTGCTCGCTGCTCCCTGGGATAGGACAAGAAGCAATGGATGGAAGCTGCAGCATAGGAGGTTACAGCTCAGCAAGGGGAAACTTCCTTCTTGCAAGGCTCCCAGAGCACTGGCACAGGCTGCCCAGAGAGGTTGTGGAATCTCCTCCTCTGGAGACTTTCAAGGCCTGTCTGGATGTGTTGCTCTGTGACCTGTGTTAGATAGGATTGTCCTGCTCTGGTAGGGAGGTTGGACTCGATGTTCTCTTTGGGTCCCTTCCAACCCCTAACATCCTATTACCCTATGAAGTAGCTTTGACATCAGGATGGGCACTCATCAACAGTCACAGCAATGGTGTGAACCTTCTTTAAGTCTGCCAGGTATTTGAGATAGTTAATTACTTTTTTGTTGCATATCTGTTTTCTTCCATTAGAAAAGGGAGGTTATTCTTCCCCTGTACTCAGCACTGATCAGGCCATACCTCGAGTACTGTGTCCAGTTCTGGGCTACTCAATTCAAGAGAGATGTTGAGGTGCTGGAAGGTGTCCAGAGAAGGGCAGCAAGGCTGGGGAGGGGCCTGGAGCAGAGGCTGAGGGAGCTGGGGGTGTGCAGACTGCAGAAGAGGAGGCTCAGTGCAGAGCTTATTGCTGTCTACAACTACCTGAAGGGAGGCTGTAGCCAGGTGGGGTTGGGCTCTTGTGCTAGACAAGCAGCAACAGAAGAACAAGAGGACACAGTCTCAAGTTGTGGCAGGGGACGTCTAGGCTGGATTTTAGGAGGATGTTGTTGTCAGAGAGAGTGATTGGCATTGGAATGGGCTGCCCAGGGAGGTGGTGGAGTCGCCATCTCTGAAGGAAGCAAAGCCTGGCTGGGGCACTTAGTGCCATGGTCTGGTTGATTGGGCAGGGCTGGGTGCTAGGTTGGACTGGCTGAGCTTGGAGGTCTCTTCCAACCTGCTTGATTCTTTGAGTTTGTGTTCTATGATTCTAAGGAGATGCATACAAAAACCTTCCCTCATTTAGACATAAGATTTCAGCAGCATGGGCAGGCAGATTCAGTGTTTCAACAAGCAAGTGGACACAAACCATTCATCGTTATTTGTATCCCAGTATTGCCTGTAAAAACCTGCTCATGGAACTGAATTTTAATGGGCTAATGTTACAGAGGCTTGTTTGTTCAATTTGTAGAGAAGTATTTACATTTCAAAGGAAAAAGAAAGCTCTCAGGTTCTGGAAACCCTCTCAAATCAATCCTTAAAACAATTAAACAAATATATAAATTGGGCTAACAAAAAGTCTTTGCTTTTTTGTTAATGAGTTTGAAGCAAACGTGTTCAGTGTGTTAATAGCATTTGTGGACGACACACATTGAGGAAGGGATGTGTTCCTGTGTGACCTGGTCTAGGCAATCCTCCTCTGGCAGGGGAGTTGAACTGGATGAGCTTTCAAGGTCCCTTCCAGCCCCTGACATTCTGTGATTCCTGTTACCTGTCTCATTGGCATTGGAATGGGCTGCCCAGGGAGGTGGTGGAGGCACTGTCCCTGGAGGTCTTCAAGAAAAGACTGGATGAGGCACTTAGTGCCATGGTCTGGTTGACTGGATAGGGCTGGGTGCTAGGTTGGACTGGATGATCTTGGAGGTCTCTTCCAACCTGCTTGATTCTATGATTCTATGAATGAGGAGATTCCTGTGCTGGCCCTGAGAAGAAATGGATGTCTTTGCAGATTGCAACCACCTGAATTTGGGCAGCACAAAGTGCTAGGCTATACGCTTAGCAACTAATAACAAGAACTTATGTTAGAAACTGAGACCTCATCAACTCGAATCCAATAAAAAAGGAAAGGCTTAGCCAAAGGAATCACTTACAGGATGCTTATGAATTGCTTGTAGGATACAACCCTGGAAAAGGCAAATGCCTTTTCCTGCAGGTCTCCAGCTCGTTCCATATCCCAGCTGCTAACACAAAACCCACTGACAAGTCAGGAGGGAGAGGGCACACAGCTCAAACAATTCAGCATTTGTCCCCAATGCCATGCTTCCCAACTGGGATTTCTAAAGGAGAAAACTCAATATTTTTGAGGGGAAAAAAACACTCTTATTATTCTTTCAAAACCTGCAAGCTTTCAGTGGAAAAATGACAAGGCCTTTTCCCGCTCCTCAGCTGCTTTCAGCTGACAGAAGTTCAGATGGAGGTTTGCAATGAAGCCAACATATTCATGGAAAATGGGTTGAATAATAATACTACTAGTAATAATAATAATAATAATAGTAATAAAGTTTCCTAATGGTAGTGTTTTTTCCTCAGCTCTTCATTCACTTTGAGCCTAAACGACTGCTCGCCCTGCAAGGCAGAAGTCAGGCCCGTAGAGTGCAATGTATACTGGAGGGACCAGCTTAACAGACCAAGAACTCTCCTCTCACCCAAGGAACAACGACAGGCATGCACAGACACTATTCCAAAAACATTTAAAGCCAAACAGTTCCCTTTTTTTTCCTTTTTTTTCCCCTACTTTATTTTCTTTTTCTTCCCTTTTTTTTTCCCCTTTTCTTTCCTCTTTTTTCCTTTTCTTTTTCTCCCCCTTTTCTTTTTCTCTTTTCTTTTCCTTTTCTTTTTTCCCTTTTCCTTTTCCCCTTTTCTTTTCTTTTTTCCCCTTTTCTTTTCTTCCCTTTTCTTCCCCCCCTTTTCTTTTCTTTTTTTTCCTCTTACCTTTTTTTCCTTTTCTTTTCTTTTTCTCCTCCTTTTCTTTTTCCCTTTTCCCCGTCTTTTCTTTTCTTTTTTCCCTTTTCTTTTTTCCCCCTTTTCTCTTTTCCCCTTTTCTTTTTTCCCTTTTCTTTTCTTCCCCCCCTTTTCTTTGTCCCTTTTCTTCTTTTCTTTTCTTTTCTTTTCTTTTCTTTTCTTTTCTTTTCTTTTCTTTTCTTTTCTTTTCTTTTCTTTTCTTTTCTTTTCTTTTCTTTTCTTTTCTTTCCTTTCCTTTCCTTTCCTTTCCTTTCCTTTCCTTTCCTTTCCTTTCCTTTCCTTTCCTTTCCTTTCCTTTCCTTTCCTTTCCTTTCCTTTCCTTTCCTTTCCTTTCCTTTCCTTTCCTTTCCTTTCCTTTCCTTTCCTTTCCTTTCCTTTTCTTTCCTTTTCTTTTCTTTTCTTTTCTTTTCTTTTCTTTTCTTTTCTTTTCTTTTCTTTTCTTTTCTTTTTCTTTCCTTTTCTTTCCTTTTCTTTCCTTTTCTTTCCTTTTCTTTTCTTTTCTTTTTTCCCTTTTTTTCTTTTCTTTTTTTCCCTTTTATTTTTCCCCTTTTCTTCCCCCCCTTTTCTTTTCTTTTTTCTCCTTTCCTTATCTTTTTCCTCCTTTTCTTTTATTTTTCTTTTCTCTTTTCCCCCTTTTATTTATTCAATTTTCTTTTTTTCCCTTATCCTTTCTCTTTTCCTTTTATTTTTCCCTTTTCTTTTTTCCTTTTTATTTTTTCTCTTTTCTTGTCTTTTTTCCCCCCTTTTCTTTTTCTCCTCCTTTTCTTTTTTCCCTCTTCTTTTTTTCCCTTTTCTTTTTTCCCCTCTCTTTCTTTTTTTCAGCACAGCAATGAATGTAACATATGGTGTCATAGCCTCAGAATGTGGCCTGCATTAAAATATAAAACAAAACACAACATTAATGTTTCCAAACATACTTCTTGGAATAGAGTCTTTGGAAAGATTCATATGACTTGCTTTATTCACAGCTTTAAACAGCATAGCCTAGCCTAGTGGAGAGGCTTGACCTAACGTATCAGAAGTCATATTTAACAACAAACAAAAGCTGGAAACTGTTGTGTCAGTTTGGTTAATTCTCTATTTGTTTATTTAAGAACTTCATCATGTGAGGTGTGAAAATGAAGCAAATTGTAATCAGGGGCCAATAAAATCTTAAATGAAAAACATGTTTAGGCTTGTACTGACTGCCTTGAAAATGCTCACAAACAGAGAATCATGGAATCATAGAATGGTTTAAGTTGGAAGTGACCTCAAGGATCAGCCAGTTCCAATCCCCTGCCATAGTCAGGGACATCTCCCACTAGAACAGGTTGCTCAAGGTCTCAACCAGCCTGGCCTTGAACACCTCCAGGGAAGTTGTGGAGCAGAGAAGCACAGAATGTGATCTTCGATCTGTCATCCACAACCTCCCTGGGCAACCTGTGCCAGTATCTCACCACCCTCACTGCAAACAACTTCTTCCTAACATCTAATTTGAATCTCCTCTCTGTCAGTTTAAACCCATTACCCCTTGTCCTGTCATTACAGGACCTTGTCAGTAGTCCCTCCCCAGCCCTCCTGTATCCCCTTCAGATACTGAAAGGCTACTATAAGGTCTCCTGGAAGCCTTCTCTTCTCCAGGCTACAGAGCCCCAACTCTTGCAGTCTGTCCTCATAGCAGATATGCTCCAGCCCTCTGAGCATCTTTGTGGCCCTCACATCATAGAATCAGAATCACATAATAGTATGGTTTGGTTTGGAAAGGACCTTTAAAGCTCACCAGGGCCACTGGGTTGATCAGAGGGCTGGAGCACATCTCCTTTGAGCACAGACTGAAAGAGTTGGGGCTGTTCAGTCTGCAGAAGAGGAGGCTCCCAGGTGACCTTCTTGTGGTCTTCCAGGATCTGAAGGGGGCCTCCAAAAAAGCTGGGGAGAGACTTTTGAGGCTGTGAGGGAGTGCCAGGAGTGGGGGGAATGGAGCAAAGCTGGAGGTGAGGAGGAAGTTATTGAGCATGAGAGTGGTGAGAGGCTGGAATGGGTCTCCCAGGGAGGTGGTTGAGACCCCATGGCTGGAAGCGTTTAAGGCCAGGCTGGATGAGGCTGTGTGCAGCCTGCTCTAGGGTAGGGTGTTCCTGGCTATGGCAGGGGGGTTGGAACTAGATGATCCCTGTAGCCCCTTCCAATCCTGACTGATTCTATAATTCTATGATTCCAGTTCAACCGCCTCAGAGACATCCTCAAGATCGACCCTGTCCAATCTGACCTGGGATGTTTCCTGGCTTCTACCACCTCTCTCAGCAACCTGGGCAAGTGTCTCACTACCCTCAACATAAAAAAAAATCATCCTTCTATCTAGTCTAATCCTCCCTTTCATAGTTTAAAACAATCACCTCTTGTCCTGTTCAACAGGTCCTGTGACAAAATTTGTCCCAGTATTTCTTATCAACCTCTCTAAGTACTTAGAGGCCTTGAGAAAGACCTCCTGCAGCCTTCTCTTCTCAAGGCTGCACAGCCCCATCTCTCTCAGCCTGTCCTCACAGCAGGGTGTTTCCAGCCCTCAGATCATTTCTGTAGCCCTCCTTGAGACCCACTTCAAAAGGTCAATGTACTTCTCGTGCTGAAGGCTCCAGAGCTGGACACAGTACTGCAGGTGAGGTCTCACCAGGATGGTGCAGAGCAGGAGAATCACACCCTACAACCTGCATCTCTTGATGTAGCCTGGAATTGAGGCTGACCTTCTAGGCTGCAAGCACACAGTGCTGGCTCATGTCCAGACAGAGACTCTAAGGGAGACATAACAGTTCGTGGATCAAAGACTGCTGAGTTGATTCCACTCTCTGCTGTGATCAGCAAATCATCACGTTTCCAGAACGATGTTTCTCTGGCACCACCTTTAGGTTTTGGTGGTGCTGGCAAGAGTCATAGACTGTCATATGTGCAGCTATCTGGCAAAGCCCACCTTGCTTTTATGGTAATCTGTCGCACACAGCAGGCATCTTGTATGAGGAATTCTGACTCAGAATCTCTCTTGAGTACAGGCTGTGGCACAGGAATGTCTGTGATGGGGTTTTAACTGGTGTAGCTGAAGCCATGTAAAGATGCTAGGCTGAATTTTGCAGAACAATCAAGAGTATGTCTGTAATAAGAAAGAGAAAGTGAGGCAAAGCTTCCTAATGCAGAGACAAAATGTCTAGCCCTGAAGCTGGGTGGTGTAAGAAAGAAACAGAACAGGGCATCACTAACAGACATATATTGCTCTCAGGATCTGAGCTGATCTCTCTCCATCATGTTGAAAACTGGCTTGCTCAGAGCCATTTGGCATTGCACAGTGGAGACGTGCCCCAGATGACCTAAAATCCCAAATGTGCTTAAAAGTCTTAGGAAATAGACTCTTCAGCCACTCAAAACCAACTAAAAATCTTGCCCAGTATTTTGGGTGTGCTTAAAGGGAAGCCAAATCTGGATTTTTCCAGGCTACCTCTTAAAGCCTCTCCAGTGGAATAACACTCATGCATCATAATTAAGAACTCTTTTGCACAGTCTGAAGTTGTTCAGAACTTTTAAGCCTAGAAACCCTTCTCTCAATGTTTCTGAGTTATGTAAGGCTGTGTTAGGTTCCATACTTCCTTAATAGGGACACTGATAGACAGGTCTGGGATTTTCCTATTCCAGGTGAAAGGAATCTCACTGTATGAGACACTCTCCCTGCCTTTTACACAACACTCTGAAGATTACTGATACTAGTACCACTTATTAAAGGGGAGAAGACCACAGACATGCAGCCAGATGTATGAATTCAAAGCTTAGAGCCATTTCAAAACTCTGATTTTTCCAAATGGCAATATTTTGCATACCCCTAAGAAAGCCCAAACAAATGGCATTAAAGGTCCTAGTACCTGGTAAAGATGACCAGAGGGGGTGGGGGAGGATTTACAAACCTTCTCTCCCCACTAAAGCTCATGGATCGATTGCTGCAAATGATTCTCAGATGTTAGTTACCAGGAAGCATTTTCACCTTCCTCTAACACTGACACATAAACCTTCACCTTTTTTGTCTTGCTTTTACTTTCAGTAGTGGGTTGGTGAGTGGTTTTTTTCCTTTTCTTTCTTCCTGGGCATGTTTTCACACATCAAGAGCCTCCTCTTGCATACTGTTCTGTTGTTCAGAGGAAGAAGTGTGCTGAAATGTGCAGTTCTTTTGATAACCTTTCTTGTAAATGTATTTTCCTCTCCAAAGAAAAGCATATCAGAAAGAAAAATGGAGCAGGATGGCAGGAAGGCAGAAATAGTGACATCTCAAAGATTTCATGAGGGCAAATGTTAGAGAGGGTTCAGAAGTTCTTCTCAGGCATGTATGTGTCAGATTTAGAGGTCAGAAAATATATCCTTAATTATCTAAGCCAAGGCTTGGATCTTACAGTATTGGGCATTGAAATATGCTCAGGGAGATAGAGAAGTGCTCTAGAGACCTTTGTTCATGGGGTCTGCATACTGATCCCCCAAACTGGTATCTATGAAAGTTTCACCCCAAGAATATGGAAGAGGTGTATATATGAGCAGGAAGTTGTTGAGCATGAGAGTGATGAGAGGCTGGAATGGGTTGCCCAGGGAGGTGGTTGAGGCCCCATCCCTGGAGGTGTTTAAAGCCAGGCTGGATGAGGCTCTGGCCAGCCTGATCTAGGGTAGCATGTCTCTGGCCATGGCAGGGGGGTTGGAACTGGCTGATCCTTGTGGTCCCTTTCCAACCCTGACTGATTCTAGGATTCTGTGATTCTATGATTCTATATATGGGAGAAATGTAAATAAATTCCTGTATTTCAAAGGTCACAAAGCAGTGCAGTGGCAGAAATAGGAACACACCCAATGCCTACTGAGATGCAGTAAAGAGCTGCCACCAAGCAAACAAGAAGGAAGCCTCTTAGTCATATTTCTCATTTTCCTTTAGCTCCTCTTGGACACAGCAGCTGTACCAGAAGAACTTGCACTCCTCATTTTCATCAGCTCACTCAGAACCACAGTACAACAGTAACATAAAAGCCTTAAGCATTAAATTTAGCCTTTTTCAAACTTCCACTAAGTCTAATTGTCAATTTAATCTTGATGTTTTGGAGTTTAGGGCTCAGTGCATTATGAGGATAATCCCTGTGTTGCACCTTGACCTTATACCTAGCAAGTTGTTGCTACACCCATTTCATGACAGTTTGTTTTCCATTATGTAAACAAGCAGGGGTGAATTTTTGTTCAGTGACAACTTCAGTCAACAGCCTGTTTGTAAAACATTAAGCAAAACAATGTGAAGATCTCAGTTCCAGAATGTTCTGAGATTCAATCCAATGGAAGACCACTCAAAAGGTCCCACTGAGGTTGGGTACTCTCACTCGAACGCCACACACATGGAGGTGGATCTCTCTCTCTAGGTTGCTTTAGCAATCACCTCAACTCCCTGCTTGATTTTGGAAAAGATCTGAAAGGTTTCCAGTGTTAGTCATTGTTGTGTAACCCTAGAAGACTTTCAGCTCAGAGACCAGAAATGTGACAATTAGAAACCTTTTGAGCTGCTTTGGAATTGACTCAAATACTTGTTCCTTTAGAAGAACTCCACCACCCACACAATCCAAATAAATCTATTCTGGGACAGCACTGAGACTCTTCCTTTTTTCTTTCCTTGCTTCCTTTTTCCTTGCAAAGGGATCTAACTCCTCCTAACACAGCTGCTCTTTCTGCTTCTGATACATAAGCCCCAGTCTGTTGTGGGCATGCAGCATGATTTAGAGAGTCACAGAATGGTCTAGGTTGGAAGGGATCTCAAAGCTCATCCAGTTCCAACCCCTGCTATAGGCAGGGACATCTCCCACTAGAACAGGTCATTCAAGGCCTCATCCAACCTGGCCTTGAACATTTCCAAGGAGGGAGCAGCCACAACCTCCCTGGGCAACCTGTGCCAGTGTCTCACCACCCACACTGGAAAGAGCTTCTTCCTAACATTAGTTTAAATCTCCCCTTTGCCAGTTTAAACCCATTCCCCCTTGTCCTGTCACGACAAGACCTTGTCAATAGTCACTCTCCAGCCCTCCTGTAGTCCCCTTCAGATACTGGAAGGCCACTCCAAGGTCTCCTCAAAGCCTTCTCCTATCCAGGCTGCAAAGCCCCAACTCTAATAGCCTGTACTCATAGCAGAGCTGTTGCAGCTCTCTGAATATCTTCATGGCCTCCTCTGGACTGGCTCCAACAGTTCCATGTCCTTCTTGTTCTGGGAGCTTCAGAACTGCACACAAAACTCCAGGTGGGGTCTGAGGAGAGCAGAGCCAAGGGGCAGAATCCCCTCCCTTGCCCTGCTGCCCACACTGCTCTTGCTGCAGCCCAGCACACAGTAGACTCATGTTGAGCTTTTCATCACCCCAAACCCCCAGGTCCTTTCCCTCAAGATTCACCATTTGAGTATCTCCTACCACATACACCAGCTGACAGCCTCACCTAGGTAAGATGTGTGCTACCTGTCTTCAACACAAATGCTTCAGGACACAAAAAGCTGTGCTTGTGACCCTACTGTCATCTCGGCCAGGAAGCCTGAGTGCTCTCAGTCCACAAGATAGAATTCTCTTGACGCTGTGAATGCATTCACTCATCTCTTGCAGAACAAAGAGGCACAAGGTTGCTCAGCTTCAGGAAGTGACATTCTTGGTGTCTAACAGCCCAGGTCTGATAAACTTCTTTTTCATATTTAATACTGTTCAGCTCAGCTATGCTCAGGCCCCTACAAATGGCTCCAAGGTGTCTCTACAAGGGGAGAGTGAACCCAAAATTCCCTTAGTTGGAGAAGACAGACTCTGAAATTTTCTCCTTGATGAGAGCAGGTTGCATGTTTGAGAGCCACAAGATAGGTTGGAAGCGAACCAGCCCTGTCCTTACCCCTCAGAGCAATTCCTCAAGTCTGTAGAAAGCTGAAAGCCTCTATTTTAATTTCTTTGCACTGTATGCACTGCATGGTTTTAGCCAGGAACAAGCAGTGGAAACACTGAAATACCATCAGAAATGGAAAGTGCTGGCAACTTCAAACTCTTGCTCTCAGGGCCTCACTGCCATTCTTTGTCTCAGACACTTTGGCAGGGGTGAAAACAAAAATCGTTGACTCTGAGGACTCTATTCCTATTTTAACCCTCAGCAGCTCCTGTACCAAGATGAGTGAACAGAGCATGCACTTAACAGTTCCACATCCATATCAGCCTAGTGCAGACACGGGTAGGTGTGTGTGGCACTTGGGCTGGGTGCAGCTGGCAAGCAGCTCCATGCACCCAGAGCAATGCTAGGGCTGATCTGGGATGGCTTAGGGCTTCCTTGATCATAGGATCATAGAATCAAACAGGTTGGAAGAGACCTCCAGGCTCATCCAGTCCAACCCAGCTCTGTCCAGTCAACTAGACCATGGCACTAAGTGCCCCAGCCAGTCTTTTCTTGAACACCTCTAGGGACAGTCACTCCACCACCTCCCTGGACAGCCCATTCCAGTGCTGATCATTCTCTGTGTGAAGAACACCAGCTTCTTTGCCCTTCTCTGGACACCTTCCAGCACCTCAGCATCTCTCTTGAATCGAGGAGCCCAGAACTGGACACAGTACTCAGGGTGTGGCCTGACCAGTGCTGAGTACAGGCAAAGAATAACCTCCCTTGTCCTGCTGCCCACACTGCTCCTGAGCCAGGCCAGGATGCCATCGTCTCTCCTGCCCACCTGAGCACACTGCTGCCTCATGTTCAGTCTACTATCTACCAGTACCCCTAGGTCCCTTTCCAAGGCCCTGACAACAGAAGGGAAAAAAGTGAATGGAAGACCTGAGCCAAGTCTCAAAGATGACCCTGCTGTTTGGCTGCCACAGACAACTGGATCCACACAAGATCACTTTCATCTCCTGTTTAAAAATTCCTCCTCAGAGCTCTCTTCCCATCAGCTATAAGCCATTTGCATTTTGATAGTGAGCTGATAGGACCAAAGGTGTCTATCTCTGGTCAAGTCTCTGTACCTTCAGTTCTTAAAATGATACGGTTGGTGCCTAGCCTAGACCTGAAAATCTACCAGATATGGGACAACTGAGAACTTCCTCTGGAAATCAGTAGCCAACCTGTTCAATACTTTAGCAGGCAAAATCCACAGGCTTTAATGCAAGTTAGCTGCAAGGCAATCAAATCCAAGTGTTAGTGCTAATTACCATTTCCTCCTCCTCTGCCACACTGATGTCTGCACAGCTGCACAGCAAAGGCTTATTCCAATAGCTCTGCAGAGGTGTTCTGTGGGATTGCTCTACACACTGAACCTCAGGGACTGCATTTAGCTTACAGAGGCACAGAACAATTCTTCGAGGAACTTTCCCTGTTGGCAGGGAAGAGCAGAACAGTTTGTTGCAGCTCTTGAGAGATATGATGTAATATAAGAACATATTCAACAACAGGTAAGAGGCAGGTCAGGAACAATGACAGAATCAGATGATATAATGCTGACCACTTTCACTTAACAGAGCCAACACCCCCAGCTCTGTCCTATGCCACAGTTCAGAGCTGTTAAATCTCTTCTCAAAACACAACAGGTTGTTAATAATGTAGGATCTTGAGGGCAGGCAAAGGCTGATATTCTAAAAGGGTTCTTCCAGTCTCAGGGGCCATTTCCCTTACGTCACACTGTGCAGTTCTGCTTCCTGAGGCAGAAAGCACACTCCTTTTTTTCCTGTTTTCTGGAGTACATTGCAAGCTAAATATCCAGGGAAGGGCACTGTGGTATAAGAACATGGAGTGACTGTCTTTCCCCTTGTGCACTTTGTCCAAGTGTGTTCAATAGGAAAGGTAAGGAGACGCAGAGATGTTCCTCTTGTGACACATGCCAGCTCCTGCAGCCCTGTGTGCTCCGCTCCTCTCTGATCCTACAGCTCTCTGTGTAGGCACACACAGACAAAACAACCATGAGAAGGAAAGGTTACATGGCTTTAACCATAGGGGGTTGTAAAGATCAGAGAGTCTCTTATGTTGCCTCCCCAAGTCTGAATCCTGCCAGTTCCAAAGGCTGCAGCTTTGACAAGGAGAGCACCGCGTTGGTGTCAGTGAAGTCTGCATCAGCTGCCCTGCTATTGTATTTCATATGAGGAACAGGATAAAACAGAATCCCAAGTGAACAGCATGAGTGGGCTCTGTTCAACAGTTGAGAGAAGATGTGAGTAGAAAGCCTGAGGATCTGTACATTTTTAGTATGTTTTTTCCAGCCCTAGTAGAAAGTTCCCTAAGGTGTAGCTTGACACCAGTTGCTGGCTTCTAAGCACTATCCACTTGCAAATTTCTGCTGAGCTCAGCTTCAGGCTACTGAGCTCAGCGGGAATTCCACTACAATACTCAGAATCTGTGTCATCCCATCTAATAAAATATCCCAAATGCCAATTAAATCAACACAGCCTTTATGCTTTCAAAATGAAAGTAGAGTGAGAAGATTAGTTTGCATTAGTTTGGAGGGGTTTTTTTTTGGTTAGGAAATGGAAGCAAGAAGGAAAAAATAAATAAATCCTAATAAACCATGCAAATAAAAGGAATCACATCCACTGTGACCTAATGTGTCTTAGGAAATACCACCCAAAAATGCTGCTCTCTTGGATTTTTAGATTGAATCATAGAATCAAGCAGGTTGGAAGAGACCTCCAAGATCAGTCAGTCCAACCTAGCACCCAGCCCTATCCAGTCATCCAGACCATGGCACTAAGTGCCCCATCCAATCTTGTATTGAACACCTCCAGGGACAGAGACTCCACCACCTCCCTGGGCAGCCCATTCCAATGGCAAACCACTCTCTGTGAAGAACTTCCTCCTAACATCTAGACCTAGCCAATCAAGTAGAGCATGGAATTAAGTGCCCCATCCAATCTTGTATTGAACACCTCCAGGGACAGTGACTCCACCACCTCCCTGGGCAGCCCATTCCAATGCCAATCACTCTCTCTGACAACAACTTCCTAACAACATCCAGCCTAGACCTCCCCCAGCAGAACTTGAGGCTGTGTCCCTTTGTTCTGTTGCTGGTTGCCTGGCAGAAGAGACCAACCCCACCTGGCTACAGCCTCCCTTCAGCTAGCTGTAGACAGCAATGAGGTCTGCCCTGAGCCTCCTCTTCTGCAGGCTGCACACCCCCAGCTCCCTCAGCCTCTCCTCATAGGGTTTGTGATTATCAAATCAGAGAGGTTGAGATGAGCATTAGCTAAGGGTCAAGCCAGTGTACGAGTACATTTTTTGTCAGGAAAAGAAGCAGAAAATTCTGACAGATGCAGTCAGATAAATGAGGCAATCAATCACTGCACTTCAAGAAGTTAATTTGTCAGCCATTACTAGGCTCAAGAATCACTATTTGCGTTCCTGGGTGGCTTTGTATGACCCTCAATTGTGAGTATAGATACAGCAGAAGTGCACCTCTGATAGCCCTAGGCATGCCTCTCTAGTCTGGCAGAGGATATTGTGTAGCTCCTGTGACTAGAGCTGATCAGCCAAGGCATCCTAGAGGGTGTCACAAGTTTCAGGTTTTTCATCCAAACCAAAACATGCTCCCACATTTGTTGGGCTACGTATGTCACCACTTTTCAAAAGCCTGTGAAACGTATTAAATGGCTTCAGAGACCAGAGGCCTGATCCAAATCCTACTGAAGTCAGCAAAGGAGTCGCCTTTGATTTCTTGTTTTGGATCAGATCTAGCTGCTGGGTTTCTTAGTATCGCCACAGGCAGTATCCCTCATTGCTCTTCAGAACTGGCTTGGCTGGCTGGAATTCCAGCAATGCTTTCTAAGGAACAAGAGGTTTTTAAAACCTTCATTTGCTTTGGTTCACAGACTTTGGCAGAACGTTGACTTTCTGTATTGTTACTTAACTCCACCAAGCTCTATAGGAAATCTGGGGATGGGATTCTTTCAGGGATGACTTTCAACACTCTGTAGAGCAGATGGCTGGACCTCTGTGCACACATCCTCATGAGCCTCTCTCTCTCAGCATGGCTGCTTGTGATCTGGAACAGCAGGTTACTCTGAAGCTCAGCAGTTGTTTAGCCAGAACTTAGACTCAGCATGGTGCTGGCCACTCTTGTTTTGGACTGTCACTCTCTTACCAAGTTCAGTGGTCTAATCTACAGCACAGTGCTGTTTTGCAAGGCAGAAAAGTAATATAACATGGGACTGGAAAACCACAGATGTGTTTCAGCTGTACATTTAAGAACTTTATTTTTACCACAGTGTGCAGGTTACATAACTTCGTGTCTGGTCTCTTGAAGCTGTCCCACAGCTTATTCCTGATCACCAGAGTGAGGTTCTGAACACAGTGATTAGTATTTTAAGTGATATGAAGACAGTCAGAATCATAGATTCATGGAATCAGTCAGGGTTGGAAGGGACTGAAAGGGTCAGCCAGTTCCAACCCCCTTGCCATGGGCCAGGGACACCCTACCCTAGAGCAGGCTGCACACAGCCTCAGCCAGCCTGGCCTTAAACACCTCCAGCCATGGGGCCTCAACCACCTCCCTAGGCAACCCATTCCAGCCTCTCACCACTCTCATGCTCAACAACTTCCTCCTCACAGCCACTCTGGATCTCCCCACCTCCAGCTTTGCTCCATTTCCCCCAGTCCTGTCACCCCCTGACAGCCTAAAAAGTCCCTCCCCAGCTTTTTTTGTGACCCCCTTCAGATCCTGGAAGGCCACAAGAAGGTCACCTCAGAGCCTCCTCTTCTGCAGCCTGCACAGCCCCAACTCTTTCAGTCTGTGCTCACAGCAGAGCTGCTGCAGCCCTCTGAGCATCCTCCTGGCCCTTCTCTGGACATGCTCCAGCACATCCACATCCTTCTTGTAATGGGGGCTCCAGAACTGGATGCAGTACTCCAGGTGGGGTCTCAGCAGAGCAGAGTAGAGAGGGAGAATCACCTCCCTCGACCTCCTGGCCACACTTCTCATGATGCAACCCAAGCTGGGGTTGGCTTTCTGGGCTGCAAGTGCACACTGCTGGCTCATGTTGAGCTTCTCATTCACCAGCAGAATTTCCTCTCAAACTTTGCCTCTTCTCTCCCCACCTTTAAAACACCATCACATAAGTCACTGATTCCTCTACAATGGGAATATTTATCCTCAATCAGAATTGAGTTTCCTTTATGCCAGTGCCTGTTCTTTTGTGATGGTCCACATCAAATATTTAATGGGGTAAACTTCACTCATCATTTGAGGCTCTATACATAAAGTTTCTCCACTCCATCTAAAATGATGTGTAGAGAATAAATTTCAGTCATAATTTTTAAGATCCTTTCCAATAATTGCACCAATACTAAGGAATGATTACCCACATCAGAATCCCATTCTTTTGGATTAACCATCACCTCTGCTATCAGTGTTTCTCAATCTAACTTATCTTTTTTCATGTCTTCTCACTGTCCTTCTCCTTAGAGTTGGTTTTGGGGCAAAGTTGAGCAAAGATAGATTTTGTTCTTGTGCTTTTCCTTTCCTCTCTGTACATGGAAAGTGACTTTCACAATCCCACTCACACAGTTTAAAAAGGTACTTTCCATGATGGTGAAAACCTTAAATCCTGATCTTATTTTACTCTTTGATCAGTTTATGTTGATGACTTCAGATACTCTTTATGTAATTTCCTAAATATTTTCTTTTTCACATTTCTAGCCATGCTTCAGTCACTATAGGTCAAACCATCACTTGCTAAACTGGTTTGTCAGTCAGTCCCCATGACCTGGACACTTCAATCACAGGTAGTCAGTTTCTTCAGAGTCTGAAGGATTTGAGCAGATTCCCAGACCAAGCCATATAGGGTAAAGAGTATCTAAGAGCTAAGGCACTGGGTTTAAATCTAAGAACACTCATATATGTGTTTAGTTGTAAGCACATAATAAGAATCAACATAAGCCTGCTTCAGATCTTCCCGAATCTGCAGCCAAAGAGGTAATGTGGTGTTGGAGGCTTTACAATGACAAGCCCTATGAGGAGAGGCTGAGGGAGCTGGGGGTGTGCAGCCTGCAGAAGAGAAGGCTCAGGGCAGAGCTCATTGCTGTCTACAGCTAGCTGAAGGGAGGCTGTAGCCAGGTGGGGTTGGGCACTTCTGCCAGGCAAGCAGCAACAGAACAAAGGGACACAGTCTCGAGCTGCACCATGCGAGGTCTAGGCTGGATGTTAGGAGGAAGTTCTTGCTAGAGAATGTGATTGGCATTGGAATGGGCTGCCCAGGGAGATGGTGGAATCACCATCCCTGGAGGTGTTGAAGCAAAGCCTGGACGAGGCACTTAGTGCCATAGTCTAGTTGACTGGACAAGGCTGGGTGATAGGTTGTACTGGATGAGCTTGGAGGTTTCTTCCAACCTGGATGATTCTATGATTCTATGATCACTCTCTGTGTGAAGAACTTCCTCCTTATATCAATCCTGTACTTTGCATCCAGGCCCCTTACCAGCTCCATCATCCTTCTCTGGACACCTTCCAGTACCTCAACATCTCTCTTGAATTGAGGGGCCCGGAACTGGACACAGCACTCAAGGTGTGGCCTGAGCAGTGCTGAGTACAGGGGCAGAATAACCTCCCTTGTCCTGCTGGCCACACTGCTCCTGATGCAGCCCAGGATGCCATTGGCTCTCTCGGCCACCTGAGCACACTCCTCACTACCCATGGTCTGTGCCACCATGGTTGGCCTTTACATATAAGATTTTCATTCAGCAGCTTTTGGGAGGTTCACCTCATTTCAAGATGTTTGCCATGAACCTGCTCAGCCAGCCATGTTTTTCCTGTTTTACTTCTCAAAGGCAAACACTGTGAACAAGTGAATAGATCTTATCAAGGCAGTGTTAACAAGAATACATCAAATAAAATTCTGTTGTATTACAAATGTCAACACTCACCAAAATAAAGAAGATAACTAAACTACAGCAGGGCTGATTTAATTGCCAAAGCAATTCTCAAAGGTTATGCTGAGAAACATTTTTGCTTTTGTTCCTCCTAGGTGCTATGGACCTGTGAAATAAATGTCTCTGAGGTTTACTACATGTTAACCTCACAAGAGTGTTGTCATCAGATCATTAGGGGTGCCTGAGCAAAAAAATTCACTCTCTAGTTTGAAACTGACTTTCCCTGTCCCCTTCTCCACTCTGAATTGTTTGAGAGTTGGATAAAATGCTTGGTCCACAAAATTAAATTCAAAAGCTGCACATGCAGCCTAAGTGGGAGAGATTTTATCCTGTGTTTTCCCTGGGTCCTTTTTACTCCTGTTTGCACTGAGTAAACTGGATAAAAGCATCACTTTTTTCTGGCCACTGAGCCAGAGTCACTCAAAAGCTACACAAATCCGTAGGTGATTAATTAAACCTCACATTGCTATCAAGGCCTTGACAAGCTCCAAATCACATGGGCTTGGATTGGTAGCATTCTTCCTCAGGAACATTTTGTATAGTGCTAAGCTGCATTCACTTCATACTGAAAAGATCTTCAGGGAGCGAAGTCTGTGAAAAACATAAAGTGGTGTTTCCCACAGAATAAGCAAGCCACACCACTTGGGTGTCTTAAGTCTGGAAGCAACTGCAATGCTGATTACGCTCAGGAGAGAAAGCACAGATTAAGGAGGCTAAAAAGTAACCTAAAAGCAACTGGAAGGAAGCCAGAAGTACTGTAACGAGGGGAAAGCAATCTGAAAACAACAATGTCACAAAACATCCCACGGAAAGAAGCAAGGATGAATCTCCAGCCCATAGGAATGCTAGATAGATGAAGTTATCTCCCAGCTACTGCCAGCACAAACATTATTTAGGAAGCTTGACAGCTGCAGAGCAATTAAGAGAGGAGCTGGTGTTTACTTGTGTTTGAAGGCAGCAGCAGCAGCGAGTGGGTTCCAGCGACGTTATGACGCGTGTTGATAATTACGATACTATGCCATTGATTTGGGCTTCGGGTGTTTTTCAAATCAGGACTTGAGATCTCTTTGTTCTCCTGTGTAAAACTCAGCTTTGAGGTCATTCTTCTCCTTACACACCCTTGGCTGTTTATGAACATCCTCGCAAGACTCGAAGCCCATTTCCCATTGAGGAAAGCAAGAAACAGGTTGTGCCATTGTCTAGCTCAATTGTTCTTTATAGCTACTGAATGATTCCAAGGAGAGGAGTATTTACTAGCTTGAAATTTTATTGTTGTCAAAGCTTCGTATCAACAAAGAAAGGATATGGATGGTACTGTATGGTTGAGGAGAATCTGCTTTTCATATTAAAGGAAAATGGATGAGAATTACATCCATCTTCCTCATTGCTGTCTACAACTACCTGAAGGGAGGTTACATGCAGGTGAGGTTGGTCTCTTCTCCCAGGCAACCAGCAACAGAATGAGGGGATACATTCTCAAGTTATGCTAGAGAAGGCTGGATATTAGGAGGAAATTCTTCACAGAGAGAGTGATTTGCCATCTATTTGAAAGGAGAATTGGTAGAAGAATAGTGTACTCACCTACAATGACTATTAAAAGCCATTTCTTCTATGCCATCATCAAACAGATCACTTTGGATATCTAGGCTGTGACAGAGATCTCACACTGACACTCCAACGGGTGCCAAGCTGAGCCTTTAAAGCTTTTGTCTCCAGGGTAGAGGTGCAGACTTTGGCACCCTAATCTAACATTCCCTTAAAGCTGAGGGCAATGTCTTATCCTGTCCTGATCTTATGCATTGCTGCTCCCAGCCATGGCTGCATTTTATTAGTTCAGACAGCACTCTGGGATCTTGTAGAATAAAAGGATCCTTATTGCAGAAGCTGGAAAAATGTCAGCAGAAGGGATGAAATATAGCCCCATGCCCTTGCCATACTGAACAGGGAATCTTTTCTTCCAGTGTTGGTTTAGGACTTAATCCTGCAGGCTCTTGTCTGTCAGCAAATACAATCAGGTTTAAGAGCATGAATAGCCACCCTGGAAATCACTGGAAACTATTTTGTTAGTGTAAAATTAAGCAAAGGCGGAAGTTCTCCAATAGACTTGGAGCAAAGTACTCAGCACCCTGCAGAAATGAGCCCTTAGTTCTTAGAACCATTTATTGTGTCCAGTGCAGCCATTCATTAGGGCTTTGTGCAGAGAGGTTGAATTTCGCTCGCTTGGAAGATATTCTCTCTAACCCCCTGAGACGCACAGACTCTTTGGTTGGTTTGGAAAACAAAATGATTAACAACACTTTACAAGTTTTTCCACTAACCAGATTTCACTTGAAGCCTGTCACAAGCTAAGGAATTTGCAGGAATAGTGTCAATCTGATGACACAGTGGCAATAAATCCTATTGTGCTGGATTACACTTTTACCCATTAAAATGCTTTGACCTATTGTCATCCAAGTAGAACCACATTCCACTGGCTGCTCAAAAAGGTTCTGATTTCACTCTCGATTGTTACCAGGGTGACTGCACCTCAATCCAAAATTCTGCCTCGCCAATCCTTTAACTCCATTTGCACAGACTCATGCAGATAAAGCAGAGCACTAATTACCTATTTCCATTGAAAAAAAAAAGACAAACAACAAATCTTAATCAAATGTTTCTGGGACCTGGATAAGAGAAACTTACAGAAGTTGTTGGAGGGTTTGTGGGTTTGCTGCAGGGTGAGGCATCGGTTGCCTCATTTCTTTGGGGAATAAATAGCTGTGGTGACAAAATCCTGACACAAGATTAATATCTTTAGTCTGTCTAAAGCAAGAGTGTACCAGAAATCTCACCATAGGCCACTCCTGGAAAGAGTTCTCACTCAGTTGTGGAAAATAAAAGGATTTTCATTAATAGTCAAACAGCTGGTTAAAGCTTGTGAGTGGAAATAGGAATAGCTGAGTTTTCCCACTGAGATTTCTGGTGGAAAGTAGGTTGGGGTTTATGGCATCAACTTTTTCTAAGTATTAAGTGAATATCAGATCTGTCTTGATTTGAGCTATCTTTGAGTGGGAGAATAGCAGTAAGAAAATGGGTATGTTCTCCCAGAGCTGCATTTCTTGGCCAGCAAAAGGGGCTCTTTGGCCATGTCAGAAATCAGGCAGGTAAGGGAGCTTGGGTCTGATCACTGTCAGGATGCAGGCCTGCAAGAGGCGCCGAGGTGATGCTGGTACACAACCCAGAGCCAATGCCCTGCTCTTGATGTACGTAAAATTAGGTGCCAATATGAAAAGTTTGAGAGGGAACACTAAAAAGAACTGGAGACCCTTTGTGTGCCTCAGGAATGGGGATTCATTTAGCTCTTATACATGGAAAATTTTCCACCTAGTTTTACTCCTTCATCCAGAGGAATCTTCATTTCATATCCCCTAGTGACTCTGTCTTGATTTTCCTTAAGAGTATAGGAAAACTTGTCTGGAAAATGATTGTTCACTGAAATTGCTTCTATTCAATCTGTCTCCCAGACTGTTGATTTTTATCAAACATCAATTCTCAGATCTTCTCGGACTAGTCTTGACCTACTATCCTCTACCATGTTGACAGCAAATAGAAACCAAAAAATTCACCACTTCCTCAGCTGAATCTTTCCACAGGAAATTAAGGGCTGAAACACTCCCCACTCTTCCATTTCTCCAATCCAGAATGTCACCACAAATAACATGTGAGTAGCTGAAGCATATTCTTCCCTGTCTGCACTCTGGAAACACAAATTTAACTGCTTTAGAAAGGGGAATCAGTGCTACTATAATGACTGCACACTACAGAAAATGAACAGTTCCTTGTGAAAGGCAGCACAATGGTTTCTTGGGTTACAGCATTGCTTCCTGCCAGACAGGATGGACAACAATTCTGCTTTTACAATCTGAGATTAAAAGATGAAGAATTCACTTGAGCTCTTCTCCCAGTTTCAAAAGCAGACACAAGGTGGGGGTGGGAAATGGGAAGTTTCTTTGGTTTGGTTGTTTTGTTTGTGTTTATCATATGACATTTGAATTACACAATAGGTTACTGGAAATGGATGTTCTGTCACCAAACATTTTCACCAAATGCTCATGGTGAGGATACTGGGCAACAAAGGTAAGTAGTAGTAAGACAGAAGAGTGGAGCATCAGCCAGCCTAGAGAATCTTAGTCATGTTGGAGAATGCTGGGTGAGGTGAATTAGCAGTGTCCTGTGGAAAGACAGAAACTCTCTCAGCATGAAGTGTTTTCCAGCTGATCCTTCCAAGAGCTATTCAGAACTTCTTCTAGCAGAAGGGTTTCTCAGACTTCAACCTTTTTGGCTGGTAACACTTCCTTTGCAAAACTTTCTTTCTTTAGAAAGAGTTTCCTGAACAGATGCATCTGTCCCTGCCCCTTCTGCCTCTAGAATTACAGCTAGAGACATCATGGTGAGAACTTGACTTCCATTTCTGATGCTGCCTCTCTTCTGCTGCAGTGCTGAGTTGTAATGGCTGCACCTATGAAGCCCATCTAAAATATGGATTGCCTGGCCATTGCCTGAATTTAGCAAGTTCACAGCTGGCTGACTCTGACTGATCAACTGACATTTGCTAGGCAGTGCTAAACCATTTATCAGCATGTACATAACTTGTGTTTGACAGTACATACATCAGCTGCTGGTCTCTAGGGAGCCTGGCTGAATTAGCAGCACCAATCTTGTTACGCTAGTGCATGAACACCCTTTCAAGAGGACTAATGAAACAAATACCTCAGAATGTCTGCCCCCCCCCTTTCAAAAATGCCTGTCAACATTGTAGAAAGTGTCATGGAGAGGAGAGGAGAGGAGAGGAGAGGAGAGGAGAGGAGAGGAGAGGAGAGGAGAGGAGAGGAGAGGAGAGGAGAGGAGAGGAGAGGAGAGGAGAGGAGAGGAGAGGAGAGGAGAGGAGAGGAGAGGAGAGGAGAGGAGAGGAGAGGAGAGGAGAGGAGAGGAGAGGAGAAGGAGAATGTTCAAGAGTGCTGTGTGCTGTGAAATTAGTGAAGCCTTTGCAATTCATGAATCTAAAGAATTTTCCTCCATTCTTTCTTTCAGTGACTAACTTCTCTTACTGTAAGTAGCAGTAGGCATGTTTGCCCCCACCAAAGCTGAAGTGTTCTCTTCCTCTTCTTCATCTCCTACGGTCACTTAAAAAAGCACTTCCCTCTCCATTCTGATTCTCACCGGAAAGCTTATAATAAGATTACAAAACCTACTGTCTATAAAAGAGTTTCTTTTGTGTATTTAAAGTTTATAGCCCCACTGTATCACCATCCCCATGGGGAATGAGTCAGGGGTAATAAGAAACACCAACTCAAAGCTCCCAGGAGGCCACATCACCAGTGGAAAGGAAAGTGAGGTAATAAAAGGACATTGCAAGCTGTGTGATAGGAACAGTCACAGGGGCAGACTAGCTCACAGACCACCCCTCTCTCGTTTGGGTGAGCACTGCCTTCTTCATAGGCTCACAGCTCTGTTGTCACCACTGCCTTTGAAGAAGAGCTTCATTCAGACACTACAGCAGAGGTGCAAGTATTTAACAACAAGGAAGATGCAGAAGTCAGCATTATGTGACCATTGCATTGCCCTGGCAAGGGCAAAATGCCAATTGCATTGTCTTTCTATTCTCTGTCATCTTTCAACTTGTTCCCTCTGTCAAGTTAGTATTACTAGACAGTTTACCTTTAGCAGGCACACCTTGGCAGTGGGAGTGAAAACCCTAAATAGACAGCAAGGAAATGAATTCCTGTCTACCAGTTAGTCTTCTAAATGACCTTCCCAGAGCCTCAACCTACTTGGAAAGACCTTAGAGGGTTTTCAGACTAGTTTAAAATGTTTGTTCAGGGTTTGGGAAGATTGAAGTAGTGGGTAACTAAGGTGAATGAGCACAATTCTTCCTTTCTTAACTTTCTTTGTGGATTTTCATGGCACAGTAGGGGTCAGAACCACTCATTAGGCTCCTTCCACATCCATGTTTGTGCACAAGCACACGTTCACACAGGTCTCGTGCACAGACACTCTGATCTAACAGAATTGTGCCCATCTTTGTACTTCAGGCCTTCACTACTAGGCTACCTCTACTACAAACTGGTTGCCCAGGCCAGACTCATAAGGCAAGCTCTGGGGCAAAATGATTCTTCTGACTCACACCCATTTCAGCCAACATTTCTCACAGTCTGTAACCTTCAATTTCCTCTGTTATGAGCTGAGGGTGTCTCTGCTGCTTTACCCTCCTAACTCAAGAATTCAGGTGGGCAGTTTTGATGCACCTTAACATTGTTCCTCCTCTGGTAATGATGAGTTGGATAAAACCCACGAGAAGTGGACAGGTGAGAATGTAGGAACTGCCAGACCAAATCAGACCCACAGCCTTTCTAGTGTTGTGTCCTGTAACCAGTGGTTAATACTAAATGCTCCAGGAGAAGGTGTAAGAACCCTGCAACAGGCAGCTTTGGAAGGATTTCCCTCCTCTAACAAGTTCTTATCCTGATCTTCAGTAATTAGAGGCTGGCTTCAGCCCTGAAATTATACAGCTTAATACCTTCCCAAGCATGTATTCATGCAAGCACTGGAGCTCTGCCTCATTTTCAATATTCAACTGAACACAAACTCTCCTTTTGAATTTCAGGATGAGAAAATGTGTTTCCAAACAACAAGCAACAAGCTGCCAGGTTACATGCAAAACACACCTCCAGCTGAAGAAGATAAAGTGTTTATTCCCAAACAGGTTGTTTAGCTAGTTTAAGACTCTAAGGTAACAGAACTTCTGTTTACATCTACACACACAGAGAGACAAGTACAATTAAGGAAACGAGAAATGGGTTTTACCTTAGTGCCTGCTGAGGTCTGCAAGAATCTCTGCTTCACTCCCTTCTTTTTCTCTGTCTCTCTCCCTGTCTCTTGCATGGCTGGACTGACAGGTTGGCAGAGCTAAGAACGACAGGTTGGGTTTGTTTTTTTAGGCACAACTCCTCCCCCTCTCAAAGAGAGAAAAAAAAATTGCAAGAGTGTTTGGGAAAAGTTCACAGAAAATCCCATCCTTTCAGCAGGTTAGAACTGAGGAGAAATACACCACGTTTGGGAGCAGCTTTCCTTTTTTTGTCTCCAGGAAGGCTCAAGGTCTACTTTACAATAAGTATGAAACAGCCAGAGGCTTTACACCAGAAACTGATCTGACCCCAAACCTCTGCCATTTCCCTGATAACCAGTCTGACAGACGAATGCAGCCCCTATAATGCAGCCTCAATAAGAGGAATTCTGAAGAAGTGGAAAGGGCTTTTTTTGCAGGCAGTACAAGGATCTTTGGGCCTTGGATTTTATTCTTGCATCCTACCACCACTATGTGTAATAAAAGCCACCAGCAGATGTCTGAAGTCCTTATTTCCCACCCCCCCCCCAGAACCCTCCACTGTTGCAAACCTGCCTGTGCTCACAACAGCAAGCAGGTCGATTTTAAATTCCTGTTCTACTGCATCCTCTGATTTGGTTGCATGGAGACCAACCTCACCTTCTGTCACCTGAAACATGATAGCAATCCCAGTGAGCTGGGAGAGATCTTTAGCAGGCCAGGCTGGCCACAGAAATGAGGTCAGTGTCAAAAGAGGCGTATGCAGTAGAGAGCAGTGCTGCCAGCTCTGTGCTTCCCTGGGCATTCCCAGGGGTGGTGGCTTACCTAGACAAAATACATTCCTGGCAGCTCCTGCTACTGCAGAGGCTTTTAAATCAGCCTATTAGAGAATGTTACACACAAGGCAAACAGAGATCTTACCCAGAGCCTATCAATAGTGTCTGTGTCAAACGAACCCTGCCCGCTCCTGTTTCTGTGTCTCTGCCCACTTGGTCATGGAGCTCTGCTTCTGGGGACTCATGGGCAGAAATATCTCTTAGTAAACATCAAGAAAGAAGAGCCAAGAGGTTGGTGGCTGGTGATGAAATAGCTTCTACACTCCCACCTTGCTGCAATGTGTCAGATGAATTGATAGGAATTCTCTTTTGCACTCCAGTGCTTTCCCTGAGACAGCAGTTTGGGCACAAAGCTGCAACTTCTGTGGCCTGTTCTCTGCACAGTAGCTTCCTCGTCCTTACCCCACTGTTTCAAGCTAACATCCAGTAGACTAATGACAGTTATCTGCATACATTTGCATCACAGACTCCTTGAACAGAATTCATCTCTTCTCTGGGTCTGATTTGCAGCTGGTTTATAACAATGAAGTTTCAGAGACTTCGTTTACCTGCGTCACCACTGCTGACATTACTGTGTTCAGGGTGCTGATAAGCAACAGCTCCACAAAGCCTTAAGTGTTCCAAAACTCTTGGAAAAGAGCCAGCCAGTTTAATTTAACATTATGGTGAACAAGATTAGAGGTATCACACAAAGTCAGTGTGACATCATAGGCAATAATGTCCACTTCCACCTCTTGCTAGCTCAGCTTTTTCTCTTAGGCCAGAGGAGGGCCATGTCAGTCTGTTGCAGGATCAACTTCTATTCCTCCCTAGTCTCCTGTAGAATGCATTTTCTTTCTCTCCCTTCCTCTCAAAGGTGTTCAGCTCTCTACTTGAGATTTCCAAAGAGATAACACAAATGCTCAGAAATCTTTCCTGCCAGTGGAACAAGTTAACTGAGTCCAGACAAAACTGGCCAAGGACAGCGCTGAAGCTCAGTGATAATGAATCATGGCTGAACGCACCAGTGCCTGCTGAGTGCCTCGATGAAGTGAGAAACTGTTCTTAAGGTTACAGCATGGTAATGGTCTTCATGTTTCTGCCTTAATTCCTAATACAGATGGGGTGGGGATAAGAATGTATGAGCATTAAGTGTGTGCCAGTCTCAGCATTACAGTATCAAAGGTAGATTTACTAGCAGAAATCCAGCTGCAGCTTGCTTTGGCAAGTTTTCTTGGTCCCCTCTCCTCAGTGCTATGAGGCTGAAGAGCAACTCCTTCTAAAGGTCTGCAACCTGCAGAATCTTTAAGGAAGCCAAGTAGATCCAAATGGGTTTATTCTCTTTAGTGACTCCTGTTACCATGCCTAAAAAGCCAGGCACTAAAGCACACTCAGCACAACACTCTGCTTTACCTCTGGCATAGTGACCCCACATGGGCTAACTGGCCTATGTTCTCCAGGAGAAGAGAAACTGAGCATCGAGGGAGAATGTGCCACTGTCCAGCTACAGCTTCCTGTCCAGTTCCACACCAACCCTGTAATGCAAGACTGGAGTGTGATGTGTTTGTGTGGCTAGGCTATGTCCACTCCAGGAGCTAAGGGTCCATTAAAGCCAAGAGGTGGCCCATGGTTCCTAGCAAACAGAGCTGCTATTAGAGCTTAAAACCAGTCAATAAGTGCACTTCAATTAAGTGTTCCAGTGAGGTCAGATTTCTCGTTCTTCCTGTTTAACTAGCAAGTTTCAAGAGAGTCTAATAATGAACCCTCAGAGCACAGCTTACAGCAGAAAGGTTGCAAAATTGCATACAACTTCAGTTTATTACACTCCCTTAAAAAAAAAAAAAAAAAAAAAAAAAAAAACCAAACCAGCCAAGAGGAAGGAACATGCCTCATAAGGCAGGAACTTAATTCAGAATGTCTTGATGCCAACGACAAGATTCCCATGGATTTCAATGAGCTGTGGATCCATACAACTAATATAAATCTGAGACTTTCAGATAGTGCTACTGGTACAGCTGAGCAGACACCAATCACACTGGAGCCACTGCAAAGGGGAAAGGGCAAATGGAAAAACCTGCATTCCAATTCCCAGCTTTTAGCCTTCAAGAGCATGGATTACTCAAGCAACCTTGCAATGTTCACTGATCCACATTCAAGACTTCACATCCCAGCATAATGCAGGTTGTATTTTTTTTTTAACTGAGCCTGTTGCTCTGGATTTCCATCCATTCAAAGTTCCAACTCTCTTTTTGCTACCTACAAACAGCAGGTGCTTCAAGTTTGATAAGTAAGTGAGAAGCTCCTTACAGAGAGTAGCAGAAAATGGGACAAGGGACAATATCTTCAGTGCTTACAGAGTGGTCATCCCATGAAAATCAGCACAGAAGCTCCTGTTAACTTAGAGGGCATAAATATGCCATGTGGATGCCATAGACCCTCTGGCACCTCAAAGGGGTGCTCAGAAGATGGGGAGCTACAGGAGTTCTCTAGCCCTTGTACATGTGCCATTGCACAGGGAGCATGTTTCAGTCAGGAGACTGAATAATTCACCAAGAAATCAGCTGGCCAGTGTGGAAATAATTTTAAATGAACTGAGCCCTTAGGTATTACATTAACTGGATCTCTAGGGAAGGATGTGGATTATTGCAGCTGAATAGAGCCCTTATTTATCAGATGGAAAAGGTTAATGTCATTTCCTTTCTTTTCCTCCATGGTTTTTCTTACCACATCACCATTTATGGATAGCATGAGGTGCAGACAGTGTAAGAACATGTGCTTGATTGTTTAAATGACCAGAGCTGTTACTTTAATGGAGGGGAGGTGGGTAAGAAATTAAGATTTCTTCTGGTTTCCTGGGGGGAATTACAGGGCTAGGAAACATAAAACACTGAAGAAAGGAAATGGGCTTGTGGAGCACCTGGTCTTTGATTTGGCATCCAAGAGTACCCAATTGAATGAGGGAATTTTTGCATTCTCATCTGCTGTGTGTGCATAATAAGAACCAGGATCAAACTAATCTAATATCTTCATTTGATACTTTATTAAGAAAGGTCATTTTTTTTACTCCTTAATGAAGTTTAAATACAGTTAAATTAAGTTCTACTAATAAAGAGTCTATGCTGCTTTCTAATTTGCCTCTGAAGTCTCAGTAGCTGTTGACCTGAAGAAAAATATCAGAGCAGTCAGCTATCTATTATATACTTCACTAATTATCTCAACAAGGCAATTCTGATACCAGCTATGGAGACAATTTCCATGGCAATAAGATTGAGAACACTGAAAGCTTGGATTAAGAGAAGAAAAATCGTTTGAGGTAGAAGAATCAAGAGATCCAAGTTTATTTCCCTGCCTATAGCACTTTGTGTCCTTAGGTAAGTCACTTGGTGATATTCTCCTTGTGTAATTACAAAGATTGACCTAATCTAGACCTATCTGTTGTCAAAATTCAAAAGAAGGATGATTTCTTCTGACCATTTGGGATTTCAAGGATGCCAGGACCTGTCTTTCTCTATGAGTCAACATAGAAGGACAAGTATGGCATTTTTGTCAGCCTTCTGAGTGTCCTCTTCTCAGTGTCTAGAAGCATTCATGTCACTCCAGGTAGGTGTCACACATATTTCTTCTTGTCATTGCACAGGTAACAGATGGTTCAAGCTGCACTCCATCCCCTTGTTTTCAGAGCAATCAGCAGAACTGAATTCCATGCAAGGGTCCATAAAACATCTAAATACAGCTGTTAGCCTCACTGACAACACAAATCCACAAGAGATGAAAATGCCTTCCATCTCCAAGGTGCAGCTACTTCACTCTCTCTGAATCCCAACTCCATGTTGGAACATAACTCAGGGACACACATTTCCTCTCTTCACACCCTGTTATCCATGGAAAGAAATCCATGTTGAAGAGATGAAGAAGGTTGGGACATCTGTGTATATGCTGGAGGAGTCTGAGATAACCTTTCTGGCTGCAGCTTCCCCTCTGTGAAATGAGTCAGTAGCATTACCTTACCTTGCAGAGGTGTCTTGAGGACAAAATTTTAATATCTGGATGCACTGCAATGGGGATAGCTAATTCCAGCTCTGAATGAAATGAGAGGAAAGATGCCCATTGACTTATAGGAGATTTAGAAACGAGCCCTTATTCATCTTGCATCAGCTGCTGACCAGCCATCTGAGGATAGCAGTGAATAACTCCTAATACTTGTGCAGTTAAACAATCAGCATCTACCTTGTAATGGAGTGAATTAATGGATGTATCTAAGGCAACCACAATGCGACTACCGAGTTGGCTTTGCAAAGTGAGTATTTGCAGACTGTGAAAAGAAGGACATGTGAAAGCTGAGTGCATCTGTTCTGACCAGTTTTTCCTTCCTTACCTATAAAGGAACAGCTTTCCTGGACAACCAAACAGACAGATATTACAGCAAATAGTCTTCCACATAAAGCCAACCTTGACTTTGTTATAATTGCTGTGTAAATATAATCCCACTCATCAATTAAATGCTACTCTCCTGGGCTGGAACATTATACATGTTCATTGAGATGGAATCCCTCTCAATTCAGTTTGCTAACTCAGTATTCATGTGCATTAGCCTTGGAAAACAGAATGTGATTGCTTGAATAAATTCAGCCACTGCCTCCCGCATCCCTATATCAGTTGACATGCGTCAGTCTGACTGTAATGTGGCTTCAGAAATAAGTTGCCATGGAAATCCTAAATATTCAGCTCTTGGCAGGGCTATTCAAATGGGATACCCGATAAATAGGAATAGCCCAACCTCATAGCTCACTCCAAGGTCATAAGATCTTATTGATAATCAGTAAGCCATTTTTTTCCTAAGTACTTGAAGAAGGAAAAGTCTTAATTTTCATTAACCTTTGTGCTTTCAGGTCCCAGATTCTTTAGTGAGTCAGGAAATCTCTCCCAGACCTTCCCATTACACAAGCCCAGTCTCTCCAGAGGGGTTGCATTACATTGGAGCTGTCTGGATCCAGCTGGTTCCACAGGCCAGAGGGTAATTGTTAATGATCTCTGACCACCCAGGTATGGCTGCTCAGCAGTACCCCTCACATTCATGATGACCTCTGCTTTCCATCCCCTTACACCACCCACATGGGGCCAGCCAGTGTCTGACCCTGTGTTTTATGGTTATTATTCTCTGTGAGTGAGCATTCTGACTGATTCAGCATGGTTCTAGAGCTTTGCTGTTTCCTAAGTGTAGTCACAAACTTTACAACTCCAAATATTACCTATAAGTAGATTTCCCCTCTTGGGCAGAATCCAGCAGCTGTTTAACAAGACCCAACACACATCCCCCCCAGCAGTTCATCACCAGGAGGAATGTGTGTCAGACCTAATTAAGCTGTAGGCAATTCAGGCTGGGAAACAGTTCTTTGCTCTGTGATGGTAAAGCAGGACAACAGACCATTACTGGGGGCACTAAGCACTACAAAAATATTTAAAATCATAGTGATTGTAAATAAGGAGAAGAAATTAAGTTTCACAGAGCATAGTAGACATTGTCCATAGATATTGAGGTGCTGGAGCATGCCCAAAGAAGATCAACAAAGCTGGAGAAGGGTTTTATAGGAGAAGGCTTATGAAGAGTGGCTGAGGGAACTGGTGTTGTTCAGCCTAGAGAAAAGGAGGCTCACGGGAGACTTCATTGCTTTCTACAACTCCCTGAAAGTAGGCTGGAGCTAGATGAGAGTCAGTCTCTTCTCCTAAGGAACAAACAAAAGGACAAGAGGAAACCACCTCAAGTTGCACCAGAGAAGGTTTAGGTTGGACCTGAGGAAAAAAATCTTACCCAAAAGGGTTGTGAAGTCCTGGAACTGCCCAGGGCAGTGGTGTAGTTTCCATCACTGAAGAGAATCATAGAATCATAGAAACATAGAAATAATCAAGCAGGTTGGAAAAGACACCCAAATCATCCAGTCCAACCTAGCATCCCAGCCCTGTCCAGTCAACTAGACCATGGCACTAAGTGCCTCATCCAGGCTTTGCTTCAACACCTCCAGGGACAGCAACTCCACCACCTCCCTGGGCAGCCCATTCCAATGCCAATCACTCTCTTTGCCAACAGCTTCCTCCTAATATCCAGCCTAGACCTCCCCTGGCTCAGCTTGAGACTGTGTCCCCTTCTTCTGTTGCCGTTTGTCTGGCAGAAGAGGCCAACCCCACCTGGCTACAGCCTCCTTTGAGGTACTTGTAGCCAGCAATGAGGTCACTCCTGAGCATCCTCTTCTGCAGGGTGCACACCCCCAGCTCCCTCAGCCTCTCCTCACAGGGCTGTGACCTTGGTGACCTTCTCGGGACAGGTTTCAAAGCCACACAGATGTGGTGCTGAGGGACGTGATTTAGTGGTGACATGGCAGTGGTGGGTATAATAGTTGGAATTAATGATCTTAAGGGTCTTTTCTAATGTAACCAACCCTATGAGTGCAGTAAATCAAGCTTTGGGACAGAAACGCTGTTTCGAACAACCTTTCCTCCGAGAGCAGTGCTGTAGAAGCACTGTGTCATCGCCTCATTTGTCGCAAAACGACTCGGAAATACCTGGAGCGGCCCCGAGGCGGGCAGAGAGCCGTCAAAGGGATGCAGGCGACGCGGCGGCAGAGGCACCGGCACGGGCACGGGGGACCAGGGCGAGATGGATCGGGCTGGGGCGGGCGGGGCGGGCCGGGGCAGGAGCTATCCCTTCAGCACCACTGCCGGCAGCAGCCGCCGGGTCCCGGGACACGCCAGGCTGGGGGGGATCTTCCTCCAGCTAAGATCTGCTCAGCCCTCAGCGGGATGGAGGAGACCTGAGACTGAGAAGACCATCGAGGAATCCTCCCGACCTCTGTGACCGCTTCCCGATTTTAAAGCTGGTCCAGATGTGACTTCAAACCTTCAGCCTGAAAGCACGACCCGAAGCTGGGATCTGCACACGAGATTGTCTCATTCTGCCGTGGCAGAGGGGAAAGAGAAACAAGAAAATGCCTTCCTCTCGTTTTAGTTTTCAGGTGATTTTTTTTTGTACTGGGAAACAAATTAACCTAAGAGGATTTTCTGAATTTGAGCTAGGAACAAAAGACAAGGTGAAAGTGTCTGAGTTTCCATGTGGTGCCAAGTCCCAAACAAGCAAATCCTTTCTCTGAATATTGACTGACAAAAACCTTTCATCAGCAATGAGAGAATAGAGGAAGAAGAAGAAAGGGGCGGGGGGAGGGGGGGAGGGAAAGTATTTTTGTGGGGATTTTTTTCTGAGTTAGCAAAAAAAATTCTCTAAAAAAACTATTTTCAATCAACTATTGGTTGTGCTGTCTCCTTGCCTCAAAAAAATCCCCAACATCTCTGCACCAGACAAAAACTAAGCAGCCATGGGATCTGCAGATCCAATCTGGCAATTTAGATCAAGCAAACATGTAGATTAATGAAGGTTAGGACTTCATTTGGCCAAAGCATACATCTCCACCGTTCTCTTGAACATTACTAATCTCATTTTCAGCTGAGTGATTCATGCTCCACTCCTGCAAAATAGTCTGCCTACCAACTAAATAAACTTAGCCCATTCCATGGTGGTTCATGGCTTCAGGTTGGGTCTGGAGGGAGGAAGCAGCTGTCTTTAGAATTGAGCAAATACTTGGGAATTTAGTAGCCTCCTGTGACTACAAAAAATATTTGGTACACTGATTTTCAGGTGAGAGGTTTCTTCTTCCAGAGTTTCTATTCAAAACCAGGACCTTCCATAGTATCCCATTTTTCTCTGTTATGTATTTAAAACATATTTATAGCTGGCCAGGAGAAACGCTGAAAAGAAATGTTGCTGCTTCTACTGAGAGAGGACATTACTAAACACTGGTGGAAAAGTTTACTTAAAGGACTCAATTTCTCTTCCTCCAGTAGAGTTTGTCACTTATGTTTGGCAGCTGTCATGTTTTTGTGCTGAATAAACAAAAGAATTGTGCTGAGCAGATGAAGAATCAAGATTTTAAAAAGAATGAAAATTCTGCATCAAGAAGAGCTTTAAGAGAAGAGTAGGAAAACTTTCCTGAGAGACAAATCCTTCATAGAATTATAGAATCAACCAGATTGGAAGAGATGTCTAAGATCATCCAGTCCAATCTATCACCCAGCCCTATCCAATCAACTAGACCATGGCACTAAGTGCCTCATCCAGGCTTTTCCTGAACACCTCCAGGGATGGTGACTCCACCACCAGTGCCAATCACTCTCTCTCTGGGAACAACTTTCTCCTAACATTCAGCTTATACCTCCCCCAGCACAACTTGAGACTGTGTCCACTTGTTCTGTTGCTCCTTGCCTGGCAGAAGAGACCAACCCCACCTGGCTACAGTCTCCCTTCAGGTAGTTGTAAACAGCAATGAGCTCTGCCCTAAGCCTACTCTTCTCCAGGCTAAACAACCCCAGCTCCCTCAGCTTCTCCTCATAGGGCTGTGCTCCAGGCCCCCCATCAGCTTCATCACCCTCCTCTGGACATGTTCCAGTATCTCAACATCTCTCTTGAATTGAGTACCCCAGAACTGGACACAGCACTCAAGGGGTGGCCTGACCAGAGCTGAGTACAGGGGCAGAATAACCTCCCTTGTCCTGCTGGCCACACTGCTCCTGATGCAGGCCAGGATGCCTTTGGCTGTCATGGACACCTGGGCACACTGCTGGCTCATGTTCAGCTACTATCTACCAGTACCTTCTCACATCCTGTGTGCACAGAAGTTAAACATGTCAGGTACAACCAGTGCTCACTGTACATTACACAGCAACGCAGAATCCCATCATGATGGGAGTTGGAAGTGACCTCTGGAGATCATCTAGCCCAACCCTCCTGCTTAAGCAGGGGCACCAAGAGCAGGTTATCCAGGATTGCAATGTCCATGTGGTTTTGGAATCTCTCCACAGGAGACCACAACCTCTCTCAGCAGCCTGGTCCATGGCTCCAGCAGTTGCACACCAAAGTTTTGACTCATGCTGAGGTGGAACCTCCTGTGTTCTGGTTTGTGTCCATTGCCCCTTGTCCTTTTCTTGGGAACCACTGAAAAGCAGTGGCCCCATCCTCTTGCTCCCCATGGACCTTTTATCTCTTGCTGAGCATTGAAAATGTCCCATCTCAGGCTGCTCTTCTCCAGGCTCAACAGTCCCAGGTCTCTCAGCCTTTCATCCTCACAGAAATGTTCCATTATTCTCAGAATCTTTGTAGCCTCCAGTAGAATCTCTCCAGTAATTCCCATTTTCTCCTAAACTGGGGAGCCCAGAACTGGGCACAATATTCCAGATGTGGCCTCACTAGTGCAGGCAGAGTGTGAGAACAATCTCCCTCGACCTGCTGACCACATTTCTTAATGCATTCCAAGAGACCATTGGCACTGTTGTCTGCTAGAGCCCATTGCTGGCTCATGAGGAAGGTCCAGGTTCTTTCTCTGTGGAGCTTCTTTCAAGCAAGTCAAACCCTAACCTGCACTGGGTGCAAAAGATTACTATTCCCCAGGTACTGGACCCTCTAATTGCCCTGGTTGAACTTTACTAGGTTCCACTTCACCCAACTCGTCAGCCTATCAAGATCTCACTGGATGACAGCATAGCCTGATAGTGCATTAAAATAGGATGATTTTGAAGATCTTTAATGCCCTACATTGCAGAGCAAGGACTTCACCAGTGCTGTATATCCTGTAAAGTGCAGTGGCTTTCATGAGTGTGTGAAACAACTTTATCTGCAGCCACTGGTTTCTGTGTTATTTATTCTGTGTTTCAAAATATAAGAATAATAGAATGCTTTGTTGGCTTAGTGGTGGAAATTGATGTGCGTTGTCAACTGAAGTCTAAGGTGCCTCTACTAAATGCCTGCTCCTTATGTTTGAGCCAGAAACATTATCTTCTTGGCCACGTCTTATCAAGCAGAGTCTGTGTGCTTGGTTCCAATTATAACAAAAAGTAAACAGATATAGCTTGGACTACAGAATCTACCTGTTCTTCTCCAGCTTCTGTTACTTGTCTGCCATTCCACCATTCCACCATTCCACGTTTTCTTAGGTACTCCATCCTTTGACTCAAATAAGGAGTGCTGCTACATGATCTCTTAACAGATTTGCTTGCAAAGCTCAGGGATCCTACACAGCTGTGACAGCACAGAGAGGACTGAATTGCCAGCAGAGGGGGAGAGTTAGAGAGAGATTGTGATTCCATCTAACATCCACTAAAGTCAATGCATGTATTCTCACTGACTATGTCAGTACGAAGAAGGAAAAAAACCTTCTGCTAGAGATGTTTGTGTGACATTTTCTCCAATTCACTTTTTCTAGGGCTTATCCATTGCACTATTTTCCTTGCTGGTTAGAGTGACTCATAGAATCATAGAATCAACCAGGTTGGAAGAGACCTCGAAGATCATCCAGTCCAACCTATCCCCCAGCCCTATCCAGTCATCTAGACCATGGCACTAAGTGCCTCAGCCAGGCTTTTCTTGAAGACCTCAAGGGATGGTGCCTCCACCACCTCCCTGGGCAGCCCATTCCAATGCCAATCACTCTCTCTGTGAAGAACTTCTTCCTAACATCCAGCCTATACCTACCCTGGCACAACTTGAGACTGTGTCCCCTTGTTCTATTGGCGGTTGCCTGGGAGAAGAGGCCACCCCCCACCTGGCTACAATGTCCCTTCAGGTAGTTGCAGACAGCAATGAGGTCCCCCCTAAGCCTTGTCTTGTCCAGGCTAAACAACCCCCAGCTCCCTCAGCCTCTCCTCATAGGGTTTCTGCTCCAGGCCCCTCACCAGTTTTGTTGCCCTTCTCTGGACACCTTCCAGCACCTCAACATCTCTCTTGAGTTGAGGAGCTCAGAACTGGACACAGCACTCAAGCTGTGGCCTGACCAGTGCTGAGTGCAGGGGCAGAATAACCTCCCTTGTCCTGCTGCCCACACTGCTCCTGATGCAGGCCAGGATGCCATTGGCTCTCTTGGCCACCTGGGCACACTGCTGCCTCATCTTCAGCCTATTATCCATCAGTACCCCCAGGTCCCTTTCCTCCTGGCTGTTTTCCAGCCACTCAGTCCCCAGCCTGTAGTGCTGCCTGGTTTGTTGTGGCCACAGTGTCAAACCCTGAACTTGGCCTTGTTAAATCTCATCCTGTTGGCCTCTGCCCACCTATCCAGCCTGTCTAGGTCCCTCTGCAGGGCTCTCCTACCTTCCAACAGATCAACACCTGCTCCTAGCTTGGTGTCATCTGCAAACTTACTGATGCTGGACTCAATCCCCTCATCCAGATCATCAATAGAGATATTGAACAGGACTGGGCCCAGCACTGATCCTTGAGGAACACCACTAGTGACTGGCTGCCAACTGGATATGGCACTATTCACCATCACTCTCTGGGCTCTGTCATCTGGCCAGTTCTTGATCCAGCACAGAGTGAATCTGTCCAAACCATGAGCTGCCGGCTTGAAGAGTGTACATCATTTTTTCTAGGGCGTATCCATAGCACTATTTTCCTTGCTGGTTAGAGTGAAGAGTGTACATCACTTTTTCTACACAATAAATAATTGCCCTAGAAAATGCAAGGCCACATATGGTCTCACAAATAATAATTAAGATTAAAAAAAACCCTCCTCCTCCACCAGAACAAAAAGGCATTGAGCAGTTTTAAACTGCAATTATGAAGATGAATTGAGGCAGTTGTATTGGCCTAAACAATTAGCCAGGAGAAAGCAAAGATCTCTCCTGGTTCCTCTCTGATGTGTGTTTGCTTTCACCAACAGGCATAGTGTCCTTTAAGTCCCATGAGAATTCCAGTTCTTGCTGGTCCATTGGCTCCTTGGCTTTTTGTCAAGCCCTTCATCTTCAAAGCACTCCATCCCCTTTTGATGCCAGCGTCTTTATTTGCATTTCGTAGCACCCAGAACAAACCAGGCAAATATGTTTCAAGTCCAACATATGCTTTGTAGAATTGCCAGATTGGAGGGGGTGGGGAAATGCTCAGGAGATGGAGAAATCCATGGACCCTTAAGAAACATTAAACTCCTGACAAAAAAAAAGAAAGTAAATTCATCCTCTGCTGACCTAGGTCACCTTTGAACAGGCACAAGGTTCTTTAACAACTTGCCAATTCTCCCATTCTTTGTGACAACAGGTTTGTGTTTTGTTGTGTTTTCCTTGCCTGTTTATCTCTTAATCTTTGAGCAAATTGCAAAGTCTGAATTTGGTCACTGTTAGAAGCAAGTTCAAAGCTTCACAACTGATTTCCTGCCTACTTCATAACCAAGCTGTCAGTCTCTTCAAATTCATGCAGCTCCTCATTTATTTTTTTTCTGTCTTATGATTCAGATTGTCAGTCACTTGGGCCTGTATTCTGACATCATCCCAATAGCCACTGATTTGTTCCACCAATGTTCCCAGTCATTTGGGGGTTTTTCAATGGGAGTAAAGTGACAGAATCCAGTTATATGTGATGGATGCTTTGGAAATATCTCTTAGCTGTGGTATCATCACTTGCTTGTGACATCAATGAATTTTAGGGCTAAATAAACTACTGGATTTGATCAAAACATAGAATCATAGAATCACTGAGTCGTTTTCTTAGTCTAACAAGCTTGCAAGAATCAGAGATGTGTGAACTACTCCTTGTTATTCCCTCTCCTTAGACCTACTACAGCTACTTACAGTTTCTTTTCAAGAACTATGAAGATGGTGTAACTTCACAGTGCTTAGTGATCATGACACTTACACCCTTCCTGATGTGGCTGCAAAGCTTTGCTCACAGTTTACTGAGTATTTACAGGCCAAATACCTTAATTGCTCATACAGATCAAATATGGTATAAAGGAACTGTTTACTCTGAGGGCAGCATTGCAAATGCTGCTGTAACGTAAACCAATGTGGCTGCAGTGCTGTTAGAAATCTCCTCTCCAGTGACACTCAATAGTTTTTGGACATGCTCATCCTCACAAGCAGCACACACAGAGCAGTACAAAAAGGAGATTTCACCTGGGTCTCTTCTCAAAGACTGTTTAGTATGAGATGTCATCGTAGATGGAGATCACACCTAACTTACAGTATTTACTCATGGAGTAAAATGGTATGTGGAGTAGGTGGGGAAGCAGCTTTTTGTTCTTCTTTTACTCAGGTTTGTAACACTGATTTGTATTAAAATGTTGTGTCTAAAAATCAGTAATATTAATCTCATATGGAATTATATAGTACAATGAACAGCTACTAAGTCTCTCAGTACTTGGTCTAACTTCCACTCTTGATCTTCACTCAGGTTTCCTTTGATAGATGAATTCAGCTACAGTTTAATTATATCATTTGCCATGGCACAACATATTTTATATATATATATATATTTGAGAGAGTGAATCATACTCTCTGCAAAACAATTTTGAGCCACCACACAGCACACACAGATACTTAACATCATTTTAAACCAAATATTAACACTGTATTGACACAGGAGCCAGCACAATGGTGAGACAAGTGTCCTAGCCATTTCTGGCCTGTGCTGATGGACACCTGTCTCAGCAAGGAGCTTTCTTTTAGAATTCAGAGCTTGCCCAAAAGCAGAGGAAAATAATAATCAAGGGTGCAAGATGAAAGCATAGCAAACAGTATGGCTGGTTTGAGTGAAATTAGTGCAAGGACAGATACAAATTCAGATCCTCACAGTCCATTCATGCCTCTCCTCAGGGAGAAGAAGAGGCAAACCTTTTCAGACACAAGCAGTGCAGGAAAAAATCATGAGGAAGACAATAATAATCAAGATAAGGGTATTGGTGTGAAGAAGAGTATGGAAAGTCATGTGGGGTGTGCATGTACCAGTAGATATGAGACTGTCTGAACAAATGCACTATCCAAACTCTTATACTATGTACATAGATGCTTCTTCTAGTTTGTGCTTAATTAGGATGAAATTAGTTGGATCTATTTCATGATTTAGATAGAAAAAGGCACAATTAAACAGGTTGTTCTGCCCTAGCAGAAATGCAGAACACAGAAAAGTGCAACTGCTTTCCTATGTATAGGTAGAGAAACAATACAAAAGGTACTTTACCTTTGCTCATGCCTCCATGAGGAAGTTATTTCAAGGTTCCTTTGTTTCTTGTGTGCCAGCAGCGAGGCAACTGTAAAGAAAAACAGCAGTTGGGTTAATAATAAAGAAAGGTACAAGCCATAGACTCTAAAAACTCAAGTTAAACATTTACTTCAATCTGTTCTTGTGAGCAGACTCAGAGGGTCTGCTCTGCTAACTGCTGGCATCTTGAGAAACAGGGATGGTTGATCTGCTGCTTGCTCAAATACCTCCTTATCTGCAGCTCAGACACGCACAGCAGAAAACTGAAGTCACCTGGGCACATGTAGACTTGGATTCTTTAAAAAAAACCAAACAACCAAACACCAAGAAGGAAGCTCTCCCATGTAAGAAAAGCCTTTTACAATTCAAATTGTACTTCAAATATTTACACATGTGATTGGATTTGGAATTAGCCACTGAAATTCAGGTTTAGAATAAACTGGTTCAAGTTTATACTCATATTCTATTTTATTTACTTGGGGTTTTTTTTTGTTGTTGTTCTACAGAAATCTTCTGTTTCTATGTTGGCATAAGGGTAAGGTAAGACTCTCTACACAAGAAGTGCAATTTCCTTTTCTATTGGAGTCACAGAGCAGGCAGCATTACATGTCAGTTCATGCTAGGCAAATACCTGGGAAAAGGTGAGGGTGGAATGTAGCCTTCATCCCTGCTAGGAAATTCTGCTGCTTCAAGACCTTTCAGAAAGCTGCTGCTTTTCTCTTTCTACAGCCTTGTGTTCAGGTTGCTCATTTAGGCACTTGAGGATTAATTCAGGCACTTTTAAAGATGATTTTAGGTCATCTGAATTTTGAGATATGATTCTGTACCACACACGTTTAGGAAGAGAGTAGAGTGCAGTCCCTACACTGGCACCCTGCCTACTTCTGAACCTTTGATATGAAATGAACCTGTAATGAAAACCAACAGCAAACTGTAAGGGCTAAACAGAGGAATGAGTTGGGGCAAGGTTGCATGAGGCTTCTCCAACTCAAATAGCCATCAACAGGAGTCAGTTAGCCTTGGTTTTGATGAACCAATCTCACCTGATCTTGTGTTTGAATGCAAAAAAGGAAGGGTGATTTCTCCTAAGGATAGCATTATTCTCCAGGACTTTACTCAAGTAGCTAAGGTACCAGGCTATGACTCATGATAGATGAGCATAATTCTCAGCTCAACTGCTAAGCAGCTGTACAGCTTAGGGCAAAATGCCCTTTGTCTGTCTGGTCTATTTAAACTATGGGCTCTTTGAGGTAAGAGCAGTCTCTAACTGGCTATTGGTACAGCACCTAATACAATGAAAATCCACTCACAGCTTGGTAGTTCTGTAATACAAATTAACAACAATAACTGGGCTTGACTGCTTGACAAAAAGCAAATACTTTGGAAAAAGCTGTCTTAAATCTTTCTATCCCACTTCCCTAGACCAAAAAAAAATCTACAAATGTTATTTCTTTTGGCAGCTGAAACCTAATCCTACCTTGGTTAGCATAACAGAGAGAACAGGAAGCGCTGTGAAGGAATTTTTCATTCCCTGGGACGTCTTTGATCCCTCTCCCCTCCCTTTTCCTATCAGGTAATTTTCAAATCTTGATGTTTCCAGTTAGTCTACGTATCTTCTTGTTTTGTCTACTCCAGTCAAGCCTTATTTAACTTCCATTTAATGGATGAAAAACTGGTCTGCATTTTAGACTTTGCTGTTGTGTAAGCCTGAACCTGAGAACTTCAGAATCCCAGAAGGGAATACAGCTAAAATTCACAGCCCTTGCTGGTGGAAAACCAATCACTGTTTTGCTCTAACGCAGACAAGGTACATTCATACATTACATAAAGGCTAAACAAATAACTTAATCCCTTTCTGTTGCAGACACCACTTTTTGTCACTTCAGACTTAGTGCCTCAGGTCAGCTTTCCAACACGTGGAGGGCATTTTTTTTCACCATTATACATCTTGGTTTATACTCATCTAAAGTGTGCAAAGGTCCAAACAAATTAATGCCTGCTTAATAATTAATGCCTGCTTAATATCTAGGGTTCTGAAGGAATGTGTTGACCCTTATTTCAGTCTCACACAGAAGGCAAGAATGCATCTCATGTGGGCAAACTTTGGACAATAAAACAAGTAGTAATTAAAATATGCATGGTCCCCAAAGGGCTTAACTACCACACACTGCTGAGGTGCAGCTTCATGCTTATAGCATAGGTAAGTCTGTAACACTACAAAGCAGGATGTGACAACATGTATGAGATAAACATGAGAGTAAGATCATCCTGAAGCAGATGATAAAATGTCCTTTTTGCCAGCAGATCACAGGACCACACAGGACCACAGGATGTTAGGGGCTGGAAGGGACTCAGAGAGATCAAGTCCAACCCCCCTGCCAGAGCAGGACAATACAATCTAGCTCAGGTCACACAGGAACACATCCAGACAGGCCTTGAAAGGCTCCAGAGAAGGAGACTCCATGACCTCCTATACTATGGCTAGATACCTGGGCTGCAGACACAACAGACAACTCCAGTTAGTGCAATTCTACTTCATTCAGAAAAGAAAATGAGGAGAATCAAGCAAAATGCAACCCAAGAGGGAAATTTCAGAGGAATTCTTTGTTTACTCACACAAATCTTGTGATGCACAAATTTTAGGTTCAGACTACTGTTGTGATAGTCCTCAACACATTATCAGGAGATCATAGAAGCACAGAATTAACCAGGTTGAAAAAGACCTCTCAGATCATCGAGTCCAACCTGTCACCTAACCATGAGGCACTGTCTCATTCAGCATTCTCTTAAACACCTCCAGGGATGGTGACTCCTCCACCTCCCCAGGCAGCCCATTCCAATAGGCAACCACTCTTTCAGTGAAGAATTTCTTCCTAATGTTCAGCCTAAACCTGCCCTGGAACAGCTTGAGGCTGTGTCCTCTTGTTCTGTCAGTGGGTGCATGGCAGAAGAGACCAACCCCACCTGGCTACAGCCTGCTTTCAGGCACCGAGGTCTCCCCTGAGTCTTCTCTTCTCCAGCCTCTCCTTGTAGGGCTTGTTCTCCAGCCCACTCATTCAGCCTTGCTGCTCTTCTCTGGACACATTCCAGCACCTCAACACCTTTCTTAAATTGAGGGGCCCAGAACTGGACACAATACTCAAGGTGTGGCCTAACCAGTGCATGAGTACAGGGGCAAAAGGATTTCCCTGGTCTGTACCCATAAATCCTTGTACTCAGCCCCATACTACAATAAGCCCCCCATATAATGGTTGTGGCTTTATCCTAGGCCATAATATACCTAACATTTACTGCTAAATACATGCTTCCAATTTTCTGGTAGAGCAGCTAACAGTAACTCTCCTTGATAACAATGAAGGAACGTTGCTTGCACTGTCAAATAGTGCATGATAGCCAACAGTGAGTCTGTTGCTGATTCCTCTGTTTGCAAAGCTGTCTATAACAGGAAGCCACCAGCATAGATACTGACTTGCTCACATGGCTGTTGCTACTGACTGGCTGCACTGTTGAGACTGAAAGTTGCCAGGAGAACTGAAGTTAGTCTCAGGTCTTTGGTGTCTCTATTTTTCCCCTTCTTCTTCTTTAGCCAAAGATGGCCAACATTGCTCCTTCCTTCTCTTCTCTGAGAAGAGTTACAATAAAATCTATAAAAAGTAGATACAATTTCCCTTCTCTTTATGGCTTGAACTTGTGAAAATCCAGGAATGCTTTTATTATTATTCCATGCTGTAATAACCTGCACATGGAGGTAGATTCTAGGCCATTATTGACTTCACTGGTCCTGAAACAAGGACACTGCTCAGAGCCCCATTTATAAAATGCATATACCACTGTTCTGCACTTTTGCTTCCAGCTATTTATAACTCCCTGGTGCCTCGGAGCAAACAGCTGGGGAACGAGTTAGAGACTCAATGGCACTCTTAGGACTCAGTGGCACGATGCCTTTCTTTCCCATTTTTTCCCTTTTAAAATTGAATTCTTTTCAGCATTAGCAAAATAAGACAGGCAAACAAAGTGTGCACAGAATGAGATAATACAAAAGCAGTCGATACCACCAGCCTGATGGTGCTTGTTTGTCAGCGCCGACAAGTAGAGATGCTCTGGAGATGTATGGCCTAAATAGGAGCTTGTGCCTGGAGGATCAATGTGCACTGACTATGTACCAACCTTTAAGTGTGTGTAATGGGCTGTGCCTGGCAATGACCCACCTTTTTTTTCAAGCCCTTAGGGCGTGGTGGTTGCTAAAGGGACTCATACAGGCTGGAATTGCTCTTAGCTTTATGTGGGTGACTCTGCCTCATCAGCCTCTGCAAGAGACAAGGACACGTTAGGTTCATTCCTGCTTATCTAAAGGGCAGAACAAGAAATTGTAGACTGTGACCTGCATCGTTGCAGGGTGTAACAGGAGAAGGATGGACTTACCTTGCTGCAAACAGAGGAAATTAAATGGGGATCTGTGTTTTGGGTTTTGTTTTATTTTTCTTCACATCGATGAGCTCATTTGCAGTCATTTTAGAGTCATCTTTTTCCCCCCTTCTTGAGCACAGACCTCTCCTCGGGCCTTCGAGGCTGTGAGAGTGAGGAAAAAAATGTAGCAGTATTTGTAAAGTGAATAAACCCAGAAAGTATAACCACTAACTTTTGGTTGCTTTGCAGCATTTCCAGGATGCACATGAGCCAGCAGTGTGCCCCAGTGGCCAAGAGAGCCAGTGGCATCCTGGCCTGCATCAGGAATGGTGTGGCCAGCAGGAGCAGAGAGGTCATTCTGCCCCTGTACTCTGCACTGGTTAGACCACACCTTGAGCACTGTGTTCAGTTCTGGGCCCCCCAGTTTAGAAGGGACATTGAGATGCTTGAGCGTGTCCAGAGAAGGGCGACGAGGCTGGGGAGAGGCCTTGAGTACAGCCCTAGGAGGAGAGGCTGAGGGAGCTGGGATTGGTTAGCCTGGAGAAGAGGAGGCTCAGGGGTGACCTTATTGCTGTCTACAGCTACCTGAGGGGTAGTTGTGGCCAGGAGGAGGTTGCTCTCTTCTCTCAGGTGGCCAGCACCAGAACAAGAGGACACAGCCTCAAGCTAAGCCAGGGGAGATTTAGGCTGGAGGTGAGGAGAAAGTTCTTCCCTGAGAGAGTCATTGGACACTGGAATGGGCTGCCTGGGGAGGTGGTGGAGTCGCCGTCCCTGGAGCTGTTCAAGGCAGGACTGGACGTGGCACTTGGTGCCATGGTCTAGCCTTGAGCTCTGTGGTAAAGGGTTGGACTTGATGATCTGTGAGGTCTCTTCCAACCTTGGTGATACTGTGATACTGTGAAATTGCAGACCCTTCTGCTGCATGGTACCACTGTCCTGCAGGTCCAAGTGTTTCATGAGGGCTTGTAGATAGACTTCTGGGGCAGTAATTTTCCTCTCTCTACTGGTAGCTACCTGAACTGGAAATCTAAGTGCTCTTGAAGGGGCAGCACTGGAACCTGCTGTGATGGGCACCCTGGAGAACAAACAATAGCAGCAAGAGCAGAAGGAGAAATGTGATTGTTCTCAGTGAGCACTCTCTGCAAGGGCCGCTGACCGCTGGGCGTGAGCACAGCTTGCCCATGGGCACAGGCTTCAGTTCTCAGTGGATGCTGCAAGGCAGGTCTCGGATCCCGCAGATCCCCCACTGTGGGGGATTCAGTTAGTTCATCTTTTACACCTTGTTGATTCTCAGACTTGACAACACACATCCCAGATGTGCCCCTGACACCGACCTTCCTCACCAAACAGGCTCTTCCTCCCTCTTTTACCGCCGAAAGCCCCAGCCCGGGCCCGCCGCAGCCCCCCGGCGGCCGCTGGGAAGGGCGGGGTGGCAGTGCGGCCCTGCGGGCTGCTTCAGGGCGGGCAGTGAGGGGGGCTGGGGGGCAGTGAGGCTGCTGGCAGCACTAAGGGGAAAGGCAGGGGAAGAGCACAGAAACATCAAAAGCAAAGGGGGTGTGAGTGGCACAGCAGCCCTCAGATGGGCTTCAAAGCCTGGCCTCGGGTAGCAGCTGGGAGTCGTCTGGGCCTCAGTCAGCGAGAGGGCCACAGGTCAGCTCCAGGCTGTGCTCAGGGAGAGGCAAGGTTCAGGCAGAGGCTGGCAGTGTGAGGCTTTGTGTATTTGGAGTTCCACTTTTCCCATGGCAGGACTTGCTCTTTACAGAAACAAAGCCACGAAAGGCGACAGACCCTCATGCCAATGTCTTCTCAGGGAGATGAGGGGCTCCCCTCAGCCTCCTTTTCTCCAGGCTGAACAACTCCAGTTCCTTCAGCCCCTTCTCATCTGATTTCTGCTCTAGTCCCTTCACCAGGTTCACTGCTCATCTCTGGACACGCTCCAGCACCTCAACCATAGAATCAGCCAGGTTTGGAAGGGATCACAAAGAGCAGCCAGTTCCAACCTCCCTGCCATGCCCAGGGACACCCTACCCTAGAGCAGGCTGCCCACAGCCTCAGCCAGCCTGGCCTCAAACACCTCCAGCCATGGGGCCTCAACCACCTCCCTGGGCAACCCATTCCAGCCTCTCACCACTCTCATGCTCAGCAACTTCCTCCTCACCTCCACTCTGAATCTCCCCACCTTCAGCTTTGCTCCATTCCCTGTACTCCTCTCACTCCCTGACAGTCTAAAAATTCCCTCCCCAGCTTTTCTGTAGGCCCCCTTCAGATGCTGGAAGGCCACAAGAAGGTCACCTGGGAGCCTCCTGTGCTCCAGCCTGCACAGCCCCAACTCTTTCAGTCTGTGCTCACAGCAGAGCTGCTGCAGCCCTCTCAGCATCCTCCTGGCCCTGCTCTGCACACACTCCAGCATCTCCACAGCCCTCTCGTAATAGGGGCTCCAGAGCTAGATACAGCACTACAGGTGGGGTCTCACCAGAGATGCCCCTCTAAGAGTGAGGAGTAAAGAACTGAACCCAGTACTTAGGTGTGGCCTCCCCAGTGCTGAGTACAGGGATCCAGTCACTGCTGGTACCAGGCCAGGATGCCTGTTGGCTTTCTTGTTCACCTGAGCACAAGCTGGCTCATATTCAGCTGATATCAGCCAACATTCCCAGGCCATTTTCTGCCCAGTAGCTTTCCAGCCATTCTGCCCCGATCCTGTGGCATTGCATGGTGTGTACATGTGGTGCTGATGAACATGACTGAGCGGTGACCTGGCAGCACTGGTTTAACAGTTGAACCTGATGATCTTAAAGCTCTCTTCCAACCAAAATGATTCTGTGGTTCTAAAATTCTGTGAGTCACACTGGCAGGTGTCCAGCCAAGAGCTGCCTGCCTGCTCACTGAGATTTAAGGCACCAATGTGAAGCTATGGAGTGTCTTTAGAAACCATTTTGCTACCATAACCAGAAGTGGACCCATTGTGGGAAGCTCCAATATCTACAACTCCCTGAAGGGAGGCTGTAGCCAGGTGGGATTGGTCTCTTCTGCCAGGCAAGCAGCAACAGAAGAAGAGGACACAGTCTCAAGCTGTGCCGGGGGAGGTCTAGGCTGGATGTTAGGAGGAAGTTGTTGGCAGAGAGAGTGATTGGCATTGGAATGGGCTGCCCAGGGAGGTGGTGGAGTTGCCATCCCTGGAGGTGTTGAAGCCAAGTCTGGATGAGGCACTTAGTGCCGTGGTCTGGTTGCTTGGATAGGGCTGGGTGCTAGGTTGGACTGGCTGAGCTTGGAGGTCTCTTCCAACCTGGTTGATTCTATGATTCTGTGATCTTAAGGCAAAGGAAATTCCTGACTAGTTTCCAATAGATTTTCTTTAGTTGTTTTAGAAGTCGGGGATTGAAGAGGTGCAATATAAACAGCATCAGCATCAATGACAGAGTGATTTTTGCAGGATTTGGACCCCTGTAGGAGTTACTGAGAGCTCAGAATATGATCAGTTTATCGTTATTGTATCACCAGAAAACATGCTGGTTTCACTACTTTCCTTCATCCTCTCCCCTCCTTTCCAGCAGGGTTTAAGAGCACACAACTGACATAGGGGGAAAAAAAAAGAATTTGAGAAGGTCACTGGAAAAGGAAAAAGAAAGAAAAAGAAGAAAGGAAAGGAAAAACCTGGCATGACTGTACAGATAATGAGGCTTAATGGGTTTTATTTCCAATTTAACCTCTGTGCTTTTTTACAGAAACAGTCTATTTTGGGGTGAGAGTTCTTCATTTAAACACACACACAGAGGGGGAAAAAAAAGAACAATCAGTGGAATGAAACTGGAATGACAAAACAGTGCTGCATTGTCAAATCCTTTTATGCAACTATTCTAGTAGCCTTAACGAGTTGTAGGCATGTTTTTTTCCTTGCTTGTGTGCCTTCCTGGCTCTCCAAGTGCCAGGATAGGAATTGTTATTTCAAAAAGCAGTGCAATAAAATTTTATTAGACAGAACAGGCTGGTTCTGTCCTGGTGTGGACCAATTGCAGTGCAGGACAGAGGAAGCGACAGGCCAAGCACAATAAGGAGCGAAGCGGTGGAATGTGACACTGGTGTTTGTCTCTGATTGATTCTTCACCTTGGAGGGAAGATTTTACTCTGCAGGAAACTCTTTCTTCTTATTCATTGACAACTGGGAAATAATAGAGTTATTCATCAAATGGTTGTCATAGAAGACAAAAATAGCTCTGAAGCCCCACAGCAGGCCCTCTGCGGTCCTAGGAAAGACCTCTTTGCTAATCCTGCTGGCTCCCCTGCTAACCATAGAACAGAATCAGAGACTCACAGAATGGCAGGGGCTGGAAGGGACCTCCAAAACTCATCCAATTCAATCCCCCTGCCAGAGCAGCATCACCTAGACCAGATCACACAGGAACACATCCAAGCAGATTTTTTGTATCTCCAGAGTGGGAGACTCCACAACCCACCCTGGGCAGCCTGTTCTACTGTTCTGCCACCCTCACAGGGGAAAAAATCCTCCTCATGTTCACATGAATCTTCTTATGCCTCAGCTTCCACCCATTGTCATCGGGCATCACCCAGCAGAGCCTGGCTTCAGCCTCCTGGCACTCACCTTCATGTTTTTATAACCATTGCTGAGGTCATCTCTCAGTCTCCTCTTCCCCAAGCAGCACAACCCCAGCTCCCTCAGGCTCTCCTTGTAACACAGATGTTTCATTCCCTTCATCATCTTCATGGCACACTGGACTCTCTCAAGCAGTTCTATGTCCTTCTTGAACTGGGGGGCCCTGAACTGAACACAGTTAAATGCTGAGTCAGGACTGTTCTCTGTGCTGCACTTTCTGGTGCTTTGGTTAAGCTCAGTTCAAATGTGTCCTCTTTCATTTCTCCTTGCAGGCTCTTTCAGCCTAAGAAGCAGCAGTTTCAGAAAGTTTTCCCTGATACCTAAGGCCTTGACTCCGTCTCTGTGGTTGTAGCTGTGTTTCACACACCTGAGTGAGCTCTCACTTCACACCACTGAGCTTAAATTGGGAAAACAATGCATAGAAACTAATAATTCCACTTTAATTTTATCAACCAATGTCCCTATCTCAAAAATCATTATTGTTGATCACTTCACTGTCCAATCAGATATTATTATTTTCATATAATATGACTGAGAACTAAATAGTCTCATTTATTTACAAAGAGTTGCTGAGATCATAGAATCATAGAATCAGCCAGGTTGGAAGAGGCCTCCAAGATCATCTGGTCCAAATTAGCACCCAGCCCTAGCCAAGCAACCAGACCATGGCACCAAGTGCCTCAGCCAGGCTTTGTTTCAACACCTCCAGGGATGGTGACTGCACCACCTCCCTGGGCAGCCCATGCCAATGCCAATCACTCTATCTGACAACAACTTCCTCCTAACATGCAGCCTAGACCTCCCCTGGCACAGCTTGAGACTGTGTCCCCTTGTTCTGTTGCTGGGTGCCTGGCAGAAGAGACCAACCCCACCTGGCTTCAACCTCCCTTCAGGTAATTGTAGACAGCAATAATGTCACCCCTGAGCCTCCTCTTCTCCAGGCTAAACAACTCCAGCTCCCTCAGCCTCTCTTCACAGGGCTCTGCTCCAGGCCCCACTGCCCTTCTCTGGACACCTTTCAGCACCTCAACATCTCTCTTGAATTGAGGAGCCCAGAACCTCCTTTCTCTTTCAACTGCATTCTTCTAACTTGCTTTTCTAATCCCTTGGCATGCATAGTGGGTGGAAAAAATCCTGTATATAAGTAAATTCCTTTTCTGCAAAGACTTGAGGTAGGCTGCAAAAGCAGGGCTGAAGTCTGGAGTCACTTCCCAGGTTTCACATGACTGTGGCCAAATTGTGGTGTTCACCTTCACATAAACATGCAAATGATATTTACATGCTTTGAGAAGGTTACATTTAGTAGTTACGTTCATTTTCAGAAGTATTCCTAAATGCTGTTTACATAATACACCACGATAGTCAGGTTGGTAGTTGTGACTGTAATCTGATCTTGTAAATTGGCTGTTCTCTGAAGGTTTGATTGTTTTTCAAACAAGGGTGTAGCACAGCCCAGTAACTTTCCTCTGACTGCAGGTGGCTGAGGGTGGTGGAACACTGAGGCAGCACTGCCACTTCTTCACAAACCTGCTTTCTGCAGGGAGTCCCCATCTTGATGCCCTTCTCTGAGGGCAATTCCTGGCCCTCTGTACAAGGAGCTCAGTCACCTTTCCCAGACCAAAGAATTCTTGTGAGTGGAAGCACAGAGTTACATTTTTCAGAGATACCTGGTAAGGTATCTCTGAGAAACACCTCTGTCCCTGGAGGTGTTGAAGCAAAGCCTGGATGAGGCACTTAGTGCCATGGTCCGATTGATTAGCTAGGGCTGGGTGCTAGGTTGGACTGGCTGAGCTTGGAGGTCTCTTCCAAGCTGGCTGATTCTATGATTCTATGAAGGTATTTCCACAAGCCAAGCTTGATACCAACCTGTACCACACAGAGGGCACAGCAGGACTTCTTCAGACCTTTATATGGCAGAGTCACCGAGTGAGAGTGCAACAATTTCTCTTGCACAGGCTTGAAGAATCTGCCTTCTAAATTTAACACAGCTTTAGTCATTGTGCTTCTAATAAAAGTAATTAAAAACAACCCAAAGCAAAATGCTGTCTAAAAGAGCACATTTATAATACAGCATTTATAGTAACCACTGCTTTGGTACAAGTCATGGCTGAGAAACTCACAAAGTCCTCATTTAAGTTTTTCTCTGGAACCAGATGTGTTTGACTTGACAATCACAAACCGTTTGTCTTATCAAAACAGAACACACCCATCAGGTTGTAAAAGTCGGGGGGTGGAGGGGGAAATTTGGGTGGGGAAAAGAGTTTTCTTGTGAGCTGGAGATTATTCAACTGCCTTATGGGAATAAGCATGACCTGAATTTCCTCATCGAGATCGAAACAGCTTCTGTACGTCTCAAATGCGTATTTGTGAGAGGTATGAGAGAGTTGAAGACTCTTGCCCAGGGATGTCGGTTTTGATTAAAGAGTGGGTTAGGCCAAAACCACAGATCCCAAAACCTCTTAAACTTTCCCAAAATGTAACTCCTAATCTGAATTTAACATCTGTCTCTGTAATGAGCTGAACTAAAGCTTGACCTCCAACACCAGTGAACTTTAGAAAAGTTCAGTTTCCTGCTTGAAGCTGGGTTTCCTCCCTCCAGATGAGCTAGCCCAGGAAATCAGGAGTTGGGTTCATTGATAAAGCCACAAATAATACTTGTAGGTGTTCTGTGGAACAGGCTATTAGATGCCAAAATCTTATATTCAGCTAGCTCCAGATGATATCTATTTAGTGAACAGACATGTGCAAGACTTCGTACACCTCCAAGAATTAATAGCAGTGGAAACTATTTGAAGAATTGCAGGTGAGGCATTTCATTGTGCCCAGAGGTATTTATGACCTGGTTTTAATAACGTTTTCACAAGGTCACCAACAGCATTCGAACCTGTCCCAAGAAACACAGCTAGGAAAGAGATGGGATGAAGGAAAGAAACAATAGAAGTGATATTATTATGTACCTCTCACGGCCAATAAACTGATCTGGCTCTCCAAATGCAAAAGTGCAAGAGATGATTAAAGATCACAGGGATGCTGCATCCTCAGATGGTACAAATTGTTTCTCACAGGGCAATGAGGTGCTGCATAGTCATGGTGAGAAGGTTCTCTCAGTGTCAAAAAAGCTGGGGAGGGACTTTTGAGACTCTCAGGGAGTGACAGGACCAGAGGGAATGGAGCAAAGCTGGGGCTGGGTAGGTTCAGACTGGATGTGAGGAGGAAGTTGTTGAGCATGGGAGTGGTGAAAGGCTGGAATGGGTTGCCCAGGGAGGTGGTTGAGGCCCCATGGCTGGAGGTGTTTGAGGCCAGGCTGGCTGAGGCTGTGTGCAGCCTGTTCTAGGGTAGGGTGTCCCTGGTCATGGCAGGGGTGTTGGAACTGGCTGATCCTTGCAGTCCCTTCCAACTCTGACTGATTCTATGATTCTATAAACATTCAGCCCTGTTATGGAGCAACATCTCTGTGACATGTTTGAGCTGTCACTCAACGTGCTGACATCTGAAGCTGCTGTTCAGGGTGGGTGCAGGAAGAAACACTGGGGCTGCTAAGCAGCCTTCGTGTACCTCCAGCAGCACACAGAGCAATTCTCTGCAGCCAAGGAAAATGTTTGTTTTAGCAACCAAGCATAAGTGAATAAATAAAATAAGCAATAGGCAACAAGCCAGCATGTTCCTGTGCTGGCAAGTCATTGAATAAGCACAAAGATTTCAGTCTGCCATATGCACAGACACCACTGAATAAAAAAACCCCAAACCAACAATGCACAGTGCAGCCTCTTTGAGCCCTGAAACAGCAATTTGTTCTGCCACTAATTAGCTGGACTAACTCATTATCCACGAATCAGGGAACAAGCTTTACTAGCTCCATTATTTACTACTGTACAGTTAAACTCTTGTTAAACTGAGTAACAGGGCAGAGACAATAGGAGTGGAAATCATTCTGTAGGTAGCTCCAGCTGCAGCCAGTGCTGCCTGACAGCTTAACAATCGTGTCATACCTGTGTTAATGATACACAGTGAATAACCCACGGGTCAGAAATACACCACACTTTCCATCCCATGATTTCACAATAAGACACACCAAGCTGTGCATTTCTAAGGGATTATTACACTCCGCTGAAATCTGAAGTTGCTCGACCTTTGGCCTCCCAGAACCACCCAAAAGCTCTCAGTAATCTCCAGGGCTCTGTTCCCTGTTGTGTCTTTCTCAGACAAATGGAAAACACATTTTCACTTCAGACTAATCCCCATTAAACATCACTGAAACCATGAAAAGCCTTGAGCTGATTCTAATAAGAAAAAAAAAAAAAAAAAAAAAAAAAGAGTGGAGTTAAAAAAGGCAAAAAAAAGGAACATATTTAGAAGCAAATTAGTCTTGTAGCTCAGGCACTGTAATACCATCCTGTGAAAACCACTGCTGGGCAGCTGTGATTAGCTGCTTTCTACATGCTTTCCTGGGCCTGAGTGACCACCAGCACATTTCATTCAAACACAGGCATAATTCTAGCACTCTGTGAGTAGTATTAAGTATTAACCTATATCCATGTGGGTTTTTCAGCCCTGTGAAATTACACAGCACTTTGCTTTTTGGTGTATAGGAGAGCCAGTTCTGTATAAGCAATTTAATCCAGAGAGAGGAACTCAACCTTGCTGTCCCATGTGCTGCTAGCTTTTAGTTAAGCATACAATCAACCAGGTTGGAAGAGAGCTCCAAGCTCAGCCAGGCCAACCTAGCACCCAGCCCTAGCCAGTCAACCAGACCATGGCACTAAGTGCCTCAGCCAGGCTTGGCTTCTACACCTCCATGGACAGCAACTCCACCACCTCCCTGGGCAGCCCATTCCAATGCCAATCACTCTCTCTGTGTCAAGAACTTCCTCCTAACATCCAGCCTAGACCTGCCCTGCCACAGCTTGAGACTGTGTCCTCTTCTTCTGTTCCTGCTTGCCTGGCAGAAGAGATCAACCCCACCTGGCTACAGCTTCTCTTCAGGGAGTTGTAGACCGCAATGAGGTCTGCCCTGAGCCTCCTCTTCTGCAGGCTGCACACCCACAGCTCCCTCAGCCTCTCCTCATAGGGCTCTGCTCCAGGCCCCTCACGAGCTTCACAGCATCACCCTTCTCTGGACACGTTCCTCAACATCTCTCTTGAATTGAAGGGCCCAGAACTGGACACAGTACTCAAGGTGTGGCTTGATCACTATTTAGTAAAGGGGAAGAATAACCTCCCTTGTCCTGCTAGCCACACTGTTCCTGACCCAGGCCAGGATGCCATTGGCTCTCCTGGTCACCTGGGCACACTGCTGGCTCATGGCATCTTAATTAAGCATCTCAGGAAAGCATCTGGCACCATCTCCTACAACATCCTTGCAGATAAACTGAGGAAGTATGACCTGGATGATCTGGTAGTGAGGTGGATGTGAACTGGTCAAAGGAAAGAAGACAGAGAGTTGTGGTCTTTTCAGTGTTGTCCAGTGGTAGCACAAGGGGCAACAGGCACAAACTGGAGCACAAGAGGTTCCACATGAACCATAAGGAAAAAACTTTGTAACTGTTAAGATGGCAGAGCCTTGGAAGATGCTGCCCAGAGAGGTTGCAGAGTGTTCTCTGGAGATACTCAAAACCTGCCTCAATGCCCTCCTGTGTGACCTGCTCTAGGTGATCCTGCTCAGGCAGGGGTTTTGAACTTGATGCTCTTTCAAGGTGGCTCCCAGCCCCTAACATTCTCCAATCCTGTGACCCTGAATACAAAGTGTGTGCTGTGATTTACTTAGAATAGTGTGCAAAATGTTATGAATAAGAGCCTCAGCTTTGAGTTATTTGTTAGTGGGGCCTCTACAAGCTATTTCTAGACGATGACCTATAAAGCCCTTTCAGCTAAATACCATTCTTCCTGGGCCGCCTTCAATATTGCATTGATACCTTCCCAGCAGCTGATACCTCATGGGCTGTCAAATCTGTTATCCAGCCACCAGCAACACTTGCTGGTTCAGAAAGGTGAAGTATCTCTGTGGTACACCTTGCCAATACATTATTGCTCTTCAGGGAAATACATTTCCCCCTGATCTCTGCAGCGATCTGTTCCTGCAGTGAACGTTTTCAGATTAGTGTCTCCAGCTGTGGAGTTTGCTCACATTTGGAACATGGTGCAAAGCTCATCTTCCTCGCCAAGCATTGTTTTGAACCTCACTTGTGAGGGCTGGGTTTTGCTTTGGACTGCTCTTTTTATGTTGTTGTTTGGGTAAGTTAAGGGCTTTGCATGGAAAAATTGCTTTGTGAGCTCTCTGTTATGCTCCCATTTGAGCTAATGTGTTGCTTATTTTTAATTCTCCATTCTTTACTCCAGTCTCAGTGCACTGGTTACATCCAGCAACCATTTAAGATGTGCAAATGTCTTAGCAGCTTATTCCAAAGCTCTCCGAGGCTTTCTGTTTTCTTCAATAGATTTTGACTGGGGATAAGTAAATAACCAGGAAATTTTAATTATTGTAAACATTCTCCTACCTTGCTTCTTCTTGTGGCCTTCCAGTATCTGAAGGGGGCCTCCAAAAAGGATGGGGAAGGACTTTTCAGGGTATCAGGGAGTGACAGGACTGGAGGGAATGGAGTGAAGCTGGAGATGAGTAGGTTCAGGCTGGACGTGAGGAGGAAGTTGTTGAGCATGAGAGTGGTGAGAGGCTGGAATGGGTTGCCCAGGGAGGTGGTTGAGTCCCCATCCTTGGAGGTGTTTGAGGCCAGGCTGGCTGAGGCTGTGGGCAGCCTGATCTAGGGTAGGGTGTCCCTGGGCATGGCAGGGGTGTTGGAACTGGCTGCTCCTTGTGGTCCCTTTCAACCCTGACTGATTCTATGACTCTATGGTTCTTTCTTGCACTATTTTACTTGCATCTGTTACTTTACCTCTAATTTCTACCTAATTTTTCAGATTAAGGTTCATGCTTTTAACTCTTCTCTCTTTAGCTTTTAACTTTTCTCTCTAGCTTTTAACTTTTCTCTCTTTCACTCTTACAGATTTTTACTTATTACCTCTAACCACCATAAATGGCTCAGAATCAGATTTGTTGTTAAGTGAAAATGCTGCCAGTATCAATTATTATCCCCAGATCTTTGCAGAAAACCCATTAAAAGTGTAGAGGATAAATCTCTCAAGGGGTTATTTTATATTTCACCTTATATTTCACCTTGATTTTTGTTCTTCACCACGAGGGTGGTGAGAACCTGGAATGAGTTTCCCAGGCAGGTGGTGGAAGCCTCATCCCTGGAGGTGTTTAAAGCCAGGCTGGATGAGACTCTACACAGCCTGATCTAGTGTGAAGTGTCCCTGCCCAATTGCAAGGGAGCTGGAACTAGATGATCCTTGTGGTCCCTTCCAACCCTGACTGATTCTATGATTCTTTGCAATGCCTGCACTCAGACACTGTCTTGAAATGGACATCATGTCCCCCCTCTTATTCCAGCCTTGTGTTACAGACGAACAATGCTGTGGCTGGGGATGGTCTGTGCTCTTCTTATTGAGGAGATGAGAGGACTGTAGCCATCCTCTGTGACCTGTCCTGGAGGCCTTTTGCTGGTGTTCTTTGATGTTACACAGTCAGGGCTTCATCTGGCCATAGGCAAACACTTCCATTCCTATCCCTTCTCGCTTCTCCTCTGCTCATTCCCTGCTGCTTAATTGGACAAATGACCTGAATGATGCTTCATGTGCTGTGAGGGTTTTCTGATGCTCACTAAGTAGCAATCAGAGGAAAAGGACAAAAGGATGCAGAGCTCAGTCTGACTCACCCTGCTGTTCCAGGAGCACTGGTAGCTCCCCTGCTTGCAGTGGGGCAGTGCTCTGTGTTTCCTGTCCTGCACACTCTGCTTTTCCACTGATCAAACATCAGCTTGCATTGTCACATATACATTGGCAAAGTCAGGGCCAGGTGTTTAATAGCATCTTTGTTCATCTTGTATATAGGAAAATGGATTAGAGCATGTCCTGTCACCTTCAGACTCTGCTTGGCCTTCCCTGGGGCAGAGTGCTTTTATTCTTCAAGAAAATCCTTGCTGGAAAAAAACAAACCAAACAAACCCAGAACAAGTTTCCACTTCCAAAAAGTCTGTGAGGGTCAGAATCTTTGCTTTGCAGTGGATAAATTCAGATCATACTCAGTGTTAGGCCCTGCAGCTATACTGAGGCCAGTTACTTGGTATTTAATGGCTTTTATTATGGTCTTAGCTGACTTGAACAGGAATAGCCAGCAAATAATAGTTAAAATTCAAACAGCCATTAAAGTCTGGTCCTGACAAGATGCAACTACTCTGTTACTAATGGACTTTCCCCCACAAGGACACATTCATTAAAGGAACATGTTTGGAATATTTGGCCAGTTGACAGTGGAAAAAAGGAGAGAGCAAATTCTAAAGTTCTTGGGAAGCTGCAGTGGTACTATCCAGCCTGTACACATTAGCAAGATCCACTGATCAAGAGACACAGCATTCTCCTTAGCAAGGTCTTCCCACTGATGAGCAAAAGGGTTTAATCCATAAGTATCATTCACCTAACAGACCAATACCAAGATACATCTCAGAGGTGCTAACATTCAGAATTTTCCATCTGACCCACCCAAGCACTCAGGAGATCTTTCCAGCTCTCCATAAAGCCTAGTTGTGTGGAGTGCATAAAAGGCTGGAGGCAGTTGGAGCGGAAGCAGTGTCCTGTACTACATGATATCACTTTGTTCAGCTCAAATGTGAGTGTAAATAACACAACTTCCAAAACTGCAGTTACAAAAGAGGGGGGGGGGGGGGGGGGGGGGGGATAAAAGCCAAGCTAAGAATAATTACACTTTGTTTCTAATTAGATGCAGGTGCTAGAAACCACTCTAGAGTGACTCTTTACATGGTATTTGCAAACATGCTCCACCAAATGGGCTCTTGGCGTGGCAAGCAGAAAGCTATTAAACCTCTGCCTCTGTATTCAATGTGCTCTCATGCCTGTGATTTGTTCATATCTTTCACTTAAGTTTCTTTCTCATTGCTACTGCAATTCCCATTCATCTTTCCAGATCCCCAAGTCTGGATTTTTGTATTCTGCCACAGCATTTCTGGTTTAACCTCTAAGCAACTGCCTGTAGAGAGCATGAAGTTGCTATGTGCAGCTTCAGCACAGTGAGACTTGAGTACAAAATTCTTCATGCTCTCTTGTGCATGTTAGACCTCTAAAACAGCCATGTGAGACCTGCAAACAGTAATTGGAATGTGTCATTAACAAGATACCCATTCTGTGTATCTTAAACCCAGAGATTTAAGATCCAGATCCAGATTTAGGATTAAGATCCAGAAATCCATAGATTCCTTCTCTGGAGATTTCAAAACCTGTCTGGATAGGATCCTGGGCAACCTGCTGTGAATGGTCTTGTTTTTAGCAGGGGAGGTTGGACTAGATGATGTCCAAGTCCTTTCCAGTTTCCATCGTGCTGGGTTCTCTGTGATTCCCAAAGTGTTAGAGCAGAAGCCAAATGCTCTCATCTTTTTTCTTTTATCAACAAACATAGTCTTCTTGTGGCCTTCCAGTATCTGAAGGGGGGCTACACAAAAAGCTGGGGAAAGACTTTTTAGGGTATCAGGGAGTGACAGGACTAGGGGAAATGGAACAAAGCTGGAGGTGGGAAGAGTCAGACTGGTCATTCTTCAACATGAGAGTGGTGAGAGGCTGGAATGGAGGCCCCATTCCTGGAGGTGTTTGAGGCTTGGCTGGATGAGGCTGTGGGTGGCCTGATCTAGGGTAGGGTGTCCCTGAGCATGGCAGGGGGGTTGGACGTGGCACTTGGTGCCATGGTCTAGCCTTGAGCACTGTGGTAAAGGGTTGGACTTGATGATCTGTGAGGTCTCTTCCAACCCTGATGATACTGTGATACTGTGATCCTTGTGGTCCCTTACAACCCTGACTGATTCTATGATTCTCTGATTCTATATTCTAGATATCTCAAATTTAGAATCATAGAATCAAACCTGAATGTGTCCTTTCAAAAGAAGAACTCTTAAGGTACCTGGTTTACACTTGAAATATCAGTCCCTACATTTTGGCCATGTTGGATGTGATTTAAAGCTCATTAATGCAATTTAGTATCATTAGAAATGAGAACAGATCTTCCTGGCCTTCAGATAATAGCCTCTTGCCCATTTCTTCATTGAACTGTATCTCTTTATAGGTTTTATTTCACTCAACACTGATTAATGCAAAGACACAGTGCACACATCCCACTGCTCAACAAGATGTTTGTAAAGATCTCCTCCCTTGAGCTAGGGCCACTTTTCCCTTCTGTATTCTGTCCTGTGCTTGCCCATATTGCGTTCATGTAAGTAATGAACGTTAATGAAAACATCTGGTGTGGCTTTATGCATTTTGTTTAACATCAGCTGAAGGAATACAGATAAAACTGAGCCATGAAAGGCCACACTCAGGCTTTTTGTTTCTTCTCCCAAGATCGCTTTTAACTTCCCCATGACAAAATGTGTGTTAAGAAGAGGGAGAAACCTTCATTCTCACCTATAAAAGTTGCAGCTGTTTTCCTGTTTTTATAGAAAGCAGCAGGAAGATTTACTGTAAAAGAGTAAATACTCTACAGCAAAGTGCTGTTCACCTTGAGGGATGATGTCAGAGCCATAAATAACACTGCGGGAATACAGAGATGTCCTTAAAGGCCCATTAAGAGTGATGTGAAAAGGAAGTGACAAATGAGGAAGCCAATGCTCCCTGCACAGCATGCACATGCTAAACATCACTTTAATTTGGATTTGGTCTCAAGAGCAGGAATGGATGGAAACAGAAAGCAACGTAATAATCCTAACAAAGCTGGAACTGTGTGTATTCAGAGACAATTAAACAGAATAACAGACATTAAATGCATGGGGAGGGTGGAGGAGGAAGGCTAAGGGTCCTGTGGCCATGTTGTCCTGTCTGCGAGTGTTTCCATTGAAAGGGACTTACAGAACTAACATTAAAATGATATGAGTATTAGTAACAACTTAGAATCACAGAATGATAGAATCAAGCAGGTTGGAAGAGACCTCCAAGCTCAGCCAGTCCAACCTAGCACCCAGCCCTGCCCAATCAACCAGACCATGGCACTAAGTGCCTCAGCCAGGCTTGGCTTCTACACGTCCACGATGGCAACTCCACCACCTCCCAGAGCAGCCCATTCTAATGTAAATCACTCTCTCTGACAGCAACTTCCTCCTAACATCCAGCCTAGACCTTCCCTGGCACAAATTCAGACTGTGTCCACTTGTTCTATTAATGCTTGCCTGGCAGAAGAGATCAACCCCACCTGGCTACAGCCTCCCTTCAGGGAGTTGTAAACAGCAATGAGGTCTGCCCTGAGCCTCCTCTTCTGCAGGCTGCACACCCCCAGCTCCCTCACCCTCTCCTCATAAGGTTTGTGTTCCAGACCCCTCACCAGCTTCATCACCCTTCTCTGGACATGTTACAGCACCTCAACTTCTATCTTGAATTGAGGAGCCCAGAACTGGACACAGTACTCAAGGTGTTGTGGTCTGACCTGTATTGAGTACAGAGGCAGAATAACTTCCCTTGTCCTACTGGCCACACTATTCCTGAGTCAGGCCAGGATGTCATTAGCTCTCTTGGCTACCTGGGCACACTGCTGGCTCATCTTCAGCTGCTATCTACCAGTACCCACATGTCCCTTATATATATATATATATATATATATATATATATATATATAATTAGAGTTTTGCTTATATTTTATTAAACAGTCTTTCAATTAAAAAGAGCAACCTACAGTAGCATAAGAATGATACTTTCCTGTTTGTGAAAGTCTCCTCTGATATATTCTAGGGCTGGATTCATCTTTTTCCTCTGTTCATAACCACATCTCCATCTTCTTCCTTTTTTTTCCTATGTGTTATATCCTGAATATGTAGCAAAAACTCTGGCAATCACCATTTCTGCTTTGACATAATGGGGTGCTGAATTGCCATCGCGCTGTGGTTCCTCAGTCCCTTAGTTCTTCCCTTTTGGTGTTGCCCTCCTCCAGCATTTAGATTTCAACCCCAGGTTGTTAACATGTCCAGGGTCATTGATGAAACATTTAAAATCAGATTAATTTCATGACTGATCCCAAAGTCCCTGATACTTGCATACCTCCTGTCTCATGTGCTACACTTTGAACCAAACACCCTCTCTTTCCATCTCTTACTCTGGCCTGGCCCTTTAGTTTAATGAATGTCTTTGTATGTGGCAGTTCAGGCAGATTTACATCCACTGTCAGAAGAAGCTCAGTAAACAGTTAACTCTAAACAGGTTAACAGTTAACAAGAGGAACAGACTTTGGGAAACCTTTGCTGACTCTTGTCCCTTTTTGCTGGACAATTCTCACTCAAGCCAGTGCCTGAAAATGTAAGATGCCAACAAACTGTGCTGTATCCTGCATGTTCCTTAGGAATGGAAGGAAAGATCTTTTTTAACTGCTCCTTAATGCAGATTCTCTAGCTCAGAGGAAGGCCCTTGGAAAATGAGACCTCTCTTTCCTCCATCTGTCCCATCAGTGCCACCACCCAAGATGGATGAAGCTGCTCTGCTTCCCATCTTCCTCCAAAGCCAGCTTGCATTGCCTGTGGTATCTGCAGCACTGGCAAGGTTTAGTTGCCTGGACAAGTACAAAAGGAAAAGCAGCAGGGGAGAGAGAGGGTAAAAAGCTGCATTCTGTTCCTAAAAACCAACAACGTAGTCAGAGGAGGTAAGTTCTCTGAACATGGCTTCCAAATGGCATCATCAGTTCATTCTTGTGGTTTTAGCTTGAAAATGCTTGCCATTGCACTCTGAGCAGAACAGCTGTCTACCAAATGCTCCAAATGCCTCAAATTAGCTACCCAAGAGCACCCATCAGAAGGGATGGGTTCTGCTGGCACTCAGGAACATCAGGCTTTTATGACATGTCATTCTTTGCTCTGTCCTCATTCAACCTCGCATTGTTTCCCAGGCAGGGCATATCTTCTGAATTAGACTGAGATTCGTTATTGGGAAAATATGGAGACCCTAGTAATTGTACTAGCTTGTGTAACCTTTCCCTAAGTTGGATCACACTCCCTTAGCACCAGTGGTGACATAGTTTTCCTCTGAGGCAATGGAAAGAGAAGAGTGTCAGGGCAGAAAGAAGAGGGAGCTTCACTGCTGATATGACATTTTCTGTTACAGAGTTGGTACAAACTCTTTAATGAGGGCAATAAAAGGAAAGCTGCATCCCAAAGTTTTCTGCAGCCATAGCTCTGATGATATTAGTGCAGGAATTGAATCCAGGTTAGCTTCTGGCTAATTATAGAGTCATAGAATCAACCAGGTTGGAAGACACCTCAAAGATCATCCAGTCCAACCTAGCACCCAGCCCTAGCCAGCCAACTAGACCATGGCACTAAGTGCCTCATCCAGGCTTTGCTTGAACACCTCCAGGGACGGTGCCTCCACCACCTCCCTGGGCAGCCCATTCCAATGCCAATCACTCTCTCTGCCAACAACTTCCTCCTAACATCCAGCCTATACCTCCCCCTGGCACAACTTGAGACTGTGTTCCCTTGTTCTATTGCTGGTTGCCTGGCAGAAGAGAAAGGGTTCTTTACAGTGAGGGTGGTGAGATGCTGGAACAGGTTGCCCAGGGTGGTTGTGGGGCACAGAATCACCAAATGTGATCCCTGGAGGTGTTCAAGGCCAGGTTGGATGAGGTATTGAGTGAGCTGTTCTAGTGAGAGGTGTCCCTGCCTGTGGCAGGGGGTTGGAACCAGATGATCCTTGAGGTCCCTTACACCTAAACCATTCTATAGTTTTATTCTATGATTCTATGAAGGGCAGCACTTGATTGTGCTAAGTTATTGTCATCAGAGGACTACAGAACAATGTGCAAAGACCTTATAGGAAAACAGACCTCAGGATGTTCACTTTGGCTTGGAGTCAGCTCTTATTCTTTGCTTTGGTTTAGTATCTACTAACCTTTAAGGCCTTGGAAGGTTTTGTTTTCTGCTAAGCATAAACAGAAAAGTGGCTTCTTCCTTTGGGAAAGGGAGCCAGCTTCTCTGCTGGTGAAAGCAGTGGTTTGTTTACTGAAATCACATATGTTTCAAAACAACTGAGTGATCTTTTACTTGTAGTTGACACATGTTCGTTATAGAAAGTGTTCCTAGAAAAGCTGGAAACTTGTTTGGTGCTATTATCTTTAAAGCATGCTCCTTTCCAGCAGACATCCCACAAGTCTGGAAGTCTCTGCTCTTCTTTTGCCTTCTACTCTACCCCAGTGCTGTTCCCACTGTAGCAACAGACTCAAGGAGTTCTGCTCCTGTAGAACAATTCCTCTTTCTAAAGATGAACCACAGAAGAAAAGACACATAGAGGAGAATTAGGTCATGCAAAGTGAGATCTTTTTGTTTAAGTATGTATTAATTAGTGGTCAGCTTAACCCATGTCTGATGATTTCTAGCTAGCTGAAGACAGATGTGCCAATATTCTATTTAAAGAGGCTCGTTGTGCATCGAACATTCTTCTTAATCCACTAGATTTGTGATGACAATGATCTCTTATCCTCCTATTTGTACAAGGCATACAAAGAGTCCTTATTCATCACAGCAGCTTATAAGCAGCAGATAACCACAGTAGTGATTCCTGTCTCATAGTGATGAGTTTCTTGAGTTGCTTTGTTGTCTGAATGCTTCCCTTCCTTGCTTCTGCATTTTGCTGCCACAAAGTTTGTGGAGGCTTACTTCAGAATCATCATTGGGATGAGCAGGAGCTGGATTTTGTGCAGTCAACACTTCCATGCTCTAAATCTTCCCTGCCAAAAGTTTGGCACAGATTCAGAAGAGACAAAGACTATATATTAGAAAGAGCTGCAATCCCAATGCATTTTTCTTTGTGGAGCTACTGCAAAATGTTTGCTTGCCTGTGTAGAGCCAGTGCCCAACTTGCATGTTCACAGCTTCTGCAGAATCTAAAGCCATTGTGACCCACTGATCTGATGATGTGGAAAACATGGACAAGGGAATTTTGCCCAGTAATTTGTGTGTTAAGTGATTTATGTTTTAGCTGCTCATCTTCAGAACTGCAGACAATAATAACTTGCCTTCAGAAATGCAGGAAATAGTAGATTTAAAGACATATTCAATACTAATTTATTTCACACTGTTCCCAAATATTTGGACAGGCAAGTCTTCCCTGTGCAAGTGCTTAAAAAAAGGATTTCCAGAGATCCCTGTTTGTGACAGATATTTCCAAGTCTCCAGTCATCTGCTCTGTGCTTTAGTAACCCTGTAGATAAGCTGGTGAAGCAATGGATGATCTCACACACTTTAAACTTGAGGTGGTTGCAGCTGAATTGGAAAGGTCTAGTGAAGTATTTGTTGAGCAGAGGGTTTCTTAGTGCAGAGTATAGGCAGCACTTCAACTGCCCATCAGAAAGCTTTTGTACAAGGGTGTTGGTTGTTACATGTCTCAGAAATGATGAAGAAAGAAGGGAAAACAACCACCTCAATGACATCCAAGACCCACTGGTCAAATGGAAGGAAAACTCTAGATGTCCTTGCCTTCCTGTCCAGTGCTCCATCTGTTAAGCCCTGCTACCTCCTCAACATCATGGCATGCAAGATGTGCTCCCTCTCTCTCCTTGCAGTTAGCAAGTCAAAGTAACAAAACAAGGGGATTCAATCTCAAGTTATGCCAGGGGAAGATATAGGCTGGATATTGGGAGGAAGTTCTTCACAGAGAGAGTGATTGGCATTGGAATGGGCTGCCCAGGGAGGTGGTGAAGTCTCTGTCCCTAAAGGTGTTCAAGAAAAACCTGGATGAGGCACTTAGTGCTATGGTCTGGTTTATTGGCTAGGGCTGGGTGCTAGGTTGGACTGGCTGAGCTTGAAGATCTCTTCCAACCTGCTTGATTCTGATTCCATGGTCTAGTTGGTTGGATAGGGCTGGGTGCTAAGTTGGACTGGATGAGCTAGGAGGTCTCTTCCAATCTGGAATAAAAGAAGAAAATAAAGCACTGCTACCCCAGGAAAGCAGTGTCTGCTGTTGGGCACTAAGGCTGTTATCAGTGCTGTGGGTGTAGCTGAATTCCCATGACAAATTTCTTCTAGGAATAAATGTCCCCACGTTTCAGTGCTCATAGGTGGACTGGAATTCCTGGTAATCAGTTGGTCTGTGTACACGTTTCCTTCTGTTCTTGGTTCTTTCCCCAAGGTGAACAGGGTAGATAAGTGTCATTTATTTTTCCCCTCACAAGTGCATGCCTTGGCTGCCCTACATGCTCCTTGAGCTCAGCAGCATTCTGTGAGCTCAGATCCATTCTGTGTCTCCAAGGGAAACCTGCCTACAGGGTCCTTGGAGCAGCAGCACAGCCATCTGAGCTTCCCTTGCTCATCAGCCTCATCCTACACAGCCTTCCTAGCCAGGCCGAGTGGCTGTATCTCTCTGCAGGGACTTAAATAGTAAGGTGACTCTGTGTGAAATGTCACTGTAAAGGACAGCTGAGGATTATATTTTGTCCCTAACACAATTTTGCATCCTATGCCACCTTCCTGTCCCTGTTTTCCTCCCTTTGCCTCAACCACTCTGTTCTGAGCTTCGCTTTCAAACCATGGGTCTCCATTTATCCAGATCAGTGTAGAGTAAGTAGGATTATAAAACCAGATTTACCCAGGGCCATAATACTGTAGTTCCAAGGGGCACTCTCCAGTAGCTGGGAGGTGCTTAATCTGTTAGATTAACTAAAAGGATCTGTGGCTTTAAACTGCAACTTTGCGTCATGTCCTGAAAGCTGCTTTATGAACTGGCTGGGAAACATTATAACAGTGATTAAAAAATTGCCTCTGACCATGGATTCTGCATGAAAGCTAGCAAGTGAAAGCATCAATTCTTGGCACTTTCATTCCCCTTTGTCCTCCCAAGGAGTGAGATTTTGCATGTACGATGCAGACAGCGGCGCTTTGGTGAGTAGTTCCTGAAGACAGGGAAAGAAGACATGGTAAATGCCAGGATGTGTGCTGGTAACTCAGGGAAATGCTCTTCTCCTGGTGCTGCCCAACATGTGCTGTGCTGAAACGTGCTCTTTACAGCCAAGTATTAGGCAGAAAATTAATAACTGATTAAAACCAGGTATGCACTCTCCATACCACCTTCACTACAGGCCAGCTCTTGGCTACAGAACACCTTTTCATTTCTCCCTCTGCTAACATGGATGATCCACACCCTCTCTCCTACCAGCTTTTCTCCCCTTGCCCCTTTTGTAGTGATGCTCAATCATCTCGCTTATGAAATGAGCCACATTGCACTGGTGGAGTGGGCTGTGATATACTTTGCAAGAGTGACTGATTCTGAGTTATGTGGGACAACTGCTGCACACTGTAGTCACTGCTTGGATGGCTCACAGCTTGGCCTGGAAGGGCTTTGCCACCATTAAACCCATTCCCTTCTTCCTACAGTCTGTGTAGAGCTGGTGGAAAAGAAGTAAGAAGGCATCTCCTTTGCCTGCTGGATGCCTGCATGAGACTCCTGATTTTCCTGTATTCAGAAGGTCACTCACAAATTCCCTGGACTGTTTTATTGCCACCTAGGAGTGCCTGGGACTTTTTATTGCATCTGTAGCAACTGAGATCATGAGGACAGCTATGAAAACTCTGTCCAGGTAGAAATAGCCTGCAAGTGCTTTTGCTGGTGATAATATTCTAAAAAAGGAAACAAGTGAGAGAAAAACAGTTCCATAAATTTGTTGATAGAACATTCAGTGACCATGAATCATACTATAAATACACCAGGCTATAGGTTTCAGGGTTTCTTTACTGGATTGGTACAGTGGCTTCTGACAGACCTTGGTAACAGTAGCTTCATGATGGTTGTGATAAACTGGTTTTATTCCTTATCTCTCCCTTTACCCCTTCCTTCCAGTCACACCAGGCTTTTACCCTTAGTGTTTATTCCTCACCTCATGGAAAATTTTTGACCGAGTAAAGGATCGCTTCTGTTGAAAAACCGAAAATGTCCAGCCAAAACCAACGGTTTCATTGTTTGGCTGCAAATGAGAGGTTTGCCATTTGAAGCTTCAAAGTTTTTTTGGTTCGGGGCCAAGACATTTTTGCCTTTTGCCCAAAGTCTCCAGTAAAAATTCCCAATTTTTTTCAGAGAGACAGGCACTTGTTTTTACATCAGCGAGAGAAAAAAGGAGCGACCTGATTGCTCACCGGCAGCAGTTTACACAGAACCAGTTCTACAGAAAAGGCCTTTTCCTTCAAGTGGATATTAAATAGCAAATGAGACAGGTTTGAGCTTGCCTCCCTGTTATGTGAACATGGCAGAGCTGAAGGAGGATGCTTGCCAAAAAGATTCACGATTGGAACGGGAACAACACCGTGACAAGAAGGACATAGAACTGTTGGAGCGAATCCAGAGGAGGCCATGAAGATGCTCAGAGGGCTGCAGTAGCTCTGCTTTGAGGACAGGCTATGAGAGTTGGGGCTCTGCAGCCTGCAGAAGTGAAGGCTTTGAGGAGAACTTGTAGTAACCTATCAGTATCTGAAGAAGGCTACAAGAAGTCTGAGGAGGGGCTATTGACAGTCTTGTAATGAAAGGGCGAGGAGGAAAGGATTTAAACTGCCAGAGGAGAAATTTAAACTGGATGTTAGGAAGAAATTCTTTCCAGTGAGGGTGGTGAGACACTGGCACAGGCTGCCCAGGGAGGTTATAGCTGCTCCCTCTCTAGAGGTGTTCAAAGCCAGGTTGGATGAGGCCTTGAGTGATCTGTTCTAGTGGAAGATGTCCCTACCTGTGGCAGGGAGTTGGGACTGGATGATCTTTGAGGTCACTTCCAACCTGAACCATTCTATGATTCTATTCCTATGGTTTTATGATTCTGTGAGCTGAGACAGTCACCGCTTGGCCCTTGCCCTCCACATGCAAATTAGAGCTTGTGTGCAGCTTAGAACTCAGGCAGAACATCACTGGAGGAGCAGCCTAGAGTTGCTGTGATTGTTGAAGCACCAAGGCTTTTGTGATGACCATATCAACTCTAATTTCTAGCATGAACTTGTGTGTGGACTCCAACAATGCTAGACTCTGATTGTAGACATGGATCTGTATTGCATTCCAGAGTGAGATTTTGCTCAGTGCCACTTCTGAAGTCCCTCTTTAGCCACAACAAAGGTTTAAAACAGTTGAAGCTGATTTAGTTCTGACACCATATCAAGAATTTGTATAAGAAACAAAGAGATGAAGTGATTTGCAACTCACAACACCACATGTTAGTGGGCCCCACAGAAACTATGCTGTATGTCCAGGTGCACCATTGACTCTTGCCTTCTGATGGGGTTGCTGTGTGCTTCTCCATCCAAGCATTTGCTGTTTGATGAGGGAGCTGAAGAAAGATATTAAATCCTGAGTGTTTTTAAGTAGGGAGATGAAAACAGGAGCCACAAAAGAGTATTATTGCTCTTGTCATCTTGTGGATACCTTGGTGCAAAGCTCCAGCCTCAATAAATGGCAGCTAAGAAGAAGGGATAACAGGAAGCATGCACTGCAAGTGTAAAGCAGGTATAGAAGCTGGGCAATCAATAAGTGGTGATTAATAAGTGTTTCAATAAACAAGAGTAGGATGTGATACAAAGGGAAATCTTTTTGAATAGCTTCATAATGGTCTTTTTAATCCCCTTCTTGTTTGCAAGTGCTGTTTTCCTAGCTGCTTTTACTGCTAGCCAATGACTATGACTTCTCTGGGGATGCTTTTTTAACCAGAATCATAGAGTCATAGAATCAACCAGGTTTGAAAAGACCTCTCAGATCATCCAGTCCAACCAGCTGACAGAAAGATACAGTCACTAGGATGGAAAGGGCCACGACATACCAAATGGGCATCCCACGTGTCTGAGACTTTTGCTGCTCCTTTACAATAAGGGCAACTTGGTGTTGCTTTTAAAGCAATGTCAAAGGTAATTACAATCAAGCCAAGGAGTAATTCTCGGCTCTAGGAGAGCTCCAAAAAGAGTCCAATTCTACCTAGAAAGCTCAATATTTTAATGGAAACCAGGTAGATTGTGGCAAAAGCCTAAAAGTTTTATTTTTACATACCAAGAGATGGCCCCGCAATTGGCTGGTTCTGGAGTAGATGTCCTTTTTTGGCTACCCACATTTGTCATCTTGAACTCCAGACACATTTCGGTGAAGCTTCTATCAGGAAATTATAAGTTGGCATTTTCTAAGGATTTCCACAGAGCAATTTCCAGCGAGATAGACATCCTGTACAACAGCAGACCAAAGAGCAATGGCAAAGCATTGATTTTCTTCAGAAGAGAGGCCTATATTTGTTACCCTCCACAGAAGTCAGGCCAGCATCGTGGTGGTTGTGGGGTTGTAATTTGTGCGCGTTTCCACAGCATCAAACACACTGCTGTTATGCTTGGCTTATATTGGAGGTGAACAGTTCATCAGAGGAGGGAATTTGCTCCCATCAACAAGAGAACTGCTTCAGTGATACATGAGGAAGCTTGAACCAGTCTATAAACTATACTGACACTACTATTGGAGTAACTGTAAAGCTTTTTATAAGTTGAACTTCAGGCATTTTTAGGTCCTGAGTTGAACTTAGAATCATAGAACGATTTGGGTTGGAAGGGGTCTTCAAAGGTGCAAACCCCAGGCAGTAAGCAGGGACACCCTCCACTAGATTAAGTTGCTCAGAGCATCCCTCCAAGGATGCCCCACCCTGGGCAACCTGTTGTGGTGTTCCAGCATGGTAAATAATTTGTTCCAAGCATTCAGTTTAAACTGTCTCTTCTGTAATTTCAGACCATTCCTCTGTCACTAAAGGCATTAGGAAACAGTCCTTCTGCAGCCTTCTTGTAGGTGCCCTTCAGGTACTATTTAATCTTTCTTTAGCCTTCTCTGCTCCAGGCTGAACAATCCCAGCTCCTTCAGCCTGTCCTCTTATGAGAGGTGCTCCAACCCCCCAGTCAACTTAGAATCATAGAATGGTTTAGGTTGGAAGGGACCTCAAAGATCATCCAGTTCCAACTCCTTGCCACAGATAGGGACACCTCCCACTAGAACAGGTCCATCAAGGCCTCATCCATGCTGGCCTGAGCATCTCCAGGGAGGGAGCAGCCACAACCTCCCTGGGCAACCTGTGCCAGTGTCTCACCACCCTCACTGCACAGAACCCTTTCCTAACACCTAGCTTGAATCTCCCCTCTGCCACTTTAAACCCATTACCCCTTGCCCTGTCATTACAAGACCTTGTCAATAGTCCCTTCCCAGCCCTCATGTAGGCCACCTTCAGATACTGGAATGCCATTCCAAGGTCTCCTCTAAGCCTTCACTTCTCCAGGCTGCAGAGCCCAACTCATGTAGCCTGCCCTCATAGCAGAGCTGCTGCAGCCCTCTCAGCATCTTTGTGGCCTCCTCTGGACTGGCTCCAACAGTTCCATGTCCTTCTTGTGTTGGGGGCTCCAGAATTGCACACAGGACTCCAGGTGGGGTCTGAGGAGAGCAGAGTAAAGGGGTAGAATCTCCTCCCTTGCCCTGCTGGCCACGCTGCTGTTGCTGCAGCTCAGGACACGGCCTTCCTCTGGACTTGTTCCATCAAGTCCATATTCTTCCTGAGCTGAGGGCTCCAAAGCTGGATGCAGTACTCTTGATGAGGTCTCATCAGAGTAGAATGGCAGAATCACCTCCCTTGACCCACTGGCCATGCTTCTTTGGACGCAGTCCAGGATGCCAGTGGCCTCATGGGCTGCAAAATGCACATACTAGACTTGAATAACACTTCTTGTGCTGGTGTCTTTTCTGAGTTGCCTGTACATTAATATCTCAATGATTAACATCTCAATACCTCAAGTTGTGCTGAGGGAGGTCTAGACTGGCTGTTAGGAGGAAGTTCTTCACAGAGAGAGAGATTGGCATTGGAATGGGCTGCCCAGGGAGGTGGTGAAGTCAGCATCGCCGGAGGTGTTCAAGACTGGGTGAGGCACTTAGTGCCATGGTCAGGTTTATTGGCTAGGGCTGGGTGCTAGGTTGGACTGGCTGAGCTTGGAGGTCTCTTCCAACCTGCTTGATTCCATGATTCTATGATTATCAAATATTCGCAATTTGAAGAAGCATCTTCACTGGAACTAGATAAAAAAATATAAAGAAGTAATGATAAAGAATTGCTCGTTGGTACAAAGAGTGGTTTAAGTGTATTCATTTCAACTATTCTCTGTGACATAAGAGAGATTTAGGCTAAAACTTATTTGCCCTCCCCCCCTAGAAAAATTGGTTTAGACATTGGTGAATTTGGGGTATTATTATCCCTCTGTTGTTTTTCATGCCAGGTCTTTCTCAATGAAGTAATTTTATCCCTGCATTCATGTATTAAGAAAAAGGGGGAGCACGGAGGGAGGGAAAAATCCAATCTGTGGGTTCTCATTTGTAGCAAGTTTTGGTTTCCTACATGAGTTTTCCATGGAATTTGTTTAGGAAAAAATGTAGAGTGCACCAAAATGAGATAATGATGGGGTTTGGTGTTTATCAAAGCCCTTCTTTCCCTCGTCATCAAACTGCTAACGTCCTGCTGTCTACCGGGTGAGAGACTGCTGCACAAGCCCAATGTGGAGCGCAACAAATCTCTTCCGAGGGTTCTCCTCTGGAGAAACCAGTACAGAGACCTGGGGCATGGCATGGAGCTATGTCTTTCTGCTTCTAGCATTCATTCCAGGTGAGGAACATCACAGGATGTTAGAGTTTGGAAAGGACTCAAAGAGATCATAGAATCAGGCAGGTTGAAAGGGATCATCAAGTCCAACCCCCCTGCCAGAGCAGGACAATACAATCTAACTCAGGTCACACAGGAATGCATCCAGACAGGTCTTGAAAGGCTCCATGGAAGGAGACTCCACAACCACTCTGGGGAGCCTGTTTCTATGATTCTATGATTCAGTGCTCTGGGACAAAAACAGGAAAGAAGTTCCCCCTTGTGTTGAGCTGGAACCTCCTGTGCTGCAGCTTCCATCCATTGCTGCTTGTCCTATCCCAGGGAGCAGTCAGCAGAGCCTGTTCCCCTCTCCTGACCCCCAGCCCTCAGATATTTATAAACATTGATTAAATCCCCTCTCAGTCTTCTCTTCTCCAGACTAAGCAGCCCCAGGTCCCTCAGCCTCTCCTTGTAAGGCATGAGTACACAACAAAGATGATTCCCTAAGAGATCAAATGTCATATAAGTCCCACAGAACATTGGAAGAGAATCACATTTCTACTCCCTAAATACCTTGTGATGTGGCTACCTCTGACTTTAAGGGAACTGGTGCCCTTGTGTCACCATGTGAGTAACTCATTCCAGTGACTGCTCTGGGGTATGGTAGGGCTCATTTTCAGTAGGATGCACTCTTTCAGTGAGACATTTGCTCATCTGAAGTCATTTTAAACAGTGCCAATATTATCCAATTCTTTTGATCCTAAAATATTCCTTGAAAGCTCTGTGTCTGTATGCTTCATGGTCATGTCCTCCTGAGGGGAGTAAAAGCAACTGAACTGAATGAGTAGATTCAGGGAGAGCAGTGGATGTTGTCTACCTCGACCTTGGCAAGGCCTTTGACATCATCTCCCATGATGTTTTAGTGAGCAAGCTGAGGAAGTGTGGGATGGAAGAGCAGGCAGTGAGGTGGGTTAGGAACTGGTTGCAAGACAGAGTTCAGAGGGTGGTGATCAATGATGCCAGGTCCTGCTGGAGACCTGTGACTAGTGGTGTCCCCCAGGGATCAGTGCTGGGGCCAGGCCTCTTCAACATCTTCATCGATGCATTGACGAGGGCACAGACAGACAGAGTCTGCTCAGCAAGTCTGCTACTGACACCCAGCTGGGAGGCTTGGCTGAGACAGCTGCAGGCTGTGTGGCCACCCAGAGAGACCTGGACAGACTGAGAGCTGGGCACAGAGGAACCAGATGGAGCTCAACAAGGACAAGTGCAGAGTCCTGTATCTGGGGAGGAATAACAAACTGGGAGCCTCCCCTTCTGCAGACTGAACAGCCCCAACTCTTTCAGTCTGTCCTCACAGCAGAGCTGCTCCAGCCCTCTGAGCATGCTTTTCTATTTCACCATTTTCCCAAACCCTATAACTGGTGCAGGCATGTCCTTTATGGACTTTCTCCTTTAAAACTCAGTGGATTTCACCGTCAGGAGGGGCTTTTTAATTTCTTGTCTTGTTTTTCTTTCTTCCCCTCAGGAGAAAATTGAGCAGTTTCTGCTTTTCACTTGCTACTGCAGGCAAAACCCTGAAGTGGCATAAATCAACATAGTTCTATAGTAGAAAGGCTCCACTTCCACTTAGAAGAGTGGAGAAGATCACCTATTGAATTTAGCCTTTTTCACCAATTATAATAACTTATAAGCATTTCCTATTCTCTTTTACTTCATGGATAAGAATGGGGTTTATGTGTATAACTCCTAGGGTGATAATAGCAGGGAGTAGTTTTACTGCACACATATAACTTTTCCTTAGGCCAAGAAAAGCAGCCACAGTGTTTCATCTACTCCCAGCAAGAAATTAAGCAGGATTTCAATATAGAATCATAGAATCAACCAGGTTGGAAGAGACCTCCAAGATCAGCCAGTCCAACCTAGCACCCAGCCCTAGCCAGTCAACCAGACCATGGCACTAAGTGCCTCAGCCAGGCTTTGCTTCAACACCTCCAGGGATGGTGACTCCACCATCTCCCTGGGCAGCCCATTCCAATGCCAATCACTCTCTCTGACAACAACTTCCTCCTAACATCCAGCCTATACTTCCCCCAGCACTACTTGAGACTGTGTCTCCTGTTGCTGGTTGTCTGACAGAAGAGCCCAACCCCACCTGGCTACCGCCTCCCTTCAGGTAGTTGTAGCCAGCAATGAGCTCTGCCCTGAGCCTCCTCTTCTCCAGACTAAACAACCCCAGCTCCCTCAGCCTCTCCTCATAGGGTTTGTGTTCCAGTCTCCTCACCAGCCTCGTTGCCCTTCTCTGGACACCTTTCAGCACCTCAACATCTCTCTTGAACTGAGGAGCCCAGAACTGGACACAGTACTCAAGGTGTGGCCTGACCAGTGCTGAGTACAGGGGCAGAACAACCTCCCTTGTCCTGCTGCCCACACTGTTTCTGATCAGGAGTATCAGACTGGAAAGAAATTCTTGGTTATTTCCTGTCTGAACCAAATCCTCATATATATATATATATATATATATATATATATATAAAATTCTAATTGTTGAGGACAGAAAGTAGTGGGAGAAGAGAAGCTGAAGTACACAAACCAACAACACGAAGTGTACAGAAATCACTCTAAGTGGCTTGTCCTCTATTTTAAGTGCTTTTGAACTCTCTCAAATTAAACTTTCAATTCAATGATCATATTTTCAGTCTTTTTTCTTTTTTTTTTCCCTTTTCCTCTACAGCTACATAGGACAAAAATCAAAAGATGGAAAATAGAAACATGAATATTTAATCCACGTTGTTACTCTTGCTGGCTTTTTCCAAGCGCTGTTCCCTCGCTGCCTGGCTGCAGGGGAGAACAGCAACAAAGTCATTTGTGAGAGCAGCCTGAGCCCCTGGAAAGCTCCTAAGCTGTCCTCTGTCAGCTCAATTAGGGATTTTAGGTATTTAGTGAGGAACTGTCCTGAAAATGGGCCTTGTTCTGAGAAGGAGAGGAGGACTGAAGGAAGGTTTGGGTGAAAGAAAGACCAGAAGGACTCCCTCCATGAAGTAGCATGCCCAGGTATATATATATGTGTGTGTGTATATATATAATCAGCAACCTTGTGCTGGGCTGCAGCAAGAGCAGCCTGGCCAGCAGGGCAAGGGAGGAGATTCTCCCTCTCTGCTCTCCTGAAACCCCACTTGGAGTCCTGTGTGCAGTTCTGAAGCCCTCAACACAGGAAGGACATAGAAGTGTTTGAGCCAGTCCAGAGGAGGCCACCAAGATGCTCAGAAGGCTGCAGCAGTTCTGCTCTGAGGACAGGCTGAGAGAGTTGGGGCTCTGCAGCCAGGAGAAGAGAAGGCTTTTAGGAGACCTTGGAGTGGCCTTCCAGTATCTGAAGGTGGCCTACACGAGGGCTGGGGAGGGACTGTGACAAGGTCTTGTAATGACAGGAGGAGGAGGAATGGGTTTAAAATGGCAGAGGGGACATTTAAATTAGATGTTAGGAAGAAGTTGTTTGCAATGAGGGTAATGAGACTCTGACACCAGTTTCCCAGGGAGGTTGTGGCTGCTCCCTCCCTAGAGGTGTTCAAAGACAGGTTGGATGAGGCCTTGAGTGACCTGTTCTAGTGGGAGGTGTCCCTGCCTATGGCAGGAGATTGGAGCCAGATGATCTTTGAGGTCCCTTCCAACCTAAACCATTCTATGATTCTATTCTATGAAGTATTTTGCAGGATTCAATCTAGGGAAGAAATGCAAGCAGAGGTTTATCCATTTGGTCCAGAAGGCAAATGGCTTTTCAGCAGCACTGCACACTTCCCACAGAGGCAAGAAAAAGGATCACATTCTAAATCTCTCTGCACCACTTTTCAGAGGTCATCACTGAGTGATGAAGAGCAATCGGATTGTTCAGGTATAATCTGACCTTGGCAAACTGATGTCGACTTCTGCTGCTGTCTTCTCCTCCTTGTGCCTGGGGTTGGCCTCCCTGAAGACAAGCCCCAAAGTCTTTTTAAGCAGTGGCCACTATTTTCCCATGAATGCAAACAGCCTTCAGATCTTAAAGGGAAAAAAAGCAGCAAAGATTCATGGAATCATAGAATTGTTTTGGTTGGAAGAGACCTCTAAAATCAATAGTGTCTGTTTTGAAACATAATCTGTATGTTTGAGAGACATGAAAACCACACAGTTTCCTTTCCTATAGGTTTTGTGGATGATAACTGGTGCAGCTGAACACAATTACCCCCTTACTGGTTCCCTCACACTTGGTTCTCCCCACTGCAGCCAGGTAGTTATTAAATAGTGTTACAGAAAAGAACAATTGGTTCCAGCTAATGTGACACCCAGCCTCAATCTCATCTTGAGAAGTTGGGGGGAATGAATAGTGGGTTCTATTTGGAAGTGCCTGAGACTGAGAAGGGGAAATATGCAGCAGAAGGGAATTAAACATCAGCTTTGGTGTGAGCAGGGAACCAGGCTGCAAGAGCTGAGCTGTTTGTGGGTGTCTATAGGTGTGAGCTGTGGTGGCACTGGAAGAAAAGAGATGGCTACATGAAATAAGAAAAGATCCTGCATAGAATCATAGAATCAACCAGGTTGGAAGAGACCTCCAAGCTCATCCAGTCCAACCTAGCACCCAGCCCTAGCCAAGCAACCAGACCATGGCACTAAGTGCTCCATCCAGGCTTTGCTTCAACACCCCCAGGGACAGCAACTCCACCACCTCCCTGGGCAGCCCATTCCAAAGCCAATCACTCTCTCTGCCAACAACTTCCTCCTAATATCCAGCCTGTACCTGCCCTGGCACAACTTGAGACTGTATTCCCTTGTTCTGTTACTGGTTGCATGTGCAGGGAATAAAAGCAGCTGGAAGCCATGGTAGAGAGTGTGCAAGTCTATCTTCAGTCCTGTTAAGGAACTCCAGGAAGCTGAAAATCTCAGTATAAATACCCAAACTACTGAGCTCTTGTCTCATGTGTGCTGAACCTAATGTGAAACTGGAGAGAGTTAGGTGCTGAGTGAAGAAAGCTCTTCACAAGTGGAAGACATGCCAGCATTTTGATCATCCTTTCTGATGGCTGTGCTGTCCACAGCAGGTGTGTCCAAGCTCTGACAGAGGCTCACTGATGATGTTTCTGCCTTTATTGTGCCCCTTTAAAATATTATATGAAGGAAGTGGTGGACCAGGAAGGTTTATGAGTGAGTTATTGATTGTGGTTAAAAGCATTGAGATTTGATGGTCCCAGTCAATGACAGCAGTAAGTTGCCACAGCTTTGGACATTGCCTTTTGCTCTGTGCTTGGCTCTTTCTCCTCAGTGTGCTCCATAAGCCTGCTGAAGATCACAAGTGACCATGTGGATGTTTGCAAGCCTGTGTAGTGCAGATGAGGAAGACACCACATGTGCACACAGATAGGATTTTTGCCAGGTTGTCTGTTCAAAAGCAAGTAAACTGGATGGTTTACATAAGCATGCTTCTTCTTGAAAGGCTGAGCTACTTCAACAGTGCATTCCACCAAAATGAATAATATTTGGCTTTTGGAGGCAGATTTTTCTGTGGTTACAACCTCTTTTGCACATCATAAAAGTCCAGCCCTGCCCTCTTGCTTTTCTTTCATTAAAAAGAACAACAACTAACCTTGAAAAATACCATAGCTGATGGAAGCTCACCTGAGTCTCAGATGGGGTGATTTAGGTGTCTACCTTCAGAGTAAGATTACTCATTGAGGAGAACGACCAAGTGTATCACAGGGTAGAAAGGAAGAGCTTGGGTGAGAGTAGGTCATGACAGATCATAGAATTATAGAATCATAGAATCAACCAGGTTGGAAGAGACCTCCAAGATTATCCAGTCCAACCTAGCACCCAGCCCTATCCAGTCAACTAGACCATGGCACTAAGTGCCTCATCCAGTCTTCTCTTGAACACCTCCAGGGATGGTGACTCCACCACCTCCCTGGGCAGCCCATTCCAATGGCAAATCACTCTCTCTGTGAAGAACTTCCTCCTAATGGTGCTGCTGAGGACGTGGTCTTCTTAGAGCTGACTTTGCAAAGGGGTCCCTGCCTAGGATGGGCTGTAAGTTGAGGTGGGTTATGCAACGAGCCTAAGCTTGGAGTTGGAAAACCTACTACCCTTCCAGTGTGCTCTTGTGGCCAGGATGGCCAATGCCATTCTGGGGTGTATTAGAAGGGCTGTGGTTAGTAGGTCAAGGGAGGTTCTTCTCCCTCTCTACTCTGCCTTTGTGAGGCCTCGTCTGGAGTATTCTGTCCAGTTCTGGCCCCCCCAGCTCAAGAAGGACAGGGAGCTGCTTGAGAGAGACCAGTGCAGAGCCACAAAAAATATTAAGGAAGTTGAACATCTTCTTTACGAGGGGAGCCTGAGGGAGCTGGGGCTTGGAGCTTGGAGAGCAGGAGATTAAGGGGTGACCTCTTTTGTGTTTATAAATATGTGCAGGGTGAGTGCCAGGAGGCTGCAGCCAGGCTCTGCTGGGTGATGCCCAGTGCCAGGACAAGGGGCAATGGGTGCAAGCTGAGACATAGGAGGTTCCATGTGAACCTGAGGAAGAAGTTTTTCCCTGTGAGGGTGACAGAGCACTGGAAGAGGCTGCCCAGGGAGGTCTGGAGTCTCCCTCTCTGGAGATATTCAAGAACTGTCTGCATGCCTTCCAGTGTGATCTGCTCTAGGTGATCCTGCTCTGCTGGGTGTGTGTGTGTGTGTGTGTGTGGACCAGATGATGTTTCAAGGTCCTTTCCAGCCCCTGACATTATATCACTCTTGGATTCAAGTGTAACAGTGAGGTGGGATGACAGCAAAGAGCTGCTGCCACCAATGTATTGGAGTGTTGCGGCCATGTTCCACTACCAAGATGGGCAAAACTAGACTCCTAAATCCTCACTCCCTCCCCATTTTACAGTGTGGATCACATTACCAACTTGTGGTTCCAGCTTACCTCCAGTTCTAGACTGACTATCATTAGCACCTTCAGATAGTTAACCAGCCTCTGTTCTCAGCTGTACCACCATGAATCACGAGTTAGTCCCACAGAACTTAAAAGCAAACAAAGAAGTAGCACTGCAAGAGCCTGGCCCAGAATAGATTATTTCTTTTCCCCCTTGACTTAACAATGAAGATTTTCAGCTGGTGCAGATCTCTCCAGTTTTGTTTAAGAGCCTGGAGGTATCCCTCTTATACAAGCAAATGGTCAGATCCAAATTCAGCAGGATTTCTTGGTAGAAGGGGAAAACTATTTGAGGAGGGAGTAAATGGCACTGTATCTTTCCAACTGCTCAAAATCTGTTTTGCCAAAGCAACAGGAGAAAGCTGTTAAAAAAAGATTTTAATTGTAAGTCATTTCGGCTTTCCCTGTAAGAAAACAAGGAAGAAGCAAACACAATGGCTAAAGAACATAAAAAGATCCCAGTGGTTATGAATGCTCCAAGAAAAATACACTCTCAGGCTGAAATAGTGAGCAATGGAGATGTTATTTGCACTGCTTTCAGTGCTGTTGTTGGTTGCAAGAGGCAGCGAAGCCTCTGTGATTTCCAAGGTCTGATTTTCCTTGGGAAGGTAGCAGGAGGAGAGAAACATTGGAGACTGAGCCTTGGAGCTCTGCTTCCTGGAGAGCTCAGGCAGTGTTTTCAGCTCTGCCACTCTCCCACCACAAAGGATGTATTTGCATAGCTGGTTTACAGGGTGAATGAAAAGGCTCAAGTGGCAAATTGGATATTGATAACTTCCAGAAGACTTCTCAGCACCGCTGTGCTGTTCCACTCGTCTGACAAATCGACAGACACTTGCAGCAAGAAAGTTCCCTTGCTGGCAAAAGCCTGTGGCTCCAAATGAATTACCTCTTAAACCTGATATTTAAGGATGTTTTATTAGTCTGATGTCTCTCCAAGTCTTGCCAGAGCCATCATGTTGAAAAGCTGTAGACTCAGTTATAATAAAAGAGACATTATTTGTAATCGTTTCCTTATCGTGTAAGGGCAGAAGCAAGTGGAAAAACACTTTTCAGTGCCCCAATCCATCTCCCTCCTGTCACTCAGTTTGTATTCTGAGCTTCTAATGCTGAACATGAAAGGGGATCTACAAGAAAGGGCATGGAACAACAGGGCAAGGGGAAATGGTTTTAAACTAGAGTAGGGTGGATTTAGGTTGGACATTAGGAAGAAGTTCTTTACTCTGAGGATGGTGAGACCCTGGAGCAGGTTGGCCAGGGGGGTGCTGGGAGGCTCATCCTCAAGGTCAGGCTTGATGAGGCTCTGTGCAACCTGATCTAGTTGAGAATCAGAGGAGGCTCAGGGGTGATCTTATTGCTGTCTACAGCTACCTGAGGGGTAGTTGTAGCCAGGAGGAGATTGCTCTCTTCTCTCAGGCGGCCAGCACCAGAACAGGAGGACACAGCCTCAAGCTACACCAGGGGAAATTTAAGCTGGATGTGAGGAGAAAGTTCTTCTCTGAGAGAGTCATTGGACACTGGAATGGGCTGCCCGGAGAGGTGGTGGAGTCGCCATCCCTGGAGCTGTTCAAGGCAGGACTGGACGTGGCACTTGGTGCCATGGTCTAGCCTTGAGCTCTGTGGTAAAGGGTTGGACTTGATGATCTATGAGGTCTCTTCCAACCTTGGTGATACTGTGATACTGTAATCACAGAGTCACAGAAAGTTAAGTGTTGGAAGGGACCTGTAGAGATCATTTAGTCCAAATCCCAGCTAGGGATATCCCTGATGACTACAGGGGTTTGGACTGGATGACTTTAAGGGTTCCTTTCTGTCTCAATGCATTGAGATGGAATGCAATGACTAAGCCAAGGAGGTGCTGGGTGCTGTGTAGGAGCTTGTGCTACATGGAAATGCTTTTGGGAATGCAATGCCTGAGCCAAGGAGGTGTTTGGGTGCTGCGTAGGAGCTTGTGCTACATGGAAGTGCTTTTGGCAATGCCCACAGTGTGGAGCAGAGCAGCCCCAGAGCTGAACCAAGTGGCCAAGTCCCACCACCATGGCTAGGCATGAGTCTGCATTCTCCCATACTGCCTCAGGAATATTATCCTTCTTAACAGGAGGGGAGGAGAGTGCCTTCTCTTGCTTTGCTACTCTTTGTTTTGCTGTTGGTTTGTCTTTGTGTGATGTTTTTTACTAATTAAGGTCAGGATTTATCATTTTTCTTTTTTTAACATTTTTGAAAGAAGGCAAAGATCCAAGCTTCAACTTTTCTCATAACTCCTGGCAGAACAGCTTATATGGGTGAAGGAAAACAAAGGTTATCATGATCAGCAGATGATTTTACTTAGGCAATGTATCAGTTAAATTAGGCTCAAAATTATAACATTTCAGCTGCTGGTATTTTCCATATTAGAAATCAAATTTAATTTTCCAGTTCTGCAGAAACAAAAATTCCAACCACTTGTTGCTTTTCCACCACCACCACCACCAGGAGAGAAGAAAAAGACCAAAAAAAACCCCAAAACCCAGAATGAAGCATAGCTTAATTCCTCAAAACAGAGTCCCACAAAGGCTATTTCAGGCTGGGGTGGGGGGAATGTCAGTGCAGAGATTTCAGCCACCTTTTGAATCATAGAATCAGTCAGGGCTGGAAGGAACCACAAGGAGCAGCCAGTTCCAACCCCCCTGCCATGGGCACAGACAACCTACCCTAGAGCAGGCTGCCCACAGCCTCAGCCAGCCTGGCCTGAAACACCTCCAGCCATGGGGCCTCAACCACCTCCCTGGGCAACCCATTCCAGCCTCTCACCACTTTCATGCTCAACAGCTTCCTCCTCACATCCAGTCTGAACCTACCCATCTCCAGCTTCTCTCCATTCTCCCCAGTCCTGTCACTACCTAATAGCCTAAACTGGCTGCATCCACACAGTGCAGCATCTTGCCAGTAGTGCTTTGTTGCTCCTGCTCTCATTTAATGTGGGGCAAACCTGGCCTAAATCATAGACTCACAGAATGATTCATGTTGGAAAGGACCTCAAGGATCATCCAGTTCCAAACCCCTACATAAGGCAGGGACACCTCCTACTAGAACAGGTTGCTCAAAGCCTTATCCAACCTGGCGTTGAAAACCTCCTTTGAAGGAGCAGCCACAACCTCCCTGGGCAACCTGTGCCAGTGTCTCACCCCCCTCTCTGGAAAGAACTTCTTAACATCCAGTTTAAATCTCCCCTCTGCCAGTTTAAACTCACTCCTCCTTGTCCTGTCATTACAAGACATTGTCAATAATCCCTCCCCAGCCCTCCTGTAGCCCCCTTCAGATACTAGAAGGCCACTCCAAGGTCTCCTGAAAGCCTTCTCTTATCCAGGCTGCAGACCCCAACTCTCATAGCCTGTCCTCATAGAAGAGCTGAACATCTTCATGGCCTCTCTGCACTAGCTTCAACAGTTCCATGTCCTTCTTGTGTTGGAGGCTCCAGAACAGTAGAAAATAGACCTGATGGTTTTGCTGTGTACTTAGGGGTCTATAATCCAAATCAGACTATATCATGGAATATGCACAGATGATCCTCATGGCCTATTAGTCAACCAACACACAGGCTGCCCAGCTGGCTCCGACAGAGCAGTGCCATCCCTGACCGTGTCTGGCAAGGTTTTGCAATGCTTGATTTAGAATCATAGAGTCATAGGATCAATCAGGTTGGAAGAGACCTCCAAGATCAGCCAGGCCAACCTAGCACCCAGCCCTAGACAATCAACCAGACCATGGCACTAAGTGCCTCAGCCAGGCTTTGCTTGAACACCTCCAGGGACATTGACTCCACCTCCTCCCTGGGCAGCCCATTCCAATGCCAATCACTCTCTCTGACAACAACTTCCTCCTAATATCCATCCGAGACATTCCCCAGCACAACCTGAGACTGTGTCCCCTTGTTCTATTGCTGCTTGCCTGGGAGAAGAGACCAACCCCACCTGGCTGCAGCCTCCCTTCAGGTAGTTGTAGCCAGCAATGAGCTCTGCCCTGAGCCTCCTCTGCTGCAGGCTGCACACCCCCAGCTCCCTCAGCCTCTCCTCACAGGGCTATGATCCAGGCCCCTCAACATCTTTGTCTCCCTTCTCTGAACACCTTCCAGCACCTCCACATCTCTCTTCAATTCAGGAGCCCAGAGCTGGACACAGCACTCAAGGTGTGGCCTGAGCAGTGCTGAGCACAGGGGCAGAAGAACCTCCCCTGTCCTGCTGGCCACACTGCTCCTGAGCCAGCCCAGGATGCCATTGGCTCTGCTGCCCACCTGGGCACACTACTGCCTCATCTTCAGCCTATAATCTATCAGTATCCCCTTGTCCCTTTCTTCCTGGCTGCTCTAAGCCACTCTGGCCCCAGCCTGTAGCACTGCTTGGGGTTGTAAAGAACCCTGCACTTGGCCTTGTTAAGTCTCATCCCATTGGGATAAGATTTAGTTGCATTCAGGCTAAAAACCAGAAACAGAGAAAGAAAGGGGAGAAGAAGAAAAAAAAACCAAAACAAACAAAAAAATCCTTTCTGATTTTCAACATAAAGTTAGGATTACCACCAAAGAACAATAAAAATTCTTTTATTACTAACAACAGGAAGAGCAAAGAGGGGGGGAGAAAAAAAAAAAAAAACCCACAGAAAAATCTTTGTTATAATTTTTCCATAACAAATAAGGTCTTTTCTGGTCATGTTTGGCTTTTTCTTTTCTTTTTTTCCTTAAAATTGTATCTGTTTAGGAAAAAAAAAAACTACAACACTTTTTTTTTTCTCAATCATATTTAATATAAAAACAAAACTGCAGAGGGAAAAGCAGAGCTCTTATTAAAGGCTTTGACATCAGAACCCATCTATTAAATACCAGTGTTCTTAAAGGAAAGTAATTTACAAATAAAAGGACGGAAATGAAAGGTTGTCTGAGTTCCCAAGCCCATTGTTGAGGCAGTCAAACCCAGAAAACTTCCACTATCTATAGTGGCTGAAGTCATCTATTAGCAGGAACCGGCGCTGGAGGTTCCCACAGGGAGAAGATCCTTGCAGAGAAATTCTGCTGCCGCTCGCCTTTGCGTTTCTTTATTCCCCACACTTTGCAGTTTGGCTGTGGGTGAATAGGGAAGATGAAGTGCCAAAGGGGTGTGAAATGTGCTGCTTCTCTTTGCTCCTGTGTGCTTGGTGGCTCAGCTCATCCACAACAGCTTTCACCCTTGCAACCACAAACAAGATGCTAGGAAAGGGTTCTTTAGATTGAGGGTGGTGAGACACCAGCACAGGTTGTCCAGGGAGGCTGTGGATGCTCCCTCCCTGGAGGAGTTCAAGGCTAGCTTGGATGCGACTTTGAGTGGCCTGTTCTAGTGAGAGGTGTCTCTGCCTATGGTGGGGGTTGGAACTGGATGATCCTTGAGGTCCTTTCCAACCTAAACCATCCTGGAACACAAACCGTGTAAATAGGCTGAGGGAGCTGGGGGTGTGCAGCCTGCAGAAGAGGAGGCTCAGGCTGACCTCATTGCAACTACCTAAAGGGAGGCTGTAGCCAGGTGGGGTTGGGCTCTGCTGCCAGGCAAGCAGCAACAGAAGGGGACGGAGTCTGAAGTTGTGGCAGGGGAGGTCTAGGCTGGATGTTGTTAAGAAGTTGTTGCCACAGAGAGTGATTGACGTTGGAATGGGCTGCCCAGGGAGGTGGTGGAGTCTCCACCCCTGGAGGTGTTGGAGTAAAGCCTGGATGAGGCATTTAGTGCCATGGTCTGGTCGATTGGCTAGGGATGGATGCTAGGTTGTGCTGGCTGATCTTGGAGGTCTCTTCCAACTTGCTTGATTCTATGATTCATTCTCTGCACAGCTCAATGTCAGCTTCAAGCCAGCTCCTGTGATTCTGAGGAGGATGTGAAACTGTCTCCAAGAGGTTTTTTTATGCCCTCCCTAGATTTTGGGACTGGTTTTGTTTTGTTTTTGCTGGGCTTCTGGGTGAGAAAGCTTTTTCCTCTTACAAAGCCTGGCACGTTTTCCTCCTGCCCTCGGCGTTTGTTGCGTGTGGCTCTGTCGAGGCTGATTAGGGTCGATAAGGTGTGGCAGTGAATTATTACCACATCAGAACACAAAGCCAAAGCAGACAGATTTGACACGGAACAGTTACAGAAGTGGCCCTTTTTTCCCCTTATCTGACTCTGCTCTTGATAGCAAAGGCAGCCTGGTAACAAAAGATTGGGTTCCCCGTTAATCGGTAGTGAGAAGTAGCAGGCAATTCACCTTCCATCAAAGGGTTCTGTCTCCTCTGATCCCCTGCCACGGGAGGGGACAGGAGATGCTGCTAATCCAGACCTGGGCAACAGCTCTCCCAGATCACAGTGGCTGGGTTCCCCTGGGCACATCCCAAGTGATAGCAGAGGGGCAGTGCCTGGATTTTCCTTTAGCAAACAAGGGACACTTTTCCCACAGCTGAGGGTAGCTTGGGGATGGAACAACGAAAGAGAAAAGTTCTCACCAATTTTTAGTGGGATTGAACCAGGATTAAGTTCCAGGCCTTTTAATCAACACCTTAGAACTAGAAATAAATATTAAAATGCTGCTTTCTTTTAGTCCCTCATTGCTGTCCTTCAGCTCCTAACAGGATAGGGCTGGGTGCTAGGTCAGAGAGGATGATCTTGGAAGTCTCTTCCAACCTGCTTGATTCTATGATTCTATGTGTGAATCTCTTGTATGGCTTTGAAATCAAGGCCTGGATTGAGCAGAGGGTTGTCAACAGCTTTACCCATGGGCAGTTTCATGGGTGACAGCTTTCAATTCCCACTCAAAAGATATCTCATGGTCATATGTGCCTGGAGCCCCAAAAAAGCCTGACTTATCCTGCACTGGGATCTGCAGGGCATCTGCTGGATGTTAGGAGGAAGTTCTATCCAGAGAGAGTGATTGGCATTGGAATAGGCTGCCCAGGGAGATGGTGGAGTCACCATCCCTGGAGGTGTTGAAGCAAAGCCTGGCTGAGGCACTTAGTGCCATGGTCTGGTTGACTGGCTAGGGCTGGGAGATAGGTTGGACTGGCTGAGCTTAGGGGTCTCTTCCAACCTGGTTGATTCTATGATTCTATTATTCTATAGAAATATGATGCAAAGTCAAGGCAAAAAGTGATTTGAGTGCATTGTGGAACAGAACTGAGACTAGGCTGGGCTGAGAAGAGATGGACCAGGGAATACAATGGACCAGCAGGGAATACAACCAAGGACATGAGCTGAAATAATTACATTGATTTAGACAAGGTACATAACAGATGAGGATAACATTTGCCTGTTGTCTTATACAGCCCAATATTTTATAACAAAACTTATACTTAATCTAAATATTTTTTTTCTATTTCACAGGTGATAGAGCACAAGATGCTTCCAATACACAAAAGACCTCTATCTCAGGTCTAACTGACCATGAGCTGTTCATCCTTCAGTCTTTGAATCACAGAATCATAGAATCATAGAATCAATCAGAGACTTCACCACTTCCTTGGGCAGCCCATTCCAATGCCAATCACTCTTTCTGGCAAGAACTTCCTCCTAGAATCCAGCCTTGTGAGGGTTGGTCTCTTCTCTCAGGCAAGCAGCAATAGAACAAGGGGACACAGTCTTAAGGTGTGCCAGAGCACATCTAGGCTGGATGTTAGGAGGAAGTTGCTGGCAGAGAGAGTGATTGGCATTGGAATGGGCTGCCCAGGGAGGTGGTGGAGTCACTGTCCCTGGAGGTGTTCAAGAAAAACCTGGCTGGGGCACTTAGTGCCATGGTCTGGTAGATTGGATAGGGCTGAGTGCTAGGTTGGGCTGGCTGAGCTTGGAGGTCTCTTTCAACCTGGTTGATTCTATGATTCTATGATTCTAGAACACAACTTGAGACTGTGTCCCCTTGTTCTGTTGCTGCTTACCTGGCAGAAAAGACCAACCCCTACCTGGCTACAACCTCCCTTCAGGTAGTTGCAGACAGCAACGAGATCACCCCTGAGCCTTCAAAGTCACAGAGGGGAGGACAGTGATCCATTCTGATTCATTCTTTCCCAAAGGCACTTTCTCTTTGAGAACAGTGGAAAGTACCTTTCCCCCTACCCCCCACCCCTTTTTTTTTTCCATGACCATAATTTAATTCTTCATTTTAACCAAGTTGCTACGTTCTTTCTGCTTGATAACTCACGAGTTCCAATGCTAAAAACTGTATTATTACAAGAGACAATTATGGGGTTCAAAGCCTTCTGAAACATTCCATGCTTCCAGCTTCTGGTACTGATATAAGTAGAGAAATATTTGTGGTTTTTTTACTTGCATGAAGTGGAAGAGTTCCAAGAGCTAGTGGTAAAAGACCTAATGGAAGTCTGCCTTCATCAGACACAACAAAGATCCTGCATCCTGGGAGGTTAACTGTTTATACAGACATGATGCCCAAGCACCATCGTACCACACAAGCAAGCCCTTGACCGTATAAACTCAATCATTTCATGCTCAGTCAAAAATAACAATGGCAAAATAAAAGTAAGGGGTAAATCCTGGGGATGTTTAGCTTTTTTTCCCCCTCCTCTTTCTTTTTAGTTTACATTTAAATAAAGCTTTGCTTTGGAAGTCCAATATCTGCAGCTTTCCAGTTCCCAAAGTTTGTTGGGACTGAAGATGTGTCTAGCACCTTTGGTGGTATAGTTGAACACCAGCAGGCTATAGAAATAGCTTCTGTTTTGAAGTACACAGAGTTGCTGCACAAATATCTGAGTGCTGTAGTGCAGGAGGTTCTGTTCTCCTGAACCTTCTGTTTGTCATTTATTTTTCCATTTTATAAATACTGATTGGAAACTTCTTCTTGGAAAGAAGGAGGAAATCTTGTGGATTGTAAACACTGAGGAGAAAATGAATTGTTTAGGGTGGTGAAAAGGGTATAAGGACTGAAAGCATCATGTTAAACAGAGGAAAGTTTAGGCAGAATAACAGGATAAACTTCCAAGAGCTGAAATCTTATTAGGCTGTGGAATATTATTCCAAAGGATGTGGGAGAAGCTCCACTGTTGGAGCAGTTTGCCATTAGATTAGACAAAGGAATAAAAATAAACCTTAAACAATCTTGCCCTAGCTAAGGAGATGAACTGAAGAGGCCAAATGTATCTAACAACTTCTTGGATTTCATTGATCACAAATCAGTTCATTCCCAGAGAGGAAAAATGTGGACTGGATGCCCTTTAGAAGTCCTTTCCAACCTAAAGCATCCTAAAATCATGCATTTGTCTAAAGACAAATTCATCCAACCATGTTCAGCTCTCAGGGGTGGACTCTGTAACCCGCTGAAGGGAGGTTCATGCAGTGCAAGAAACCTGCCAAGTAGCTCTCATCTCAGTTAGAAATAAGGAATTTTAATCCAGGAAAGCAGAGAGTCATTAGATGAATTGTACACTAGATAGATAGATCCAGAGGGAATATTGCACCTTGAGATCCAGAGAGTGTTCCTCATCCTCATGGAGTGAGCTGTGAAAGAGCATGAAGAGCATTGGAAAGATATTTGTTTATGATTTCAGACCATTAGAAAGAATATAGAAATTGATATGACAAAGTTGAGACCAATGAGAATGACATTGCCCAGCTGTCCTCGAAGGACATGTCCAGACTCAGCACCAGCGGTGATACCCACGAAAGAAAGAGCAGTCAGCAGTACCTGGAAGTGAGGAGGAAGTTGTTGAGCAGGAGAGTGGTGAGAGGCTGGAATGGGTTGCCCAGGGAGGTGGCTGAGGCCCCATGGCTGGAGGTGTTTGAGGCCAGGCTGGCTGAGGCTGTGAGCAGCCTGCTCTAGGGTAGGGTGTCCCTGGGCATGGCAGTGGGGTTGGAGCTGGCTGCTCCTTGTGGTCCCTTCCAACCCTGATGTGCTAGTTTGAAGCTGGGTAGAATGTTTTGGTGAAAAGAACTAGATCACAGGCTGTGAAAGGAAAACAATGGTGATGTCTACTTCCCTCAGAGTCTTCCTGAAGAAGAAATGAAAACATTAGATAACACTCTCACCATTTTTGTCTGCACTCTCTGCCTGGGCACTGACTGAGCTGCATCTCCCTAACCTCACCCTCCACTCACCTTTGCTTCTTAACCTCTTGGCTGAACCTCTGTTCTTCCTTAGGACCGGGGTAAGGTTGAGAGGGGCAGGGGGAAGGTGCAGGGGTGGTTGAGAGCTCCTCCTGGGGACTCAGGCTTCTGGGAGGGGAGTTCTGTTTCTGTATTACTTTTTACCTTGTCTATTTCTGTCTGTAACTGCATATACTGTAAATATCTGCTTGTACATTGTGCTAGCTGCAAATAAATAGCTTCATTTATATTCCCAGAACCAGCTGAGACTAGTCTGGGTGATTTCTAAAGTGTGGGGGGTGGGGAACACCCAAACCTTCATACCTGACTGAATCTATGATTCTATGACTTGCTCTGTCACTCTGGAAAAATAATTCAAGTGCCCCTTATCAGGTGGTCCAATGTTCAGGAGAGAAACTGAGTTCTAAATACGTCTGTTTAAGCCAGGGACTAATGCATTTATTGCCACCGTGGATAACTTACATCAGATGATCTAAGTTACTTGGAATCATAGAATCAGCCAGGTTGGAAGAGACCTCCAAGATCAGCCAGGCCAACTTAGCACCCAGCCCTAGCCAAGCAACCAGACCATGGCACTAAGTGCCTCATCCAGGCTTTGCTTGAACACCTCCAGGCACAGCAACTCCACCACCTCCCTGGGCAGTCCATTCCAATGCCAATCACTCTCTCTGACAACAACTTCCTAACAACAGCCAGCCTAGACCTCCCCTGCCACAACTTGAGACTGTATCTCCTTCTTCTGCTGCTGCTTGCCTGGCAGAAGAGACCAACCCCACCTGGCTACAACCTCCCTTCAGGTAGTTGCAGACAGCAATGAGCTCTGCCCTGAGCCTCCTCTTCTGCAGGCTGCACACCCCCAGCTCCCTCAGCCTCTCCTCACAGGGCTGTGCTCCAGGCCTCTCATCAGCTTTGCTGTCCTTCTCTGGACACCTTCCAGCACCTCAACATCTCTCTTGAATTGAGGGGTCCAGAATTGGACATATTACTCAAGGTGTGGCCTGAGCAGTGCTGAGTACAGGGGAAGAATAACCTCCCTTGTTCTACCCTTGCAGTGAAGAAGCTTCTTGTACCCAGCCTAAGCATGAAGAGTCATGGAATAAACCTGTTGTAGAAGATAGAAGGACAGTGGACAGCAAACATTTCCTGTCAAGAATGTCTACAATGTTAACCTGTAATGACAGTTGGCAGCCTGGGTCTTGGCCAAGCAACAGGAGAGATGATGCTTCCTCAACTGAACTTTGGCTGGCTTGATTTATGTAGTAATGACAGGTGGCATGAGGAAATGAAGATGCAGCAGGATTTACAGCTCACCAGCAAGATAAGAGCATTTTTAGATCTGAATCCACTTGCTGCCTGCTTCCTTTCTCTTTATGGATCACCTCAAATGAAATTCTGATTGAAAAAAAAAAAAGGAGAACACAAATAATCCTTGATGGCATGGAACTGAAGTTCCTGGAGAGACAAGAAATCTGCCTGCTGACTTTTCTGGGTCCTTGGGTTTTATCAGACTGATTTTATTACATAAACTCCATCGTTTTGAACTGTTTACTGCTGGGACTTGTTAGGAGTCTTCAAATTCTGCTCTGAGTTACTTAACTCTGACTGGTCAGAGGAATCAGGTGGTAGGGTTTCCACTCCTGAATGGAGGCATGTGTGAGCACAGCTGGTGCAAATGTTTCCTGGTACAAACCAAAATGTCAGATTTTGGAAAGACTTCTCTGGGTGATTCTGAAGTTTTCTCTCACCACTACACTTTTTATTTGTTTTTTTGGCCAGCAAAACTTCATAACTCAAAAAGTTCTTAGAAAGCAAAGACAAAGAGATTTTTAAGAGTCATAGAATCAGTCAGGTTAGAAGATATCTCCAAGCTCAGCCAGTCCAACCTAGCACCCAGCCCTATTCAATCAACCAGACTATGGCACTAAGAGCCTCATCCAAGCTTTGCTTCAACACCCCCAGGGACATCAACTCCACCACCTCCCTGGGCAGCCCATTCCAATGCCAATCACTCTCTCTGACAACAACTTCCTAACAACATCCAGTCTAGAGCTCTCCTGGCACAACTTGAGACTGTGTCCCCTTCTTCTGTTGCTGCTTGCCTGGCAGAAGAGCCCAACCCCACCTGGATACAGCCTCCCTTCAGGTAGTTGTAGCCAGCAATGAGATCTGCCCTGAGCCTCCTCTTCTGCAGGCTGCACACCCCCAGCTGCCTCAGCCTCTCCTCACAGGGTTTGTGTTCTAGACCCCTCCCCAGCTTTGTTGCCCTTCTCTGGACATCTTCCAGTATCTGAACATCTCTCTTGAATTAAGAAGCTCAGAACTGGACACAGTACTCAAGGTGTGGCCTGACCAATATTTAGTACAGGGGAAGAGAAACTTCCTTTGTCCTACTGGCCACACTGTTCCTGATCAGGAGTATCAGACTGGAAAGAACTTCTTGGTTATTTCCTGTCTGAACCAAATCCTTTTTTTTTTTTTTTTTTCAGGAAGAACTGATGGAGATCAAAAGGTGAAAGATCTGGATCACAGCCCTATGAGGAGAGGCTGTGGAGAAGAGGAGGCTCAGGGCAGACCTCATTGCTGTCTACAACTACCTGGCTGGAGCCAGGTGGGGTTGGTCTCTTCTGCCAGGCACCCAGCAACAGAACAAGGGGACACAGTCTCAAGGTGTGCCAGGGCAGGTCTAGGCTGGATGTTAGGAGGAAGTTGTTGTCAGAGAGAGTGATTGGCATTGGAATGGGCTGCTCAGGGAGGTGGTGGAGTTGCTGTGCCTGGAGGTGTTCAAGCAAAGCCTGGATGGGGCACTTAGTGCCATGGTCTGGTTCATTGGCCAGGGCTGGGTGCTAGGTTGGACTGGCTGAGCTTGGAGGTCTCTTCCAACCTGCTTGATTTAATGATTCTATGAATATCCTTTAATTTCTTTGACTGTGTGTCAACGTATTTCCATGGATCCTTGACCTTGGGAGCTTCTGGGGACTTCAGTCTTTTCCTATTTATCCTCCTCTCTTCTACCACACCTCTGCCTTGTCTCATTTCTTTTCTGTTTTCATTTTTGTCCTTCAAACTTCCTTTTCATCCTTCCTGACTTTGCCCTTCACCTCTCCTTAACGCTGCCCCAGATCTTTTTCCTTCTCCCACTCTTATGAATCCTCAAGGGCCACAAGAATTTTCCACTTTCCTGCCCTAAACTCTTCGTATATCTCTCCCCACCTCATTACAATCAAATAATTCTTCCATTTCGCTGTCACCTCAGTTTAGCTCTCTCACCCTTCCACTCCCCCTTCCCCCCCCCCCCCGGTTTAAAGACCAAGCAGCATTTCCTGAATTGGAAAAGCCACAATAATATTTTTTTTCCATTGAAAACACCATCCCACAAGTGCAGTATTTCCATTGGACATACCACGAGAACACTGTTTCCATTGAGCGCACCACAAGGACGGGACTTTTGAGGTGCCTCAACGCTGAGATGAACTCAGAATGTTCAGCTTGGACTTATTAAACCTGGACTTATTATTTCTCAGGGAAAAAAAAAAAAAAGAGAGAAAAAAGAAAAGAAAGAAAATTTCCTCAGACAGAGGAAGAATTTTTCTTCATTCACAGGTTACTAAAAAAGAAGAAGAAGGGAGGGGGGGTGGGGGGGTGTACCTACAATAAAAGCAAGACCTAGACAGAGGCAGGACAATTTTGCACTTGCTTTGTGAATAAAATATAAATAGGTTTTAGCAAGTTAAAAAAGTGGTTGAACAGCTGGAAAAGCAACTTTTTTTTTTTCTTTCTTTCTTTTTTTTCTATTTTTTTTTCCTTTGATAACATTTAAAGCTGCTTAGCAGCTGGGGGGAAAAAATGGCCTGTAAAAACACTTAACATTTACAGCCACTCAGTGGCTGGAAAAGCAACTTGTTATAAAATTGATTTAACATTTCAGTGGCTGGAAAAGGCATAGGCACACACCTCCATAGAGCGGCAGTGTGTGTGTTGTGGAGCTGCTTCTGGGTACTTAGGCACAGATAAGGCTATAAATAGATAAGCCTGGCATTCCTGATGATGCCAGTGTGACAGAGCATGATTTCCATTCCGAGCATTTACCATCTTGCTTTCATTTATTTTTCTGGAAGTGGAAAGTGAAGCCATTTAAATTCCCATCAGTTTGAAGTCTAGCATGCTTGGATGCTCAGCCATTCCCACCCAGACCCCAGGAAAGTCTTAAATCATTTGAGTTACAGAGCATTTTATGAAATAATTACTGAGTTCTGCATCTGATCAGCTTGCAGGAAAGAGTGGCTGAGGCAGCAGAGCCCAAGCTGGCCTGCAAATAATATTTGTAATCAAGGGTGCTAGATGGCATTGTCCCCATCAGCTCACCTGATCTGCCAAGAGCTATGTGTGGCCTCTACATCACAGCTGATCCATCCCCAGAGGTGGGAAGGACATCAACTCACCTGATCTGCCAACCTGATCTGCCAGGAGTGATTTGCCACTGAAATGGGCTGGTTGATAGGTTAGACTGGCTGATTTTGGAGGTCTCTTCCAACCTGATTGAATCTATGATTCTATGTGTGGTCTCAGCATCACAGCTGATCCATCCCCAGAGGTGAATCATAGAATCAGCCAGATTGGAAGAGACCTCCAAGCTCAGCCAGTCCAACCTAGCACCCAGCCCTAGCCAGTCAACCAGACCATGGCACTAAGTGCCTCATCCAGGCTTTTCTCAAACACCTTCAGGGACAGTGACTCCACCACCTCCCTGGGAAGCCCATTCCAATGAGCTGGACATCAGCTCACCTGATGAGAAGGATATCAGCTCACCTGATCTGCCAGGAGCTAAGTGTGGCCTTTCCATCACAGCTGATCCATCCCCAGAGGTGAGAAGGACATCAACTCACCTGATCTGCCAGGAGCTATGTGTGGCCTCTGCATCACAGCTGATCCATCTCCATAGGTGAGAAGGACATCAGCTCACCTGATCTGCCAGGAGCTATGTGTGGCCTCTCCATCACAGCTGATCCACCCCCAGAGGTGAGAAGGACAATATCTGAGTATTTAAAATCCGAGGTGAAAAGCACTGTCTAAGCAGTAATTAAGCATATTTGTTTCTCTCTGAGAACAGAGTTCTCCAAAATGCCATTTCAAAGCATGAGTCATGCACTAAGCCCTGAAGCAGCATCGGGCAGTTGCACTCTCACCACGCGAACACCGCACACAGCTTCTGCTCCCTGCACCCAGCTGTGTGGTGTCTGCGGTGGAGAGGTGATGTGGGGCAGGTGAGAGCCTCTAGAGCCATGACTAAAACTGAACATTAGCAAGCTTTTTCCTCAGGCTTGTAAACCACACTCTCATGTGTGGGCACCTCGGTGTGTGTGGGCATACAGTGGTAATAATTGCTAGGTCAAATTACTGCGGTAATGCAATGGATCTGTTTGCAGCACAACTTGGACCGGTGATTCCTCATCCCCTGATGAAGCAGCAGGGCTTTCTGCCACCTTCCCTCAGCCTTCCCCTCCATCTGACCTTCCCATTTAATTTTGCCACCTCTATGACAAAGTTAACTGGAGGCAGCCATCGTGCCTGAGAGATGCCATAAAAGCGTCGAGGTGGTTATTGCCCTGTTACAACAAATTTCTGCCATAAAACACTTTATGTGGTGCTTGTTTTGCTGGGGGGGGGGGGGGGGGGGGGGGAAGTCCAGACAAACCAAGGACATCTGTAAACCCCAGCAATCCAGCCACAAGCTCCTGGTCAGCCCCTTCAGGAGAGAACAGTGTTTCTGCTGTAGGGACAGGCTGAAAGAGTTCAGTCTGGAGAAGAGAAGGCTCCAAGGAGACCTTATTGTGGCCTTCCAGTATCTGAAGAGAGCTTCAAGAAAGATGGGGAAGGACTTCTTAGGGTGTTAGGGAGTGGCAGGACTGGGGGAAATGGATCCAAGCTAGAGGAGGGGAGATTGAGATTGGACATTAGGAAGAAGCTTTTCACCACGAGGGCAGCGAGAGACTGGTACAGGTTGCCCAGGGAGGTGGTGGAAGCCTCATCTCTGGAGGTCTTTAAGACCAGATTGGATGTGGCTTTGGGCAAGCTGCTCTAGTGTGAAGTGTCCCTGCCCATGGCAGGAGGGTTGGAGCTGGATGATCCTTGAGGTCCCTTCCAGCCCTGACAGTTCTGTGATTCTGTGATTCCTGGAGCAAATGTAGCTAATGAGGTTTCATTTCCAAGCAAGGATGTCCTGACTGGCTGGATTATAGCTGAGGCAGCGTAACCAATGGCTTCCTACCCAGTGAAGAGTAAATGTCGTCATGATTGGGTGTCATTTCCCAAAACCTGACAGTCCAAAACTTCTCCTGAAGTCAAGAGCAGAGCCTGAAGTGTTGCTCAGCCAGGGCTGGTGCCAACTTTTGGAGCCAAGCTGAGCAACTGGATGTTTTAACAGTAACTGCAGATAATAAGGCAATGTTCCCAAAATATCTGAGACAGGAATCTTTTCCCCTGTAACCACTTTGTGGCCAAATACTTATGAAAAATGGAAAAATAATGATTACCCTATGAATATGGGAGGATGTATATTCCTCAAGGACAGACAGGAATTGTTTGGTGGTGCCCGGGTGAAGGGAGGAGGTGCAAAAAAAGAAGGGTTTAAGAAGAGTTTTTCCTGCCAGGCAGAGCTATTAGGCATTGGAATTATTTCCTCAATGAAAGCAGAAAGAGGCAATTCCTTCAGACATTTAATAATAGATTGGGCAAAGAATTAGGAAATATAAAGAAGAAGCCTGTACTGGCAGGTAGCTGAGCTGATCAGAACTAGGAGGGCTTAAACTTTAATTAGTTGGGGGTTTATTTTTCTTTTCAAGGATTATTTCAAGTCAGCTGTAATAGATATTGCATTAATTTGCAGCCTTTCTCATTGCAGTCCAATACCCAGGAGCAAGGCAGAGCAGCTTAGTATTCTACAAAGAAAAATAACAAACCAAACCAAACAAAAAAAATCCCCAGCAAAACCAACAACACAAAGCCAAGGAACTGCTGAGAACAGTGGGAGGAGGCAGTGCCAGGGAGGAGAGATTTCACGGGCACACATTAAATCCACAAGCAGGCCACAAAAGCCAATGTGGAAGAGAAGAGGCAGAAGGAGCCAAGGTTTGATCTGGAAAATAAAAAGGGAAAAGCAAGGATGAAGAAGCAGGCGATTGGACGAGATGGGATGGGATGGGAGGGGAAGGAAAGGAGGGGGGGGGGGGGGTCCTGGAGAGGACTCTGCCTTGGCAAGAGCTGTGGAAAATAAAAGTACAGAATAGAAAAGTGCTTTAAGAACAGTCCGTGATCAAATACCAGACTGGCTAATTTGTACTTCAGGGGCAGAGGAGAGGATGCGAGCTGCAGGCTGCGCCTCGCTACCTCGCCACACGTTTGGTGTTCCTGGACCAGCAGCAAGTCCTAAATCATGGACATCCGGCTCAGACTTGAACTGGGGTGTAAAGGCTGAGCAGCATCAGACTGAGTGGCTAAATTTGGGGAAAGGCAGACACTTCAGAGCACTGTGGTGTCTGCATTACCCAGAGGGTGACTAAGCCAGGTACTTTTTTTTCCTCTCACTGTTCATCCTGAACAGTATGGTGGGTGCCAGGTTTTAGTCTTTCATCCCTTCTCCCTCTTCTGCCTTTTTTTAGTAATACATAAGCAGGCTGTAATTATTCCACGTGGGATTATCAACCTCTTCTGTACATTGCTGGGCGTGGTACTGGGATGTCCAGGTCAGGAGGGGACAAAGACTGGGGAATCCCATCAGCTCCTTGAGTGACTGACAACTGATGCCGAGCGTACATGAAACCAGCAGAAGCCCATCTCCCTGCTTTCCCAGCCTAGGACATGCAACCTCACCTGTGTCTAGGAGGGGAAAAGAATCATAGAATCAACCAGGTTGGAAGAGACCTCCAGAGACCTCCAAGCTCAGCCAGTCCAACCATGGCACTAAGTGCCTCAAACAGGCTTTGCTTCAACACCTCCAGAGATAGCGACTCCACCACCTCCCTGGGCAGCCCATTCCAATGCCAATCACTCCCTCTGACAACAACTTCCTAACAACATCCAGCCTAGACCTACCCTGGCACAGCTTGAGACTGTGTCCCCTTCTTCTGTTGCTGGTTCCCTGGCAGCAGAGCCCAACCCCACCTGGCTACAGCCTCCCTTCAGGTAGTTGCAGACAGCAATGAGGCCTGCCCTGAGCCTCCTCTTCTGCAGGTTGCACACCCCCAGCTCCCTCAGCCTCTCCTCATAGGGTTTATGTTCCAGGCCTTTCACAAACAAAAGTTTGTTCCCAAAGCAAAGCTGAAGAGAAAGAAGGAGACAGAAAATCCTCAAGTGATGTCCTCACCCATAAATTCCATCAGAGCTGAGTAAATGCAGATGAGCTTTACTGTCCTTTTAACGACATAATGGCATTGCAGATTACCTCTAGGTCCAGTGCAGCAATCCATACACATGACAAACAGTAATTACTCCCAGTTGTAAGTTCATGAATGCCATAAGTGCTTATCAGTCTATGGAAAGGTTGGCCTATTTGTCACACAGATGTCAGAGCCAGTTTTTTGTGTACTTGTTGAGTGTAGCGGGTAAGGGAGGGTTGTTCTGCTTCAACAGCATTAACTCCACAAGCATCACAGTATCACATTATCACCAAGGTTGGAAGAGACCTCACAGATCATCAAGCCCAACCCTTTACCACAGAGCTCAAGGCTAGACCATGGCACCAAGTGCCACGTCCAGTCCTGCCTTGAACAGCCCCAGGGACGGCGACTCCACCACCTCCCCGGGCAGCCCATTCCAGTGTCCAATGACTCTCTCAGTGAAGAACTTTCTCCTCACCTCAAGCCTAAATTTCCCCTGGCACAGCCTGAGGCTGTGTCCTCTCGTTCTGGTGCTGGCCACCTGAGAGAAGAGAGCAACCTCCCCCTGGCCACAACCACCCTTCAGGTAGTTGTAGACATCAATAAGGTCACCCCTGAGCCTCCTCTTCTCCAGGCTAAAGTGGTGCTGTTATCATTAAACCTGAGCAGTGGGGCCAGAATCTGGCCCTACACTGCAGCTGTTATTCTGTTACTTGCACACAGACATCCCCAGTATGAATCTATGCCTGCTTTTAAGCAGCTCAGTTCAGTTATTCACTACATATTTTGTTTGTACAGTGACCAGAGCAATTAAATTTTACTATGACTGGAGCTTGAAATACTCCCTGAGCTACATCCACCCCAGGAAGCCTCCATCCCACTACTTAGGTGACAGCTCTGAGCAATCTCAGAATCACAGAATATCAGGAGCTGGAAGTGATCTTGAAAGCTCATTCAGCCCAAGCCCCCTACCAGAGCAGGATCACCAAGAGCAGATCATACAGGAACACATCCAGGCAAGTCTTGAATATGTCCAGAGAAAAGAGACTGCACAACCCCCCTGGGCAGCCTGTTCCAGTGCTCTGTCACCCTCACAGGGAAAAAATCCTCCTCATGTTTACATGAAGCTTCCTATGCCTCAATGCAGTGCTCAATGTGCTTCACCCATCCCAGGATGGCATCAGGGCTGATGTGGGCAGGCAAGCTGTTATCTTGTAGAATCATAGAACTATTGAGGTTGGAAAAGACATCTAAGACCCTCAACTCTACCCATTAACCCAACACACCATGCCCACTAAACCACGTGTCAAAGTAAATCTCATGTCTTTCATAGAATCATAGAATCATAGAATCATAGAATCATAGAATCAACCAGGTTGGAAGAGACCTCAAAGATCATCCAGTCCAACCTATCACCCAGCCCTAGCCAGTCAACTAGACCATGGCACTGAGTGCCTCATCCAGTCTTTTCTTGAAGACCCCCAGGGACGGTGCCTCCACCACCTCCCTGGGCAGCCCATTCCAATGCCAATCACTCTCTCTGTGAAAAACTTCTTCCTAACATCCAGCCTATACCTACCCTGGCACAACTTGAGACTGTGTCCCCTTGTTCTATTGCTGGTTACCTGGGAGAAGAGGCCAACCCCCACCTGGCTACAATGTCCCTTCAGGTAGTTGTAGACAGTAATAAGATCACCTCTGAGCCTCCTCTTCTCCAGGCTAAACAGGCCCAGTTCTCTCAACCTCTCCTCATAGGATTTGTGTTCCAGGCCCCTCACCAGCTTCGTTGCCCTTCTCTGGACATGTTCCAGTACCTCAACATCTTTCTTGAATTGAGGGGCCCAGAACTGGACACAGTACTCAAGGTGTGGCCTGACCAGTGCTGAGTACAGGGGAAGAATAACCTCCCTTGTCCTGCTGGCCACACTATTCCTGATGCAGGCCAGGATGCCATTGGCTCTCTTGGCCACCTGGGCACACTGCTGGCTCATCTTCAGCTTACTATCTATCAGTACCCCCAGGTCCCTTTCCTCCTGGCTGCTCTCCAGCCACTCAGTCCCCAGCCTATAGCGCTGCTTGGGGTTATTGTGGCCAAAGTGCAGAACCCTGCACTTGGCCTTGTTAAATCTCATCTCATTGGCCTCTGCCCACCCATCCAGCCTGTCCAGGTCCCTCTGCAGGGCTCTCCTACCTTCCAACAGATCAACACCTGCTCCTAGCTTGGTGTCATCTGCAAACTTACTGATGCTGGACTCAATGCCCTCGTCCAGATCATCAATAAAGATATTGAACAGGACTGGGCCCAGCACTGATCCTTGGGGAACACCACTTGTGATTGGCTGCCAACTGGACGTGGCACCATTCACCACCACTCTCTGAGCTCTGCCATCCAGCCAGTTCTTGATCCAGCACAGAGTGAATCTGTCCAAACCATGAGCTGCCAGCTTGGCTAGGAGCTTCTTGTGGCAGACAGTGTCAAAGGCTTTGCTGAAGTCCAAGTAGACTACATCCACAGCCTTCCCCACATTCACCAGGCGGGTAACCTGATCATAAAAGGAGATCAGGTTGGTGAGGCAGGACCTGCCCTTCCTAAACCCATGCTGGCTGGGCCTGATCCCTTGGCTATCCTGTAGGTGCTTTGTGATGGCACCCAAGATGACCTGTTCCATGACCTTGCCTGGCACTGAGGTCAGGCTCACAGGTCTGTAGTTTTCTGGCTCCTCCTTACGACCCTTCTTGTGTATGGGAATCACATTGGCCAGCTTCCAGTCTTCAGGGACCTCTCCAGTGAGCCAGGACTGCTGATAAATGATGGAGAGTGGCTTGGCCAGCTCAGCTGCCAGCTCTCTCAGCACCCTAGGGTGGATCCCATCCGGTCCCATGGACTTGTGAGGATCCAAGTGACTTAGCAGATCCCTTACTGCTTCCTCATGGATTAGAGGGGGACTGTACTGGTCCCTGACTCCATCCACCACTTCAGGAGTCCAGCTGTCCTGGAGACAACCTGTCCCACTAGTGAAGATTGAGGCAAAGAAGGTGTTAAGCACCTCTGCCTTTTCCTCATCCTTTGTCACTCTATTCCCCTCTCTATCTAACAAGGACTGGAGGTTGTCCTTGGCCCTTCTCTTGCTATTCATATATTTAAAGAAACACTTTTTATTTTCCTTGGCAGCTGTGGCCAGCCTGAGCTCCAAGTGGGCTTTTGCCTCTCTAATTTTTCCTCTACAAGACCTAGCAACCTCCTTGAACTTCTCCTGGGACACCTCCCCTCTTTTCCAAAGGTGATACACTCTCTTTTTAATCTTTAATTCCTTCAGCAGCTCCCTGCCCATCCAGCCTGGCTGCCTCCCTCGTCGGCTCATCTTCCGGCTCAGTGGCACTGCCTGCTCCTGTGCCTTCAGGAGTTCTTTCTTGAAGCAGGTCCAACCTTCCTGGACCCCTTTGTTTCTAAGGGCTATTTCCCAAGGAACTTTCTGAATTAGTTCCTTAAATAGGCTGAAGTCTGCCCTTCGGAAGTCCAGTGTGGAGGTTCTGTTGATGCCCCTCCTGGTTTCTCCACGTATTGAAAACTCTATAATTTCATGGTCACTGGACCCCAGGCAGCCTCCAACCACCACATCCCCTACCAGCCCCTCTCTATTTGTGAGCAGCAGGTCAAGCAGGGCTGCCCCCCTGGTAGGCTCACGTAACAGCTGGGATAGGAAGTTGTCTTCCACACATTGCAGAAACCTTCTAGACTGCTTCTTCTCTGCAGTGTTTAAGTCCCAGCAGATGTCTGGTAGGTTAAAGTCTTTGAGGGAAGAGATATCAAATGTGGAAGAGAGAGGAATATTAGGTGAGTTAATGCTTCTTCTGAAGGTGTCTGCACAGATTGCAGCACAATTAGACCCAAGGAAAAGAAAATCATGAAGGAAAATAAGGCAAAATATCTGAATTTGCTTCACTGTACTAGGAATAAAAAATGATTTATGCATCATAGAATGGTTTAGGTTGGAAGGGACCTCAAAGATCATCCAGTTCCAACCCTGCCCCCCAGCATAAGCAGGGACATCTCCCGCTAAACAGGTCACTCAAGACCTCATCCAACTTGGCCTTGAACACCTCCAGGGAGATTGTGGAGCACAGAATGTGGTCAGAGATCACAATGATTCTGTGATCCTCAGCCTCCCTGGGCAACCTGTGCCACCGTTTCACCACCCTCACTGGAAAGAACCTTCTTCCTAACATCCAGTTTCAATCTCCCCTCTGCCAGTTTAAACCCATTCCTCCTTGTCTGGTCATTACAAGACCTTGTCAATAGTCTCTTCCCTGCCCTCCTGTAGCCCCCTTCAGACACTGGAAGACCACTCCATAGTCTCCTTGAAGCCTTATAAGCTGAAGAGCCCAAATTCTTGTAGCTTGTCCTCATAGGAGAGGTCCTTCAGCCCTCTGATCACGTAAAAATCACTGATTCCATGCTGTACTGTACAGCTCTTCTTGGTATAGAATCATAGAATCATAGAATCATAGAATCATAGAATCAACCAGGTTGGAAGAGACCTCCAAGATCATCCAGTCCAACCTAGCACCCAGCCCTAGCCAGTCAACCAGACCATGGCACTAAATGCCTCATTGAGTCTTTTCTTGAAGACCCCCAGGGACGGTGTCTCCACCACCTCCCTGGGCAGCCCATTCCAATGCCAATCACTCTCTCTGTGAAGAACTTCCTCCTAATATCCAGCCTAGACCTACCCTGGCACAACTTGAGACTGTGTCCCCTTGTTCTATTGCTGGTTGCCTGGGAGAAGAGGCCACCGCCCACCTGGCTACAATGCCCCTTCAGGTAGTTGTAGACAGTAATAAGATCACCCCTGAGCCTCCTCTTCTCCAGGCTAAACAGGCCCAGCTCCTGTACCTTATTAGAAGCCACTACCACCATTGGCTTTAAATTCCAGCTATAGTAACATGCATCAGCAAGCAGACCCAGAAACTTCACAGAAGAACATCAGTGGTCTGAGTAGAACCCTTGCTTCAGATGCCATAGAAAAACAACAACAACAAAAACAAGTACAATGGGGTTTGGATCTAGACAATAGTTGGGAACTGTATTGGCAGCCAGAGTGGAGTCAGAGTATTTGATCTTCACAGCTTGACGTCAAGAATGGCTTTCAAATCTCCTGACTGGTAAATCTATCTGGCTCATGTGTTGTTTAACATTGGAGGCACTTATAGATATTGTGGTTACAAAGCTGATCAAAGGTGCAAGGCTTTCTTTGCAGGGAAAACATGCAGCTTGCTGGAGAGGTTTGACATGGACAGAGGGTTCAAGTGCATGAAGTGGTGTTTGCTTCAAGAGTCCAACCCAGAAAGTTAGTTCTTCAGATGCATGCTGCTGTGTCTGGTGTGGCTGTGAGTGCCTGCAGATGATTTCAGCAGCACTGTGGTCTTTGGTGAGATAGAACTTGCTCCAGAAAGCTAGGGAACTTTTACATTGTAAAGCAAAGCTGAGAGAGTTGAAATGTGGATGTGAAAAATTGTGGTGATTCTTTCAGTTCTCAGTAGAAAAGAAGACAAAAAGGGAAAAAAAAAAAAAAAGAAGAGAGAAGGACTGGAAAGGTCAGGGAAAAGAAAGGAGAATAATAGAAAAGAGAAATAAAACACAGATATTTTGGACATCTTAGCTGAAGAGTGTGCTCCAGATTTCCCATTAGAAAGACTGGGGGAGGAGAAAGAGTCTTGCTCACAGGAGGGGTCTTTGAAGTGAAAATGTGAAAGTAAATGGCTCCATGTAACTAAATCAAATCTTGTGTTCCACTGGGACACAATATAAGAGCCTATCTCTCTGATTGCTTTTCTGCCTTCATCTAGCTGATGCTTCACCAGAGTAGAGGGACCAATGGTTTAAAATGCTTCTCTTGCCTCAGCACAGCAGGGTGAGGCAGAAATTGAAAACTGCTGCTGTAATCAAGTTGTGTTGCAGTCTCAAGCTGTGCCAGGGGAGGTATGGGCTGGATATTAGGAGGAAATTCTTGCCAGAGAGTGATTGGCATTGGAATGGGCTGCCCAGGGAGGTGGTGGAGTCACTGTCCCTGGAGGTGTTCAAGCAAAGCCTGGATGAGGCACTTAGTGCCATGGTCTGGTTGACTGGATAGGGCTGGGTGCTAGGTTGGACTGGCTGAGCTTGGAGGTCTCTTCCAACCTGCTTGATTCTATGATTCTAATTAAGGAGGACTGCAGGGGGTTAAAAGGAATGAGGGGAAGGGGAAAGGACTATTTCTTATCCTGAAGGCTACTCGTGCAAGAGGGAGCAGCATCTGTAGTGTGCACAGAACCACAGAATCAACCAGGTTGGAAGAGACCTCCAAGCTCAGGCAGTCCAACCTAGCACCCAGCCCTATCCAGTCAGCTAGACCATGGCACTAAGTGACTCATCCAGTCTTTTCTTGAAGACCTCCATGCAAGGAGGAGAACAGCAGCCCTCAAGTTCCTTCTGTTTCCATCTACCCCTGTGCAGCCCTTCACTCATGACACGTGAGATGCCTCCAGGCATGTCTGGCAATGTGCTGTGAGTAGAGATGATGTAACCAAAAAAACACATATTCCTGCTGGAGCAGAGCTCTTCTGTTTGCTGCCTCTCTGGACACATGTGTCTGAACCTCAAGTATCTCTTAGAAGACACTGGAGCAGAGCTCTTCTGTTTGCTACCTCTCTGGACACATGTGTCTGAAGCTCAAGTATCTCATAGAAGACACTGGAGCCGAGCTCTTCTGTTTGCTGCCTCTCTGGACACACGTGTCTGATCCTCAAGTATCTCTTAGAAGACACTCTAGTAAGAACCAAAAGGAAAATACTACTTTTCCCCTCCAGATTTTTCAGATTTTCCCAATTCCTTTTATTTTTCAAGGGAAAAGAGAGGTCTGACGGTAGGGTGTGAGGGAGGCTGCTTTGTGTGGGCTCAGCTCTCTGCTGACGCTGCTGTTCTAATCATAACTGAGATAAAGATTATCTTTCCACTCAGCTTAAAAATACTCAAAAGCCTTTTCCTGGAAACAGTTTGTTTGGAAGCAGAGCAGTGCAATTTGTGCGTGGCTGCCATTGCTCTGCCTGCTGCGGAGACAGGCTCTTAATAAGCCACTCTCAGGGTGTTTGTGCCAGAGCTGGGTGGAGATGGGCAGGTGCAGGGTGAGATCTTGTCACTGCCCCTGCTCAAGAATTCCCTGCAGGGTGGGTTCAGCCATCTGTGAACCCCAGGGAATGGACACCAAAAGACATATCAGGAAACTCCCAGCAGTGGGAAAAGTATGATCAGCTGGCACTCACACTTGGGTTAGAGAGTGGAATGTCTCTTCTCTGAGGAAAGGCTGCGAGACCTGGGGCTGCTGAGCTTGGAGAATCATAGAATCAAGCAGGTTGGAAGAGATCTCCAAGATCATCTAGTCCAAGCTATCACCCAGCCCTATCCAGTCAAGCAGACCATGGCACTAAGTGCCTCATCCAGGCTTTGCTTCAACACCTTCTGGGATAGTGACTCCACCACCTCCCTGGGCAGCCTATTCCAATGCCAATCACTCTCCCTGTGAAGAATTTCCTCTAGGAGGCTGAAAGGGGGATCCTGTTAATGCTTACTAATATCTGAGTGATGGGGTAAGGAAGATGGGACCTGACTCCTCTCAGTGGTTCCCAGTGGCAGGACAACAGGCAATGGGCATAAACTTGAAGATAAGAAGTTCAATCTAAACCTGAGAATGAAGTTCTTCAGTTTGATGGTGGAAAAGCACTGGAACAGGCTGTTCAGAGCAGAGATGTGTCAGAGTCTCCTTCTCTGGAGACTTTCAAGACCTGTCTGTGTATACTCCTGTGTGATCTGCTTCACATAGAATCATAGAATCAACCAGGTTGGAAGAGACCTCCAAGCTCAGCCAGTCCAACCTGTTGCCCAGCCCTATCCAATCAACCAGCCCATGGCACTAAGTGCCTCAGCCAGGCTTTTCTTGAACACCTCCAGGGACAGCAACTCCATCACGTCCGTGGGCAGCTGACATGATGCTGCTTTGGAAGGCAGTTTGGCTCAATGACCCTCAGAGGTCCCTTACCAACCCCGCACCTCCACTCTGTGATTCTGTGAAAGACTCCACCAGGCTCTAAATCCACTGAAATTCCAGATTCTCAGGGAAAACTCTCATTTCTACCTTTCAAAGTCATGAATTTATGTGGGAACTGCAACTTGCTTTAGTCTGAAGGCAGGTTTCCAGCAGATCAGATGAGTGAGCCCTACCAATTCAGAAGCAAGAAAGCAAATGAAAAGCACCAATTTTGATAGGCTTTTTACTAATAATAACAAAGTTTTTAAGCCAATCCCTGGAGTTTGGGGCATTGCCTCACACCTTGTCAATACTTTGGACAGAACAGTAACAGAGACTATGCTGTAAGGGAACCAGAATATTACTGCATCAGCTGAATGAGGAACAAGCAGCACCTCAGTGGCAGAACTCCTGCATACAACCTGAAGGGAGACTTTAGCCAGATGGGGTTGGGCTCTGCTGCCAGGCAAGCAGCAACAGAAGAAGGGGACACAGTCTCAAGTTGTGCCAGGGAAGGTCTAGGCTGGATGTTAGAAGGAAGTTCTTCACAGAGAGAGTGATTGGCATTGGAATGGGCTGCCCAGGGAGGTGGTGGAGACACCATCCCTGGAGGTGTTGAAGCCAAGCCTGGCTGAGGCACTTAGTGCCATGGTCTAGGGCTGGGTGTTAGGTTGGACTGGCTGAGCTTGGAGGTCTCTTCCAACCTGCTTGATTCTATGATTCTATGATACCAAGAACTTTTGACAAGCAAATTTACGCTCAGTTGTGAACAACAAACTCGTTTGGGACTCTGACAACTTGCAGACAACTGCGGAGAAAAAAAACAACAACAATAAAAAAAACCCAAAAATCATAGTAATAATTAAAAAAAAAAAAAAAGTTCCAAAGGTTGCAAACCCCAGCAAAGGATATGTAGAAAATTCTCTTTTGTGTTATTATTGGCCTGGGCCAGACGTCCAGACACACCAAGTTACTCAAGCTTGCTGTCAGCTATGCCATAAATGCATATGGAATTTCAGTGCTATCTCAGAGGGGCAATATTGGCTTAAGGTGTTTCCATTTCAGAACCTTAGCCCATGGCAGATTGATTTGGGTTTGCTTTTTGGGGTTTTTTTTTTTGGTTGCCTTTTTTTTTCTTCCCTTTCACCCCAGTTTTGCCTAGTGTTGAGCTTTCTGAATTACTTTAGCTTCACAAAACTTTATTGGCCACATATTCTTCTTCCAGACCTCTCCAGCTCCACTTAACTGCAATCCAGCACCCCGCTGGTCAGACTTAACACCAGTCTGCTGTCAGTGGATGCTACTGTGCTATATATAAACCCTTTGCTGCATACAGGTATTTATGGCACTGGCTAGGGCTAGGAAGAAAGGAAAAGGAAACAAAAAGCTAAAAAAGAAGACAGAAAAAGAAGAAAAAAGTTCCCTCCATTTTTATTAGTCAGATTCACAGCCAACCATATGGCCACAAACTGCAAGCTGCCAGCTCAGACAACTGGAACAACATCACTTTCTGAATCCTGCAAAAGCCATTATATAGTAGAGATATGTGGACATATATATATATATATATATAAAATTATATATGTATATAATATACATAATGCATAATTATAAATATATGTAATTATGCATAAATGTGTAATTAACTATATACAAGATATTATATATTTTAATATATAATTATATATATGTATATTATATATATATATTTCTGGGCCCCTCAATTCAAGAGAGATGTTGAGGTGCTGGAACATGTCCAGAGAAGGGTGACAAAGCTGGTGAGGGGCCTGGAGCATAGCCCTGGGAGGAGAGGCTGAGGGAGCTGGGGGTGTGCAGCCTGCAGAAGAGGAGGCTCAGGGCAGAGCTCATTGCTGTCTGCAGCTACCTGCAGGGAGGCTGTAGCCAGGTGGGGTTGGGCTCTTCTGCCAGGCAAGCAGCAACAGAACAAGGGGACAGAGTGTGAAGTTGTGCTAGGGCAGGTCTAGGCTGGCTGTCAGGAGGAAGTTGTTGTCAGAGAGAGTGATTGGCATTGGAATGGGATGCCCAGGGAGGTGGTGGAGTCACTGTCCCTGGAGATGTTGAAGCCAAGCCTGGCTGAGGCACTTAGTGCCATGGTCTGGCTTACTGGCTAGGGCTGGGTGCTAGGTTGGACTGGCTGATCTTGGAGCTCTCTTCCAACCTGCTTGATGCTATGATTCTATGATTCTACCAGGGCTGCACTTGTCAGTCTTGCTCTTGGGTCGCTGTTCTGCTCTCTGCAGAGCACAGGTGCCTGCAGGCAACCCTGCACCAAAGGGCTGGCATTGATGTGGCCTCCTATTGTGGCCTTTGCAAGGTCATTCTCATTCTTTTCCCGTAAGTTTAACTATCTGTAAGATAAAGGTTCCTATACCTGCCCACCTCAGGAGCTGGTGTGAGGGTTTAATTAATAATCCACAGTCTCTGTGGGAGGAATAAAGAGGCGGAAGGACCAGGGGAGGGAGAAGCTGGGTAACAGTGGTAGGAAACACATGGTCCCAGAGCAGAGCCTGGAGCAGAAATTCCCATCAGGGAACAATGCTGCACCAGCTGGGAGGCGGAGAAGGTGACCTCAGGGCTTTGCTTCTCCTTTGCTGCAAGCCTATTGTTCTATTGTGTCCTTTGCAGGGAGTTCAAGGGGGATAAACAGCATTTTCCAACCCAGCATAGACTCTGGGATGGCTTTCTTTCCCTTCTAGATGTATTTGAGCAAAGAAATCAAGTCTTGGTGCACTCCACACCTGCTGAGGTGTGGGTTCAGCATGTGGAATCCCATGAGGTGCCTACAGTCTATCCAAGGCAAGGCTAACTTTGTGTTGTGAGTTTGGCATAGAAATGACAACTGCATGGCACACATACATCAAGATCTTCAGCTCCTTTGGTTCCCTAAGCAGCTCAGCAAAGCAGGTGTCTGAAGAGGTAGGGCACCTGAAGTAAAAACCCAGCAAGAGCAGGTGCAGTGCCTTAAGAAGCCTCACCTAGATAAAGTTGCCTCCACTTTTCCCCCTTCCACCCAGGCTTCTCCAAGAAGCAAAATGATCTTTCTTCTCATTTCTAACCAGACATGATGGGCAGAGCCTTCTTCCTTTGACCTGGTCCCCAGGTCAGATTTGCTGTTTGGATTCCATGAGGTCTATGTCTGTGTTAAACCTCTTCACCTTTGACATATCCAGAACTCCTGGAACCTCTTTCATATCTCCATAGTTCTAAACGTAGGAGGTGGCAGATTGGCAAATCTAATGTTCTGTAGAAGAAAGCCACAAGAATTCCAGCTGTTACCACATAGAATCAGAGAATCAGTCAGGGTTGGAAGGCATCACAAGCAGCAGCCAGTTCCAACACCCCTGACATGCCCAGGGACACCCTATCCTGATCCAGCCTGGCCTTAAACACCTCCAGCCATGGGGCCTCAATCACCTCCCTGGGCAACCCATTCCAGCCTCTCACCACTCTCATGCTCAACAACTTCCTCCTCACAGTCACTCTGGATCTCTCCACCTCCAGCTTTCCTCCATTCCCCCCAGTCCTGGCACTTCCTCACAGCCTCAGAAGTCCCTCCCCAGCTTTTTTGGAGGCTCCCTTCAGATCCTGGAAGGCCAAAAGAAGGTCACCCTGGAGCCTCCTCTTCTCCAACCTGCACAGCCCCAACTCTTTCACTCTGTCCTCATAGCAGAGCTGTTGCAGCCCTCTCAGCATCCTCCTGGCCCTTCTCTGGACACACTCCAGCATGTCCACAAAGCTAAGCATCTTCTGTTGGTGCTGAGGATCAGGTGCAAGAATGACACAGGTGAGGAACTTGTTGTCATTTATTAAATGTCTGACTCCCCTCTTAAAAAAATTGAATTTTATATATATATATATATATATATATATATATATATAATAGAATCATAGAATCAAGCAGGTTGGAAGGTATCTCCAAGCTTGTCCAAGCCAACCTAGCACCCAGCCCTAGCCAAGCAACCAGACCATGGCACTAAGTGCCTCAGCCAGACTTTACTTCAACACCTCCAGGAATGGTGACTCCACCACCTCCCTGGGCAGCCCATTCCAATGCCAATCACTCTCTCTGCCAACAACTTCCTAACAACAGCCAGCCTAGACCTCCCCTGCCACAGCTTGAGGCTGTGTCCCCCTGTTCTGTTGCTGCTTGCCTGGCAGAAGAGCCCAACCCCACCTGGCTACAGCCTCCCTTCAGGGAGCTGCAGACAGCAATGAGCTCTGCCCTGAGCCTCCTCTTCTGCAGGCTGCACACCCCCAGCTCCCTCAGCCTCTCCTCACAGGGCTCTGCTCCAGGCCCCTCACCAGCCTTGCTGCCCTTCTCTGGACACCTTCCAGCACCTCAACATCTCTCCTGAATTGAGAGGCCCAGAACTGGACACAGCACTCAAGGTGTGGCCTGAGCAGTGCTGAGCACAGGGGCAGAAGAACCTCCCTTGTCCTGCTGCCCACACTGCTCCTGATGCAGCCCAGGATGCCATTGGCTCTCTTGGCCACCTGTGCACACTGCTGCCTCCTCTTCAGCCAATATAAACCTCCACAACTTGAGGCTACTTCCTCTCCTCCCATTGCTGGTTACTTGGGTGAAGAGCTGCTCCAGTTTATGCTTATGCCTCATCCATAAACATGAATTTTATGGAGACTACCTCCTTGGTAGAACAGGACAAGAGCCAACTGCACAGTTAAGAATGACAAGAGGAGGGCAAGGAAAGTATGGCTGTGGAAAGGACTTTGTCTCCTAAAAGAAAGGCAGCAGATGAAATGGAGAAGCAAGAAAGTGACCAGTGGAAGTGAGGACACCCAGAGGCATGGAAGAGAGTAGAAGGAGAAAAGGGGAGCTCAGCAGCATGGCATTAGTGGAGCCTTTCTTTCTGCCAGCCACAGCAGCAGCGAGTCTGAAACTGGTTAGGGATTGATTATTTACTCCTACCAGAGGATGTAAACTAACACAGTTCAATTCCCCAGGGAAAAGCAAGCAGCTTTTTCTTTCCTTTTTGTTTCTCCCATTTAAAGAATCCTTTCATCCCTTCTTTTCTCTCTCTTGTGAAGTTTAAAGGGTTTCAAAGCACCCAGAAAATCTTGGTGCTGAACTCCTGCCAGTTCAGGGAAGATAATTATTACATGGCAGAAGGAGTGGTTGGGACCTTGGGTATCCAGGTGCAAGATATCTTCCTGTGGTGATTTGTGGGACTGGATGAGGGAGTTGGGTCTGCTCAGTATGGTAAAGAAAAGGCTCCAGGGAAACCTAGTAGAGGACTTCCAGTACCTGCAGGGGGTCTGTGGGCTGGAGAGGGACCTTTTACAAGGGTCTGTGGTGATAGCTATAAATTAGAGTAGAGCAGATTTAGATTGGACATGAGCAAGAAATCCTTTACTATGAGGGTGGTGAGATGACAAAAGAAGTTGCCCAGAGAAGTTGGGGATCCTTCATCCCTGGAAGTACTGAGACCAGTCTGGACAAGGCTTTGAGCCATCTCTTCTAGTGGAAGGTGTCCCTGCCTGTGGCAGGGGGAATTGAAACTAGATGACCCTTAAGATCCTTTCTAACTCAAGCCATCCTATGATTCTATGGTTCTATGATTCATATCCAGGAGTGATCTTTTAACTCTTCACCACTACATTTAAAGATTTGCTGGGCAGTAGATGTGGCTGAGAGTATATCAGGGGTTGGAAATGACCCAAGCTGATCATCCAGCCCAACTCCCCCACCAGAGCATGGCCACACAATCTAGCGCAGATCAGAGGAACACATCCAGACAGGCCTTGAAAGGCTCCAGAGAAGGAGACTCCACAACCTCTCTGGGCAGCCTGTGCCAGAGCTCTGGGACCCTTACAAGAAAGAAGTTCCCCCTTGTGTTGAGCTGGAACCTAGAATCACAGAATCAGTCAGGGTTGGAAGGGACCACAAGGAGCAGTCAGTTCCAACTCCCCTGCCATGGCCAGGGACACCCTACCCTAGAGCAGGCTGCACACAGCCTCAGCCAGCCTGGCCTGAAACACCTCCAGCCATGGGGCCTCAACCACCTCCCTGGGCAACCCATTCCAGCCTCTCACCACTCTCCTGCTCAACAACTTCTTCCTCACAGCCAGGCTGAATCTCCCCACCTCCAGCTTTCCTCCATCCCCCCCAGTCCTGTCACTACCTGAGAGCCTAAAAAGGCCCTCCCCATCCTTTTTGTAGCCCCCTTCAGATCCTGGAAGGCCACAAGAAGATCAACAACAAAAACCTCTTATGCTGCAATTTACCCATTGCTCCTTGTCCTATCCCAGGGAGCAGTGAGCAGAGCTTGTCCCCCCCTGACCCCCAGCCCTCAGATATTTGGCAACATTGATTAAATCCCCTCTCAGTCTTCTCTTCTGCAGACTAAGCAGCCCCAGGTCCCTCAGCCTCTCCTCATCAGGCAGTGCTCCAGTCTCCTCATCATCCTCATAGCCCTCCACTGGATGCTCTCCAGCATATCCCTATCCCTCTTAAACTGATATTTATATGAACTTAATCCCCCTTCACAGGAGGTTCTACCCTCTGAGATCAAAGAGTGTTTGCAGTCAGGCTTAATTGGAGAAGGAGTGTTTACTTTCAGCTCAGGTTTTGCTCCCTTGGCTTCAGCTTGCTGAAGGTTTGGCCTTCCCCACGCAAAAGGAAAACGAAAACAACAAATCTCTCTCCCTTAGAATAATCTGAATGGAGGTTTATATAAAATACAAATACTTCAGGAGAGGAAAAGGGGAAAAGAAGAAAAGAAAAGAAAAGAAAAGAAAAGAAAAGAAAAGAAAAGAAAAGAAAAGAAAAGAAAAGAAAAGAAAAGAAAAGAAAAGAAAAGAAAAGAAAAGAAAAGAAAAGAAAAGAAAAGAAAAGAAAAGAAAAGAAAAGAAAAGAAAAGAAAAGAAAAGAAAAGAAAAGAAAAGAGAAGAAAAGAAAAGAGAAGGGAAGAAAAGGGAAGGGAAGAAAAGGGAAGGGAAGGGAAGGGAAGGGAAGGGAAGGGAAGGGAAGGGAAGGGAAGGGAAGGGAAGGGAAGGGAAGGGAAGGGAAGGGAAGGGAAGGGAAGGGAAGGGAAGGGAAGGGAAGGGAAGGGAAGGGAAGGGAAGGGAAGGGAAGGGAAGGGAAGGGAAGGGAAGGGAAGGGAAGGGAAGGGAAGGGAAGGGAAGGGAAGGGAAGGGAAGGGAAGGGAAGGGAAGGGAAGGGAAGGGAAGGGAAGGGAAGGGAAGGGAAGGGAAGGGAAGGGAAGGGAAGGGAAGAGAGAAGGGAAGAGAAGAGAGAAGAGAAGAGAAGAGAAGAGAAGAGAAGAGAAGAGAAGAGAAGAGAAGAGAAGAGAAGAGAAGAGAAGAGAAGAGAAGAGAAGAGAAGAGAGGAGAAGAGAGAAGAAAAGAGTGGAGAAGAGAGAAGAGAGAAGAGAGAAGAGAGAGAAGAGACAAACCAGAACCTGCAGCTGAAAAACAAGGTCTGTGGGGCTGTGCAGGATAACCATCCAGCCATGCCAGGCATTCCTCCTGCGCCACATTCCCAAGCAACAAAGAAAAATAGTTAAAAAAGACCTTTAATTGACCAAAGTCCTGATTGTCTTTTCAGACACCCTTCTTGATGTGGTTGAGAGATTGGAAGCCTTTTGGAAAGCGACTTGACATTTCATAGCTTAGATATTTCCTCCATCGCTTTCGACTTTCAGGCCCTCAATTATTTCCACCAGGAGAGCGTTTGCCAAGCTGATGAAATTGGAAGCAGAGTGGATGTTATAAAATACAGGTAGCTCAGGCTGCTGTGCGTGATGCTGCCTCGGGTGGTTTTTGCATTTGACTTCTCCCAGCTCCCTTTGAAGGCTGGAGCGTGGCAGGGGCTGAGCTTCGCCAGAGCAGCTCCACTCAGGGAGCAGAGCTCATGGACTCACTGCAATGTGCAGGGTGGCAAAGCCCCCTGGGATAGCCAAGTGCAAGCTAGAACTCTACCAGATTCATCTTGAACCATACCCCTAAGCACCACGTCCAGACCACCCTTAAACACATCCAGGGTTGGGGACACCACCACCTCCATGGGCAGCTCATTCATAGATCATAGAATGAACCAGGTTGGAAGAGACCTCCAAGATCATCCAGTCCAACCTAGCACCCAGCCCTATATACAGTCAACTAAATCATGGCACTACCTCCCCAGGCTGCTCATTCCAGTCCCTGTCCTCTCTCTCTGTGAAAGACCTTTTCCTAATGTCCAATCATAGAATCACAGAATCAGTCAGGGTTGGAAGGGACCACAAGGAGCAGCCAGTTCCAACCCCCCTGCCATGCCCAGTGACACCCTACCCTAGTTCAAGCTGGCCAGGGCCTGATCCAGCCTGGCCTTAAACACCTCCAGCCATGGGGCCTCAACCACCTCCCTGGGCAACCCATTCCAGCCTCTCACCACTCATGATGAAGAACTTCCTCCTCATATTCCTCTAAACCTCCCCAGCCTCAGCTTGAGGCCATTCCCCCTTGTTCTGCCTCCAATTCCCTGTGAGAAGAGCCCAGACTCTCCATAATGTCCCTTCAGGTAGTTGAAAAAGCAATGATAATCATAGAATCATAGAATCAAGCAGGTGGGAAGAGACCTCCAAGTTCAGCCAGTCCAACCTAGCACCCAGCCCTGGCCAATCAACCAGACCATGGCACTAAGTGCCCCAGCCAGGCTTGGCTTCAACACCTCCAGAGACAGAGACTCCACCACCTCCCTGGGCAGCCCATTCCAATGCCAATCACTCTCTCTGACAACAACTTCCTCCTAACATCCAGACTAGACCTGCCCTGCCACAGCTTGAGACTGTGTCCCCCTGTTCTGTTGCTGCTTGCCTGGCAGAAAAGCCCAACCCCACCTGGCTACAGCCTCTCTTCAGGTAGCTGCAGACAGCAATGAGCTCTGCCCTGAGCCTCCTCTTCTGCAGGCTGCACACCCCCAGCTCCCTCAGCCTCTCTTCATAGGGTTTGTGTTCCAGGCCCCTCCCCAGCCTTGCTTCCCTTCTCTGGACACCTTCCAGCACCTCCACATCTCTCTTGAATTGAGGAGCCCAGAACTGGACACAGCACTCAAGGTGTGGCCTGAGCAGTGCCGAGCACAGGGGCAGAATAACCTCCCTTGTCCTGCTGCCCACAGTATTCCTGAGCCAGGCCAGGATGCCACTGGCTGTCTTGGCCACCTGGGCACACTCAGCCTCCTCTTTTTCAAGCTAACCATCCCCAGCTCCCTCAGTCTCTCCATCAGCTCTGCCTGTGCCTGCACAAATGTGTGTCCAGGTACAGCCTTCAGCTTGGTTTCTAATCTGGAAAATTTCTTATGGTTTTTGCAGGGCCAACTTATTCTTCCCAGTTGCAGGAAGGGAAACCATTCCTGTCCCTCAACAGGTTTTGATGGAAATTCTGTTCCTGTGCCAAATGATCGCTGAAAACATTTTTAAAGGACATTTATGGGGAAAATGTTGCAATTCTCTGGCTTTTTGTGCCCTGTTTAACTTCTCCTGGGGGTGGAAACTGGTAAACTTTCAATTTACTGCAGCCATCCTGGTTTCTAGCTTAGAAGAACAGCTCTGCCAGGGGCTTTGCTGCCACACCTGTGTGACACAACCACACTGATACCTCTAGAGCTGCTGGACCTCAGTGCACTGGAAAACTTGGCCCAGGTAGTGATGCTCAAATATGATGGTTTATAAATATCTGAGGGCTGGGTGTCAGGAGACGGGGGACAGGCTCTGCTTACTGCTTCCTGGCTAGGACAAGGAGCAATGGATGAAAACTGCAGCACAGGAGGTTCCATCTCAATGCAAGAGGGAACTTCTTTACTGTAAGGGTCCCAGAGCACTGGAACAGGCTTCCCAGAGAGGTTGTGGAGTCTCCTTCTCTGGAGCCTTTCAAGACCTGTCTGGATGTGTCCTTCTGTAACCTGAGCTAGACTGTGTGGTCCTGCTCTGCCAGGGGGGTTGGACTGGATGATCAGCTTGGGTCCCTTCCAACCCATGATATGCTGTGAGCCTGTGATGGTCTCTAAATTTACACTCTCAGGGGATCTTTACTTCTACCAGCACTGAGGGAGACACTGGCAGGGACTGGAGCAGGCGAGGAATCATCTTGACACAAGGAAAACAAACAGCTGGATCCTCTCTCCTAACCTCAAAACAGGAGATGGGATAGCATCCACTTCTTGGAGCAGCAGCACTTCTCTATGCTGTCCCCATCAAGCCATTCCAGCCCTGTAAAGTGTTGCTTAAGCAGATAAAAGATTGGTTCTGAAGACATTCATGTCAATGTCCAAAAAGTCAACTGCATGGAATGGTTGCATGGTTTCTTACAGATCACAGCTAGGACTGGAGGTGTCTGAGAGCAGCATTCACCCCACTGCCACCTGTTTGTGGGTCCAAGAGCTCCTGCAGAAGTCTGTGCACACCATCCTGGACAGTGTCATCTGGCTTCACACAATGGAGATGTCCTGAAGCATCAGCTGTTTATTTAGGCCTGAGAGAGATGATTGTGTGACTGCTGGTCCTACAGAGGAGCAGTATCTGTCCTCTCTTCTGAGAGGCACCAATCAAAGACCTAAGGAGCAGTTTGTCTCTGCCAGCACTTGAAGCTAGAGGACGTTTCTGTAGGAAGTAACAGTGGTAAAACATCCTCTGTAGCACATAAACAATTCTTCCCTGTGCACCATGGTCAAAAATAAAGAGGGGAGCTATGTAAACATCTCCAAGTTGTCTTTGCTTGTCTTTCTCTGCCCAGCTGCAGAGCAGAAAGCTCTGCTCAGGAGCCAGTACATACTGTAACTTCCTTCTGATCCACCATCCAGCACAAATACAAAACCAAATCATATTTCCATGTAATCAATCCATGTTCTTAGAGAGGAAAAGAGTCCTTAACAGCTGACTAGCAGACCTTGGAGCATAATAGAGTTCTCCAAATGCACAGGTGTGCCAAAATACTTCACCAACAGTGTGTGAGAAAGCATTCACATTGTTCCCAAACCATGGGAAAAATATATCCTGTTCCCATTCCTGAAATGTGCCATTGACGAGGCTCTCCATATCCAGCTTGGTGCAGGAAGGTGTGTTGTCTCCTTGCAGGCATCCCTGCTCGGGGAGCTGGTGATAAACTTTCGCTAGCTTCCGTGCATTGTCCTGCTCTCAGACGAGCTGCAGAGCCTGCGCTGCTCTCCTTGCCCTGCTTGCATGGGCAATTAAGGCTGCTCTGACTGCAGAGTTGTGCTTTTTCTTCTGAGCTGACTTATATCAGGAAAAATAATAAAGGAAGAGGCTGCTCTGTTTGCTTTGCTTTGCTTTGCTTTGCTTTGCTTTGGTTTGCTTTGCTTTGCTTTGCTTTGCTTTGCTTTTTGGTGCCGTTGAATTCTCACTGCCCCTTTCCAGGATGGATGCTCTGATGCTTCCTACAGCGAGTCATAGAATCATAGAAACATTGAATCAAGCAGGTTGGAAGAGACCTCCAAGATCAGCCAGCCCAACCTAGCACCCAGTCCTAGACTATGGCATTAAGTGCCTCAGCCAGGTTTTGTTTGAACACCTCCAGAGATGGCGACTCCACCACTTCCCTGGGCAGCCCATTCCAATGCCAATCACTCTCTCTGACAACAACTTCCTAACAACATCCAGCCTAGACCTCCCCTGGCACAACTGCAGACTGTGTCCCCTTGTTCTGTTGCTGCTTGCCTGGCAGAAGAGCCCAACCCCACCTGGCTCCAGCCTCCCTTCAGGGAGTTGCAGACAGCAATGAGGTCTGCCCTGAGCCTCCTCTTCTGCAGGCTGCACACCCCCAGCTCCCTCAGCCTCCTGCAAGGCCAAAGAGCTACAGAGTGAGTGAAGCTCACTAAATGGTGAGACAGGGAAATGGGAAAGAGCAGAACAAGCTCTGATAAAAGGGAACTGGGATGTTGTGGCCACATTTCAACAAACAACACAATAAAGGAAACAGAGCAGTGACTGTGAAGAGGAAGGGCAGATACTCATTGCTCAGACATCGGGAAGTGCTTCTGCACTTCTGGCTAAGGGAGAGTGTCTCTGCCGTTGCCACTTGAAGTGTTTGGAGAGGCAAGCAGCTTCCCTTTTCATCAAGAAAAGGTTCATGTGGTTTTTTAAAAGCCCCTTGTAAAATAACAACAACTGAGAGGCAAATTATGGTTTTACTGCCGGGATTTATTCATGTTAAAAATCACTTAATTTTGGTATTTCAGCCAGACTACAGGATCCACAGCTTGGGAGCATCTCTCCTTCCTCTCTGCAAAGGATATCAGTGCTAGTAGCAGTGAGATCCCACTTCTGAGTCATCTCCAAATATCCAGCACCTTTGGGGTACCCTGAGATCACAGAATCACAGAATTAAGCAGGTTGGAAAAGATCTCTAGGATCATCCAGTCCAACCTAGCACCTAATCCTTCCAATTAACTGACCCATGGCACTAAGTGCCTCATCCAGCCTCCTTTTAAACACCTCCAGGAATGGGGACTCCACCACCTCCCCGGGCAGCCCATTCCAATGCCAATCACTCTTTCCATGTAGAACTTCTTCCTAACATCCACCCTGGCAACAGCTTGAGACTGTGTCCCCTTGTTCTGTTGCTGGTTGCCTGGCAGAAGAGACCAACCCCACCTGGCTGGTCTCTTCTGATGGTGTCATCTTCCATCCTTCATAAGAATCACATTCAGAGGACAAAAAACCTGAAGAGGTGTTTGAATTTGCATGTGCACACTACTTCAGTCTTGTCTACAGTGGTTTAATGACTTCAGATCAATTCACTGGAAGCTTCCAGCTCCTGAAGTTTCCCATAAGGGAGGTGAGGATACACCAGACAGGAAAAAAATCCCCTGGAGTTTTCACAATCTAGTTCAAGACTTGCTAATGTGGCATTTGAGCATCACCAGGCCACCCAGCAGAACAGATGTGAGCTGTGTTAAGTCTGAGCTCAGGAGTGCTTTCTGTGGCATTAGCCAGATCACCCTGCGTGGAGGTTTCCTATCAGCTCAAGGGCAGCAGCAGGCTGCCACACAACAGCCTTGGCAGTGATGGGGATGGATCCAACACAGAGCCACCACTGGAGAGCAAAGAGCAGGCAGGCAGTGTGGCATGTCATGTGTTTTGATCTAGTGCTGTGAGTTCTCACAGCAGATTTATCACAGCCCAAGGTCCAGGTGAAGCAGTTACAAAGTGGCTCTCTGTCCCTGGCTGAGGAAAGGCATCTCCCAACACTTAGCAGCCTGTTTGGCCTGACTCAAATTTAATCAGTCAGATGAGAAAGCCACAACGAGTTCCAGCCTAGGCAGAGTTCATAGGAGGTTCAGGATGTTCAAGTCATGAATTAATTCCCACCAACACCAGAATTGCCTTCAGTTTGCAGAGACTGGGAAAACACAATAGTAAATAAAACCTGGGTATGAACAAGAGCCTTTTGATGGAGTGTTCAGCTGCTGGTGTGGTTCATGGCATCACTTACAGCTGATCCAAGTGATGCTTTCATTTCACAGCAGTGTTTCTCAGGCACAGTCTTTTCCACACCAAAACAGCAATTAGTTTGCTATTGATCATTCATTTCCAGAAACCTAATTGGAAATGTGCAGCAGTGAGATTCCACTTCTGAGTCATCTCCAAATATCAAGCACCTTCGGGTTACCCTGAGATCACAGAATCACAGAATTAAGCAGGTTGGAAAAGACCTCTAGGATCATCCAGTCCAACCTGGCACCTAATCCTTCCAATTAACTGACCCATGGCACTAACTTCAAGGAGAAATCACTCCTTTTGGTGGTCACTTTTCAGACAACCATTGTAGATATCTGTAGAGGAGCTGGTAGTTTCCAGGGGTCTAATCACTCACCCTTCAAATTGGGGTGACCATGGTAATCACCAGTGTAGAGGTTTCTTAATAACCAGCCTGACACTGGTGGTGTGAAGACGTTTTGAGATGCTCTGGGGCACATGTCAGGGGATGGACACCAACCTCTCCTTGGTTTTATCTCTCAAAAGATTCTGATGCTTGGTTGTAATGCAAGGTTGGAAATCTTGGGTCCAATTGTTTTAAACTCTAGGGACTGCTGCAAACAAAGGAAGGAGTTGTGCCAGAGCAGAGCTCAAGCTTTATGTCTTCACAGACCCAAAAGCATCCAACACCTGCATTGTAGGTAATTCCCCTCTGAATGAATCATAGAATCATAGAATGGTTTAGGTTGGAAGGGATCTCAAGGATCAGCCAGTTCCAACCCCCTGCCATAGGCAGGGACACCTCCCACTAGAACAGGATGCTCAAGGCCTCATCCAACCTGGTCCTGAACACCTCCAGGGAGGTTGTGGAGCACAGAAGCCCCCAATGTGATCTTTGATCACATTGGGGGCTTCTGTGCTCCACAACCTCCCTGGGCAACCTGTGCCAGTGTCTCACTGCAAAGAACTTCTTCCTAACATCCAGTTTCAATCTCCCCTCTGCCAGTTTAAACCCACTCCTCCTCATCCTGTCACTACAAGACCTTGTCGATAGTCCCTCCCCAGCCTTTCCTAACATGTACTCATCCAGAATGACTCTTCCACTTGCTGAGTTTAGTAGGAGGAGATCCAGCAGTTGCTATCTTCACTTCCCCGAGGGAGCAGCAGTGTTGAAAAGCAAGGTGGGGGGAGGGGAGAGACACCCACCAAAATCCACCCCTTTACACCACCAACAAACCCAGGGACGCATTTTGTCCCCACAACCCCACTCTTGGCTGCAAGAGCTGGTGTAGAGATTGCACAACAAGGCTTTCAAAAATAAAATGCCTCAAAAAATACCTTCATTGGTTTTATTTTCTCTTACATTATGAGAGGCTAAGTGAAAGCAGCAAACTTATTTTGTTGTCATTGTCGCTGTCTTATTTTTCTCTTAAACCAATGAAAGTTAATGTTTATAGTAGCCTAGAAGCTGGAAACCCAACTTAGGAAACACTTAATGTTTAGATCTACTTAGTGGTTGGAAAAAACAACTTTCTAAATGCTCCAGCAAGTGGAAACAGCCACTCCTTGTAAACAAACCTTTAGCATGGAGATATTTCTCAGTGGCGGAAAACCTTAACTGCATGGAGAGGTTTTGAAGTGATTGCAGGCTGCAGGCATAGCCAGGTTCTGTCAGCAGAGACATCAGTGACTGATGGAGATGAAAGGAGAATATCCTGTATGGAAACTCCACACAGTGTCCAGTTCTGGGCTTCTCAGTTCAAGAGAGATGTTGAGGTGCTGGAAGGTGTCCAGAGAAGGGCAGCAAGGCTGGGGAGGGGCCTGGAGCACAGCCCTGTGAGGAGAGGCTGAGGGAGCTGGGGGTGTGCAGCCTGCAGAAGGGGAGGCTCAGGGCAGAGCTCATTGCTGTCTACAACTACCTGAAGGGAGGCTGTAGCCAGGTGGGGTTGGGCTCTTCTGCCAGGCAACCAGCAAGAGAAAAAGGAGACACAGTCTCAAGCTGTGGCAGGGGAGGTCTAGTCTGGATGTTGTTAGGAAGTTGTTGTCAGAGAGAGTGATTGGCATTGGAATGGGCTGCCCAGGGAGGTGGTGGAGTTGCTGTCCCTGGAGGTGTTGGAGCAAAGCCTGGCTGGGGCATTTAGTGCCATGGTCTGGTTGCTTGGCTAGGGCTGGGTGCTAGGTTGGCCTGGCTGAGCTTGGAGGTCTCTTCCCACCTGGTTGATTCTATGATTCTATTCTGGGATGCTTGCTGGGTGTTTCACAATAATTTGCTGTAGTGCACACATAATTCATAACCAGATCAGGGTCCAGGTCAGCACCGCCTTACTCTAATTTCAGGTTTTTAAGGGTCAGTGAAGTTAAACCAAGACAAACACGAAGGAGTTGGGCACCAGAATAAAAAATACTGGTTGTTTTCTGCAAGTACAGTAAAATTTCCCAGCCATAAGATCAGCCTGCCAGATATTTCAGTGGTGACCTTGAAAAAATAATCCAGCAACCTGCCTGGTCTGTGTTTTGCCTCCAAAACCTCATTTCAACCCCAGTCATGTGCTGTGTAGCTGCTTGCCCTGATCGTGGGTTGAAGTGTCCTTGAGGTGAGCTATGTATGGGGATTTTTGCTTCCCAAAGAAAGAGTGGAAGTCCCATCAGGAGACAATTAAATGCATCCGACTGGCTGTTGGCAGGGAAGTGGCAGGGATGAACTCATAGCTCTTTTCCATCCTTTGTGCTTTAAATGTGCTGCTCGGATGGGTCAGTGCCTGGACCCACTGCTGCTGAGCAGTGATGGGTGCGGCCGCTTCCTCGGGGCATCCACCAGCGCCATCAGTGGTGACCTGCTGGGATGTGTGACAGCTCTCCTGCTGTCCCCCCAGAGCACTGTGCCACCGTGGCGCAGTGATCAGCGCTGCAAGCCAGGAGGTTGTGCTTCCCATGGTCCCACTGCAGAGGGAAACGTGGCCAAGGAGTGGGAAAACACAGTGGGGCAGAGTGTTTTGCATAGCCTCAGCTGACAAGCAGGCAGGCTGGGGAGAGATGTGGTGATGATTTAGTGGTGAGCACTCTGCAGCAACAGGGTTGCTGGGGTGAGGTGCCCATGCACCCTTCACCCAGGTTGGATGATTTAGGATGAGCTCCCTACAGCATAGGGCTGCTGGGGCGAGATGCCCATGCACCCCTCACCCAGATTGGATGATTTAGGATGAGCTCCCTACAGCAATAGGGCTGCTGGGGCGAGATGCCCATGCACCCCTCACCCAGATTGGATGATTTAGGATGAGCTCCCTACAGCAATAGGGCTGCTGGGGTGAGATGCCCATGCACCCTTCACCCAGATTGGATGATTTAGAAGTGAATACCCAGGGCTGCCTATGCCTGAGTGAGATGCCCATGTGTCCCCTCACTCAGATTCCATGGCTTAGGGGTAAATACCCTGCAGGAGCAGGGCTGCTGAGTGAGATGCCTGTGACCACTCACACAAATTTGAGGATTTAGGGGTGAACACAGAGGACTGCCTGAGTGAGATGCCCATGAACTTCCTCACCCAGATTTGATGATTTAGGATGAACACCCTGCAGGAACAGGGCTGCTGGGGTGATACTCTCATGTACCACTCAAAGCAATTTGATGATTTAGGGATGAGTGACTTTCAGCAATGGGGCTGCCTAGGTGAAAAGCTCATGTACCTCCTCACCCAGATTTGATGATTTAGAGGTGAATACCCAGGGCTGCCTGGGTGAGATGCCCATGTACCACTCACCCAAATTTGATGATTTAGAAGACCTGTGAGGAGAGGCTGAGGGAGCTGGGGGTGTGCAGCCTGCAGAAGAGGAGGCTCAGGGCAGAGCTCATTGCTATCTACAACAACCTGAAGGGAGGCTGTAGCCAGATGAGGATGGGCTCTGCTGCCAGGCAACCAGCAATAGAACAAGGAGACACAGTCTCAAGTTGTGTCAGGGCAGGTCTAGGCTGGATGTTGTTAGGAAGTTGTTGTCAGAGAGAGTGATTGGCATTGGAATGGGCTGCCCAGGGAGGTGGTGGAGTCGCCATCCCTGGGGGTGTTGAAGACAAGACTGGCTGAGGCACTTAGTGCCATGGTCTGGTTGCTTGGCTAGGGCTGGGTGCTAGGTTGGACTGGCTGAGCTTGGAGCTCTCTTCCACCCTGACTGATTCTATGATTCTATGAACACCCTGCAGCAACAGGGCTGCAGAGGTGAGACGCCCATGTACCACTCACCCAAATTTGAGTGCTCCTGTGCTGCCTGGCCCTGATTTGCAAAGAGCAGCTGCCTGGCACTGGATGAGTCTGGGAGCAAAAGCTGAGGTCCAACACACTCCTCCTGCAGGGTCATTTCCTTCGAAACAATTGGGAGCTTTGATGCAGTGATGTGAGCTAAGACCTGCGGCTGTTCTCACTGTGCGCTCTCGGCGGGGCTAAGACCGAGACCCCCTCTCCTCCCCCCGCGGCAACCAACAATGCGCTCGGCTGAGCCACGCTGCCGCTGACTAAGCCTCTGTCCCGAGGTTAGGTAATTTCCTCACATAAATCTCTTTTCAAGAAGGATTTTAAACAGACTTTAACTACTACCAGACCTCTCTCCTCTGGATTTGATCCTGAGGAAATACCTGATAATAAACAAATACCTTGCTGGGATCCTCAGGCTTGCCAGAAATGACAGTTGATTTAAAAATCACTTCTTTCCCCCCTTCCCCTCTTTATTTTTTTCCCTTCTGTTTTCTCACTTTACCCTTTTTTTAGCCTACAAAAAAAGGTGGATGGAATTGTAACCATGCAGAGCTCGGAAGGTGTTGCAGAGCAAACAAGCCCCAGCAAGGTTAGCATCCGTGGAGGGATAGCATTTCACTGCCTCCTGCTTCCAAAACACCTAAACCACTACTATATCCTTTACCTAATTTAGGATTTCCATTTGGGTCTGGATCAGCACTTAGACATTTCCAGGGGTGCTGTTAAAGACAGTAAGGCACGGCAAGGTTCAGCATCACAGTGCTGCATCCTGTGGGAAGCTCAGATGCCTAAAAGCTGCAGCATAAGTACTGGGCTGTGCACCAAGAATTGTACCTATAGTACCAGACTACAGTATCATAGAATCATAGCATCAATCAGGTTGGAAGAGACCTCCAAGCTCAGCCAGGCCAACCTAGCACCCAGCCCTAGCCAAGCAACCAGACCATGGCACTAAGTGCCCCAGACAGGCTTTGCTTCAACACCTCCAAGGACATTGACTCCACCACCTCCCTGGGCAGCCCATTCCAATGCCAATCACTCTCTCTGACAACAACTTCCTAACAACATCCAGACTAGACCTGCCCCTGGCACAGCTTGAGGCTGTGCCCCCTTCTTCTGTTGCTGCTTGCCTGGCAGCAGAGCCCAACCCCACCTGGCTACAGCCTCCCTTCAGGTAGCTGCAGACAGCAATGAGCTCTGCCCTGAGCCTCCTCTTCTGCAGGCTGCACACCCCCAGCTCCCTCAGCCTCTCCTCACAGGGCTGTGCTCCAGACCCCTCACCAGCCTTGCTGCCCTTCTCTGGCCACATATCCAGTACCTCTCCCAGTCTATGTTTGCAGCCCTTGGTCCTTTTTAACTTCATTTTGTAAGAAAATAGAGCTGAAAAATGGCAGAACTTTTGCACCACAGAACCATAGAATCAATTGCTTAGGTTGGAAAAGACCTTGAAGCTCATCAAGTCTGATTCAAAGGACTTCTACATCTGTATCAGCTGGGCAGAGTCCTCCATACAGGAGAAACTCATCTCAGCAGTTTCCCATGCAAAAAGCCATATTTCCTCCTCCAAAGCACTGTCCCAGCTCCCTCCAGTGCTGGCCCAGTTTCAGTGATGTGCTGAGTTGTCATTAAAGCTGTTGTTTGTGTTGCTGGTTTGGTTTGTCAATGTGGAGAATAGGAGACTAAATAAACATAGGATTATTACCATAACAGCTCGATTTAAGGCAAATCTGTTTATATTTGGTGGGCAGCAGGGAGCAACCGAGAAGAGGGAAAATGCAACATGCAGTGGCTGTGCCTCATGTTGCAGTCCCTCTCCATCTCCTCTTGGTTGATGTCCCTCAAGAAGACAGTGAGTGGCATTGCTGTAATAGATAAAATGGATGTGAGGAGGAAGTTGTTGAGCAGGAGAGTGGTGAGAGGCTGGAATGGGTTGCCCAGGGAGGTGGTTGAGGCCCCATGGCTGGAGGTGTTTCAGGCCAGGCTGGCTGAGGCTGTGTGCAGCCTGCTCTAGGGTAGGGTGTCCCTGGGCATGGCAGGGCAGTTGGAACTGGCTGCTCCTTGTGGTCCCTTCCAACCCTGACTGATTCTATAGTTCTCTGAAAAGTCAGTTATCCACATGGGTGTGTATGGAGGAGGATTTCTAAATCCCTAAGGCCTTCTCCTAACTAGAAACAACTTCCAGCAGAGCTGTTAAAGCCCACCAGCATCAGCATAGTGTCTGTAAGTTACAAGGAGACTTATAAACCATAGAATGTCAGAGGCTGCAAGGGACCTCGAGAGATCATCTGGTCCAGCCCCTCTGCCAGAGCAGCACCACCTAGAGAAGATCACACAGGAACACTTCCAGAGAGTTCTTGAATATCTCCAGAGAGGGAGACTCCAAACCTCCCTGGGCAGCCTCTTCCAGTGCTTTGTCCCCCTCACAGGGAAAAAATTCTTCCTCAGGTTCACACGGAACCTCCTTTGCCTCAGCTTGCACCCATTGCCCCTTGTCCTGGCACTGGGCATCACCCAGCAGAGCCTGGCTGCAGCCTCCTGGCACTCACCCTGCACATATTTATAACCATTTGTGAGGTCACCTTAAAAACTAATGAGTTCACCTTGAGATTAATGTCTTGTGCTTGCTGCAATCTTCTGGAGACTTTTTAGATCCTTTTCTTCTGGTGATAAGACATAAAGTTGCCTTTTTCACTTCTGTTTTCCATAGCTGCTGTATTTCCTGAGGAGAGAGGGACCATTTTCCTTAGCTCACAGTATCATAGTATCATAGAATCATAGAACCAACCAGGTTGGAAGAGACCTGCAACCTCATCCAGTCCAACCTAGCACCCAGCCCTAGACAATCAACCAGACCATGGCACTAAGTGCCTCATCCAGGCTTAGCTTCAACACTTCCAGGGACAGTGACTCCACCACCTCCCTGGGCAGCCCATTCCAATGCCAATCACTCTCTCTGTGTCAAGAACATCCTCCTAACATCCAGCCTAGACCTCCCCCAACACAACTTGAGACTGTGTCCCTTTGTTCTATTGCTGGTTGCCTGGGAGAAGAGCCCAACCCCACCTGGCTACAGCCTCCCTTCAGGTTGTTGTAGACAGCAATGAGGTCACCCCTGAGCCTCTTTCAGTAGAGCTGCTGAGGTTCATAACCAGGCACACACTTGGGAAAGCAGAGTCTTGCAAAACAGCCTGAGCTGGGGATTAGCTAAATGGCTCACGTGGGTTTATAAACTTCTTCTGGGGTACCTGAAATGTGTCCCCTGCACTTGTGTTGGTCAGCAAGATAAGACTTACATCACTTGCCAGTAACTCAGCCTTCAGCTGCAGAGCAGGAAAACGTCTAAAGCTGTGATTTGATTAAGTCATTCTTCTAATCTGACTTCCTGTTCTTAACCCTCAGATCACTCCTGGTGTTTCATGGCAAGGACATGTCTGTGTTGATGTCTGAAAGATAAAGTTTCATTGAGCAAGTGATTTATTATTCTCTAGCAGGGATTAACAAGGTGTATCTGCTGGGAGGGTTTGGTTATCAGTTTATGTGGTGCTGGGAACACAGGAAGCTGCAAGGAAAATGTCAGTGTGATGGTTGTGATGAGCATCTGAGTCATGGCTAGAAATGATGCCCCATGCACAGCCCCAAAGCCACTAACAGGCACTGAGGACTTGATTTTAATCTAAATTATGCTCTTTACATATAACTACACCATTTGATCTAAGTGGCAATACCTCTCATGCAGGCAAACTTTCTGGTGCCTCATTCAGTCATTAAATCATTATCATTCCACAGAAACACAGAAACACCCAGGTTGGGCAAGCCCCTCAGGATCACAAAGTCCAACCAATAACCCTACTCTACAAGGTTCATCCTAAACCATATCCCCAAGCACTACATCCAAACAACTTTTTGACCTATCTTTGTTAGAAGAGGGGGAAAAAAGAATCATAGAATCATAGAATCAACCAGGTTGGAAGAAGCCTCCAAGCTCAGCCAGGCCAACCTAGCACCCAGCCCTGTCTAATCAACCAAACCATGGCACTAAGTGCCTCATCCAGTCTTTTCTTGAACACCTCCAGGAATGGCAACCCCACCACCTCCCTGGGCAGCCCATTCCAATGCCAATCACTCTCTCTGTGAAGAACTTCCTCCTAACATCCAGCCTAGACCTGCCCTGACACAACTTGAGACTGTGTCCCCTTGTTCTGTTGCTGCTTGCCTGGCAGAAGAGACCAACCCCACCTGGCTACAGCCTCCTTTCAGGTAGCTGCAGACAGCAATGAGCTCTGCCCTGAGCCTCCTCTTCTGCAGGCTGCACACCCCCAGTTCCCTCAGCTTCTCCTCACAGGGCTCTGCTCCAGGCCCCTCACCAGGTCTGTTGCCCTTCTCTGGACACATTCCAACACCTCAACATCTCTCTTGAACTGAGGAGCCCAGAAATGGACACAGCACTCAAGAGATTCTGAAAGCCAAGCTGCAGAAGGTGCCATGCAAGCTGCAGTATGAAACCATCATGGGAAATGGGTCACAACATAGAGGTGGCTGGCTCAAAGAGGGAGCAGAGGCACTCTGGTTTTGTGATGAAGCTATACTTGGTGATGTTTTAAGTTAGTCATGGCAGATTGCAGCTGTTTTCCTTTCACACTTCTTTGTCCAGAGAAGCTCTGGGCTCAAGCAGGTTACTTAAGGAGTTGTTTGTAGGTATGGCCATATCTGTCCCCCTGAGTTACTGATGGGCTCAGAATGAACTTCATGGCTTTGAACTTTACCACTTAGGTGTAAGCATGACTCTTAACAACTGATTTGCCCCAGAGGTCAGAGCAGAGCTTAGCTTTAGAAGGCATCCTTCTGTTGAAAGACATCTATCCATTTACATCCCTTCTTTAACATGTAAAATAAAAGGATATATTTAGACTGCTCTCTGTGGGTGTCTCATGAAATCATTGGAAGCAGACTCAAAGGCCAAGAAGGAACTAAGTGATTGTTGCAGGGTTGCCAGATCCTGAGTGCACTGATCAAGAGGAGTGCTCAGGGTGGCTGTGCTGGGTGATCTCAGCAGAGCTCCGAGGTGCTGGGAGGAAAAGCTCCACCACACCCTGTCACCACATCCAAGGAAAATGGGAAAGAAGGAAGAAGGGAATATCTGTGCTATTGCTTTTCATTGTGTCTGTTTGAAGATGTGATATACCAAGATTTCCTGTAATTACATGTAATAGCTAGAGGGGGAAGAAGGGGGAAGAGAGCAATTGAAAGGCAGAACAATTAATTCATTTCAATCTGTCACTGAGACTTTTATGAGCCAACCTGTAAATAACTCCACGGTTCAAGTGCCTTTGTTTGCATAACTCAGCTCAAGCCCCACAAAGCTGAGGGACCCAGTATTTTTCCCTTTGCTTCTTGCACATGAAGTGCTATTTGAGCCACTAATAGTCTGCAAATCTGACTCTGTGGCAGGGCACCAGGTCTGAGTGGATGAAGCAAGGTCCCCGTGCCAGCATACGTGCCTAAAATTAGCACTGAAGATATTGGATTCTCGAGTGCTTTATTCCCTTTTTCCTCTCACAACAGGACTGGGGTTTTTTGGCATGCTGCTGAGGACCAGTTAATAATATTAGCCCGTGGTTACTGCACCATTAAAACAAACCAGAGTCGAGCACCTTTGGTTCAGGAGATGAATAACAACCGTGCTGCCCCGGCCCTCTCCAGCACACACTGCCTCCAATTAGCCTACTGGGATAACTGGACAATGCTGTTCAGGAGCCAGTGGACTCTGAGCTTTGCAGTAATCATCTGCAGATGGCAGGAGAATGTGAGTCTGAGAAAGGTAAAGTGGCTGGGTGGCATCTGGCCAGAAGGCATCATAGGCTCAGGGATCCCATTAATAATGTGACTCTGCAGAGGTGACTCTGCTCCATCAAGAATGGGCTTTGAAGTCATAGACCACAGAATCATGCAGCTTGGAAGACACCTCCAAGCTCAGCCAGTCCAACCTAGCACCCAGCCCTGGCCAGTCAACCAGATCATGGCACTAAGTGCCTCAGCCAGGAGGACACAGCCTCAGGCTGCGCCAGGGGAGATTTAGGCTGGAGGTGAGGAGAAAGTTCTTCACTGAGAGAGTCATTGGACACTGGAATGGGCTGCCTGGGGAGGTGGTGGAGTCGTCGTCCCTGGAGCTGTTCAAGGCAAGGTTGGACGTGGCACTTGGTGCCATGGTCTAGCCTTGGGCACTGTGGTAAAGGGTTGGACTTGATGATCTGTGAGGTCTCTTCCAACCTTGGTGATACTGTGATACTGTGATACCTACCAGGGACGGTGACTCCACCACCTCCCTGGGCAGCCCATTCCAATGCCAATCACTCTCTCTGTGTCAAGAACTTCCTTCTAACATCCAGTCTAGACCTCTCCTGGCACAATTTGAGACTGTGGCCCTTTGTTCTGTTTCTGGTTGCCTGGCAACACCCACTTTGCTACAGCCTCCCTTCAGGTTGTTGTAGATAGCAATGAGGTCACCTCTGAACCTCCTTTTCTCCAAGCTTTTCTCCAGTCCTCATGAGCTACATCCCACCAGTGTCTCTCCTGGCTGTACCTTGCTCTCCCTGTGTGAAAATGGTGATGGTGCAGGGGGTTGGTGCTTTCTTAATGAGCTGGTGATGGGACATAGGTGGGGAGAACACTGAAGGAGTAATTATCAGTGCCTAATATCTTCACCAGGCAGTGTGGTGGGTCTTGTTCCTCTGCCACCACTCTGTGGTCCACGCAGAAGTGGACACCTCCAGCAGCTGTTGCTACCCATCCTAATTTAGCTCTTTGAGGTTGGATGGGTGCTCTGGAAGTGTATCCCTTCGCTCTCCATGCATGTCAGGGAGCCAAGACTTGACCTCATGCTTGCATCCCAGCTGTAGTCAGGATCCCAGCTGGTAGATGAGCAGAGGAGCTGGAGCTTCTTGAGGAGCACAGCCTTTCAGGGAGGTTGGAGAGCTGCAGGATCTGGGTCCTGCAGGGATGTCCAGTCCTTCATGCAGATGGTGCTTGGTGCCTTCCAAGGATGGCAATGCAGAGCTGACAGTGAGCATCAACTGGTGGAACATCCCTTAGAGGGATGGAAGCTCTGAGAAAAGAGATCCAGAGAATGAAATAAATGGAAGAACAGAGGCAAAGTGTCACTGATTTTTCATAAGGCAAAGTGAAGGGCTCCAAGCATCAAATGCTGCTTCACACCAGGATGGCAGCTACCACAGGTATTGGAGGAATGTCCAGACCCAGCTTACTCTTGTCTTTAGCCCATGGAAAATACCACTAATGCCTTGTGCTCTGAGAGACTGAACTGAACCAAAGTGGTCCAGCTTGATGAATGAGAAGCTCAAAATGAGCCCTCACTGTGCTCTTGCATCCCAGAGAGCCAACCAGAGAGCCTGGGCTGCACCAAGAGAAGTGTGAGCAGCAGGGTGAGGGAAGAGATCCTCCCTCTCTGCTCTGCACTGGTGAGATCCCACCTGGAGTACTGCATCCAGTTCTGGAGTCACTGTTACAAGAGGGCTAAGGATGTGCTGGAAGGTGTCCAGAAAAGGGCCATGAGGATGATCAGAGGACTGGAGAACCTCTGCTGTGAGAAGAGACTAAGGGAGTTGGGGCTGTTTGGTCTGGGCAGGAAAATGCTCTGAGGTGACTTTATTGTGACCTTTCAGTATCTTAAGGGAGCTACAGGAAAGCTGGGGAAGGACTTTTCAGGCTGTCAGGTAGTGATAGGATTGCAGGGAATGGAACAAAGCTAAATATGGGTATATTCAGACTGGATATTAGGAAGAAGTTCTTCAGCATGAGGATGGTGAGACCCTGGAACAGGTTGGCCAGGGAGGTAGTGGAAACCTCATCCCTGGAGGCATTTAAGCCCAGGCTGGATGAGGCTGTGGGCAGCCTGCTCTAGGATAGGGTGTCCCTGCCCATGGCAGTGGGGTAACTAGATGATCCCTTCCAACCCTGACTGATTATATTCTATGATTCTGTGATTGTCTGGAGGTGTTTCTGCAAGCCTGACCTATTAAACATTATTTCTTCTTCTTTTTTTTTCTTTTTATCTATAGATACATACATATATATACTTTTTGTTATTTCTCATAGAATCCTAGAATCAAGCAGGTTGGAAGAGACCCCCAAGCTCAGCCAGCCCAACCTAGCACCCAGCCCTGGCCAAGCAACCAGACCATGGCACTAAGTGCCCCAGCTAGGTTTGGCTTCAACACCTCCAGGGATGGTGACTCCACCACCTCCCTGGGCAGCCCATTCCAATGCCAATCACTCTCTCTGCCAACAACTTCCTCCTAACATCCAGCCTATGCTTCCCCCAGCACAACAAATGCTTCCCTCTCTCCACTTCTAATGAGGCATTTGGCTGACCAGCACATAAAGAATGGGAAAATTCCATGACATCACTTACAGGTGAGTCAGGCAGAGTTACCTTTACCTCCAAGTTTTCATTTTGTTAGATATTACCAGGGATAAAAAGAAAGACTACCAAAAAAAAACCAAAACCCCACAATCAACCCAATAATCTGACTGAACTCCAGCCCAACAGCAGCAAAACTTCACATAGCCATCTACTCCAAAGGATTAGCAAGCTTTAGAAGCAGCAGCCAAAGGACCTGCTTTCCTTAGCAAACGTTTTTAGAAGCTCTAAGTCTCTTGGAGTTTCTCAATCCCAGAATAACTTCTGCAGTGCAGGGATGCTTTTCTTTTTTCTTTCTTTTTTTTTTTCATCTTGTCAACAAGTCCAAGTGCAGATTCGTCCTGGAGACATCTGAGAGCCTGCCTTAGGTTCAGATAAGTGTAGGAGGCTTGGCATCTTTGTCCTGCTACATTAATCCTCTGAACTCAACTCAAGCCACGGAGACCCCATAAATTACAGTAGGGCTGATGATGAGAATCCTACAGCTTCATGGGATGAGGCATCCTGACTCGACATTTCCACTTCAGGTCAGACATAGCAATGTTGCAACACAAGAATAGCCTCCAAAGTTTCCATCCTTTAAGGACTCTGTCAGCTCTGTTCCAATAGGAGTGGATGTTGTAGAGCTTTTTCTGTGTCCCTGATAAGTCTGAGCAAACACTGTTTTAGGAACAGCACTGCAGTGTTTGCTGCAAGATGCAGCTCTACAGGCTGGGGACAGAGTGGGGGAGAGCAGCCAGGCAGAAAGGGACCTGGAGGTGCTGGTGAAGAGTAGCTCATGAGCCAGCAGTGTGCCCAGGTGGCCAAGAGAGCCAATGGCATCCTAGCCTGGCTCAGGGGCAGTGTGGCCAGCAGGACAAGGGAGGTGATTCTGCCCCTGTACTCAGCACTGCTCAGGCCACACCTTGAGTGCTGTGTCCAGTTCTGGGCCTCTCAATTCAAGAGAGATATTGAAGTACTGGAATATATCCAGAGAAGGGCAACAAAGCTGGTGAGGTGCCTGGAGCAGAGCCCTGTGAGGAGAGGCTGAGGGAGCTGGGGGTGTGCAGCCTGCAGAAGAGGAGGCTCAGGGCAGAGCTCATTGCTGTCTGCAGCTCCCTGAAGGGAGGCTGTAGCCAGGTGGGGTTGGGCTCTTCTGCCAGGCAAGCAGCAACAGAAGAATGGGACACAGTCTCAAGTTGTGCCAGGGCAGGTCTAGGCTGGATGTTAGGAGGAAGTTGTTGTCAGAGAGAGAGTGATTGGCATTGGAATGGGCTGCCCAGGGAGGTGGTGGCATTGATGTCCCTGGAGGTGTTAAAGAAAAACCTATCTGGGGCATTTAGTGCCATGGTCTGGTTGATTGGATAGGGATGGTTGAGAGCTTGAAGGTCTCTTCCAACCTGCTTGATTCTATGGCTCTATAATTCTATGCTTTCTGCTGACAAATCTTTCCTTCATACAAAACCTGCTCTGTGGGTTTGCTTTTAATGGGAAAAAAAATAAAGTCACCACAGACCTAAATTTATTAAGAGGTTCCTGCATCTCTACAAGGATAAAGATTGATCAATATTTTTGAAGATCTTTTGGGCTGAGATGGAATGGTGAGTTCCTGAGTTAGTGTGGGGTGAGGGCACAGGCTGAAACAGCTGCAAGTGAGATTCAGGTTGTTATTAGAGGGCTGAAAATATATGGAGGGGGGAATCTACCATCTTCATTTTTCCAGAGGATTTCAAAGGAAAAATAGAATCCACTTTTGAGCTAAAGCTCTGAAAAAAAAAAATCACCTCTAATTCTTCAAGTTATGGATCTATAAATCAGTCTAATAACACAGAGCTGGCCACAAGACAAATATATCTTCTAGCCCCAGTAACTAGAAGGGAGATTCTATTCTTCAAGAGTTGATCATAATTCACTGTAATTGGTGGGGAAGTGAGGGCTGAGACAATTTAATTCCTTCACAATTGGCAAGGCTGTTATTTCAGAACAAAGATATTGAGCTATATGAAAACCATCTGGCGTCAATGGAAGCCATCCCTGTGGTCAAGCAACAGCTTGGTACCAGTGGATGATGTTTTAAAAGTCATAGAGTCATAGAATCAGGCAGGGTTGAAAGGGACTACAAGGAGCAGCCAGTTCCAACTCCCTGCCATGCCCAGGGAAACCCTACCCTAGAGCAGGCTGCCCACAGCCTCAGCCAGCCTGGCCTCAAACACCTCCAGCCATGGAGCCTCAACCACCTCCCTGGGCAACCCATTCCAGCCTCTCACCACTCTCACGCTCAACAACTTCCTCCTCATGTCCAGGCTGACTCTCCCCACCTCCACCTTTGCTCCATTACCCCCAGTCCTGTCACTCCCTCACAGCCCAAAAAGTCCCTCCCCAGCTTTTTTGTAGCCTCCTTCAGATCCTGGAAGGCCACAATAATGTCCCAGAACTGGAAGGTTGGTGGGTTCCAGCCTAGGCACAAAAGCATCTCTTCTGATAAGGATGGTGACAGCCAAACATGAAGAGTCCTGCTTGGCTGATCTGCAGGTGTCTTTGCCCCCTTCACACTTAGGAGACCTTGCCCATTTGCATGTACTGCAGTATAGGTGACAGGAGTCTTCTCACCCCAGGGCTGGAATGAGAGGAAACAGCCTCAGGTTGCACCAGAGGAGGTTTAGGTTGGGGGTACTGATTGATACCCGCCTGAACATGAGCCAGCAGTGTGCCCAGGTGGCCAAGAGAGCCAGTGGCATCCTGGCCTGCATCAGGAATGGTGTGGCCAGCAGGAGCAGGGAGGTCATTCTGCCCCTGTACTCTGCACTGGTTAGACCACACCTTGACTCCTGTGTTCAGTTCTGGGCCCCCCAGTTTAGGAGGGACATTGAGATGCTTGAGCGTGTCCAGAGAAGGGCAACGAGGCTGGGGAGAGGCCTTGAGCACAGCCCTGCGAGGAGAGGCTGAGGGAGCTGGGATTGGTTAGCCTGGAGAAGAGGAGGCTCAGGGGTGACCTTATTGCTGTCTACAACTACCTGAGGGGTGGTTGTGGCCAGGAGGAGGTTGCTCTCTTCTCTCAGGTGGCCAGCACCAGAACAAGAGGACACAGCCTCAGGCTGTGCCAGGGGAGATTTAGGCTGGAGGTGAGGAGAAAGTTCTTCACTGAGAGAGTCATTGGACACTGGAATGGGCTGCCCGGGGAGGTGGTGGAGTCGCCGTCCCTGGAGCTGTTCAAGGCAGGACTGGACGTGGCACTTGGTGCCATGGTCTGGCCTTGAGCTCTGTGGTAAAGGGTTGGACTTGATGATCTGTGAGGTCTCTTCCAACCCTGATGATACTGTGATACTGTGATACTGTGAATTCTTTGCTGCAGGAGTGGTCAGGCATTGGAAGAGGCTGCCCAGGGAGGTGGTGGAGTCGACACCCCTAGAGGTGTTTAAAAAATAGCTAGACATGGCACTATCTTGGACATGTTTTCATGGACATGGTGATGTTGGGTTCATGGTTGGACTTAATCTTAGAGGGTTTTTCCAGCTGAAAGGATTTTATGTTTCAACAAAACTCCAGGAGAGAGAAAATCCTGCTGGTTTGAATGGCTTTAGGTGGATGATTGCCTGATAGAAGAGGCTTTTCAGCAAGGCTGAGACTCTTCTTTGCTTATGGATGATTTACAAACCGTTTCTAATTCATGTAGACATTAATAATCATTAGTTCCAACATGAAATAATCAGCTTTGGTGTCCTCAAGAAGTGGTCATGCTGGAGATTAGGAGCTGGAAGCTGAAATGTGAGGGCATTACAGCCTCTGCTGAGTACCAGGAGGAAATTCAGAACTGCAAGCTGTATCCTGGGTTTATTTCCCTTCAGGTTGAGATGTGAAGCTTCTCTGTGGTGTCCTGCTGCCCCATCACTGCTGACTGCTCCTAGTGATGTCCCATGATGTCCCACGCAGATTAAAGCTGTGAGTCCTCTGGCCCCTGCCAGGATTCACTGGCAAGGGTAAAAACACAGAACCTGGAATTGCTCACTGAAAGTGAAACAGCCTTTCAGAAGCATTAAACAGGGTGTGAAGGAGTAAATCACAGCAGAAATATCCCAAGCAGTTTTAGCTGGAAGAGTGAGGATTAGCGGCTGAAAGAGAGAACCTTTGCTGCACCTCGCAGGGGTAGGTCAGAATATTTCCCCCTCCACACCCTAGGTCCCTGCTCTGTATTTGCTGAGCTATTTACACAGAGGAAAACAAGGGCAAAGGCAGCAGCCACTGGGACTGGAGCTGGACTTGCCTCAACTTGAGGAAACTGGGACAGAAAGGAGGTGTGGTAGCATCGGGAGTACAAAGCAGCGTGCAGAAAAGCAAGCTGCGTTGTCCCCTCTGCAAACCCCACTGCTGCATGCATCTAATGTCCCCCTCACAGGGAACTGCTCTTGTCCTCTCTGCAAACCCCACTGCCTGCATGCATCTAGTGTCCCCCTCACAGGGAACTGCTCTTGTCCCTCTCTGCAAACCCCACTGCTGCATGCATCTAAGTGTCCCCCTCACAGGGAACTGCTCTTGTCCACTCTGCAAACCCCACTGCTGCATGCATCTAATGTCCCCCCTCACAGGGAACTGCTCTTGTCCCCTCTGCAAACCCCACTGCTGCATGCATCTAGTGTCCCCCCTCACAGGGAAACTGCTCTTGTCCCCTCTGCAAACCCCACTGCTGCATGCATCTAGTGTCCCCCTCACAGGGAACTGCTCTTGTCCCCTCTGCAAACCCCACTGCTGCATGCATCTAGTGTCCCCCTCACAGGGAACTGCTCTTGTCCCCTCTGCAAACCCCACTGCTGCATGCATCTAGTGTCCCCCTCACAGGGAACTGCTCTTGTCCCCTCTGCAAACCCCACTGCTGCATGCATCTAGTGTCCCCCTCACAGGAACTGTCTCCTGTCCCCTCTGCAGACCCACTGCTGCATGCATCTAGTGTCCCCTCAACAGGGAACCTTCTCTCGTCCCCTCTGCAACCCCACTGCCTGCATGCATCTAGTGTCCCCCCTCACAGGGAACTGCTCTTGTCCCCTCTGCAAACCCCACTGCTGCATGACTCTAGTGTCCCCCCTCACAGGGAACTGCTCTTGTCCCCTCTGCAAACCCCCCTGCTGCGTGCATCTAATGTCCCCCTCACAGGGAAACTGCTCTTGTCCCCTCTGCAAAACCCCACTGCTGCATGCATCTAGTGTCCCCCTCACAGGGAACTGCTCTTGTCCCCACTCTGCAAACCCCACTGCTGCATGCATCTAGTGTCCCCCCTCACAGGGAACTGCTCTTGTCCCCTCTGCAAAACCCCACTGCTGCATGCATTAGGTCCCCCTCACAGGGCACTGCTCTTGTCCCCTCTGCAAACCATATTGCTGCATGCATCTAGGTCCCCCTCACGGGAACTGCTCTTGTCCCCTCTGCAAACCCCACTGCTGTGTGCATCTAGTGTCCCCCTCACAGGGAACTGCTCTTGTCCCCTCTGCAAACCCACTGCTGCATGCATCTAGTGTCCCCTCACAGGGAACTGCTCTTGTCCCCTCTGCAAACCCCACTGCTGCATGCATCTAGTGTTCCCCTCACAGGGAACTGCTCTTGTCCCCTCTGCAAACCCCACTGCTTCAGTCATTAGTGGTATAGATATCACTATTATTTTCTTTTCATAGTAAATGATCTAATTTCTCTCATTAAAATATTCCAGTTTACATCAAACCAGCACAAGGGTTTGAGAGGAGGGTCGAGTGTGTGCATCCATAAACCCCTTACTCTAGCATCAGTTGTTAAAGCTGCAGGAGCATCGACTTTGGGAAGGGAATGGTGCATGAGGTTCAAAAGATGCCAGCTCTGTCCCACTTCAATTTCTTTCTTCCCTGTGAACTACAGAACACAGAAGGGCCTCACTTCTTCCAGGTTTGGATAGAAGCTTTCCCAACAGATTCAAGGGAAAGATGGAGAGAAAAAAAGGCCAAAAGCCAGAACTCTTTAGGGGAGGAGAGAGTTAAGGAACCTGCAGCTTGAACCTGCTCTCGAGGGAGACAGGAAAGTCGTAGAGATTTGGCACTGGAGTGCAGATCCCAGAAATTAGATCATAGCACATAATTATCCTCCAAATCAGTCCTGGTGCCAAAATCTCAGTATCTGGGATTGTTATAATTTGAAGTCATGTAGGAAATCCAGAGCTGCAATCAGTTGCATTCCCATGCCCAGGCGCTCCCTGTCACTGCCCGTTCCACAATAACACGTAGCTGGCATTGTGTGCGGAGTGAGTAACGATTCCTGTGCCGAAAGGGAAGGGGAGAAACACCAAGAACTCTCTCAGCCACTGGAGTCAGCAGGAGCTGGAGGTGCTGGCAGGGACTCAGTACCCATAAGTCAGCCCCTTGGCTCCCTCTTGAGCACTTTCTCTGCTGCTGCCACCCCAAGTTTTCCTGCAGCCGCACCAGCAGCTGCCAGCCTGCTCTGCTGATGCAGCTGAGCTGCTCTAAAGAGTGTCCCCAGGTGTTGTTCCAGCTAAACTCACTTTGGGATAGCCAAGGCAATCCACTCAGAAGAGGCTTGATGCCCAGTCTAGTGGAAGGTACACCTTAGCACCTTGGTGGCACTGGGAGCAAGTGTTGGCCTGATTCAGTGTTACAATCATAGAATGGTTTAGATTGGAAGGGAACTCAAAGCTCACCCAGTTCCAACCCCCTGCCATAGGCAGGGACATTTCCCACTAGAGCAGGTCACTCAAGGCCTCATCCAACCTGGCCTTGAGCACTTCCAGGGAGCAGCCACAACCTCCCTGGGAAACCTGTGCCAGTGTCTCACCACCCTCACTGCAAAGAAACTTTTCCTAACACTCGATTTGAATCTCCCCTCTGCCAGTTTAAACCCATTCCTCCTCCTCCTGTCATTACAAGACCTTGTCAAGAGTCCCTGCCCAGCCTTCCTGTAGCCCTCTTCAGATACTGGAAGGCTACTCCAAGATCTCCTGGAAGCCTTCTCTTCTCCAGGCTGCAGAACCCAAACTCTTGTAGCCTGTCCTCAGAGCAGAGCTGCTGCAGCCCTCTCAGCATCTTTGTGGCCTCCTCTGGACTGGCTCAAACACTTCCATGTCCTTCTTGTGTTAAGCACCATGCCCTTGCACAGCCTGGCATGCAACCACCTCAAATGCCCTGAATACCTCTGAAGCACAAAAACAAGTCTTATGTGGTGCTGAGCTGGAGCTTCAAAAGGTCCTGCCAGCAGAGATGCTGGTGCCAGTGCAGCTACCTGAGGGTCCACCTGCTACCAGTGGCCAGGACTCTGCTAAGGACGAGCGAACTAAAATCCGAGTCGCCTCCAGCAAGGAAATGGCAGCAGTGTGGTGGGAGCTGAGTGTGTGGTGAATCAGGGCAGGACATGTCCTGGGATTAAGGATTTCTGTGTGTTTTTTCTGACTTCCTGTTTATAGGTTGACTGCATTTCCCCAGCGTTTGAACTTCTTGGTCACACCGATTCTCCGCTGCTCCTGACACCAGGCGAGAGCTAAAAAGCTTCCTCTGAGCAAAGGTCTTTATTTAAACAAGCTGCTGCCTTGCCCCACAGCCAGAGAGCCCTCAGTAAATGCCATGTGCCAGGAGGCAGGACTTGAGCAAAGAGCTTTTCCCAGCAGCAGTACCAAAGACAAGGGTGCTCTCCTGCTGCCCTCAAAGCCCCTGCGCTGAACAAGTGTTTGGAGGGTCAGTGGGTGTTTTCCCAAAGTAAGCAAAAGGAAGAGGCTGAGCATGCCTGAGAATTGTGGAGTCAGAAAATCATAGAATCAAGCAGGTTGGAAGAGACCTCCAAGCTCAGCCAGTCCAACCTAGCACCCAGCCCTAGCCAATCAACCAGACAATGGCACTAAATGCCTCAGCCAGTCCTTTCTTGAGCACCTCCAGGGACGGTGACTCCACCACCTCCCTGGGCAGCCCATTCCAATGCCAATCACTCTACTTGCATTGTTTTAAAGAGTCACATGTAACAGGTCTCTGAATCCCATGAGTGACCCTTTCTAATGTCATGGAGTGGCATTTGGCCCTGCTATTGCAACCAGCTATATCCTACAGATAGCCAGGTCCTGGAAGCAAGGAGACGACCTCATAGCTGCCATTAAGAAGCCCAGGATCAAAATGTTTTCCTCTCAGAAAGCCTCCCTGCTGCCTACCACACGAACCACCATGCACTTTCTTTTCCTTCATTCATTTCCTAGAACTGCTGCTGTTGAGCACAGAGCTGAGTGGTGCTTCAGTTTATTTTTACCTAGAGCCTTCAATTCCCAGAGTGGCTCAAGCCTGCATTGTGTTTGTCCTTCCTCGATAGGTACAGCACCCTCGGGGCAGCAGATGCTCTGCAGCAGCCTTAAAGACAGATCCAGTGTCACAGAAGGGTTTGAAAGCTGCAGAGGACAGTCAGGGCTTGCAGAACATCATGTACTGTTATACCAGGAATGAATCTCCTGCTTGTATCTTTTGTTAGGGTTCATCTTTAAGCCTGTTTCTTCCCCTCGTTCAAGTTGTTTATAACTTTTATTGCTGAATGGGGAAGTGAGTTGCCAGCATCAGTGGAAGATCAGCAGCTCAGGGCCAGCTTGTTCCCATTCAGCTCTTAGGAAGTGCCCCATGTCATTGCATCAATGGTGCCCTCCAGCAGTGGGGTTGTTCCTCTCTGATTGCCCAGTATTGTCGCCTCTGCACAGCTACAATTTGCCTGGGACTGGACAACTGGAGTTGTTCAGCATGGGGAAAAAGGAGGCTGAGGGGAGGTCTTCTCACTCTTCCTGAAAGGAGGTTGGAGTTGTGTAGGGATTAGTCTCTTTTCTCAGGTAATTAGTGATAAAATCATAGAATGGTCTAGGTTGGAAGGTTTCGAAGCTCATCCAGTTCCAACCCTCCACCATAGGCAGGGACACCTCCCACTAGAACAGGTCACTCAAGGCCTCATCCAACCTGGCCTTGAACACTTCCAGGGAGGGAACAGCCACAACCTTCCTGGGAAACCTGTACCAATATCTCACCACCCTCACTGCAAAGAACCCTTTCCTAACATCTGCCTTGAATCTCCCCTCTGCCAGTTTAAACCCATTCCCCTCGTCCTGTCACTACCAGACCTTGTCAATAGTCCCTCCCCAGCCTTCCTGTAGCCCCTTCAGATACTGGAAGGCCACTCTAAGGTCTCCTCAAAGCCTTCTCTTCTCCAGGCTGCAGAACCCCAACTCTTGTAGCCTGTCCTCAGAGCAGAGCTGCTGCAGCCCTCTCAGCATCTTTGTGGACTTTCTCTGGACTGGCTCCAACACTTCCATGTCCTGCTTGTGTTGGGGGCTCCAGAACTGCACCCAGGACTGCAGGTGGGGTCTGAGGAGAGCAGAGCCAAGGGGCAGAATCCCCTCCCTTGCCCTGCTGCCCACACTGCTCTTGCTGCAGCCCAGCACAGGGTTGCTGTCTGGGCTACACTCACACTGCAGGCTCCTGTTGAGCTTTTCATCACCCCAGACCCTCACGTCCTTTACCTCAGGGCTGCTCTCACACATTCCCCACCCAGCCTGCAGTTGTGCTTGGGATTGCACCAACCCAGGTGCAGGACCTTACACTTGGCCTTATTGAATTTCATGATAGGAGAAGAGAAAATGGCCTGAAGCTGCAGCAGGGAAGGGTTAGATTAGATATTAGGCAAAATTTCTTTACTGAGAGCACTAGAACAGGCTGCCCAAAGAGATGGTGGAGCCACCATCCCTGGAAGTGTTTAAAAAGAGTGCAGACATGGCACTTCAGCACATGACAGTGTTGGCTTGATAGCTGGGCTTGATCTTAGAGGCCTTTTGCAAGCCTAATCTGATCCTCTAAATGTGGCACCTGCCTCATTGGGGGTGAGCCGAAGCTGTGCTCCTCCTGCTAGGCAGTAATAAGGGACCCCCTTTAAAGAGAGGACTCTCTTTAGAGCAAGTGAAAATAAACCCCATCCAGCTGTGACTCACTCTTTTTCTCTCTCCCCCCCCCCCCTCCAAATTATTTGCTGCCTGATGACTTCACAGCAGAGGCACCGAGGAGTTGATTTCTGGTTACGTGGCGCTTTGTGTCAGCAGGGCTGGCAGCCCAATGAACCCCACTGCTTGGCCTGGCCTCACCATGGTCTCATTGCTTTCTGCTGTGGCAGCTCGAGGCACTAATTGATCCAGTGAATTTATCCCATCGATTTGTGTGTGTCTGGGGGGCAGGAGGGCTTGGGTTGGGTTTCGTCACAGACCCGTGAATGCCACCGGAATGATTTGCAAACAGGAGGTGCTTGGTGCACTGGCGTGGACAGAGGACAGCTCTGCCCAGGGATGTACCAACACTTGGGCTTGGGCAGCATGGAAACAATTGAGCTGCTGGCAGGGAACACACACAGGATTGCTGGCTGCTCAGTGGCCTCTGTTGCCCTCCCTGGGGAGCTCCCCATGCATCCTTTCCAATCTTTCCAATGCTTCTTGACTCTCTTATGTGGGCTGCAGCTTCCATACTGGTACAGCTGGAGGCTGCCACACCAAAGCTGCTAAGGAATATGGTCCAGCACCAGATTTGGTAGAGTTAGATAATGGATGGACTCAGTGATATCAAAGGTCTTTTCCAACCAAAATGATTCTATGAAGCCCTCTCAAGAGTTAACCCAGTGCTGACATCCTCACTCCTGTAAAGCATCTCTGTTTGCTGCAGATGATTAGTGAGATGCCTTCAGTGGCAGCAAACACGAGTGAATGAATGGCTTTTTTATTTGCTGTCTGTGCCTGTGGGCTTGGTTAGACAAACATCCATATTTTTGTTTCTATTCCTCTTACACATGATAAAGCTTTGAGCCAGGCTTGGTTGAAAAACTCCTTCCAGGACATGGGTGCTCAGAGGCTTACTCTCTTTTAATCCACTAGAGTAAAACCAGGTTATTTGGACATTGGTAATCTCAGTGCCACAGATCATAGAATCATAGAATCAAGCAGGTTGGAAGAGACCTCCAAGATCATCCAGTCCAACCTAGCACCCAGCCCTATCCAGTCATCTAGACCATGGCACCAAGGCTGCTTCTGCTAGTGCCCAATGGCTGGACTGGCCTTAGCTCTTGATAAGAAGTTTTCAGCTCAGACAGAGGCATTTGGCACCCAAAAAGGCTTCATTCCCAGGAGTGTGCCATTAACAGCCCATGAGACTCTCTAGGAGAAAGAGAAACAAAAGCAAAGGGATGACAAAAAGTGTAATGATAGGACAAGAGGCAACAGCTTTAAGATGAAAGAGGATAGATTTAGGCTGAATTCTTTAAAGTGAGGGTGGTGAGATGCTGGAACAGGTTGCCCAGGGACATTGTGGATTCTTCCTCCCTGGAGAGCTAGGACAGGACCTTGACCAACCTGGTCTAGTGGAAGGTGTCATTGCCCATGGCAGGGGGGTTGTAACTAGATGATTTTTAAGGTCCCTTCCAACCTAAACCATTCTATGATTCTAGGAGAAGAAAAGGTAACAAACTGGAGCAAAGCTTGGCTTGGTTCCCTGGTGAGTCCAAGGAGCTTTGCACAAGGAGCTCATGCTGAGCCACTCAGGCAGATGTGAGTTGTGTGCAAAGGGCAGTGTGAAAAGCCTGATTTCTGACCATGCCAAGGACAGGAGGAGAATCCTCTTATCAGGATTAAACTTTCAGGGAGGGAAAAAAAACTGATGTTCCCTTCCAAGAAAAGCTGTGCACTTCGCTTGTAATGCAGCTAATTAGACACTGAACTTGGAGCAGCCAATTCCATCATCCGAACAAGGAGCAAAAAGAGGCAGGTTTGGTGAATTTGCTGTGATTTGGATTCAAACTTTCGTGGGTAGCTCCTGACCGAGCTGTGTTTTCCTGATAGGATTATCAGGCTAGCCCTTTATTCTTCCCCTCTACAACCTTTCCAAAAGTGCTCAGCCTCTGATCCTGTGCATGACTTATTTGGTCAGCACAGAGCATACTTTTGACTAGAGGCCAGTGACTTTTCCCACTGACATGGAGGAAATTTGGACTTCAACTCAATTACAGAATCCTTTCTGCTTTATTGCATTATGGAGATTTGATCCTACTCTGGAGTCAGCTGGGTGATTTCCAAGAGATATGGTTGGATTCCCCCACTTCTTTGTTTCTCCTTCCAAGATGGAATGGACTTTTATGGAGTACAAAATCAAAACACAAGTTGTCACTTGCATTTGCTACACAACTCTTTCCTGTGCGTTGGTGGAAGTACTCTCTGAGGGGTTTGAAGTCTGTTGCACGATGTGTGGGATGGCAAAGTGATGGTAAAAGACAGACTCATGAGGTGGAGTTCTGGGAGGAGGTGACACAGACTGCTCCCAAATGCCCTGAAAGCAAGGGCAAATCTCAGCAGATCATCGTGGTGCTTTTGTCCCCCAGTTCACATCGCTCCCTGAAGTGACACCAGCAGCCCTGCTCTCAATGTGGCAGATATCCCTGTCAGGAGCTGTGTGAGGATGCCACCTTGGAGGTCTCTTCCAACCTGGTTGATTCTATGATTCTATGACATCTCTCTTCTGGGTACAGGGCAACATGCGGGCACCTGCAGCTGGAGGAGGAGGACAGTGTCGCTGTGACAAATGAGCGCAGCACAAATGAGTGGAGCACTAAAGCCTTCTTATGCAAATGGGATTCTGCACTGATTTACGTTAATGAGCTTATCAACAGCACTTCCACAGCTCCTCAGAGACAGGAGAAGCAGTAACAGATGCGCCAAGGGGGAATATGCAGCAGTTTTGGAGGGAGGTCTGCACAGAGTCACTGGGAGGCAGAGGATCTGTGCTCCCTCTACAAATACATCTGGATTTGGAGGGGATTTGCTGTCCCCTGCCTACCTCCATCCTCTGGGGGCTGAGCCATGAACCAGTCAGTCGGGAGCAGAAATCCATTTCTTTGGAAGGACAAGTTGAATCTGGAAAATAAAGAGGCTGCTCTTTAAGGAGTTGTGTCTGAGCTGAGGCACTGCCTGCCTTGCCAAGGGATGTGTTCTTAGTTCATAAATAATCCAAGGACATCACACCTTATTATATACCTGGCCTGTTGATAGGAGGATTTTCCTGTGGTGAAACTAGGACTAGATGCAAACCAAGCAAGGTTGTGTAACAGAGAGTGTAGCTTAGAGGTAAGAAGGAAGTGCCAAGCAGAAAACTCATCTGAGAACACCCAAGTCCTTGAAGAACTTAACGGGCAAGTCGATACAGCACTGGGAGCCAAAGCTTCCTGCTGAGCACTGCCGTAACTGCCTCAGCACCCACCCCTTGCACAGTAGTTGGTGCCCTAGGAACACTGATCCTGCACCAGGGAGAGCTGAGCAGTTGCTGAAGATGCACAAATGATGACAGCACATCCCCAAAAGCCCTTTGATCCCCAGTCTGTGTTTAGGTTAGGGAGTTTATTCCTCAGCTGAGCGGTATTTGAACTGGTGGTTCACAGAGTAGCTGTGGCTGAGCCTGTCCCAAGGACGTTTGCAAAATAACAAGCAACTGTGCTGAAAACACTTCCAGCTCCAGCTCTGGGCTCCCAGACCAGCAGAGTTACTGTCTGGGAGTGATTTGGAAGAACTTTACTAGCAAAGTGCAAAATCAATGCAAATGTGCAGCTCCTCCAGGCTGAGCTGCAGGGGAGCATCTGCTTACATTTTGCTATCCAAAAGGCATCTTCACCTACTGGGAAGCTTGCAGTCTGCAGAGACAGTTTGTCACTGGCTACAAGTTGTCAGAGGAGGTTATTGTCACTCACCAGCTTTGTGCAGTTGCATCTATTCAACCACTAGCTAGAACTGCCCTATTCAACCCACAACTGTGGGCACAAGTGTCTGGAGGAGCTTCCATTGACTCCCCTGCTCTTTAAAGCAATCATTTTGATTGCTCTCAAGTTTAGCAATTAGGGCTGAGTGACACGTGTGGAGCTGGGGAAAATGACATGCCTAGCCCCGTTTCCCTATTCATAAGTGTCTCATATCCATGTCTATCCACACACATATTTACCAGCTTCCCTGTGCTAAATGGTTTCTAAACTCCTGCCTGTCAAGAAGCTGGCTTGATCTGCCAGCAGGATTCCTGTCTGATGGCTGCCTGATGTGTGCCAACAGCTCCCTCTGGGTTTTTTGTCTAAGATTTACTTCAGTTGCAGAGAAAAAAAAAAAAAAATCAAGGAGAGTCTTTGTTCCCAGAAGCATTTTTGGCAAGTGAGCGTGCAGAGCCTGACCCATCTTCACAGCCCCGTTGCATGGTCTCTAGACAGCAGCTCCTGCGGGCCAGCACAACCTGGGGCGAGGAGACAAGCTCTGTAATGGAAACGATTGTGCCTTTGTGTCTGGGAAGGCAGAAAGTGTCATCCTTTGACACAGGGCCTCTATTTCAGAAAGAGCATCTCTAGCAGAGTTGGGCTGCAGCTTTCCAGGGCACCATGGAGACATCCAGTTGCATAACCCTGACAGTCACTGGGAGACGGTCTGCTGGAAAGCGCCGCCGGTTCCCCCCTCTCCTGCTAAACACAAAGCATCAATGAGCTCAGCCCTTGGCTGCCCCATCCAGCAGAAAATGTTAGAGGGAACAACATCCCGAGAGCCTCTCCTGTAAGTTATGAACTAACAGGGCTAATTTTACAGCTACTAAAATACAACAAAGTTCAAAAGAAGACCTTTGCAAGTTGACTGACTGGTGGTGGAGTCGCTGTCCCTGGGGCAGTTCAAGGCAAGGTTGGACGTGGCACTTGGTGCCATGGTCTAGCCTTGAGCTCTGTGGTAAAGGGTTGGACTTGATGATCTGTGAGGTCTCTTCCAACCCTGATGATACTGTGATATTGTGATACTGTGAATGGCAGCCAGAAGCAGGAGATGCGTGGGTTTAGACTGAGGTGAGCAGTGGGCAGAGGAGGAGATGGACTCCCTGAGCCCACGTTTATGCTAAGTTTCACCAGCTGAGAGACTGGTGGCACTGGAGTGGAGGAAGTTGAGAGTAGGAGCAGATGTCCAGGCATGTTATTATTGTTATTGTAGTTGTTATTGTTATTCTTATTAGTGGTGGTGGTTTTATGCCCTCAGCACAAGAAGGACATGGAACTGCTGAATAGGTCCCAGAGGAAGCCACAGAGACCATCAGAGGACTGAAGAACCTCCCTTATGAGGACAGGATGAGTGACTCGAGGCTGTTCAGCCTGGAGGAGAAAAGACTCTGGGGACACATTAGAGCAACCTTCCAGTACCTGAATCTACAGGAGAGCTGGGGAGGGACTTTTTCCAGGACTTGTAGTGACAGGATGAGGGGGGAAGGGGATTGAAGCTTGAGGAGGGCAGATTTAGACTGGAGATTAGGAAGAAATTCTTGACAATGAGGGTGGGGAGACACTGGAATAAGATGCCAAAGAAGCAGAGGATGCTCCCTCCCTGGAGGTGTTCAAGGCCAGGTTGGATGAGACTTTCAGCAACTTGGGAGGCATCCCTGTCCCTGGCAGGAGGGTCTGGAACTGGATCATCCTTAAAGTCCTTTCCAACTCAAACTCTTCCGTGAATGGTTGAAGGGCCAACCAGAGCCTGGGCTGCATGAGGAGAAGTGTGGTCAGCAGGGACAGGAAGGTGATTCTCCTCCTCTACTCGGCTCTGCTGAGACCCCACCTGGAGTACTGCATCCAGCTCTGGAGCCCCTGGCACAAGAGGGATGTGGAGATGCTGGAGTGTGTGCAGAGAAGGGCCAGGAGGATGCTGAGAGGCTGCAGCAGCTCTGCTGCGAGCACAGACTGAAAGAGTTGGGGCTGTGCAGGCTGCAGAAGAGGAGGCTCCCAGGTGACTTTCTTGTAGCCTTCCAGCATCTGAAGGGAGCTACAAAAAAGCTGGGGAGGGACTTTTGAGGCTGTGAGGGAGTGCCAGGAGTGGGAGGAATGGAGCAAAGCTGGAGGTGGGGAGAGTCAGAGTGGCCATAAGGAGGAAGTTGTTGAGCAGGAGAGTGGTGAGAGGCTGGAATGGGTTGCCCAGGGAGGTGGTTGAGGCCCCATGGCTGGAGGTGTTTAAGGCCAGGCTGGCTGAGGCTGTGTGCAGCCTGCTCTAGGGTAGGGTGTCCCTGGGCATGGCAGGGGACTTGGAACTGGCTGCTCCTTGTGGTCCCTTCCAACCCTGCCTGATTCTCTGACTCTGATCTCTGAATCGTATCTATCTATGGTGCTGCGTTTTGCAGCCGCTGGCGGCGGTTGCAGCAGCTCTCAGATAAGAAGCAGACTGCTTCGTTTGTTCATTCATCCAAACTGGAAAGAAAGAGCTGACCAGTCTGGAAAAATTCAGTGGAAATGGGTAAAAATGGGCCTGAGTTTGCCATGGAAATTTAATAGAGTCCCATGCAGAAATTACTGTAAATACTAGCAGAATTTAATAAGTGCTTTTATGCTTCCTGTTGGGTTATTTTTAACACTCTTGCAGGATTCCTTGGTGGGATATGATTATGTATTAAACTTTAATGGTTGTTTCAAACACCCAGGCTGTTGAACACTATCATTTTCTGCTAGGTTATACAGGATGCCTCCTTCAGGAGTGTTTTGAATGCCTCCCAACAAAGCCTGTACAGATTTGAACACTGCACATGAGCAAAATCATCCCAGCTCGGGGAAGATATTAATGAAACCCAGGCTGGGGGAAAAAATGCACAGGAAGGTGCTGTAGTGTTTCTAGTTCCAATTTCTGTTCTCACAGGTGAACTCAAGAGCAAACCAAGGTTCACCACATCCTAATTGTGTTTGAGGGCACTGTCAAAACTCTGAGCTTTGAGATTTTCCTGAAGGAAATCTTTGTGATTCCTATCTTCTTTTGTGATCAAGGAAAAGCTTTGCCGCAATTTGAAGGGTCTGTATACATTTCATGGCTTTTCTAATCTAACCCCATGTGGCCCAGATCAAAGGCCTTCAAGAAACTCAGTCCATGAAGCTTCAGAACTCTTGCATCCTGGATGAATTATCCTCCAGGAAGACATCTGAGTCTTCTGTGAAGGCATCCTTTGCCTTCTATCCTTACGTGTGCTCATCTGGCTGTGGGGTTAATCACTGTGATTTCTCTAGGAATCAGTGAATCAGAGAATCAGGCAAGGTTGGAAAGGACCACAAGGAGCAACCAGTTCCAAGTCCCCTGCCATGCCCAGGGACACCCTACCCTAGAGCAGGCTGCACACAGCCTCAGCCAGCCTGGCCTCAAACACCTCCAGCCATGGGGCCTCAACCACCTCCCTGGGCAACCCATTCCAGCCTCTCACCACTCTCATGCTCAACAACTTCCTCCTCACCTCCAGCCTTGACTCTCCCCACCTCCAGCTTTGCTCCATTCCCTCCAGTCCTGTCACTCCCTGACAGCCTCAAAAAGTCCCTCCCCAGCTTTTTTGTAGCCCCCTTCAGATAGCTGGAAGGCCACAAGAAGGTCACCTGGGAGCCTTCTCTGCTCCAGCCTGCACAGCCCCAACTCTTTCAGTCTGTGCTCACAGCAGAGCTGCTGCAGCCTCTGGCATCCTCCTGGCCCTTCTCTGCACACACTCCAGCATCCTCCACATCCCTCTTGTGCCAGGGGCTCCAGAGCTGGATGCAGGACTCCAGGTGGGGTCTCAGCAGAGCCGAGTAGAGGAGGAGAATCACCTTCCTGTCCCTGCTGGCCACACTTCTGCTGCTGCAGCCCAGGCTCTGGTTGGCCTTCCGGGCTGCAAGTGCACACTGCTGGCTCAACTAATGTGGACTAACATGGTCATGTCTCATTAGCTGGCTTTGGTCACCACAGATTCATTAGGCATCATCAGAGCATCTTGGGTTTTGAAGATCATGATTGGTTTTCACAAGTCATGCCCAATTTTATTGGAGTGCTTGGGAATGTTGGTTGAATTAAAGTCCCATGGGGTAAGGGGTGAATTGTTCTCTGCAAGCTCATAGGCTGAGCATGCCAAGATGAAGAAAGACCAAGGAGGATGTGGTCAGCTGTAAGTATCATGTGAGTGTTCCCAGTATTTGGAGTGGCTAATTTATTTGGCAGGGTTGTGGTAGGAGAAAATTTGCTAATGAAAGAGGGAAAATAAAGAGCAGACCACCAGATGAGGGTGCCACCACACTGTCCTCAAGACTTGGTATGTCAGGAGCTGAGCACCTTCCCTGCGGGCTCTTCTCTGGTTTCAGAAGCTGAACTTCTGAGCTGACCCAAATCATACCAAATCATAGAATCAACCAGGTTGGAAGAGACCTCCAAGATCATCCAGTCCAACCTAGCACCCAGCCCTATCCAATCAACCAGACCATGGCACTAAGTGCCTCATCCAGTCTTTTCTTGAAGACCCCCAGGGACGGTGCCTCCACCACCTCCCTGGGCAGCCCATTCCAATGCCAATCACTCTCTCTGTGAAGAACTTCTTCCTAATATCCAGCCTATACCTACCCTGGCACCCCTTCCAGGTGTATTCCCTGCCTGCGTTCACATGCTGTGGCCAGCTTGGGCCCAGTGGAGGACTCAGCAGTAGAGCAGTGGCCATGTCCCAGAGGCATATGTTTGTACAGGCACCTCCAGCTTCATCTAAGAGAGGGAGGACATCGTGTGGGAGATGGAGAAGTGCAAGGGATCTGCACGCAGGGCTTTGCAACTGCTGGCTTTTGCCCTGAGATGCTGCAATGCAATGGGTGCTTGTGTCTGCCTTTATTTGCCCTGTGGGCAATATTCCCTCTGCTCACTTCTGTGCTTACTGCTGCAGCCTCTTCTCTTCAGCTGGAGGAAGGAAAAATTCTCACAAAACACTTTGCCAGTGGAAATTATTCCGTTGCTTGCCCACATTTCCAATCAGCTGGAGGAGTATCCACAAACATAATGGCACTTCTTTTCCAATCCCCTCTCCTGCAGTCAGTCTTTAACCCACTTATTAGACGCTTTCTATTACAGAAATAATCAGGGAAAGAAAATACACCAGTGCTGATTCAACATTACCATTGTACTCATCTAACTCTCTGGGTTTCTGTTGGACACACACCAGCCTGAAACTGCAGAAACACAGCTGGCTCAATCCATCACATCTTATTACAGGTTATCAATTCTCCCCTGCAATAAACACATCTGACAATTAGCAGGGAATTGATGAGCCACTCAGTTTGGGCTTTGCCAGTGAGAGGAGGCTGCTCTTTTACTGCTTTGTTCTCAGCTGAAAAGGTTCCCCCTCCAGAAACTTCATTTGCAGCAAAGGCAACAAGCTGGTAAAGCCATTAGCATTTCTTACAACCAAGATGACAAATGGTCTTTACATTCATCTCAAAATCACTTCTTTAAAGCAAGGATCAGGAAAGAATTTCCCTCGAAAGGATATTGCTGCTTGAGTAGGGAGGTGCTTTCATGAGGCTTTCTCACCTTCTGTGGGATCAGTATCCACATGGGGCTGCCAGGCTGGCCTTGGTGGGCTTTAAAAAGCCACCAGCCTGAGCTGCTTTGGTGAATCTTCTGCTTCTACTTATAAAACCAAATACTGCAAACTCTGCATAGACAAAGGACCAAGCCACATTGTGACTCACACCCTACAGTAAACCTTTAAGGAGGAATATTGCAGTAATGCAGATTTAACTGGTTTGGTTTCATATCTGACTGAAATTAAACCAGGCCAGTTGGCTCTATTTTCAACAGGAGAGCTTTATTTGGGGTGCAGGGAAGCTTGTCTGCCAGTGCCAATGCCCTCATCAGAGCTCCACCAAAGTCTCAAATTAAGGACTGAATGAGATTTTGAGGAGGACTTCTCGTCTTTTTGAGGAGGAACTTGTCATTGGAATGGGCTGCCCAGGGAGGTGGTGGAGTTGCCATCCCTGGAGATGTTCAAGAAAAGCCTGGATAAGGCACTTAGTGCCATGGTCTTAGTGCCATGATCTGATAGGGCTGGGTGCTAGGTTGGACTGGACAGTGTGATCTGCTCTGGGTGATCCTGCTCTGGCAGAGGGTCTGGACCAGATGATCTTTTGAGGTCCCTTCCAGTCCCTGACATTCTATGATTCTATGAACCTCCCAGCCCCCAAAATCCAGACTCATTAGGGTTGCAGTTTGATATGTGGTGTTTTTGGGGGGGGATTTTCCCTTTACTGACTGCTTGGAGGAAGAGCAGCTTGGGCATTATGGTGATGTGTTGGTCACTGTGTAAATGAGGACCTCTTTAAACAGAGTGAGGTGTCAGGCTAGTAATGGCACACCTCCTTTGTGGGCACAGAAGGTCATATCTTATCATGAAGCATAAGCTGGTGCTTTAGGATGTTACTCATAGAATCACAGAATCAACCAGGTTGGAAGAGACCACCAAGCTCAGCCAGGCCAACCTAGCACCCAGTCCCATCCAATCAACCAGATCATGGCACTAAGTGCCCCAGCCAGGCTTGGCTTCAACACCCCCAGGGATGGTGACTCCACCACCTCCCTGGGCAGCCCATTCCAATGCCAATCACTCTCTCTGGGAAGAACTTCCTCCTAACATCCAGCCTAGACCTCCCCTGGCACAGCTTGAGACTGTGTCCCCTTGTTCTGTTGCTGCTTGCCTGGCAGAAGAGACCAACCCCACCTGGCTAGAACTTCCTTTCAGGCAGTTATAGCCAGCAATGAGGTCTGCCCTGAGCCTCCTTTTCTCCTCCTCCTCTTCTCCCATACTCAAGGCTTGAAATCTGTTATGGAGCTCTCTCAAAACCATGCAGCTTTCACCCCATGGATGGTTTCTGTGCACTTGTGCCTGTGGTCCAAGCCAGGAAGAAACCACACCAAACCCTCCCCCAATTACTCTCCTTGCTGTGTGGCTACTACAGGTCCCAGGTGGAACCTGACCATGAAATATGTGTGTGTGTGCCCATGTTAAAACATTGCAGGTTGGAAGAGACCTCCAAGCTCAGCCAGGCCAACCTAGCACCCAGCCCTAGCCAGTCAACCAGACCATGGCACTGAATGCCTCAGCCAGGCTTGGCTTGAACACCTCCAGGGACATTGACTCCACCACCTCCCTGGGCAGCCCATTCCAATGCCAATCACTCTCTCTGACAACAACTTCCTCCTCACATCCAGCTTAGACCTCCCCTGGCACAACTTGAGACTGTGTCCCCTTCTTCTATCGCTGGTTTGGGGAGAAGAGGCCAACCCCCAACCTGGCTACAGCCTCCTTTCAGGTAGTTGTAGACAGCAATGGGGTCACCTCTGAGCCTCCTCTTCTCCAGGCAAGAATATTTTAAAGCACTTCTTATGTGTCTCAGATTTGAGCAGCTGAGGATCATGTTTCACTCTGGAAGGTCTTTAAGGCAAACTTTTATATACTTTACTGAACAATGGAGCCATTTCTCCAGTGTTGCTCTGAGATGGATATCTGCTGCACCAGAACTGTATAAACAGTGAGGAAAAAAATTGGCTCAAAAAGGTCTTTAAATGTAATTTATAGTCTAAGGCTTCACTAAAGCTTTGCATTATCCTACTCTTACCTTTTAGAGGACCATAATAAGGAAGGTAGAAGGCAAGCAATGGTGATATAAGAGATATATGTAGGTCAAGTCTAAGTGCACCTTCTGAATCATAGAACCATAGAATCACAGAATGACAGGGGCTGGAAGACACTTCAAGAGCTCATCCAATCCATCCCCCCCTGCCAGAGCAGGATCTCCTAGAGCAGATCACACAGGAACACATCCAGGCAGGTTTGAATATCTCCAGAGAGGGAGACTCCACAACCCCCCTGGGCAGCCTGTTCTAGGGCTCTGTCACCCTCACAGGGAAAAAATCCTCCTCATGTTTGAATGAAACCTCCTATGCCTCAGCTTCCACCATTGCCCCTTGTGCTGTCATTGGGCATCACCCAGCAGAGTCTGGCTCCAGCCTCCTGGCACTCATCCTGCACATCTTTATAACCATGGATGAGGTCACCTCTCAGTCTCCTTCAAGCAGCAGTGCCCCAGCTCTCCTTGTAAGAGAGATGTTCCATTCCCTTAATCATCCTTGTGGATGACTGGTTCATACTAGGGCTTGAAGTCTGTTATGGGGTTCTCTCAAAGCTACACAGCTTTCACCCCATGGATGGTTTCTGTGCACACTCAAGGTCCTTCTCACCACTAGATTCTCTAGTTATCTGTCATGGGAAAGAGCAGAAATGACAGCATCAAAAACCTCAGTTGATGAGGCTGTGTTGTTTCCTCAATGCCATGATGAACTTAGGAGGAAGTTCTTCACAGAGAGAGTGATTGACATTGGAATGGGCTGCCCAGGGAGGTGGTGGAGTTGCCATCCCTGGAGGTGTTGAAGCAAAGCCTGGATGAGGCACTTAGTGCCATGGTCTGGTTCACTGGCTAGGGCTGGGTGCTAGGTTGGACTGGATGAGCTTGGAGGTCTGAACACTGTATTGCAGAAACAGGACTGCAACTTTTGTGAATGCAACACAACTCAGGGGTGTCCTCAGGGGGAGTTTTATGGTGCAAGAAACACCTCTTCATGAGACAGCTTCCTCAGGAGAGGAATCATAGAATCAACCAGGTTGGAAGAGACCTCCAAGCTCAGCCAGGCCAACCTAGCACCCAGCCCTATCCAGTCAACCAGACCATGGCACTGAGTGCCTCATCCAGGCTTTGCTTCAAAACCTCCAGGGACTGCAAGTCCACCACCTCCCTGGGCAGCCCATTCCAATGGCAAATCACTCTCTCTGTGAAGAGCTCCCCCTTCCAACCTGCTTGATTCCATGATTCTACAAAGCTGAGGGCAAGCAGCAAAGCATCTCAGCTGGAGTACCTTGTAAGAAACCACATTTTGCAGTGCTGTCCCTTGCTTCCCACCTTGCTGAATCTTGGTGAAGTCTTTGGCAAAGGAGCAGAGTAGTCTGGAACTCAATTTGCACAAAATCACAGAATAGTTTGGGCTGAAAGGGATCTAAAAGATCACCTAATTCCCACCCTCAGCTTGGCAAACAAGGTAAGATGACAGCAGAAGAGTTCATTTTCTTAAAAGGCTCATGAAGTGAGGGATGTTCTAATTTATGCACAGATGCTGCAGCTGGCTGGGGTTCCAGCTAGGCAATGTTCTTGGTAGAAATGCAGCAGTTTTCTTTCTATTTCCTCAATTCTTGTTGGGAAATAATTTTCTCAGGTTTCTTCAGCAACCTTCATTATCCTATTTCCCTTGGATTGTGAAAAATAAAGAGATGCCTGCAATTGTTTGTTGGTTTGGTGTTCAGTTTTGGGGTTTTGTTATTTTTTTTTTCTGCAGGGGTGAATTTGCAAATTTTAGGAACTTCTCAATTCTTTTATTCATAGAATCATAGAATCAAGCAGGTTGGAAGAGACCTCCAAGCTCATCCACCCCAACCTAGCACCCAGCCCTAGCCAAGCAACCAGACCATGGCACTAAGTGCCCCAGCCAGGCTTTGCTTCAACACCTCCATCCACAGCCACTCCACCACCTCCCTGGGCAGCCCATTCCAATGCCAATCACTCTCTCTGACAAAAACTTCCTCTTAACATACAGCCTAGACCTGCCCCTGGCACAACTTGAGACTGTGTCCCCTTCTTTTGCTGCTTGCCTGGCAGAAGAGCCCAACCCCACCTGGCTACAGCCTCCCTTCAGGGAGCTGCAGACAGCAATGAGCTCTGCCCTGAGCCTCCTCTGCTGCAGGCTGCACACCCCCAGCTCCCTCAGCCTCTCCTCACAGGGCTGTGCTCCAGGCCCCTCCCCAGCTTTGTTGCCCTTCTCTGGACACCTTCCAGTATCTCAACATCTCTCTTGAATTGAGGAGTCCAGAACTGGACACAGCACTCAAGGTGTGGCCTGAGCAGTGCTAAGTTAAGGGGCAGAAGAACCTCCCTTGTCCTGCTGGCCACACTGTGCCTGAGCCAGCCCAGGATGCCATTGGCTCTGCTGCCCACCTGGGCACACTGCTGCCTCATCTTCAGCTACTATCTCCCAGTATCCCCAGGTCCCTCTCTGCCTGGCTGCTCTCAGCCACTCTGTCCCCTGCCTGTAGCACTGCTTGGGGTTTCCGTGGCCAAAGTGCAGAACCCTGCTCTTGGCCTTGTTCAGTCTCCCCCCACTGGCCTCTGCACACCCATCCAGCCTATCCAGGTCCCTCTACAGGGCTCTCCTACCCTCCAACAGCTCCACAGCTGCTCCTAGTTTGGTGTCACTCAAATCCTGCTCTGCTGCACCATTTCTTGGAGAGCAGAAGCCAAAATTCTGATGTACAGGCAGAAAACTTAACAGGAGAGAAAAGCTCTCAATGCAGTAGTTTGTTTTTGGGGGGAAGGTATTATTGGACAAAAAAACCTGGGAAACAACCCAAAAAATTACAGAGGGTGAGAAAAATGTCTTTATGCCAAGGATGTTGTCTTGTTGTCTTCCTCTGTCAAGCATCAGAAAACCCCTGGCAGGACATGAAACTGAGCCCGAGGCCGAGGGCACGAAGGCTGTGCTGGAATTGTAGTCTTGTTAAATTCATTTTTTCCAGGGGTTTGAGGGAGTTATTTCCCTTCCACCTGTTGACCAAACAGGATAGCAGTAAACTGCTTCCTCTCAGTGACTCACAAATCTGTCGGAGGCGATGTGACCCCATGGGAGTTTGATGGTGTCTTAAATAGCGATTTGCTTTGTGTCTCTTGACAAACGTTGTTCTCCAGCCTGGTGACACTACCTGCCTTTTCCAGGCTATGGGAATGACAAGCAAGGAGTGCCTCTTGTTGATTGTTTTGATCTCAGGAAATTTCCATCTGGCATCCACAGCTCAGTGTGTTTTGAGAGGTACAAAAGAAAAAGAGGGGCGGGGAGGAGACGTTTCAGAAGCGTTCAGTGATGTGCTGCTTGTCAGTGGCTGCACATTTGCTTCACTAAAGCAAATAATCCAAGATCAGAGAAACATAGAATCAAGCAGGTTGGAAGAGACCCCCAAGATAAGCCAGTCCAACCTAGCACCCAGCCCTGTTCAGTCAACCAGACCATGGCACTAAGTGCCTCATGCAGGCTTCTCTTGAACACCTCCAGGGACTGCAAGTCCACCACCTCCCTGGGCAGCTCCATTCCAATGCCAATCACTCTCTCTGGGAAGAACTTCCTAACAACATCCAGCCTAGACCTGCCCTGGCACAGCTTGAGACTGTGTCCCCTTCTTCTGTTGCTGCTTGCTGGCAGAAGAAACCAACCCCACCTGGCTACAGCCTCCCTCCAGGTAGTTGTAGCCAGCACTGAGGTCTGAGCCTCCTCTTCTGCAGGCTGCACACCCCCAGCTCCCTCAGCCTCTCCTCACAGGGCTGTGCTCCAGGCCCCTCCCCAGCCTTGCTGCCCTTCTCTGGACACCTTCCAGCACCTCAACATCTCTTGAATTGAGGAGCCCAGAACTGGACACAACACTCAAGGTGTGGCCTGAGCAGTGCTGAGTACAGGGGCAGAAAAACCTCCCTCATCCTGCTGGCCACAGTGCTCCTGAGCCAGCCCAGGATGCCATTGGCCCTCTTGGCCACCTGGGCACACTGCTGCCTCATCTGCAGTCTAGTATCCACCAGCACCCCCAGCTCCCTCTCTGCCTGGCTGCTCTCAGCCACTCTGTCCCCAGCCTGTAGCACTGCTTGGGATTTTTGTGGCCAAAGCGCAGAACCCTGCACTTGGCCTTGTTCAATCTCATCTCCTTTGCCTCTGCCCACCCATCCAGCCTGGCCAGGTACCTCTGCAGGGCTCTCTTACCTTCCAACATCTCCACACCTGCTCCTAGCTTGGTGTCATCTGCAAACTGTTTAGTGGCAATAGCTTAGTAGTACTGGTGAGACTGTGAGCCCTAGGAGAGCAGTTGGACTTGGTGACCTCAGAAGTCTCTTCCAACCTCCACAGTTCTATGATTTTATTATTCTAAAAGGTATTTGATTGGAGGGGAGGGGGAGTTTTGTTTCTTTCAGGCTACTGCAAGACAAATAGTCCCAAGTCTTGGGAGAAGCTCCCTCCCAACCATCCCAAATTGCCCTGCTGCAATAACGGGCCCCAACCTCTTTCCAAAGGGCAAAGCAAGGGTTGGTGTGGCTCAGCATTGCATTCCAGTGCTGTCTGTGAGGTAGCTCTTTACCTACAGCAGAACACTGCTTCTCCAGCTGACAGCCAGAAACCAGGAGGCTCCAGTAAATCTTCCCTGGAGTCTGTGTGGATGTAATTCCCTGCCATGGAGGCAGGACAAGGACAGAAGATTAAAGTGAATTATTGTATGCTATGGCTTTCGGAAACATCCTTTTGCTTCCTGCCTAAGTCATGCACAGTCCTGAGGTTTGGGATGCAGGTTTTGCTCTGCTCCTGTTCCCAGTAAGTAGCTTTGCTCTGCTCCTGTTCCCAGTAGGTAGCTTTGCTCTGCTCCTGTTCCCAGTAAGTAGCTTTGCTCTGCTCCTGTTCCCAGTAGGTAGCTTTGCTCTGCTCCTGTTCCCAGTAAGTAGCTTTGCTCTTCTCCTGTTCCCAGTAGGTAGCTTTGCTCTGCTCCTGTTCCCAGTAGGTAGCTTTGCTCTGCTCCTGTTCCCAGTAAGTAGCTTTGCTCTGCTCCTGTTCCCAGTAGGTAGCTTTGCTCTGCTCCTGTTCCCAGTAAGTAGCTTTGCTCTGCTCCTGTTCCCAGTAAGTAGCTTTGCTCTGCTCCTGTTCCCAGTAGGTAGCTTTGCTCTGCTCCTGTTCCCAGTAGGTAGCTTTGCTCTGCTCCTGTTCCCAGTAGGTAGCTTTGCTCTGCTCCTGTTCCCAGTAAGTAGCTTTGCTCTGCTCCTGTTCCCAGTAGGTAGCTTTGCTCTGCTCCTGTTCCCAGTAGGTAGCTTTGCTCTGCTCCTGTTCCCAGTAAGTAGCTTTGCTCTGCTCCTGTTCCCAGTAGGTAGCTTTGCTCTGCTCCTGTTCCCAGTAGGTAGCTTTGCTCTGCTCCTGTTCCCAGTAGGTAGCTTTGCTCTGCTCCTGTTCCCAGTAGGTAGCTTTGCTCTGCTTCTGTTCCCAGTAAGTAGCTTTGCTCTGCTCCTGTTCCCAGTAGGTAGCTTTGCTCTGCTCCTGTTCCCAGTAGGTAGCTTTCCACTCGCTCCGAGCTGCTTCTCCGAGCATCCCACTGAACATGTCCATAAGTGTGTTTGCAAGGGCAAATGACCAACCCAAGGCACCTACAAAAAGCAATCCTTTCACTTTAAAGCCACTCCTGACAGAACTGAGTGGCAAGAACCACAAAGCTGCTTTCCTGTAAAATATGCTGTGGTTTTTTTTTTTTCCCAAAAAAAGCTGGTTGGTATTTTCCATGAAGGATCAAGAGCAGTTTATCATAGAATCATAGAATCAAGCAGGTTGGAACAGACCTCCAAGATCAGCCAGGCCAACCTAGCACCCAGCCCTGGCCAGTCAACCAGACCATGGCACTAAGTGCCCCAGCCAGGCTTTGCTTCAACACCTCCAGCCACAGCGACTCCACCACCTCCCTGGGCAGCCCATTCCAATGCCAATCACTCTCTCTGACAACAACTTCCTCCTAACATCCAGCCTAGACCTGCCCTGGCACACCTTGAGACTGTGTCCCCTTGTTCTGTTGCTGCTTGCCTGGCAGAAGAGACCAACCCCTCCTAGCTACAACCTCCCTTCAGGTAGTTGTAGCCAACAATGAGCTCTGCCCTGAGCCTCCTCTTCTGCAGGCTGCACACCCCCAGCTCCCTCAGCCTCTCCTCATAGGGTTTGTGTTCCAGGCCCCTCATCAGCTTTGTTACCCTTCTCTGGCCACCTTCCAGCACCTCAACATCTCTCTTGAATTGAGGGGCCCAGAACTGGACAGTGTCTGCCATCTTGCTACAAATGGTTGTTTTAGAAACAGAACATAGCCACTGCTGCCCTACTGGAAATGAAACCCTGTGCATACCATGGGAAGAGTGGCTTCTACATCACTCACTCTGGGTTGAGGCAATCCCAAGCACAAATCCAGGCTGAGCAGTGAGTGGCTGGAGAGTAGCCCTGAGGAGAGGGACTTCGGGGTGCTGCTAGATGAGAAGCTTAACAGGAGCTAGCAGTGTGCACTTGCAGCCCAGAATGCCAAGCAGAGCCTGGGCTGCAGCAGGAGAAGTGAGGCCAGCAGGGTGAGGGAGCTGATTCTCCCCCTCTGCTGTGCTCTGCTGAGACCCCACCTGGAGTACTGCATCCAGTTCTGGAGCTCCTGGGACAAGAGGGCTGTGGAGATGCTGGAGTGTGTACAAAGAAGGGTCATGAGGATGCTGAGAGGGCTGCAGCAGCTCTGCTGTGAGCACAGACTGAAAGAGCTGGGGCTGTGCAATCTGGAGAAGAGGAGGCTCCCAGGTGACCTTCTTGTGGCCTTGCAGGATCTAAAGGGAGCCTCCAAAAAAGCTGGGGAGGGACTTTTTAGGCTGTCAGGGAGTGCCAGGACTGGGAGGAATGGAGCAAAGCTGGAGGTGGGGAGATTCAGGCTGGCCATAAGGAGGAAGTTGTTGAGCATGAGAGTGGTGAGAGGCTGGAATGGGTTGCCCAGGGAGGTGGTTGAGGCCCCATGGCTGGAGGTGTTTCAGGCCAGGTTGGCTGAGGCTGTGTGCAGCCTGCTCTAGGGTAGGGTGTCCCTGGGCATGGCAGAGGGGTTGGAACTGGCTGCTCCTTGTGGTCCCTTCCAACCCTGCCTGATTCTATGTATGATTTGGACTTGCATGCAATGGATGATCTAAACCCAAGATGACACCCAAGAATGGTCAGGCTCAAAAGGCTTGGGTTTTATTTTCTTGGTGTCTGAAAAATGCACTGGGGACTGAGACATTTGTTTAAAGTATCCTCCCAGCCTTCCACCCCCACTGAAGGCTTTAAACAGAGGTTCAAGAAGGAGTGAAAGAGCATAAGCAAAGTTCAAGGGACAAGATTAATTACTACACATCTGTAGGGTTTATTCCCATTCTGCTAATAATCCACACCCCCCCCCCAAAAAAAAAACCAAACAAACCTCTCTGTTGTTTTTACTCTCCTGAAATATGCCAGCAGGCTCCTGCTGAATTTACCCAAAGCCACCTGAGCAGCTCTTAGTTCACTCCTGGCCTTGAGCTAGTGACTGCCTCAGAAGCCAAGTGAAACCAGTCCTCTTCCAGCTGGGTTGCAACAGAGATGCTGGGTTTTCTTTTCCTGAGTCATCACTTTGCCTATACCATAGCACTTCCAGCAGTGGGGGAGTTTCCTTCAGGCATCTTCCTCAAGGAGGAGATATTCAGGGGAAGGGCTCAAAAAGCATAGCAGGAGGTTTCCAAGTCAGTGCCCTGACCTGAGACACCTGTAAGCCAAGGAGATGTCTGGGCTGAGGCCGTTGCCGTGTGTGTGCAGAGCAATCTCACCCCATAAACAAGAAGAAAGGTTTCCAGTTTGCATGCTTGCAGTTCACATAGCATGGAAGGTTATGTAAATAACAAGGGAAAAGAGGACCAAATGTAATGAATTGCTAACAGCCCAGCTAGGCAAAGTGTCCAAAGCTCAACCTGTCAGGCTCTGGGCCGGGGAGGATGCTGGTTGGGAGAGCTGACAGATGAGGCTGCGGAACTACAAAGATTTATTGTACACCAAAATAAATCCTACACTTGCTGAGCAAAGCTGCTGCCCCAGAGTAACTAATCTCAAAAGAGATTTTCCATCACGAATTCCAAGTCCTTTTCCCTGCCCAGATTCCATCACAACAGACAGCCCAAGGATTTACATGCCTCTCACTTCCCTTGGGATGAATGCCTGATGTATAGGCTTTACGAAGACAGGCGTGAAGGAGCGCAGTCTTCCTCGGCTCTTGTGACAAAGAGGAGCTCAGGACAAAAAGAAACTCAGGTCCATCCTAATCAGATGCCCAGGTGGAGTCCTGGAAAACAGGTCTCGCTTCATCCTTTCTTCTGGTGGATCTGTTGGAAGAGTAAAGCAAGGACCTGTCTAGCCCAGGGCTAAGAGCGACCAACCTCAGCCTCACCAGAGATTTTCAGACACAATAAGAAGCAGTTTCAGAAGTGCTACCTCAGTTCCTCATAGTCAATAGTAGACTTTAAAAAGGGCAGATTTCAGATGAAGCTGGGGGGGGGGGTTGGAAATGGTTCTATTTTCACATGCAGGTGCTCAGAATGAAAGGGACAGAGTAAAACAATGATTTATTGCCTGGCAGTTCCTGATCTGCCACTCAGCAGCTAGAACTGGCATGCCCAAAAGTCATCACCACCTTGGTGATGTGCAAACTTCTATATAAAAGCAAAATTCATCTTATCTGACTTCAGGGTACCTAAAAGTTAGATGACTAATCCTGGGCTCTTGCCCTGGCCTCTTTTCATACTCCCTGAAGAGAAACAGACACCTCCCAAATTTTGCTCTGTCCATCTGCAGGCATGAGTCTGAGGATGAGACAGACCTTTGCCTTCTCAGGGGCTATAAAGAGATCACAGATAACAAGCCCAGACTGAAGTGTCAGCACCCTATTTATAGGATTTCAATAGTAAATCAGGAAAATTATATTGTCATGGCAATAGAAACTCCAAAAATAGAGTCTCTGTACCACTGCCCATCCACATGCTTCCTCCTGCTGATGGAGGTGGCATGGCATGGGGATCAGGGACAAATGGCAAAGGCTTCTGTGGCAAACAGGGCTCAGACAAGTGCAAATGGAAAAGGTAAAGATAGATGTGGCTGCAATAAAGATCATGAAGTCTTCTTATGGGTGTAATAAGAGCTGAGAACCTAGGTGGATACCAAGTTCAGCAGGGAGAAGGAGGATCTGTGCTTTGTGTGGGGCACTGAGAGCCAGCCCATGGAGCAGGTGCAGAGGAAGATGTGGAGCGATCAGGGCGGTGGAGAAGGACCTTAAATAACTTTGTTTAGGCTAGCAAAAGGAGGAAAAGGCTAGGAAAAGGATCACTTTCTATAAATAGTCCAGGTAAAGCCCCAGGGAAGGGAGATAATTATTTCAGCTAAAGGACAATGTTGGCCCTGAATCAAACTGGTTGTGAGTAAACAGAGGGTGGAAACATGAAACAGGTTTCTGAGCATCACAGGAAAGATGTTCTGAAACAACTTTCCAGTCACAGCAGGAACCTGAGCACTTCTAAATCAGTCAGAGCAGGAAACTGATCTCAGTGCCAAGATATCTTCCAGATCTACATACACATTGTGCATGCTTTGTTTAATCTTTATTTTGCCAATGACAAATTCTTTGCCCTATGTTATGAGATGGGACTGGACAAAATCTTGAGGGACTGTGTAGCTGACAGCTTGATTGAAGGCAGGTTCATTCATACTGAGGGGACTTGGGCTGCCATCAGTTGGCACATCCACAAGTGACATCCTACAGCTTTTCCAGTCTTCCACGACCCTTAGTATTGCAACATGGGTTGGTTTTCTCCTCCTATTATCTAGCCTTATTCCATTGTCTTAGTTAGTTAAAGCCTGTTGCTGAGCTGATAACAAGTGATGGACCACTGCAGGAGTGATGGGATTTTTAGTCAGGGGGAAAAAAATGCCCTGAAATCTCCATGGGATAAAGCTCAGTCAACAAAGACCATGGAAACACCACAAAACCAGGACTTGTTCACTGGTTTGAATATCAGCAAACAGGGGAACTGGGGAAACTGGGTTCAGTTTTCCTTTCCTCTAATTGCTTGGAACACAAACCCTATGAGGAGAGGCTGAGGGAGCTGGGGGTGTGCAGCCTGCAGAAGAGGAGGCTCAGGGCAGAGCTCATTGCTGGCTACAGCTACCTGAAGGGAGGCTGCAGCCAGGTGGGGTTGGGCTCTTCTGCCAGGCAAGCAGCAACAGAAGAAGGTGACACAGTCTGCAATTGTGCCAGGGGAGGTCTAATCTGGATGTTTGGAGGAAGTTGTTGTCAGAGAGAGTGATTGGCATTGGAATGGGCTGCCCAGGGAGGTGGTGGAGTTGCTGTGGCTGGAGGTGTTGAAGAGTTGACTGGCTGGGGCACTTAGTGCCATGGTCTGGTTGACTGGATAGGGCTGGGGGATAGGTTGGACTGGATGAGCCTGGAGGTCTCTTCCAACCTGGGTGATTCTATGATTCTATGATTCTAATTAGCTTCTGCACAGAGCCTGAGTCAGAGAAATTTGGTAGTGACACTGGGAAAACCCCACATTCCCACAAAAAGTTCTGTCCACACTTTCCAGCAGCAGTGTATAAGAGCAAACCAGAATTTTACCAAACTGCTTTGATTTTTTCCTCTGTGTTTCAGACAGCAGTGGTGCAAGAGAGGCACTTTTGAAGCAAGAGAGCTTTTGAAGTAGTTGATGTAGTAGTTAAAGGGTTCCCCTTGCTATACAGAAGAGCTTCCTACCACTTGGTCCTTAAAGCAAATATGTGGTTTCATAAGAACTAGAACCATAGAATCAGATTTGGGTTGGAAGAGACCTTTAAAGGTCATCTAATCCAATCCACTTCAGTCAGCATGGACATGCCCACCTAGATCAGGTTGCTCAGAGCCTCATCAAGCCTGACCTTGAATATCCATAGGGATAGGGCCTCCACCACCTCCCTGGGAAACTATTCCAATGTTCCACCAGCCTCACTAGTTCAATTCCAATAGGAATTCCTATCATGAGAGCAGAGATAAATAAATTGTTTCCTCTTCCTACTTCTAAAAAAAAAATCAGACTCACACTACCTGAAACTTCTGAGTCATTCACCACTGACTGACCAAAGTACAGCAAAGCAAGAAAACAACTTTTTTGTGGCTGAAAATGAGTCAGCTGTCCATCTCAGCCCTCCAAATCAAGCACAGACAAGGCTTGCAACATGCTGAGATGGAGAAGGGAGTAAGGTTTAGTCAATAACAGCTGTTTGTTACTCCTATTACCTTGATGAGTAGAAGCAACCCTGCGCTCTATAATCTGTGCCAAGTACTTCATCATCTACCTCACCCCTGATGAGACCCCACCTGGAGTACTGCATCCAGTTCTGGAGCCTCTATGACAAGAGGGATGTGAAGGTGGTGGAGTGTGTTCAGAGAAGGGCCAGGAGGATGCTCAGAGGACTGCAGCAGCTCTGCTGTGAGCACAGACTGAAAGAGTTGGGGCTGTGCAAGCTGCAGAAGAGGAGGCTCCCAGGTGACCTTCTTGTGGCCTTCCAGGATCTGAAGAGGGCTACAAAAAATCTGTGGAGGGACCTTTTAGTCTGTGAGGGAGTGACAGGACTGGGGAGAATGGAGCAAAGCTGGAGGTGGGGAGATTCAGAGTGGCTGTGAGGAAGAAGTTGTTGAGCATGAGAGTGGTGAGAGGCTGGAATGGGTTGCCCAGGGAGGTGGTTGAGGCCCCATGACTGGAGGTGTTTGAGGCCAGGCTGGCTGAGGCTGTGTGCAGCCTGCTCTAGGATAGGGTGTCCCTGGGCATGGCAGGGGAGTTGGAACTGGCTGCTCCTTGTGGTCCCTTTCAACCCTGCCTGATTCTATGATTCTATGATCTACGTCCCTCATATATCATGTCTGGACCTTCCTCCCCCAACCACACCTCAGTGAGTGGTTATCAAGGACTGATGAACAACCTTTCTTCTTTGGAAATTCTCTATGGAGTAGAAGCTGCTGCAATGTCCCAGCAGTTGCACCAGCAGCCCTGTCCATCTAAGCAGAGCCTTTCACAAGCAGGCGAGCTCAAGAGCTGAATAAACTTGGACACAGCTCCCAGCCAAACGATCAACATGTTGCCAAACATGGAGAAAAGTGCATCTGATTCTTCTGTTAAGGCGTCCAAGGAGGGCCACAAAATTATAGTTCAAACTATAAACAGAATGAGTACATTTTGTTCATTTTCCTGTTCTCCTCATAATCGATGCAATATGAAGAGCTGCTATCAGTGGAGAGTTATACAATCAGATGGCAGCAATAAAAAGAACGTTAGCAAGTCTAGGATATCATAGGAGGTTGACTGGGGGAAGCAGTTATAAAACAAGATCGTTTATATCTATTCAGATGAGAACATCAGATTCGTGACAAAGTCATTTTGATGTCTGCCTGCCCACTTAATACTCAGCTAATGGACATCTGCATCCTGATTTACAGCGGTTGCCTGGAGAAGGATCAGTACTGAGGGCTGTGTATGCACAGGCACAGCTCTTGGTGCACTTTAGAATCATAGAATCAAGAAGGTTGGGAGAGACCTCCAAGATCAGCCAGGCCAACCCAGCACCCAGCCCTAGTCTATCAACCAGACCATGGCACTAAGTGCCACATCCAGTCAATTCTTCAACACCTCCAGGCACAGCAATTCCACCACCTCCCTGGGCAGCCCATTCCAATGCCAATCACTCTCTCTGACAACAACTTCCTCCTAACAGCCAGCCTAGACCTCCCCTGGCTCAGCTTGAGACTATGTCTCCTTGGTCTTTTGCTGATTGCCTGGCAGAAGAGAGCCTTGAATAAGTTGTGTTGCAAACAGTAACAGCAAACCCTTATATATAGAATCATAGAATGTCAGGGGCTGGAAGGGACCTCAAAAGATGATCCTGTCCAGGCCCCCTGCCAGAGCAGAATCACCTAGAGGAGACCACACTGGAATGCATCCAGACAGTTCTTGAATGTCTCCAGAGAGGGAGGCTCCATATCCTTCCTGGGCAGCCTGTTCCAGGGCTCTTTCACCCTCACAGGAAAGACATTTTCCCTCAGGTTCACATGGAACCTCCTATGCCTCAAAGTTAATCCTATGCACATCAGGTATGCATAGGCAGAATTCACAATTCCTGCCTTTTTTACTGTTCCCACATTCAGTTAGACCTGTGGAAGGGTTTAAATTTTGTTATTGGCATTCTAACAGAAATTGGACTGCAGGTTCACAAGTCTGTGGCTTGGGGAATACACTAAGTACAAGCCAGATAGGGGTTGCTGTCTTCTCCCAGGCAAGCAGCAATAGAACAAGAGGACACAGTCTCAAGTTGTGCTGGAGGAAGTATAGGCTGGATGTTAGGAGGGAGTTGTTGACAGAGAGAGTGATTGGCATTGGAATGGGCTGCCCAGGGAGGTGGTGGAGTCACTGTCCCTGGAGGTGTTGAAGCAAAGCCTGGATGAGGCACTTAGTGCCATGGTCTGGTTGCTTGGCTAGGGCTGGGTGCTAGGTTGGCCTGGCTGATCTTGGATGTCTCTTCCAACCTGGTTGATTCTATGATTCTATGAGCACCTCCACCAGCTGTCAGCAGGAAGCCTTTACTCTAGCATCTTCTCTCCTTTGGCATCTGACAAAGTCTTGGTTCTCAGATGGTCTTCAGACTCATTTTCCTCTCTTACAGTCAGCTCTCCTCTGCTATCTGCAGAACCCGCTTGGAAAAATCTAAGGACCATCAAAATGAGAGCTGCAAAGCTTTAAAAACAAACAGACATTTCACCTGTCTCTAATCAGCCCCATCTCCTGGCTTGGCTTTGATTTCCCCAGTGCAGAAAAGAAACGTATAGGATTTTAATTTCCTTGGCTCCCAAGAGCAGGATGAATGAGGCTGCAGCATTGCATTCGCCTTGTGTTATTAATGGGCTCCATGCTTGCAAATGTCTCATTCAATATAGTTGCTCAAAGGGCTTCCAAAAAAAGGGGTTTGGGTGGGATAAAAAGGAGGGGGGGAAGAAAGAAGAAAGCAACCATCAGGTTTCTAGGTCTAATGTATGTGACCTGACAGCATGAACACATTAGGTCGTCTACAGAAACACACAATTCCAGCACTGAGCAGCTGATCTCCAGGCTTTTTATCTTCATCTGGACTCTAATCAATGTGCTGGTGAACTGCCTGGAAATAAGCCCTCTCCTCCTGCCATTCTGGCTCATACTTTCTATCCAGTTGAAAGGGTATGACATAAAGTCACTGTAAGCTGGGAATGTTTCTGAGCTCTCCATTCAAGCATCCTGAGCATCTTCCAATGCGAGTGTTTTCTTTCTTGCAGACTTGCTCAGCTCCTCTGTGCCTGAGCCAAGACTTCCCCATGTTCTCTGCAGGCACAAGGTACCATGGCTCTGCTGAAGGTCATATGCTTGTGTCTGACTGCTGAGGATCTCATACATCATTTTCCAGCCATAAGGGAGGGACGGTCCAATAACCCTGAAGTGAGACCTACGAGATCTCAGCTGTCTTCTAAAACTTCAGGCACGTCATGGCACTTCCCCACTTTGTGTCTGGTTTTCCCTTCCTATGCTCTGGCTTATCTGCAAGCCTTTAAGTTCTTAAAAGGAAGAGCTGGTTTATATTATGCATCTGGACAGTGTCTAAGACAGGAGGGCCCCAGTTTGATTAGGGTCTCCTGTGACTACCGTGATACAAATACTGCTAATAAAATGCTTTTGAGTCAGAAAAAGGCAGAGATGCTTCTTACCCAGTTACCTTGGGACAGTCTAGGAGAGGTGAGATTGTCAACCAGACTCAAGGTATCCCAGCTTGACCCAAGCTGGCACGGACAACCCTTTGAGCTGTCCTTTCAGTGCTGCAAGCTGAACTTAGGAAGAGCTGTGCTCATCTGCGCAATGCCTGCCTGTGCCTGCAGTGCTTTCCTCATCCAAATACACCACGCATTTGCCTTCCCAAAGTCAGGACCTGCTTCTGTTAGCAGTAATTAATCACTTTATAGCAAGTCTTTTATTATTATGAACACAGCAGATGTGTTTCCATTAATAGGTCCCCAAGTGAGCCTTACCCAGCATCGCTGATAATTAATGAAGGAGATTACGTGGCCTAAATAGCATTTTTGTTTTCAGCATCCTCCCATTTCTCTCTGCACCACCAAGTCAGCAAACACAACAAAGTGGGGATCTTGTTGGGGGCTCAGATCCAGTACATAAGGTAAACCTGCTGCCAACTCATAAAACATGTCCACTAGCTGCATGTGATTAATAAGAGCTAAAACTCTCCTTGGTATTTTTACATGGATCTGAAACAAAACATTGAAAACAAGCAGGGAGATGTCTTTATACTGTAGCGGTAATTCAAAGCTCTCCACTTCCCCAATTAACCTCAATATTTGAGCAATGAGAGGGCAGGCAGCTGGCTCCCCAGGGACCTGTCTCTGTCTCCAGAATGGGGAAATTTTTCAAGCTGGTTGCCATTAAAAAGTCATCACTCCCAACAGTGGCTGAGAGCTAGCGAGTCTTTGGGTGCTTATAAAACACTGTCTGACTAATGACAGCAATCAGGAGGGCTACCCAGCAGTGGCATGTGAGCTTTCTCCACGTGAAGCAGCCTGGTCATGTCAACTTGGCCATGTCTACCGTGGGTGCAGCTGCATGAGCACAGAGTCAGGGCCACAGTAGGCTGCTGGAGTTAGGCAGAGCATCAACCGAGCGTCACACATGGCTGGGAGCTGCAGATCCCTGCTGAGTGCTGACTCTTGGTAGGCATCCAAGATAGGGTGGGCATGTGGGCATGTTCCTGGTGATGCTCTCCACCTGTCTCACAGGATTACAGGATGTTAAGGGTTGGAAAGGACCCAAGGAGATCATTGAGTCCACACCTCTGCCAGAGCAGGACAATATTATCTAGCACAGATCACAGAGGAACACATCCAGACAGGCCTGGAAAGGCTTCAGAGAAGGAGACTCCACAACCTCTCTGGGCAGCCTGTGCCAGTGCTCTGGGACCCTTCCAGTAAAGAAGTTCCCTCTTCTGTTGAGGTGGAACCTCTTTTGCTCCAACTTACACCCTTTGGTCCTTGTCCTGTCCCAGGGAGCAGTGAGCAGAGCCTGTTCCCCTCTCCTGGCCAGCCCTCAGGTATTTATAAACGTTTATCAAATCCCCTCTAAGTCTTCTCTTTTCCAGACTAAAAAGTCCCAAGTGTCTCAGCCTCTCCTCATAAAACATGCCCTCCAGTCCCTTAATCATCCTCGTAGCCTCCATCTCCCTTGCAATGATCAACAATAAAAGCTCTGCTCTGACATGAAGCCTCTGACATCTCTGCTCTGACACAGAGCTTCTGACTGTTCCCTGACAGCAGGCAGTCACCACAGGTAGCAGAAACAGGGCATAGCTGCCCTTTCACAGCATGAGAAGTTTCATGAAGAGGACATTTTCCAAAGGATATTCAGACCCTGCAATAATTTTTGCTCCTCTATATTATTTCTAGAACCAGATTCCTTCTATCCAAATATCTTCCTCAACCATTTTCCATTCAGCCCTGTCTGAAAGTTACTGAAATTGTGCCTTTACCTAACTTGGATCTTAAAAGCAGGTAATTAAGAGGCTCCATCTACTCCTTATTCCCAGCACAGTGAATAGAGGAAGCAGTTCCTTGTATTATACAGACAGGGAAAAAAAAAATCCTGTGCCTTTCAAATAAGTCCTCCAGGATTCATAAGGAGCACCTCCACTGTATAAACTTCTTGTATAATTTTAAAGTCCAGGAGGATCATCTCATAAATTCTATAGATCTGTCTTGCACTGTCTGTGCAATAAAGGATATTAAAATATGTTGTGTCTGCAGTATGGAACCACTGGAGAGGGAGTTCAGGCATTCAGGATGGAGCATTTAACCATTAGGCAGTGACAAACTGGCCTCACTCCTAAAAGCAAGGTGGGAGTGCAGTCACACTCAAAAATCACAGGGTATTATTGCTCTGTAGACCACAGTCACTCACCAGCGGCTTTCAGGTCCCTGCACAAGATGCTTGAGGTATGACAGAATGGAAACATGATAAACTGTCCTTCTCACCCCCAGCAAAACAACTTCAGCAGAGGGGAGGGGAAAAAACCCCACACACCAGCAGAGAGATAACGACCTCAGCTGCCTCCCTTTCAAACCAACCCAAAGGAGAGGCTGCACTTTTAATTAAAGCCCAATTAAGCGAGGGAATCACATCTGGGCTGCTGCTGCTCCGCGGCTCCTAACCGCAGCGTGCGTGAGGTTACGTCAAGGACTTGCTTGTCAACTTTGCTTTGACTCACATATGGGACTGGGTAGGAAAGAAAACCCAAGAGTTTTTACTTTCTGCAGTAAAAGCCAAGCTAACATAAAATGAGATTAATGGCAGCAGCACTGAGTGCTTTCATTTCCCAATGAACTTTCTCAACAGGACCAGTAATCAAGATCAGGTTGGGGGTATTTTTTTTCCTCTCTTTTTCATTTTTTTTTTCCCTTTCCCTTTTTTTAATTTCAGTTAAAGAAGAAAAAAAAAACCAACAACCTTTCATCAGAGAAAAGAAAGATACTTAAAATACATAGACACATCTGTTCCCCCATATTCACAACATTACGTCCCTCTCCATGTGATGCGCCGTGAATCATCTCAGTGTGTTTTGCTTTATAGTTCTGCACCAGTCCAATTCCTTATGACTATTACTGTAATAATAATATTTTCCAATTCCACAGCACTTTTCATTTTGAGTGTCTCCAGTGCAAGAAACTGTAACCAGAAGTGAAGTGTGTTGAACCCATTGCGAGAGCAAGATAAAGGAAGGCGCAGCTGTAATTGCTGCAATTAGAACCTGTCTTCTGATGGGAAGAAGTTAACAGTGCATATAATATCTTCTTTTTTTTTTCAAAGCAAACATGTAATTTTCACTGCCTTTTAGTTAAATGAACAAGGATTTGTCATCTCCTTTTTTAATGCTTGGCAAAGCAAGGCTCAGAGCACCTTACAAATGCTTTTCATAGAACCAAGCAGGTTGGAAGAGACCTTCAAGCTCAGCCAGGCCAGCCTAGCACCCAGCCCTAGCCAGTCAACCAGACCATGGCACTAAGTGCCTCAGCCAGGATTTTCTTTAACACTTCCAGGGATGGTGACTCCACCACCTCCCTGGGCAGCCCATTCCAATGCCAATCACTCTCTCTCTGACAACAACTTCCTCCTAACATCCAGCCTAGACCTGCCCTGGCACAACTTGAGACTGTGTCCCATTCTTCTGTTGCTGCTTGCCTGGCAGAAGAGCCCAACCCCACCTGGCTACAGCCTCCCTTCAGGTAGTTGCAGACAGCAATGAGGTCACCCCTGAGCCTCCTTTTCCTCCAGGCTGCACATCCCCAGCTCCCTCAGCCACTCCTCACAGGGCTGTGCTCCATGCCCCTCACCAGCTTCTTCGCTCTTCTCTGGACACCTTCCAGCATCTCAACATCTCTCTTGAATTGGATACAGCACTCAAGGTGTGGCCTGACCAGTGTTGAGTACAGGGGAAGAATAACCTCCCTTGTCCTACTGCCCACACTCTTCCAAGCCAAGATGCCATTTCCTCTCCTGCCCACCTGGGCACACTGCTGCCTCATGTTCACCTACTCTCTACCAGCACCTCAAGGTCCCTCTCTGCCTGGCTGCTCTCCAGCCACTCTGGCTGTAACAGTGCTTGGAATGGTAATCAGAGATGTTCCTTTTGTTCCCAATGGATTAGTTAGACTGCATCTCAGACACTCTGGATTAGTGGGGATTAATCCAAGTACCAAAGCCATATCTACAAGCTTCCAGTCAGTGGAAAAAACACAAAACTTGGACATCTGCACTGGTTTTATAGGAACTGTTAATCTGCCTTGGCAGCAATAATTAACAGTTCCTCGAAAGATATTGATCCTGTTTTATTTGACCATGTGTCTTAAACACTGCAGGAGGACAAAAGTCTTGCTTGTCTTTCAAAGAATCAAAGAATCAAACAGGTTGGAAGAGACCTCCAAGATCATTCAGTCCAACCTAGCACCCAGTCCTAGCCAGTCAACCAGACCATGGCACTAAGTGCCTCATCCAGGTTTGTCTTGAACACCTCCAGGAATGGTGATTCCACCACCTCCCTGGGCAGCCCATTCCAGTGGCAATCACTCTTTCCAAGAAGAATTTATTCCTAATGTCCAGCCTAAACTTGCCCTGGTACAGCTTGAGGCTGTGTCCTCTTGTTCTGTCAATAATCAACTAACCTATGGCACTGAGTGCCTCATCCAGCCTCTTTTTAAACTCCTCCAGGGATGGTGACTCCACCACCTCCCTGGGCAGCCCATTCCAATGCCAATCACTCTCTCTGACAGCAACTTCCTCCTCACATCCAGACTAGACCTCCCCTGGCACAACATGAGACTGTGTCCCCTTCTTCTGTTGCTGCTTGCCTGGCAGAAGAGGCTAACCCCACCTGGCTGCAGCCTCCCTTCATGTAGCTGCAGACAGCAATGAGCTCTGCCCTGAGCCTCCTCTTCTGCAGGCTGCACACCCCCAGCTCCCTCAGCCTCTCCTCTTTGCTACCAACACCCAACAGGAGCAGAGGAATCTTCTCTGCAGCAAGAAATGATATTATTAGAAAACAAGTTGGGGGGGGGGGGGGAGAGGAAGAAAGGAAATTAAAAGAGAAGAAAGAGCAAGAATCCTTGATTCAATTAAGTCTTAGTCATGTAAATAGTTGGGAGTTTCCAGAAAGCAATGTCTTTATAGCAGGATGCCAATGTAGTGTATAATTAAAATGTAAAATATGAAGGAAGGTGGCCAAGCCTTTGATTATAAACAAGATTTTCCTAACCCAACCCATGACTTGGCAGTTTGATCCTGAAATTTATCAACAGGAAAAGGTGCTGATTTCTTTTTTTGGCCTGGACTGGAAAAATAAGTGAGTTTGTAGAGCCACAAATCTTGTTCACAAACTTTATTTGCTCATTACAAAGGCTTTTAGTATTTGATCCCACTTGAAACGAGAAGGACTTTGCTGGAAGGGGTTTTTTTTTGTTTTGTTTGATTGGTTGCTTCTATAAAAGCTGCTTCCCTATTGTATAATAGGAAAGGCAAAGCAAAGCAATCAGCTTTTACATAACAACAATTTAATTACAATCATTTCATTTGGCTTTACTGTGCTGGACCAAAATGATAACAAACCTAAGCCTGGCATTGGCAGCAAATACCAGGGTTTAGCACAGAGGAATCCCAAAATGTCATTCAACTTTTTCTCCAGTTTCCCCACCAGCATTCCTGAGGGAGTTCATTGTCAAGCCCCACACAGCTCTGTGATTATTTATGCCCTCTTCTGGTTTGGAAATCAAATGGATCCATTGACTGGAGGTGATTGATTGGATCATCATTTAACAAGGCTGATGAGGGGGCCTGGAGCACAGCCCTGTGAGGAGAAGCTGAGGGAGCTGGGGGGGTGCAGCCTGCAGCAGAGGAGGCTCAGGGCAGACCTCATTGCTGTCTACAACTCCCTGAAGAGAGGCTGTAGCTAGGAGGGGTTGGGCTCTTCTTCCAGGCAAGCAGCAACAGAACAAGAAGACAAAGCCTCAAGCTGTGCCAGGGCATGTTTAGGCTGGACATTAGGAGGACTTTCTTCTTGGAAAGAGTGACTGGCATTGGAATGGGCTGCCCAGGGAAGGTGGTGAAGTCCCCATCCCTGGAGGTGTTTAAAAAGAGGCTGGATGAGGCACTTAGTGCCATAGGTTAGTTAATTAGTGACAGAAGAAGAGGACACAGCCTCAAGCTGTGCCAAGGAAGGTTTAGGCTGGACATTAGGAAGACATTCTTCTTGGAAAGAGTGATTAGCATTGGAATGGGCTGCCCAGGGAGGTGGGGGAATCACCATCCCTGAGGTGTTGAGTTAATTAGAAGGGTTAGGTGTTAGGTTGGACTGGATATCTTAGAGGTCTTTTCCAACCTGGTTAATTCTGTGTTTCTGTGATCAGTTGTGTTTTACTATATAGATACAATATCATCAAGCAGAGTCAAACACTGAGAACCTGATAATTACAGAATGACAGAATTATGGAGGCTGGAATAGACCTCTGAGCTCATTAAGTCCAGCCTATGACCTAACACTACCACATGGACCAGACCATGGCACTAAGTGTCACATCCAATCTTTCCTTAAGCACTTCCAGAGACAGTGATTCCACCACCTCCCTGGGCAGTCCATTCCAGTGTCTAATTCCCCTTTCCCTGAGGAAGTGCTTCCTAACATCCAACTCACACCTCCCCTGATGCAGCTTCAGTCTTGCCTCAAGTCGCCCCACCCAAAGTCTCTAACTCCAGGAAGAGGTTTTTTGTTTCCCATGGACTTCAAGCATTGGATGAGGCTGAATGTTTAAATGCCTTCTCAATTTTAAAATGGCTTTTATTTTATGACACTTTCCCTTGCATGAAAGTAGTCATTAAATGGACTATTGTAAGCAATAAATCTTACACAAAGTAGAAAGGGTGACCAGAAAGGAAAGGCTTTTCAAACATGAACTTCTGTTTCTTATAAAGCTCCTTCTGCAGTCATCAAGTCTTATGGAACTGGCTGAAAGATGAATCCAGCTCTGACAGGACATTTCCACCCAAGTTCTTCAGCAGCCTCTTCAGCCATGAGCCTCCAACAGCAGAAATGTCCTTAGCCAACAGTGGGTGCTCAGCTCTATCTGAGCACCAAGCTGACAAAAGAGAGACAATCTGTACTGAAAGCTGCACAGAGCCAAGCAGCTTGGTGATCCCTGAAGTTAGCACTCCAAATGGATTACTGCTGATGCCTCTGTTGGGTGCTACTGTGAAAAAGCTGAAGATGAGCCAGCAGTGTGCCCAGGTGGCCAAGAGAGCCAATAGCATCCTGGCCTGGCTCAGGAACTGTGTGGCCAGCAGGACAAGGGAGGTGATTCTGTCCCTGTGCTCAGCACTGCTCAGGCCACACCTTGAGTGCTGTGTCCAGTTCTGGGCCTCTCAATTCAAGAGAGATATTGAAGTACTGGAATATATCCAGAGAAGGGCAACAAAGCTGGTGAGGTGCCTGGAGCAGAGCCCTGTGAGGAGAGGCTGAGGGAGCTGGGGGTGTGCAGCCTGCAGAAGAGGAGGCTCAGGGCAGAGCTCATTGCTGTCTGCAGCTACCTGAAGGGAGGCTGTAGCCAGGTGGGGTTGGGCTCTGCTGCCAGGCAAGCAGCAACAGAACAAGGGGACACAGTCTGGAGTTGTTCCAGGGCAGGTCTAAGCTGGATGTTGTTAGGAAGTTGTTGTCAGAGAGAGTGATTGGCATTGGAATGGGCTGCCCAGGGAGGTGATGGAGTCACTGTGCCTGGAGGTGTTCAAGAGAAGCCTGGATGAGGCACTTAGTGCCATGGTCTGGTTGCTTGGCTAGGGCTGGGTGCTAGGTTGGCCTGGCTGAGCTTGGCCGTCTCTTCCACCCTGGTTGATTCTGTAATTCTATGAAGGAATGAAAAAAAAAGATGGACACAACTCCTGTCCTTCTCACTGAACAGTGGAAAGGTTCCACACACCCAAAAAAGCCACAGATTTGAGCTTCATTTGTGCTTCCAAGTAGGAGTCTCCAAATATCTGCGATGTGCAGGCTAAGGTCTCTGTTCATTGTCCTGTTGGGCATTTGTTTTTCCCTTGTAGCGCTGTGTGAAGCTCAGGCTTTACTTTTTTATCCACAATTTGTTAAGATCAGTACAAGATTTGCTCCATTCCCCCCAGTCCTGTCACTCCCTGACAGCCTAAAAAGTCCCTCCCTAGCTTTTTTGGAGGCCACTTCAGATCTTGATCATCAACATGCCTGGAAAACACAAGCAAGCAAAAAATTAACTCATGAGATATTGTTCACCTCAACCTCTCCCAAGTGTGTTTGTGTGTTTTAATGCAGCCCTGAGCACAGCCACATCTTTAACACAGCATTCAGCAGGCTGTGATAGAGCAGTCGAGACTGTTGGCAGCTACGATCTGGTTTCCATTTCTTTGAGTGCAAGCTTCAGGGTGTGGAAACTTTCTACTTCCTTGGAAACTCTTCTGAAAACGGGTTTTCACTCAATTCAGCCTCTAAGTGTTTAAGAGGTGACTGAAATTCTGAAAGTGGAGTGACTGTTTTAGTGCCATTGGCAACCTCGGGAAGTTTCTCACTATGTGAAGGAAAAGGAGGTGGGGGAGGGTGGGGGGGGGGGAGAAATCTCCATTATTAAAAGTCTAAGTCAGGATTTTCAGTGAGCTCCTTCCCTCGCTCTTCCCCTCTGCTCCTTTGAAAAGCAGGAGGTGAAAATAGCAGCAGACTACTCACTTTGGCATATTATTCAGCCTCTTCATCAGCGTTTCTACCCCTGCAGTCTACTCGTGTTCGCTTGCTGCTGTTGCTCAGCACAGCTGATTCGGTGCAATTGGCTGAAAGGTGGGTTTTAAACACAGGCACAAAGAAAAGACAAGGGAAAAAAGAAAGGGAAGAGAAGGGAAGAGAAGGGAAGAGAAGGGAAGAGAAGGGAAGAGAAGGGAAGAGAAGGGAAGAGAAGGGAAGAGAAGGGAAGAGAAGGGAAGAGAAGGGAAGAGAAGGGAAGAGAAGGGAAGAGAAGAGAAGAGAAGAGAAGAGAAGAGAAGAGAAGAGAAGAGAAGAGAAGAGAAGAGAAGAGAAGAGAAGAGAAGAGAAGAGAAGAGAAGAGAAGAGAAGAGAAGAGAAGAGAAGAGAAGAGAAGAGAAGAGAAGAGAAGAGGGAAAAGAAAGGAGAAAGGAGAAAGGAGAAAGGAGAAAGGAGAAAGGAGAAAGGAGAAAGGAGAAAGGAGAAAGGAGAAAGGAGAAAGGAGAAAGGAGAAAGGAGAAAGGAGAAAGGAGAAAGGAGAAAGGAGAAAGGAGAAAGGAGAAAGGAGAAGAGAGGAGAGGAGAGGAAAGGAAAGGAAAGGAAAGGAAAGGAAAGGAAAGGAAAGGAAAGGAAAGGAAAGGAAAGGAAAGGAAAGGAAAGGAAAGGAAAGGAAAGGAAAGGAAAGGAAAGGAAAGGAAAGGAAAGGAAAGGAAAGGAAAGGAAAGGAAAGGAAAGGAAAGGAAAGGAAAGGAAAGGAAAGGAAAGGAAAGGAAAGGAAAGGAAAGGAAAGGAAAGGAAAGGAAAGGAAAGGAAAGGAAAGGAAAGGAAAGGAAAGGAAAGGAAAGGAAAGGAAAGGAAAGGAAAGGAAAGGAAAGGAAAGGAAAGGAAAGGAAAGGAAAGGAAAGGAAAGGAAAGGAAAGGAAAGGAAAGGAAAGGAAAGGAAAGGAAAGGAAAGGAAAGGAAAGGAAAGGAAAGGAAAGGAAAGGAAAGGAAAGGAAAGGAAAGGAAAGGAAAGGAAAGGAAAGGAAAGGAAAGGAAAGGAAAGGAAAGGAAAGGAAAGGAAAGGAAAGGAAAGGAAAGGAAAGGAAAGGAAAGGAAAGGAAAGGAAAGGAAAGGAAAGGAAAGGAAAGGAAAGGAAAGGAAAGGAAAGGAAAGGAAAGGAAAGGAAAGGAAAGGAAAGGAAAGGAAAGGCACTTCACTCCAGAAAATGTTCAGCACCCTCCAAGTAGGCAGATTTTGCCTGGATCTATCTCGCGACTAAAAGGATCTTCTAAAAGAACGTAGTAACAGGACACAATCAATGGACCCGAGGTAGAAAATCCCATAGTAGTGGATCAATTTCACACAAGTTGAAGGGTCTGAAGTTAGATATCTATTTAAAGCTGATTGCCTGCAACTTCTTTCGAGTCACTGGTGGTGGGAGATGACTGCTTTCAAGGGTGATTCAGCCCATCCGGTGCTGGGTGGATGAATCACCCTCTGGATGCTCTTCCCATTCCCTGCTGACAGTGGCAGAAAGTAGCTGATCTCAGGCCATGTGCCACTCTGAAATGGCTGCTGCCAAGCAGGACGGGTGCTGGGCACAGGTTTCTCTCCCCTCATGTTGTCAATGTGCGTGCTGCAAGGCTCGGGGATGCTCCTCTGCTTGATGCTCCATCTGCCATGGGGCAACAAGGGCAAGAGCCAACATTCTGCTGCCTTACACATACACGAGATCAGCAGCAGCCTACAGAGCATTAAATAAGTAAAAGTAAGCCCATTCTTATTAATAGGTAGATATTAGCTGGAGAAGAAACAGAGAGTTCTGTGGCTGTTGAGTACTAAAGTAATCCTCCAGAGCTGGGCTAAGTGGAAAATTGCATGAGTTAAAAATCCATTGTATTATTGAGACTTCTAGCAGATATTAGCACATTAAGAGAGAGAAAGGAATAAAATAACTCAGAAAGTCAAAGGCAGAGGGAAAGCCAGCATCCCTCAGTGTTTATTCAGGAAAAGAAAGAACATCTGCCTTCTTCAAGTTACTGCAGACAGTTCTGGAGCCCTCAGCACAAAAAGGGCATGGAAGGGTTGGAGCCAGTCCAGAGGAGGCCACCAAGATGCTGAGAGGGCTGCAGCAGCTCTGCTGTGAGCACAGGCTGAGAGAGTTGGGGCTTTGCAGCCTGGAGAAGAGAAGGCTTCCAGGAGACCTTGGAGTGACCTTCCAGGATCTGAAGGGGGCTACAGGAAGGCTGGAGAGGGACTATTGACAAGGTTTTGTAATGACAGGACGAGGAGGAATGGGTTTGAATTGGCAGAAGGGAGATTGAAACTGGATGTTTAAGAAGTTTTTTCCAGAGAGGGTGGTGAGACACTGGCACAGGCTGAGGGTGGTGAGACACTGGCACAGGTTGAGGGTGGTGAGACACTGGCACAGGTTGAGAGTGGTGAGACACTAGCACAGGTTGAGAGTGGTGAGACACTGGCACAGGCTGAGGATGGTGAGACACTGGCACAGGTTGAGAGTGGTGAGACACTGGCACAGGTTGCCCAGGGAGGTTGTGGAGCACAGAAGCACCCAATGTGATCTTTGATCTTTGATCACATTGGGTGCTTCTGTGCTCCACAACCTCCCTGGAGGTGTTCAAGGCCAGCTTGGATGAGGTCTTGAGCAACCTCTTCTAGTGGGAGGTGTCCCTGCCTATGGCAGGGAGTTGAAACTGGATGATCTTTGAGGTCCCTTCCAACCTAAACCATTCTCTGATTCTATCCCTTCAGCCTCCTCTTCTCCAGACTCATTTCAGCTGGTGTAGCACACAGCAGTGAAACCTGTGTCCAAACAGCTTTCCCTCTTCCTGAATTTCCAGCTGGCACAGCTGGCTGGGGAAAGCTTCTGCTGCCAGTGATATTCTTGTGTGGTGTGTAACAAGACAGCCATAAGCTTTTATGACCTTTCTGGGGAGCTGAGTCTGATTTGTGTCCCCACTTAACTTAGGTCTCTTAATCTTGTCCTAATCTCACTTTTTTTTCCCCCTTTGGTTTTCTTTGTTCATGAATCTTTTTGGGTTTGGGTTTGGGTTTTGGTCTTGCTTTTGTTTTGTTTCCACTCTGCTTTGAGATCTTGACATTCCTTACCTTCATTATGCAAGATAAAAACGAATACTAAACAAACTAACCTTGGGATGGTTAAAGAAATAACTCTTTTCCCAATGGAAATATCTGGAATTCCTCAGCAATACCATGAGAAACTAATCTTGAATTTCCTGATTTTACAGCATGATTCATGGGGTTTGACTCAAGAAAAAGTAAACTTGTTAATTATAGTTCAAGTGGCTGATTTTTACTTTTGAACCAAATACTATCTCTCTCTTTCTTTCTTTCTTTCTTTCTTTCTTTCTTTCTTTCTTTCTTTCTTTCTTTCTTTCTTTCTTTCTTTCTTTCTTTCTTTCTTTCTTTCTTTCTTTCTTTCTTTCTTTCTTTCTTTCTTTCTTTCTTCCTTCCTTCCTTCCTTCCTTCCTTCCTTCCTTCCTTTCTTTCTTTCTTTCTTTCTTTCTTTCTTTCTTTCTTTCTTTCTTTCTTTCTTTCTTTCTTTCTTTCTTTCTTTCTTTCTTTCTTTCTTTCTTTCTTTCTTTCTTTCTTTCTTTCTTTCTTTCTTCCTTCCTCCCTCCCTCCCTCCCTCCCTCCCTCCCTCCCTCCCTTCCTTTCTTTCTTTCTTTCTTTCTTTCTTTCTTTCTTTCTTTCTTTCTTTCTTTCTTTCTTTCTTTCTTTCTTTCTTTCTTTCTTTCTTTCTTTCTTTCTTTCTTTCTTTCTTTCTTTCTTTCTTTCTTTCTTTCTTTCTTTCTTTCTTTCTCCCTTCCTTCCTTCCTTTCTTTCTTTCTTTCTTTCTTTCTTTCTTTCTTTCTTTCTTTCTTTCTTTCTTTCTTTCTTTCTTTCTTTCTTTCTTTCTTTCTTTCTTTCTTTCTTTCTTTCTTTCTTTCTTTCTTTCTTCCTCCCTTCCTTCCTTCCTTCCTTCCTTCCTTCCTTCCTTCCTTCCTCCCTCCCTCCCTCCCTCCCTCCCTCTCTCCCTCCCTCCCTCCCTCTCTCCCTTCCATCTTCTCTTTCTCTGTCTCTGTCTCTCTCTCTCTTCTTCCCTCCCTTCCTCCCTTTCTCCCTTCCTCCCTTCCTTTCTTTCACTTCCTTCATTCCTTCCTTTCTCTCTTTCTCTCTTTCTCTCTCGCTTCCGTCCTCCCTTCCTACCAGCCTTCCTTCCTTCCTTCCTTCCTTCCTTCCCTCCTTCCCTCCTTCCTTCCTCTCCTTCTCTCTCTCTTTCTTCCCCTCTCTCTCTGTCTCCCTCTTTTCCTTCCTCCATTCTTCCATTTCTCCCTCTCTTCCTTTCTTTCCCTTCCTTCTTTCCTTCCTTTCTTCCTCTCTTTCTATCTTCCTTCCTTCCTCCCTCCCTCCCTCCCATGGTCTGGCTGACAGCATGAGGGTGGTAAGCCTCTGGAATAGGTTGCCCAGGGATGTTGTGGATGCCTCCTCTCTGGGATGTTCAAGACCAAGTCGGATGAAAGCTTGAGTAGCTGAGTTGGAAGATGTCCCTGCCCATGATGGGGAGGTTGGAGTAGATGATCTTTGAGGTCCTGTCCAACCTGAGCTAATCTATGATTGTCTGCTGCTTGAGACCTGAGAGGAGCCTGAAGAGAGTGAAATAATAACAAAGACCTTGAAAGAAAACACTGGAACCTAAAAACCAAACAAACCCCACAGGCAAATCTATCCATCCAAGGATCCATCTCATCAATGGAAGTATGAGAGGTAGCAAAGCAAGTGGTGGAAGTGGGAGAGCTTGAGAGCTCATCTAAAGAAGATACTCTAGTGTATTATGCTCCCTTCTGGCAGCATGGTGAGGAGAGATTGCTGTCAGAGAGGAGGATTAGCAGAGAAGAAAGGCAAACAGGAAAGAAAGAACAGAAAATGTGCCAGGCTTGAGCGTGAGGAAAGGTCAGCAGAGCTACACATGTCCTCCTTGGTGGTGTAGCAACATCAAATGAAGCAAACTGCATCTAGCAGTTTCTCTGGAGGCAAGAAGGGATGTTGAGGCCAGCAAGCAGCCTCATGTCAGTCAAGAGCCTGCATTGATGCACAGGTCTCATGGTAGAACCTTACAGGTAGAACTGTAAGGTGATGGAGGCCTGGGGACAAAAGACTCCAGCACAGAGTCATGAAATTGATGAAGGAAGTGGAACATCTTCCTTATGAGGAGAGCCTGAGGGAGCTGGGGCTTGGAGCTTGGAGAGGAGGAGACTCAGGGGTGACCTCATTCATGTGTATAAGTATGTGCAGAGTGCCAGGAGGCTGGAGCCAGGCTCTGCTGGGTGATGCCCAGGGACAGGACAAGGGGCAGTGGGTTGAAGTTGAGGCATAGGAGGTTCCGTGTGAACCTGAGGAGGAATTTTTTCCCTGTGAGGGTGAGAGAGCACTGGAAGAGGCTGCCCAGGGGGGTTGTGGAGTCTCTCTCTCTGGAGATATTCAAGAGCCATCTGGATGCCTTCCAGTGTGATCTGGTCTAGATGCTGCTGCTCTGGCATGGGGGTTGGACCAGATGAGCTTTTGAGGTCCCTTCCAGCCCCTGGCATTCTGTGATTCCCTGATTCTAAACCAAGGGAATAAAGCAGCATTGTGCAGCCTTGTGTTACCAACCAACGTATGTGAGGGCTCAGTAAGGACTGTGAGGAGGAAAAATATCCATTACTGAGGACAAGAAAGAGTTGGAAACAACGGGATCAGGTTATCAGGCACCTCCCAGCATTGCCCTCACCCTGCCTGTGCCCGGCCTTGATGGCAGCACTGCCCCTGCCCTGCCTGGAGCAGCTCCTCGCTGCAGCTGCTGGTGGTGCAGCTCGCAGCAGTGATGGATGGACTGATGGGATCCCCATTCTCACACTTTCCAACATACATCTGCAAATCCTAAGAGGGACAAATGCAGAGCAGCTGCCAATTGGCCTTACAGATTTGGGAGGGCTAACATCCAGTTGGCGTCCAGCAGGTTATTCACACTGGAGCAGGAAGCAAACTTCTTGCTGCAATTACCCACCAGTTTCTACTGTTTACCCCAGGAGTAAACGAATTGCTGCTGTAAAACACCCCTCCCACCAGGGCCAGGAGGAAAGCATGGAAGAAACCAATGTCAGCCAGCTGGTCAGTGACCAAACAACTGGCCAGTGGCCAACTGGCATCTCATGTGGTGTTTGCAAAGGAAGAGGGCTCAAGTGCCTGGCTGCAGATAACCTGCCTGGAATTTTCCCTTGTTTGCCCTGCACACACACCAAATGTCACCTGCTAAAGCAGTGGTTCCTTGGTGGCCTGACAGGAGTGTGGCAATCAGAACAGATCTTCACCCTTCCACAGAGTCAAAGGGAAACAAGAGAAACATGGAGCACCTCTCCTATGAGCACAGACTGAAAGAGTTGGGGCTGTGCAGGCTGGAGCAGAGGAGGCTCCCAGGTGACCTTCTTGTGGCCTTGCCAGCATCTGAAGGGGGCTACAAAAAAGCTGGGGAGGGACTTGTAAGGCTGTGAGGGAGTGACAGGAGTGGGGGGAATGGAGCAAAGCTGGAGGTGGGGAGAGTGAGGCTGGAGGTGAGGAGGAAGTTGCTGAGCATGAGAGTGGTGAGAGGCTGGAATGGGTTGCCCAGGGAAGTGGTTGAGGCCCCATGGCTGGAGGTGTTTGAGGTCAGGCTGGCTGAGGCTGTGTGCAGCCTGCTCTAGGGTAGGGTGTCCCTGGGCATGGCAGGGGGATTGGAACTGGCTGCTCCTTGTGGTCCCTTCCAACCCTGACTGATTCTATGATTCTATGAAACCTGGAGGAGGGTTAGAAGATTCCCTTTGACATGTGCAGTGGGCATCTCTCTGCGATCCAGCCCTTAATGCCACCTGCCACCAGATATCTTGAGCCTGTTTTCTTCTGTTATATTTGCTTGCAAGAGACAGAGCAGGATCTTGTCCCACATCTATGAATGAGTTTGCCAGACAAGAAAAAGAACAAAGCTCTGCCTTGCAGCCCTTGACCCCTGCCTTTCACTTGTTGCCACAGGTTATCTCAACTCCTCAATCCCTTTGAGAGGAAGTGGTTGTGGAGTCTCCTTCTCCTGGAGACTTTCAAAACTCATTTGGACATGATCCTGATCTCCTCTAAGTGAACCTGTTTTAGCAGGGAGGCTGTACTTGGTGATCCCCAGAGGTCCCTTCTGACCCTCACTGTTCATTGACTTGTGTGATTTCACACACTTGGGATGTGTCAGGCCACAACTTGGGTACTGTGTCCAGTTCTGGGCTCCTCAGTTCAAAAGAGATGTTGAGGTGCTGGAATGTGTCCAGAGAAGGGCAACAGACCTGGTGAGGGGCCTGGAGCACAGCCCTGTGAGGAGAGGCTGAGGGAGCTGGGGGTGTGCAGCCTGCAGAAGAGGAGGCTCAGGGCAGAGCTCATTGCTGTCTGCAGCTACCTGAAGGGAGGCTGTAGCCAGGTGGGGTTGAGCTCTTCTGCCAGGCAAGCAGCAACAGATCAAGGGGACACATTGTTAAGTTGTGGCAGGGGAGGTCTAGGCTGGATGTTGTTAGGAAGTTGTTGTCAGAGAGAGTGATTGGCATTGGAATGGGCTGCCCAGGGAGGTGGTGGAGTCACTGTCCCTGGAGATGTTGAAGCAAAGCCTGGATGAGGCACTTAGTGCCATGGTCTGGTTGCTTGGCTGGGGCTGGGTGCTAGGTTGGGCTGGCTGAGCTTGGCTGTCAGCAGCATGGTGCATCACTCCCAGCCATGCAGCTCTCCAGCAGCTTTGCATCCCATTCAAGACCAGGCAGCCTGAACGGAGCCAGTGCACCTCTGGTTTCAGCTGTAACCCCAGAGGAGGATCTGACAGGAGTGCCTCTTAATTGCAGTGCCCTCTGTAATCACTCTGTTTCTTCCTTTCTAAATTCTGCTCACAGTGGCAGGGCCAATTTTGGATACCAGGAGTAAATATCATTTGTTTTTTTCCTTTACTCTTGTTATCCCAGCAGAGAGGAGTGACAGGAGTGAGTCACTGTGGTGTTTTGCAAAACATCTCAGGGAAAGTGTTTGTCTGACAGAGAGAGAAACTTAGACCCAGGAGAGGTGACAGGATCCTCGAGAGCCTCCCAGAAAGTATGGAGATGGAATATTCCAGCACAGACAAACAGTGATAAGCAATAAAAAGCAGCTATCTCCAGAGCTGTTTGAGTGCTTGACTTCTGCCTGGTAGATATTAGCAATTGTATCAGATTGCATGCCTGATTTTTCCTCTTTTTCCATGAGGAATGATGCTGAGCTCAGCAGCTCAACTCCCCCCATGCTAACCTCCTGTTCAAGCTGAGCTTTGCAGAGTTTAACAGCCATCATCCCTCTCCCAAGGAGGAATCCCTGCACCTCTGGCCCTGTTCCCACCTCCTCAGCTTGCCACCCAGGTCTGGGGAGTGCCAAGGACACACAGCAAGATGCCCACTTGCTCCTTGCACAGGTGGGAAGGGTTCACAGGAGAGCTGGAGAAGAGCCTCCATAAAATAGTGAGCAGAAGTGGAAGGGTTCAATGTTCTTGCATTTCTGTGGAGCATTTCAGCCAGTTGTCATGAGCCTCACAGCTTGAATCTGTCCTAGGGTAAGGAAATATCTGCCAAGGTGTACTTGCTGGGATGTTAGGAGGAAGTTCTTGACACAGAGAGAGTGATTGGTATTGGAATGAGCTGCCCAGGCAGGTGGTGGAGTCACTGTGCCTGGAGGTGTTGAAGCCAAGCCTGGCTGAGGCACTTAGTGCCATGGTCTGGTTGATTGGCCAGGGCTGGGTGCTAGGTTGGCCTGGCTGAGCTTGGAGGTCTCTTCCAACCTGCTTGATTCTTGATTCTGATGCACTGAGAGGTGGAGCAAGGGCAGCAAAGGTGAGTGGAGGCAAAACCCATTGCTCCTAAACCTTCATCCTGTGCACACACCAAAACTCATCACCTCCCAGCAGCTCCAGGTCACCTCAGAGCATCATGGACAGGGACAGAGAAAACTTAAAACCTTAAAACTGTGGAGAGGAGGGGAGGAAAATCCCCAATTACCCAACGGAGTTAACACCAAACACATCCCTGCCTCTGTTAAAGTGCTGCCTCGTGTCACTTGTCCTCAAAGCTTGCAAACACCTTAGCCAAATGTTATTTCTTCATCAGCCATATATGCTCCACTTCAAAGAAAAAAAGCCCCACCACAGAACCTGTGTAGAGAGCTGCAGGACTGCACAGTTTAATAGCAAACAGATTACATACTTAGCAATAGACTAAGCACAATTAAGCCTCACATTCCTCTCACTCCTATAAATAACTCTCAGTTTCCTCTCTGTGTCTGCAAATTTCATTAGTATGATGGAAAGAAAAGAAAAATACACACACACACACACACACAAAAGCCCCAAGCTCTCTTTTCTTGCAAAGGCCAGAGTCAATCTCTCAATCATAGGCTTTGTACAGCCTGGGGAAGGGAGCAGGGAGTTAAAATATCCTCCCTGCCCCCACCACCTCCCTGGGTGTGATGGTTTGGGGGTTACCCCGCCCCCCCACACTTTTGAATTTGCCCCAGCTAACTCAGACGGACCCTGGGAATATAGATGAAGCAATTTATTTACAGCTAGCAGAATTTACAAGCAGCTATTTACAATATATACAGTTATATACAGTTATATACAGAAATATACAAAGGATAAACAATACAAAAGCACAACTCCCCTCCCAGAAACCTGAGTCCCCAGGAGGGGCTCTCAAACCACCCCAACACCTCCCCCCGGCCCTCTCAACCTTACCCCAGTTCTCAGGAAGAAAAGAGGTGCAGCCAAGAGGTTAGGGAGCAAGGTTAGTAGGAGCAGGGTTAATGAGATGTGACCAGGTCTAAGGCAAAAGCAAGAGTGAGAGACAAAATGGAGAAGAAGTCTTTCTTCTTCCCAGAGTTCTCAGCGAGACTGTGAGAGAAGTTGACATCAATTGTTTTTCATTTCACTGCCCGTTATCTAGTTCTTCTACCAAAACATTCCAGCTTGCTTCAAACTAGCACAATCCACCCCTGTCTACTTCGCTCGGAGTATCGCTGAGAATTATCCAATCTAATCTAAACCAATATTTACAATAAACCAATATATACAAGTTCAGTTCACACTTCAATCAGATGTAGGTGATTCAAAAGCTCAGAACAGGGACTCCCAGGTGATGTTGGGTTCGTGCTCACATACTGTAGATTCTATCGTAGATTCTCTCAGTGTTGGGCGCCGATGTTACCTAGAACAGAAAACTCCTAACAGCTTGAATTTAAACTCTCTCAGCTAAGGTTAGATTTCTCTGTGGAATACACTGGATTTCACCATTCTCCTGCATTACCCAGTATGTATGACCAGGACCTTCAGCAGAAACCACCCCTCGGACAGGTTTCCCTTCGCCCGAAGGAGAAAATACCCAAACAGTTTTCCCTAACAGATTCTTCTCACGTACAACAGGAACTTTATCACCGTCTACTGTTTGGACCAATTCTGATTGTGCAGGTCCTGCTCTGTTTACTGAACCTCTACTATTTACCAACCAGGTAGCTTCTGCTAAATGTTTGTCCCAGTTTTTTAGAGTTCCACCCCCCATGGCTTTTAGGGTGGTTTTCAGCAAACCATTGTAGCGTTCAATCTTCCCTGAAGCTGGTGCATAGTAGGGTATGTGATAGATCCATTCAATACCATGCTCTTTGGCCCAGTTTTTCACAAGATTGTTCTTGAAATGAGTACCATTGTCTGACTCGATTCTCTCTGGAGTTCCATGTCTCCACAAGATTTGTCTCTCCAAACCAACAATAGTGTGACGTGCAGTAGCATGTGGAACTGGATAGGTTTCCAACCATCCAGTGCTGGCTTCTACCATCGTTAGCACATACTGCTTACCAGAACGTGATCTAGGTAAAGTGATGTAGTCAATCTGCCAGGCTTCACCATACTTGTACTTTGACCATCTATCACCATACCATAAGGGCTTGATTCGCTTAGCCTGCTTAATAGCAGCACAAATGTCACAGTCATAGATGACTTGGGTGATAGCGTCCATGGACAAGTCAATTGACTTATCGCGAGCCCATCGGTATGTTCCATCTCTGCCTTGATGTCCAGATGAGTCATGGGCCCACCGAGCTAAGAACAGCTCACCTCGGTGTTTCCAATCAAGGTCAATGTCAAGTTCAGAGTTGGTATCAACTTGAGCAATCTTAGCAGCTTGGTCTGCCTTCTGGTTATGTTGATGTTCCTCAGTGGCTCTGCTATTAGGCATGTGTGCATCTACGTGCCGCACCTTCACTGGAGTTCTCTCCAGCCGTGCATCAATGTCCTGCCATAGATCAGCACACCAAATAGGCTTTCCTTTCCTCTGCCAACCATTCTTCTTCCAGTCCTTCAGCCAACCCCATAGAGCATTGGCTACCATCCACGAGTCGGTGTAGAGGTAAAGGATAGGCCAATTCTCACGTTCAGCCACATCAAGAGCAAGTTGAACAGCTTTTACCTCAGCGAACTGACTGGATTCTCCTTCGCCATCTTTTGTTTCGGTAACTCTCCTGGTTGGACTCCAAACCGCTGACTTCCATCTTCGCTTGTTCCCAACAAGACGACAGGAACCGTCTGTGAACAAAGCATAGTTCTTTTCCTGATCAGAGAGATTACCATAGGGAGGAGCTTCCTCAGCACGAGTTATTTTCTCCTCTGGAGGTTTGGAACAGTCTGTGCCTTCCGGCCAGTTGGTGATCACCTCCACTAGACCAGGTCGATCAAGATTACCCATTCGTGCTCGCTGGGTTATCAAAGCCATCCATTTAGACCAGGTTGCATCTGTGGCATGATGTGGTGATGAACCTTTGCCCTTGAACATCCAGTTAAGAACTGGCAGTCTAGGAGCTAAAAGCAATTGTGACTCAGTTCCAATCACTTCAGAAGCTGCTTTCACTCCCTCATAGGCTGCTAGAATCTCTTTCTCAGTTGCAGTGTAATTTGTCTCTGAACCTCTGTAACAACGTCCCCAGAAACCAAGTGGACGACCACGTGTCTCATTTGGAGCTCTCTGCCAGAGACTCCAAGTTGGACCATTATCACTGGCAGCCGTGTACAGAATGTTTTTAATGTCTGGACCAGATCTCACAGGTCCCAAGCCCACTGCATGGACTACTTCTCGCTTAATCTGATCAAAGGCTGCTTGTTGTTCAGGTCCCCACTCGAAATTGTTTCTCTTACGAGTCACATCATGCAGAGGTTTGACAATCTGACTGAAACCAGGAATGTGTAGTCTCCAAAATCCCACCACACCAAGAAAAGAAAGTGTGTCCTTCTTACTGGTGGGAACAGCCATGGTAGAGACTTTGTTAATCACATCCTGAGGAATGTAACGGCGACCATCCTGCCACCGCACTCCCAGAAACTGAATTTCTTTGGCAGGTCCTTTGACCTTGTCTCTCTTAATGGCAAAACCTGCTTGCAACAGAATGTCAATGATTTTGTTACCTTTCTCGAAGACTTCCTTAGCAGTTTGGCCCCACACAATGATGTCGTCGATGTACTGGATGTGCTCTGGAGCTTTACCTTTCTCCAGTGCATTGTGGATGACTGAGTGACAGATGGTTGAGCTGTGTTTCCACCCCTGAGGCAAACGATTGAACTGGTACTGGATTCCTCTCCAGGTGAATGCAAACTGAGGCCTGCACTCCTTTGCTATGGGAATAGAGAAGAAAGCATTAGCAATGTCTATGGTTGCATACCACTTAGCCTCCTTCGATTCCAGCTCGTACTGGAGTTCCAGCATGTCCGGCACAGCTGCACTCATGGGTGGCGTCACCTCGTTGAGGGCACGAAAGTCAACTGTCAGTCTCCAGTCGCCCATAGGTTTACGCACAGGCCAGATGGGACTGTTGAAAGGTGAATGAGCTTTCTCGATGACAGCCTGACTCTCCAATTGACGAATCAGCTGATGAATGGGCAACAAAGAGTCACGGTTAGTTCTGTACTGCCTATGATGAACAGTTTGAGTTGCAATTGGCACTTCCAGGTCCTCTATGTCATGATGTCCCACAACTGCAGATTCATCAGAAAGTTCAGGTCTAATAGACAATTTCAATTTATCATCCTCAATCTCTACAGATGCTATTCCAAAAGCCCATTTATGACCTTTAGGATCTTTGAAACAACCTTGTCTCAAAAAGTCAATTCCCAAAATGCAAGGCGCATCAGGACCAGTTACAATAGTATGTGTCTTCCACTCTTTACCAGTTAAACTGATCTCAGCCTGTACCTTAGTTAACTCTTGAGATCCACCAGTGATTCCAAAGATAGATATGGACTCTGTCCCTTTACAATTAGATGGCAATAAAGTACACTGAGCACCTGTGTCAACTAAAGCCCTGTATTTCCGAACTCTTGAACTGCCAGGCCACCTAATGAATACATTCCAATAGATTCGGTTCTCTCCACTATCCCTTTCCTCCTCCTGGCTGGAGGCAGGGCACCCCTAATGCTGAACATGGCATGTAGGGTGTACACAGTGATTGGTGTTGTTGCGAGAGAAATTGCAACTGTTGGAACAATTGCAGTTGCCCTCGGGAGCTGAAGAAGTGACAGCTACTTTTCTGGCATTACTGCCTCTGTTTCTGCCACTCTGCAGATCCCTGACCCTCTTTGAAAGAGCTGAAGTAGGTTTACCATCCCATTTGTTCATGTTCTCACCGTATGTGTCACGCAGAAGTATCCACAGTGACGCACGTGATTGCTGCTGTCTGGGTGGAATTTGTCTCCTCCTAGGCTGGAATTGCCTTGCAGGAGGTGGGCGTCTGTTCCTGATGGCAGAAACATTCACCCATTCAGATGATGCAGGAACGGTATCTTTTACCAGATTGGTAATGTTTTTGAGATCCTCCTTCAGTTCTTTCATGCTCTCCTTAATGCCATCTCTAATACCATCTTTAAGCTCTGTAGTCATAGTCTTTATGGCACAGATTATACCAGAATGTGACAAGCTGTCCTCAATCTGCCTGAGCTGATCAGTGAATTCACCAACAGTGAAAGATCTTCCATTATCACTCCTTGCTAGAAATTTACTGGCCAAGATGTTAGCATAGGATGAAGGAGCAAGCTTAATCAGCTTCTTCATGAGACCTGTTCCCAAAGGAATATCATCAGGCTCATGAGTGCCATGATCTCCATAAAGCACTTCCTTCACAGCAAACTCCTTCAGAAGCTTAATTCCCTGCTCAACGGTGTTCCACTTCTTGGCAGCCCATGGCAAATCATCTCGGGAAGGATATCTCATAGCCACAGCCAACAGAAGGCGTGTCCACAAGCTAACCCTACCAAGAGGACTTGCCAGGTGTTTGTCCACTCCACTCTCCTTAGTGAGTGGTCCCAGCTGCTTGGCAGACTTGTCTCCTACCTGCAGAGCATTAGCACCAATGCCACGGCATCTCACTAGCCAGCTTAAGATTGGCTCACCTGATTCCCTTGTGTATTCCTTCCTAACTTCCCTGACCTCTCTGAGTGGATCCTTGGAGCCTTGGATGTCATCTTCCTCCTCTTCTTCCTGTTGTTCTGGTGGTGCCGGGCCTAACACAATCTTCCTCATAGCATTCCTAAACTCATTGGAACCATCCTCTCTCCTGGCAGCTAATCTCACAGCGCTCCTCTCACTTGAGTATTGTTGTCTCAGCACATCTACAAGGTCTCGCAGACTAACTGCCTCCTCTTCCTCCTCTTCCTGCTGATCACCAGAGGTCCCCTGTCTTACATCCTCCTGCGAACCACTCTTTGTCTTAGCTTTTGCCTTAGCAGGTGCCAGAAGGGCCTGAGCAGCAACAGACTTGGATGTGTCTGCTGGAGGATTTGAATCTTTAGGAGTCTGACTTGGAGGGTTTGTATCCTTAGGGGTCTGACCTGGAGCATTTGAATTATTGGAGGTCTGACTTGGAGCATTTGTATCCTTAGGGGTCTGACTTGGAGCTTGTGAGTTCAAATCTGCCTTGCTTTTAACAGGAGGATTTTGGTTCTGGTCTGCTGGCTGGGGGTTTGAATTGGCTGAGCTGGTGTCATTAGGATTTGGACTGACTGGGCTAGTGTTACCAGCATTAGTAGTATTATTAACATTAGTGGGATTGTTTGCCTGTCCTCCTGGGATGCCTGCCAACCCTGAGGTGTTTTGATTTTTGCTAGGGACATTCTGATTTTGGGTACCTGCCTGTCCTCCTAGGGCTCCTGCTGAACTCTGTGGATTGTTGTTGGTTTTGTTATCATTGTTTACGTTAGTGGCGGGTACACTGGCTGTGTTCCCAGCACTTGGAGAAGGAGGGGCAGAGGCTGGCAAGGGGGAAGCCGATAACTGTGTTCCCTTGTTTTGCTGTGAAAGAGACTGCTTCTGAGACACAGAATTTTTCCTAGCTCTTACAGAAGCTGGTTTTGAATTTTTCACCAATAATGCCAAAATTAATATGAATATTAAAATCATGAGGGAAATATTAAAAACTGTGAGAAGAAAAACAGTTTTACAAGAGCATGTACCTATGCAAACAGTTGGAATTCCTGTCTTAGGCTGAATAACTCTCATTAGAGCCATATTTAAAGCAGAATTTCCATTGATTGTCACATTATTGACCAGAGCTCCTGTAATGTCCTTGGTAATATTCTCAGAGATATTAAAACCAGCATAACCAAGAATAAAATCACCCCAGCTCCAGAACATATCTGAAACCTTAGCTTTAGCCTTATTATAAGCCAGATCAATGAAATAAGCAACAATTTGACCTTTTAACCAACTAAATGCCAAGAAAACAAAACCAGACCAGAGCAATGCACCAACCAAATACAATAGCTGCTTGATTAGCTTCATCCTAATTCCCAGAGCTAATTTCCACTCACTGAAATATCTAGCCCCACGTTGGGCGCCAATAAAAAAAATGTGATGGTTTGGGGGTTACCCCGCCCCCCCACACTTTTGAATTTGCCCCAGCTAACTCAGACGGACCCTGGGAATATAGATGAAGCAATTTATTTACAGCTAGCAGAATTTACAAGCAGCTATTTACAATATATACAGTTATATACAGTTATATACAGAAATATACAAAGGATAAACAATACAAAAGCACAACTCCCCTCCCAGAAACCTGAGTCCCCAGGAGGGGCTCTCAAACCACCCCAACACCTCCCCCCGGCCCTCTCAACCTTACCCCAGTTCTCAGGAAGAAAAGAGGTGCAGCCAAGAGGTTAGGGAGCAAGGTTAGTAGGAGCAGGGTTAATGAGATGTGACCAGGTCTAAGGCAAAAGCAAGAGTGAGAGACAAAATGGAGAAGAAGTCTTTCTTCTTCCCAGAGTTCTCAGCGAGACTGTGAGAGAAGTTGACATCAATTGTTTTTCATTTCACTGCCCGTTATCTAGTTCTTGTACCAAAACATTCCAGCTTGCTTCAAACTAGCACACTGGGCTATGTGTTCCTGGCCATGAAGGGAAAATGTTGTGCAGATGGCTTAGGAATTCACCTGCAAGAAAAAGCTACCCCCAAAAAAATATATCTATCCCCTCCCCCCCCACACTTCCTCTTTGCTAGTCTGTGTGCAACCTGCAGCTGAGGCTGTGGGGAGCAGGGATGTGCCATTGCCTTCTGGAGCATCATCACCTCTGCTGGTGACAGCAGCAGGAAGGGTGGATGTCATAGAACTATAGAATGGTTGAGGTTGGAAGGGACCTCAAAGCTCATTCACTTTCAACTCCCCACCACAGGCAAGGACACCTCCCACTAGAAGAGGTTGCTCAAGGCCTCATCCAAGCTGGCCTTGAACACCTCCAGGGAGGTTGTGGAGCACAGAATCACAGACTTTTGAGATCATAGAACGGTTTACGTTGGAAGGGACCTCAAAGATCATCCAGTTCCAACCCCCTGCCATAGGTAGGGACACCTCCCACTCAAACAGGCTGCCCAAGACCTCATCTAAGCTGGACTTGAACACCTCCAGGGAGGTTGTGGAGCACAGAAGCACCCAATGTGATCAAAGATCACATTGGGTGCTTCTGTGCTCCACAACCTCCCTGGACAACCTGTGCCAGTGTCTCACCACCCTCAACCTATGCCAGTGTCTCACCACCCTCACTCTAAATGACTTCTTCCTAACATCCAGTTTCAATCTCCCCTCTGCCACTTTAAACCCATTCCTCCTCATCCTGTCATTACCAGACCTTGTCAATAGTCCCTCCCCAGCCCTCCTGTAGGTCCCCTTCAGTTACTGGAAAGCCACTACAAGGTCTACTCGAAGTCTTCTCTTCTGGTCAAAGCTACCCCTCCAATACCTCCAGCACAAATGTGCCTTCTTTGAGATCTCTTCCTAGGCTTGAAGGTTCTCAATGCTTGGATGCAGCTCTGAATATCACCTCCTAAAAAGGAGACAGCTCTGCACCTGCTCATGTGTTGAACATCTGAACAGGACTATGCAGAAATTTGATGCCTTCCAATACCTAAAGGAAGCCTGCAGGAAAACTGGACCTTTACAGGGTCACTGAGTGACAGCACAGGGGGCAATGGCTTTGAAATGAAACAGGGGAGATTTAGATGAGATATAAGGAAGATCTTCACTGTGAGGGTGGCAAAGCACTGTAACAAGTTGTTCAGAGAGGTGGTCAATGTCTCCATCCCTGGAAGTGTCCAAGGTGAAGTTGGATGGGCCTTTGATCAACCTGGTCTAGTGGAAGGTGTCCTTGCCAATGGCAGGGGGATGGAACTAGATGATCTTCAAGGTCCTTTCCAACCCAAACTATTCCATGATTCTCTGACTCTGTATCTTCTCTTCCTTGAGTGGAGAGTCACCAAACATGCACGAAGGACATTCAAAGGCAGGTTATTATGGTATGGAGTGGACAAGTACAAAATGCTGGTCTCTTTTATCCATGTGTTGTACTGAAGTGACCTCCATTTGGACATTCTCATGGAGAGAGTGGTGAGGGACTGGAGTGAGCTGCCCATGGAGGTGGTGGAGTCCCCAGCCCTGGATGTGTTCAAGGGTTGTTTGGATGTGGTGCTTAGGGAGATGGTTTAATGTGAATCTTGCAAAGTAGGGTTCAAGGTTGGAGTTGATGATCCTGAAGGGCTTTGCCAACCTGGGTGTTTCTGTGACTTTAGCTAAGTTACTGAGAGGGGAAAAAATATTGTAAGATTCTTACTAACTGCAAGGAAGGGGGGAAAGGAGGGGAAAAACCAAGATCAGGTTCAGATAGAAGTGTAGGAAGCTTTGGAAACTTGATGTAGTCAACATTATGACTTGCTTGATAAAAAATAGAGAGGTTTCCTTGGGTCTGAGTCCACTGCCTGGCTGTTTTGTCCAGAGTAATTTCAGACATGTCAAAAGAAGCAGTTTGAGGATCAAGGCAGCCAGGGTAAATGGGATTCAGTCACATGGAAATGGTGGCAGTGGCATTGAGGTGATTGAGGGAGACTCATTGAGAGGAATTCAAGTTGTGTCTACCATTAAAGGGCATCTGAATCTCTGCACCTGCATTAATTCTTAATGACTCCTAAGAGTGATTAAGAATTAAGAGTTTGGCAGGAGAGAGATTTGAGAAGTTACACCCCAGGAAAAAGCTCTTGAAAGACCAAACTGGCATTTCTGCTGTGCAGGGCACACTGTGCAAGAATGAGTTTGTCTGTCTCCTACTTGGAATCATAGAATCATAGAATCAAGCAGGTTGGAAGAGACCTCCAAGCTCAGCCAGCCCAACCTAGCACCCAGCCCTAGCCAAGAAACCAGACCATGGCACTAAGTGCCCCAGCCAGGCTTTGCTTAAACACCTCCAGGGACAGCGACTCTACCACCTCCCTGGGCAGCCCATTCCAATGCCAATCACTCTCTCTGTCAACAACTTCCTCCTAACACCCAGACTAGACCTGCCCTGGCACAGCTTGAGGCTGTGTCCCCTTCTTCTGTTGCTGCTTGCCTGGCAGAAGAGACCAACCCCACCTGGCTACAGCCTCCCTGCAGGCAGCTGCAGACAGCAATGAGGACTCCACAGCCTCTCTGGGCAGCCTGTGCCAGAGCTCTGGGACCCTTACAGGAAAGAAGTTCCTCCTTGTGTGAGGTGGAACCTCCTGTGCTGCAGCTTCCATCCATTGCTCCTTGTCCTACCCCAGGGAGCAGTGAGCCTCCTCTTCTGCAGGCTGCACACTCCCAGCTCCCTCAGCCTCTCCTCACAGGGCTCTGCTCCAGGCCCCTCACCAGCTTCGTTGCCCCTCTCTGGACACCTTCCAGCACCTCAACATCTCTCTTGAATTGAGGAGCCCAGAACTGGACACAGCACTCAAGGAGTGGCCTGAGCAGTGCTGAGCACAGGGACAGAATCACCTCCCTTGTCCTGCTGGCCACACTCTTCCTGAGCCAGCCCAGGATGCCATTGGCTCTCCTGCCCACCTGGGCACACTGCTGCCTCATCTTCAACCTACTATCCACCAGCACCCCCAGCTCCCTTTCTTCCTGGCTGCTCTCAACCACTCTGACCCCAGCCTGTAGCATTGCTTGGGGTTGTTGTGGCTGAAGTGCAGAACCCTGCACTTGGCCTTGTTAAATCTCATCCCATTGGAGCTGGGACCACTTGTGCTGCTGCCACAGCTTCTTCAGCTGCATGGCATAGCAACAGCAGGAGGCAATGCCTGTTCTGCTGGTTTGGCTCTGTTCTTTTGGGCATCCTCCTTCATAAGCACGTCAGAGGAAGGGGGAGAGAAATGAGGTGGTGAGTGGGTTTTTTTCCCCTTGACAGCAGAGACATCTTTATTATCCTTCCTATATGTTCCCAGCTGACTCACATTAGTATCCCCAAGCATGTTGCATAAATGAAAGCCATGCACTTCAATGAATTATTAGCTCTTTTCTTTCTTTCCTAAGCAAAAGTAAGGTTTCTATCCCTTTCTTTCCCTTTCCCTTCCCCTTCCCACACCCTTCCCCTTTCATCTTTTGAAGAAAGGCCCATGTAAGAAATAAAGGGCAGCCATCCAGGAATAATGAGGCAAAGATGATAACGTAAACCTCAGGATAAGAGCTGGCTGTTGCAGGCAGGCTTTTTGCATTTGCAGTGCTGTATATGCCAATAGAAAGAAACACGACCTGTCAAGCAGGCAAAGCCATCCAAGACACATTAAAAGAGCATGCATCAGCTGAATGGAAGGCACAGACACGCATCTAAGCCTCCATCCAGGTGCTAAAAACCATGCCCCCCACCTCCCAGAGGAGCTGAGCATCTCTAGGTAGGTCCAAAGTTGACATACAGGCTCTCCAAAACTTTGGAGTGTTAGAATCATCAAATCAGTCAGGGTTGGAAGGGACCACAAGGATCAACCAGTTCCAAGCCCCCTGTCATGCCCAGGGACACCCTACCCTAGAGCAGGCTGCACACAGCCTCAGCCAGCCTGGCCTTAAACACCTCCAGCCATGGGGCCTCAACCACCTCCCTGGGCAACCCATTCCAGCCTCTCACCACTCTCCTGCTCAACAACTTCCTCCTCACCTCCAGCCTCACTCTCCCCACTTCCAGCTTTGCTCCATTCCCCCCACTCCTGGCACTGCCTCACAGACTCAAAAGTCCCTCCCCAGCTTTTTTGGAGGCTCCCTTCAGATGCTGGAAGGCCACAAGAAGGTCACCCTGGAGCCTCCTCTTCTGCAACCTGCACAGCCCCAACTCTTTCAGTCTGTGCTCACAGCAGAGGTGCTGCAGCCCTCTGAGCATCCCCATGGCCCTTCTCTGGACACACTCCAGCACCTCCACATCCTTCTTGTTCCTGTTTTTTCGTTCAGCCTCCTCATCAAATCATTGCCAGCCTCCAAAAAAAGCAGGACTTGGGAGCTCATTTTGTTCTCTGTTGCTTACATCAGAATCTTCGCGACCCAATTTACTCCTCGCTCCCTTATCTTGCTCTGACTTTGTGAGTACCATTAAATTCTTACCAAAGAGAAATAATTGCCTGACTTTTTGTCTGCATTCAGTTCATTGTTGTTTTAGTCTCCAGTGTCTGAAGGATGCTGAGATTGAAAGATGGAGATGAATCTAAGGAGTTAAAGGCTGGAGAGAGCCCTATTGTTCTGCCTCAACGTTTAATGAGTTCTTACCCCATCTATTGCTTTGCCTCATCTCCTCACTCCTATCAGCAGAAGAGTAGCACCGTGTGTCTGCAAAGAATCAGGGCCTGCTCCTAAAGCCCATAATGAGTTCCTCCCAATGCAAAAGAAATGTTATCTCTAATGTGTTAAAAAGCCAAATTGCTGCCTACCTCTGAACTCCTGTAAAGTCCCAATCAACAGCCTTGAGGAAATGAATCACTTGTGGGGCCACACTTTGAGCACCAGGCTGTTATTATTAGAGTAGGGAAGCAGAGCTGAAGATAAAAGTTTGATTCAACACAAAGGACAAAATACTGTGGGGTGGGTAGAAGCCTGCCTGCTGAATAGATAGGGCCAAGTTTGAGGAGAAAAAAACCTTTTTACTTCCTCCCTCCTTGAAATCTAAGCGTGCATTTTCAGGTCAAGTGGAAATCATAGAATCAAAGAATCAAGAAGGTTGCAAGAGACCTCCAACATCATCCAATCTATCCTCCAGCCCTAGCCAAGCAACCAGACCATGGCACTAAGTGCCCCAGCCAGGCTTGGATCCAACACCTCCAAGGGTGACAACACCACCTCCCTGGGCAGCCCATTCCAATGCCAATCACTCTCTCTGACAACAAATTCTTCCTAATATCCAGCCTAGACCTCCCCCACCACAGCTTGAGACTGTGTCCCTTTGTTCTGCTGCTGCTTGTCTGGCAGAAGAGCCCAACCCCATCTGGCTACAGCCTCCCTTCATGTACTTGCAGACAGCAATGAGCTCTGCCCTGAGCCTCCTCTTCTGCAGGCTGCACACCCCCAGCTCCCTCAGCCTCTCCTCACAGGGCTCTGCTCCAGGCCCCTCACCAGCTTTGCTGCCCTTCTCCAAACACCTTCCAGCACCTCACCATCTCTCTTGAATTGAGGAGCCCAGAACTGGACACAGCACTCAAGGTGTGGCCTGAGCAGTGCTGAGCACAAGGGCAGAATAACCTCCCTTGTCCTGCTGCCCACACTGCTCCTGAGCCAGCCCAGGATGCCATTGGCTCTGCTGCCCACCTGGGCACACTGCTGCCTCATCTTCAGCCTGCTAGCTGTCACTTCAACACTTGAGGAGAGGATCATAGAATCATAGAATCATAGAATCAACCAGGTTGGAAGAGACCTCCAAGATCATCCAGTCCAACCTAGCACCCAGCCCTAACCAATCAATTAGACCATGGCACTAAGTGCCTCATCCAGGCTTTTCTTGAAGACCCCCAGGGAAGGTGCCTCCACCACCTCCCTGGGCAGCCCATGCCAAAGGGAAATCACTCTCTCTGTGAAGAGACCTCCCTTTTCCAGATGCAATTACACAGAGGCAACCTGTGGTGCACACCAGTGTTGTTTCACATGGTGTGAGACGTTTCCACCTCCAGGCTACCTGCCAATAGGATAACCAGTCAGGCTGGCCTGGTTCTGACCCAGGTTTTCCTCTCTTTTCCTTCCCCTTCAGGGGGTCCTGTAGAGAAAAAAAAAATTAATTTCATTACTTGCTTCCTCCTCTTGATAAGCAAAGAAATCAAAGTCACCCTGACTTTGTTTGCCCTCCTCAAGAGCAAGTGAGGGTTTGCAGGGCCTATGAATTAGCTCTCAGCAGATGCAGGTGGTCTCCTAAGATGTGATTTCTGTGCAGCAGTCTTTGGTGTTCAAAGTGAGGGATGAGCTGGGAAAGCAGAGTGTGATTCCCTCTTAGCACTCAGTAACGACTGGCAAGCAGGGCACACAGCTTCCTAGCATCCCTGTTTTACTCATCTCCCTGCTCTGGAGACAGTTTCTCAAACAAGAGGGAAGGGAAGGGGAAGGGAAGGGAAGGGAAGGGAAGGGAAGGGAAGGGAAGGGAAGGGAAGGGAAGGGAAGGGAAGGGAAGGGAAGGGAAGGGAAGGGAAGGGAAGGGAAGGGAAGGGAAGGGAAGGGAAGGGAAGGGAAGGGAAGGGAAGGGAAGGGAAGGGAAGGGAAGGGAAGGGAAGGGAAGGGAAGGGAAGGGAAGGGAAGGGAAGGGAAGGGAAGGGAAGGGAAGGGAAGGGAAGGGAAGGGAAGGGAAGGGAAGGGAAGGGAAGGGAAGGGAAGGGAAGGGAAGGGAGGGATTGGTCTTTTGTGCTTAATACACAGAACTCAAACCAAACCTCTGACCAGAGATCAGACAGGGTAATTTTGCACTTGATGTATAAACTGTAACATCCCCAATAATGCAGACAAATACATTCACTCAGTGACTTCTCTTGAGTAGATTGTAAACCTTGGCTTCCTTCACTCTGGGTTCCCTTAGCCTCACCCCTTCAACTGGCTGTGGCAGTGGCTGTTGAAGGGAAAGTGCTAAGCAGAGCTTTACCAAGAGCTTTTCCAACCTCTAACATCCTATGATTCAGTCTTTGGCTAACATCAAAGTCACAGGATCACAGGATGTTAGGGACTGGAAGAAACCCAAGGAGATCATCCAGTCCAACCCCCCTGCCACAGCAGGACCACACAATCTAGCTCAGGTCACACAGGAACACATCCAAACAGGCCTTGAAAGGCTCCAGAGAAGGAGACTCCACAGCCTCTCTAGGGAGCCTGTGCCAGGGCTCTGGGACTCTTACAGGAAATAAGTTCCCCCTTGTGTTGAGGCAGAACCTCTTTGGCTGCAGCTTCCATCCATTGCTGCTTGTCCTATCCCAGGGAGCAGTGAGCAGAGCCTGTCCCCATCTCCTGACCTCCATCCCTCAGATGTTTATAAACATTTATTAAGTGCCCTCTCAGTCTTCTCTTCTCCCGACTAAGCAGCCCCAGGTCCCTCAGCCTCTCCTCATCAGGCAGTGCCCTCCAGTCCCCTCATCATCCTTGTAGCACTCTGCTGGACCCTCTCCAGCAGATCCCTGTCCCTCTTCAGCTGGGGAGCCCAAAAACAAACACAGTACTCAAGATGAGGTCTCATCAGGGCAGAGTCACTGGCTGAGATAGAGGACAGTTTCAAAACCCCTGACCTGGAGCACAAACCAGAATTCAGACCAAATTCCTGTAGGTAGGAAGAGAGAATTGGCCAATAAGCAATGCAAACAACATCTTATCCTGGGCTGGGGCTCTCCTGGGATGAAGGACAGGATGAGGAGGAATGAGTTTAAACTAGAAGAGGGGAGATTGAAACTGGATGGTAGGAAGAAGTTCTTTGCAGTGAGGGTGGTGAGACACTGGCACAGGTTGCCCAGGGAGGTTGTGGAGCACAGAAGCACCCAATGTGATCAAAGATCACATTGGGTGCTTCTGTGCTCCACAACCTTCCTGAAGGTGTTCAAGGCCAGGTTGGACGAGGCTTTGAGTGACTTGTTCTAGTGGGACAGGGTGTCCCTGTCTATGGCAGGTGAGTTGGAACTGAATGATGTTTGAGGTCACTTCCAAACTAAACCATTCTCTGATTCTATGATTCTGTGACTAAGATTTGTTTCTAAAGTTCTGTGACTCTGTGACTGTATGATTCTATGATTCCATGTTTCTATGATTCTATAACCCTATGATTCTATGACTCTATGATTCTGTTTCTATGATTCTGTGATTCTATGACTCTATGACTATGATTCTGTGTTTCTAAGTTTCTATAATTCTATGACTCTATGATTCTATCACAGAAGAAGCCATTTCAAGCTCTGCTCCCTATTTAAATCCCATTTTGTCACTTTTGTTTTAGCAGGGCCTGGGTAGGAAGTTCCAAGGGCAACCAACTCCTCTGGCAAACCCCAGGAGGAGAGCAGTGCTGGAATCTTCCCACACCACCATACCAACTTGGACCATGCTTTCCAGTTAGGAGCTTCACATCAGAGGAAACCCTGCTGATTTGCTTCTGTGCTCCACAACCTCCCTGGAGGTGTTCAAGGCCAGCTTGGATGAGGCTTTGAGTGACATGTTCTAGTGGGAGGTGTCCCTGTCTATGGCATGGGAGTTGGAACTGAATGATGTTCGAGGTCCCTTCCAAACCAAACCATTCTCTGATTCTATGACTTTATGATTCTATGTTTCTATGATTCTATGACTCTACGATTCTGTGACTCTATGATTCTATCACAGGAGAAGCCATTTCAAGCTCTGCTCCCTATTTAAATCCCATTTTGTCACTTCTGTTTTAGCAGGGCCTGGGTAGGAAGTTACAAGGGCAACCAACTCCTCTGGCAAACCCCAGGAGGAGAGCAGTGCTGGAACCTTCCCACACCACCACACCAACTTGGACCATGTTGTTCCAGTTAGGAGCTTCACATCAGAGGAAACCCTGCTGATTTGCTTCTGAGCTCCACAACCTCCCTGGAGGTGTTCAAGGCCAGCTTGGATAAGGCTTTGAGTGACCTGTTCTAGTGGGAGGTGTCCCTGTCTATGGCATGGGAGTTGGAACTGAATGATGTTCGAGGTCCCTTCCAAACCAAACCATTCTCTGATTCTATGATTCTATGACTTTATGATTCTATGATTCTGTGTTTCCATGACCATGATTCTATGTTTCTATGATTCTATGACTCTGTGACTCTATAATTCTGTGATTCTATGACTCTATGATTCTATGGTTCTATGTTTCTAAGTTTCTATGATTCTATCAGAGAAGAAACCATTTCAAGCCCTGCTCCCTATTTAAATCCCATTTTGTCACTTCTGTTTTAGCAGGGCCTGGGTAGGAAGTTACAAGGGCAACCAACTCCTCTGGCAAACCCCAGCAGGAGAGCAGTGCTGGAACCTTCCCACACCACCACACCAACTTGGACCATGTTGTTCCAGTTAAGAGCTTCACATCAGAGGAAACCCTGCTGATTTGCTTCTGTGCTCCACAACCTCCCTGGAGGTGTTCAAGGCCAGCTTGGATGAGGCTTTGAGTGACATGTTCTAGTGGGAGGTGTCCCTGCCTATGGCATGAGAGTTGGAACTGAATGATGTTTGAGGTCCCTTCCAAACCAAGCCATTCTCTGATTCTATGATTCTATGACTTTATGATTCTATGATGCTGTGTTTCCATGACCATGATTCTATGTTTCTATGATTCTATGACTCTGTGACTCTATAATTCTGTGGTTCTATGACTCTATGATTCTGTGGTTCTATGTTTCTAAGTTTCTATGATTCTATCACAGAAGAAACCATTTCAAGCCCTGCTCCCTATTTAAATCCCATTTTGTCACTTCTGTTTTAGCAGGGCCTGGGTAGGAAGTTACAAGGGCAACCAACACCTCTGGCAAACCCCAGCAGGAGAGCAGTGCTGGAATCTTCCCACACCACCATACCAACCTGGACCATGTTGTTCCAGTTAGGAGCTTCACATCAGAGGAAACCCTGCTGATTTGCTCAGCAGACACCGTGTCAGCTCCTCTGCTTCTGACAGGTTGAACATCTGCTTTTGCTGATGCATGAGCAAGAAAACACTTGTTTCATAGATCTCAAACCACTGTTGTCTGGTAGACAGGAAAGGCCCCTCTGCAGTGCAGAACACATGGATAGTCTCTCCTTTGGCTGCAATATATTACTTATTCACCTGATTTCCACTTTGGCTGGATAAAGCAGGGTGATTTTTTTTTCTCTTTTCCTTTTCTTTTTGCTGTGTGTTCTCTCATGCACCACTCAGTCACATTCATGTCTTTCTCACCCAAGGATAATTGAATCTCCAAAGCACAACACAAGGATCAGCATTAAATCTTCCCTGACATATATATGCACTTTAATGAACTGTATTAAAACACATTGGTGCTCCAGACAAGCCATGAAAAAAAACTCTCCCTAGAAGGCTAAATTTTTTTCCAAGAAACCAAAAGTCTGCTTTGAGGAGCCCACAGCAAGTGGTAGCAGAGCCTCATTTTCCTGGGTATAAAGAGATTTTCACTACAGCTGACAAGATGCAGGGGAAATGGAAATTCAATTTTCCCCCATGCTGATTCAAGGTCTGCATGAATAAAGAGGAGGAAGAAGAAGAAGTAGGTGACATCCAAAATAAGACCAGAAAGACCTTGTAGGTCAACATGTCAGCGCTGTGCTGCACAGCTCCAGTGTATGTTGACTGTGAAAGGACCTGGAGTTTCAGAGTGGTTTGGTTTCATGCAGTCCATTCACAGAATCAAGCAGGTTGGAAGAGACCTCCAAGCTCAGCCAGGCCAACCCAGCACCCAGCCCTGGCCAGTCAACCAGACCATGGCACTAAGTGCCACATCCAGGCTTTGCTTGAACACCTTCAGGGACAGTGACTCCACCACCTCCCTGGGCAGCCCATTCCAATGCCAATCACTCTCTCTGACAACAGCTTCCTCCTAACATCCAGCCTAGACCTCCCCTGGCACAGCTTGAGACTGTGTCCCCTTGTTCTGGTGCTGGTTGCCTGGCAGAAGAGACCAACTTCCACCAGTAAACCAGATCAGTAATCTGATCTCATTGAAGATGTCCCTGATTACTGCAAGGGTGTTGGAGAAGAAGACCTTTAAAGGACTCTTCCAACCCAAAGCAGTGATTCTCCTAGAAGGTGAATTGCTCTTCAAAGGGATGTGATCAATGTTACCTAAGACCTGGAACACAAACCCTATGAGGAGAGTCTGAGGGAGCTGGGGGTGTGCAGCCTGCAGAAGAGGAGGCTCAGGGCAGAGCTCATTGCTGGCTACAACTACCTGAAGGGAGGCTGTAGCCAGGTGGGGTTGGGCTCTTCTGCCAAGCAAGCAGCAATAGAACAAGGGGACACAGTCTGCAGTTGTTCCAGGGCAGGTCTAGGCTGGCTGTTAGGGGGAAGTTGTTGTCAGAGAGAGTGATTGGCATTGGAATGGGCTGCCCAGGGAGGTGGTGGAGTCACTGTCCCTGGAGGTGTTGAAGCAAAGCCTGGCTGAGGCACTTAGTGCCATGGTCTGGTTGACTGGCTAGGGCTGGGTGCTAGGTTGGCCTGGCTGATCTTGGACATCTCTTCCAACCTGCTTGATTCTGTATTTCTATGATTCTATGCTCATTATTGTCCCTGCCCTGGTGCCTCTCCCAGGGGCAGAGAGATGAGTGTGTGAGACATGGTGCAGCTGTAGTCCCCTCCGCTGAGGCTGCTGTGACATGAGTGAGTGCACAGCCACTTTAGGAACGCAAGACACCAACTGGCAGAGGCTTCAGCTGCCTTTGCCTCAAGCACTGCAACCAATACAAAAGGAAATCTTACTTTTGTTTTTCCTAATCTTCTGTAGACTTGGTAAAATATATAATAGGTTCCATTAAGCTCCAGTTAGTTAATTACTGGTAAGGAAATCCAATATATTCCCAGGGTTATTTTCCAGCTGTCATTTTGCAAGAGAATTTTGCTTTGACGTCACCAAGAGGCAAAAAGCACTCTGTGGACAAAAGAAACCACAACTAGAGGAAAAATACATCAATATTGTTTTTCTTATAGGCTGCCACTCATTGGCTGGGAGTTGGTTGGGTTGTTTTTTCTTGCAATATCGTGAGCCTGCCTCTGGCAAAGCTCTGCTCTCAAACCCTAATGTGTGCAAGAATAGAACTCAGCTTATGGAGCCTTTCCTGGAAAAGTTATCATAGGAGCATAGAATCAACCAGGTTGGAAGAGACCTCCAAGATCATCCAGGCCAACCTAGCACCCAGCCCTAGCCAAGCAACCAGACCATGGCACTAAGTGCCTCAGCCAGGCTTTGCTTCAACACCTCCAGGGATGGTGACTCCACCACCTCCCTGGGCAGCCCATTCCAATGCCAATCACTCTCTCTGACAACAACTTCCTCCTAACATCCAGCCTAGACCTCCCCTGCCACAGCTTGAGGCTGTGTCCCCTTCTTCTGTTGCTGCAGAAGAGACCAACCCCACCTGGCTCCAACCTCCCTTCAGGTAGCTGCAGACAGCAATGAGGTCTGCCCTGAGCCTCCTCTTCTGCAGGCTGCACACCCCCAGCTCCCTCAGCCTTCAACCTGCTGATCACACTGCATGCACCTCAGGACACCACTGACCCTCTGAGCCACAAAGACACATTGCTGGCTGGTAGAGAACTCACTGACTAGCAGGATTCCCAAGGCCTTCTCCACAGAACTCCTTTCCAGCAGGTCAGCCCCACACCTGTACTGATGCAGGGAGTTAATCCTCCCCAACCTCCCCTGATTAATAGCTGACAATTTATTTAGCTACAAACCCACCAAAGCAAAATCAAAGTTCACAGGCACTTGTTCTGTGTTTTGGGCAGCAAAGCTGCTTAAGGGCCTGGAGAATAAATCTTATGAGGAGCAACTGGGGGAGCTGGGGATGGTTAGTTTGAGGAAGGGGAGAGTGAGGAGAGACCTCATTGCTGCCTACAGCTACCTCAAGGAACAGTGTGGAGAGGCTGCTGCTGGGCTCTTCTCACAGGTAAATTGGAGACAGAAAAAGAGGGAATGGCCTCAAGCTCAGGAGGTTTAGATTGGACATAGGGAAAAGGTTTCTCACAGAGAGAGTGGTCAGGGACTGGAACAAGCTGCCCATGAAGGTGGTGGTGTCCCCAGCCCTGGATGTGTTTAAGGGTGGTTTGGATGTGGTTCTCAGGGACATGGTTTAAGGTGAATCTTGTAGAGTAGGGTTCTAGGTTGGAGTGGGTGATCCTGAGGGGCTTTGCCAAGCTGCATGTTGCTGTGATTCTGCAGTTGTCAACTGTAAGGGAATTTTGCTGTGCAGCCAGTGCTTAAATCTGCTGTGACATCTGTGGCCAATCCTGCTTCCATTGCCCCACTGACCAAAGGCACATGAGCTGAACAAATACCTGCTGCTGCCAGCCTGCAGCGAGCTCTTGGCCCTTCTCACAGTACCATAGGCACTTGTAGAAGCAGAGCACAAAGAGTGAGGACTTCTTCAGTGGAAGAGGTTTATTCCATGCTCATTGCACAGGTGAATCTTGTAGAGTAGGGTTCTAGGTTGGAGTTAGTGATCCTGAGGGGCTTTGCCAACCTGGGTGTTTCTGTGACTCTGTGATTCTTTACAGTGAGGGTGGGGAGATATTGGAGCAGGTTGCCCAGGGAGGTTGTGGATGCCTTCTCCCTAGAGGTGTTCAAGGCCAGGTTGGACCTTGAGCAGCTTGGGCTAGTGGAAGGTGTCCCTGCTCATATAAGGAAGTTGGAGTTAGATGATCTTTAAGGTCACTCCATTCTATGATTTGACCATTCTGTGGTCCAATTCTATGAGTCCGTTATAGGACCCAAGCCATTCTATGATTCTGTGATGAAAAGATGGAGAGGAACATGCCTTGTTTTTTCCAGCCGAGGTGTTTCTGTGATTCTGTGAAGTTCTGACTGCACAAGTTCAGGCAGAAAGGAACCTGGGGGTGCTGGCAGAGAGGAGCTGAATATGAGCCAGCAGTGTGCCCTGGTGGGCAGGAGAGCCTATGGCATCCTGGGTTGGATGAGGAGCAGTGTGGGCAGCAGGACAAGGGAGGTTATTCTGCCCCTGTGCTCAGCACTGCTCAGGCCACACCTTGAGTGCTGTGTCCAGTTCTGGGCTCCTTGATTCAAGAGAGATGTTGAGGTGCTGGAAGGTGTCCAGAGAAGGGCAGCAAGGCTGGAGAGGGGCCTGGAACACAGCCCTGTGAGGAGAGGCTGAGGGAGCTGGGGGTGTGCAGCCTGCAGAAGAGGAGGCTCAGGGCAGACCTCATTGCTGTCTGCAAGTACATGAAGGGAGGCTGTAGCCAGGTGGGGTTGGGCTCTTCTGCCAAGCAAGCAGCAACAGAAGAAGGGCACAGAGTCTGAAGCTGTGCCAGGGCTGGTCTAGGCTGGATGTTAGGAGGAAGTTGTTGTCAGAGAGAGTGATTGGCATTGGAATGGGCTGCCCAGGGAGGTGGTGGAGTCACCGTGCCTGGAGATGTTGAAGCCAAGCCTGGCTGAGGCACTTAGTGCCATGGTCTGGTTGCTTGGCTAGGGCTGGGTGCTAGGTTGGACTGGAAGATCTTGGAGGTCTCTTCCAACTTGGTGGATTCTATGATTAAGTTCTGCAGAGCTATAGGGGAAGTTCACTCAAAATGCTTAACGAAATCTTGGGGGCTTTGTGCTGAGTTTTTTTGTTCTTGAATTTTATAGGTTAGGGTTTGGTTTTTTTTCTTCCCCCCTCTGGAATTTTGTTTTGGAAGAAAACCTGAGGGAAAAAATTCTGACAATGTCAAAATACTCTATTTTGACTATTTCAGGACACAATGTTTAGAGATCCCTTTTTTTTGAGATGGTTTTTGTTTTGCATTTCTTTGGGTCTGTTATATTTTCTCTATTTTTTTTTTTAATGTATTAAAGATATTATAGGCCAGAAAGAAAAGTTAGAAAGCTGTAATGAAAATAATTGGGTTTATCTACAGAAAATATTTTCTGGAGTCTTCCTGTGGAAAATGTGAGTTTGGAGCTTTGGAGTCTCTGGTTTGTAACAAAGGAGTCAATGCTACACCGGCCTTGAAGGCTGCAGTGGAGAGGAAGCAGTCACATTACAGAATCATGGAATCAAGCAGGTTGGAAGAGACCTCCAAGCTCATCCAGCCCAACCTTGGAACTGGATGATCCCTGAGGTCCCTTCCAGCCCTGGCAATTCTATGGTTCTATGACATTTGGAGAGGAGCAGGCCGGTCTCAGCTCTGTGGAACCCCATGAGGTATGGCAGTTCACTGCATCATAGAATCACAGAATCAAGCAGGTTGGAAGAGACCTCCAAGAGCATCCAGTCCAACCTAGCACCCAGCTCTAACCAATCAATCAGACCATGGCACTAAGTGCCTTATCCAGGCTTTGCTTGAGCACCTTCAAGGGACAGCAACTCCACCAGCTCCCTGGGCAGCCCATTCCAATGCCAATCACTCTCTCTGCCAACAACTTCCTCCTAACATCCAGCCTATAAACTCAGTCTTCTCTTCTCCAGACTGAATTCCCCAGGTTTCTCAGTCTACCTTCACTGAGGCAATGCTCATGTTCCCCACTCATCTTCATGGCTCTCTGCTGGCCTCTTACCAGCAGGTCCCTGTCTCTCTTCGACTGGGGATCCCAAAACTGGACACATTGTTCCAGGTGTAGTCTCACCAGGGAAGAGTAGAGGATGTATAAAACTAATGAAAGTGTTTTCCTAAGGAATTTTTAGCCTGGGAAAAAGTCAGATTTGTTCATGGAGGGGAAATTTTGTTTGGCATACTCTGCTTCACTTGCTTTGTGATGGTGGCTGCTGGAGGCATCTGGTAGGGTGGAAGGAGATTTCTCATCTGAAAGTTCTGGAATAAAGGCATACTGGAGAAGGAAGATCAGTTTTAAACTCCTGCTGGAAAATTAAATAGATAACCCAGGGTGACCTTGCTCCTGCTTAAATCCTACAGCCCAGAAGGTCACAGCAACCCCAGCTGGGACCCACTGCCTCAACCAGCGATGCCTTCAGAGACATGCAACACAGCCAAAGATCCTGCCCCAGGAGGACCTTGCAGGTCCTGACCACACCAGCAGAAGGCTGGGGAGCAGCACCCTTGGCTGGAATATGGAAATTTGGAAGCTTATTGCTATAATCTGTGGTTATGATTTCCAGCCCTGCCAGCAGTGCCGGGAATCAAACCACAGTCTCCTGAGTGCAAGGAGCCTTTAATGTAATCCGATAAAACCTTAACAGCCAGTGGCTTCTCTTCATGCTGAATTAAGGGCCTCACTTACTCTGCAGTGGCCTCCTTGCCCTCTGCTTTCAGTCTCAATAAGAGCAAGGCAAAGAGGGCAGGGAGGGAAAACGGACCCCAGATTCCCCCCGTTCAGCCACGTGGCTCATAGAGTACAAGCAAAGTTTCCCCAAGGTGTCTGCTTTCCAGCTGGCACTTCGGTAGCTCGCTGGGGGCAGCTGGCACTTCAGTAGCTCGCTGGGGGCAGCTGGCACTTTGGTACCTCACTAGGGGCAGCTGGCACTTTGGTATCTCACTAGGCATAGCTGGCACTTTGGTATCTCACAAGGCATAGCTGGCACTTTGGTATCTCACTAGGGGCAGCTGGCACTTTGGTACCTCACTAGGCATAGCTGGCACTTTGGTATCTCACTAGGGGCAGCTGGCACTTTGGTACCTCACTAGGGGCAGCTGGCACTTTGGTACCTCACTAGGCATAGCTGGCACTTTGGTACCTCGCTGGGGGCAGCTGGCACTTTGGTACCTCACTAGACATAGCTGGCACTTTGGTATCTCACTAGGGGCAGCTGGCACTTTGGTACCTCACTAGAGGCAGCTGGCACTTTGGTACCTCACTGGGGGCAGCTGGCACTTTGGTACCTCACTGGGGGTAGTTGGCACTTTGGTACCTCACTAGGCGTAGCTGGCACTTTGGTATCTCACTAGGGGCAGCTGGCACTTTGGTACCTTGCTGGGGGCAGCTGGCACTCTGGTACCTCGCTGGGGGCAGCTGGCACTTTGGTACCTAGCTGGGGGCACCTAGAAGCCATAAGGAAGACAAGCCGTGAGGTTGCGTGGTCTGAACTGCAGTGCACCTACTCTGCAGCCGCGTCCAAGGTTGCCTGTTCTGTTTCTTGGGAATGCAATCAGCTCTGAATCTTAGATTTCTCCCATCCTAGCAGCAGCAAGCTCTTGCCTCAAACGTCTTGACTGGAAAGCTTCCAGTGAAGCTCTGCTCTTCAGCTGTCGTGGTTGTTTCCATCTGAAGTGCTCCCACTTGCAGAGCAGTGTCCGCTCACATGGAGACGTCTGTGCGCTGCTCATGGCACTAATTACAGGTATCCATTCCTTTATGGGATACAGCTGGGCAACTCAGGGATGCTGGTGCTCTCCAGGTCCCTCCTCAGAGAGGATCTGTTTCCATAACTCTGGGATAATTGATGAACTCCCTTCGCCTTTTTGGCAGGCAGCCCTGCTCCAACTGGTCCCCACTCACAACGAGCTGCACTCACCTCGCTGCAGTGAGTGCTGCAGGTTCATCCATCAACCTTCAGCCACTTCACAACTCCACCTTGTTCAAAGCCATCTCCTGTCCTCTGGGAAATCCCTTTGATGCTGCATGAGCTCATGGTTTGGTTTTGTCTCTGCAGTGCTCTCTGTTAACTCCTCTCTTTCGGCCTCGCTGTAGCAGAGGCTTCGCTGTCAATCACTGTGCTGCTGCGAAGGGGCTGAATGCTGAGGGTGAACTCTTTGGGAGTTGTTGGTTGTCCTTAACTTATTCAGCTGTCACATTCCAGAGTGTGAGTGGTGATAGACACAACCAGAGCAAGGACTTCTCCTTTTGGCAATAGCTGCCACCTCTTGTGTAGCTGCATCAGGTCTTGGGAGGACTTGCCGTGATCCAATTCACTGTGAATGATGTCATGAGGAGGCATCAACCTCTCATATATCTTAATAATAGAGGGAAAACATATCTGAGCAACACCTGTTCTTCCTTCTGCATTCATTCTCTAAATAAGGAAAGGAAAAGGAAAGGGAAGAGAAAGGGAAAGAAAAGGAAGAGGAAAATAAAGAGAGAGAAGAGGAAAAGAAAAGGAGAAAGCAATAGTTAAAAATACTTCATGACACAAACACTGGGTTGCCAATTCCTTCAAGGTGGTAAACAAGGGAGAGAGAGAGAGAATTACAGTTGGAATTTTGTGCCCAACAACATCTGATCTTTTTTTTAGGAGTGCAGTTCAAGCAACTCAAGCCAGGACCTCCAAAAATGGCAAGGCTTAAGTAAAAAAGCACTTAGAGCTTAAATTGTTGATCTAGGACGCCTTTTGCATCTTTTTGGTTTCTCTTGTTTTTATCTGGTGTACAGCCTTGAGTGGAACTCATTAGCATAGAATCATAGAATCAACCAGGTTGGAAGAGACCTCCAAGCTCAGCCAGCCCAACCTAGCACCCAGCCCCCACTCAGTCAACTAGACCATGGCACTAAGTGCCCCATCCAGGCTTTGCTTCAACACCTCCAGGGACAATGACTCCATCACCTCCCTGGGCAGCCCATTCCAATGCCAATCACTCTCTCTGCAAACAACTTCCTCCTAACATCCAGACTAGACCTCCCCTGGCACAACTTGAGACTGTGTCCCCTTGTTCTGTTGCTGCTTGCCTGGCAGAAGAGATCAAATCCACCTGGCTACAGCCTCCCTTCGGGTAGTTGTAGCCAGCAATGAGCTCTGCCCTGAGCCTCCTCTGCTGCAGGCTGCACACTCCCAGCTCCCTCAGCCTCTCCCCACACGGCTCTGCTCCAGGCCTCTCACCAGCTTTGTTGCCCTTCTCTGGACACCTTCCAGCACCTCAACATCTCTCTTGAATTGAGGAGCCCAGAACTGGACACAGCACTCAAGGGGTGGCCTGAGCAGTGCTGAGCACAGGGGTACAAGAACCTCCCTTGTCCTGCTGCCCACACTGCTCCTGAGCCAGCCCAGGATGCCATTGGCTCTCCTGCCCACCTGGGCACACTGCTGGCTCATCTTCAGCCTACTATCTATCAGTACCCCCAGGTCCCTTTCTTCCTGGCAGCTCTCAGCCACTCTGTCCCCAGCCTTTTAATTTCCATTAAAAGGGGGGGAAAAAACCCACAACCCAACTGTAGATCTTGATTATTCCTGGTATCTATTTAAAAATAAACCCAAACAAGCAACCTTGAAGGTATTTTAGTCAAATATTTTCATTCCTTTTCCGAAGGAAATAGTTGATTTTATAACTGCAGATGCCTCTCCATGAGCTGTTCAAGAAGAATCCCATGATTTTTCCATTCATTAGCCAAACCCAGGCTCTCTTTTTTGTTTGCCTCTGCAGTAAGGTGTAAAAGTGGGGCAGCCGTGTTTGTGATTTTATGATCTGCTCATAATTAGCAACTTTCTTGGATGCCCCTCTGGTTACTAATTAGAAAGCAGCTGATACTCAGTGGAAACTTGAAGAACATTCTGGTTTGAGATTATTCTGCTGGTATGTTCCCTATTTTCTGCTTTTTATTATAACTAAGGGTAAGTCTACACAACTGAGCACCTTACTCTTGAAGATGAGACCTACCATGTCCTCCCCAGATGAAACTGCTGTGGTGTGATCATAGAATCATAGAATCAAGCAGGTTGGAAGAGACCTCCAAGATCATCCAGTCCAACCTAGCACCTAGCCCTAGCCAGTCAACCAGACCATGGCACTAAGTGCCTCATCCAAGCTTGGCTTCAACACCTCCAGGGACAGCAACTCCACCACCTCCCTGGGCAGCCCATTCCAATGCCAATCACTCTCTCTGACAACAACTTCCTCCTAAAATCCAGCCTAGACCTGCCCTGGCACAGCTTGAGGCTGTGACCCCTTTTTCTGTTGCAGGTTGCCATTCCTTGATCATCACCATGTATAGGCTGGATGTTAGGAGGAAGTTCTTCACAGAGAGAGTGGTTTGCCATTGGAATGGGCTGCCCAGAGAGGTGGTGGAGTCACCATCCCTGGAGGTGCTTAAGCCAAGCCTGGCTGAGGCACTTAGTGCCATGGTCTGATTGATTGGTTAGAGCTGGGTGCTAGGTTGGACTGGCTGAGCTTGAAGGTCTCTTCCAACCTCGTTGATTCTATGATGCTATGAACTGCCATACCTCATGGGGTTCCACAGAGCCGAGACCAGCCTGCTCCTCACCAAATGTCATAGAACCATAGAATTGCCAGGGCTGGAAGGGACCTCAGGAACCATCCAGTTCCAAGCCCCTGCCATGGGCAGGGACATCTCACACTAGATCGGATTTCTTAGAGCCACATCCAGCCTGCCCTTAAAGACCTCCAGGGATGAGACTTCCACCACCTCTCTGGGCAACCTGTTCCAGCATCTCACTACCCTCATGTTGAAGAACTTTTTCCTAATATCCAATCTCAATCTACCCACTTCTAGTGTTGCCCATGGTCAACAGCAGCAGAAGACATTGGTGGTTCATGTAGACCTTTGCAGGACTCCATATGAGCCAGAGGAAATGAACTGGAGACCCTCAGCAGGTCTCTAGGGAAGCCTTTCTCATATTGCAAGTTGTTCTTCACACCTTTAACTCCAGCTCTGCTATGCAAATCTGACCAAAGTTGTTCATCCCCAAATTCCCTCCCAGAGGATCCCTAGTTGGATATGAACTAGTACAATTTTGTCACAAAGTTGGATCTCTTCCCCAGAATCACTTCCATGTGAGGGCTGTTAAATCCATCTGCGGGTAGCATGGGGAATTGCTGCTTTCTGCTCTGCCTGCGTTCAGGCTTCATTGCCTGCCAAAACAGACGCAAAAACCCCCAGAACAAACTACCCCCAGAGAAGTTCTGTGATCCTGTGCTCACTCCAAAGTCCTCAGGCTGGGAGATAATTGGGAATTAAAGGAAAAACCTTACCCACACTGAAGCCTGGCAGGTGCTGCATCACAGCCTTCTGCCTTTTCCCTCCCCATGGGTTCCTCACCACTAGGCAGTTGTTGGTACTTCCAGGTTACATGTGACACAAAATTGCTCCGTTCTGGTATTATTGTCACCTTTTAGCTTTGCACTTCTCTCACAAATAACCTCTTTTAACTCTATTTAGCTGTCTGTCAGGCATCAAAGGGAGGGAGAAAGCAAGACACGGGCAGAGAGTTTGTTTTTCCCACTAGTTGATACATTTCAGGCGTAAGGAGGGATGGCTGTGGGCACAAAGCCAGCTTTATGGATGCTTCAGAGCATAGAAGCTCCCTTCTCATGAAAGATACTGAGTTGCTAGAGCATCTCCAGAGGTGGGCTAAGCTGGGCAAGGGTCTGGAGAACAGGTCTGGTGAGGAACAGCTGAGGGACCTGGGGTTGTTTACATTGGAGAAGAGGCTGAGGGGAATCATAGAATCAATCAGGTTGGAAGAGACTCCCAAGATCATCCAGTCCAACCTAGCACCCAGCCCTGTCCAGTCAACCAGACCATGGCACTAAGTGCCTCAGCCAGGCTTTTCTTGAATACCTCCAGGGACAGTGACTCCAGCACCTCCCTGGGCAGCCCATTCCAGTGCAAATCACTCTCTCTGACAACAACTTCCTCCTAACATCCAGCCTAGACCTGCCCTGGCACAATTTGAGACTGTGTCCCCTTCTTCTGCTGCTGTTTGTCTGGGAGAAGAGAATGAGCCCTTCAGAGCAAAACTTAACCACTGCATTGAGCATCCCACTGTGACATTTCATAGAATCATAGACTCATAGAACCAGTCAGGGTTGGAAGGCACCACAAGGATCAGTCAGTCCCAATGCCCCTACTATGGCCAGGGACACCCTACCCTAGAGCAGGCTGCACACAGCCTCATCCAGCCTGGCCTTAAACACCTCCAGCCATGGGGCCTCAACCACCTCCCTGGGCAACCCATTCCAGCCTCTCACCACTCTCCTGCTCAACAACTTCCTCCTCACCTCCAGCCTGACTCTCCCCACCTCCAGCTTTGCTCCATTCCCCCCAGTCCTGTCTTACAGATTAATGAAACATCAGTACCTGCCTTTTATCAGCTCTTCAGGGAAGCATATCCCAAATTCACACAGCTGCTAAACAAGAACAAGCCTCAGGACTAGCTCAGGATGGACCAAAACCACCCCAACTGGCTTGGATTTTGTGGTAGATACCATCAGGATCGCGCATCATCAGCGCTCAGAAAACATCACCTGCGAGGACAAAGTTTGTTTGGCTCACCTTTGCAACCACTTTCAGAGGCTGCTTCCAAACAAAAGGCAGGTCCTGCAGAGAAAACAGGTGTCAGCTCATTAACTCCTGGGCACATGGCTTTTGCAGCAGGCGAAGGGACAATGAACACGTGGGATCTGCGGCCGCATTGTTCCTTAGCATTTTTACATGGACAAACACTGACTCACCTGCAAAAACGTAATCCAAAGACAATCAGGGGAAGTACAGAGGGATCTCGTGGTCTCTGCTGACTTTTGTTTTGCTTGTGATCCCAAAACTCTGTGAAAGAAATCTCCGCGAGCCCGTCCTATGCCGCTGAAGTATGGACAAGAGTCCTGCGGGAGAGCTGAGAAGTCACACGGAGCCTCTGCCTCCTGGCACAGAGAGCTCCAAGCGCTGTAGGGGAAGAGCTAATGGCTTCAGCTCTGCACATACAGGCATTTTTTCTCCTAGCTAGAGCTTCTCTCAGAGAGTGAAAAAGTGCCATGTTTTTCCCATTTGTCTTTTTCTTCCCCGCCAAATGCTGCCTCTCATGTTTGATGTGCGGGTAAAATGCATTTCCCACTCTTAAAGGGGACCACGCATGGAAGCAGCTCCAACAAAAAAGAAGCCAGCAATGTTCATAACTAAGTTTGCAGATGACACCAAGCTGGGGGCAGATGTGACTGAGTTGGAAGGTAGAAGGGCTCTGCGGTGGGACCTTGACCGCCTGGACAGATGGGCAGAGGCCAATGGGATGGGGTTCAATAGCTCCAGGTGCAGGGTGCTGCACTTTGGCCACAACAACCCCATGCAGAGATACAGACTAGGGTCAGAGCGTCTGGAGAGCAGCCAGACAGAGAGGGATCTGGGGGTGCTGATTGATACCCACCTGAACATGAGCCAGCAGTGTGCCCAGGTGGCCAAGAGAGCCAGTGGCATCCTGGCCTGCACCAGGAATGGTGTGGCCAGCAGGAGCAGGGAGGTCATTCTGCCCCTGTACTCTGCACTGGTTAGACCACACCTTAAGTGCTGTGTTCAGTTCTGGGCCCCCCAGGTTAGAAGGGACATTTGAGATGCTTGAGCATGTCCAGAGAAGGGCGACGAGGCTGGGGAGAGGCCTCGAGCACAGCCCTACGAGGAGAGGCTGAGGGAGCTGGGATCGGTTAGCCTGGAGAAGAGGAGGCTCAGGGGAGACCTTATTGCTGTCTACAACTACCTGAGGGGTGGTTGTGGCCAGGAGGAGGTTGCTCTCTTCTCTCAGGTGGCCAGCACCAGAACGAGAGGACACAGCCTCAGGCTGTGCCAGGGGAGATTTAGGCTGGAGGTGAGGAGAAAGTTCTTCACTGAGAGAGTCATTGGACACTGGAATGGGCTGCCCGGGGAGGTGGTGGAGTCGCCGTCCCTGGAGCTGTTCAAGGCAGGACTGGACGTGGCACTTGGTGCCATGGTCTGGCCTTGAGCTCTGTGGTAAAGGGTTGGACTTGATGATCTATGAGGTCTCTTCCAACCTTGGTGATACTGTGATACTGTGATACTGTGATACTGTGATACTGTAATAAACATCAAAGGGGAGCATTCTTCTGCTACAGTAAAAGCACCAAAAAGTGGATTTGCCGTGCTGCAGTGATGGGTGTCAGGAACATGTCCCTACTGGGCTGCAGCAGGGATTTGACAAAGCACAACAGAAAATACCTTAAAAGCACTGTGACAGCTAACACTAAGACAAAGGTGACGAAATCTCAAGCTTCCTGCCCTGATCTCTTTTGCAGGGAATCAGGAAAGACGTCCAGAGCTGAGAGATCAGGAGATGGTTTGAAGCTTAGCTCTGCAAGGTGCAGATTATTGGCAGTAGGAAGGAACCAGGTGGCTGTGGGCAGTGTTCCAGTCCAGCATGGCAAATCCTTCCTTGCCAAAGCACTGCTTGATGTGAAAACTCTTCTACACCCCACATCAGTGGGAATTTCTTATTGTTCTCACTAACACCAGGATGTTACCTTAAGTGTCCTAAAGCTTACCAAAAATCATTAGGAGTTTTCTTGTTCAAAAACAAAAGTGAAGGGTGAAAAAAGGCAGAGCCATTCCTGTAGGCACCATTGGCTTGTGTTGTATGGAATCCATGCTGCTGGGATTTCTACTTCATCCCTTAGCAGCCCTCCTTTGAGCTTCATTGCCCTTCTCTGGATATGTTCCAACACCTCAACATCTCTCTTGAATTGAGGAGCCCAGAATTGGACACAACACTCAAGGTGTGGCCTGACCAGTGCTGAGCACAGGGGCAGAAGAACCTCCCTTGTCCTGCTCGTGCCTCTCCCCACACCATGCCCAGACCTGTATCCTGGTGGTCAGAAGGAAAGGACTTTGCTTGTAGTGATAGGATGAGAGGGAATGAATTGAAGCTTCAGAAGAGCAGATTTAGACTGGATTTAGAGAGAAATGATTTAAAGTGAGGGTGGTGAGACTCTGCAACAAGTTGCCCAGGGGGGCTGTAGATGCCTCCTTCAAGGAGGTGTTCAAAGCTAGGCTAGATGAGACCTTCATAGGATCACAGAATGTCAGGGGTTGGAAGGGACACAAGGACCAAGTCCAACCTCCCTGCCACAGCAGGACAATGCTATCTAACACAGATCACAGAGGAACACATCCAGACAGGCCTTGGAAGGCTCCAGAGAAGGAGACTCCACAGCCTCTCTGAGCAGCCTGTGCCAGTGCTCTGGGAGCCTTCCAGTGAAGAAGTTCCCCCTTGTGTTGAGCTGGAACCTCCTGTGCTGCAGCTTCCCCCCGTTGCTCCTTGAGCAACTTGGGCTAGCAGGAGGTGTCTCTGCCAAAGCAGGGAGCGTTGGAACTAGATGACCTTGCAGGTCCATTCTATGAATCTCTGAGAGCTCATCTCTGAGGGCAGCAAGGCTCCAGGACTCAGCTCTCCAAACCTCCTGAAACAGAGCCCTCAGCCTGTCTGGCAGCCGTTTATCTGCCATTCCTTTTACCTGCTGTCCCTTTCTCTCCCTTAATTTCCAGTTTAGCAGGCACACACATCCCACCCCGACCTCTCCATGTCTCTCTATTTTAATGTGTTTGGTTTGTTTTTTTTCTTGGTTACCACATAACAAGACTGTTTCTCTTACACTGATGTTGTTACTCAGGCGAAGCAAACCGTCGCTCCTCAGTGCCTCGTGTAAAAGCCAGAACCGGAGTGACTCAGGCAGGCAGGGTTTTATTTAAACCATTTGTCCTGTGGTCAGAGTAGATTAAAGGCAGATCAGGTTGCCCTCAGAGCAACGCTGGGACAGTGAGAGTGAGAGATGTTGGCACTTGCTCCTCAAACCACATGCGGCTCGCGTGACTGCGGCTTCCTCCAGCCTCTCCTTGCCCTCTGCAAATGCATCTCCGTGCGGGAGCACCTGCGTGCACGGGGGCTGGAGGGGACCAGCTTGTCCCTGGGCACTGGAATGTTGGAAGTCCTGTGGGGTGATCATCATCTCCAGGTTGATCACTGCACACGAGGGATAGGCAGGAGGTGTTCACAGGATCACAGATCACAGGATATTGGGGGTTGGAAGGGGCCTCCAGAGATCACTGAGTCCAACCTTCCTGCCAGAGCAGGACCACAACCTAGTGCAGGTCATAGAATCATAGAATCAACCAGGTTGGAAGAGACCTCCAAGATCATCCAGTCCAACCTAGCACCCAGCCCTATCCAATCAACCAGACCATGGCACTAAGTGCCTCATCCAGGCTTTTCTTGAAGACCCCCAGGGACGGTGCCTCCACCACCTCCCTGGGCAGCCCATTCTAATGGGAAATCACTCTCTCTGTGAAGAACTTCTTCCTAATATCCAGCCTATACCTACCCAGATGGGCATTGAAAGTCTCCAGAAGAGGAGACTTCACAACCTCTCTGGAGAGCCTGTGCCAGTGTGTTAGAATAGAATCATAGAATCAGTCAGGGTTGGAAGGGACCTAATTCCAGCCCCCCTGCCATGGGCAGAGACACCTCACACTAGATCAACCTGGCCAGAGCCTCATGCAGCCTGGCCCTAAACATCTGCAGGGATGAGGCTTCCACCACCTCCCTGGGCTACTCATTCCAGATCACTGAGTCCAACCATTAGCCTAATACTGACAGAGTCAGTGACTAATGAGCATAATTATCTCCCCAGTCCAAGCGTGGCATCTTGGTAACACTGATCTCCTTGTTAACTGATGAAGGCTGTGGAAGAGATGCACACCTGAGTGGGAAGGCAACAGAATTGAGGGTAAAACCATAGTCTTGAATGTCCACCACCTCCCTGGGCAACTCATTCCAGGATCCCAGCACCCTCATGATAAAGAACTTCTTCCTAACATCCAGCCTGAATCTACCCATTTCTACCTTTGTTCCATTCCCCACAGTGCTCCATGACCATCACAGGGAAGAATTTCTTCCTCACATTGAGGTGCAACTTCCTGTGCTGTAGTTAATATCCACCTGTCCCTTCCCTTGTGTTGGGGGTTGGTCTCTTCTCCCAGGCAAGCAGCAACAGAACAAGGGGACACAGTCTCAAGGTGTGCCAGGGCAGGTCTAGGCTGGATGTTAGGAGGAAGTTGTTGGCAGAGAGAGTGATTGGCATTGGAATGGGCTGCCCAGGGAGCTGGTGGAGTCACTGTTCCTGGAGGTGTTGAAGCAAAGCCTGGATGAGGCACTTAGTGCCATGGTCTGGTTGATTGGCTAGGGCTGGGTGCTAGGTTGGCCTGGATGATCTTGGGAGTCTCTTCCAACCTGGTTGATTCTATGATTCTACTACCTCCAATAAGGCTCTCTCCTGAGTCAGCACAGTTGGCCAGACTAGGAATTGATCTGGCTTTAGAAGAACCCAGCAGCATTTGGGTTTAAAGTAAAGAGCATCCTTTCTCTGTCTGGCTCTTGGCACTGCCAGCTGCAGAGGAATAGGACCTGCCACAGGATGGGTAGGGAGCCAGCAAGGGAAACACCTTGAGCTGCTCTCACTGCAAGTACCCACAGCCTCTCCCAACTCCAGGAGCATTAACCATTGATTTAGAAATGCAATTTAGGGCTTTATTAGCTCTAAAGAAAGCATTTACAAACCATTTCCCCGCAGTGACTCTAGCAGCAGATGGCCAAGGTTCTCTCCTGGGTAGTTTAACAAAACACAAAGCATGAAAACACAAAAGTGCTGTGAAAAAGGGAAGGCAAAGACAAACCTGCAGGGTGAATCGTTGCAGGCTGTCCTTTGCAGGGCTACAAAGCATATTTCTTGGAGCTTATATATACACACATGTACATATTTGTGGATATGTTGAGGTATTTGTGTATTTTATAGGTATTTTGGGGGTTGCTTAGCCTGGAGAAGAGGCTCAGGGTCCTTGGAGGTATTCAAGAAAAGACTGGATAAGGCACTTAGTGCCATGGTCTAGTTGATTGGCCAGGGCTGGGTGCTAGGTTGGACTGGCTGAGCTTGGAGGTCTCTTCCAACCTGCTTGATTCTATGATTCTATGATCTCATTGCTGTCTTCAACTGCCTGAAGGGAGGCTGTAGCCAGGTGGGGTTGGGCTCTTCTGCCAGGCAAGCAGCAACAGAAAAAGGGGGACACAGTCTCAAGGTGTGGCAGGGCAGGTCTAGTCTGGATGTTAGGAGGAAGTTGTTGTCAGAGAGAGTGATTGGCATTGGAATGGGCTGCCCAGGGAGGTGGTTGAGTCACCGTCCCTGGAGGTGTTGAAACCAAGCCTGGCTGGGGCACTTAGTGCCATGGTCTGGTTGCTTGGCCAGGGCTGGGTGCTAGGTTGGACTGGCTGAGCTTGGAGGTCTCTTCCAACTTGTTTGATTCTGTGCTTCTATATTAAAAATAAACCCAAACATGTAAAAGGCTTTGATTCAACAGCCTCATCTTTCAGAACCCCCCCTTTAGACCCAGGTGATAGGGCTGCAGGCTGGGATGTCCAACCTGCTGCTGTCCAATCTGGGCATTTTACCCTAATCCCTTGAGACAGAAAGCCTGGCAGCCTTGCCTGGGTTATTTTTTTGTTAGGGATTACAACTCTTGTGATCAGCTAATCCAAGAAATTACTCAGTTCTTCCAGCTTGCAAAGTCAAAATATGATTGCTCTTCAAAGAATGCAAACTTGCAGGAATTAATCTCTTCATCTGAGGGATGTAAGGGCTCTTTACTGATGTGAGACACAAATATTGCCATGTGTGGGCTCCATAAATCTGTCTCACCCTGTTACTAGTTACTTTCTCCAGATGCTTTGAACTTCTGCAAAACTGTTGCTTAACCCAAAAAACATAAACCCCAGCACAGCTGCCACATGTTGTAATTTCCTCTTTGGGGGCATCTGTTACTGTCTTTACAAAGGTTTTGCTTTCTCCCTCCCCTCCACCCCCTACCCCCTCCCCAGTTTGTTGTATTTCTCAGTGTCTTGCTTTCATTTGATCCCAGAAAACAAAGCTGCTCCTTCGCTGTGTTTTGAGCACCTTCCCAACACCCTGAAGGATGGAGCTGGATAGAATCAGTGCTGTATTCAGCACTCAGTGTAGAAATGAAGTTTCCCAGCCCTTTGAACTCTATTTGGACAAGTTTTTTTGCAGCGTTTATGGAGTGCTTGACTTTTTGTCTGACCAACAGTGGTGTCAAATTCAGGGAAGAGGTTTGGGGAGGGGGGGGGGGTGGTGAGGGGAGAGAAAGAGGGAGGGAGAACTGCAAGGCAATACGTTAGAAAAGAAAGAGGGGGGGGGGGGGGGAAGGATTAAAAGGTCACAGTGTGAACTTTACCTTTGTGTTCTACAGCCCAAATGTTTCCCCTTGTGCTTGTGAATGCCTCTCCTGACTTCAAAGGTGTTATTTTGGAAGGTGAGTAGGGCTTGGCCCATATTCCTGAGGACAAACACTGACATTCCTTGGGTGACCTCTCAGCCCAACCAGCAAAAGTTTTGCTTAAGTTGCACCTACAAAATGTGTCTGCAGAGGCACAAACAGCTTCTCCACTGCAAAAATGAGCAGGGATGTGCCAAAATACATACAGCAGCATGCAGAAGGCCATGGAGATCTTTCCTCTCTCAAGACTGAGTTTTGTGAGATGGAAATGAGTGAAATATAGATGGGAGTAATGCACCACAAAGCACTTTTGGGCCTCCCTACAGCAAGAAGCAGCCATCTGGGAAATGCTCAGCTGAGCCCCACCATGGTGGTGTCTGACTTTTGACATGAGAATGGAAACTATAGTGTGGTCCTGATGTCATTATGGTCTGTAATGCATGTCAGGGGTGCTGGAGGAGTTGGGGTGGTGCACTGCAGGAATTGTAGAATCATAGAATCAAGCAGGTTGGAAGAGACCTCCAAGCTCAGCCAGTCCACCCTAGCACCCAGTCCTGCCCAGTTAACTAGATCATGGCACTAAGTGACCCATCCAGGCTTTTTGAAGCCTCTGCCTTGCAACATTACTCAGGAGTTTGTGTGCAAGGCAAAACAATGTGCATGAGTGTTCCTGGTTACAGCTGTGTCCCCCCCATCACTCACCTGGGAATCATAGAATCAATCAGGTTGGAAAAGACCTCCAAGATCATCCAGTCCAACCCAGCACCCAGCCCTTTCCAGTCAACTAGACCATGGAACCAAGGGCCTCATCCAGTCTTTAATGATAGAATCAGTCAGGGTTGAAGACACCACAAGGATCAGACTGTTCCATCCCCCCTGCCATGCCCAGGGGCACCTCATACTACATCAGGCTGCCCGCAGCCTCATCCAGCCTGACCATAAACACCTCCAGGGATGAGGATTCCACCACCTCCCTGGGCAACTCATTCCAGCCCTCACCACTCTCATGCTGCATAATTCCTCCTCATGTCCAGTCTGAACCTACCCACCTCCAGCTTTGCTCCATAATGGATGCTTGCAAACTGTTATCTCCTCTCCAACGCTCAGCAATGCAGAGGGCTGAGTGATGCTCCAGAGATCACCACTCTGCTACTTCCAGCCTGGAAAAATGCCTCGCTGAGAAAAACAAGAAAAGATTGGCAGGATGGGCAGGAGATGTGTCTCTCGTAACCACCACCTGCTCCTCAGCCTTCCTTTTAGGTACCCTCCTGCTTGTCCTCAGCCGCCACGTGCGGAGGTGAGTCACGGTGGGTTTCCGTATGGAGATATGAGGCAAACAACCACCCACCCACTCAGCAAATTGGCTCAGTTACTCTGTGTCTGCTGTAGCTTGCATTAGCAAAATGGTCTAAATAACCCCATCCGTCCCCAGATCCTGGGGGCATCAGTGCCATTCAGCAAGAAAACACAGAGGAGCTCCAGCAGCTCAAGCAGGGATCTTGACTCATTGTTTTCTAACTACACTTGGGGATCTGTTTTATTGTGTGGCCTTTTAAAGTTGATTTCTCTCCTGACTAATCTGAGGAGTGAGTGAACGATTTTATTTGGCAGACATTGCTCATTTCTCCTATTGTTGTTTCTTTTTTTCTCTACTCTCCTTTTTTTCTTCTCCTCCCCCCCCCCCCCCCCCCCCCCCCCTTCTTCTTTGCTTGTTGATTCTTTTGTAAAACCACAGATAAAATTAGCTGAGTTTGGGAGTTTTGTTTTGCTTTCTGCAGCTTAATTTGAAGTAGAAATGTTGTCATCCTTCCTCTCCCCTGAAGACAAGACACTGAGAGAGCAGTGTGAGTAAGCCAGAGCTTCCTGCAGAGGAGATGCACCTCAGGTTGGTAACTCAAATCATCAGCCTGAAAGTAAGTGTTTGGCTTTTCCTCTTAGCTTGCTCTTAAAGGAATCTGCTGGGTTTCATCATGGCTTGAGCAAATTTGGTCTAAAAGCTGGCATGAACCAACAGGAGTTGCCTATAACACTAATGTCAGGATGCTGATTCTAAGTGAAGCAGAAAGTGACCTTGGTTGTGATCCATCCTTGCTCCTCCTGCACATACCCACAGGAGCTGCCATCCTACAACCAGCTTCCAGGCAGCTGCAGAAGTTACAGGGGGATGGATCTAGATTTGGTGGACTATGAATTGTCTTCTACCTTCCTTGTTTTTATTACACTGACTAAAGTCTGGGATTTCTTCCTGGTCTCCCTTTCAAGACTTTTGGGCATGATTTGGACTCCATCTGATGTTGCTAGTTAGGGTTTAGGAAGCAATTAGCAAGAAGGACAAAGGGAATTATTAGACATCTCCCTACTGTAATCCCAGGCTTAGTGTCTGTGGTGGCTCTACTCTTGCAACAATGCAAGGGGCAGTCAGAATAGAATCACAGATTCACAGAATGGATTCAATTGGAAAGGACTTTAAAGATCATCTAGTTCCAACCCCAACTCCAGCTGGGGTTATGCAACCAGGAGAAGAGGAGGCTCAGAGATGATCTCATTAATGTCTACAACTACCTGAAGGGAGGCTGTAGCCAGGTGGGGTTGGGCTCTTCTCCCAGGCAAGCAGCAATAGAATAAGGGGACACAGTCTCAAGCTGAGGCAGGGGAGGTCTAGGCTGGATGTTAGGAGGAAGTTGTTGGCAGAAAGAGTGATTTGCATTAGAATGGGTTGCCCAGGGAGGTGGTGGAGTCACCCTCCCTGGAGGTGTTCAAGACAAGACTGACTGAGGCACTTAGTGCCATGGTCTGGTTGCTTGGCCAGGGCTGGGTGCTAGGTTGGACTGGCTGAGCTTGGAGGTCTCTTCCAACCTGCTTGATTCTGTGATTCCACTGTGGCCAGGCTGCTCTAGGGTAGGGTGTCCCTGGCCATGGCACAGAGGTTGGAACTGGCTGATCCTTGTGGTCCCTTCCAACCCTGCTTGTATGAAATAGGGAGAGAAAGGCCAACCTAAGCTCCAGCAACCCAGCACCTCCAAGAGTCAAGCCTGTCAGAAGCAGTACTCTAGCAGAGGTCTCTGCTGTCCTCCTCCTCCTCTTCTAATGATCCATTTGATCATTAGAATACAATAATTAACCTCTGACTATAAATCAGCTGCTGCAAGGCAGTGAGGTGGAGAAAAACCTTCCTGCTGGAAAGTGCTTTGTCTCCTCGTGTGCCGCTCCCCTAATACGCGTTCTAATAACAGCGCAAAGGGGAAAACCATTTGGAAGGGGATGCTGTTTCTCAGTGCCTGGTGTTGGAATCCATGTCACTGTAGAAGTTATTATTGTAATAAAAAGTAAGAATGAGTTCTCAAAATACACCCCAGCAGATTATTCAGGACAGCCTGTAAGCGGAGCCTTAATGCTAAGCACATGCATGGCTTGCTCTGAAGTCAAACCAAAGGCTGCTGCTGTGAGGAGAGATGAATTGAAGTTAGCTGTTTTCCTGACTCAGGACTCTGAGCCGACCCTCTGGTTAATGCAAGAAGGCAGACACAAACTCGGGGGGGAGGAGGGGGGAAATCCTAATCAGATTAAATCAGTGGTAAATTCCCCTTCACCCTAGCGCAGCCCAGACTTCAGTGCTGGCCCAGGGCAGAGTAAATGATTGTGTTTGCTTTTAGAAGCATTGCTGTGCTAGCTGTGGGGCCAAGCATGTGTGTGGCATCGTGTTTGTGTCCTCCTTGTCATTGCACAACACCCATTTTCAATAGGGATTAAACTCCATCCTCAGCATTTGGTGGATTTCCCTCTTCTACAGGGCATGCAAAAGTGGCTCCAGCCCTCCTTGCTCTGATGATCAGAAGAAGATCGATGGTCTCAATGATAGAATCATAGAATCAAGCAGGTTGGAAGAGACCTCCAAGATCATCCAGTCCAACCTAGCACCCAGCCCTAGCCAGTCAACCAGACCATGGCACTAAGTGCCCCAGACAGGCTTGGCTTCAACACCTCCAGGAAGGGAAACTCCACCATCTCCCTGGGCAGCCCATTCCAATGTCAATCACTCTCTCTGCCAACAACTTCCTCCTAACATCCAGCCTCCAGGATGGATCTTAGAGGTCTTTTCCAACCTGGTTAGTTCTGTGATTCTGTGAAACCTTCTTCACTTTATGCAGGGTGAGTTTTTCCTTCTCCAATAAGTTACAGGTCCTTATACTGCTCAAAGGTTTATCTTGATGTTCTCAGACAATCATAGAATCATAGAATCAACCAAGTTGGAAGAGACCTCCAAGCTCATTCAGCTCAACCAGTCAACTAGACCATGGCACTAAGTGCCTCATCCAGTCTTTCCTTGTCATGTGTCTTTTGAGCCTTCATTGTAGTGGTCTGAGCAAAACCAACTGCCTGGAGCATGTCCAGAGCAGGGCCGGGAGGATGCTCAGAGGGCTGCAGCAGCTCTGCTGTGAGCACAGACTGAAAGAGTTGGGGCTGTGCAGGCTGCAGAAGAGGAGGCTCCCAGGTGACCTTCTTGTGGCCTTCCAGGATCTGAAGGGGGACAACAAAAAAGATGGGGAGGGACTTTTGAAGCTGTGAGGGAGTGACAGGACTGGGGGGAATGGAGCAAAGCTGGAGGTGGGGAGATTCAGGCTGGAGGTGAGGAGGAAGTTGCTGAGCATGAGAGTGGTGAGAGGCTGGAATGGGTTGCCCAGGGAGGCGGTTGAGGCCCCATGGCTGGAGGTGTTTGAGGCCAGGCTGGCTGAGGCTGTGTGCAGCCTGCTCTAGGGTAGGGTGTCCCTGGGCATGGCAGGAGGGTTGGAAGTGGCTGCTCCTTGTGGTCCCTTCCAACCCTGACTGATTCTATGATATAGGATGAGGTCCATGTTCCACTTATCAAATAGATCTTCTCTGACTCTGTTCTAGTTTAAATTAATTTTTCTTTGCATGGACTCACCAGAAGCAGTTTTCAGAGATGCCTTTGTCTAGACTTTGTGCAATGACAGGAATATTCCCTTATCTCTCTTGGAAATAATTGGGTGGATACAGCAAGAATTGAGTTTGCTTATTCATCAGCACATCGAGTCGCTGTATCATTGTTACAGCATAAAAGTGTAATGCTCCATCTCCTCCTCTCTTCTTTCCCCTTGATGAAATTGCTTCTTAACCTCAGCTGTGGGGTTTTTCACTGCTTGCACCTCATCAAGAAGATTTCCCAGCAGTAAAGCTGCTGTGAGGAGCAGGTCCTGCTGTGCAGGGACCTCTAGCAGAGATGTCTGGTGCCACCTAGGCCAGTCTAGGGAAGAGGACACCTGCTTGCTCTATTGTCTCTAAGGCCAAGTTCCCATTTGCTGCTGGACTTTTGGAATAAGTATTTTACCTTTGGGTTCTTGTTTTTTTTTTTTTTTTCTTTTTTAAGTAATAGAACCATAGAATCAAGCAGGTTGGAAGAGAGCTCCAAGCTCAGCCAGGCCAACCTAGCACCCAGTCCCACCCAATCAATCAGACCATGGCACTATATGCCCCATCCAGGCTTTGCTTCAACACCTCCAGGCACAGGTCTCCACCACCTCCCTGGGCAGTCCATTCCAATACCAATCACTCTCTCTGACAACAACTTCCTCCTAACATCCAGCCTAGACCTCCCTGCCACAACTTGAGACTGTGTCCCCTTCCTCTGTTGCTGCTTGCCTGGCAGAAGAGCCCAACCCCACCTGGCTACAGCCTCCCTTCAGGGAGCTGCAGACAGCAATGAGCTCTGCCCTGAGCCTCCTCTTCTGCAGGCTGCACACCCCCAGCTCCCTCAGCCTCTCCTTAACGTTTTAAAAATAACTCACAAGGATTCCCTTGGCCTGCCCAGGAGGACAATAGTCTCCAACTAAGAAATCCTCTAGGTGACTACCAGAAAAATCAGAAGAAACTGAGTTGCACCTCCAAAATATTTTTCTTTCTCTTCATACTAATCCAGTGGGAGGTGTCCCTGTCTATGGCAGGGGGTTGGAGCTGGATGATCTTTGAGGTCCCTTCCAATTCTATGGTTCTATGATAGCTGCTCTGATAGACTCAGCAAGCAGCAGACTTAAACAAAAACAAAAGAGTGTCCAGAGATACACAGACGCACCCATGCAAACCTACTTAAGGCTTTAGCACTGCATGTGGAATCATAGAATGGTTTAGGTTGGGATCTCAAGGATCATCCAGTTCCAACCCTCTGCCATCAGCAGGGACACCTCACACTGGAACAGGTCACTCAAAGCCTCTTCCAATCTGGCCCTGAACACCTCCCAGGAGGAAGCAGCCACAACCTCCCTGGGCAACCTGTGCCAGTGTCTCACCACCCTCACTGCCAAGAATTCTTTCCTAACATCCAGTTTCAATCTCCCCTCTGCCAGTTTAAACCCATTCCTCCTCATTTTGTCATTACAAGACCTTGTCAACAGTCCCTCCCCAGCCTTCCTGTAGCCCCCTTCAGATGCTGGAAGGCCACTTCAAGGTCTCCTGGCAGCCTTCTCCAGGCTAAAGAGCCCAAACTCCCGTAGCCTGTCCTCATAGCAGAGCTGCTGCAACCCTCTCAGCATCTTTGTGGCCTCCTCTGGAGTGGCTCCAACAGTTCCATGTCCTGCTTGTGCTGGGGGCTCCAGAACTGCACACAGGACTCCAGACGGGGTCTGAGGAGAGCAGAGCAAAGGGGAAGAATCCCCTCCTGTTTAATATGAATTAAATCATTTCATTACTACAGGCTGTTATGTTAGGACATGGGAGAGGCAGATGGCTGCCAGCAGGAGCTCTCCTGCTTCTTCCTTTTTATTGTCAGCCATGGGTGACTTCGTAACGCTTCCGCGAGACGTGAACCAAGGCACCACTGACCCATACCTACACATCTGCTGAGACCTGCCAAGACCACAGCTCTGCAAAACCCATCACCTGCCCCTGCTTTATCAGGAAAACACAGCGTGGAACAACCCACCCTACTGCCAGTTAACGTGATTCAAAGATGTATTTCTCATCCTTTCCTCCTCTCCGAGACGGTTGCGCCGTACAAGAGCTTACTCAGGCAGAAGTGGCGCGCACAGCATCCTTCCTTCCTACCCTGCAGCCTCTCGAGCTCCTTAAAGGAACCTTAGGAAAGCAAACCCACTCTGAGCATCAGAATGACGGAGGCAGAGAGCTGCCAAGTTATTATTGCAGCATTTTGGTGTTATTTAATAGGAAGCATCCCAGACATCTCCACAAGCAGGAGTCCCTCGTGGCTGTGCGCACAGCATTTCTTGGTCCTGTGACTCAGCGCTTTATCGGCACAGCAGTGACAGAATGAATGAGGCTCAAAGAGGCAGTACACAGCAGTTGTAACCCACCAGAAGTTCTGGGTGGGCTTGTCAGGTCGACTTTGATGAGTCCCATGGTTATCTAGGCATACCTGCATTATCTAGGCACACCTGTGTCAGCAGCACGGGTGGCAATGGATGGCCTCTAGAGATTCCTTTCAACCCCTACCAATTTTATGACTCTGTGATTCTCTGAGTCTATAATTCTATATTCCTGTGATTTTATGATACCAGGACTTTTTTATTCTATTACTCTGTGATTCTGTGGTTCTATGATTCTGTGATCCCATGATTTTATTATTCTACCATCCTATGATTCTGTGATTCCATGATTTTATTTTTCTACCATCCTATGATTCTGTGATTCCATGATTTTATTTTTCTACCATCCTATGATTCTGTGATTCCATGATTTTATTATTCTATCATTCTATGATTCCATGATTTTATTATTCTATCATTCTATGAGTCTAGTTACATGATGTTATGGTGCCACATCCAATTGGCAGCTGGCACTAGTGGTATGCCCCAAAGATCAGTGCTGGGACCAGTCCTGTTCAATACCTTTGTTGATGATCTGGACCAGGGGATTGAGTCCAGCATCAGTGAGTTTGCAGACGATATCTGAAGGGAGGCTGTGGCCAGGTGGGGTTGGTCTCTTCTGCCAGGCACCCAGCAACAAAAGAAGGGGACACAGTGGGAAGTTGTGCCAGGGCAGGTCTAGGCTGGATGTTAGGAGGAAGTTGTTGTCAGAGAGAGTGATTGGCATTGGAATGGGCTGCCCAGGGAGGTGGTGGAGTCACTGTGCCTGGGGGTGTTTAAGAAGAGCCTGGCTGAGGCACTTAGTACCATGGTCTGGTTGACTGGCTAGGGCTGGGTGCTAGGTTAGACTGGCTGATCTTGGAGGTCTCTTCCAACCTGCTTGATTCTATGATTTCCAGGCAGAAAGCAAGCAACACTGTTCTGCTGCACACACCACCATTTTGGCTGCATTTTCTCCTGCAGCTGGGAGCTTTTTTTTTTGTTTCCCAGCTAAGAGGTGTGGTTTGCAAGGTCTCTGATGGCCTTTCAAGCTTGAACTTCGTTTTAACTCTTTATTTCTTTTTTCCTTATATGGTCACAAGGTAGATCATGACAAGTTGGCCACAACAAGCCCATGCAGAGATACAGGCTGGGGTCAGAGTGGCTGGAGAGCAGCCAGACAGAGAGGGATCTGGGGGCACTGATTGATACCTGCCTGAACATGAGCCAGCAGTGTGCCCAGGTGGCCAAGAGAGCCAGTGGCATCCTGGCCTGCATCAGGAATGGTGTGGCCAGCAGGAGCAGGGAGGTCATTCTGACCCTGTACTCTGCACTGGTTAGACCACACCTTGAGCACTGTGTTCAGTTCTGGGCCCCCCAGTTTAGGAGGGACATTGAGATGCTTGAGCATGTCCAGAGAAGGGCAACGAGGCTGGGGAGAGGCCTTGAGCACAGCCCTACGAGGAGAGGCTGAGGGAGCTGGGATTGGTTAGCCTGGAGAAGAGGAGGCTCAGGGGAGACCTCGTTGCTGTCTGCAACTACCTGAGGGGTGGTTGTGGCCAGGAGGAGGTTGCTCTCTTCTCTCAGGTGGCCAGCACCAGAACAAGAGGACACAGCCTCAGGCTGCGCCAGGGGAGATTTAGGCTGGAGGTGAGGAGAAAGTTCTTCACTGAGAGAGTCATTGGACACTGGAATGGGCTGCCCGGGGAGGTGGTGGAGTCGCCATCCCTGGGGCTGTTCAAGGCAGGACTGGACGTGGCACTTGGTGCCATGGTCTGGGCTTGAGCTCTGTGGTAAAGGGTTGGACTTGATGAGCTGTGAGGTCTCTTCCAACCCTGATGATACTGTGATACTCTGATATTCAAGGCTTGCTTGGATGTGTTCCTCCATGATCTGGTATAGGTTCAGCCGAGTACTCCAGGTCATCCTCAGGGAGCTGAAAGAAGCAACTCAACACAGAGAAACTCAGTCTAAGGAAGTGTACCCAGCACCCATGAGCAATGTCAGAGCAATCATGAGGCCTAGCCCTACCTAGCCGGGGGGCCCACCAGGCCCCCCGGCCTTTGAATCCCCTCCACCATTCACCCAGTGATGCACCACAGAAGACTCACCGGTGATGATCCGAAGAGGATCCTTCTGCCCACAATGGGCAAGCTTGGGGCTTGCCTTTCCTGGGGCCACTTATAAAGGGGAGTGGGTAGGGAGGGCAAAGTGGTAACACCTGGGGTGGGAGGAGACTGCAATAGAATCCAGATTGAAAAGGGGAGTGGGTAGGGAGGGCAAAGTGGTGACACCTGGGGTGGGAGGAGACTGCAATAGAATCTAGATTGAAAAGGGGAGTGGGTAGGGAGGACAAAGTGGTGGCACCTGGGGTGGGAGGAGACTCCAACAGAACCCAGGTGTTATGAGTTTGGGGGAAAAAAAGGGGAAAATGCATTGTGCAGGAGAGAAGGAGGTGGATATGGGGGTGGAGGGAGGGAAATGGAGAGGAAAAGGACGGAGGTGAGAACAGGAAGATGGAATGGTCTGTTTGCAGTCATCTTGAATGTTAAATTGCACAGCAAGAGGTCTGAGTCCTGTTTTCCTTGTATTTCTTTTCCTTTGCCTTTCTCACATTTGTCAGCTTGGCTTATTTTTTTATACAGAGTGGATAAAGAGAAATATTTTTGCTTGGTGTTTTTGGAGATCAAGTTGGAGTATGTAACAAAATTATATACAAACCATTACTGAATAGAAGTCAGCAGTAAGATTCTGTAACATTTCATCATGAACAACAGTTCACAAGTTATGCAGAGATGTCTACCAAGAAGCCAGAAACATGCTCTGATTTCAGCTTGGAGAAGAGAAGGCTCCACAGAGACCTAACAGTAACCTTCCAGTACCCAAAGGTGGCCAACAAGAAGGCTGAAGAGGGACTGTTTACAAAGGCCTGAAGTGGCAAGATGAAGGACAGTGGTTTTAAACTAGAGAAGAGATTTAGGTTGGATGTTAGGAGAAAAATCTTTACCATGGAGGTAGTGGAGAACTGGAACAGGTTGCCCAAGGAGATAGTTGAGGCCCCATTGTTTGAGATAGCCAAGGGCAGGCTCATCAGGGCTCTGGGCAAACTGAATCAGTGCAGGATGTCCTTGCTGACTGCAGGGGAGTTGGACTAGATGATCTTTGGAGGTCCCTTCCAATTCAAATTGTTCTGTGATTCTGTGATTCTGTAATTCCATGATTATCTGGTTCCATGATTCCAAGGTTTTGTAATTCTATCACAGTATCATCAGGGTTGGAAGAGACCTCACAGATCATCAAGTCCAACCCTTTACCACAGAGCTCAAGGCTAGACCATGGCACCAAGTGCCACGTCCAATCCTGCCTTGAACAGCTCCAGGGACGGCGACTCCACCACCTCCCCGGGCAGCCCATTCCAGTGTCCAATGACTCTCTCAGTGAAGAACTTTCTCCTCACCTCCAGCCTAAATCTCCCCTGGCACAGCTTGAGGCTGTGTCCTCTTGTTCTGGTGCTGGCCACCTGAGAGAAGAGAGCAACCTCCTCCTGGCTACAGCCACCCCTCAGGTAGTTGTAGACAGCAATGAGGTCTCCCCTGAGCCTCCTCTTCTCCAGGCTAACCAATCCCAGCTCCCTCAGCCTCTCCTCGTAGGACTGTGCTCAAGGCCTCTCCCCAGCCTCGTCGCCCTTCTCTGGACACGCTCAAGCATCTCAATGTCCCTCCTAAACTGGGGGGCCCAGAACTGAACACAGTACTCAAGGTGTGGTTTAACCAGTGCAGAGTACAGGGGCAGAATGACCTCCCTGCTCCTGCTGGCCACACCATTCCTGATGCAGGCCAAGATGCCACTGGCTCTCTTATTCTTTGATTCTCTGATTCCATGGTTTTATACTTTCCATGATTTTATGATTCCATGGTTTTATAACTCTATTATTCCATCAATCCATGATTCTGTGATTCTGTTATTTCATTATTCTAATCACAGAAGCCCCCAGATCTTGGGGCTTGTCCCTTCCAACACAAGTGGCCATTCCACTGTCCACAGTGAAGATGTCACAGTGATGCTGGGTGAACCAGATCGCTGCATCTGCCTAAAGGAAGACTCCACTCCTGCTGGTGCATTCCCCAACCTCCTCATGGTGGCCATATGAGGGATGAAAACTGGTTTCACAGCAGCATTTGCTGACAGCAAAATATAATGAAAACCATTTCAGTGAAGCAGTGTAGACCACATACTAATTGGCATTCTGTGTAACCACCCTGCAGATCATAAGACTTCAATTTAGCAAAGCTAATCGCGGCATCGATCGCTGGCCCCTGCAGCCATGCAGCACTCCGAGGGCGTGCGGCTGAGCTGCTGTCCTGCAGCTCCAAACCATGGCCCTGGATAGATGTTCTCTTGACAGAGAGAGCTTGTGGAGTTTCCTTCTCTGGAGACTTTCAAATCCCACCTGGATGCCTTCCTGTGTGAACTATCCTAAGTGAACTACCCTAGGGAGGTTGGACTCGATAGTCTCTGGAAGTCCCTTTTAACCTCTAAGGTTCCGCTGCATGACCTGCAAGAGACCAGCAGCATCCCAAAGAGCTTGAAACTTCCACAGTTCCATTTTGCTTCCCTCCTTCCCTCCCAACACTGCTCCAGCCCTGGGTATAAATCATAGAATCAGACAGGGTTGGAAGGCACCACAAGGACTGTCCAGTTCCAACCGCCCTGCCATGGCCAGGGACACCTCACACTACATCAGGCTGGCCACAGTCTCATCCAGCCTGGCCTTAAACACCTCCAGGGATGAGGCTTCCACCATGTCCCTGGCCAACCTGTTCCAGCCTCTCACCGCTCTCCTGGGGAAGAACTTCCTAGCATCCAGTCTGAATCTACCCATTTCTAGCTTTGTTCCATTCCCCCCAGTCCTATCACTACCTGACAGCCTAAGAAGTCCCTCCCCAGCTCTCTTGTAAGCCCCTTAAGATACTGAAAGGTCACAATAAGGCCACCTTGGAACCTTCTCTTCTCCAGACTGGAGAGGAGCTGCTCTCCTCATAGCAGAGAAACTCCAGCCTTCTAATGACCCTTGTAGCCCTTCTCTGGACATGCTCCAGCACATCCATATCCCTCCTGTAATAGAGGCTGCAGAACTGTACACAGTAAAACCACCACCACATTAAAATAACCCCCAAGAGCCATTTGCTGTTGCAGCAGCAGGGAGGAGAAGGCTGCTCGAGAAGGTGCTGGAGCAGGTCCTTAGCTGCTCTGCTCTGCTCAGGGCAGGCGTGTGGGCAACTGGTGAGAAAGTAGGTCCAAGGTAATCAGAGTCAAAAACAAACCCACCACGTCCCTTGCCCGGGGTTGTTGTTTTCTGGTGCGAGGTTGCTCAGGAAGTTTGCAGCAGGATACGCTGATGACCTCTGCTCGGGCAACGGCGTTAACACTTCGCTTACCTTTGCTCCCACAATAAACTGCACGTTTCCTCCCCGGGGAGCTGCCTTCAGCTGCAGGTTTCCTGTGTTGGGGAGCAGCTTAACCCTTTGGGAGGTCCTAAATCTCAGCCCCACCCCCCCAGCTTGGGCACTCCATGGGCTGGTGAGGCTGGAATGCATGGCATGGGCAGGTGGGAGGATGTAAGCCCATCAGGGACAACGTGGAGGTAGCAGTGCTTCCATAGTAAGGTATGGAGAAAAGAAGGAAAACAAAGGAAAAGATTAAAAGGAAGGTGTGACCTGCCTTAGGTGGTCCTGTCCTGCTGGGATGATGTCCAGAGGTTGCTTTCAATCTCTACCATTCTGTGGTTCTGAAATGGAGGGAACCTGCACTGGTTGGCATTTGGAATGGGCTGCCCAGGGAGGTGGTGGAGTCACTGACCCTGGAGGTGTTAAAGCCAAGCCTGGCTGAGGCACTTAGTGCCATGGTCTGGTTGATTGGCCAGGGCTGGGTGCTAGGTTGGCCTGGCTGAGCTTGGAGGTCTCTTCCAACCTGGTTGATTCTATGATTCTATGATTTCCAGGCAGAAAACAAGCAGCACTGCAGTGGGAGGAGGGAGAAAGATGGATAGATGGAGGCCCATGCAGTTAGGTTCATGCTAACCTGTTGTTTGAAGCCACCCAGAGGGCAGCAGGCATGGTGGGCATGAAAACACAGCAGAAGATGGCTTCAGCCCTTAGCAGGAGCCTGAGGATGGCCCACAGGGCTTTAGAGTGGTGGGGAGAAGCTTTTGTGCAGGGACCTTAACCAAGGCCAAAATGTTGAGGAGGCTGCAGGGGGATGCTGAAGGGAGCTCACAGGGCTTCTTGTCACCTGGCAGGAAAAACATTGCAAACAGCACTTGGAGAACACCTACCAACAGCTGCAGGGTACAGGGGCAGAGGGCATTCAGCTCCAGGACAGCCAGGCTGCTGGTGGGGCTGGTGGGAACCTGCCCAGCCAAGTTCCCAAAGTTAAGCAAACACTTTATTGTCATCCAAACACACTGGAGAACAAATCTGGGAACGACCTGCATCACTAATAACATCCTGGGGTGGCTGAGAGGCACCTCAAAGCCCAGAAGGGCTCAGCTAGTGGGAGATATGCAGCTCCTCACTCTCCCAGCCTGCCCAGTCAGATCCCCTTGCAGCAGTTTGGACCCACCAGCTGCCAGCAATGCTGCACTCACTCACCCATGCCTCAGATGAGCAAAGGAGGAAATAAAGAGCAAAAAACAAATTAACTTGTTTGTGGGTGAAGTTTTTTCTTCCCTCTTTCTTTCTTTCTTTCCTTCTTTCCTTCTTTCTTTCTTTCTTTCTTTCTTTCTTTCTTTCTTTCTTTCTTTCTTTCTTTCTTTCTTTCTTTCTTTCTTTCTTTCTTTCTTTCTTTCTTTCTTTCTTTCTTTCTTTCTTTCTTTCTTTCTTTCTTTTTTTTTTCCCTTTTCATTTTCTTTAATTAAAATGGTTTTCAGTCAAGGACCAGCCAAAATTCAGAGGCTGTGTGGAGTGCTCTGCTAAATGCCATCACCGTGGAGGCCAGAGTATAGGATGATCCATTCCAGAAGCATCTGGAGGTTCTACCACAGGGATGCAAAATGAAGGTTTGTTAGCCAAAACAAACAGCTTCATTGTGGGGAGTCCTGTGGAGGGACCACTCTGGAAGGAGCATGAGGGACTCCTCAGGAAAGCCTCCACTTCATCCCTAGAGGTGCTCTGTCCTATTGGCTCACAAGTGCCATGGTCTGGTTGATTGGCCAGGGCTGGCTGCTAGGTTGAACTGGATGAGCTTGGAGGTCTCTTCCAACCTGCTTGATTCTATGACCCTGAAGCAGCAGTGTGGGGTGGATGTTTCATGCTTCAGCTGTGAGCTGTGGAGAGGTTTTTAACACAACAAAGCTGGACTAGGTTCAACTCAAGATGCCAGTGCATGTCCAGGAGGCAGCTGACTTAGAATCATAGAATCATAGAATCAACCAGGTTGGAAGAGACCTCCAAGATCATCCAGTCCAACCTAGCACCCAGCCCTATCCAATCAACCAGACCATGGCACTAAGTGTCTCAGCCAGGCTTTTCTTGAAGACCCCCAGGGACGGTGCCTCCACCACCTCCCTGGGCAGCCCATTCCAATGCCAATCACTCTCTCTGGGAAGAACTTCTTCCTAACATCCAGCCTATACCTACCCTGGCACAACTTCTCAGAACCGGGCCTGCACCTGAAAATTAGATTGCAATTCCTTTGAGGAAATGGCCTCAAATTGCACCAGGGGAGGTTTAAGTTGGACATTAAGAGCAATTTCTTCCCCAGAAAGGGTTGTCACGCCCTGGAATGGGCTGAGCAGGGATGTGGTGGAGAGATTTAAACATTCTAAATACCTTGCAGCTTCTTAGAAGCTTTGGATTAAAGATTCAGGGGCTAGGGAGTGGGAATTGCATCCTACCCAGGTATTCCAGCCCCAGACACACTCTAGAATGGACCCAGGAAATATTCATGCCCTCCACCTCTGCAATACTCATCCTTGCTGGGTCCATCCAGGGCTGTCTCATTGCAAGAAGATCCCCAGGGCTCTGACGACTCCTACTGTCTTGGTTTGATTGCACTTGGCAGCTGGAGGGGGGCCATGAGCACTGCAACAATGGCTCAAAAACAAGCTCTGGAAAGAGCTCCTCAGTTGCTGAGCTGCTGAGGATGTTGTTTATATGTCAGATCCTGTTTGCTTCCTCCAGCAAAGTGCTTCTCCGCCCAGGTGCATCTCCTGCGGCTCCTTGCCATGCTGGGGCAAAAAGTGGCTTCCTGCTGGTGTGACCCCCCCACGAGAGGCCAAGCCCAGCTCGGGGGGGGTGGCCCTCAACCCCATCACAGGGCAATGCCACCTTTGCCAGCTTAAATAATGAGCCAGCTGAGGAGCTGGGCTGGCTGACATTGCAAGGTGATAAACAAACTCCTGCTCATCTCTGTGGTGATGAAAGCAAGGCCTGGGTTGAACACGATGTTGAGATACTGGAAGGTATCCAGAGAAGGGCAACAAGGCTGGAGAGGGGCCTGGAGCACAGCCTTGTGAGGAGAGGCTGAGGGAGCTGAGGGGGTGCAGCCTGCAGAAGAGGAGGCTCAGGGCAGAGCTCATTGCTGTCTGCAACTACCTGAAGGGAGGCTGTAGCCAGATGGGGTTGGGCTCTGCTGCCAGGCAAGCAGCAACAGAAGAAGGGGACACAGCCTCAAGTTGTGCCAGGGGAGGTCTAGGCTGGATGTTGTTAGGAAGTTGTTGTCAGAGAGAGTGATTGGCATTGGAATGGGCTGCCCAGGGAGGTGGTGGAGTCACTGTGCCTGGAGATGTCGAAGCAAAGCCTGGATGGGGCATATAGTGCCATGGTCTGATTGATTGGGTGGGACTGGGTGCTAGGTTGGACTGGCTGAGCTTGGAGGTCTCTTCCAACCTGGTTGATTCCATGATTGATTGATTCTATCATTGATCAATACATGCTGCTGTCTTGCCTGGGTTGTGGGGGTTCACGAGGGTCTCCAGGCATCTTTCAGCCTCATCAGGGACTACGATAGCAACACTAAGTGTCATGGAAGCTCATGGTGGAAGGAGTCACCATCACCCTGAGACACTCTGTAGGTCACCACTGCCTGCCCTCAGGAGGATCAGTAGCTTTAGACACACACAGAGGCTCCTAATGATTTGCCATAGTAGTTTCTGATGGTGCTTCAAAATGACAGAGCACAGGACACAGGTGCTGATTCCAGCTCCTGCTTTCCCAAAGTGCTCTTCAGGCTGACACTGATGGGGGAAGGCAGGCAAAAAAGAAAAAAGCTATTTCTAATTTTACCCCAAGAGATTATCATAGAATCATAGAATCAACCAGGGTGGAGGAGAGCTCCAAGCTCAGCCAGTCAAACCTAGCACCCAGCCCTGTCCAGTCATCTAGACCGTGGCACTAAGTGCCTCAGCCAGGCTTTGCTTCAACACCTCCAGGGACAGTGACTCCACCACCTCCCTGGGCAGCCCATTCCAATGCCAATCACTCTCTCTGACAACAATTTCCTCCTAACATCCAGCATAGATCTCCCCTGGCACAGGTTGAGACTGTGTCCCCTTCTTCTGTTGCTGCTTGCCTGGCAGAAGAGCCCAACCCCACCTGGCTACAGCCTCCCTGCAGGTAGCTGTAGACAGCAATGAGCTCTGCCCTGAGCCTCCTCTTCTGCAGGCTGCATACCCCCAGCTCCCTTAGCCTCTCCTCACAGGGCTCTGCTCCAGGCCCCTCACAGATTGAAGCTGTGAGCCCAGGCAGGCTCGGTGGTGCCATGCATGAGGACAGGGTGATGCTGCCACAAAGAGCTCCTGTGTTGCCTAGAGGGGACCATGGTAGGACCCCACCTCTCACCATGCCTTCAACACCTCCCAGCCCAGCAATGGGCAAGGAGAGCAGCAGGGTTGACACGTCCCCTCGTTAGGGGAGGGGATGATGGGAACCAGGACATGGGCCGGGAGCACAGCAGCTGCCAACATGGGAATGTTTGAACAAGGAGAGAAACCTCATTTAAACAAATAAATAAACAAGCTGACATCCTCTGGGCCCAGGTTTATGATAATAAAAACAGAGTGCACAGCTTGTGGGAGGAAAATACATCGTGTATTTTCACATCTCCCGTTTCCTCCTCGACCGTCGCAAGAATTTCCTCCGAGTCCATCGCTTCCTCCTGACATTTTTGAGCTCAGAAATCTCTATCTGAGACCACTGCCCTCTCCTTGAAGAGTGACGCAGGAAGAAGCAGCTTTGAAGGGTAGCTCTCAGCCAGATTTTTCTGCCTGGTTGCTTTGAAGTGCTGGAGGCAGAGCAGAGACAAAGCAGAGCTGGTGGTAGGGGACCACCACGTCTCATCTCAGTGGTTTCCCTTTTTGTCAGCCTCAGAATGACCCCAGAAAGCTTTGCAGAGCAGCACTGCCTGGGTTCATTTAACCCCACAGAATCACAGGATTGGATTGGATTGGATTGGATTGGGTGCTGTACTTTGGCCACAACAACCCCAAGCAGCGCTACAGGCAGGGGACAGAGTGGCTGAGAGCAGACAGGCAGAGAGGGACTTGGGGGTACTGGTGGATAGTAGGCTGAAGATGAGGCAGAAGTGTGCCCAGGTGGGCAGCAGAGTCAATGGCATCCTGGCCTGCATCAGGAGCAGTGTGGGCAGCAGGACAAGGGAGGTTCGTCTGCCCCTGTGCTCAGCACTGCTCAGGCCACACCTGGAGTGCTGTGTCCAGTTCTGGGCTCCTCGATTCAAGAGAGATGTTGAGGTCATTAAATCAATACAAACTCACAACCCAGAACTGGGTAAACTGAAGCAGCAAGCAGGAAACCTCCTCAATCACCCAGCCAGCTCCATTGCAGAGTCCCAGATCGACTCTGTTAGCTTTCATCCTGCTGTTCATGCGAGGATGCTTAAACCCACCTGTGCTTTCAAGAAGTGGGGGAGAAGCACTTTTCTGCAGTTTCAGAGCCTCTGGTGCCAGAGCAGCTCTTAGTTATTTCCACTCATTCATAGAATCATAGAATCAACCAGGTTGGAAAAGACCTCCAAGGTCATCCAGTCCAACCTAGCACCCAGCCCTAGTCAGTCAACCAGACCATGGCACTGGCACTTGGTGCCATGGTCTAGCCTTGAGCTCTGTGGTAAAGGGTTGGACTTGATGATCTGTGAGGTCTCTTCCAACCTTGATAATACTGTGATACTGTGATACCTTCCAGGGACAGCAACTCCCTGGGCAGCCCATTCCAATGGGAAATCACTCTCTCTGTGAAGAGCTTCACTCATTGGTGAACGAGCCTGAAAAACTTGTGATTGCAGTAAACAGGTTACAGAGATGTGACCTGGGATATCCTGGAAAGCCCCAGCTGCCCTGAAGGGGAGAAAAAACAAGAAGGAGCCAAGAAAGAAAAAGTTACAAGTGCATTCCAGAGCCCTTTAAACGGAGGTGAAGTTAGCCTAACCCTAGCTCCAGCCAAGGCATTTCTTTTCCTCTGCCTGGGGACTGGAGAATGTGGGCACCTTTGCCCCTAAAGCAGTGACCTCCACCTTTCACCTCGGGCCCAGGTCCCCAGGGCAGTGCCATTCATACTGCGCCAAGCCCCGAGCCTGAGAGAGAGACTCAGCGGTAGTATCACAGGGGGGGGAAAAACAACAAGTCACCTTGGGAAGAGAAATGCTTCCCAGTTTTTGGCTCTCAGAGGTGTCAAAGGAAGCAATCTGACGTCGAAAGGGCCGGAAAAAAACAGCTTCTTGGCTGATGTTGCTCATGCCCAGCGAGGTCACTTAGAAAGCTATCAGTGACTTAAAAATAAATGCAGCATGGAGGCTGCCATGCAGCCATATCCTGTATCCGAAAGCTGTCAGGGCTGTAAGCAGGAAGAAACTGGGATGACCTCCCCTCCCCCCACTCCTAGGTCCACTCTTTTGCCCTTTTTTTTTTTTTTTTCCACATACTCCTGGCAGTAAATCCCTGAACTTTCTGCATTCAAGTGAGTTTGCTTCATTAAAATAGAAACATAGAATCAGGAAGGGTTGGAAGGGACCACAAGGATCAGACAGTCCCAATGCCCCTACTATGGCCAAGGACACCCTACCCTAGAGCAGGCTGCACACAGCCTCAGCCAGCCTGGCCTCAAACACCTCCAGCCATGGGGCCTCAACCACCTCCCTGGGCAACCCAGTCCAGCCTCTCACCACTCTCATGCTCAACAACTTCCTCCTCACCTCCAGCCTGACTCTGCCCACCTCCAGCCTTGCTCCATTCCCCCCAGTCCTGTCACTCCCTGACAGCCTAAAAAGTCCCTCCCCAGCTTTTTTGTAGGCCCCCTTCAGATTCTGGAAGGCCACAAGAAGGTCACCTCAGAGCCTCCTCCCTCACCAGCTTTGTTGCCCTTCTCTGGACACCTTCCAGCACCTCAACATCTCTCTTGAGTTGAGGAGCCCAGAACTGGACACAGCACTCAAGGTGTGGCCTGAGCAGTGCTGAGCACAGGGGCAGAAGAACCTCCCTTGTCTTTCTGGCCACACTGCTCCTGAGCCAGGCCAGGATGCCATTGGCTCTCCTGCCCACCTGGGCACAGTGTTGGCTCAAATGACCCAGCTAAAGGATCTGCAGAGAGATGCTCAGCAGCAAACCTGCTTACGTTGTCCTCTGAGAAACTTCCCAACACAGGAAAAGATTGACACCCAAACAGGCAAAGAAAGAGGAAGAAGATTTATGTCTTCTATGCTTACAGGATCAAAACCAGCCATGATGTAAGATGTGATAGAGGCCACAAGCCCCTTTTGATGTCTGCAGGAAGGAAAGAAGATGCTGAGAACTTTCTCAGCTCTGTGGACGCCAACTCTTATATTCACATCCAGGGTCAAGAGGTGGTGGAAAGAAAAATAAAGCCCAAGTGGGAAATAAGAGGTTGAAAGAGCTCTTTCCTTCCCTGAGACCACTGAGCAGGAGGAGGACCATGCCTACAGGCTGTGGGATGTGCAGGCAGGTGCTGCCCAAGCCTGGGATGAGCAGAATCACATTGGAGCCACAGTCCCATCCCCGTGCTGTGCAGCACTCACACAATGCTGCCTGCAAACAGCTGCAGAAGTTCACCAAGGACCTGGGAAAAGCAAATGTGAGCTTTCTGCTACAGGTTGACCTGAGTGTCCCCACCACATCCCCTCAAACAACAGCACACAGCCCTGCTGCACTGCTCACAGTGGAAGAGCCCCCTAAATTTAGATGTACCAGCTGTGAGTGGTATGAGAGGTATTTCAGGGCCTATAATTTTAGACTAAGCATAATTGTGGGACACTTTCACTTGTGTTATATCTGGGGCTGAGCAATGACAAGTATTTTCCACTGGGATCGATGCAGATCTTTACATGAATTAGCAATAGCCACAGCCCTCTCTCACCAGAGCCCATCAGATGAGGGAGGGAAGGAGAAGCTGAATTTCTCCTTTTCCACCAGTTGGTGTTTGTGAGGGAAGCTCTCAGGCATGCACCAGAGCAAGGGGAAGAAAAATCCCCAGCTTGCCTGGGATGGGTCACAGGCAGCCAGCCTGCTACGACTGGAATGGATTCTGTCCATCACCAAAGTAAACACAAATAAATCAGCCAATAAAAGGGGAGTTATCCAACAAGCCAAGAAATTTAGGGAGATTTTTGCCTGCTCACAGATTTTCCACAAACAACAACGACAGAGAAAAAAGACCCGAGGAGGCTGTCGGGGCCAGGTCAGTGCCTGGGGTGAAGCGGCAAAGCTGCCTTGAAGTGGAAGTGCTAATGGGTAGCAGCTGAGAAAATCTGGCTTTGAGGTCCTGGTGAGTCACTGGGTGAGCTCCACTCGTGGAGCTGATGGCTGCCCTTCCCATAGCCATGAGCAACCAGCACATGCCTGTCTGCTGGGGCAGGCAGCCCATGCTGGGAGAGCAGCAGCCTATGCAGGAGACCAGCAGCCCATGCCCATAGAGCAGACAGCCCATGCCCAGAGAGCAGCAGCTCATGCCCAGAGAGCAGCAGCCCATGCCCAGAGAGCAGACAGCCCATGCCCAGAGAGCAGCAGTCCATGCAGGAGAGCAGCAGCCCATACCCAGAGAGCAGACAGCCCATGCCCAGAGAGCAGACAGCCCATGCAGGAGAGCAGCAGCCCATGCCCAGAGAGCAGCAGCCCATGCAGGAGAGCAGCAGCCCATGCCCAGAGAGCAGCAGCCCATGCAGGAGAGCAGCAGCCCATGCCCAGAGAGCAGCAGCCCATGCCCAGAGAGCAGACAGCCCATGCCCAGAGAGCAGCAACTCATGCCCAGAGAGCAGCAGCCCATGCCCAGAGAGCAGCAGCCCATGCCCAGAGAGCAGACAGCTCATGCCCAGAGAGCAGACAGCCCATGCCCAGAGAGCAGCAGCCCATGCCCAGAGAGCAGACAGCTCATGCCCAGAGAGCAGACAGCCCATGCAGGAGAGCAGCAGCCCATGCCCAGAGAGCAGATAGCCCATGCAGGAGAGCAGCAGCCCATGCCCAGAGAGCAGCAGCCCATGCCCAGAGAGCAGCAGCCAATGCCCAGAGAGCAGCAGCCCATGCCCAGAGAGCAGTAGCCCATGCAGGAGAGCAGCAGCCCATGCCCAGAGAGCAGCAGCCCATGCAGGAGAGCAGCAGCCCATGCCCAGAGAGCAGCAGCCCATGCCCAGAGAGCAGCAGCTCATGCAGGAGAGCAGCAGCCCATGCCCAGAGAGCAGCAGCCCATGCAGGAGAGCAGCAGCCCATGCAGGAGAGCAGCAGCCCATGCCCAGAGAGCAGCAGCCCATGCCCAGAGAGCAGCAGCTCATGCAGGAGAGCAGCAGCCCATGCCCAGAGAGCAGCAGCCCATGCAGGAGAGCAGCAGCCCATGCCCAGAGAGCAGAAGCATCACAGCAAAATCCTCTGCCAGGCAGTTCTGCCAGCGGCTGGGCAAAGTGGGTTTGCTTTCAGCCAGCATAGACGTCGCTGCTGGCAGCCTGCTGGCAGCTGTGACCTTCCCTCCACCGGGATGGGTAACAGCTGCTCAGTCTTATGCCATTTCCTGGGCAGCTCCGAGGGATGCTTCTCGTGATGGCAACAAGTCTCTGCTTCCCCACAGGGTCTCCAGAGCTTAGTGCTGCAAAGGCCAGGCACAAAATCCACCCCAAGGCTGTGTTTAGCTCCCAGCACCTCCAGTGAAGCCCGGGCAGGGTTAGCAGGCACAAATAGACACCGTGGCTCAGGGCAGAGAGTATCAGAGCATCAGAGCTTCTCCACGGAGGAAAAAGTGCACTTTTTAAGTTGTTTCCATTTCCTCCTCTTGTCTCCCTCCCTTCTTCTTTTCATCTTCTTGTGTTTCAAGAGGAAGAGGAGGAGGAGGAGGAAGGAAAGGGTAATTTTGACTGGTGATGAGGAAACAATTTGGTGTAACTCTGGCCAGTTTTGTGTCAAACACTCAGCACCCAGCCTGGGGAGGCTCCTCTTACCCTACTACCTGGAGGGTGTTTAATGGGCTTCATCCATGCACCCAGCAGGCCAGAGTTTTCCACACTTCCATGGAAGTGCATTTCTTCTTCATCTCATTTCATTTTCCTTTTGCCTTGAGGCAGGCTGGGGAGCAGGTCCTGAGCTGCTCCCATGCTGTGGGCAGCCAGCAGCACCTCTTAGCAAGGAAAACAATCCTGCCACATGGAGGGACTTCAAAATTGCCATTTGGAGGTTTGTGCTGAAATATCTGCAACAGGACACAAAAGAGGATGTGTGGCTCTGTGATATTTGTGCTGAGAGCAGAAGACCAAGATGGAGATAGGAAAAAGCTGTATTCTTGCCAGGGAGAGTGATTGGCATTGGAATGGGCTGCCTGGGGAGGTGGTGGAGTCTTTGTCCCTGGAGGTGTTGAAGCAAAGCCTGGATGAGGCACTTAGTGCCATGGTCTGGTTGACTGGCCAGGGCTGGGTGCTAGGTTGGACTGGATGAGCTTGGAGGTCTCTTCCAACCTGGTTGATTCTATGATTCTGTGAATTGCATTGGAGGGACCTGATACAACAGGTTGCAGCTCCCAGAATGGATTTTACTAGAACACAGCCAAAAGGCATCAGTGAGCACAGAATCATAGAATCAAGCAGGTTAGAAGAGACTTCCAAGCTCAGCCAGTCCAACCTAGCACCCAGCCCCACCCAAGCAACCAGACCATGGCACTAAGTGCCTCAGCCAGGCTGTGCTTCAACACCTCCAGGCACAGAGACTCCACCACCTCCCTGGGCAGCCCATTCCAATGCCAATCACTCTCTCTGACAACAACTTCCTCCTAACATCCAGCATAGATCTCCCCTGCCACAGCTTGAGACTGTGTCCCCTTCTTCTGTTGCTGCTTGCCTGGCAGAAGAGCCCAACCCCACCTGGCTACAGCCTCCCTGCAGGTAGTTGTAGACAGCAATGAGCTCTGCCCTGAGCCTCCTCTCCTGCAGGCTGCACACCCCCAGCTCCCTCAGCCTCTCCTCACAGGGCTTGTATTGCACCTGGCCCAGCTCACTCAGGCCATGGGGTCTGAAATTTCCCTCTAAGAGGGGCTGAGCCTCCATTTTGGCATCACTCCCTCCCCTGTGACACTTCCAGCTCAGCTCGTGGTGCTCCCTCTTAACTCAGAGACCTCTTGCTACCCCAGCACCTTCTCAGTGATGCTGACCAAGGAAACAGAAGAGCATCCAACCATGCTGTGGCCGGACACAGCCCTCAGCTCATATTGCCTCTGCTGAATGTGAACAGCCTTGGCTGCTGACATGCTGTGGAAGAGAGTGCAGAGAAAAAGGGTGAAGTAGCTCAGAGGAAGGCCAGGCGGAAGAGAAGAGTCATTGTCAGCAAATGAATCACAGGTACAGGCAGACCTTTGTCTGTCTTATGATTAACACTCTTCCTGCCCTGACTGAAAACCACCAGCTTTGCAAAACCCCAACTGCTTTCCATTATTAATGGCCTTACCTGAGTGCCCTGCTCTGGTGGACAAAATAAATCAGGCTTGGGTTCAGATTTATCTTCAGGTGGTTTCACTTCCAGCATTTCAGAGCTAAGAGGTGGCTTGCAAACAAGCAAGAGATGTTTCTTTCATAACATTGATAATCAGAATGGTTTCATGGACACGTTGTTCCCAACTCATAAAAGCTTTTTCATTGCAGATGTTGGGGTAGGGGGAGGAGGAGGTTTATGTTCCATGAGATTGCTTTGAACAAGAAGCATTTGGCATTTGGTTGGTTGGGGTTTTTTCTTCTTCTGATGTGAGAGGATTAGACAGATGTTAGCCAGTAGGACAAGGGAGGTTCTTCTGCCCCTGTGCTCAGCACTGCTCAGGCCACACCTTGAGTGCTGTGTCCAGTTCTGGGCTCCTCAATTCAAGAGAGATGTTGAGATGCTGGAAGGTGTTTGGAGAAGGGCAACAAAGATGGTGAGGAGCCTGGAGCACGGCCCTGTGAGGAGAGGCTGAGGGAGCTGGGGGTGTGCAGCCTGCAGAAGAGGAGACTCAGGGCAGACCTCATTGCTCTCTGTAACTACCTGAAGAGAGGCTGTAGCCAGGTGGGGTTGGGCTCTTCTCTCAGGCAAGCAGCAGCAGAACAAAGGGACACAGTCTCAAGCTGTGCCAGGGCAGGTCTAGGCTGGATGGTGTTAGGAAGTTGTTGTCAGAGAGAGTGATTGGCATTGGAATGGGCTGCCCAGGGAGGTGGTGGAGTCTCCATCCCTGGAGGTGCTGAAGCAAAGCCTGGCTGAGGCACTTAGTGCCATGGTCTGGTTGACTGGATAGGACTGGGTGCTAGGTTGGGCTGGCTGAGCTTGGAGGTCTCTTCCAACCTGCTTGATTCTATGATTCCATGATCTGGGGAAGTTGTGTGAGCACGTGCTTTAAACCTGCCTGGCAGCAGCTGCAAGTGTGCAGTGCAGATTCATCAGGGGCAGAGGGATTACAATGCAATTATCCACTGCTGGTCAATAAAAAGAGAATTATCCTAACGGCTTCCATGTCACACTTGGGATCACACTGCAGTTAGGAAGGAAGAGCCCACAGCTCATCACTCCAAATGTTTGCTCCGTGGTTTACAAGGTACCCAAGGGAGCATTCCCAGGGAGAAATTACAACCTGAAGATGCTGTGGGTCAGCACTCGCTGCCTCTGGGCAAAGGTGAAGGTAGAATCGTAGAATCAGGCAGGGTTGGAAGGGACCACAAGGAGCAGCCAGTTCCAACCTCCCTGCCATGCCCAGGGACACCCTACCCTAGAGCAGGCTGCACACAGCCTCAGCCAGCCTGGCCTCAAACACCTCCAGCCATGGGGCCTCAACCACCTCCCTGGGCAACCCATTCCAGCCTCTCACCACTCTCATGCTCAACAACTTCCTCCTCACCTCCAGGCTGACTCTCCCCACCTCCAGCTTTGCTCCATTCCCCCCAGTCCTCTCAGTCCCTCACAGACTCAAAAATCCCTCCCCAGCTTTTTTCTAGCCCCCTTCAGATCCTGGAAGGCCACGAGAAGGTCACCTGGGAGCCTCCTCTTCTCCAGACTGCACAGCCCCAACTCTTTCAGTCTGTGCTCACAGCAGAGCTGCTGCAGCCCTCTGAGCATCCTCCTGGCCCTGCTCTGGGCACACTCCAACATCTCCACATCCCTCTTGTCATAGGGGCTCCAGAATTGGATGCAGGACTCCAGGTGGGGTCTCAACAGAGTGGAGTAGAGGGGGAGAATCACCTCCCTGGCCCTGCTGGACACACTTCTGATTCAGCCCAGGCTCTGGTTGGCCCTCCAGGCTGGACCAGGTGCCAGGACCACACCAGTGACAGCTTCCCACAGCACACATGCAGATGAATCTGCAGTTCTGGGCTTGGGCACGGCTCTGCAAAGCTCTCCAGCCAGCATGTCTTTGCCATGGAAATCACTAGGAAGTGATATGACTAAGAGGATTTAGGACCTGAATGACTTCTGCAGGTCTGGCCAGATGTGGCCAGTACCGTGGCCAACACACAAGAATATTCAACCCAATTCCCTGCATTAATCCCACTATGGAAAAAGGTTTTGTGCAGTGAAAGCAGAGAGGGAGAGGGCTCAGTGCTGCCTCCAGATCCTCTCTCTGCATGAGAGGAGCAGGTGAGGGGCAAAGTGCAGTGGGGACCCACCACTGACAGGCTGCTGAAGTGCTCATGTGATGCCAGGGAGCTGCTCCCTGTCACTGCAACATATTTGTTGTCAGGGGGTGACAACAGCACCCATCAGAAAGGGCAGTGGCTTCTAACCCACAGTGCATTCCGATTCAGTGCTGTGACATGGAAGCAGCTGTGCATGCTCCTGTCATTGTGCAGAGACAGTGAGGGGCTCACCACTCATTTTTCTCCATTAGCTGCTCAAGTGGTTGCAGGAGAAGTCACTATCACCACCCAGGTCCATCCTCTGGTCTGGAAATGTGCTCTCCTTCTCCGAAGCCTGCTCTATCATGAAGCACATCCAGCTGTGGGTGTGCTGACTTTGGGCACTGCTGCTGCCACTGGCTTCCCCTGCTTGTGCTCTTACAGAAGTTCAGCTCTCTTCCAAGCACAATAAACTGCTGTGACCTGCAGCCCCAGAAGTCTCTCTTTTTTAATTAAAGGCTTTGGGTGTGGATATTCTGCACTTTGGCCACAACAACCCCAAGCAGTGCTACAGGCTGTGGGCAGAGTGGCTGAGAGCAGCCAGGCAGAGAGGGAGCTGGGGGTGCTGGGAGAGAGTAGGCTGAAGATGAGGCAGCAGTGCCCAGGTGGGCAAGAGAGCCAATGGCATCCTGGCCTGCATCAGGAACAGTGTGGACAGCAGGACAAGGGAGGTTATTCTGCCCCTGTGCTCAGCACTGCTCAGGCCACACCTTGAGTGCTGTGTCCAGTTCTGGGCTCCTCAATTCAAGAGAGATGTTGAGGTGCTGGAAGGTGTCCAGAAAAGGGCAGAAAGGCTGGGGAGGGGCCTGGAGCACAGCCCTGTGAGGAGAGGCTGAGGGAGCTGGGGGTGTGCAGCCTGCAGAAGAGGAGGCTCAGGGCAGACCTCGTTGCTCTCTTTAACTATCTGGAGGGAGGCTGTAGCCAGGTGGGGTTGGTCTCTTCTGCCAAGCAAGCAGCAAAAGAACAAGGGGACATAGTCTCAAGCTGTGGCAGGGGAGGTCTAGGCTGGATGTTAGGAGGAAGTTGTTGGCAGAGAGAGTGATTGGCATTGGAATGGGCTGCCCAGGGAGGTGGTGGAGTCGCTGTGCCTGGAAGTGTTGAAGCAAAGCCTGGCTGAGGCACTTAGTGCCATGGTCTGGTTGATTGGCCAGGGCTGGGTGCTAGGTTGGCCTGGCTGAGCTTGGAGGTCTCTTCCAACCTGCTTGATTCTATGATTCTATGATTCCATGATTCCAAGAGCTGCTGAGATCTGGTGGAAGAGGGAGAATGTAGACACCTTGGGAAAGGCCTCAGTTTCCAAATGAGTTCTCCACGTTAGAAAAAAGGAGAGAACACTACCAAATAATGGCTGATCTACCAGAGCAGACCAGCAGCGAAGCCACTGCATTGGCCCTTTCTCTGCCAAGCCATCAGGGAGATGGATAAACACATCTTATTTCATCATTCCTGATCACTACTGATCATCAGTGGTCCAGAAGCTTGAAAACTGAGAGCTTTTAGCTTTTGTATATAAGAATGTCAGTCATTCTTATTGATTCCTTTCCTCTTGCACCAAGTTTTATGCTCCAGGACCTATAAAGCAAAAGCTTTTCTTACGCTGTGGGCAACAGGAACTGGAAACATTTAATCCACCTTTTCAATGCTCTCCGTGGATTTTCTTCTCCCAGGGAAGCTGTGACCTTGGGCATTGCCCATTCAGGAGCAGGAAAACCCATTCTGCAGCCTTTGACATTATCTTGCATCAAGGAGTCCCCGAGGCGTTTTTACACTCGTTAATTAAATCTCACCTGCTGCCTGGGAGGTAGTTGGAGGTTATCCACCTCAATTTGCATTGGAAAAGGTTAATTGGCTCATTGGACCTCACAAAGCCAGGCTAGCAGGTGCTCTCCTATCCCCACCAGGCTCCCAAACAACCTCCCAGGGGCAAATTTCTCTTGAATTCCATATCGCAGACCACACAGGGGAAGCAAGTGAGCACTACCACAAGAACCCCCTCCTGCCCATGTCCATCGTCTGCTTCCCCTCTTGCTTTTCTTAGTATCCAGAAGAGAGAAAAGGGAAAAAAAAAACCCCAAACCCTAAAGATAATTTAAAGGCAACACGAAACCACTCCACACTCCCAAGGAGAAAATAAAAATGGATGTTGCAGGCTCATGTGTTCTATAGGTTTCCAAATATTTCCATCTGCTCCTGAAATTTCCATGAGGAGTTGCCAAAAAGTCTTACAGAATTGTTAACACGATGGTAAATTTAGATTCTTTTTATGGAGAGACGTTTCCCCACCCTCTTAAAAGTCTGGTATCAATTTGGTCTGTCACTGATAAGCCAAAGGTATTGCTGAATTTGCCCTTTTGCCCTGCTCGTGGGCGCAGCACAGACAGAGCAGCTCACTGGGATGGGGATGGGAGCGGAAAGGCAGCACCCACCTAGGGATCAAGTCCACCTCCACCCTTCAGTTTGTCCCCTTCATCCCCCCAGTGTCAGCATGAACAACAGAAATACCTTGCAGGAAACTTAGGGATCATGTGTAGCCAGTTTCCCCAGCCTGTTTCCCCAAATGATTTCCCCAGTTTCCCCAGCCTGTTTTCCCAGTCAGTTTCCTCAGCCTTTTTCTCCAGCCTCTTTCCCCAACTTCTTTCCCCAGCCTTTTTCTCCAGCCTCTTTCCCCAACTTCTTTCCCCAGCCTTTTTCTCCAGCCTGTTTCCCCAGCCTGTTTTCCCAACTTCTTTCCCCAGCCTTTTTCTCCAGCCTCTTTTTCCAGCCTTTTTCTCCAGCCTGTTCCCCAATCTCTTTCCCCAACCTCTTTCCCCAGCCTTTTTCTCCAGCCTGTTCCCCAACTTCTTTCCCCAGCCTTTTTCTCCAGCCTGTTCCCCAACCTCTTTCCCCAACCTCTTTCCCCAGCCTTTTTCTCCAGCCTGTTTCCCCAAATGATTTCCCCAGTTTCCCCAGCCTGTTTTCCCAGTCAGTTTCCTCAGCCTTTTTCTCCAGCCTCTTTCCCCAACTTCTTTCCCCAGCCTTTTTCTCCAGCCTCTTTCCCCAACTTCTTTCCCCAGCCTTTTTCTCCAGCCTGTTTCCCCAGCCTGTTTTCCCAACTTCTTTCCCCAGCCTTTTTCTCCAGCCTCTTTTTCCAGCCTTTTTCTCCAGCCTGTTCCCCAATCTCTTTCCCCAACCTCTTTCCCCAGCCTTTTTCTCCAGCCTGTTCCCCAACTTCTTTCCCCAGCCTTTTTCTCCAGCCTGTTCCCCAATCTCTTTCCCCAACCTCTTTCCCCAGCCTTTTTCTCCAGCCTGTTTCCCCAAATGATTTCCCCAGTTTCCCCAGCCTGTTTTCCCAGTCAGTTTCCCCAGCCTTTTTCTCCAGCCTTTTTCCCCAACTTCTTTCCCCAGCCTTTTTCTCCAGCCTGTTTCCCCAGCCTGTTTTCCCAACTTCTTTCCCCAGCCTTTTTCTCCAGCCTCTTTTCCCAGCCTTTTTCTCCAGCCTGTTCCCCAATCTCTTTCCCCAACTTCTTTCCCCAGCCTTTTTCTTCAGCCTGTTCCCCAACCTCTTTCCCCAGCCTTTTTCTCCAGCCTGTTCCCCAACTTCTTTCCCCAGCCTTTTTCTCCAGCCTGTTCCCCAACATCTTTCCCCAGCCTTTTTCTCCAGCCTGTTTCCCCAACCTCTTTCCCCAGCCTTTTTCTCCAGCCTGTTTCCTTAACCTCTTTTCCCAGCCTTTTTCTCCAGCCTGTTTCCCCAACCTGCTTCCCCAGCCTTTTTCTCCAGCCTGTTTCCCCAACCTGCTTCCCCAGCCATTTTCCCCAGCCTGTTTTCCCATCCACCTGTCCTGCAGTTTGGAAACTCCCAAATGAAGGATGGAGCTGTTGGTGAGTCCTGCCCATGCAGCACCCAGAGTTCCAGCCTCTCACTATGACCTCCATGCCAACGAGCAGGTTTCTGTGCTCAGAAGGGCTCAGGGCAGCTCTGCCTGTAGCTGGAGGAGTGCAGAGAGTGCAGCTGGATGTGTCCCCATCATTTCATCATGGTGTCCTCATCGCTGGCTTGGGGCTGATGCTGGAGGGAGAAGTAAGGCAAAGGTGGGGATTAGAGGGAGAACTTCACTCAGGGATGATATAAGCCCAAACTAAAGAGCAAGATGAGGTGGTGAAAAGCAGGGAGAGGCTGTAGCATCTCCTTGGCCAGGCACTGGTTGCCACCAGAGGGTGCACTGGTGAATATTCATAGGTGCAGTGACACCCCCCCAGGCAGGGCTCCGGCGTGGCAGCTTGATTCAGATGAAGTTGTGCCATCAGGCTGTTGAATCAAGGGTAGTCTGATCAAAATACCACTGCTTTTCCAGTAAAACTGGGTTTTCTTTTCCTTTGGGTTAGCTCTTGCCTGTGCTCCATTGGGTGAATTAATGATGGCATCATTCAGAGCTGATTAACCTGTTATTAGAGGAGCGGAGCAAGAGCACAGCAAGTACCCTGCCATAGTATTTTAAAGCAATTACTCTCTGTGACCATTTAATAACAGCCCTGTTCCACAGCACAGCAAACACAGGCAATTTTCCAGGGAAGCCACTTAACAGAGATTAAAGATTCAGAGCCATTAGGGGGGGAAAAAAAGGCAGAAAGCAGCACTCATTCTTCCAGCAGCAGGACTGATGTTGAAGGACCAGCAGAGCTTGGTTTGCATCCTGACACAGAGGCCATATGGCTTAGACAAGTGATCTGCCACGACCTGAGCTTCTGTGTAATACTGCAGCCCTCACTGTAGCTTTCCCTGTCCTCTTAGCAAAGCTGCTCCATTTTCAGAAGCATCTCTCCATGTGGAGAGTGATGTTTCTCCCTTCCTGTATTCCCAGGCTGTTCTGCCAGGATGCCTTCTCCAGATACCCTCCATCTCCCCAGGGTACCCCCATCCTGTACCACAGCTGATTAGCAATACTCCAGCAGAAAAAAAATCACCCTGACAGATGCCTTTAGTTATGACTAAACCCTGCTACTGCACCTAGCAAAGTGGGACTGTTGGATGGCTGCTCTAGAATCATAGGATCACAGAATCAGCCAGGTTGGAAGAGAGCTCCAAGCTCATCCAGTCCAACCTAGCACCCAGCCCTGTCCAGTCAACCAGACCATGGCACTAAGTGCCTCATCCAGGCTTTGTTTGAACACCTCCAGGCACGGTGACTCCACCACCTCCCTGGGCAGCCCATTCCAACGGCAGAATGTAAGGGCATGAGACTGCCCTTAGGGATGCTGTAAATCATGACTTAATTAGTCGAAGCTTTATTCTGGTTAATCTTCCTTAAGGAGCAGCTGTAAGTCTGTGTGCTGGCTCCTGGGAGAACAAGATGACAACAAGCTCAGGAAAAGGGAATTAAAGATGCTTCATTTCATCCTTTCTCCTTCTCAGGTATTCCCTGGTGTGCCCCAGAGCTTTGCCTATCTCGGGGGCTGCTGCTCCAACTTCCACATGATTCCACTTTGCTTCCAGCAAAACCCCTGCCTGGCCAGGCACAGGCTGAGAGGGTGAAGCAGGAAAAACCCACAGCTGCTGCCTTCAGAAATGAGCCATTCCTGCTGAAAGGAAACTTACCTGATCTCTGCCTAACCCCTTCCCTGCAATCACACAGATCGCATTTCCCTCCTGGTGCACTTCTTCTTGGAGAGCAGCATCCTCCTCCGATCCCAGCGTTCCAGAGAGCTCCTCTGCTCTGAGGCACCAACATTAACTTATTGCCACCTGCAGCCTGCTCCTGAAAGAGCCACACTCAGGATAGAGCTGCTGAAATCAGATGTGCAGGATGGCTCTGAATCTTCGTGTAGGCTTCCCGGTGCCTAGATTACTCAGGAGTGATGAGCATCATCTTCGAGGTCATTTCCAACCTTAACGATTCTATGATTGGTTAAGTTCATTAAGCCACTTCAGTTCAGAGTGGGACCTTTATTCAGGGATGTAAGCTTGGATGAAAGAGGGAAGGGAAGAGGAAGTAGGGAAGGGGAAAAAAGAAAAAGGGAAGAGGGAGGATGAAAGTGGGGAAATGAAAGAGGAAAGGAAAGAGAGAAGAGGAAAGAGGTAGGAGGAAAGAGGGAAGGGAAAAGAAGAAAGAGGGAAGAGGGGAGAGAAAAGAGGAAGGAGGGAAAAGAAAAGAGGTAATAGGCAAGAGGAAGGAGGAAAGAAAAAAGATGAAAAAGAGGCAAGAGGAAGGAGGAAAAGAAAAGAAAAGAAAAGAAAAGAAAAGAAAAGAAAAGAAAAGAAAAGAAAAGAAAAGAAAAGAAAAGAAAAGAAAAGAAAAGAAAAGAAAAGAAAAGAAAAGAAAAGAAAAGAAAAGAAAAGAAAAGAAAAGAAAAGAGAAAAGAAAAGAAAAGAAAAGAAAAGAAAAGAAAAGAAAAGAAAAGAAAAGAAAAGAAAAGAAAAGAAAAGAAAAGAAAAGAAAAGAAAAGAAAAGAAAAGAAAAGAAAAGAAAGGAAAGGAAAAGAAAGGAAAAGAAAGGAAAAGAAAGGAAAAGAAAGGAAAAGAAAGGAAAAGAAAGGAAAAGAAAGGAAAAGAAAGGAAAAGAAAGGAAAAGAAAGGAAAAGAAAAGAAAAGAAAAGAAAAGAAAAGAAAAGAAAAGAAAAGAAAAGAAAAGAAAAGAAAAGAAAAGAAAAGAAAAGAAAAGGAGGCAAGAGGAACAAGGAAGGAGGGAAAGGAAAGAGAGAAGAGAGAGAAGGAAAGAGGGAAGGGGAAAGAAGGAAGAGGGAAGAGAAAAGTGGGAAAAGGAAAGAGGAAAAGAAAAAGAGAAGAGGGAAGAGACCAGAAGCAAGAGAAAAGAGGAAAGAGGAAGGAGGAAGGAGGAAAGAGGGGAAAGAAAAGAGAAAAGAGGAATGAGGAAGGAGGGAAAAGGAAAGAGGCAAGAGGAAAGAGAGAAGAGGGAAGTTTGCCTCTGGTTACATGCCTATGCACTATGAATTAACTGCCTGGGGTAGGGTTAGTCAAGCCTGAGTGTCACAGAGACGTGGTTAGCATCTTCCCTGCTTCTAATGTTGCCATTTTCAGAGCAAAACCTGCTCACTTCTCAGTGCTAAAAACACACACAGGGACCCACAGCAGCACTGCTGAGCTCTGCAGAGACAGCTCTGCAGGGAGCATATTTATGCTGCCACACGTTTGAAGCAGCCTTATCTTAAACTGTTAATATTTCATAACATTGCTTTTTTTGGGGGGGTTATTTTAAGTGTTAGTGCCTGTGCTCTCAGAAAACAAAATAAAAATTAGTATTTGCATATTTTTAGGGGAAAAAAGTAGGAAAAAAAGGTCACAATTTGAACAGATGGAAGTTTGTACCAAAAAAAAAGGCTGTTTTGCTCAGAAATCATTTCCATTTCCCAAAAAACCTCAAATAAAGTTTCATATCTTTCAGCAAATCTTGGACCAGGCTTATAAATCCAAAATCCAAATACAGAAATTTCCTATGTGGAGCTCATAAATGCCACTTTATGATGTTTTTCTGGTGTGTTTAATGGGAGCCATGTGGCCAAAGTTACACAGTATAGGAAAGAGCCCAAAGGCACCTGGTGTTTTACAGGTATATTTTTAACCGTAAAGGATTGCTTCTTAAAATTTTAATGCAAGATCACAGAATCATAGAATCAAGCAGCTTGGAAGAGACCTCCAAGATCATCCAGGCCAACCTAGCACCCAGCCCTGTCCAATCAACCACACCATAGAATCACAGAATCAAGCAGGTTGGAAGAGACCTCCAAGCTCAGCCAGGCCAACCTAGCACCCAGCCCTAGCCAAGCAACCAGACCATGGCACTAAGTGCCTCAGCCAGGCTTTGTTTCAACACCTCCAGGGATGGTGACTCCACCACCTCCCTGGGCAGCCCATTCCAATGCCAATCACTCTCTCTGCCAACAACTTCCTCCTAACATCCAGCCTAGACCTCCCCTGCCACAACTTGAGACTGTGTCCCCTTCTTCTGTTGCTGCTTGCCTGGCAGAAGAGCCCAACCCCACCTGGCTACAACCTCCCTTCAGATAGTTGCAGACAGCAATGAGCTCTGCCCTGAGCCTCCTCTGCTGCAGGCTGCACCCCCCCAGCTCCCTCAGCCTCTCCTCACAGGGCTCTGCTCCAGGCCCCTCCCCAGCCTTGCTGCCCTTCTCTGGGCACATTCCAGTACCTCAACATCTCTCTTGAATTGAGGGGCCCAGAACTGGACACAGCACTCAAGGTGTGTCCTGAGCAGTGCTGAGCACAGGGGCAGAATAACCTCCCTCGTCCTGCTGCCCACACAGCTCCTGACAGACTCATAGATGTTATTATCATTTTTAAATCAATAAATCACTGGCCTGATTTTTTTCTTACTTTTCCCTCTTTTTTTCCTCCCCTCCTATCATGTTTGATATGCTCTGCACTGCATAAGACAACCAAGTTCTGTCTCCTGAGCCCTCAGATGATTGTGCCACTGATATTAGTTCCCAAAAGCTCAGGCTCACCCATTTTGAGCCCTGTAAGCTCTCCCAGAGCTGTGCCTGAAAGGATTTTGTGCTGATACAGCGCTGCTGATGCTGTAGGATGGTAACAGCACATCCTCAGCACACATTTCTTTTGCTTAACCCAGCAAGCTAAGACAGTGACCATAATGGCACATAATGGGATGGGAGGGTGAAGATTCTGGGCTGTTGCTAAGCCTCTCCAGCTTGCTATTATCAGTTTAAGTGTCACAGCAGATCTGAGCTTTCTGATCTTCACGGTTTGATCCTTGCAATTATCCCCATCTCCAGCCCCATCTCAGCTTGTCTGCCCTATTGAATCCCCAGTAATGGGTTGTAGCCTCCAGCAACTCTGCCTCTCAACTTCTAGCTCAGGGAAAACACAACAGATGAGCCCATATGCTGAAAGTGCTTGCTTAAGACAGTGATTCCCTGTAAAGTCATTGGTGGAGCTCATTCAGGTCATGGTCACAATGGGGTACACACCAGTGAAGACCCAGTGGCACTTTCTAGCTGTTTGGTGCTAAACATGGGCTCCAGAATCAGTTTTCAATCACATCCATCAGCTGTCAGCACAAGGTGGGCAGCTCGAGGCTGACCTAGGGAGAAAATGCATTGGGTTGGGTTCTAGAGCAGTATGGAGGTAGAAACATTATGGAGTATGAAACATTGTTCTTCACCATGAGGGTGGTGAGACCATGGAAGGGGTTGCCCAGGGAGGAGGTGGAAGGCAGCAGTGTTTAAGGCCAGGCTGGATGAGACTCTGGCCAGCCTGATCTAGTGGGAGGTCTTCCTGCCCATTGCAAAGAGGCTGGAACTGGATGATCCTTGTGGTCTCTTCCAGCCCTGACTGATTCTATGGTTCTGTGATTCTATGAGTCTATGAGTCTATGGAGGTGTCCTTCACCTCACATCAGGAAGGAGCCACAATTCTCCTACCCCTCACATCTCTATACTTTCTTCTGCCAGGCAACCAGCAGTAGAACAAGGGGACACAGTCTCAAGCTGTGCCAGGGGAGGTCTAGTCTGGATGTTAGGAGGAAGTTGTTGTCAGAGAGAGTGATTGGCATTGGAATGGGCTGCCCAGGGAGGTGGTGGAGTCTCCATCCCTGGAGGTGTTGAAGCAAAGCCTGGATGAGGCACTTAGTGCCATGGTCTGGTTGATTGGCTAGGGCTGGGTGCTAGGTTGGACTGGCTGAGCTTGGAGATCTCCTCCAACTTGCTTGATTCTATGATTCTATCTCCTTGTGCTACCCAGAGATCAACAGGCACTGTTCAGACAGTCCATTAGGAGCCTTCAGTGGCACAAATTTCACTCTAAAAATATTTGCATGTTTTCAATTACAATTTAGCCCAGGCAGGCCCAGGAGACTTTGCAGTGCTGAGGCTGCGTGGCAGATGCATTATATCCTGCTCTTAAGCATTGCCTGGTGGGCCAGAACAAATCTTGCCTTGACAACAGTTAAGGACTAGGGGCTGGGAATTACTTGACATCTTCCATCTTCATCTGTTCTCAGGTGGATACTTTAATTTTTGAGTTCTGTTTTTTGGTCTGAGGAGGTTTATTTTCCTCCAGACTGACTGGATGAGTTGTGTTCCCAGAGATCAGAGAGTTCAGATGGCAGAGGATCCTCTTACCAGAAGATGAAAGCCAATATAATCAACTGCACAACTTCAAAACATGCAGCTTGTTCTTGTTGGCTGTGCCTAAGTTTTCCCTGCAGAGAAGCTGTCGACAATGATTTGATATCAATCCAGTAACAATCCCTGGTTTCTAATAATAATTTGCACTTCAGTAGAAATGTTCATGTGAGGCTGAGAGAACATTTAGCAGATGGTCATTAGCAAAGCTCCCCAGTTCTCTCTGCAAGGAAGAGATAACAACGATTAGCCTTGTTTTACAGCTGGTGGCACCGAGGTGAGGCACTGAAAGGTGAAATAACTCTCCTGATTTTCCATAACGAGCCAGTGGCAACAGATCTATGAATGAAACCCAGGCGTCCTGCTGTGATTACTCCACAACCCCTACATCCTTATCTCTTACAGGAAAACGTGGTCAAAGAGGTGAGCCTGGAAAGCAAAAAAGCAAATGACTCAAAAGGCAAGGATTCATGACACATTTCTGGAAACAAGGAATTAGGTCTGGGTCAATAAATAACGGGAAAACCAGGGGGATGCAATCCGAGAGTCATGTGGATGGAGGATGGATGGAAAAGAAAGAAGATAATGGAAGGGAGGGGAAGGAAAACAGAGTAGCTCTGACTTTTTATTTCCACTCTTGGTTTCAGTCAGTGTTGTAAAATTAGAGGTTAGGGCTCTGAAAGGAAGAAGAAAGTGAGCCCCATCTGCTCCCATGGGGGTACACCTAATGGGTGAGGCTTCAAACGCAAAGTGCTGATAGCAAAACCTCCTCCCTGTGTGTCCGGTGGTGCCTCATGAGCCATGCTGCCAGGGGACATCGTTGTGAGTTGGGTGATGCAGAAGTCTGCCTCCTCCTGAGCACGGCAAGGAAACAGGGCTGGAGCTCTTGGGAATGATAGCTCCGACCAGCAGCATCCACCTGCCACCAGCCACTAAAAGTCCCAGGTGCCGGCCAGGCTAGAGAGAGAGCCTGGCAGCAGCTCTCCTCAGCCGGCAGCGGCCGGGCAGCAGGTCAGCTGCAGAGCTGGAGGTGCATGGCTGGGCGCTTTGGGGGCTAATTTTAGCTTTCAGTTTCACTGTTTTCTCCTTTCTCACCCAGAACGTCTGGGCTGCTAATAGTGATGGGCTGGCTGATGCTCCAAACCGCCCTGCTAACATCACACACACGGCACGGCGGGAGCGCAGCCCGGCTAGCTGGCCCAGCAGTGCAGTTTATAAAACAGCCAAGTGGAAGCCAAAAGACTTGAGTTTAATCCCTCCAGTTAAGTCATCTAGATTCCTTCTCGCCACCAGCCATCTGATCTCAATCAACAAATCTTGGCCTTCACCTCCTAACCTAGCCGAGGGTTGCGACGCCGAAGCCTGAAGTAATCTTAGCATGCAAAATGCTTTAGTAATGATTCCTTCAAGAGGGAGTTTTTAATTGTTATTAGCAGTAGTAGCATCATTTCCCAGAAGCACCCTGATGTGAAAGTGGTAGGCAAACACAGAAGGTGTCTTAGTGGTGTTTGCCATTAAGGATTTCTTAATGCTCTGTGATGTACTTCCATTTATTTGCAATACCTGTGGTTAACAGGAGCGTAGTGCAAGAGGCAATTAACAGGCATATGTGAAATCCAGTCACTGGGTATTGAAAGGAGACTGAAAATGCTTCCAGTTTGGCTATGTCTTTCATAATAGTAGTAGGATTTGGCCAGCAAGTGAAACAGAATTGAAGAGCTGCACTTTTAAGATGGGCAAACCACATCACCTCGAGATTCAGTCTCTTCTTTGCAATGTATTTCTTTCAGAGCTAACTGTGGACTTCCAGAGCTGGAGGGACAGAGAAACCAAAGTGCAACCAGAAGTGTGTGGTGCATGGTTTTGTAGCAGGATGCATCAGGGAGGATTTGAGAGAGCAGGAATGAGAAGAGCTCAGGGGTGACCTCACTGCTGTCTGCAACTCCCTGAAGGGAGGCTGTAGCCAGGTGGGGTTGGGCTCTGCTGCCAGGCAAGCAGCAACAGAAGAAGGGGACAGAGGCTCAAGCTGTGCCAGGGCAGGTCTAGGCTGGATGTTGTTAGGAAGTTGTTGTCAGAGAGAGTGCTTGGCATTGGAATGGGCTGCCCAGGGAGGTGGTGGAGTCGCCATCTCTGGAGGTGTTCAAACAAAACCTGGACGAGGCACTTGGTGCCATGGTCTGGTTGATTGGACAGGGCTGGGTGCTAGGTTGGACTGGTTGATCTTGGAGGTCTCTTCCAACCTGGATTATTCTATGATCTCAAGGGGCTGGAGCACCTGTCCCATGAGAACACAGCTGAGAGAGTTGGGGTTGTTCAGCCTGGAGGAGAGAAGGCTCCAAGGGGACTTTCTTGTGCCCTTCCAGTGCTTGAAACAGCTCTGTGGGAAAGGTGGGGAGAGATTCTTTATCTGGGAGCATAGTGATAGGCTGAGGGCTGATAGTTTTAAACTGAAAGAGGGCAGGTTTGGAGGTCTCTTCCAACCTGGTTGATTCTATGATTCTGTGTCTGCATTGGCAAGATCAAAGACACAGTTGGAAGAACGATAACCATGGACACAGACATGGATGGTGCTTCTGCAGGTGCTCCCAAGGGATATGGAGAGCTTGCAGCAAGGAGTGCTCACCAGCAGCCAAGTGGCCTGAAAACTGAGATAGGGATTGCAGAGTGCTTTGCATTTTGGAAGCAAATACTGCTGCAAGCCCATCAAGGATCCCAAACAACAGGAGAAAAGAGAAGGCCAAGGATGGAGAACACTGTGGTGCTCCTCTTGGGCTAAGTGTAATTGCATCTTTCATGTTAAGTGGCAGAGAAGCTAATGCCAAGGAAGAGTGTGTGTCACCTCAAACACTTTCATTTCCAAGCCCCATTTTAGAAAACCTAATTGCTAAATGTTGTGCCTTTTGTCACAGCCACAAGGAAATCAAAGAGCAGTGAAGTCAACCTGAATTCCAGCTTAAACTGCACTTCTCTTACAGAAAAGTTTTACCTCTGGTGGTGATTAGAGTGGATTAAGATGGATGTCTGCAACTTCTGAGAACCTGCTGTTAACCCAACATTGGCCTTACAAATCTCATCCAGCCTGAGTGACTCTGGTTTGGGTAAGTAACCCAAAGAAGGACCACATAAGAGACATGCTTTAGGCTGGGCATATTTAAATACTGAGACTTCATTGCTCTCTACAACTCCCTGAAGGCAGGCTGGAACGAGGTGGGAGTTGGTCATTTCTCCCTAGCATCAGGTGATAGAATGAGAGGAAATGACCTGGAACTGTGCCAGGGGAGGTTTAGGTTGGAGATTAGGAAAAGTTTCTTTCATGCAGGAGTGGTTAGGCATCAGAACAGGCTGCCCAGGGAGGTGGTGGAGTCACCATCCTTGGAGCCATTCAAGAAAAGTGTAGACATGGCACTTTGGGACATGGTTTAGTGGCTGTGGTGGTCTTAGGCTGGTGGTTGGAGTTGCTGATCCTGGAGGACTTTTCCAACTGAAACAGTTCTATGACTCTATGAAATACTGCCTCAAACAGGGCTGGAGCTTCTGCTCAGCAGCGAGGAGCTCAGCTTCCACTCTACCTCATTTCACTGTGCCATTAGCTGTGATAATGCAGGATATTACTTCCTAAGTTCATTTTCTCCTCACACATGCTACACTACACGGCAGGTGAGGGAGACAGGAGGAACAAACTCTGCCACTTGGCCAACTTAAACAGCTGCAGAGTTTACATTGTTGTGCCATGTTTGATCAAACTCCACCCCAAAGGTGCACACATCCCTCCAGACTTTTAGGGGTTGGCAGCTGTTTTAATACACTTACTCCTTCTATTCATGTATTTATTTTCATCTTGGTGGGGTGGGTTTAAAATTGATGGGAGGCTGAAGGCAAGCACTGATGCATTGTAGATGACAAGAAGAGAGGCTCCATAAAATTGCTTTTGGCATCTCATCTACATCTTATAAATTAACTGCTGCGCTTCGGCGTTAAAAATAGGTTTGAGTTTGGAATTGATTGCAGGCAGATAAAGCTTTAATAAAAAGAAATTAAGTGCTGATGCATAAATATTCCAAATGTACAAGGGGAATTGGATTTGATAAAATATGGCTCTGAATTTCTTCCTTTTAAACAGAACACACATCCACACACACACACATACCAGAGGGCAGAGAAGTCTTCAGCAGCTGGTTTGTGTAGGATCCCCAGCAAAGGTTCTGTGCCTCTTGCAGCTCTTCAGCTGTTTTTATGGCAATCTCCACTGTCAGCAGCATTCTCCTTGCAGTCTTCCAGCCTACAGCCCAGGCCACTGTGTTTTTTAACATGTGATTAACAGGGATGAGAGCCAATGGCATCCTGGCCTGCATCAGGAGCAGTGTAGCCAGCAGGACAAGGGAGCTTATTCTGCCCCTGGACTCAGCACTGGCCAGGCCACACCTCGAGTGCTGTGTCCAGTTCTGGGCCCCTCAATTCAAGAGAGATGTTGAGGTGCTGCAAGGTGTCCAGAGAAGGGCTACGAAGCTGGGGAGGGGCCTGGAGCACAGCCCTGTGAGGAGAGGCTGAGGGAGCTGGGGGTGTGCAGCCTGCAGAAGAGGAGGCTCAGGGCAGACCTCATTACTGTCTACAACTCCCTGAAGGGAGGCTGTAGCCAGGTGGGGTTGGTCTCTTCTGCCAGGCAAGCAGCAACAGAACAAGGGGACACAGTCTGAAATTGTGGCAGGGGAGGTCTAGGCTGAATGTTAAGAGGAAGTTGTTGTCAGAGAGAGTGATTGGCATTGGAATGGGCTGCCCAGGGAGGTGGTGGAGTCTTTGTCCCTGGAAGTGTTGAAGCAAAGCCTGGACGAGGCACTTATTGCCATGGTCTAATTGCTTGGCTAGGGCTGGGTGCTAGGTTGGACTGGATGATCTTAGAGGTCTCTTCCAACATGCTTCCAACCTATGATTCTGAGATTCTGATTCCTTTCCTGGGCCCTTAAAGGTTATTATATTAACTGGGCTGTTTGTGCTTTAGCATATCAGCTCTTCAATGACTGCTTTTGCCTTAACTGGGACTGCAGGATCAGCAGAGGGAGCTGAGAAATCGTTCTTAGCTGCTCTAAGCACTGCAACAGGCTGCTCAGAAAGGTCGTGGAGTCTCCATCTCTGGAGTCATTCAAAACCCACCTGGGTGCCTTCCTGTGCAACTTGCTCCAGGTGAACATACTCTGGACTAGATGTTCTCCAGAAGTCCCTTCCGACCCCTGTCATTCTGTGATCTGTCACAGAAATGGAAGCATAGCTTTACTTATATCAGAAAGAGGGAAACAGTGATTCCCACTCCAGTGAGACCCAGACCAGCACGCTTTACTCAGGCAAAATGCTATTTGACTTAGCCTAATAAATTAAGGGTGAAAACTGGCTTTGCATCATGAGAAATGCACAGCCTAACAGATAACCTTTAAAGAAATGCAAGGCTTAATTACACATAATAATGATGGGGCTGGCAGTGGAATCCAGGGTTGGATCCAGGACCCGGGGAATGACAGAGCAAAGCCCCACGGCAGGGGACGACAGCTGGCACAAAAGTCACCACTCGCTCGCTGCAAGGTGCCACCAGCCTTCCAGCCCCAGTGTGCCAGCCTGGCCCCAAGACCCCGCAGGCAATGCTGGCCACGGGGAGCTGCGTCCATTTGCAGCCCTCTGGAACCCCCCATCCCTGCTGGAAGTGCTGCTGGCGGGGGCAGGAAGCAGGCTGCTCTCACTGCACACCAGCACCCTGCCAGCCGCGCAGTGGGAGCCGGGGATGGCGCCTTTGATGTGGGCTGGACGGGATGCGGATGCGCCTGCTCTCGCCAGCCGCGCTAGCCAGAGCGCAGAAGGGAGAAAAACCAACAGCAGGAAGACTTGACAGTCCTTTCTGTAGAGCAGCTCAAGCTTTCAGAACATACAACAAAGCTGCTCCCAACAAGACAATCCTCAGAACCCTTCCACATGACCAGCAAAGGCTGTTCAGTGCAAAGTGTGTCCCCCCAACTTCTGCTTGTGCTGGGTAAAACAGAGGTAGACCAAGAGCACGTTAGTTTTCAATTGCATTTATTTATCTTTGTGTACATTTCCCTTAATTTGACCACCATCCCATAGCTATCAAGATGCCCTGCTCTTTGAATATTTAATCCAAGACCACTAGGTTCAAGTGTGGTTATGAAAAAGTCACGGCAAACATATGACTGGAAAGAGGTGGTTGGGTTCGACTTCCAGGCAGTTGTTTGAAGCGTTTCATCGATGCACACAATATTCAGCAGAACACACGCACACACAGTGCTGAGTTTGACACACACACACTCACACAGGCACACACACACACACACACATCTGGAAAATGGTTACAGTGGTTGAAGTTTCCAAGAGGTGAACTGTCCCTTTCTCTCAGCAGCACTGATAAGCCTTTGGATATCCTGAGAAATAAAATTGAAGCCTAGTAAAGATGAATTGATTCCATCAGCAAGGTTTGGGTTGGTAGCTAAATGTATTCTCTCTACCTAATTTGTTGGGGTTTTCTTTAAATGAAGAAGGTGGAGGAGAAAGGAGCTGGGACAGTCAAGGTTATAGAATGCCAGTTCAGTTGTTCCACCAATATCCTTAATCCAGGACAATAAGGATGCTAAAAGCATCTCATTAAAACAACAACACTAAACAAAAGCCTTCCTAAGACTACACACATGGAACCTTCTGTAAGTCTCCTACTACTGATCATCGTCATAGCAGAGGATTGGTTTTGAGATGAATGAAGACAACATAGAATCATAGAATGGTTTAGGTTGGAAGAGATCTCAAAGGTCATCCAGTTCCAACCCCCCGCCATAGGCAGTGACACCTCCCACTAGAACAGGTCACTCAAGGCCTCATAGGTTAACATAGGTTAAGAGAAGTATGTGAAGCTGTATGGGTGGGCAGCTGAGTGACCACCAAAGTACCCTGGAGTGCAGGGAGGACCCTGTGCAATTTGCAGTATCTGACTGATGGCCTTTGGCCTGGTTGCAGGCAGAAAGAGGAGTTCAGAGCCATGGTTCATCACAGCACGGGGTGGCACTGCCCCCTGCTCGCTGCCTCTGCTCTGCTTCAAATCCTAGGCAAAGCCTGAGGGAACTTGAACCAGCCCTGACAAGAACCTGGGTGTCATCTCATCAAGATGACAGCACCTCATCTCTTTTAAATAGACCTCCAGGACATGTTTACAAGAACTGGCCAAAGCCAGGACAGCCTTTCCCAAGGCTTGTCCTATCTCTGGACCAATCCACCCTGCCCCAAAGCTGTATCTTGGCTCAGGTTGCGGGCAGGTTGGATTCTCAGGAAGACAAAAGCTTCCTCAACAAGGCTCAGGATTGAAAATCACTTATTGCTTTGCCCTGCTTTCTCATCTCACCCTACCCCTTAAATCCCTCCTCCCATGGCTGCGAAGAGCAGAGCAGAGCCCTTGCTCCCCTGCGGGCTCCCCGGCTGCCAGAGGGGTTGTGTGAGGTTACGGGTCGCTAAGCAGCACCGAGCACTGCAGAGGAAACAGGCCAGCAAAGACTTAAGACAACAAAAACAAACACGAAGCAACTCAAAAGGATGGGAGATGTGGTCTGATGTCCTTTTGCCAAGAAATAAATATTTTGCATTGCCTTTTTTTTCTTTCTCTCTCTTTTTTTTTTTTTTTCCCAAGACACTTGCATTGTGTTTTTATTTCACATCTCCAGAATGGCAGAGCTTACCCCACTCCACCCACCCACGCACACGCCACGTGCACACACACACACACACACACAATTTCCAGCTTTGTTGAGCTACTGGATTTGCTTTGAGACAAAGTTTCTTGTGCATTCTGACAATTTACTCTGAGGCAAGTTATCTGCAGGAAGGCAAAGTTCATGCACGGCTTTGACAGCTCCGCTTCTCTCATAAATGGGTTTTGAAAAGCAGGGAAGCAAACGAGGGGCCAAAGCTCCATTTAGAGTTCACCTCAGATGCCTGAAAAGCATTTATACCCACATCCTTCTGAGGTCCCTGCTTTATGAACTTCTAATGAATTCCACATTCTGCTACCCAACATTTCTTATACATAGGGGGAAGGAAAAACAAACCAGAAAACCAACGCGAGCTGCCTGAAAACAGATGCACCACAGCATTCTTTATCAGAAAGGCTGGGGGGGCTTCAGGAGCAGTAGAGCAGCAAGGCACCTTAGCAAGGAGGAGAAAGCAAGTGAGAAGGACAAAATGCTGCTTTTGAGCCCCTGGTCCTGCTTGCCTAACACATGTCACTCTCGTGGGACTTCACCTCAGAGCAAGAAGCAGCCATTCATTGGTTGCCCCATCGTTTGGGTGGGACTCACCTCCTCTAGACCCAGATACGTTTGGCCAAAGGGTGCCTGGGTGGCCCTCAGCCCTGCTTCAAAGCAATCCTGGCAGCCTCCAGTCTGTCTTGAAAGGTAAAGGAAAATTCCACATAAATTTGATATGGAAAAGCCTGGCATGGGAGTTGGAGAAGCCAAGCTCATTACAGACCGGGTTTTATAGTTCAGGTGGAAAATGATCACTTGCTCAGCATCCCAACCTACTTTTGGATAACAGCATTGTGACACAGAGCACTGTCACAACTCTGATGCTAGTCAATCCCATCTTGAAGGACCAATTACAACCCAATTGGTGCTTGTCCTATTACAAACAGAAAAGTGAGGTTTAAAAGCCTCCAAGATGAGTTAAAGGAAAAACTGAAAACAAAAACATGTCCTATGACAAACAGAAAAGTGAGGAGGTTTATTGAAGAGCCTCTAAGATGGGTTAAAGGAAAAACTGAAAACAAAAAATGTCCTATGACAAACAGAAAAGTGAGGAGGTTTATTGAAGAGCCTCTAAGATGGGTTAAAGGAAAAACTGAAAACAAAAAATGTCCTATGACAAACAGAAAAGTGAGGAGGTTTATTTATGAGCCCCTAAGATGGGTTAAAGGAAAACTGAAAACAACAATCCTGTTACAAACAGAAGAGTGAGGAGGTGTACTTAAAAGCCTCCTAGAGGGGTTCAAGGAAAACTGAAAACAAAAATCACTTTTAAGGAAAGATTCCTTATCCCCATCCCCAATTTTAGGGCAAGCCAGGTCACTAAAAGAAAAACCTAACTCACTATAAATATCACTTAAAATCATAAGCAGCCACCTACTTCCATTTGCCATCCCAGCTGTTAGGAGATACTACAGTGATTCCATATGGCTTGAAGGCAGGCAGGGAGATACCTTCAGTACACCTTGGATAGTACCAGAGATGGATAAATAATAAATAAGAGCATGAGGAGGAAAATCAGCCTTCCACACATGAGGAAAAGCAGAGACTTTCACAGTTATAAAACAAATGATCTTCCTGTAAGAAAAGAATCCCACAAATGAAGGAAAATCAGGACTTGCCTGACAGCAGCTTAGAAAGTCTTCTCTCCTCTAACATGGTCAAACTGTGGTGGGCGCTTACATAGCATCATAGAATCAACCAGGTTGGAAGAGACCTCCAAGCTCATCCAGTCTAACCTAGCACCCAACCCCATCCAATCAACCAGAGGCACTAAGTGCCTCATCCAGGCTTTGCTTCAACACCTCCAGGGACGGCAACTCCACCACCTCCCTGGGCAGCCCATTCCAGGTGCTTTCACTCTGCCCTCTGCAACAGCAGCAGACCACTGAGCAGTAGTTGCTTTTCCCTCGTGCTCACCTTTTGTTTGCTTGCTTGTTTCATTCTAGCTGAAAACAGGTAGAGATGTCCTCATTACAAATTTGCCACCTCAAGAAAAAGCTCATTTCACACATCTTAAAGACCAGAAATTTTGAGGCTCAACATGCATCTGTGCCAATAAAACTGTTAATTCCTGAAATTGAACATGTTGGATATTTTTAGAGAGAGAGTGTGTGTGTGTGTGGGGGGGGGGGGGGGGGTTGGGTTGGGTTTTTTTCCTCCTAAGGACAAATTTTACTCCAACACATTTCCAGTTTACAAGAAACTACATTTAGCAGCTTCTCCCTCACCCCAATGTCTTGCTATTAAAAAAGCAAACGTGAAATTCCAATTATTTTGTGTGTGGAGACTATTTCCAGCAGCCCCAGTGGCACAGTGACAGCTGTCACCAAGCAAAAGCCACTCAATGCACCATGAAGAAGGAAACAAATGGGTGGCAGAGTTCTCAAAACTCACTCCATGCACAGAGGATGCAGGAAATGTTTGGAGTCAAACCTTGGGTTTGGCAATACTGTATTTTGAACCAGGCTTTTTACTGTTTGCAGTGCCCCCACAGAAGCCCACCAAACAGCATGGTCCATGCTGTTATTTATACAAGAGTCATGGCTCAGTCTGGGCTAAATGTGGGCAGAGAGATCTGCAGCTGCACCTGTGGAGGTGAGAATTTGATCTTGACTTAACAGCTCTGTAATTTATCTTTAAACACACCTTGTAGGCTCCTGGGGGGCACTTATTCTACCTCTCTTCACTCTGCCTGCATAAAGGGAGGACACCTTTTCACACTGTCCATCCTGGAAAAACAAAACCAAACCCCATACCACTGAGCTGAGAAACACTAAAGGCTTCAAGATATAGTTGTAGATCAAGGGAGGTTCTCCTTTCCCTGGGCTGGGCAGCTTGAGTCAACACAGAATTACTGCTGCTCAGTGTCCCTTCAGTGTCTGTTGGTGGCTAACAAGTTCCCCATGGCACAGCAATGTGCCCTTGTGGCCAAGAAGGCCAATGGGACCCAGGGGTGGATTAGGAGGAGTGTGTCCAGCAGAACAAGGGAGGTTCTGCTCTCCCTCTACTCTGTCCTGCTGAGACCTCAGCTTGAATACTGTGTTCAGTTTGGAGCTCCCCAGTTGAAAAAGGACAGGGATCTGCTGGAGAGGGTCCAGCAGAGGGCTACGAGGATGATGAGGGGACAGGAGGGCATAGCTGATGAGGAGAGGCTGAAGGACCTGGGGCTGCTTAGTCTGGAGAAGAGAAGACTGAGAGGGCACTTAATAAATGTTTATAAACATCTGAGGGATGGAGGTCAGGAGATGGGGACAGGCTCTGCTCACTGCTCCCTGGGATAGGACAAGGAGCAATGGGTGTAAGTTGCAGCAAAAGAGGTTCTGCCTCAACACAAGAGGGAACTTCTTTAAAGGCCCCAGAGCACTGGCACAGGCTGCCCAGAGAGGTTGTGGAGTCTCCTTCCCTGGAGCCTTTCAAGGCCTGTCTGGATGTGTTCCTCTGTGATCTGTGTTAGACAGCATTGTCCTGCTCTGGCAGGGAGGTTGGACTGGATGATCTCCTTGCGTCCCTTCCAACCCCTAACATCCTGTGATCCTGTGATCCTGTAAAGTTCCAGGACACCCTGACACAGCTCAGTGTTCTTTATTAGAGCAGGAGGGGAAAAAGCCAGAGACGTGGCAGACCATCCCATCACACAGCTCCTGAGGAAACCTCATCTACCTATGTTTTTGGAGGCCACGAGCACGCTCGTTGCCAGGCTGCTCTTTCCAGCCATCAGACATTGGCCACCTCTCCACCTCTCCCTTCAGCACCTCTCTCCATCTGCCTTCTGGCACGCCGCGGTGCGTACCCTCGAGCGGCGGGGTCACGGCGTTTCGGGAGAGCCCGAGGGCTGATCTCTTCCCTTGCACAAAAATAACAGTTATCTAGGGCAAAACCAGATGGAGTTAGGGCTAAAACCCTGAGCTGGCCTGAAATATTCCTGTAAGAGAAAACCAAACAGCAACTTTCCCCGATGGCTTCAGTAATACTCGGGGTGTGTCTACTCTATCATTTAGAAATTACACTGTGCCGAGTTTCCAGGATTTAGAGAGGCCCCAAAGCGAAAGTAACCTATCGAAATACCCTGAAATAAACTTCTAGGAAGGGTTTTTTCAGGTCTGGCTAAAACCACACAGCCTTGGAAATTGCCGAAAGATGTCTGAGCTTTGGAGATTTCCACCTCTTATTTCCAGGGCTTTTTAAAGAGGCTTCCAAAGCTTTTTCCCGGCTTATCCTCACAGTACCTCGCAGCCGCTGGACGTTTGCCTCATCCTTTAGAGAAAACCAAGAGCCTTTCGAGGAAGGAAACGTGGCCTGTCCTGTGACCACGGGCCAGTCGCCTTGGAATGAGGCTGCTGCAACTGCAGAGCTGCTCCTTCCACTTCCAGCAGGACGGGGGAGGTTATTCTGCCCCTGTACTCAGCACTGGCCAGGCCACACCTTGAGTGCTGTGTCCAGTTCTGGGCTCCTCAATTCAAGAGAGATGTTGAGGTGCTGCAAGGTGTCCAGAGAAGGGCAATAAAGCTGGGGAGGGGCCTGGAGCACAGCCCTGTGAGGAGAGGCTGAGGGAGCTGGGGGTGTGCAGCCTGCAGAAGAGGAGGCTCAGGGCAGACCTCATTGCTGGCTACAACTCCCTGAAGGGAGGCTGTAGCCAGGTGAGGTTGGTCTCTTCTGCCAGGCAAGCAGCAGCAGAACAAGTGGACACAGTCTCAAGCAGTGGCAGGGGAGGTCTAGGCTGGATGTTAGGAAGAAGTTGTTGGCAGAGAGAGTGATTGGCATTGGAATGGGCTGCTCAGGGAGGTGGTGGAGTTGCCATCTCTGGAGGCGTTCAATCAAAGCGTGGATGAGGCACTTAGTGCCATGGTCTGGTTGATTGGACAGGGCTGGGTGCTAGGTTGGCCTGGATGATCTTGGAGGTCTCTTCCAACCTGCTTGATTCTATGATTCTATGAAAGACATTTTCAACACAGTGGCAGCAAAGCATGGAAGGAGGTCTCGCTTCGGCTGGATACCTGCAGAGTAGCAAGTTTCTGTCTGCGGCTTCCCATTAAGCAGGCAGTGGACAACAGGAGGCAGCTCCTTCCTCTCCCCAGTTCTCTGTGGAGATCTGGCTGGAGGCCCCTTCCCTTTGCTTTTACTCTGACCAACCACCTAGAAAAAAGGCTGCTAGTAAAATCCCAGACAGTAAAACACAGAACGTAAAGGGGGCTGAGATGTAAGGGGTCGATGGAGCCGAAGAGCTTTCTAGCAAGCCAGGAGTGAACTAAAGGAGGCCATGTAATAAATGTCATGCAGCCAAAACTGCTCCCAGTGGACCAGCACTGCTGGCTGCATAGGACCTTGAAGAATTCATTTATGCCTGTGGCCTGTAAATTAGGTATTTCTACCTTTGGGCTTAGTTACAGACCACCTGAAAATGTTTACCCTCTTTTTTTCTCAGCTGCAGAGCCCTTCCCTGCGCTTCCCCCATCATTCAAGTCAGGCTCTGATGAGCTTGGCAGGGAAAGCAGCAGACAGCAAGCAGCAGCTCATTTGCAGCTTTTCCTTCTGATTTTCCTCTGGGGTTTACATTTTGCTCCTCTTGCTGGGAGTGGGGATGCAGTGGCTTTCTGTGACTTGTAAGCCAGCCCATCGCTTACAAACCTGGGCCTGAAGGAGTACATGGCAAGAGAAATGGGAGACAGTCAGCTCTCAGCTGCAGGTTATTTACTCAGCTGAGTCTGTGGCTGCCTCTTTGCCCTCTCCCTCTGCCTCAGCCTTTTCCATCAACTCCAGACCTGCCCTGGCAGAGTGGACTGACACCAGCTGCCTATCGGAGGACTCATATTGTCCCTATGCCATTAAAACCTGCACCCTTGCAGTTCACAACACTCTCTTTAGAGTCCTCTTCATTTATACAGCACAGGAACCTTTCTCTCCAGACCACTGGCACCACCAGCTCCTAGCTGTGTCCGTGGGCATCTGCAAACACATAGAAGCTGAGACTCAGCTGAGCTTTTTCTATCCCTCTTCATTAACAAAGTCAATTGCTTTTTAAAACCTGCACCCTTGCAGTTCACAACACTCTCTTTAGAGTCCTCTTCATTTATACAGCACAGGAACCTTTCTCTCCAGACCACTGGCACCACCAGCTCCTAGCTGTGTCCGTGGGCATCTGCAAACACATAGAAGCTGAGACTCAGCTGAGCTTTTTCTATCCCTCTTCATTAACAAAGTCAATTGCTTTTTAAAACCTGCACCCTTGCAGTTCACAACACTCTCTTTAGAGTCCTCTTCATTTATACAGCACAGGAACCTTTCTCTCCAGACCACTGGCACCACCAGCTCCTAGCTGTGTCCGTGGGCATCTGCAAACACATAGAAACTGAGACTCAGCTGAGCTTTTTCTATCCCTCTTCATTAACAAAGTCAATTGCTTTTTAAAACCTGCACCCTTGCAGTTCACAACACTCTCTTTAGAGTCCTCTTCATTTATACAGCACAGGAACCTTTCTCTCCAGACCACTGGCACCACCAGCTCCTGGCTGTGTCCATGGGCATCTACAAACACATAGAAGCTGAGACTCAGCTGAGCTTTTTCTAGCCCTCTTCAACAACAAAATCAACTGCTTTTTAGGGGTGGGTTTCTGTGAAGAGGCAGCATCCTTTTGACCCACAACAGAACTGCCTGCTGCACAGAAAGCATTTCTTCCAGCCATGGTCTGGGGGAGCGAATCTCCCTGCGCTGCTGAGCCCAGGCCTGCCAGAGCACATGTCAAATTTCATATTATCCATCTGCTCCAGAGAGGCTGAGCTGAAATATTAATTAGGAGATCTGATCCCTTCTCACCAGAAACAATCTGGATTTTATAGCTCAGCCAGAGGCCAGCGAAGCAGACAAAGCTCTGCGATACATCCTTTGCCGCTGGTTAACGGCTTTCAAGGAAACAACCAACTTGGGGGGAGGACACAGGCTGTAAAACACGTGGACATCTGGTCTGGTTTGTCCACCCTTCATCTCCACCATGCTCAATCCCCCCCCAATCCCCCACCTCCTAAGTGCATGTTGGGAGAGAGACAACTCCTCTAACATAAACAGCTATAATATGGCAATAAAGATTAATGAGTGAAACTTGCCATTTTATGTATAATCCATGGGGATTTACAATCATTAATCTTTATTAGTGTGTAATAACTGTTTAGACATTAAGGACAGATTCTCAGCTGGACAAAACTGGCCTTATTCCAGCCAAGCCAGTGGAGCAATGCCAGTTTACACCCTCTGTGACCCTAGGTCTAAAAGAGACCCATCCCCATCTGTAGGAATCATATCACTAACAGTATTTCCCCATCAGCAGGGGCAGACCAGTGAAGGCAACTATTTGCCTTTCACTGTATCTGAAAAAGAGAGCTGCATGTGTCCAGGAAGCTCAACAATAGACATGTCAATAAACATGAGGAAATTCAATGAAAAAGCAACAACAACAAAAGGAACCCCAAGGAGCAGGGAAGTGGATGATTTTTGAGGCAAGACTATAAGATCTGGTTTGGCAGGAGCATAACTAAGGAGGGATGTAGCAATCTTTGGCATGTGAAAGAGTGAAAGCACCAAGACAGGCTCCCAGAGTTCCTCTAAGAGGAACAAGATGGAAGAGAGAAGGAAAACAAAACAAAACAAAAGAGCATCTTGGCTGACTTCGCTGAGAGAGGAGTTTGGGGGTTGTTTCTAAGTTAAAAATAAGGTCTATTAAAGAAGGGAGCTGGTGGAAACCTTGTCTGAACTACATTAGGCCATGGAAACCTTGTCTGAACTACATCAGACCAGCCACCAAAGCAATGCTGCCTTTGACCAAGCAGGATTTCCTCTTCCAAAACACGAAGGAAAGAAGGGCAGGGTGCAGGTACACACTTAGCTTGCAGCAAGCATGGAGAAATCCCAGCTGAGGCTGTGCATGCTGCTGTCTGCCCTCAGCACCAGGCACTGCTCTGGGCAAAGGGCCTGGTGGCCACTTCTCACCAAGGCAAAGCGCAGCTTACACTGAACCAGCAAGCATACAGCCATCTCCCTTTGCACCTGCTGAAGAACTGGGAGCTCAACTGCTTATCACTGCAGAGCTTCTACTGAGTAGTGATCCACCCACCGCCTCCTCCATCACTTAGAGGAGGACCAGTTGCCTCCCGAACTGGTGCTCCCACCTCATTAATAAGTCAGAAATGCCTCTTTCCTCACTAGTAAACCAGATAGAAGTCAGGGGAAATGCAGGAATACAGTACTGAGACATTTGTGTAAAGTTTTGGACACCTGGAAAAACTCCAGGAGGGATGGGCATTTCACCCACCACAGCAGCACAAGCCTGGCATTAAGGAATGCCACCAGCAAATGCCCTCCAACCCCTCCTCTCAGGCTTAAGGGACCTGAGGCACTTGGGGACCCAGAAATCAGCTTTCCTCTCAGTGACATTTCAAGATCTCTAGTGATGGCAAGGCCTCAAGCATCCTGGAGGTTGCAAGAACAGCAAGAGCTGTATGGTGGAGGGAAAATGAGGAGGAACATCATGCCCTGGTGGTCCCCTGCTGCCAGTCATGGGCTGCGCATCCTCCATGCAGCCCAACAGCCACTGCTCGTGGCAGAGCAGAGAGGCCCTCCCTGCCTTCCAAAGGGCTGTGCTGGAATTCATTCCTGCAGCTGGCCTAGGTCACAGCTCAGTGCTAAGCTCCAAGAAGCTTTTCTCTCCTCTCTGCTCCCTGGTGTGGTTTTGGTTTGTTTTAGGTCCACGGCATGAGATCTGCTCCTTTTTCAGTGTAAAAAGCTGAGCTGAGGACAATCTAAGATGCTGCCTGCAGCCTTCTGCTGTCTGAAAGCTAAAGTCTGTTGAAGACCAGCTTTAAGCCTCAACACCTTGGCTGTTTGGGAGGCATGGCTGCCAGGAAAGGCTCCAGGCCCCAGAAATCACACCTGTCCTAGGCAACCCTGTGCTCCGGCCATGCTCTGGGCACTGACTGAAGCTATTTCACCTTCCCAGAGGCCACAATCAAACGGAACATAAAAGAGCCTGATGCTCATCTTATAGCCCAGCATGTTTTCAGAGTTTTTAAGCACCCTGGCTCTCCCCTCTGTGCCAAGGCCACCAGCTCAGCCTAGGAAAATCCTGGGTCAAGCCAAGCTCTGTGTCCACACATGCCACGAGGGATGCAGAGCCAGCCAGCCACTTCTGCCACACCTTCCACAGCAGTGATCACTCAGACCACTCTTTGCCTTCACACTGGTCGCAGGGATTCACACTTACTCTGGGCTGACGCAAATGACTTTGGAAAGCAACAAAGCCACGGAGAATCAGGAGGGAAGGGAAGGGATTTGTTGCCTGCCCTATTGTAATGGCATTAAAACAAAGGGATTAGGCAGCCCAAGCACGGCAAGAGCAGAAAGCATCAGAGGGAGCACTCAGCATGTAGTGTCAAGGCATGCAGGAATCGTTTTAGAGGGTTACTAGCTGCAGACAACACTGACATTAATTTTCTACTGGAAAACGCTGGTGACATTAATATCTGCTATTAATACTCAACTTTGACAGAGTCTCATAAATTCAACCTGTCAATTAGAGTGGCACTGAAAAAAAGGTGCTCTGAGGTCAAGGGGATGCGGCATCCAAATGAGACTTATATGCCAGGAGGAAAGAGGCAGAAACAATCTTTAACCAAAGCATCAGATCCATATGCAGGAAAACCAAAGGGTGGTTTTAAATGTCATGTTTTTCAAAGCGAGAATTGATGCTGGAACCAACTCTATAAACTGGCTGGCTGGACTTTGAGCTGCAGCTGAGGACAATCAATCAAAAGAGCTCTGTGACTCTGAGAAAGTGAGAGAGAAAACATATTCTGCTCCCCCCCACCCCCAAAGGAATATGAGAGGGCAGGTTATGAGCTCTGCAAGGCCTCTAAAAATGACTCTGTGAAGTAAAACATCCTTGTGTTTCACCCACACCAAAATGTAACCTGAAAGGTTGCCCCTGACACAAGGTGGAATGTGGAGCTTATCACTACTGAGGGTTGGGAGGCTCAAGACACATGGCTAAGGAAGGACAAACTCTTCCCCAAAGTCTGAGGCCCAACTCCTGTGAGCCCTCCTCAGGCCATCCTGCCCTGCAGCTGAGGGGCACAAGGATTGCTAAATCCTCAGGAGCAATGCTCCTCTGTCTCATTCCATGCTGGCCCCAGCTGCACTTGGTTAGAGTTCACAGCCACCTCTGTGGGTGCCACCAGCCACAGCCACGGCAGTGACAGTGGCAGCCCAGGCACTGGTGGTGTCCATGTGCACCTCTTCAAAGTGATTGGCATGTCCCTAGCACAAGAGGTACCACTGCTGGGGAACCCCTGCTCTAAATACTGCCCTCCCCATCAGCCCTTCCACGGGATCGCTTCCCAAACAGATGCTCAGATGAGTCCAGAAGCCCAACCCACACCCACAGAGACTGCAGCCATGAAACTGGGAGAGAAAGGGCTGGGCTGGATCCCAGGCTGACTGAAATACCACACAGCAAGGCAAGCACTTGGGATGTGACTGAGAGATTGCACCAAAGCGGCGGATGGGGAAGGGAAGCCTGCGGAGGAGCATGAGGCGTAAGTGCTGCACGCACAGGCACTCTCCTGCACAAGGCCAGGAGAAGGAGCCATGGGCAAAGGCAAAGAGCCTCATAGCCAAGCGAGGCAGCTGTGCAGGCTTGGCTCAGTCAACCCAGCATCAACCCAGAGCCAGAGATCTCGCCCCAGACCCAGCACGGCCTCCCCTTTCCTCTGGACAGTAACTGCGTTACCTCAAAGCAGTGTGATCTGCTGTCTCCCCTTCCCACCCCAGCAGCCCCCACACCTCTGCCCTTGGCTAACAACCTTTCTCTGAGGCCCTGGCCAGCGGCAACGAGCTCCTGCTAGGGGAGAGCTGTGGTTTCCCCGCGTGGTTTCCCAGGCTGCAGCTCTCACAGGAGACACCTGCAGCCCACACGGGAGCTCCTGGCTGCCTTCAGCATCCCAAGCAGAGCTGGACAAGTCCCAGAGCCCAGGCCGGCAGGCTCCAGGCTGCTCGCTAGCACTCCCAAAGCCTGTGGGCAGGCGCAGAGGGATCGCTGCCGCTGCAGGGCCCTGGAAACTCAGGCTGACATAGCCCCTTTGCAGATGTCATGCTATGTGTACTGTTACCCTTTTCTATCTGGAGAAGGAGAGGAATTCCTTCTAGGCCCAGAGCAGCTCATCCCCAGCCCAAGGCATCCTCAGGCACTGCAATGCTGCTGGGCCCACGGGGAGGTGGGGACCGACGACTGCAGCCTCCTCCTGATCTTTGTGCAACTTATCTGGCCACCTACTTTCTTCAGGGGCTTTTGTCCCAGGCACTATCCTAGCAATGTCCTCCCGCTCCAGACCTCAGCACCTGCCTGAGAGAGCAGAGTGAATGGGTGGGACGCAGGGCAAGGACATTCCCTGGCAGGAGGCTGGCAGTGCTCCCCAGGCTGGCCGGGACACGCCAGCCGGGATCAGAGCGCAGCGTCCCCAGAAGAGGAGACCTCAAGGGACACTGAGGCCTCCTGCCCTCCTTACAGTGATGCTGCAAAAGCAGCTGAGATCCTTGGTTAGAAACCCTTTTAAACACTTCCCACAACACAGGACAGACTCCTCTCTTCTTTCTTCCTTTCCTTTGGACACCCTTCCCCCAGCCCAGCCCTACAACTACCGCTCGCTGCGGGGCCACCTTTAGCATCACCCTCATCGTCACCACGCACTCATCCTCACACAAACCAGGAATCTATTTCCATTGAGCACTTAACATAAATATTAAAATAATGGAAGGGACAAAATATAAATCTACATACAGCTTCATGACTACCATAGCACCTATTACCATGACAAAGCAAAGTCTGGGTCAGGGGGAAGGGACAGTGAGGGCTGAGGAGAAAGTTAGGAGGAGGAGGAGGAGGGACTTGGACTGTCATTAAATAGGTAAATCACTCTTTTCAACTTCTTTTTTTTCTCTTTTTTTTTTTTGTTTTAGGTTTTTGGGTTGTTTTTGTGGTGGGTTTTGGTTTTTTTTGGGTGGAGGGGCTGTGTTTTAAGGTTAGCAACCTTATTAAAATTCATTTCACTCACCAGCTCGTTCTATGTCACTATGGATACCCAAAGAACCCTTTCAAACACTTGGGTGAGGCTGGCGGGGAGGGGAGGGAGGAGGTTTCTCAGAATAAAAACAAAACAAAACAAAACAAAACAAAAACCACAAACAAACCAAAGGAAAAACGAAACAAAACAAAACCAAAAAAACACCAACAAAACCAAACCAAAAAGAAATGGGAACAAAACAAAAACCCCAAACCAAAGCAGAACAGAACACAGCGGCTCTCCGTTGGCGCTCTCGCGACAAGTCCCGCACACGCACCCCTCCCCTGCACCCACCAAGTCCACAGAAGGGCAATTTCATTTACAAGTCCAGTTCCTCAGTCTCCCAGGATGAGTTTGACAAAAGAGGCGACGTCTGTCTCTTTGGATTCGTGCAGGGTGAAGAAAGGATGTTGCTGGGAGAGAGAAGAGAGGTTTTGGGGGAGCGGGAGGGAAAAAAACAAGACAAGAGAAGTTTGTTATTTGCAGTGCTGAAGGACCAAACCTAAAAGGGTTTTTTTTTTTTTTCCAGACAATCTTCTAGACAGAGAAAAAATATTTTGTTGCCAGCATCATAATATTGAGCTTTCCAACTTCTGCAGCTGAGGCAAGCTCACAGGATCACAGGATCATAGGATGCCAGGGGTTGGAAGATCATAGAATCATAGAATGGTTTATGTTGGAAGGGACCTCAAAGATCATCCAGTTCCAACCCCCTGCCATAGGCAGGGACACCTCCCACTAGAACAGGTTGCTCAAGGCCTCATCCAACCTGGTCCTGAACACCTCCAGGGAGGTTGTGCAGCACAGAATCACAGAATGTGGTCCTCAAGGTCTTATCCAACCTGATTCTGAACATCTCCCTGGGCTACCTGTGCCAGTGTCTCACCACCCTCACTGCAAACAACTTCTTCCTAACATCCAGTTTCAATCTCCCCTCTGCCAGTTTAAACCCATTCCTCCTCATCCTGTCATTACAAGGCCTTGTCAATAGTCCTTCCTCAGCCTTCCTGTAGGTCCCCTTCAGATACTGGAAGGCCACTACAAGGTCTCCTGAAACCCTTCTCTTCCCCAGGCTGAAGAGTCCCAACTCTCTCAGCCTGTCCTCATAGCAGAGCTGCTGCAGCCCTCTGAGCATCTTCATGGCCTCCTCCGGACTGGCTCAAACACTTCCATGTCCTTCTTGTGTTGGGAGCTCCAGAGCTGCCCACAGCACAATCTAGCTCAGGTCACAGAGGAATGAATCCAGGTGGGCCTTGAAAGTCTCCAGAGAATCACAGGCTCACAGGATGTTAGGGGGTGGAAGGGACCCAAAGAGATCATCCAGTCCAACCCCCCCTGCCACAGCAGGACCATACAACCTAGCTCAGGTCACACAGGAACACATCCAGACAGGCCTTGAAAGTCTCCAGAGGAGACTCATAGCTTCTCTGGGGAGCCTGTGCCAGTGCTCTGTGAGCCTGAGGGGCCACTTCGTGAAGGCTGCAGACTTGTGCTGTCCTCTTGGATTCCCTCTAAACCCTGAGCTAGGCTGTTCTCAAATGCATTACAAACCTCTGCCTCCACCTCCAGCACATGATGCTCTTTGTCATATGCTGGCTCAAAGCTCTGTGGTGCCTGGGGTAGACATGTGCTCCTCCTGAGATGGTGGTTACTCATCCCACCACACATCAGCTCCAAGAGAAGCAGGAAAAACCCTCGCAGGAAGGCTGACTGCAGTGGGTTTTCCCTCAGCTTCCTACTTTATCTGTGTATTTACCCTCTGGTGACTTCTGAGCCTCATTTCTTCCCTGCAATTGCTCATACTCACAGCAGGAGATGGCTACTTTACCCCTAACCACCACAAAGAGGAAAGCCACCCCAGCTAGAAAGCCATCCCAGCTGGAAAGCCATCTGCAGCTGTATGTTTTAACTACTTAATCGTGACCATCATGGGAAGATATCCTGCCAGAAAACCCTGCCTACATTTCAGCACAAATGGAAAAATGTGTGCAAGGAAAAAGAAAACCCCAACAACCAACTGACAACTGAATGCCCCCTGAGAGCAACAGCAAAGCCTCTCTAGAGTGCCAGCACCACTGCTTCAGTTTGCTACCAGGGGCTGCCACATATCGTCTGAGCTCAGCCAACCTGCTCCTGAAATCACCTAAACACTCTTGGACTCCCACTGCATTTGTTCGTGTGGAGAATGTTAGACAGAGCCACAGTGTCATGGACAGTGGCACTGAATGCAGCCTCAGCAAGTTTGCTGACCACACCAAGCTGTGTGCTGCAGCAGCCAGGCTGGAGGGCAGGGATCCATCCAGAGGGACCTGGACAGGCTGCAGAGGTGGGCACAAGCCAAGCTCATGAGGTTCAAAAAGACCAAGTGCAAGGTCCTGCAGCTGGGTCGAGGCAATCCCAAGCACAAATCCAGGCTGGGCAGTGAGTGGCTGGAGAGCAGCCCTGAGGAGAGGGACTTGGGGGTGTTGCTGGATGAGAAGCTCAACAGGAGCCAGCAGTGTGCACTTGCAGCCTGGAAGGCCAACCAGAGCCTGGGCTGCAGCAGCAGCAGTGTGGCCAGCAGGGCCAGGGAGGTGATTCTCCCCCTCTGCTCTGCTCTACTGAGACCTCAACGGAGTACTGCATCCAGTTCTGGAGCCCCTGGGACAAGAGGGATGTGGAGATGCTGGAGTGTGTACAAAGAAGGGTCATGAGGATGCTGAGAGGGCTGCAGCAGCTCTGCTGTGAGCACAGACTGAAGGAGTTGGGGCTGTGCAGGCTATAGCAGAGTAGGCTCCCAGGTGACCTTCTTGTGGCCTTCCAGGATCTGAAGGGGGCTACAAAAAAGCTGGGGAGGGACTTTTTAGGCTGTCAGGGAGTGACAGGAGTGGGGGGAATGGAGCAAAGCAGGAGGTGGGGAGAGTGAGGCTGGAGGTGAGGAGGAAGTTGTTGAGCATGAGAGTGGTGAGAGGCTGGAATGGGTTGCCCAGGGAGGTGGTTGAGGCCCCATGGCTGGAGGTGTTTCAGGCCAGGCTGGCTGAGGCTGTGTGCAGCCTGCTCTAGGGTAGGGTGTCCCTGGGCATGGCAGGGGGGTTGGAACTGGCTGAACCTTGTGGTCCCTTCCAACCCTGACTGATTCTATGATTCTAACCAAAAAGGCATCTGGGGCCCTGCAGGGCTCACAGGTGACCACCACTCTGTGCAAAACGCTGCTGTGCAGAGGGAGTTTGGTTTGATTCGGTGCAGGGGGAGCTCGGTTTGCTTCCTAAGCCCATTTCAAACCAGACTTTTGAAGTCAATTTGGAACTTCCAGGGATTTTTTGAAGCTGCCCATCACATCAGACTCCAAGCACTGGCTATTTCAGTGATCTTTTACAGCAGTGGCCAAGTGAAAGGATAAGAAGAGCAAAGAAATGAGATCATCCAAGGTGGGATTGAGCAGAAAGCTGTCCAGAGGCAGCTCTGAGCAGTCGGGAAGTGACCCAAAGACACACCAGCAAGGAAGAGGAAGCACAATTATGTGGGAAACAGAGCTGAAATGAGTTGAGGCAAGGATCCAGACATAATTTAAGGTCTCTCTGGGTCAGACAGTCACGGGAACTGAAGTGTCCTAAGTAACTCTTGGAGAGATGACCCAAATGGCCTGCCGTGTTATTATCCCAGCATGATGCTTTCCCATCCCAGCTAAGTCGCACCCAAAGCAGTGTTACCGCAGGCTGGAAGCACCCACAGGCATGACATGGGTGGCAGTGGTGGCCTCCAGCCCTGTCTCTCAGTAAACCCAACTCCTTTGCCAATGACTGAGCCTGGTTAGAGCACAGAACACCCTGTGCCAGGTGGGATGTGCTCCACGCAATGCGCAGACCACCAGCCCTGCAGTAGTTTCACGCTCCACTTCACCTGGGGAAGTGGGTTTTTAAATTAAATTAAGCATCCATATCAGTTTTCCTGATGCTCAAGATAGCACAGAGTCATATTTTCCATGAGAAACCTCAATTCCACAGGAAAGCAAGGGAGCAGCCTTGGTCTAAATGACAAGTCCAATCCAGTACCGCAACTTAATGCCGTAAGAGAGAGGAGGGAGGAGGGGGTAAAAAAAAGCCCAAACCAACAAAACAGCAACCCTCAACCACAGGACTTCACAACATTCATGTCAGCCATAAAATACCACAGCATTGAGATACTCTAGAGAGGTGATCCAAGAAGCTAATTCAATAGAAATGCACTCGCTTGCCAATGGGTATTAATGCTGCAACAGATGGAGCTGCTCCGGTGAACCTATTTGATAAAAGGCCACTTGGCAAACCCCAGAAAGTTGCTTAAAACATATATGCATTTAGTCAAGAAGAAAAAAGAGGGGAGTGGGGGGGGGACTAGCCATAAACCTCAGGCCTGCCTTTGTTTGAAACCAGCATTTGGGCAAACTGTGTGTAAATCAAATCTATATTTAGTCTAATTGCCTTCCAGGGCCCGGCAAGGAACGCCACAGGAGTTATTCACTGCTTACAACTCGTGTTCAAAGGGTACAGGGACTGCCACCATCTCCTGCAGCTAGAAAGCACCTGAAACCCTGGCACCTTCACACCACAGAGGTCCCAACACCTCCAAGCAGACAGCACAAAGTAGCAATGAAGCTGATGGCATAATGCATGTCCTACAAGTTATGGGGCAGGACACAGCAATGACCGAGCAGATTCTGCAGCAGTTTCCACCCTTAACCCAGCAGATCTTGCTAGTGGCACCAGACAGGGATGGGCATGTAGATTCCTAGATGTCAGGCAAGCATTTGGGTCAGGATCTTCAGAATAACAAAGTAAGGCACCTTCCTACCTTGAGCAATCAGGTGAGAGTTAAAAAGGGACTGGACCCTTACAGGGATGAAACACTGACTTCCAAAGCACTCCTGCTTTTTGCTGGCTATCACTACCAGAAAGCCAAGGCAGAGAGAACCCTGACTTCCAAAGCACTCCTGCTCTTTTCTGGCTATCACTACCAGAAAGCCAAGGCAGAGAGAACCCCGACTTCCAAAGCACTCCTGCTCTTTTCTGGCTATCAACTACCAGAAAGCCAAGGCAGAGAGAACCCTGACTTCCAAAGCACTCCTGCTTTTTGCTGGCTACCTCTACCAGAAAGCCAAGGCAGAGAGATGCCATGAAGCTGTGAAGCCCTAGCAGAAAGATCTCAGCACAGGCCCTGCCCTTGCTAGCTCCAGCCCAGAGCTCTTGCTCACTAAACAGCAGTGTCTGCACTGCTAGCAGTTCATCAGCAGTTGAGTGCATCTGACCTCGAAGCCTTGCAGTGCCTTCCATTTCCCCCACCGTAAGCCTTTATCAGCATTTTCCTCCTCGGTTGTGCTCCTGTCCCAGACATGCTCATGGCAAATGGTGTCTAAGCAGCAGATGCAATTCAATAACCGGAATTGTTAGTCACAGTCTCGTCTCTGTCCTCGACATCCAGGAATTCCTCTGCCCAAAAAGTCTTTTCTCCACAAATCCATGACATTAAAGCCTACCAGGCCACTCAGTTCCTGCTGCCCATGTGGACCCTCCACAGTACATCCATTTCAAGCCACCACACAAACCTAAGAGGAGGATTTCACCTTTGCTAACTGGTTTTCCATGGCCTCATTCTTGCCCCTTAGATGCTTTTGCAACTTTTTCTTGCTTAGAATCATAGAATCAGTCAGGGTTGGAAGGGACCACAAGGATCATCTAGTTCCAACCCCCCTGCCACGGGTAGGGACACTCTACCCCAGATCAGGCTGCTCAGAGCCTCATCCAGTCTGGCCTTAAACACCTTAACTCAGATGAGGCTTCCACCACCCCCTTGGGCAATCCCTGCCAGGCTCACACCACCCTCATGCTGAAGAACTTCTTCCTAACATCCAGTCTGAATCTACTAATTTCTAGCTTTGTTCCATTGCCCCCAGTCCTATCACTCCCTGACAGCCTAAAAAGTCCCTCCCCAGCTTTCTTGTAGGCCCCCTTAAGATCCTGAAAGGCAACAATAAGGTCACCTTGGAGCCTTCTCCTCTCCAGACTGAACAGTCCCAACTTCCTCAGTCTCTCCTCATAGCCAAGCAACTCCAGCCCTCTGATCAGCCTTGTGGCCCTTCTCTGGACACACATATCCCTCTTGTAATAGGGGCTCCAGAACTGGATGCAGTACTCCAGGTGGAGAGTTGCTTGATCTGACTGAAATAGCACCTGAACAGCCTCCCAAAGAGCATTTTCTGCTTTGAAGTCCCCCTCCCAAGACCCTGGAGCGCCATGATTCGCCCATCTGCAGGGAATAGAGAGGTGCGAAGCATCCTGAATCAGCAGTCACTACTGGAAATCCTCTCCTCAGCAGCTCAGTGTATTCCCTCTCAGCTCTCCCCCAGCACCCAGCTTGCTGCAGGCACACTCACCATAAGCTCTGGGTATGTTGGCCGCTCTTTGGAATTCTTCTTCAAGCTTGAATGAGAAAAAAAAAAGAAGGAAAGATTTAAAAGTCACATTCTGTGTGCAATTCACAGAGAGTCACAGAACCTCAGAGGCTGGAATGGACCTTCAGAGAACAAATCCAACCCCCCTGCCAAAGCAGAATTACCTGGAGTAGTCTGCACAAGAATGCATCCAGGAAGGTTTTGAAAGTCTCCAGAGGAGACTGCACAACCTCTGTGGGCAGCCTGCCCCACTTGTACTGTCGCTCTCACTGTAAAGGAGTTTCTCCTCATGTTGAGGTGAGACCTTCTATCATAGAATCATAGAATCATAGAATCAACCAGGTTGGAAGAGACATCCAAGATCAGCCAGGCCAACCTAGCACCCAGCCCTATCCAGTCAACTAGACCACAGCACTAAGTGCCCCATCCAGGCTTTGCTTCAACACCTCCATATTCCACTTTGGATCCATTGCTCCTTGTCTTATTACTGTGCACCACTGAAAAGAGCTTGGACCCCTCCACTTGACTCCTACCCCTCAGATATTTGTAGACATTGATCAGAACCCCTCTCAGCCTTCTCTTCTCCAGCCCCAGGGCTCTCAGTCTCTCTTCACAGGGGAGGTGCTCAAGTCCCCCAATCATAAAGTTACATCACAACAAAAGCAAGGTTTCAAGCCTCGGGCCTTAAGCCTTAAGGGTGCTTAAGGATATGGTTTATGGTGAATCTTGTTGAGCAGGGTTGTAGAATCACAGAATTATAGAATCAGTCAGGTTGGAAGAGACCTCCAAGCTCAGCCAGGCCAACCTAGCACACAGCCCTGGCCAAGCAACCAGACCATGGCACTAAGTGCTTCAGCCAGGCTTTGCTTCAACACCTCCAGGCACAGAGACTCCACCACCTCCCTGGGCAGCCCATTCCAATGCAAATCACTCTCTCTGACAACAACTTCCTCCTAACATCCAGCCTAGACCTGCCCTGGCACAACTTGAGACTGTGTCCCTTTGCTGTGTTGCTGCCTGCCTGGCAGAAGAGACCAACCCCACCTGCCTACAGCCTCCCTTCAGGTAGTTGTAGACAGCAAGGTTGGACTTGGTGATCCTGAGGGGCTTTTCCAACCTGGATGTTTCTGTGATTCTGGTGACCGAGGTCAAACGAGATCTGGAGACACCACACATACCAGTGAAGACTTGCTGCTGGGGGCCAGGTACAGTTGATTTTGTGAGCACCATGTGGCAGCCCAGAGACTAAGGGAATGGACACAGCCTTCAACCTGTGCTCATTGTGCAGTGACCAAGTGGCTCTGCAGCACGTGTACAACTATTTGTTTACCACCACGCTGTTATCAGCAGGGACGGTTCCATGGGACATCCTTTTTTTCCCCTTCTCCTACAACAGATGGCTCTGGAGGGTTGTAGCTGGAAGTTATTTTGGTTCCCCTCCAGCAGAAAATAGCTTTTAAAAGACAGGACGTAATCTCTACTCACTTCCTGACAGTGTATTTAGGGGAAAGACACTTGGAGCAACTTGAAAAGATCTTCACACACGTACACGTCGGTGGCGGGGAAAAGGTGTCACACTGAGCCAAACAAAAGTGAGAACCTCGGTGGTGGTAAGTCGCTCCTCTGCTGGGATTTGCTTGGAGCCCAGAGGAAGCAGAGGACACACACTGAATAGATATTTCCTGCTTGCTGTGTGTAGTGGGCTCATGCTTAGTGTCATGTTGTGAATGAACAGAGGAACCTAGTAACGATACGTGCCAGCGCTGCCGAACCGAAGGTAGGGGATGTGTCACATCCGCTCAGCCCAAGGCAGCCCAAGCTGAGATGCTAAGGTGAATGTGGAAGGTTAGGTGTGGCCAGAACAGGGACTCTGGTGTAAATCTCTTAATTTAGACCCTCTAAGAACAAAACAACGAAACAAAATCGCTCCCAGGTTATTAATAGCAGGAAATCTGGTGACAAGTTACTGAAATCAATGTAAGTCTTCAGGAATTAGGAGCCGTATTTGGATCTGATCTTGGCTCAGACATCCCAGGGACTTCCCTGCAGTAGCTGCAGGTAACCAGACTTTCACTGTCCTAGGCAACAGATGGTGTGGTGTGATCCACTCTGGGACCTCTGAATTTGAGAGAGAACTAAGCTAGGCCAGAACTGAGAGAACTGAGCCACACCGAGTTGATGAGACCTGATCAGTGTCAGAAGAAATTCTCAGCCTCCAGCAACACAAAACCAGTACAAACTGCAGCCAATGCCTGCTTTCCTCCACTGGCTTTGAGGGATCTGGTCAGACCACACCTTGAGTACTGTGTCCAGTTCTGGGCCCCTCAATTCAAGAAAGATGTTGAGGTGCTGGAACATGTCCAGAGAAGGGCAACAAAGCTGGTGAGGGGCCTGGAGCACAAATCCTATGAGGAGAGGCTGAGGGAGCTGGGGGTGTTTAGCCTGGAGAAGAGGAGGCTCAGGGGTGATCTTATTACTGTCTACAACTACCTGAAGGGGCATTGTAGCCAGGTGGGGGGTGGCCTCTTCTCCCAGGTAACCAGCAATAGAACAAGGGGACACAGTCTCAAGTTGTGCCAGGGTAGGTATAGGCTGGATGTTAGGAAGAAGTTCTTCACAGAAAGAGTGATTGGCATTGGAATGGGCTGCCCAGGGAGGTGGTGGAGGCACCGTCCCTGGGGGTCTTCAAGAAAAGACTGGATGAGGCACTTAGTGCCATGGTCTGGTTGATTGGTTCGGGCTGGGTGATAGGTTGGACTGGATGATCTTGGAGGTCTCTTCCAACCTGGTTGATTCTATGATTCTATGATTCTATGATAGGGTTTGTGAAGAGAGGAACCCATGCACATGGGCACTGCTCAGCAGGGTCATTCTTCTCACCAGCACGGATGGCTGTGGGTATCTTACCCCTAAATCAGCCCATGCTGCAAGACACCCTGCTTGCCAAAGCAAAACACTCGCTGGGGAACAACAGCCTGCCTGGCACAAGCAGGCAACTCTGCAACAAGTAGGGAGCCAGCAGCATGGGAGAAAGGCAGCTGGTCCAACACCTCGGCGTGGGCACTTTGTGAGAGGGCTTTTCCAAGGCAGCTCCCGCCTCTGAGAGGCACAGAGCAGTGTGGGCACAGGCATTCCCCAGCACAGGTTGGTAGAGGCATGCAGCTGCACCATCAAGACCTCAAAAAGGTGTTTGAACAAGACCCTGCAGAATGTGAAGGTTCCCGGGCAGGAGGGGCTGATAATGCCCTTCCTGGGGCACAGCAGAGCCCACCCAGCTGCGGGCTGTGACGCTGGCAGCCTGGCCACAGCCTCACATTCCTGTGCTGGTCGATCTGCTGTCCCTCCTTGGCCAGCAGGCAAACCCAGCAGCCACCACCTGCCAACCTGGCGAGCGGCAGATGGCACTGCGGGGCCTGGAAAACCCAAACGCCTCCCGGGCGGTGTCCAGGGAAGCTGGAGGCAGTCAGGAGCTGCGGGGCCAGGGCCAGCTCTCTTCGAGCCACACGCTGAGGGCAGCTGTGAGTCTCCTCGGGTGCCGGCACAGCCTGGGCTTCCAGGCAGCTCTCGCAGCCTCCAGACGGCATGCATCTGCTCCAAGCCTTTTCCTACACCACAGCCAAACCCTCCTGCTGCTGCCAGCTCTGAGCCTCGGGGAAAGCAGCACGGCAGCCAGAGGGTCCCGGGGGCAGGACGGCTGCAGGCAGGGACCATAGAGGGGTGAACTCTGTGCCACTGCTGCCTTGCCAGAAGCCGTGGGCAAGAGGACACGGGCAGCCTGCCCTAGGGTGGAGTGTCCCTGCCTGGGGCAGGGGGTTGGAGCTAGATGATCCCTGTGGTCCCTTGCAACCCTGACTGATTCTATGATTCTATGATTGTGCATCAGCTCCAGGGATCTGCCTGCTTGCACCTGCCTGCCCGCAGCCATCCCGTGCTGCTGGTGTGGGGATGAGAAAGACTCTTGAGTGCCTTCCTCCACAAGCCTGTTCCTCACCATCTCAGAGGGGGAAGCTCCTCACAGCCACCATGACCACTGCTCTGGCAAAGAACACAGGTTGTCTGCACAGTGCCAGGCCCCAGCCCAGCCCATACAGCTGGGTAAGGACATGAAGGCCTGTCCCTTCCCCAGAGTTCTGTTCAAAACTCGGGGTTGTACTCCAAAGAAACACACGTGGGGACAGGGACACAGCAAGCTGCCAGCAACTGCCCTCCTCAGCCTCCCCAGCAGCAGGGCAGAGGCGAGCAGGAGCAGGATGAGGGAGGCCAAGAGGATAATTTACCACTGCGAGGTACTCAGCCTCCCCAGCAGCAGGGCAGAGGCGAGCAGGAGCAGGATGAGGGAGGCCAAGAGGATAATTTACCACTGCGAGGTACTCAGCCTCCCCAGCAGCAGGGCAGAGGCGAGCAGGAGCAGGATGAGGGAGGCCAAGAGGATAATTTACCACTGCGAGGTACTCAGCCTCCCCAGCAGCAGGGCAGAGGCGAGCAGGAGCAGGATGAGGGAGGCCAAGAGGATAATTTACCACTGCGAGGTACTCAGCCTCCCCAGCAGCAGGGCAGAGGCGAGCAGGAGCAGGATGAGGGAGGCCAAGAGGATAATTTACCACTGCGAGGTACTCAGCCTCCCCAGCAGCAGGGCAGAGGCGAGCAGGAGCAGGATGAGGGAGGCCAAGAGGATAATTTACCACTGCGAGGTACTCAGCCTCCCCAGCAGCAGGGCAGAGGCGAGCAGGAGCAGGATGAGGGAGGCCAAGAGGATAATTTACCACTGAGAGGTAAAATCGACGAATTCTGCTGAGAACTTCTCCGCTGGGAGCTGTGGTGATGGCTCCTCCACCACCTGCTTCAGCTGCTGGAAGGGTGTCCCCCAGGAGTCGTAGGGAAAGCGCAGGATGGCCAGCTCGATCTGGGGAGACAAGAGCCCACACCTCAGGCACCAAGGGCAAACACCCCACAGACCTCACCCTCCTGCCCCACAGACCTCAGACCCCCGTGTGCCCACGCAGGGGTACGGGGTTTTAGGCTCCACACAAATCTATGCCATCTCATACAAGCACAGGATAACTTTGGTTGGAAGAGATCTACAACATCATCAAGTCAGACCTCCAGGAGACCTTGGAGTGGCCTTCCAGTATCTGAAGGGGGCCTATAGGGGGGCTGGGGGGGGACTACTGACAAGGCCTTGTAATGACAGGACAAGGAGGAATGGGCTTAAACTGGCAGAGGGGAGATTCAAACTGGATGTCAGGAAAGGGTTCTTACAGTGAGGGTGGTGAGACACTGGCACAGGTTGCCCAGGAAGGTTGTGGAGCACAGAATCACAGAATCTTTGAACACATTCTGTGATTCTCTCATCCACAACCTCCCTGGAGGTGTTCAGGACCAGGTTGGATGAGGCCTTGAGTGACCTGTTGTGCTAGTTTGAAGCAAGCTGGAATGTTTTGGTAACAGAACTAGATAACAGGCAGTGAAATGAAAAACAATTGTGTCTACTTCTCTCACAGTTACGCTGAGAACTCTGGGAAGAAGAAAGACTTTTTCTCCATTTTGTTTCTCACTCTTGCTTTTGCCTTAGACCTGGTCACATCTCATTAACCCTGCTCCTACTAACCTTGCTCCCTAACCTCTTGGCTGCACCTCTTTTCTTCCTGAGAACTGGGGTAAGGTTAAGAGGGCCGGGGGGAGGTGTTGGGGTGGTTTGAAAAGCCCCTCCTGGGGACTCAGGTTTCTGGGAGGGGAGTTGTGCTTTCATATTGTTTATCCTTTGTATATTTCTGTATATAATTGTATATAACTGTATATATTGTAAATAGCTGCTTGTAAATTCTGCTAGCTGTAAATAAATTGCTTCATCTATATTCCCAGGGTCCGTCTGAGTTAGCTGGGGCACAGACAAAAGTGTGGGGGGGCGGGGTAACCCCCAAACCATCACACCTGTTCTAGAGGGAGGTGTCCCTGCCTATAGTGGGGGGGTTGGAACTGGATGAGCTTTGAGGTCGCTTCCAACCTAAACTATTCTATGATTCCCCCTACCTGGCCACAACACTTGGCTTAACCTCTCCCAGCAAAAAAAGACAAGACCTGAGGAGACCCAGCAGTCCCCACGACCAATTCTCTGTCACCCTCCTGACATCACTTGGAAAACGTCCCAAGTTCAAACGCAAGCCCACGCTGCAAACAATAACTGCGCTATGAAATGACTCTGCAAGCAGATGGATTCCCCTTCGAGGCTGCCTGGGAGATGCCACTCGTCCCTCCTCCTCTGAGCGGGACTTTGCTGATCGCCAAGTGCTGGGAGGAGTTTGTTGCGCTCAAAAGGCAACCTGCTGCCAGGCACAGACGTGAGGTGCTGGACGCCCTTGCCTTAGCCCATGCTGCCATCTCCCGGCAGCCCACGGCCACTGCAGCAGGGCTGCCCCCACCAGGGTGACACCTGGCCAACGCGTCTGGAGACAGCAAAAGTATCACAGTATCATCAGGGTTGGAAGAGACCTCACAGATCATCAAGTCCAACCCTTTACCACAGAGCTCAAGGCCAGACCATGGCACCAAGTGCCACGTCCAACCTTGCCTTGAACAGCTCCAGGGACGGCAATAGCTCCATCTTCCTTCCCTTCAACCCTGTGGCTGCTCCCTGGTACCCCCCAGGCTATACTCCCACTGCCCCCTCAACAACCCTCCCCCCGCCCCCCAAGGAAATCAGTGTCACAAGTGTCAGGGGAGCTGTGGAGAGGAAAATGAATCCACCAGCAACAAGCAACCCTCCTGGCACGGCTGTGAGCCCTCAGGTTGTCCTACCATCGTGATTCCCAGGCTCCAGATATCGGATTTGACACTGTACCCCTTCTGGTTCAGCTCTGGGTTAATTCTTTCGGGCTGTGAAGAGAGACAAAAGTGGTTGAGGATCAGGGGTGGCTCCAGCGCAATGCCCGCACCCAGGGCTCACCAAGCTCACATGGGTCTTTCAGGGTGGCAGGTTAAGATCACTTAGCCCACGCTACCAATCCTCTCCCTTGGTTGCCATATGGCCAGATATGGTCCCACAACCTTTGCCAGTAAGGGCAGGCTACTGAATGGGTTCCCAGAAAGAGGTGCCCCAGGGATTGAGGCGGTGGAGCTGACCCAGTGCACCTAGCACGCAGGTAGCCAGGACTGTTTTCACCCTCTTCAAGTGCTCCTTACTGAACGAATCCTGAGCAGCAGCTCCTAGGAGGGGTCTGAAGGACCAAATCCCTGGGGACTGTTTTACCTCGAGACAAAAAGTACTAACTGTCCCCAGAGGGCATGCAGCAAAAACGCAGCACGGAGTAACTGCAGAGCCTGCCCGGAGCTCACAGGGAGGTGACGAGGCTGTGCCCAAGAGACCTGATCTGACCCCTCTGTGCCCCTTTACAAGCAACCCAGGGCTGCGTCCTCCAAAAGGAGTCCCCAGGCCACATTCCAGAGGCTGATCCGAGGCCCGGGCTCGTGTTGCTCCGGCTGCCCTGCGGCAGCAGCGCTCCGCACGCAGCTCCTCCGCGCCTCCACTTACAGCCATGTAGGGTTTGCATCCTGCATCCATGGTTTTAGCAACCGAGTCCACGAGGTAACCGCTAATCCCAAAATCGCACATTTTCACCTGCCCCTGCGTATTGATCAACACGTTAGAGGGCTTTACATCTGCAAGAAGGAACACACGCCACAGTCACTGTCACGCCCGGGCGGCCGTGCCAAGCCAAAACAAGCTCTGCCTATCGGCAGAGGGCACCAAAGGTGCAAGTCCCTGCGCTCCGCTCCGCGCCCGGCAGAAAGCCTTTGGCCGCAGAGTGTGAGTTCAGGTGACAGCCTCATGGGTCCGTCACATGCTCTGCCAGCGTCCCTTCACTTGCAGACTTCCCTGCCCGACCTGGGGAGCGGGAGGTAGCTCTCTGTGTAGCCACCAGACCCGACCGCGCAGGGGATGGCCGTGGAAATCAGAGCGCACACAGCGGGAGGGCTCAACAGGGACGAGGGCACCTCCAGAGGGTATGTGCAAAACCTTGGAGCTCTGGCACGTCCCCAGCTGGATCTGGATTTAGGCCAGCAGATGGGAAAAGCCACAGGGAGAGGATAAGGATGGGTGGGCAGGAAAGGGTAATGAGGACCCGGGGTTGCAGGGGGAAGAAGGGAGCAGCAAACGGGAAGAAGGGAGCAGCAAACTAAGGCAAAGATGAGGATTTCAGAACTGGCCTCTGATTTTGAGGATACTGAGCTGGAAGGCAGTGTGAGTAGCAGCAGCAGGCGTGTGGGTGCTCCACACCTCGTGGAAACCAGGCCAGTGTCTCATCTATTTATTACTGCCAGATTTATCTGCTTCCCATCACAGCCTTGCAATCCTTGCTGCATCCACACTTAACTCACGCTCGTGAAGGCAGCTACGATCACCATCAGAAAAGGAAATTAAGGCACAGAAAGAAGCTAGGAAGAGATATCTAAGGTGATGGAGGTGTTCTCCTGCTCCCTGGGAGGCTGATTGCCACACAGTGCAGGGAGCAGAGGCTGCCCTGTTTCCTCCTGTCCCAGCACTGATCCTCAAAAGGCAGCAATCCTTTTTCCCTGCTGTCACCCAGAAATAAGAGGTCTCTTCTGCATGAAGGCCTTCTGTCTACACGTGATAAACTGGTACAGGGCAGAGTGACAACATCCTCCAAAGGGGGACAGAAGCTGCTTTTTAGCTTTGCTTGTTAGAACTGGCTGCTTTACAGTTCGTTAACATCTGCTCTCTAATCAGCATTTTGCAATCAAAAGCTCCAGGTATCTGTGGTCCTCACCCATCTGTTAACTACGCTGAAACAAGGCAATTTTTCAGTGGCAATCAAACAAGCAAACAGAAATCCAGAAGCCCAGCAGCATTTTCCACCTACTGTAAACAATACAGAAGGCAGAAACTCGACCCCCAGCCACACAGAGAGCATGAAATGCGTTCAGCTGCTCAAGCTGAACTCAGTTTGCTTCAGATGCTCCTTTCCCTGGCAGTCAGACATTTCAGAGAAGGCTTTTCTCCTCCTCATGACAAACTGAAAATGACCCTTTGACAATAAAAGTGTCAAGCAGCAACGCTGCAGATTTCTTCTTTCTGTGTGTGTTCGAGGCACCTTTGAGATGCTCTAGAGGGGGAAATGGCAAAAGAGTTCAAGGAGGGTATTAACGACTTTGCCAGAGGCCACTTGAGGTATCAAAGCATCCTGCCCCACCGGTGCTCAGAGAAGCTCACAGAAGGGGATGAGGATGGTTAGGTCACCGTGTGATGCATTGTGCCGGGGCAGAGATGCCTCTCACTGCATGGCAGCACTGAGACAGAGAAGCCTTCACAAAGCCTGATCCAAAGCCCACCAAGGTCAGAAGTCAGTTTTAACTGTGCAGGTGCCAAAGCAGAGCATGGATTTAGACCACGCATAGGGAAAAGGCAATGCAGACGGAAGCAGCCTGCGCTCTGCTGTCACGGCCAGGCTGCAGCTCACTTCCCCTGCACCTCAGGGAGACGCTGGGACCAGCGGGCAGCCTTCACAGAGCAAACCAGCAGGCAGGACCTCTGACTGGGTGCTGCAGGTCACGAGATGCTGGGGGAGGTAATTTTGCTGTCAAAGGCCCATTTCATGTCATGTGTTCTGGGAGCCCTGGGCTTGGCCTGAGGGCCAGCCCTTGTGCGGCTGAGGGCACGCAGGGCACGGGGCAGCTGGGCACCAGCACGGCCACGGCTGTGTGCCTGGCACTCACCTCTGTGGATCACGGAGAGTTTACTGTGCAGATGTTCTAGTGCTTTGACAATCTGAAACAACAAATCTAGAGTGAATCACAGCTGGCAGCACCACCATGCTACCTAGCTTCACCCACCCCACCCTCTCACACAAGTTCGAGGCGCTAGTGGGTAACCAGGGATCTGCCAGGGGCTCCAAGATCCTAAGGAGAAGGCAAAAGGATCCACAAGGCCCTCCCCACACCTACCACTCTGCCACCTCTCAGTTACATGTACGTATTTATGCCTCATAAATACCACCAGATACTGGAAGCCAGCTGCATTCACATGGTCTGGCCCGTAGACCATGCTCCTCCTAGTGTAAATATAGCAGGGAGACTGGGTCATGCAGGGCTTGGTTTAGAAGAGGAACACCCTTCCCCTGCCCTCCTGACCCTGCTAATACTCACAGAGACAGCTATTTTTCCTAAGATGTCCTCAGGAATCGTCAGGCCTTTGTCAATGACATGTTTGTAGAACTTGTCCAGTGAGGTATCCATCAGTTCCATACATATCCAGACATCTCCCTGGAAGATAAAGCAAGCATTTTCCCACTGGAACACAGCACCCTTTCCTTTTATGCACAGAGGTCTTTGGCACTTGCCTTTTGCTGGCCTTTTGGCCTCTTCCCTGCCTTTTAAAAGTCATCCAATCAAACTGTGCTGTGCTTTTGCTTTCCCTCCTTCCCAGCTGGAATCAAGTACTGTCTACTACCACTTAGGGTGTATTCTCTGCTGTCTTTTCCCAAAGCAGAGTTTTGGTGATTTAAGAGTCCTGAAAGTTATCAGGACAGAGGTTCCCTACACGCTCAGGTCACTGCAAACGCTCAGCCAGGAGAAGTTCAGCTCTGCAGAGCTGTGCTTAAAACTCTTCCATAAATCTTGCTTTTCAGAGTTTTCTTCCATGTGGCTTTCTCATTGCATGCTAGGACAACATTGGCACTAATGGATCAGGCTGGGAGTTGGTTGTCTCCATCACTCAATGATGGGGACCAAAGCCTCAATGCTTGGCAGAGTGACCTCACAGATTCCTGGCACTAGGGCTGGGCTCCTCCTCAGATTGGTCCACATCTCTCCTTGCTCACCAAGAAGTAGCTGTACATGACAGATCCTTAGGCTGGGATTCAGCAAACCCATATTGTACCCTCTCTGTATCTAGATGGAGATGAAACCCCTAGCACATGGAGGGAGCCTAAACATGAGAATTCAGAGCCCGAGGGAGGGTTTAGCCTTACAGGGGCAGCACAGTTCATCTCCAGGATGCCATACCTCTCGGAAAAGTGCCCCATAAAAGGTGACAGTGAAGGGGCAATCTACTGTCCTCATGGAGATATCCAGATCCATCAATAACCTCTTCTGCTCCTGGCTGTTCACCGTGGCTCGGATCCGCTGGAAGACAAAGCAGTCCAGTGTCAGCTGTCAGCACCTCCACACCGCAGCTATAGCCGTGCTGGCCACGGTGCCTTCACACCACAACCTTACCCTTTTCTCACACCTCTTTGCCACAGGCACATCACAAGCACAGTGCCCACGGCAGGAACACCTCAGTGCAACAGAAGGCACCGGTGGCTGAAGGGATTTTTCACCCCAGCCCAAATTGCAGCTGGTTTTGCTCTGCCCTGCAAATATTGCTCTTCTTGCAACAGCCAAAGGTCACTGTGGCTTGGGAGGAGAAAGGAGAAGAAAATCAAGTTCTAGGCTGGTGGATAGTCCTGACCTTTGGGGCTGGTGGATACTCCTGACTTCTGGAGCTGCAGTGGACATCTACTGACATCAGCAGACTTTGGTTACAAGAGAGGGCGTCAGCCCAGCAAACAGAACTCCTGTGCTCCTCGTGGCTTTGGAAAAAGTGGGCATTTCTCTTCTGCCAGGGAAGAGATGTCATTTATGTGAAATGCCTGGAGATCCTCAGCTGGGAAGCACCACAAATGGGTACGACACAGTCCAATGCAGGTCACACACCTATCCCAGGTTCTTTGTCCAAAGCCACTCCAGGTCAGTAATGACAGAATCAAAGTGTTCAGCATCGCAGAAGAAAGCAACAGGCTGAATGCTCCTGACATCCCTCTTCAGATCTTTCACCATACTGTGCTGGTTTGAATCAGACCAGAGAGGTCTTCTGCAGTTTGGTGAACATCAAGGCAAGATGCTGAAAGGAGTGGAACATCTCCCTTCTGAGGAAGGGCTGAGGGAGCAGGGGGCTCTTTAGCTTGGAGGAGCCTGAAGGGTGACCTCATTCATGTTTATGAAGTTGTGCACCAGGAGGACAGAGCCAGGCTCTGTTCAGGGATGCCCAGTGATAGGACAAGGGGCAATGGGTGCAGACTGGAGCAGAGCAGGTTCCACATGAACGTAAGGAAAACTTTTTTCACTGTAAGGGTGACAGAACCCTGGAACAGGCTGCCCAGAGAGGTTGTGGAGTCTCCTTCTCCAGAGACACTCGAAACCTGCCTGGATGCACTCCTGTGTGACCTGCTCTAGGTGATCCTGCTCTGGCAGAAGGGTTGGACTGGCTGATCTTTCAAGGTCCCTTCCAATCCCTAACATTCTGTGATGCTGTGAAAGCTGGAAACATTTTGAGCACCCTCCTTCTAAAGCACACTTCTCTTCTTGCTTCACTGGCCCAAATCTACCAGGAGACTCTTTGCCTCTGCGTGGAAAGGGAATTTCACAGGCAAAGAAAAGGAAAACTTGGTAAAGGCATCAAAAGGAGCTTAGAAATGTGCACCACCAAAGAGTGCAGAGGTTGTCCACATACAATGACACAGACAGAAAGCACCTCGAGAGGCTCACTCTACCTTCACTGCCATGATCTGCCCGCTGGGCATGTGCCGCATCTTCTCCACCACCCCGTACGCACCTCGTCCCAGCTCGGAGATGGGCTCCAGGTCATCAGCTTTCACCTCAAAGTTCTGTGGGGGAGAACATCAGCACAGGAGTGGGTGCTGCCCACACGTGCCATGCAAAGAGCTAAACACCCACACACACAAAAATGCAGCCACCTGCTCTAGTTGAAGATGTCTCTGCTCACTTAGAGGGAGGTTGGACAAGATGACCCTTTAAAGGTCCCTTCCAACCCAAACCATTCTGTGATCCTATGATAAAATCTGACCCTGCTTGGCACACAAAAGCACTGCTGTGCATTCTCCTCCCTATCTGGGTTCAGGAGACTAGAAACAAAATGATGATCCTCAGGGGCTGCCAGAAGGCTTAACTAGTGTGCAGTAATTAGCAGAGTTCTGCAGAGGACACATGTGGTAAAGACATGAGCAGAGGGTCTGAGTCAGCAAGAATCCAGAACAGGACAGCCACAGGAAGGACCATTCCTCCAATGAGATGTTCTTCAACCTGGTGCCCTGCACCAAACTGTCCCCTCTCAGCCATCTTTAGCTGCCAGCATTTGCAGCTACTCCATCCTCTAAAGCCTGGGATAGACAACACCTCAGCAGCTTCTCCCCTAGGAATCACCTTCAGGGCTTTTTGTGAGTTTTGTTTTTCCTTCCATCTCTCTCCTCCCACAGACAATCATGGAAATATCTTGGAGGTTTTTAAGGCCTGTAAAAGTTAATTTCTCCAGATCTTCCCTTGTACTCAACACTGGTCAGGCCACACCTTGAGTGCTGTGTCCAGTTCTGTGCCACTCAATTCAAGAGAGATGTTGAGGTGCTGGAAGGTGTCCAGAGAAGGGCAGCAAGGCTGGGGAGGGGCCTGGAGCACAGCCCTGTGAGAAGAGGCTGAGGGAGCTGGGGGTGTGCAGCCTGCAGAAGAGGAGGCTCAGGGCAGAGCTCATTGCTGTCTGCAACTACCTGAAGGGAGGCTGTAGCCAGGTGGGGTTGGCCTCTTCTGCCAGGCAAGCAGCAATAGAACAAGGGGACACAATCTCAAGTTGTGCCAGGGCAGGTCTAGGCTGGATGTTAGGAGGAAGTTGTTGTCAGAGAGAGTGATTGGCATTGGAATGGGCTGCCCAGGGAGGTGGTGGAGTCACCATTCCTGGGGGTGTTGAAGCCAAGCCTGGCTGGGGCACTTAGTGCCATGGTCTGGTTGATTGGCTAGGGCTGGGTGCTAGGTTGGACTGGCTGAGCTTGGAGGTCTCTTCCAACCTGCTTGATTCTATGATTCTATCATACCAGATCTGCATGATTCCATGATCTGCAGAGGGGCCAAATACCAACTGAGCATGCCCCATTTTTAAACCACAGAGGATTTATTTGGTCTAGCATTTGAGATCTCATTCTCATGCCCTTGCACAGAAGATGACTTTGTTTGGAGCCCTGAATTCTAACCTTCCTTTCTCCTTTCTGCTATGACATTGTGCAGCAGCTTTATTTTTTCATTTAATTTTTTTCTGGGGGGGGGGGATGTGCTTATGATTATTATTTTTGGATGTTTCAAACACACCTTTGCTACTAAAGCCAGCCATTCCTGTTTGCTGGAAGCACAACCACGTCAGTCAATCACCCTGCAGAAAGCAGCTGGTTTATAATGAACTGATTCACAGGGCCATAATCCCACAGCACTTTTTGCAGGCACAGCAGGGGGAAAAAAAAAAGTCAAACACAAAACCTTCTGCAGGCTGAAATGTGCTGGCTGGGGATGCCACAGCCTGCAGGGCCCATACACTGTGTTACTGTGCACTGGGGCTCCTGCTCGTTCACTCTCAGCTACATCCTCTGCAAAAGGAGCCCTGACTAACATTTTTGTCTAACAGCAGAGATTTAAGCATCCCTGATTGCCTGACACTGCTCCTACTGTTCAGCAAGACCCTCTCCAATAAAGCACTTTTGACTCTCTCAAGGCCACTCTTACACTGAGAATCATAGAATCATAGAATCAAGCAGGTTGGAAGAGACCTCTGAGATCAGCCAGTCCAACCTAGCACCCAGACCCACCCAAGCATCCAGACCATGGCACTAAGTGCCTCATCCAGGCTTGGCTTCAACACCTCCAGGCACAGAGACTCCACCACCTCCCTGGGCAGCCCATTCCAATGCCAATCACTCTCTCTGCCAACAACTTCCTCCTAACATCCAGACTAGACCTGCCCTGGCACAGCTTAGGACTGTGTCCCCTTCTTCTGTAGCTGCTTGCCTGGCAGCAGAGCCCAACCCCACCTGGCTACAGCCTCCCTTCAGGGAGTTGCAGACAGCAATGAGCTCTGCCCTGAGCCTTCTCTTCTGCAGGCTGCACACCCCCAGCTCCCTCAGCCTCTCCTCACAGGCTCTGCTCCAGGCCCATCCTCTGCCTTGGTGCCCTTCTCTGGACACCTTCCAGCACCTCAACATCTCTCTTGAACTGAGCAGCGAAGTTGAAAGGGAGAGAAGCTTTCCCTAGGGACAAGAAGTGAGTGGAGAGAAAGGCTGGCAAAAGGGAGGAGCACATCCTAAAGGAACTTGGCTGGAGAAGCAGGTAAAGAGATCTGTGGGAAATGCAAACCATGGCATGTCAGTCCCTCCAGGAGAGCCACAGACCCACATCTGCCACAAACACTGAGCTCTGGGGTCTGCAAATGTGGTTCTCTTTGCACTGTCCCACACAGGCTCTTTGCCTCTGTGCATGGAGCCTTTCTGGAGCATTTGAGCTTTCCCTCATCTCTAGGGCTGCAGAGGAGAAATGATTTACTTGGAGCAGGAGCCAGCCCTAGCAGCAGGCATTTTCTCTGCCTCAGTCCCACACCATTTTGCCCCAGAGGCATCTCCCACTCTTTCCACCTTCCAGCCTCTGCTCCATGCCAGGGAAAACACAACATCCAAAATGAAAAAGAGGGAAAAAAAGGCATCCCAAGACAGACATTACAGAACATTACTGGATTAGCATTTCACTTCATAAATTAACTTGCTGCCACCAAGGCCTATCTCCTGCACCTAATAAATTTCTTGCCCAGCTTTAAAGTGCTTTTATGAAAGCTGCTGTGCCATTGATTTTCTCCTATCAAAATAGTGTCCTCAGTTCTGTTTATTCCTTGCTGGGCTGTGAGAACATCAGGTGAACTGGTTTCCAGGCTGTCAGAAGGATTTGCTTCCATGACAGGAGTTAGACCCCTGACGAGAAGCCCTTCAACGTTAGCAAAGGGAAACGCTTTGGATTAAGGCTTTAAATCAAGCAAAGGAACTGCAAAGGAGAGTAAAATCTGCTGTCAGCAATCCTCTTGGTTCAGAATCATGATTTCCAGGGGATTAGCTGCATCTTACTGAGGCAAGGAAGGAATTTCCAGAGTGGAGAAGCTGAAGGGGACTCTGGTGTCATGGGATGCAGAGGATGGACGTTTAGGGGCATGTTCATCTAAGCAGTGGCAAGCAAAGCAATAGGTCACAGTGCTGCAGCTGGCTCTGAGCCATCAGTCCCATGCACAGAGCCCTTGCTGGAGAAGCACAAACACCAGGTGGTGGTTGGCTCTCTAACCACAAAGCTCCCAAGCTGGCTCTCTCTAGCTGTTATTCATCCAGGGACCACTTCCCATCTCATGCCCAACAGGCCATAATTTTTCACTAGCTACTCCTTATAAATCTGCCTTTTCTTTTGGCTGAAAGGAAGCAATCCCATAAGCAGCCTGCTTGGACAAGCAGCCAGCACCTCAGCAGCCACTTGGTGGTCACTTGTCCCCAGGGTCTTCTCCTCACTGCACCTCCTCTTACACTGTACCTAGCCTTACCTCCTCGCCAATAGAGATGCAGGCTTTGGAGTCTAAATCTCTGGGTGGCCTGCAGGAGAGAAAAGAGAGAAGATGTGAAATGCTCCTTACAAAGATTCATCTTCCCTCAGAGACTAAACACCACCCCATGGTCCCCCCTGGCCATCCCCTCACACCTTCAGACCCCCAGCCCTCACAGCCCTGAGCAGCCTAACCAGTCTCCTAGCTTTGCATATCCACAGTCAAGATCCACAGTCACCCCAAAAAGGGGTCAGGGAAGAAGCTGCTGGAGTTTGCATTTCTCACATCCAGGAACCCAAAGAGAGTGAGACACTGGCACAAGTTGCCCAGGGAGGTGGTGGAAGCCAGGCCTGGCTGGATGTGGCTCCAAGCAACCTTATCTAGTGTGAGGTGTCTCTGCCCATGGCAGGGGGGTTAGAACTAGATGATCCTTGAGGTCCCTTTTTAGCCCTGACAATTCTGAGTCTATGAAAGGCAAGCTGGGTGCCAAGCACCCAATCTCTGCCAGCCTGGATGAAACACAGAGTCAACAGGCATAAAGGTCTAAAAGCACTGTAAATGAGTACCAAAATCACACAGCAGAGGTTAACAGGCTGATAAAAGCCAGTCCTTGAGGAAGCCAAGAGGCTGGAGCTGCACAGATTGCCTTAGAAACACAGGGGGTTGCTTTGCATGTTTGAGGATGCAGGCAAAGGGAGTTTTGTTTTCTGTTAGCCAAGATTAGAGGGCCTAAAAGAGGGCTGGGGAGGGACTATTGACAAGGTACTGTAATGACAGGATGAGGAGTAATGGGTTCAAATTGGCAGAGGGGATTTAAACTGGATGTTAGGAAGAAGTTCTTTCCAGTGAGGGTGGTGAGACACTGGCACAGGTTACCCAGGGAGGTTGTGGAGCACAGGATCACAGAATGTGATCTTTGAGGAAAGTCATCCTAGAATTATCTTCAGTTCTCTCACTCTGCTCTCCTGAGACCCCATCTGGAGTACTGTGTACAATTCTAGAGCTCCCAACACAAGAAGGACATGGAAGTGTTGGAGCCAGTCCAGAGGAGGCCACAAAGATGCTCAGAGGGCTGCAGCAGCTCTGCTGTGAGGACAGGCTACAAGAGTTGGGGCTCTGCAGCCTGGAGAAGTGAAGGCTTCCAGGAGACCTTGTTTCCAGTATCTGAAGGGGGCCTACAGGAAGGCTGGGGAGGGACTATTGACAAGGTCTTGTAATGACAGGATGAGGAGGAATGAGTTTAAACTGGCAGAGGGGAGATTGAAATTGGATGTTAGGAAGAAGTTGTTTGCAGTGAGGGTGGTGAGACCCTGGCACAGGTTGCCCAGGGAGGTTGTGGAGCACAGAGAGGGAGGGTGAGGAGACACTGGCACAGGTTTGCCCAGGGAGGCTGAGAAGCACAGAAGCACAGAATGTGATCAAAGATCACATTCTGTGCTTCTGTGCTCCACAACCTCCCTGGAGGTGTTCAGGACCAGGTTGGATAAGACCTTGAGGACCACATTCTGTGATTCTGTGCTCCACAACCTCCCTGGAGATGTTCAAGGCCAGGTAGGATGAGGCTTTGAGCAACCTCTTCTAGTGGGAGGTGTCCCTGCCTATGGCAGGGCGTTTGGAGCTAGATGATCTTTGAGGTCACTTCCAACCTAAACCATTCTGTGATTCTATGATTTTTGTGCCCTGATCAACCTCGTGTTACTCAAACTGGGTGCCAGAAGTGCCACACCAGTTAAAATCAGGTGCCTGTTCTGGTTCCTACTTTTCCTGGGCACATCATGATGCAGAACATGAGCCATGTACCAGGGCCAGTTATAAGCCCATATCTATAGGCTGGTTGTACCTTGGGGCTGCAAGAGAAATAACAAGGGCTGGTAAATCCTCCCTTATGGTACCCAAAATAAGCCAGGAATTTTGCTCCTGTTCCTCATGAAGGATGCCCATCATATAAGCACAGAATCAGAGAATCAGTCAGGGTTGGAAGGGACCACAAGGATCAGCCAGTTCCAACCCCCCTGCCGTGGGCAGGGACACCCTACCCTAGATGAGCCTGGCCAGAGCCTCATCCAGCCTGGCCTTAAACACCTATTAACTCAGAGCTGCAGGCACAAGCCTCAGGTGCTGGCCACAATGGGCCACCAGCCCCTGGCTGGGGCAGCACAGACACTAGCAAAGGCTGGGAGGTAGCTTGGGCTTGTGGCTTTCATTTTCTCCTGCTTCAGTGTCTGCAGACTTACGTGGAGCTTGTCTGTGGTTGCTCAAATGCTTCTTTAGGAATTTTCAGCCCAGGGTTTCTCTTCTTGCCTGTGAAACACAAAAGAGGCAGCATTAAAGAAAGGCTCTCACTCTTTTTTTTTCTTGCTGTTGTTGTCATTGTTGTTCTTGTTTTGGTTTTAATTTGCAAAGCCAAGCTTGCCTCTATTTGTTGCCCTTACTTAACAGACAGGCTGATGGTGTGGACTCAGGGCAGAGAGTTCAAAACATAAAGTGCCTTTGTTCAGGAATGCTTCATTTAGACCTGCAAGCTCTGGCTGCCAGCTTGGTACAGAAAACAGGCAAAAGAGAGCTCTGGCAAGGGCAGCCCATGCAAAAACACAAACTGAAAGGTATTTCTCCTTCCTCAGCCTCTACCCACACAGGATCCCTGAATATGTTCCTTGGATTTTCAAACCCTTCCAGATAACACAACTGTCAACCCTGGCAGGAATAAAAAAACCCCTCCTTTTCAAACTGAATCTGAAAGTCCAGAACCAGATCCTGATGCTGTTTAAATGCAACATTTCACCTCTCAGTCATGATAAAGCTGTGCAAACCCAGCACCAAAAAAAAAAACCACACCAAACCCAGACAAGAATAAAGTTTTCAAGCTTCAAAGCCATTTCTTGCTGTCCACATTGACCAGTCAAGTTTTTCTGAGCTGGATGAAGCTCAAGCTCTGAGGTAGTTCAAATGCAGGCTCTCCTGTAAAAGGGGTCCAAGCTGGCAGAAACAAGAGCCTGGCAGGCCAGAGAAATACAAGCCCCTTTTTATGACTAAACATATACAGCCACATTTCAGCACAGGGGTTGGAATCCATGGATAACACAACCTGAAAACAGAAGTCATGTCACCAAAACCCCAAGGTAAACACCTGGCTGCTTGACTGTGTGATATAAGCCTTGGTCCCCCCCAAAAACCACAGCATGAGCATCGAATTTAGGAGTTAAACACTTTGAAGCTGATGATTTATATCAATTACTGTCTGCCCAGAGGAGGCCACACAGATGATCCAAGGGATGGAGCACCTCTGCTATGAGGATAGGCTGAGGGAGCTGGGGTGGTTCAGCTCAAAGAGATGACTCTGGGGAGGACCTTATAGCTACCTTCTAGTACCTGAAGAGATCCTGCAGGAAGGCTGGAGAGAGACGTTTTGTAAGGGATTCAACACCATCAACAGGACAGGGGGGAATGGAATCACAGAATCATAGGATCAAGCAGGTTGGAAGAGACCTCCAAGCTCAGCCAGTCCAACCTAGCACCCAGCCCTAGCCAAGCAACCAGACCATGGCACTAAGTGCCTCATCCAGGCTTGGCTTCAACACCTCCAGGGACAAAGACTCCACCACCTCCCTGGGCAGCCCTTTCCAATGCCAACCACTCTCTCTGACAACAACTTCCTCCTAACATCCAGCCTAGACCTGCCCTGGCACAGCTTCAGACTGTGTCCCCTTCTTCTGTTGCTGCTTGCCTGGCAGAAGACCCTGGGAGAACAGGTTTAAGCAGAAGGAGAGCAGGTTTAGACTGGACCACAAGAAGAAGTTCTTCAGTATGAGGGTGGTGAGAGTCTGGAACATGCTGCCCAGGGAGGTTGTGGATGCCTCTGCATGGGAGTGTTCAAGGCCAAGATGGGTGAGACCTTGAGCAGCTGAGTCTAGTTGAGAGATGTCCCTGCCCATGGTGGGCAAGTTGGAGTAGATAATCTCTGAGGTCCCTTCCAACCTAAGCTGTTGTAGGATTCTATGATCCTTTTAAGCATGGATTTTACTCTCTGTTCCCAGGACTCTCTTTCATAGAATCACAGAATCACAGAATCAGCCAGGTTGCAAGAGACCTCCAAGATCATCCAGTCCAATCTATCACTCAGCCCTATCCAGTCAACTAGACCAAGGCACTAAGTGCCTCATCCAGGCTTTGCTTGAACAGACTTCACCTCTGCAAGTCTGTTTTGCCTTTTAACACAAACCCATGTCAACAGATGTCTGCTCACCCCAGTGCTGGAGGGCTGCTAGGTCAAAGTACAGGCACCCACAACTGAAAATTACCTTTTTTAAGCAATTAGTCGATTCAGATTGCCAATCTTTTAGGGCTTTAACCTCTTCTTTTTCCTTGTGCCTGCTCCAAAAGGCAAGACACGCTGGCTCCTTTTGGCAAAGAATCATTCCAGGGTGGCACAGGCTGTGTGTGACAACCCAGCTGACACCTTGTGGGAAATGCCATTCTGCCACTGTGGTTATTAGAAGTCTACAGAGCTGCCAATTTAAAACAGGGAGGGGAAAAAAATAATCCAATACTCTGCTCCAAGGAGCTTCCAGTCTAGCATAGAAAAGGCAAAACCTAAGATCACTTGGAAGCATCAAGAACAGCTCTCAGGTTTCCCAAGAGTTAAAAGCTGGTCTGAAAGGAAGGAAAACCTCTGCTAAAAACAAATAGAGGGATTTCTACATTGAGCAGAGCCCTTTTCCTTCTAGCTTTCTTGGTTGTACTACAAAGGCCTTCAGAAGGCACAAGTGAAGCAAGCCCTGCCTTGCAAGATGCTCTAGATACCACTTCTTGCCCAAGCTGTGCCAAATGCACATCATATCCACCAGGATGCTAAGTGGGTAAGAGTGTTCTTGATGTTCTCATGTCTCAGCTAAAAAAGGAATCTCAAAAACACAGGTCTTGCAGTGCAGGCAAACAAAACCACTGTGCCTCCAGCAGTTTCTAAGTTTGCTATCCCCACTGACCTCTCTGCCTCCAAAAACCTGCCTGTAGCCTCTGGCAGTGCAAGCAAACAAGGAAACCACAGGCACAAGAAAAGCACTACCTTCATCCTTATTTTGCTCAGGCAAATCAGGACACACAAATTCACCCCATGGAAGCTGGAACTGCCTCCTGAACTCTTTAAGTTGAACTCTCATAGCAAAGGTTAGAACAAGAAGAAACAGCCTCAGGTTGCACCAAGGGAAGTTTAGCCTGGGTTTTAGCTTGGGAGAATTTCTCCAGTGAAAGGGTATTGGAACAGTTTGGCCCAGGGAGGTGATGGAGTCCTCATCCCTGAAGGTATTTAAGAGGTGTATTGGTAGGGCTTAGGATGTAGTTTGGTGAAGGACTTGTCAGTGTTAAGCCAATGATTTGATTCAATGATCTTAGAGGTCTTTCCCAATCTAGGCAGTTCTGTGATACTTCCTATTAACACTGGAACACACAGCAACCAAAATCAAGAGCAAGAGACACACAGCAGCCAAACTCAAAATCAAGAAGCACACTGCAACCAAAATCAAAATCAAGAAGCACACAGCAACCAAAATCAAACTCAAGAGGCACACAGCAACCAAAATCAATCTTGAGATGCACACTGCAACCAGAATCAAGATCTAAAGGCACACAGCAACCAAAATCAAACTCAAGATGCATACTGCAACCAAAATCAAGATCTAAAGGCACACAGCAACCAAAATCAAACTCATGAGGCACACTGCAACCAAAATCAAGACTCACACAACAACCAAAATCAAACTCAAGAGGCACACAGCAACCAAAATCAAACTCAAGAGGCACACAACAACCAAAATCAAACTCAAGATGCATACTGCAACCAAAATCAAACTCAGGATGCACACTGCAACATAAATCAAGATCTAAAGGCACACAGCAACCAAAATCAAACTCAAGAGGCACACTGCAACCAAAATCAAGACTCACACAACAACCAAAATCAAACTCTAAAGGCACACTGCAACCAAAATCAAGGCTCACACAACAACCAAAATCAAACTCAAGAGGCACACTGCAACCAAAATCAAGATCTAAAGGCACACAGCAACCAAAATCAAACTCAAGAGGCACACTGCAACCAAAATCAAGATCTAAAGGCACACAGCAACCAAAATCAAACTCAAGAGGCACACAGCAACCAAAATCAAGACTCACACAACAACCAAAATCAAACTCAAGAGGCACACTGCAACCAAAATCAAGATCTAAAGGCACACAGCAACCAAAATCAAACTCAAGAGGCACACAGCAACCAAAATCAAGATCTAAAGGCACACAGCAACCAAAATCAAACTCAAGAGGCACACTGCAACCAAAATCAAGACTCATACACAACCAAAATCAAACTCAAGAGGCACACAACAACCAAAATCAAGAGGCACACAGCAACCAAAATCAAACTCAAGATGCACACAGCAACCAAAATCAAGATCTAAAGGCACACAGCAACCAAAATCAAGACTCACACAGCAACCAAAATCAAGACTCACACAACAACCAAAATCAAACTCAAGAGGCACACTGCAATCAAACTCAAACTCAAGATGCACACAGCAACCAAAATCAAGATCTAAAGGCACACAGCAACCAAAATCAAGACTCACACAACAACCAAAATCAGACTCAAGATGCACACAACAACCAAACTCAAACTCAAGAGGCACACAGCAGCCAAAATCAAAAGAGAAATGAGCAGAGATATGCCCTTTGTGGTTTTTTTCCTTCTTTCCCTCCATGTATTTGCTTGCTGAATCCCTGCTGTACCTGAACCTCAGGAACCTGCTCACAGGCAGTTCTGGGAGAGTGAAAATGACCCTACTGGAAATTAAACCTAATGTGAACACCAACCAGAACTGGTTGCACAGCATTTCATCTTATCACGGGTCACGAGCGCTGTCAGCTGAAGGAGCAAGTAGCAAAATGCCAAACCCAAATAAATATTAAAAAGCCTTCTGCCTTCTGGTGAAATAAAAATCTGCACTTTGGGGAGTTTATTTTCCTTGTCTCTTCTTCACAGAATACAATGTTTTGACACTCTGCCATTTTTTCGAGGCACAATCTGTTCGCGGATTCGAGTTGCCAAGACACAGGCACAGCTGAACGTTCTTTGGGGTTTTCTTTTCAAGCCAAGCAGAAAGCAACAGCAGCAGGGAGGATATGATAAAATGGGGGTTCCACTGCAGCAACAGGAGAAGGGGTTGCAAATGGAAGTGCCACCTGCAGCACCACTCCTGTGGGCTGAGCTGATGGAGACAGCGGACCACAGCCCTGTGAGGAGAGGCTGAGGGAGCTGGGGGTGTGCAGCCTGCAGCAGAGGAGGCTCAGAGCAGAGCTCATTGCTGTCTGCAGCTACCTGAAGGGAGGCTGTAGCTAGGTGGGGTTGGGCTCTGCTGCCAGGCAAGCAGCAATAGAAGAAGGGGACACAGCCTCAAGCTGTGCCAGGGCAGGTCTAGGCTGGATGTTAGGAGGAAGTTCCTGCCAGAGAGAGTGATTGGCATTGGAATGGGCTGCCCAGGGAGGTGGTGGAGTTGCCATCCCTGGAGGTGTTGAAGCCAAGCCTGGCTGGGGCACTTAGTGCCATGGTCTGGTTGCTTGGCCAGGGCTGGATGCTAGGTTGGACTGGCTGAGCTTGGAGATCTCTTCCAACCTGCTTGATTCTATGATTCTACCCCAGCACTGCAGCTCACCCCATGGTTATTTAATGACAGTCTCAGGCTGCCATCAGGCAATTTCACGCCTCCCAGCTGGATCAGGCCAAGTTTCTCAGCTCCTTTTGTTGCAGCATGCAAACCACTTGTCTCTCCAAGCCTGCAAGAGCCTCGCGGGAAGCACAGAGTCATTGAATCACCAAATTGTTTCGGTTGGAAAAGACTTCCAGGATCAGCAGTTCCACTAAACCATGCCCTGAAGGGCCATGTCTACACATCTTCTGAACACCTGCAGGGATGGTGACTCCACCGCCCCCCTGGGCAGCCTGTTCAGTGCCTGACCACTCCTAACCTCCAACCTAAACCTCTCCTGGCTATTTCAGGTCATTTCCTCTCATTTGATCATTTCATACTAAGGAGAAGAGAGCAACCCCCACCTCACTGCAACCTCCTTTCAGGAACTAGTAGCATCTACAGTCCTGAACATGGCACTGCCTTAAAACTGCAATGACAGAGCAGTGGGCATCATCACTCTGTAGAGCCATAGCAAGCTGCTGCAGGGTGCAGGAATTGGGGTCCCCTCCTTGCCTCATGCTTCAGCTCCTTGCTGCATATGCATAGAATCACAGAATCATTTCAGTTGGAAAAGCCTTTTAGGATCATTGTGTCCAACCATTCTCTAACTCTACCAAGTCTGGGGGTAAACCACATCCCCTCAACACCACATCTCTGCCTCTTTTAAAACACCTCCAGGGATGGGGATTCAACCACCTCGCTGAGGAGCCTCTTACAGAAGCTGAAAACCCTCACAGTAAAGTTTCTCCTAACACCCAACCTAAACTCAGCTGAGCTTCAGCTGAGGCTCTGCAGATGATGCAAAAGCCAAGGGTCCAGGTCACATATGCCCAAAGGAGTTTCACCCCAAAGGCAAACACTGACACTTACTCCAGGTCACATATGCTCAAAGGAGCTTCTCCCCAAAGGCCAATACTGACACTTACTCCAGGTCACATATACTCAAAGGAGCTTCTCCCCAAAGGCAAATACTGACACTTAGAGGAGTCTTTTTTTTTCCTGAAGAATTAAAAACTCCTAAATTGTGGAGTCCCAAGCTCAGTTCTTTTCAACAACAACTGCCAAGCAAGTCTCTTGCTGTCATAATAAACTCTCCCAGTAAACCAGAGCAGACAGCAGCTTTGAAAGATGATGCTGCACTGAACTGCACTTTGCAGAGAGTCATCCTGTACAGGAGCTCAAACTGTGGAGGCAGCTTTAATCACTTACAAAATTGGATGCTACCTGTTCCATCCACCAGAAAACCAGTACTTTCCAGACTGCCTTCATGAATCATTATTATTTTTAGCTTTGTTTCCTGAAGCAAATCACCACATGTCTGTGTATTTGACTGTCAGTGCTCCAGTGGAAAGTGTAAAGCCAGTGGCCAATTTCAGCCCTAATCTGACACAGAAACTGAGCCTCTGCTGACTGCAAATCTGTAGTAGTCAACTCAGAGGCAGGCTGAAGCACAAAAGCATCCCGATAGAGAGTAGCTGAACATGAGCCAGCAGTGTGCCCAGGTGGGCAGCAGAGCCAATGGCAGCCTGGCCTGCATGAGGAGCAGTGTGGGCAGCAGGACAAGGGAGGTTATTCTGCCCCTATACTCAGCACTGCTCAGGCCACACCTTGAGTGCTGTGCCCAGTTCTGGGCTCCACAACTCAACAGAGATGTTGAGGTGCTGGAAAGTGTCCAGAGAAGGGCAACAAAGCTGGTGAGGGGCCTGGAGCACAGCCCTGTGAGGAGAGGCTGAGGGAGCTGGGGGGGTGCAGCCTGCAGAAGAGGAGGCTCAGGGCAGAGCCCATTGCTGGCTACAACTACCTGAAGGGAGGCTGTAGCCAGGTGGGGTTGGGCTCTTCTGCCAGGCAAGCATCAACAGAAGAAGGGGACACAGTCTCAAGCTGTGCCAGGGGAGGTCTAGGCTGGATGCTAGGAGGAAGTTGTTGTCCCTGGGCAGCCCATTCCAATTGGCATTGGAATGGGCTGCCCAGTGAGGTGGTGGAGTTGGTGTACCTGGAGGTGTTGAAGCAAAGCCTGGCTGGGGCACTTAGTGCCATGGTCTGGTTGCTTGGCTAGGGCTGGGTGCTAGGTTGGACTGGCTGAGCTTGGAGGTCTCTTCCAACCTGGGTGATTGATTCTATGATTCATCCACACTAAAGCTAAGCAGAAGTCCTGAGTGTCTCAGACACCAAACTAACAGCACAAGGCTCAGTTCTGAGGCACAAATCAGGCAGGGCCTGGGCATCAGGACAGGGAAGGTTCACTGCAACTCCTTGGGATTTGCAAGAAGGAAAGCCCCCATAAGCCATAACACAAAGCATGGAGTCTAAATGTGGCTCCTTTCAGGAGGCTGAGAGTGCTGGCTGCCAGCAGATGGGATTGGACTCCCCAGCATTCAAGAAGCCCTGAGTTTTCCATGTAAACAATCATTGGTGGCTTTCTGGTCTGAGAGCCTTCAAGCCACAGCTCATTTGAGGGCTATCTCTGCTATTTTCCACCTAAAGGACTTCCACAAGCACTTAACTCCAAAGCCAGGTTTGAAGAATAATGGCAGGGGGGGAGATAAAACACAGATGAGTTTGGAGTGCTGGTGAGAGAGATCTCCAGAGCTGAGTTTGGATTCAGCCAAACACTCAGTGCAACACTAAGCACAAGCTTAAATCTACTTTCTTTTAGCAAAGCAATCACTCACAGTAAACACTCAACTGGGTGCTGCTAGAGAAGTCACCACTTTGCCAAGTGCACTGATCAGGACAGCATTAACACAGGCAATTAGAATCACAGAATCATTAAGGCTGGAATAGACCTCTAAGATGATCAACCATCAACCCAACACCAGCACACCCACTAAAACATGTCCTGAAGTGCCATGTCTATGTGTTGTTTGAACACCTCCAGGGAACCAGATCCTGGGCTGCAGCAAGAGAAGTGTGGGCAGCAGGGTGAGGGAAGTGATCCTCTCCCTCTGCTGTGCACTGCTGAGACCCCACCTGGAGTACTGCATCCAGTTCTGGAGCCTCTATTACAAGAGGGATGTGGATGTGCTGGAAGGTGTCCAGAGAAGGGCCACGAGGATGCTCAGAGGGCTGGAGCTGCTCTGCTAGGAGGAGAGACTAAGGGGGTTGGAGCTGTTCAGTCTGGAGTGAGAAGGCTTCGAGGTGACCTTCTTGTGGCCTTTCAGTATCTCAAGGGGGCTTACAAGAAAGCCTTTTAGGCTGTCAGGTAGTGATAGGACTGGGGGAATGGAACAAAGCTAGAAATGGGGAGATTCAGACTGGATGTGAGGAAGAAGTTCTTCAGTATGAGGGTGGTGAGAGCCAGGGAGGGGTTGCCCAGGGATGTGGTGGAAGCCTCATCCCTGGAGGTGTTTAAGGCCAGGCTGGATGAGGCTCTGGACAACCTGACCTAGTGTGAGGTGTCCCTGGCCATGGCAGGGGGGCTGGAACTGGATGATCCTTGTGGTCCCTTTCCAACCCTTACTGATTCTGATTCTATGGTGACTCCACCACCTCCCTGGGCAGCCTGTTCCAACACCTTACTGCTCCTTCAGTGTGCCATTTTTTATCCCTACTATCCAATATAAACCTCCCCTGGCACAACTTGAGGCTGTTTCCTCTTGTCCTTCCCTGGTTGACTTAAGAGAAATAACATCAGCTGCAACACCACTGCAAACCACCTTCTGCACCCAGCCTCCCACTGCCTTAAACCAACCCAAGCAAGTCCATGCTGAGGTCTGAAAGCAAAACTCCAACAAGAAAAACCTTGACTTAATGAAAACACATTAAACACTTCCCTGTGAAGGTCTTAAACTCAGCTCCCGAGGGAGGGGAGAAAAATACAACTTCCAATGGGCTTGTTAACCTCTTCCCCCCAGCAGTGACAGGGCACAGAGAGAGATTAATGTTGCCAGCCCCTTTTCAATTAGGGCAGTGTTGAATATCAATATGGAAGGAAAGGAAACTTCAAAGTTTCACAGCAAAAGGGTAGGAAGCATAACAGAGAATAACAAAGGGAAGACAAGAGGAATTTGCTACCCACATAGGCTGTAGCAGAAAATAAACTTCAAGGAAAATCCCATTCCCTACTTGCCAGCCTTTTTTTTTTCACAGCAGTGAAAATCTTTTCTGTGATATAATCCAAAGTAAATGGTTCCTGGCCACAAAAAGCTCCTGTTTCCTTCAAAGGATGTTAACCAGTTCTGCCTTGCCCATGATTGAGTATTAAAGCTGTGTTCAATAGCCATGGAATCACAGAGTCACAGAGTCACAGAGTCACAGAGTGAAGCAGGTTGGAGAAGCCCTTCCAGAGCATCGAGTCCAACCCAACACCTTCTAATTAACTAACCCCTGGCACTGAGTGCCTCATGCAGCCTCTTCTTAAACACCCCCAGGGATGGGCACTGCACCACCTCCCTGGGCAGCCCATTCCAATGCCTACCACTCTCTCTGCAAACAACTTCCTCCTAACATCCAGCCTAGACCTCCCCTGGCACAGCTTCAGCCTCTGTCCCCTTCTTCTGTTGCTGGGTGCCTGGCAAAAGAGCCCAACCCCACCTGGCTACAGCCTCACTTCAGGCAGCTGCAGACAGCAATGAGCCCTGCCCTGAGCCTCCTCTGCTGCAGGCTGCACACCCCCAGCTCCCTCAGCCTCTCCTCATAGGGCTCTGCTCCAGGCCCCTCCCCAGCCTTGCTGCCCTTCTCCAAACACCTTCCAGCACCTCAACATCTGTCTTGAACTGAGGAGCCCAGAACTGGACACAGCACTCAAGGTGTGGCCTGAGCAAGGCTGAGCACAGGGACAGAAGGTCTTCCACCTGGGCTCTGATACTGCTGCATCCCTGGGATACCAAAATTGACTCATATGGAAGCAGAGAGCAGAGGACCAGGCTGCTGGAGCAGCACTTTCTCCCAAACAACACCCTTTGGCATGTAATTTGCTGGTAGAATTCCACAGGTAGGGAATGCCTCTTTCTCCCACCTTTCTAAGAGGTAAAAGAGGCTCCTTGACTATTCCTGCCTTTCCCAAGGATTTAGTCTGCTTCCCTGAAAGGGTTTGAAAGATAAAGGATCTGACTGCTCCACTCGACTGTTGTAAGCAAAACCCCCACCCTTAACCTGAGGGGCAAAGTGGGAATGCTTGGGGTGTTTCCACAGAAGAAGAGTGACCTGGCTCTCCTGCTGGCTTGCTTGGCAAGCAGCTGGCACTAGTGGTGTGCCCCAAGAATCAGTGAGGTGTTCAAGAAAAGACTGGAAGAGGCACTTAGTGCCATGGTCTGGTTGACTGGATAGGGCTGGGTGCTAGGTTGGACTGGGTGAGCTTGGAGGTCTCTTCCAACCTGCTTGATTCTATGATTCTATGATTTTCATTGATGATCTGGACCAGAGGATTGAGTCCAGCATCAGTAAGTTTGCAGATGACACCAAGCTAGGAGCAGGTGTGGAGATGTTGGAGGGTAGAGAGCCCTGCAGAGGGACCTGGCCAGGCTGGATGGGTGGGCAGAGGCCAATGGGATGAGACTGAACAAGGCCAAGTGCAGGATTCTGCACTTTGGCCACAACAACCCCAAGCAGCACTACAGGCTGGGGACAGAGTGGCTGAGAGCAGCCAGGCAGAGAGGGACCTGGGGGTGCTGGTAGAGAGGAGCTGAAGATGAGGCAGCAGTGCCCAGGTGGGCAGCAGAGCCAATGGCATCCTGGGCTAGCTAAGGAGCAGTGTGGGCAGCAGGACAAGGGAGGTTATTTTGCCCCTGGGCTCAGTACTGCTCAGGCCACCCCTTGAGTGCTGTGTCCAATTCTGGGCTCCTCAATTCAAGAGAGATGTTGAGGTGCTGGAAGGTATCCAGAGAAGGGCAAAACAGCTGGTGAGGGGCCTGGAACACAGCCCTTTGAGGAGAGACTGAGGGAGCTGGGGGTATGCAGCCTGCAGAAGAGGAGGCTCACTGCTCCCTGGGGTAAGACAAGGAGTAATGGATGGAAGCTGCAGCACAGGAGGTTCCACCTCACACAAGGGGGAACTTCTTTGCTGTAATGGTCCCAGAGCACTGGCACAGGCTGCCCAGAGAGGCTGTGGAGTCTCCTTCTCTGGAGCCTTTCAAGGCCTGTCTGGATGTGTTCCTGTGTGACCTGAGCTAGATTGTGTGGCCCTGCTGTGGGAAGGGGGTTGAACTCAATGATCTCTTTGGGTCCCTTTCCAACCCCTGAGATCCTGTGAGCCTGTGATCCTATGAAGCACAGGTAATGGCTAGAGCTGGTACAAACCCATCTTGGCACACAGCAGAGTTCAAAGGCTGGGGAGGGACTTGCCCATCTCCTTCAGTCCTCAGCCATCTGCCCAAGCAACAGGTCATCCCCACTCCCCAGTTCCCAAGGGGCAAAACCTTTCATTCTGCCCAGGTCTCTCTGCCAAGGAATCCCACAAGTAGAGATACCCTGGCCAAGTCTAAGAGGAGCAGGAAGGCTGGGTTCATTCCTGGCATCCCCACAGTCAAATACTCACCACCTCTAGACTAAACACCAGGCACTGAGCAAAGACACCCGAGACTCTCTGCCAAACTGCTCTGCTTAGAGATTAAAATACACACAGATAACAAAGTCTATTTTAAATGAGGCTTCTGAGGGAGAAGCCATGCTGCCAGAGCTCTACCTGGGGTTTGCTTGCTCCAGCTGGCCCTGCTCCAGCTGAGGCAGAAATCAAGCCCTCAGTCACAGAGAACAGACACAAAGGAGAGTAAATCCATCCCCCTTCTTCTGGTTTTAGTTGTACAAATGTAACTTCCTGAGCAGCCACTTCCCAGAGGTAGCCTAATTCAAGAGAGATGGGGAGGTGATGGGACATGTCCAGAGAAGGGCAACAAACCTGGGGAGAGGTCTGGAACACAAACCCCATGAAGAGAGGCTGAGGGAGCTGGGGGTGTGCAGCCTCAGGGCAGAGCTCATTGCTGGCTACAACTACCTGAAGGGAGGCTGGAGCCAGGTGGGGTTGGGCTCTGCTGCCAGGCAAGCGGCAATAGAAGAAGGGGACACAGCCTCAAGCTGTGCCAGGGCAGGTCTAGGCTGGATGTTAGGAGGAAGTTGTTGGCAGAGAGAGTGATTGGTATTGGAATGGGCTGCCCAGGGAGGTGGTGGAGTCTCTGTGCCTGGAGGTGTTGAAGCCAAGCCTGGCTGGGGCACTTAGTGCCATGGTCTGGTTGCTTGGCTAGGGCTGGGTGCTAGGTTGGGCTGGCTGAGCTTGGAGCTCTCCCCCAAGCTGCTTGATTCTATGACTCTATTATTCTAAGTTGTCCTCCCATGAGTTGCTGTGCAATCTCCACAGCCACGACCACATTGCCTTCTGCATCACCACCCTCCTCCTCCTCCTCCCACAAGCTTCATCTGTGTGAAAGCCTTTACATTTTGCCATACAGTCAGAAAAAAGCCTGGAGCCAGACTTTGCCTTTTGGATGTAAATGCCTTTGGGACATACCTACAGGTGCTGGTGACAGTGGCTTGGTGCCTGGGGTGGAAAGCCACCAAAAAAGTTCTCTCACCACTTCTGCCTCCGTGGTGGGGTTGTGTGTCTTGGTAACCCCTTAGTAAAGCTGTATAAAACCACACTGGTGAGGCCTCACATTGAATACTGTGTTCAGTTTGGGGCTCCCCAGTTGAAGAGGGACAGGGATCTGCTGGAGAGGGTCCAGCAGAAGGCTACAAGGATGATGAGGGGACAGGAGGGCATGGCTGATGAGGAGAGGCTGAGGGACCTGGGGCTGCTTAGTCTGGAGAAGAGAAGGCTGAGAGGGGATTTAATCAATGTTTATAAAGCTCTGAGGGCTGCCAGGAGTGGGGGGGGACAGGCTCTGTTCACTGCTCCCTGGGATAGGACAAGGAGCAATGGGTGGAAGTTGCAGCAAAAGAGGTTCCAGCTCAACACAAGGGGGAACTTCTTTCCTGGAAGGGTCCCAGAGCACTGGAACAGGCTCCCCAGAGAGGTTGTGGAGTCTCCTTCTCTGGAGACTTTCAATGCCTGCCTGGATGTGTTCCTCTGTGATCTGTGTTAGATAGGATTGTCCTGCTCTGGCAGGGGGGTTGGACTGGATGATCTCTCCCTTCCAACCCCTAATACCCTGTGAGCCTGCAAGAGAGTGGGCCAGTGGCTGAGCTGTGCCCACCATCCAGTTTGTACAGGCAGAGCTTAAGCCAAGCCCTGGTTTCCAGAGAAAACCAAAAGCTCACTAAGCATGTGGAAGTGGGTGTGGAAATCTCTTCTCCTACCCCTAATCAAGCCACAGAAATGCAACTGAATGTGCAAGAGACTCTTAAAACCTGCTGAAGTTTCAACCAAAGGCCAAAAGGGAATTCCTGAAGTGGATTTTGTGCTTTATCTACCTCCCTGAGACACAATTCCCCTGCTCTCTCCTTAGCCCAGTCAATAAGAGTGGCTAAGTGCCACCGGTTGCTGTTCCATCGCTGCCAAAAGCAACTGCATCAGCTGGAGGCAAAGAAAGATGCTCCAACAAGGAACATGGTACAAGGTCTGCACTGGACAGGGATGTTTCCTACACATCCTTTATCTGCATCTTCCCTCGTGGTTGTTTGCAATAACTCCTTGGAAACAGCAAACTTGAAACCTGTTTCCTTAACAACTCATTTCAGGGCTGCTCAGGAGGAGAGCCAAGTCTGTAGTGGTCATGGGGCTGAGATGATTCTCAGCTCCAGGTTTTCCTCCTCCTCTTGTTTTGGTGCCATGGAACTGCTGGCTCGTTTGGTGGTCATTGCACATCCAGGTTTGAACACACCAGCACCATCACTGCTGCCAGCACCATCACTGCTGCCAGGCTGTTAGCTGTGCCCTGCTGTCCACACTGCATCTCCCACCTTGATGTCTCAGCAACAGATGCACTATTTATTTGTAGGTCCTTTTTTCACCCCCAGGAACCACATTTTGAGACAAGAAGTGAGAAAGGCCAGAACATTTTAATGACTGTGATGGATTTTGCCAGCATGTACCAGAATCAGGACATGCCTAAAAGACACAAGAGATGCCAAGCAGACAGCCCCTAAATTGCCTCTGAACTCCCCTCCTCTTGATGCTTTTCTCTAAAATCCAAATAAATAAGTAAGTCTCATTTCATACCAAACCTGGAAATGCCAGCAGGCTAAACAGAGTGCTTGAGTCACTTCTCACACTTTGCCTCTCCTCTCTGGCTCTGATTAATGGCTGAGACACATGGGGGAAGCGAGGGGGAATCTGGTCCTGAAGCCACCTCCTAAAGCCAACCAGCCAACACCTCACCCCATAAGCAACCAAATTTGCTTTGGCAAAGAGGAGATGATCTCAGTGTCACTGCCCAGTGATGGATATTTACTTTTTTTTTCCTTCAAATTCAGTCAGAGCAATGAAAACAGAGAGGCAAAAAACTCTGCACCTCCACCTGGAAACCTGCACGGCAGGAAGCTTTGAACTGCTGGCACCACATGCGAGCAGGTGATGCTGCATCCATCTACCATTTAAAATCCCAGGGCTCCTGAAGATGAACAGTATTTGGAATCAGGAAAAAAATCTTTCCTGCAAGAGTGGTCAGGCACTGGAACAGGCTGCCCAGGGAGGTGGTGGAGTCACCATCCCTGCAGGTGTTTAGGTAATATGTGACATGGCACTTTGGGACATGGTTTGACAGCATTAGGTTGACAGTTGGGAGTCAATGCTCTTAGAGGGCTTTTCCAGCTGAAACAGTCCTGTGATCTATGAACTAAGAAGGGCATGGCATGCCATGGCCTGGGCACAGTTCACCCAGAGACCACATACTGGCCGTTCCCAAACTACCTGCCAATCCCATTAGCACTCACAATGCTGGATACACAACTCACTGTTCTGTCCCCAGCACCCAGCCAGGTCAGCAGCTGCCCCGGGCCTTTCAGCTTGCTCCTCTGACTCAGTCCTGCAACCTGTAATAACCCCAGCCCAGGAGAGGCCCCAAACCAAAGCAGCAGAGCTTTTGCAAGGAGCCACAGAGGTGCAGCTAACAAACCACACAGCCAAGGTTGTGCAACCTCTGCCGGGATCACATCAGGGTTATTTGAGTCTCAGGGCTGCAAGAACGTTCGCAACTCGCGGCGGCTGACGTAGTTCAGCTCTGCTGAGGCAAAAAACATAGTGGAGACAAAGATCTTCAGCTTCACTGCAAGGTAAAATCACAAGGTCAGTCCTCTGCTCCTGCCTCAAGATTGGCCTCCAGCAGGAGACGGTTTGGTGGTGAAGCTCTGAACAGCACAAGAACAAAAGCGTGGAAGAAGGCGAAGCAGAAAGCTTTGCAACAAAGACTCCAGCAGGCTAATCTCTGGATCCCACAGAGCAGGAACACAGAGAAATGTCACCAAACTGTGCAAATAGCAGAACCTATTTGCCTGCTTTTCTATAAGCTCTGTATTTCAGTAATTCAATTTTGAAGGTAATTTCCTGCCTAGGGCAAACCTCCTTTCTTCTGCCCAGTTTTCCTCTTAACACATCCTGCCAAAGGGCTGCAGGTTGGCCTCTTTATTCGTGGCCATGCAGAAAGCAGAGGGATGCTGTTTCTTACCTGTCCACACAGTTTGGTTGTGAGAGTCTGTTTGTCACTCTGGGCAAAGTGTATCTTGAAATTTTGGAAGAGTTAAGATTTTCTGAGTGTGAGCTGGAAGAGGCATTTTGATAGAGGTTAGACTGCTAAGAGGGCCAAAGCCTCTTCTCACCTTGCTTTCCCTAACTCTTTTTTCCACACATCAATGTAATTTCATAGACAGAACCAAGCCTTCTCCTCATCACACACAAGAGAAAACCCCTTGCCACTCCACTCCTCCTGTGACACTATCTCAGACACCTTCAAACCCTGCAAATCACTTGCAGCTGCTCAACGTGGAGCTGTGAGAGCCAAAACCAGACAACAGCTCAGAGAGATCTTACTGAGCTCCAAGTGATCATAGAAATCAAACAGGTTGGGAGAGATCTCCAAGCTCAGCCAGCCCAACCTAGCACCCAGCCCTGGCCAAGCAACCAGACCATGGCACTAAGTGCACCAGCCAGGCTTGGCTTCAACACCTCCAGGCACAGAGACTCCACCACCTCCCTGGGCAGCCCATTCCAATGCCAATCACTCTCTCTGACAACAACTTCCTAACAACATCCAGCCTAGACCTGCCCTGGCACAGCTTCAGACTCTGTGCCCTTCTTCTGTTGCTGCTTGCCTGGCAGAAGAGCCCAACCCCACCTGGCTACAGCCTCCCTGCAGGGAGTTGTAGACAGCAATGAGCTCTGCCCTGAGCCTCCTCTGCTGCAGGCTGCACACCCCCAGCTCCCTCAGCCTCTCCTCACAGGGCTCTGCTCCAGGCCTCTCACCAGCTTTTTGCCCTTCTCTGGACACATTCCAGCATCTCAACATCTCTCTTGAACTGAGGAGCCCAGAACTGGACACAGCACTCAAATGATGCCATAAAGGACTTTGTTTCCTGCTTCTTGAGGCCACTGGAGCAGGTTCCATCCCTCCCAGGGTTCCCACGCCTGCAGCATCTGGGCATCTGCATCCTCCTGTTGCTCTGGGAAAGATGCCATGGTGACAGAGATTCCACGGAGAAAGAGAGGCCCTTGAAAGCTTTGTGGTCTCTCCCTTTGCCCCCATTATCATGAGAAATCACAGCAGTGGGGCTCTGGGGAGATGAGCAGCAGGGGCACTCACTCCCTCCAGCCACCAATACACCACAAATCAAGGCCCTCTTTTCCCTCTATCAAAGTCCGCTGGCTCTGCTGCCTCCCCATCCCAGAGCCTCTTTTCTTTGCTGCTTATCTCCAGCTAGGAAACCCACAGAACAGCAAGCCAGGGAAGCTGTTTGTCAAGGGCCTCCAGCCCTCGTGGGCATTTTTATGAGGGACCTCTTTTCATTTAGTTGCTGCTTTGTTTCCAGACCCCTGGGCTGCCTGCTTGCAGTGGGAGTTTGCTGGAATCAGAAGTGGAGAAAAGCTCTTGGAATTCACCCGGGGAACAAAAGGGCTTTTGTGCAGGAGGATTTGGAGGACGTGGCCACTTTCGTTGTGGCTACCTTCATTTCTGGTTTCTCCCTGCCAAGAAGCACCTGCCAGCAGCCCCCGAGGAGGTGGGTGGCTGTCCATGCATGGGGGGCCACATGGGCAGAAGGATGGACACCTCCTGTGCCCGCAGGCAGCAGAAGTGGAGCACTGCGGGCAGGAGACTGGAGTGCTTTCCAAATGTTCATGCACCATGGCCTGCCAAGCTTAATCCAAGCCTAAGAGCCAAGTTTCATGCTCTCTGCCCTGGCTCTGCAAGGAGAGTGGGGTGGACTCTGCTCCTCATTGCTGCCACAGCCCCCTAGGAAGTCTGCCAAGGGATGGGCAGGCTCTGCTGTGCTGGTTGGTGCTCCCGAGTGATTCTGCCCCATGGATGAAGGGCTGAAGCTCCCACAGCCAATGTGTCAGTGGGGTTGCTGCAGCTTGGCCTGTGAGCTTGGCTATCATTCCTGGAAACTCAGTTTGCTGTTTTTTTACTTCCCTTTATCCACCTTTATGGCACTGATTTGCCATTGGAATGGGCTGCCCAGGGAGGTGGTGGAGTCGCCATCCCTAGAGGTGTTCAAGCAAAGCCTGGATGGGGCACTTAGTGCCATGGTCTGGTTGGTTGGACAGGGCTGGGTGCTAGGTTGGACTGGATGATCTTGGAGGTCTCTTCCAACCTGGTTGATTCTGTGACACCAAGATTTCACCTCGAAAGGCCATTGTGAGTGACCACACACAGCTGCAGGGCTCTGCCCAGCTTCCCAGACAAGCAGGCAGCAGCAAGTCTCCTGTGTTCAGCGTAAAAGCAAGTGCCTGGTCTGCCTCAGCCATGGGGGGAGCAGGAATTGCCTTAAATCCCCCACTTCCCAAACCCACTGCTCTCTGGAAAACTTGATACAGTAAGGAAGGCTCCATCCATCTATCTCCCTTCTCCACTGCTCCCCAGAGCCTCAACCTCCCCAGCTTTCCCAGGGCAGTAAGATGCCCTTCCTGGCAGACACCTTCTTGCTCAAGGTTTTCCTCCAGATTCCACTTTGGGTCTTAGGTTTTTGGAATGTGCTTGACTCAGCTGGGATTTTAGGAAACCCATGGGTTCTGCAAGGCATTTTTCGGGAGGACCCCACAGCTTCATCTGCTGGGCCCCCACGTCTGTGCCAGCTGTCTGCATGCCAAGGGGTGACAAACCCATGCACCCAGCAGAGCAGGCGAGAGGCAGCCACCCTGGCAGCACCAGCACCACACTGTCTAAAAGCCAAGGCCCCTCAGAGCTGTCAGATGTGCTGCCAGCCTGGGGAAATGCAAATTGCTTTGGAAAACGAAGGTGACATTTCCACCCGCTGCTGATTTCTACTTTAGAGTCTGCAGACTCAAAAGCCCAATTCAAGCCTGCAGCTCCAGCTCTGAAGGTCCTTATGTCTTGATGGTGCTTACATTTAAGCACGTGCTTACTGGGAGCACACATTCCTATTACAGCTGTATGAAGTGCCAGGCTGAGCAGGAACATGTACCTAAAGGCTCTGCCAGACTGTTGGCTTAGCCTTTAGCTACAAGAAGCATCTGGCCCCTTGGTTCCCAGCTGCGGGCTCCAGCCCATTTCTCCTCCATTCCCACCAGAAGGGACAACCCACACAGACACTGGCACACGTCCCTCTGCAAAGCAGTGGTGCCAGCCAGGCTGCAGGTTCCTCATCATTGCTTCACAGACAAGCACTGCTCGGCCAAAAACGAGTCTGGAGGCTTCCACATGGGAAAAGCAGGTCTGTGCTAAATCAGGAGGGCGTGATGGGGCAGGAAGGAGTCCCCTGGGGACCTCAGCAAAGTGGCTCTTTGGTGTGTCACTGCCCCCAGGAAAGCATGCACAGTTATTTGTCCTGCAGCTCTGAACTGCTGCTGCTCAGGGGCTGGTGCAGCCTCATTCCTCTGCAGAGATGCTTTTGCTTCACCGAGGAGACTCACACCTCGTCTGTGGGATGCCCATGGTGGTGTCATCACCCTCACAGCAGGCCAGGATCAAATCCAATCAATACCAGAGTGCAATCTGAGGTGGGCTTTCATTTCTGTAACTGGCTGCTCAGGCAGCCACAGCAGTCTCGTTTTACCAGGCACAGATTTGATTTGTTCAGCATCCTGCAGATATTGGACATAATGCTATCAGCCATCTTCCACTGCACAGAACAACTCAGGGAGAGCATTTTCTGCTCCTGGGTAAAGCAACCTCAGGGCAAAACAGGCAGTTTACCTTCCAGAGAGAGAGAAAATTGCTCATTGATTTGGTGACTCTCTGAGCTATAGAGTGTCAATAACTTTTACAGCCAGAAGGGGTAGCCATGGAAATAGAGGAATGTGGAGGTTTCACCTCAGCACAAGGAGACACTCCTTTACAGCAAGGGGAACAGAGCCCTGGAGCAGGCTGCCCAGAGAGGTTGTGGAGTCTCCCCTGGAGACTTTCAAAACCCACCTGGATGCATCCCTGTGCAGCCTGCCCTGGGTGATCCTGCTTTGGCAGGGGGGTTGGAGTGGATGATCTCTGGAGGGCCCTTCCAACCCCTAACATTGTGTGATTTCTTCACTGAGTATCCTCATTCCTTGCAGAAGATCCACACATGAACCACATGGACTAGCATCCACTGTGCTCCTCAGGGCAAGACAGCACCTCAGGGTTGAAAGAACCTAACAAAGAGTGTCAAAGCTGTACAAGACACCTCCAGCCTGAACTACTTTGGTCCCCAGCTTGTGCTGGTCTGTTTGGCATCTGGCAACTGTTTGTTTCAACTCAAAGTGCTGAATCACAGAATGGTTTAGGTTGGAAGGGACCTCAAAGCTCATCCAGTTCTAACCACCTGCCATAGACAGGGACACCTCCCACTAGAAAAAGTCACTCAAGGCCTCATCCAACCTGGTCCTGAACACCTCCAGGGAGGTTGTGGAGCACAGAAGCACAGAATGTGATCTTTGATCACATTCTGTGCTTCTGTGCTCCACAACCTCCCTGGGAAACCTGTGCCAGTGTCTCACCACCCTCACTGCAAACAACTTCTTCCTAACATCCACTTTCAATCTCCCCTCTGCCAGTTTAAACCCATTCCTCCTCATCCTATCATTACAAGACCTTGTCAATAGTCCCTTCCCACCCTCCTGTAGCCACCTTCAGATCCTGGAAGGCTACTCCAAGGTCTCCTTGAAGCCTTCTCTTCTCCAGGCTGCAGAGCCCCAACTCTTGTAGCCTGTCCTCAGAGCAGAGCTGCTGCAGCCCTCTGAGCATCCTCATGGCCTCCTCTGGACTGGCTCCAACAGTTCCATGTCCTTCTTGTGTTGGGGGCTCCAGAATTGTACACAGTACCCCAGGTGGGGTCTCAAGAGGGCAGAAAGAGAGAACTGAAGGTAATTCTAGGATGACTTTCCTCTTCCATGATGCAAACACCACTCAGGAGCATTTCAAACCAGCAGCTACTGTTCTTCATGGCGACACACAGCTCACACTCCACCCTTCACACACAGCTCAGGCCAAGACAGATGAGTTGATTAGAAATCTGGTGGCATTCTCAGATGGAGGTTTTCCTGAGTCAGAAGAACACTGCAGCCCCCACAGCACTGGCATGGAAGGAGAGGATCTGCTTCCTTCCTTAACATATTGCCACAGGTTGAGTTTCGCAACGGTTCAGTCAAATATTGTGATTAACTTTTCAACACGTTCCAAGTCTTTGGCCAATATGCTTTTGTGCAGCTCCCTTTTGCTACTCTTCTCTTTCTTTAAAGAGCTCATTTGCCTGTTTTTGCATTGAAGTGTAATTAAAGACAGCTCTGGGCAGCATAGATGGGAGAAACCAACTGATGCTCCCTCTGCTGGCAATGCCTCCCAGCAAACGCGTAGGTCCTGCTTTAGACACACACAGGAGCCTTCTGCCCACTGAGACACTCCAGGGCAGCCAAACTCACTTCAGACCCCCAGCACCCACCCACTGAAGTTTTGGGCACCACCCCAATAGTGCAGCAGGCTTCAGGAGAAGAACTGCTCCCAGTCCATGCTGCTCCATGAAGCCACCAGTGGCCAAAACACCAAGAGCCAGACCTGCTCCACCGCTGCTACAGCTGCAGTCAGCCTGGTCCAACCAGGGATACAAAGTCTTGGTCCTGCAACCATTTCAGCAATGTACTTCTGCAGACATGTGAGAAGGCTCAAAGCCAAGCACATGAAGGCCTGCAAGATGCAAGACAGCTCTTGGGGCTTCCAGGGAAGCTCTTTCAAGTTCAAACAGCTGTTAGCCCAGTCAGAGAGCATGGATTTGCAGCTCTTCCTCCAGACACCTGCTGAGAGCATACATTTGCTTGTATGTCACAGGAGAAAACAAGCAGTATGTAAAAACCAAAAGCCTTTCCCCAAGTTCTATCATGCAGTTTCATTTCAGTAGAGAAAACATGCTGAAGAAATCCATCATGGCAGAAGAGTGCCAAGCTTTGGCCTTTTTTTCCTTCCCCCAGTAAAGTGTCCCTGACACAACCAGGCAGACTTTTTTTTCTAGCCACGTGGATCAGACCCCATCAGGTTACATCTCTCCACCCAACCTTCTAAATCAGGAGCTGTGAACACAGAACTCCCTTTATAAACCTTACTGTCAAAGCCTCCATAGAACTCCCTGTGGAGGTCCAGGGCTGCAGCTTCACTTATATAGGGACATGCCTGCAAACACCATCATAGGATCACAGGATATTAGGGGTTGGAAAGGACCCAAGGAGATCATCCAGTCCAACCCCCTGCCACAGCAGGACCACACAGTCTAGCACGGATCACACAGGAACACATCCAGACAGACTTTGAAAGTCAACAGAGAAGGAGACTCCACAACCTCTCTGGGCAGCCTGTGCCAGTGCTCTGGGACCCTTACAAGAAAGAAGTTCCCCCTTGTGTTGAGCTGGAACCTCCTGTGCTGCAGCTTCCATCCATTGCTGCTTGTCCTATCCCAGGGAGCAAGTAAGGTTTCTAAGCTTTGAAAGTCTCCAGAGAAGGAGACTCCACAACCTCTCTGGGCAGCCTGTGCCAGGGCTCTGGGACCCTTACAGGAAAGAAGTTGCCCCTTGTCTTGAGCTGGAGCCGCCTGTGCTGCAGCTTCCATCCATTGCTCCTTGTCATGCCCCAGGAAGCATGTGAGGTTTCTAAGCTTTCCAAGCTGCAAGAGCAGATAAGCAGAAATGGGGAGGTGGGGGGAAGAAGCAGCCAAGATTAAACAGGGCATTATGAATCATCTGCACAGATCCATAATGTCCATCCTACTTAGCAACCAGGACACAATACATCCCCAACCTTGTACATTCTCCTGTGTGTGCTCAAGCCCAAGCATATTTGGATGTGGCACTTGGTGCCATGCTCTAGCCTTGAGCTCTGTGGTAAAGGGTTGGACTTGATGATCTGTGAGGTCTCTTCCAACCCTGATGATACTGTGATGCTGTGATATTGAGCCCTGCTGACGGCTGCAGAAGGACTGGCGTGCTCTGACCTTAGCATGTGCATGAGCTGCTTCAAGATCAGAGCAGGAGGAACAAAAAAATCCCCTCTTTAGCTTCCCTTTTAAGAGGAAAGGGGGGAAAAAAAAATCTTCAGCCTTTTCTTGTCCAAGTGAGAGAGCCCTGCTTGGCTGCAGCTGCTCTGCATCGGCTGGGATTCAATCTCCCAGATTGCTCCTTGGTTTCAGCTGCAGCAATGCCTTTTTAAAGCAAGCTCCTGGAAAAAGAAAGGGGGGGGGGGGGGGGGGGGGGGGGAGAAATAGCTCCTTTCTTTGCAGGAGGTGCTGGCTGGGGAGATGCTTGCACAGGATGGGCCCTGAATGCCTGTGCTGCGAGGTGCAGCGAGCGGTTGTTGATGCTGGAAGCGCTGGCATTGTTCTGAGGTCTGCGCAGGAAGAGCGAGAGGAGGAATGCTCCTATTGCAGGAAACTGTTCCAGGCTCTTATCAGACAGAAAGCTTCTCCCTTCTTGCGGGGGAAGTATCAAATGTTTGTGAGGGAAAGGGAAGGGGGGGAGAGGAAATAACAAAAAATCACATGCCAAGCTACAAAGGAAGCTGCCTAATGACATGAATGAAACTGAAGTCATGCTAGGAGGAAGCCTGGCGTGCGGCTGAGCTCAGGTGTATCACAGTATCACAGTATTATTAGGATTGGAAGAGACCTCACAGATCATCAAGTCCAACCCTTTAGCACAGAGCTCAAGGCTAGACCATGGCACCAAGTGCCACGTCCAGTCCTGCCTTGAACAGCTCCAGGGACGGCGACTCCACCACCTCCCCGGGCAGCCCATTCCAGTGTCCAATGACTCTCTCAGTGAGCAAGGGCACGTTCCCCTCCTGTCACCCTGCAAAGACCTGGAGAGCTGCGAGCCCCCTGGAGAGCTGTGAGCCCAGAGGTCCTGCTCGCTGCCAGAGCGGTGCCTGCTGTGGATTCACCGCTCCTGCCTGCAGAGAGCAACTCGCTGCTCATCAGCTTCGGACGCGGCGTCTGTCTTGCCCTCTGCAGCTGCCAGCCACTATTTTGGGCTCTCCTGCCAGTTCAGATGCTGCTCTGTCGGGGGTGCAGGGGGGGGTACTCTGTGTGTGTTTTGCGATGTCCTCTCACACAATTCATCAGTCTGGTCCTTTGGTTAGTCTGTACAACAGCTCTCTTGGCAAGCATCCAAGTTCTTCTAGAATCACAGAATCAAGCAGGTTGGGAGAGAGCTCCAAGCTCAGCCAGTCCAACCTAGCACCCAGCCCTAGCCAAGTAACCAGACCATGGCACTAAGTGCCTCAGCCAGGCTTGGTTTCAACACCTCCAGGGATGGCAACTCCACCTCCCTGGGCAGCCCATTCCAATGCCAAGCACTCTCTCTGACAACAACTTCCTCCTAACATCCAGCCTAGACCTCCCTGGCACAACTTGAGGCTGTGTCCCCTTGTTCTGTTGCTGGTTGCCTGGCAGCAGAGCCCAACCCCACCTGGCTACAGCCTCCCTTCAGGGAGCTGCAGACAGCAATGAGCTCTGCCCTGAGCCTCCTCTTCTGCAGGTTGCACACCCCCAGCTCCCTCAGCCTCTCCTCACAGGGCTCTGCTCCAGGCCCCTCCCCAGCTGTTTTGCCCTTCTCTGGACACCTTCCAGCACCTCAACATCTCTCTTGAATTGAGGAGCCCAGAACTGGACACTGCACTCAAGGAGTAGTGATTCTATAATCTCCTGGTCTGTTATCAGGGGGATTATGGTTTCCATCTCCCATAGTTTAAAAACAGAACACACTTTGGAACATGTTGAAAGAAAACCAACCCCAGTGTCTAGTGTATTGCCTTTCTTCTCCTTTAATAGGCTAATCTGCCAACCCTCTGCTTGTTAAATGAGAGAAAAATCTGTGGGCATGCAGTGAAGGTCAATCTTGTGGTTTTTGAAAGCAATTAATTAGTATGGTTAAGTACCAAGGTCGGCTTGAGCGTCAGCTTCTGCATTAACCAGCAGCATCTTTCTCTGAGGAGAAGGAAACCTGCAAGAAGAGGCTGCAAGTTAACTCTACCTCTCCGTGTCCAAAACCTCCAGTGCTGTTTAAGCTTAGGATGCAAACTGTCACAGCTTCCCTACCATGTTTCTACCTCCAAATTCCACGTGGCATTTAGAAATTAAGGTCAGATCTCTGTCTGCACCTCATTACCAGCCCAGTGTCCCAGCTGGCCAGACCTTGGCCTCCTTGCACAGGGCTGGAGGTGACCTGTTGCACCTTCTGGGACTCACCAGGGCTTCCAAAAGCCCTGTGCTGTGCCTTGTACTCCTGTTGAGGGGTTTTTTTGTGCTAAGTGCTGAGGTTCAGTGCTTAAACAAATCTATTTAAGACCTGGCTTTGCCCAAAGGGGTTTTGGCATTTGGATGACAGCATGTAAAGTCTGTCTTTTCCTTCATCTCACTGGAAGAAGGGGACAGCTGCTCCCAGCTCCTACAGGTGTTTCACTCCAAGAACAAAATGACAATATATGTCATGTATCTGTGCTTTGATGCCCAGGGGCAGCAGCGTGCAGAAAGGCTCTGATCACAGGCTGACACTTGAAAGGCCACAGCATCAGCTGTTTCAAAGAAGAAATCAATCCCAGTCCTTACAAAGCCAGACTTGGGTTTATTTCTTCATACTTTTGCAGCACTGGAGACCCTAATTGCAGGCAATTAAAGCAGCCCTAGGAAAAGAAAAGGAGGGAGGGAGGTGGGGAGAAGGGCTGTGTTGAAATCAAAGCTGGAAAGTGTGCCTCTTAAATGACTGCCAGCTGCCAGTGCTGGAGAAGTGCCCTGGAACAAGAAGCTGATGCCCAGGGCAGTGCTAGGCTCTGCACAAACCCCCCTCCATGCAGAGCTGGTACCAAAAGGACCTTCTCATCTGGTGTGCCCTGGTTTGCAAGTGAACACTTCAAGCTCTGACGTGCAGGTACTTGTGTGAGCATGGGAGTCCAGCGGGCTCTCACTGGGGCTCCTGAGCATGAGAGATGGGAGATGCTGAGAGCTGATGAGAGCAGATATGATGGAGCAAGTCCAGGGAATGAAAGTCAGTGATCAATGCTGGCTTGGCTTTTAAAATGTCCTCTCTCCCTTCCTTTTGGACGCTGCCACTTCTGGGAAGGTTTGTCACTGCCCAGTGGGGACTTCCACTACTTTATAGCTGTCAGAACAACAAAACACCTAATTTGAGTCATTTTCTATCTCTGACCATGAACTACTGGAGAAGCAATAAGCACTCTTAGGAGGAATGATAACAGGGAGGGAAGCTGCAGCTTTTATAATCTAACCTGTTGCTTGAGTGTCAAACCAGCCCTGCTGCAAATGCACACGTCAAGAACTTCAGGCTCAGACCTCTGCTGGGGGGATGAAAAGCAGCAGCAAAGTAATGCTGCCTGCACTTGGAGAGCAGAGCAGCCAGAGATGCTCTGAGGCCATTTGGCCCTGATAAGCATTGTTTCTTTGAGTGCAATTACATGGTTGGCTTTAGAAAAGGACTCTCCTTCAAAAGCAGCTCCCAAGCCTATGCTGCTGCTGCAGCCTTCATTAAAGGTCTCTTGCTGCAGACACAGTCAAGTGTTGACTCCTGTACTTATTTTCTGTTGCTGCCTTATCTTTGGCATCTCATCTACAATTCCTCCTGGGTTTTGTTGAGGTTTTTTTCCCCCTTTATTTCATTTTTTTCCCCCACTGTATTCAACTGAGTGCAATCAAAAGTGGATGTTGTGCTTGGGCTTCAGCTCTTCTAATGATTTGTGATCTGCTTGGGTGCAGACTTGGAAAATCTAGCCTCGATTATAGAATTGCAAGCTTAAGTAGGCTAACAAAACAGCAACAGTAAGAAACTGGATCAGCTTTGCACAGTGAAGTTTTCCTGCTCAAACAGAAAGGGGAGGGGGAATAAAAAAGCCTCCTCTCCCTGCAATCCTTCTTACAAATATGAAACTCTATCTGAGCTGCAGAGGCTGCTCCCTCAGGCTGTTTGCACAATGCTCCTCGGGCTTCACTGCACTCAGCTTTTCCCAACAGCCTAACAAGCCATAGCCATGGCTTCTACAGCAACTGGGGAGGGTGTGGGGAAAGGAGCCTGAGTTGCTCCTACCCCAAAACACTCTCCTGATGCAGTTGGATATTGCTCTTACCATGCCCATATAAACTTGGGCCCCTGCTTGACTAGGAGATGCAAATCCAGAGCAATGCTCACCTGCAGCTTTGCTAGCATCAGCAGAGCCAAGATGCACAAGTGGCTTTTTTGAGCTTCCATAAAGGATGTTCACTATTTGCTTGCAACAGCTTCAAAGTAAAGATGATTCAGAAGTGTTTTAGCACCCCAGAGACTTTCATTGTGGGATGAACCTTCTGAAACATCAAACTGGGTGTCTGGAATTTCTAGCTCAAAAGGAAAGGGTAGCTCTCATTTTGGCTTGGAGGCAACAGAAAGCCCCTCCAAGTGAGAGACTCAGACTTCCCCTCTCCAAATTGCATTTTACTGAGCAATTTTACTCTTCCTTGCACGTCTGTCAACATGCAGAATGTTGAGAATTTGGAACAGATGAAAAAACAAAATGCTTGCTGCATAATGAGTAGATGGAGCAAAGCTGGAGGTGGGGAGAGTCAGCCTGGAGGTGAGGAGGAAGTTGTTGAGCATGAGAGTGGTGAGAGGCTGGAATGGGTTGCCCAGGGAGGTGGTTGAGGCCTCATGGCTGGAGGTGTTTGAGGCCAGGCTGGCTGATGCTGTGTGCAGCCTGCTCTAGGGTAGGGTGTCCCTGGGCATGGCAGGGGGGTTGGAACTGGCTGCTCCTTGTGGTCCCTTCCAACCCTGCCTGATTCTATAGATATGGAACAGCCTTCACCACTTTGCCACCACAGATCACAATACTCCAGGGTCCTGGTTCTGCTTTCCTGCTAATGCTAATGCAGCTCTACCTGATAATGCTAATCTCCAACTATTCCCAGACAGGCCCTAAGGGAGGGAGCTAAGTAACTTTACAGCTAAGGAAACTTCCCCCCCCCCCCTTTAATTATAGCTTTGTCCACATCTAAAATGAGCACTCCTGCAATTTACTCTACCACTGGAGAGTGACTCAACATAATGATGCTGCTGGTGGCCACGCTGCCAACTCCTACAATGCACTGATTGTCCCCCAAAACGTGAGTGACCACAGCAATGGACAACTCCATGCTCTGCTTTTCAGCCCTTTCCTTTGCTCAGGAATTTTTGTACCACCCTCAGGAAGTTGTGAGCTGCCCAGGTCCTGCTTTAACTCCCTGCGGATGCAGAGCTTTGCACCTTGAGCAGGAGAGCTGTGGGCAGGCTGAGCATTAGAAATGCAAGTTCATGGGGTGAAGGCAGAGAACTTCAGGGGAAAGAGCTGGAAATCATCATGACCCTGAGGTCCTCCAAGTGCATTCACAGTGGAGGGCTCCAAGTGTCTTCCCAACTCTCTGTGTTATCAGACCTCCCATGCTACTTTGCTAGTGTGAGGGAAGGAACTGGAGCTTCTGCCAGATGTGTTGGTTTTAAATCCCTTTGAGAGGCTTCTCTAGGTGATGTTACAAGTTCTTTTTTTTCCAGCAAGAGAAACTGGACAAGTGAGATCAAATGCAGGTATTGTCTGAGGCAGAGGGGGGAAGCCAACTTCTTACTCATCTTGTGTATTTGCAAGCACAGTGCACAGAATCTGCTCATCTGCCCTGTGACTTGCAGGTAATTGTGCTCCATTGATGCCAATACTCTTGAAGGAATGAAGTGTCTCATCTCTCTAAATTACTCCTGTGGTTTTAATTGAGCATCACCTGCTTCACCTTAGCAGCTTGTGTATGTGTCATGGGAGGGAATTCACCCCAAAGCTGGTGAAAGGCCCGGAACACAAACCCTATGAGGAGAGGCTGAGGGAGCTGGGGGTGTGCAGCCTGCAGAAGAGGAGGCTCAGGGCAGAGCTCATTGCTGTCTGCAGCTGCCTGAAGGGAGGCTGTAGCCAGGTGGGGTTGGTCTCTTCTGCCAGGCAAGCAGCAACAGAAGAAGGGGACACAGTCTCAAGTTGTGCCAGGGGAGGTCTAGGCTGGATGTTAGGAGGAAGTTGTTGTCAGAGAGAGTGATTGGCATTGGAATGGGCTGCCCAGGGAGGTGGTGGAGTCGCTGTCCCTGGAGGTGTTGAAGCAAAGCCTGGCTGGGGCACGTAGTGCCATGGACTGGTTGACTGGATAGGGCTGGGTGCTAGGTTGGACTGGATGATCTTGGAGATCTCTTCCAACCTGGTTGATTCTATGATATGGTGTGAGGTATCCCTGGCCTCATCCAGGCTTTGTTTCAGCACCTCCAGGGCATGTTCCTGGCTGTTGTGCCATGCTGTGCTGTGGGGATGGGGCTCCCTGGAAATGCAATCTGGTTTTTGCAGCCCAGGTGTAGCTGCCTGGGAGGGTGGGGGAGGAGGTGAGAGCTCCTTCCCTGCACAGCCCAGTAGTACTGCAAGCAAAACACATCTGCAGTGCAATGCAGATGGAATGGGAAACAGAACACAGCAACTGGGGAGTCTTCACCAGGTGTACTGGTTTCCTCTTGCTCAGCTCTGTAGAGCAGAGATTTGGCTTATGTCAGACATTTCTAGCCTAATACTTTCTACCTCATGGTTTGTTTTCCTTTTTATTTTCCTTCTTTCTCATGCTGGTTAATTCCTGCAGCATGGCATTGCATGAGACCCTTTAAACCTCTTTACAAACATTTGCCCCCCTCTTAACCCAAACAAGCTCTAGGGCAGCTTCACTGCAGAGCAGATGGCACATGCAACAGGGTGAACCACAGAATCAGCTAGGTTGGAAGAGACCTCCAAGATCAGCCAGGCCAACCTAGCACCCAGCCCTGGCCAAGCAACTAGACCATGGCACTAAGTGCCTCAGACAGGCTTGGCTTCAACACCTCCAGAGACAATAACTCCACCACCTCCCTGGGCAGCCCATTCCAATGCCAATCACTCTCTCTGACAACAACTTCCTCCTAACATTCAGCCTAGACCTCCCCTGCCACAACTTGAGAAAGTGTCCCCTTGTTCTGTTGCTGCTTGCCTGGCAGCAGAGCCCAACCCCACCTGGCTACAGCCTCCCTGCAGGTAGCTGCAGACAGCAATGAGCTCTGCCCTGAGCCTCCTCTTCTGCAGGCTGCACACCCCCAGCTCCCTCAGCCTCTCCTCACAGGCCTTTTGTTCCAGGCCTCTTGCAATTCAACAAGGTATCCTTAAACAAATAAATGAAGTGAAAACTAAACCAGGAGCTCAAACTAAAACTGAGGTTGGTGCTTGCTGCCAGGCCAAGCTTTGCTAGGCTTGCACCTGGCTGACCGTGCCGCAGCTTGGCTCCCCGCGCTCCGGCAAGCACCCCTTGCCAAGTGCCTATGTCATGGTGAGGGAGCTGAGGTGGTGCTGACGAGGCAAACTGCACATTGCACAACCAACAGCAAGCCTCACACTGCTCATGGGTTAATTTTATACCAGCAAAAACCCTGCCACCTCCCCTAGGATTGAAGAAAAAAAAACCCAACCAACCCAAAAAGGCATAAAAGCAAACGTTGAGGCTTTGCATTGGTCCCACTGAGAACTTCCAGCTGGGGAGGCTACAGAAAAAATAAACCACAACAACAACAACAAAAAAAGGAGCATTTTACATCAAATGTAGTATTTTGAATAGGTGCATGGCCTTTGGTCAAAGTCCATAGGTACACATTCAGCCAGCATCACGTGGGATGTGGTTCTCGTACTCTCGGTATCCCTTTTCAGCTGGAGCACAGAATTGCATTTGGAAGAGTAAAACAGCTGAGAATTAGGAGTGAGCTCAATGTTGAGTTAAAAGCAGCTCATTTCAGTGCACTGGTTATGAATTAGGGCTCTGATGGGAACTGCTCCCCCTCCCCTTTTCTTCTTTCAACTGAGAAATTCACACCCTTGCAGGTTGCTTCTCTGTGGGTTTTGTGAGTGAAATATTCTCCCTTTACAATGAATGTGGAAGACTCTTGAGTGTCTCAAGTGCCATGGTCTAGTTGACTGGATAGGGCTGGGTGCTAGGTTGGACTGGATGAGCTTGGAGGTCTCTTCCAACCTGCTTGATGCTATGATTCTATGATTCTATTCTCTGGAGGTGTCCAAGAAAAGCCTGGATGGGGCTTTTAATGACATGTTCTAGTTGATTGGGTAGGGTTGGGTGCTAGGTTGTACTGGATGAGCTTGGAGGTCTCTTCCAACCTGGTTGATGCTATGATTTACAGCCACAAGCCCTGTCTGGCTTGTAATTAATATGAACTTCCTCATTATTGTTTCTTTTTCTCTCTTCCAGAATAATACCCTATCAGTTATGACAGCCAAATGGGTCATATTTGGGCCACAACTCAACTACTTCTTAATGACCATCACCATCAACTCCCACTCATGCGGAGTGGACACCTCTTTGAAGGTGAGAAATGGGTCACAGGGTCCTGCTGTGCTTGGAGAAAGAGTATTTGCTGTGGATTGCTCCATTCAACTCAAAGCACCATTTTGCAACTTAAAAGAATGATGTTAGAAAAGAGAATGGGATCATAGAATCATAGAACCAGGCAGGGTTGGAAGGCACTACAAGGAGCAGCCAGCTCCAAAGCCCCTGCCATGCCCAGGGACACCCTACCCTAGAGCAGGCTGCACACAGCCTCAGCCAGCCTGGCCTCAAACACCTCCAGCCATGGGGCCTCAACCACCTCCCTGGGCAACCCATTCCAGCCTCTCACCACTCTCCTGCTCAACAACTTCCTCCTCACATCCACTCTGACTCTCCCCATTGCTCCATTCCCCCCAGTCCTGGCACTCCCTCACAGCCTAAAAAGTCCCTCCCCAGATTTTTTGGAGGCCCCCTTCAGATCCTGGCTGCAGGAGTTTGTGTCCAGTGATGCCTTTCTGACTTGAGCTGTGTTTTCACAGAACCATAGAATGGTGGAGGCTGGAAGGGACCTCTGGAGGTCCAATCTCCCTGCCAGGGCAGGTTCACCTGGTGTAGGCTGGAAGGGACCTCTGGAGGTCCAACCTCCATACCAGGGCAGATTCACCTGGTGGAGGCTGGAAGGGCCCTCTGGAGGTCCAATCTCCCTGCCAATGCAGGTTCACCTGGTAGAGGCTGGAAGGGACCTCTGGAGGTCCAATCTCTCTGCCAAGGCAGGTTCACCTGGTGGAGGCTGGAAGGGACCTGTGGAGGTCCAACCTCCCTACCAGGGCAGGCCACATATGAACACATTCAAGTGAGTTTTGAAAGTCTCCAGAGAAGGAGACACATTTTTTTTTGGACCACAAAATCTTAAGGAGTCCACCAAGGCACTGGGAATTTAGCTAAGTAGTCCAAGCACAACGCTGGAAGCATCTGCTGGTTCCTGCTATGGAAAGGGCCAGAATGAAGCTGCTGTTTCAGAGCTCCAGGGAGAGTTTTACCTTCTACAGTCTACACTGAAAGCAGAGCACCTCAGCTTCTTCCCACAGCACAGGTAGGGCTTTGGGGAGCAGTTCTGCCTTCTGAACTAGGTGAGATTCTTTGTAGGCAGTGAGTCTTGCCCAACTAACGCTCGGGATTACATGCTCCCCCTGACCAGCAGCATCACAGAAATTAATCTCTGGCAAATTCTCAGCACAACTTTGGAAGGGATTCAAAGTCAGGAGAGGGCTCAGCAGCTCAGCAGCTGGCCGAAGCTCTGAGCACTATTTCAGAAAGCTGACGAGGAACCTCCTGTGCAACACATGAAAGCTGATCCCGAAATGCAGATGATGCCTCCCTTAGCTCATCCTGGAGAACGATACCTCCGGTGCAAACCCCGGAGCTGAAACCCCTTCCTGAGCAAAACCTCAGCCCCAACAGCTGAACCTGGAAAAGTTATCCCTGTAAGGAATTCCAGCTTAGACACTGGGACTGCAGAGCATGAGGCGGAGGGAAAAGGGACTCCGGAGCGATGCCACTCACCGAGATCGCGTTGCGTGGGTTCTCCTTTCCCACTTGCCCCCTACTGAGGAGGCGAGACGAGGCTGAGCATGGCACCCTGTGAGGGTGGGCTGCAGGGTCACCAGCACAGGGCCTTGCCTGTCGCTGTCTCCATGCAATCCAGCTCTCCCACCCCAAGGCTCTGCAGGGACCGCCTGCCCCCCCCCCTCCCCAGGTCTCGCAAGGAGCAGCAACGAGCCGAGGGCATCGCTGGGCTCAATTCTGCATTATCAAACTTCCTTGGCTCTTTCTGTTGGAAACTTTGACCATGCTCTGCTTGGCTGGAAAAGATGACTGCAGCAAACCCAAATTAGGAATAAATTATACAACAACTTTACATTTTTTCTTACAAAGGGGAAAAAATAAAGCCCCGTGTGGCAAGAGCTGCAAAAGCAGCTCCTTCCAGTGCCCTCCCAGCAAGGCCATGGGCTTCACTAATGTATTTTGGGGACACACACACACACACCCCAAACGCAGTTAACAACGAGAAGTCCCAGGTTGGGAATTGCTTTTCCACTGGGCCCTGAGTTGTCTCTCACCCCCTCCACACACACTTCCTAACTGCAGAATGCACCGAGACAAGCAGCAATATCAAACCCAAACATTCCAGAGTTGCATCTTTGTGGCCGGTCCCTGACATCTGTGCATCTCTTTTCACAATGGAGCAGCTCCTCCTGACACCACCACCACCAACCCCCCCCCCGCCCACCCCCCTGCAGCCTGCTCCTGCAGGGACTGTTGCATTCCCACAGCATACTTGCAACACGGAATTCTCCACCTCCCCTCCTGCAGGACACAAGGCAGAACCACTCCAGGCTAATCACAGAGACGTTCAAGTTGGAAAAGACCTCTAAGACCATCCCAGCCCCAACCAGCAACTCAACACCCACCATGCCCACAAAACCACGTCCCCCGAGCGCCACGGGGGCAGGTTTCTGTTCGAAAAGCAAAGATCAAACCTGGCCAGAAAATAAAAGCAAGGCAGCAACCTACATAAAGTATTAATCCTTGTGTCCCCCTGCCCAGAAACTCCTCTCTCCAACCCCAGCCCAAGTGCTAAATAAAGCAGATCCTCCGCATGCGACCTGCTCTCCAAACCTCACTGCTGCCTCAGACCAAAAGTTACCAAATATTTAAAGGGTAGGGGTGGGGAGTTAAGGGGGAGGGGGAGGGGAGGGGGGGGGTTAGAAATCAGTGGAAAATGATCTCAGCCCTGGCACAGGAACAATACTTCCCCATGGAAACATAGGTATATATTTAATTCCTGGTAACTCCACTCAAGTTTCACCTTTCATCTGCTGCATGGACTTCTCCAAAAAGTTTTTTTGTTTGTTTGTTCGGTGAGGTTTGGGGCTTATTTTTGTTGGTTTGTTTGTTTGTTTTGCACGTGTTAACAAGCTGCAACCCCACATGCAACCCTGCTTGCATGCATGCACATGCAACATGCACGGCAGCTGCAGCCCCGTGCATGCAGCTGCTGCTCCTGAGCTGCCCTGATTGTGCAAAAAAAAAAAACCACCCAAACCCCCAAAGAATTAAAAAAAGCAGGAAAAAGAATAATTTAAAATTAAATATTAATAATAATAAAGAAAAGGTTTCAGCGAGCCCAGCGAAAGAATTCCAGCAACGTCAATGCACAGCTGAAGTGCCAGCCCTGCCTGCCGGGAGCTCTGTATGTGTATGTGTGTGTGTGTGTGTGTGTGTGGTGTGTGTGCGCCTGCAGAGCCGCACAACCAAACAGGAAATGCAACTGCAGCCGCTCAACGCCTCAAACTTCACCCCTGCAGCTGCATCATCCCCCACACTGCATGCATGCAACTTTCGGACATGCATGCACGGCTGGCTGCAGAATTGCCCCCGAAGAGAAGCAGGAGCCTTACCTCTGGCCTGAGACATTGTCCCCTTGGCTTTGGTGGGGGAGGGGAGCACAAAAGACTTTGCCTTGCCTCTCCTCTGGAGCTTAGTTTTGCAACAAAGATGCAAACTGCAAGCGCTCAAATCCTCCTGCAGCGGGGAGTTGTCCTGACTCGCTGCAGCAGCTCTCCTTGCAGCGGGGTGCAGCTGGGGGGGTGGGGGGGGGGGGTTAAGGGGGTGAGGGGAGCGGCCCTGCAATTGCACACGCTGCAGGGCAGCTTGCAGGGCGGGGGGTTGTCCTCCCCCCGCTCCGCTCTGCAATGGTGGGGAAGGCTCCTGCTGCACCTACATGATGGGCCAGGGCTGGCAGCGGAGAGCTCCAAACTTGGAGCTGGGGGGGGGGGGGGAGGAGAGCAGGGCGCAGGCGCGGGGCCGACGGCAGCCGCGGGGCCGACTGGGGGATGGAGTCCGGCGGCTGCCTGCAGGGGGCGGTGCCGCCTGCGCGCCCGCGGAGCCTGCGCGGGGAGAGGGACGGCGGAGGGGCAGGCTGCGTGGGGAGAGGGGAGATCCCGCAGGTCCTACGCGGGGAGAGGGGAGATCCCGCAGGACCTGCGCAGGGAGAGGGGAGATCCCGCAGGACCTGCGCGGAGGCGGTGCGAGGAAAGGGGAGGTCCCGCAGGTCTTGCGCGGAGGCTGTGCGGGGAAAGGGATCGCGCGGGGGCACTGCGGGGATAGGGCAGGTCCCGCCGAACCTGCGCGGAGGCTGTGCGGGGAAAGGGGAGGTCCCGCCGAACCTGCGCGGAGGCTGTGCGGGGAAAGGGGAGGTCCCGCAGGACGTGCGCGGAGGCTGTGCGGGGAAAGGAGAGAGCACGCTGAGGTTACGCTGGGAAGGCAGCAACTGCAGCGGAGCCCGTGGAGACTGCGTGGGGAAAGGAGAGCTTGCGCGGAGGCTGCGTGGAATAAAAGATGCATCGCAGAGCTTGAGCGAAGGCTGCGTGGAATGTGGGGTGCACCCGCGGAGCTTGCGCGGGGGCTCTTTGGAATGAGGGCTGCGCCCGCGGAGCTCGCAAGGCGGTGAGGGGTGCGCAAGTTGCGCGCGGGGGCGCACGAATGGCATGCTGTCGGCGAGAGCGGTGCCCGCCTTGCTTTCGGGGTGACCCATGGAGGTCGCAGGGTGAGTGCTGGGTCCCCGTTTCATTCCCCAAGCTGCTTTGGCTGGGAGGGAGCAAGGAGCTTGCCTGTGTCCTGGCTGTGTGCTGCGCAGGTCCCGGGCGCCCACGGTGCGGGAGCTGGTGCAGGATGTTCTCCTGTGACGCCGGGTGCAGGGGGCAGCCACCCGCTGCCGACAGCACCCACTGGGATCCATACCTTCTTTTGGGACTAAGAAAGGCTCCGGGTCTTGGGCAGCCCCTGGAAGGAGCATGGTGGGATGGCTACGGCTGGGGCGAGGGAGCCATTTCCTGCCATAGCATCAGTCAGGGTTGGAAGGGACCACAAGGAGCAGCCAGCTCCAAACCCCCTGCCATGCCCAGGGACGCCCTACCCTAGAGCATGCTGGCTGCCCACAGCCTCAGCCAGCCTGGCCTCAAACACCTCCAGCCATGGGGCCTCAACCCCCTCCCTGGGCAACCCATTCCAGCCTCTCACCACTCTCCTGCTCAGCAACTTCCTCCTCACCTCCAGCCTGACTCTCCCCACCTCCAGCTTTGCTCCATTCCCCCCAGTCCTCTCAGTCCCCGATATCCCCAGCTTTTTTGGAGGCTCCCTTCAGATCCTGAAAGGCCACAATAAGTCCTGTCACCTGGGAGAAGAGGCTGATGCCCACATGGTGCCAGCCTCTTCTCTGGGAGTTGTAGAGAGTCAGAAGGTCTCCCCTCAGCCTCCTTTTCTCTGGGCTAAACAACCCCAGGTCCTTCCAGCCACTTCTCAAGACTTTTCACCAGCTTTGTTGTTGTTCTTTGAACATTCCTCAGCACCTCAATGTCCTGCTTGGAGTGAGGAGCCCAAAACTGAACGCAGCATTTGTCGTGCAGCTTCACCAGGGGCAGATACAGGGAGCACAATCACTTCCCTGCTCCTGCTGGCTACACTAATTGCTGGCACAGACCAGGATGTGGTTGGGCTTCTTGAGCACAGCTGCCTCATCTTCAGCCAGCTGTTGACCAGTGCCACCCCCAGCTTCTTTTCCACTGGGCAGCTTTCTGGCAACTCCTCCCCAAGCCTGGAGCATCCATGGGGTTGTTGTGACCAGAATACAGCACCTGACACTTGGCCACACTGAACCTAATCCCACTGACCTCTGCCCATTGATCCAGCTTATTCTGGATCCTTCCCAGCCAAAACCATTCTAGCATTCTGTGGTTAAAATGTCTGTGTGGGTCTTGTACCTGAGCAGTGCTTAAGCTTTCAGATGTCTTTGTGCACAGAAATGTATCACCCAGACCTCAGCATGGTGTGGGTTGGAAGGGACCTCTGGAGATGATCCAGTCCAACTCCCCTGGTAAAGCAGGGGCACCCCCAGCAGCTTGCTCAGCATCACAATGTCACAGAATCATAGAATGCCAGGTTGGAAGGGACCTTAAGGATCATTTGGTCCAGCCTTTATGCCCAGGCAGGTTTGGAATCTTTCCAGAGAGGGAGACTCCACAACCTCTCTGGGCAGCCTGCTCCAGAACTCCAGCACCTTCAGAAGCTGTTTGACTTGAAATGATAGGTGACAGGATGGCAAAACCAGAAATCCAGTGAAGGTTGTGATGGTCAAGACCAGAGGAGCTTGAGGGTTGCCCTCATTGCTGTGCCAAAGATGTGCAGGGCAGTGTGAGGAGGACACAGCCAGGAACGGCCAAGGGCAGCACAAGAGGCACTGAGGACAAGCTGGAGCAAAGGAGGTGCCATGGGAACAGGAGAGAAACTCCAGCAGCCTCCAGTGTGAGTGTGCTGGAGCCTGGAGCAGGCTGCCCAGAGAGGTTGTGGAGTCCCCTGCTCTGGCTGTGTTCCTGTGTGCCCTGCCCTGGATGCCCCTGCTCTGGCAGGGGGTTGGACTGGATGACCTCTGGAGGTCCCTCCCAGCCCCTAACGTTCTGTGGTTCTCTGGGTGTGTGGTTCCATCATGCCCAGAACAGCAGTTTGCTTTTTCCCATGGAGGATGGAGTCCTTGCTCTCTACACGCAGCATCAGGCATGACTCCTGCTGGATCCCAGGTGCTCCCTGTTTGCCCTCGTTGCACACACCAGCAGCTACAGCCCAGGGAAAAAACCCTGTGTCATGCTGCTGGCACCCAGCAGGCAGCACGATGCCAGTTTTAATTGGGTTTTGATCTTTTCCCTCTTTCTTCTCCCCGGAGGCATGCAAGGATCTGGGCTGCCGCTGCCTTCCTTGGAATTAGGACACCCTTGTTCAGCACCCTGGTAGTGCTGAGAGGAGTTTTCTGCCAGGCTTAACGGGTCTAGGCTGATCCTGGGGCCTGCAGAGGCTTGTCCCTCCTGTGCTGCACCACAGCTCGTGTGCCGAGGGTTGGAGGCTGTGTGAAGTTCAGCTGGTGGGCGAGTCTCAGCAGGACCAGGCAGTGTGTCTGGGGAGACGGGCACATGGCAAGCTGGGGGCTGTCCTGGGGGGGCTGGTGCCTTTGCTGGCCCCTGAGGGATCATAGAATCACAGATGGGTTTAGGTGGAAGGGACCTTTACAGGTCCTGATCCAACTCCCTTCCTGCACTCAGCAGGGAACACCTTCAACTAGAGCAGGCTGTTCGGAGCACCAACCAACCTGACCTGCAGTGCTTTCAGGGATGGAGCAGCAGCCACCTCTGCCACCTCTCACCTTGGCCAGTGTCTCACCACCCTCAGAGGAAATAACTCCTTCCTAACTTCTAATCCAGTCACTTTGTGTCACTAAGTAGTGCCATGCCACATGCATCCTTGTGCAATGGCTCTGTAGGAACTCAGGTTATGAATGCCTGGGGAGAGAGGAGCTCAGAGGGACTTCTTTACTGTGAGGGTGGCAGAGCACTGGAGCAGGCTGCCCAGAGAGCTTCTGCAGTCTCCTCTGGAGACTTTCAGAACCCAGCTGGATGCAATCCCGTGCAGCCCACTCCAGCTGAACCTGCCTTATCAGAGATGCTGGACTCAATGAATCACTAAATCACAGAGGCCCAGTTGGAAGTGGCTCTAAGGATCATCTGGTCCCATCTTTTTAGGTAACAGTACACTGCCAAGCTGAGTCTTCAAACTGTTGGATGCAAGAGAATCCACTGCTTCCCCTGGGAGATGATTCCAACCTCTCACCGTTCTCATGGGGAAACGTTTTCTTCTGGAATCCAATGGGAATCTCCCCAGCAGTAACTTAGCCCCATCACCTCTTGTCTTTTCCATGGAACTCCTTGTAAAAGGGCAGTCTCCATCCTCCTGGTAACGACCCTTTGTGTATTGGTCCATTGTGATAAGGTCTCCCCTAAGCCTTCTCAAACCCAGCTCTCTCTTAGCCTTCCTTCATATGATCTGCACCAGTACAGGTTGGGAGGAGAGCAGCCCTGTGGAAGAGACGTGGGAGTGCTGGTGGATAACAAGTTATTCACAGGACAGCAGTGTGCCCTGGGGGCCAAGAAGGTCAATGGCATCCTGGAGTGTCTTAGAAATGGTGTGTCCAGCAGATCAAGGGAGGTTATTCTTCCCCTCTGCTCTGCTCTGGTGAGACCTCATCTTGAGTACTGTATTCAGTTTTGGGCTCCCCAGTTTAGGAGGGACAGGGATCTAGTGGAGAGGATCCAGTGGGGGGCTATGAGGATGATTAGGGGCCTGGAGCACTGCATGATGAGGAGAGGCTGAGGGAGCTGGGGGTGTGCAGCCTGCAGAAGAGGAGGCTCAGGGCAGACCTCATTGCTGTCTGCAACTCCCTGAAGGGAGGCTGTAGCCAGGTGGGGTTGGTCTCTTCTGCCAGGCACCCAGCCACAGAAGAAGGGGACACAGTCTCAAGTTGTGCCAGGGCAGGTCTAGGCTGGATGTTGTTAGGAAGTTGTTGTCAGAGAGAGTGATTGGCATTGGAATGGGCTGCCCAGGGAGGTGGTGGAGTCACCATCCCTGGCTGTGTTGAAGCAAAGCCTGGATGAGTCACTTAGTGCCATGGTCTGGTTGCTTGGCTAGGGCTGGGTGCTAGGTTGGCCTGGCTGAGCTGGGAGGTCTCTTCCAACCTGCATGATCCTGTGATTCTATGATTCTCAAGGGGGGCACTTTCTCCAAGTTGCCCTTTCTCATCCTTGCAGGACTATTCCCTGTGTTTATATACTTCAGTTTCCTCACATCTCGATGGGGAGGGATCTGTTCTTCCCTGAAGGTCCTGTAGCTATTGTTCTGACACTGCTGTGTGTTTTGGATGACAACCCAGTGCAGGGACAGACACAAGTCCCCGTACCTGGGAAGTGAGATCTTTCCAAAAGCAATATGCTTTGTAAATGAGGAAACAGAGCAGAGCAAGAGGAGTTTGGTGAGCCAGCTTCCATGGAGCAGGAGATGGGACAGTCTGCAGCAGGACCTCTGCAGAAGACCCCAGTGGCTCTTTTGGTATCCTTCAGTTCTGGTTCATGGTTTTGTTGGAGTTTGCTGCTTCCAGCCATTGCCTCCCTTCATGAGAATGGGAGCTGTGAAGAGGGAAGGATACTGTGGAGTGAGTGTAGCAAGGCTTGGCTTGGTCTGTCCTGTGAGAGGGTGTAATGATGGCTTCTAGAAACAACAGGTAAGAAATTCATGTTTTGTGGTGTGATCCTATCCCTTGGGCAGCATCCTGTGAATGCTGCCATCATTTTTCAGCTGAGGTAGCAGTCAGCCCCCACAGAGAAGCAGAGACTGCACATGGACATGCAGACAACAGCCATTTCCCTGATGCTCTCGAGGCTCTGTGGCCTCACAGTGCCAAGCTGAAGATGAAAACTGGTAGGAATAAGCCCAGAGAAGACTTTGCCTGCTGGGGGACAGGCAGACAAGGCTCTGGGCTCTTCGCTTCAGGAGATGAATAGAGGTTTCCAAAGCAAGAAGGACCAAGCTGCAGAAATGGGATGCCTGGGGAAGGAGCTTGAAGAAAAGCCAAAACAAACAGTGGGTGCAGATGCTGGGGAGGAGAATACAGCTTGGAGAGAGAGGAGGTGAGAAACAATGAACACGAGGCAGTGCTGGGAGCAGACACCATCTGCTCTTCAGCGGCCTGAATGGTGCCAGGCAATATCCTGCATTCCTTTGTTCCCCAGTTTAAAGGGAATTGCAGGTTGCCAGCGTTTTAAAAGCCAGACACAATCCCTGAGAGTTCAGCTAGGGCTTACCTTTTGTCTGAGTTTCCTCCATCTCCTTCTCCTCAAGTGCTTTCCCCTGCAGTCCTTAGTTCCTAGCACGTTTCTCCACCCTGAATCTCAAGTAGGAGGCTACAAAGCCCAGGAGGACCTTGCAGTTGGCAGAAGTTAAACAGCCCTGCCTTGGTGCACCCAGGGTGAGATGGTTGGTAAGGTCTCTCTTTGGGACTTCAGCTGGGGGGTGCAGAGGGGATGCAACGACCCCAGAAGTGCAGGCAGCTCATAAATGGGAGCTTGAGCTCGTGGCTGAGATTTATTTGCTAGCAGAGTCCAGTAAATAAAAACTACTTTCAACTTAGTAACCTAAGTAATAGTAAGGTCTGAGACCTGTAAAGCTGGCTAGATAATAATAATGGCTTCAGCATGCTCTTCAGGAGAGGTGAGGGTGATGCTGGTGTCATAGAATCATAGAATCAACCAGGTTGGAAGAGACCTCCAAGCTCAGACAGTCCAACCTAGCACCCAGCCCTTTCCAATCAGCTAAACCATGGCACTAAGTGCCTCATGCAGGCTTTGCTTGGGTGTCTGTATCACAGAAGCACAGACTTAACCAGGTTGGAAAAGACCTCTGAGATCCTGAAGTCCAACCTATCACCTAACCCTTCTAATTAACTAGACCATGGCACTAAGTGCCTCATCCAGCCTCCCCTTAAGCACCTCCAGGGATGGTGATTCCACCACCTCACTGGGCAGCCTAAAGAAGAGGGACAGAGATGGAGGTGAAGAGCCATGGTGTGCAGGAGCCAGGCAAGGTTCATTTTTTGATATGAACTTAAAGCACAAATGACCTAAAGCAGCCTCAGACCTCTGGAAATCATAGAACTATTTCTGTTGGAAAAGACTTCTAAGATCATCAACTGCAGTGATCTTCAACCTGAGACCACCAAGGGGACACAGTCTCAAGTTGTGCCAGGGGAGGTCTAGGCTTGGTGTTAGGAGGAAGTTGTTGTCAGAGAGAGTGATTGGCATTGGAATGGGCTGCCCAGGGTGGTGGTGGAGTCACCATCCCTGGAGGTGTTGCAGCCAAGCCTGTCTGGGGCACTTAGTGCCATGGTCTGGTTACTTGGCCAGGGCTGGGTGCTAGGTTGGACTGGATGAGCTTGGAGGTTTCTTCCAACCTTATTGATTCTATGATTCTGTGATTTAATCAATGTTTATGAATATGTGAGGGCTGGAGGTCAGAAGGGGGGGACAGGCTCTGCTTACTGCTTCCTGAGATAGGACAAGGAGCAATGGATGGAAGCTGCAGCACAACACAAGGGGGAACTTCTTTGCTGTAAGGGTCCCAGAGCACTGGCACAGGCTGCCCAGAGAGGTTGTGGAGTCTCCTTCTCTGGATCCTTCCAAGGCCTGTCTGGATGTGTTGCTGTGTGACCTGAGCTAGATTGTGTGGTCCTGCTGTGGCAGGGGGGTTGGACACAATGATCTCTTTGGGTCACTTCCAACTTCTGGCATCCTCTGATCCTGTGATCTCCAGAGGTCCCTTCCAGCCTGTACCATTAAGTGATACTTGGTTGATTCTATGATTCTATGGCCATGACACCACACCCTGAAATGCAGTGTTCACTTGGAGAGGCTGGGGGAAGAACTATTCTGCCACGGTCTGGTTGACTGGATAGGGCTGGCTGCTAGGTTGGACTGGATGAGCTTGGAGGTCTCTTCCAACCTGGGTGATTCTATGATTCTATGATTCTATTTTCCATTCCACATCCCTCCTTCTGAGACTTGCAGTTGTGCTCTTAGTGATGATTTTGCCTCTTGTGAAAAAAGCTTGAACTCTTACCCAGGTGCATTTTCCGTGGTCACCTTTTTGCTGTGCAGAAGCTGACCCTGCCCTGTGTGCAGAAAGCCCCCATCAGAGGCCCTGTTTCTCCATCACATAGGTCAGGACTGGCATGTTGTGGGTGCTTCTTCCTTGCTGGTGTGGGGGGTTAATGCTGCAAATATTGTTTGCATTTTTGTTGCTTGGATTTCCTCCCATCCCTGCTCCGTGCCTGTGAGTTTCCTCCCATCCCTGCTCCATCTGTATATGTATGTAGTAGGTTCTTTGTTTACTTGGGTGAAACTAATGGACCAAAATGCATCCTTCAGGCATTTTGTGAGCACTTAGTTCAGCCTCCACTCCAGCCCTTTTGTGCTGTGCTGGGTTTGCAGTGCTGGCTCTGGATCCTTCCCCTCCCCTGTGTATATCCCCAGCTTGACACTGTGCCACAGGCTGTGTGCTCATGGCCCTGTGACTACTCAGCTCTGCTGGGGTGAGTGAGTGGTTAAATAGCTTTTAGAGTCATATTCATCACCTTGAGTCTCTGTGGTGGTTAAGATCTGCAGGTCACTCACCAGGCAGTTTGAGTTGGCTTCATTCCAAGAACAGGAACAGCAAAGCAAATCCAGACTGATCTAAATGCTGCCCATCCACCAATGCCTGAGCCCTTGCACAAGGCTGAGGAAAGCACCATGTGCACTGCACCAGCAGCTGAGAGAGCATTTCAAGTCATGGAATCATTTAGGTTGGAAAAGACCTTTGAGATCACTGAAGGACTTGTAGAGCCATAGAATGGGTTGGGTTGGAAGGGATCTTAAAGATCAGCTAGTTCCAACCCCCTGCCGTGGGTAGGGACATCTCCTAGAAGGTCAGGTTGCTCAAAGCCCCATCCAAGCTGGCCTTGAACACCTGCAGGGAGAGAGCATCCACAGCCTCCCTGGGCAGCCTGTGCCAGTGTCTCACCACCCTCAGTGTGGGTCATTTAGATGTGGTGCTTAGGGTTATGGTTTAAGGACAATCTTGCAGAGTAGGGTTCTAGATTGGACTTGATGGTCCTGAGGGGCTTTGCCAACCCTGATGGTTCTGTGATTCACTGTAAAGAATTTCAATGTCCACTAATTTAGAATAGAATGGAATAGAATAGAATCAACCAGGTTGAAGGAAACCTCCAAGATCATCCAGGCCAACCTAGCACCCAGCCCTAGCCAAGCAATCAGATCATGGCACTAAGTGCCTCAGCCAGGCTGTGCTTCAACACCTCCAGGCACGGCGACTCCACCACCTCCCTGGGCAGCCCATTCCAATGCCAATCACTCTCTCTGACAACAACTTCCTCCTAACATCCAGCCTAGACCTGCCCTGGCACAATTTGGGGCTGTGTCCCCTTCTTCTGTTGCTGCTTGCCTGGCAGAAGAGCCCAACCCAGCTGGCTACAGCCTCCCTTCAGGCAGCTGCAGTCAGCAATGAGGTCTGCCCTGAGCCTCCTCTTCTGCAGGCTGCACCCCCCCAGCTCCCTCAATAGACTCCTTCAATGTTCCTCTGAAATCAGGACCCTTTCAGCTACATTAAATAGACACCAGCCAGCTACCCTCTGTTTGGGAAGTGATTTTCCCTCTTGCCCAGGCAGGCAGAGGTGGGGGCAGGACCATCAGGAAGGAGCCAGAGCCACCAGCTGCTCATCACTGCTGGGTGACAGTGGCTGTGTTGCTGTGGGCTGGGTGTAGCTGGAGGCACAACCTTTGGCCCAGCAGATGGCAATCCCTGCCAGGCACCTGCCCCACATCCCATGCTTTTGTCTCACCTGGTGGCACTGCTCTGGACTTTGGACCTTGTTTCTCCCTGGTTTTCCCTGGCTCCTTCATTGCACTGTAATTGCCTTTTCTTTCCTCTCAGTGAAATGAGCTGCAGGCTTATCCAGTGAAGGGCTCAACCACAACTGGCTGATTGCTCTGGATCCCCCCTCAGTGCAGACCCTTGCCCAGAGATGCTCCTGCACAAGAGCTCTTGGCAGCAACAGGGCTCTGGCTCCTGTGCCAGGGTCCTGGGTTTTGCTGGGATCCAAGGGCTTATAGAATCAGGGAATGGGTTGGGTTGGAAGGGACCTCAAGGATCATCCAATTCCAACCTCCTGCCATAGGCAGGGACACCTCTCACTAGAACAGGTTGCTCAAGGCCTCATCCAGCCTGGCCTTGAACACCTCCAGGGAGGGAGCAGCCACAGCCTCCCTGGGCAACCTTTGCAGTGTCTCACCACCCTCACTGCAAACAACTTCTTCCTAACATCTACTTTGAATCTCTCCTCTGCCACTTTAAACCCATTCCCCCTTGTCCTGTCATTAGAAGACCTTGTCACTAGTCCCTCCCCAGCCTTCCTGTAGCCCCCTTCAGATACTGGAAGGCCACTCCAAGGTCTCCTCAAAGCCTTCTCTTCTCCAGGCTTCAGTGCCCTAACTCTCTCAGCCTGTCCTCAGAGCAGAACTGCTGCAGCCTTCTGAGCATCTTGGTGGCCTCCTCTGGACTGGCTCCAACACTTCCATGTCCCACTCAGCCAGTCCAACCTAGCACCCAGCCCTGCCCAAGCAACCAGACCATGGCACTGAGTGCCTCATCCAGGCTTTGCTTCAACACCTCCAGGCACAGCGACTCCACCACCTCCCTGGGCAGCCCATTCCAATGCCAATCACTCTCTCTGACAACAACTTCCATCCAGCCTAGACCTCCCCTGGCACAGCTTGTGACTGTGTCCCCTTGTTCTGTTGCTGCTTGCCTGGCAGAAGAGCCCAACCCCACCTGGCTACAGCCTCCCTTCAGGTAGTTGCAGACAGCAATGAGCTCTGCCCTGAGCCTCCTCTTCTGCAGGCTGCACACCCCCAGCTCCCTCAGCCTCCACTCATAAGGCTGTGCTCCAGGCCCCTCATCAGCTTCATTGCCCTTCTCTGGACACCTTCCAGTTAATTACTGGAATTGGTTTTCTTTGTGAACACATCTGAGGAGCCTGGGATGTAGTGTTTGAGTTTAACATCTTAACAAATTTGGGTGGCTTGGTGGAAGCATCAGCATCAGTAGGGTTTGGACACTGAGGATGAAGGTGGCTGTGAGCTCTGTGTTGCTTTGCATTGGACTTCACCTTTGATGGCAACAGCTGAATGTTTGGGTATGAATGGAAACATCAGCATCAGTGGGGTTTGGACACTGAGGATGAAGGTGGCTGTGAGCTCTGTGCTGCTTTGCATTGGACTCCAGCTCTGATGACAACAGCTGAATGGGTATGAATGCAATGCTATACCCTCTCCTGACCAGCTGGGATTTGCTGGGAGACCAGCTGAAAATTCCTGGTGTGAAGGATTCAAAGCAAAGAGAGGCCCAAATATTCAGGGCTAGAAGCTGCCACCAGCAGCAGCCAGGGAGAGGAAGGAGAAGGAGGAGGAACCCACTGCAGTAATATTCTCCAGCATGCTCAAACGAAGTTGAGCAACTCCAAAAGTGAGATTCTGAGAGAAGCAAGGCTAAATAAGGACAGGTAGTGGCCTCTGAAGGGATATTTTTGCTGGCCCAGCAGCAGGAAGCATAATTTTCTTGGGTATCTGGAGTGTGCTGTGATACAGACTTAGCCAGCAGTGCTTTCTAAAGTGGGAAATCATTTCTCATCCCCTCTAGAGCTAAATTCATTGGGAAGGGCCTGGAACACAAACCCTGTGAGGAGAGGCAAACAGGTCATTTCTCTAAGTGTGGAGTACATCTCTCTAAAGCCTGTTCTGTTGTCTTATAAACTACTGCCTTTGCTCTGGAGGGTGCTTATGGGCAAAGCTACCTGATTTCTGAGAGTGACTTTAACTCTTGGTGAGTCTTGACTGATTCACAGAATTATAGCATGAGTTGGAAGGGATCACAACAGTCATGCAGCTCCAACCCCCCTGCCATGCCCAGGGACACCCTACCCTAGAGCAGGCTGCACACAGCCTCAGCCAGCCTGGCCTCAAACACCTCCAGCCATGGGGCCTCAACCACCTCCCTGGGCAACCCATTCCAGCCTCTCACCACTCTCCTGCTCAACAACTTCCTCCTCATCTCCACTCTGACTCTCCCCACCTCCAGCTTTGCTCCATTGCCCCCAGTCCTGGCACTCCCTGAGAGCCTAAAAAGTCCCTCCCCAGATTTTTTGGAGGCTCCTTCAGATCCTGCAAGGCCACAAGAAGGTCACCTGGGAGCCTCCTCTTCTGCAGCCTGCACAGCCCCAACTCTTTCAGTCTGTGCTCACAGCAGAGCTGCTGCAGCCCTCTCAGCATCCTCCTGGCCCTGCTCTGGACACACTCCAGCATCTCCACATCCTTCTTGTAATAGAGGCTCCAGAACTGGATGCAGTGCTCCAGGTGGGGCCTCAGCAGACCAGAGTAGAGGAGGAGAATCACCTCCCTTGCCCTGCTGGCCACACTTCTCCTGCTGCAGCCCAGGCTCTGGTTGATTAACTACATCTGAAATATTCCAGACCACCCAGGTTTTTATTAACAGCTTTATTTTGTCTCCATCTAGATGAACCCACAGCAAGGTGTAGTGAGCTGGGGAGCAGCATCATTTTCTCTTGGCCCAGGCACCCCTGATGCTCCTAATGATGGAGTGATGCTGCCTCACAGCTGAACAGAACTCATCATAGTGAAAAAAAGACAAGAGCCACATCAGTGTGGTTTTGTTCTCCTTGCCTGTGCCCTGCTGAGGTGCTGGGCACTCAGGAAATGCTCTCTTGAAATAGAAGCAGGACACAATGAGGTTTTTCACCTGTAATTAGCTTCTGCCCAGCACAGTCTCTAATGACAGAAAGGAGCAGCTTTTCAGTGCAGCCCCTCAGCAGTGAAAAGGCAGCATGCTGGCATGAGGCAGAAAACCTGGTGCTTAACTTGAAGAGAACTGTGAGCTCAGAGGGCTTGGGGCCACCAGTTTGGATGCAAGAGGAGCTGTGTGTTGGCGAGGACAGCTGTGCCCTCTGCATGGGGAGGGTGTCTGTGGTTTAGAGTCACTGTCCCTGGAGGGTGTCCAAGAAAAGCCTGGATGAGGCATTTAGTGCCATGGTCTGGTTGACTGGCTAGGGCTGGGTGCTAGGTTGGACTGGATGAGCTTGGAGGTCTCTTCCAAACTGGTTGATTCTGTGATTCTGTGGTTCTATCAAATGCTGGTTGGTTGAGTATTTTTGCTGTTTCTACTTTTTGGAAAGTGTAGGTACAGCCTTAGATGCAGGAGGAAGAGTGTAGCAAGGGATCCCAGTGTAAGGAAGTTCTGGTTGCTCAATCTCCTTTAGAGTCCTTGTTCCAAGAGGGATGTGGAGATGCTGGAGTGTGCCCAGAGCAGAGCCAGGAGGATGCTGAGAGGGCTGCAGCAGCTCTGCTGTGAGCACAGACTGAAAGAGTTGGGGCTGTGCAGGCTGGAGCAGAGGAGGCTCCCAGGTGACCTTCTTGTGGCCTTGCAGGATCTGAAGGAGCCTCCAAAAAATCTGGGGAGGGACTTTTGAGGCTGTGAGGGAGTGCCAGAACTAGGGGGGAAAGGAGCAAAGCTGGAGGTGGGGAAAGTCAGGCTGGAGGTGAGGAGGAAGTTGTTGAGCAGGAGAGTGGTGAGAGGCTGGAATGGGTTGCCCAGGGAGGTGGTTGAGGCCCCATGGCTGGAGGTGTTTGAGGCCAGGCTGGCTGAGGCTGTGTGCAGCCTGCTCTAGGGTAGGGTGTCCCTGGGCATGGCAGGGGGCTTGGAACTGTCTGCTCCTTGTGGTTCCTTCCAACCCTGCCTGATTCTATGATCTAGGGTAGGGTGTCCCTGGGCATGGCAGGGGGGTTGGGACTGGCTGATGCTTGTGCTCCCTTCCAACCCTGACTGATTGTATGATTCTAACAGCAACATGCCTGAGGTCAGGAGAGCATCTGCAGCAAAGAAGGGCACAAAGCCTGAGCCAGCTGTTTACATGAGGGAAATGGATTTAACCAGACAGAAGAAATGACCAGGAGCAGGGCTTGAGTCAGTCAATAAGCAGATGAGAAATCCAAAGGAAGATGTAAAATCATTTGGTTCTCTCTGTGCTTGAATCTGAGCATTTCAGGGTCTCTGCACAGCTGTGATGAAAAGAGAAGCAGCCAAGGAGCAGCTGTTTACCTGAGGCTTCTGCATCACTGGTCAAAATCATTGCAGCATTGCTGTGCTGAGGGAGAAGGGCAGGCAGAGCAGGCGCACTCTCGCCAGCTGCTGCAGACAGCCACGGGGGACAGAAGGGTCACATCCACTGGAGTGACATTCTGGAGTAAATGGCTCTGTTATCTTGGTCACAGAGTCACAGCAACATCCAGGCTGGCAAAGCCCCTCAGGATCACCAAGTCCAACCTAGAACTCCACTCTACAAGATTCACCTTAAACCATTTCCCTAAGCACCACATCCAAACCACCCTTAAACACATCCAGGGTGGGTGACTCCACCACCTCCCTGGGCAGCTCATTCCAGTCCCTGGCAACTCTCTCCATGAAAAACTTTTTCCTAACATCTCATCTAAACCTCCCCAGCCTCAGCTTGAGGCCATTCCCCCTTCTTCTGTCTCAAATTACCTGTGAGAAGAGCCCATCAGCAGCCTCTTCACAATGTCCCTTCAGGTAGCTGTAGATAGCAATGAGATCTCTCCTCAGCCTCTTCTTTTTCACACTGACCATCCCCAGCTCCCTCAGTTGCTCCTCATAAAATTTATTCCCCAAGCCTTTCCCCAGCTTTGTTGCCCTCCTCTGGACCTGCTCCACCACCTCCACATCTCTCTTGCATTGCATTGCCCAAAACTGAGCACAACACTTGAGGTGTGGCCTCACCAGAGTCAAGTCCAAGGGGACAATCACCTCCCTGCTCCTGCTGGCCACAGCATTTTCAGTAGAAGCCAGGATGCCACTGGCCTTCTTGGCTGCCTGGGCACACTGCTGGCTAATACTCAGCTCCTGCCTATTTACAGTCCCCAGATCCCTTTTCACAACTGCCCCAAGCCTGTAGCATTTCTTGGGGTTGTTGTGACCCAAGTGCAGGACCTGCATTTGGCCTTGTTGAAACTTCATCCCATTAATACTAAACTTCATCTCCAGCCTGCCTAGGAAAGGCTGAGCAGAACCTCCTGTGTTTGATTGCAAGAAGTGGAGCCTGCTCTGATGTGGGCAAGGAATCACAGAATTGTTCTGGTTGGAAAAGATCTTTATGATCAGAGAATCACAACTTCTGCCAACTGGTGTGAAAGTCCCCAGCCCACATTGCCACATTGGAAACTGTTGGACTGGGACTGTCACATCACCCCACTGATCTTAGAGTCATAGAATCAACCAGGTTGGAAGAGACCTCCAAGATCATCCAGTCCAACCTAGCACCCAGCCCTAGCCAAGCAAACAGACCATGGCACTAAGTGCCCTATCCAGGCTTTGCTGCAACACCTCCAGGCACAGCAACTCCACCACCTCCCTGGGCAGCCCATTCCAATGCCAATCACTCTCTCTGACAACAACTTCCTAACAACATCCAGCCTAGACCTGCCCTGTCACAGCTTGAGACTGTGTCTCCTTCTTCTGTTGCTGCTTGCCTGGCAGAAGAGCCCAACCCCACCTGGCTACAGCCTCCCTTCAGGTAGTTGTAGCCAGCAATGAGCTCTGCCCTGAGCCTCCTCTTCTGCAGGCTGCACACCCCCAGCTCCCTCAGCCTCCACTCACAGGGCTGTGCTCCAGGCCCCTCCCCAGCCTCACTGCCCTTCTCTGAACACCTTCCAGCACCTCAACATCTCTCTTGAATTGAGGAGCCCAGAACTGGAAACAGCACTCAAGGTGTGGCCTGAGCAGTGCTGAGTCCAGGGGCAGAAGAACCTCCCTTGTCTGTACCTAGCAAACCTTTGTGCAGCCATCACACAGCTCGCCAGCATTTCCTGCTGCTGCCTGGGTGGAGTTGCTCAGATCTTCAGTTAAAGAGGTGAAATTGCTTTCTCTGTCTTTCAAGTTGCTTGCTCAGAAGTGTAAGTTGGACAGGTTTCTGGTGCCCGCTGCTTATACCCATCCCCACCTCAGATGCAGACTCCTTTTGGCCTCAAACAAATTACATCACCCTTGGCTTTTTGTGTCTGTAAGTGGAGATTATGTTTGAGGCACCTGAGTGTACAGGGCTGTTGTAAAAGTTAATTAGGTGGTGGTTTTGCTGCACTTTGAAGATGAAAAGCCTTGCACTGCTTCAAGTGATAATTACTCTCTGGAGGCTGTCCTCATTGTGTGTGCTGGGTTTGACTCTTGTACTGAGGATGCTGCCTGGTGGATCCCTGCCTGCAGCAGCAGCCAGTGCCATGGGGCTCTCAACCATCTGATAGCAAGGTCTGCTTTAGGTGCTGTGATCATCCCATATGGCACAGCCTGGTGTTCTGCAGCACCCCCACACAAAGCCTCTCCCATGCAGACCATTTGCTTTCCCTCTCTGTGGACTGTGCTGGTGTGGGGTAGCACTGGAGACCCCAAGCTGTGAAGGACAAGGTTTGATGGGAACAGAAATGTGAACCTGCTGTGCCAAAGTGCCCTAAACTGCAAGGACTCCAAACCCTTGCAGTTAGAAGATGAATAGGAGTAGTAAAAACTTCTGAAGCGTAAACAGAGACCACAACAAACATCAAAGTGACCAGAAGAACCCAGCCCCAGACAGGCTTCTGTTCTGCTTCATGCTGAATGGATGAAAAGAAGAAGTTTTGGGGGTTTTCTGTTGAAGCTGAAGTTATGTCATTGCATTTCCTCAGTGTTCATTAGGCAAGACTGAAGGGCATGATTTAATTAGAGCATTTTTATCTGATGCTCTTGTTTAAGGTGGAAACTAATGAAAGAAAGAAACTTTTTCAGTCAAAGCAAAACCTTCTGGTGGCTTTTTTTCTTCTTCTTCTAAAGATTGGGTAGGATTTCTTAATTTTCTGTGTGTCAGGTAGCTGAAGAAGCCTGCACCCACCAGTGTTGGGCTGCACCACTCTGAGCAATGCCTCATGGAAGCAGACTGCTTCCAAAAACCTCCTACCCAGAACCAGTCTCCTCAGAATCCTCCACCTGCCACCAAATCACAGAATCCCAGCAGAGTGGGGGTTGGAAAGAACCCCTGGAGACCATCTAGTCATAGAATCATAGAATCAACAGTCATAGAATCATAGAATCAACCAGGATGGAAGAGTCCAACCTGCCTGCTAAAGCAGAGCAGCTTGCCCAGGACCACAATGTCCCACTGGGTTTGGAATCTCTCCAGAGAAGGAGACACCACAATTCCTGTAGGCAGCCTGCTCCTGGGCTCCAACACAGGAGGGGTTTCCCTTATGTTAAGTGGAAAGCTTCCCTAGAACTTCTTACCCCAAACCTCACTGTGCTGCCCGTGGGGTTTCTGCTGCTCTGGGGCTGCAGCAAAAGGTGCCTATGCTTAACAAGGCTGCTGAGACCAAGGATGGGGCTTGAATCCTGGGTATTTCCAATCAGGGCTGTAAGGAAAGGTGGGAATGGGAATGCTTCTGTGTGACTGTGACATCTACTGCTGTAAACCATGCCTGCCACTACTGAGACCCTTTTCTCCTGTCTGGATGAGGACACAGTTTCCTAATCTCAGTTTTCCATGTGAAAACACTGAGTCCATGCTGCTGTGACAGAGCTGCTCCCCAGATCAGGACACAGACTCCCAATGCAGTTTTCCAGGTGAAAATGCTGCTGTGACAGAGCTGCTCCCCAGGTCAGGACACAGACTCCCAATGCAGTTTTCCAGGTGAAAATGCTGCTGTGACAGAGCTGCTCCCCAGGTCAGGACACAGACTCCCAATGCAGTTTTCCAGGTGAAAATGCTGCTGTGACAGAGCTGCTCCCCAGATCAGGACACAGACTCCCAATGCAGTTTTCCAGGTGAAAATGCTGCTGTGACAGAGCTGCTCCCCAGATCAGGACACAGACTCCCAATGCAGTTTTCCAGGTGAAAATGCTGCTGTGACAGAGCTGCTCCCCAGATCAGGACACAGACTCCCAATGCAGTTTTCCAGGTGAAAATGCTGCTGTGACAGAGCTGCTCCCCAGATCAGGACACAGACTCCCAATTCAGTTTTCCAGGTGAAAATGCTGCTGTGACAGAGCTGCTCCCCAGATCAGGACACAGACTCCCAGTTCAGTTTTCCAGGTGAAAATGCTGCTGTGACAGAGCTGCTCCCCAGATCAGGACACAGACTCCCAATGCAGTTTTCCAGGTGAAAATGCTGCTGTGACAGAGCTGCTCCCCAGGTCAGGACACAGACTCCCAATGCAGTTTTCCAGGTGAAAATGCTGCTGTGACAGAGCTGCTCCCCAGATCAGGACACAGACTCCCAATGCAGTTTTCCAGGTGAAAATGCTGCTGTGACAGAGCTGCTCCCCAGGTCAGGACACAGACTCCCAATGCAGTTTTCCAGGTGAAAATGCTGCTGTGACAGAGATGCTCCCCAGGTCAGGACACAGACTCCCAATGCAGTTTTCCAGGTGAAAATGCTGCTGTGACAGAGCTGCTCCCCAGATCAGGACACAGACTCCCAATGCAGTTTTCCAGGTGAAAATGCGGCTGTGACAGAGCTGCTCCCCAGATCAGGACACAGACTCCCAATGCAGTTTTCCAGGTGAAAATGCGGCTGTGACAGAGATGCTCCCCAGATCAGGACACAGACTCCCAATGCAGTTTTCCAGGTGAAAATGCTGCTGTGACAGAGCTGCTCCCCAGGTCAGGACACAGACTCCCAATGCAGTTTTCCAGGTGAAAATGCTGCTGTGACAGAGCTGCTCCCCAGATCAGGACACAGACTCCCAATGCAGTTTTCCAGGTGAAAATGCTGCTGTGACAGAGCTGCTCCCCAGATCAGGACACAGACTCCCAATGCAGTTTTCCAGGTGAAAATGCGGCTGTGACAGAGCTGCTCTCCAGCTGCTGCTCGTGCAGCTCCTCAAGGAGCACAAACCCAGCTCAGACCAGGGATTTCAAACCCTCCTCCACCGGCCCGCGGTGCTCCTCTACGAGCAGCCAAGCAGTCGCTCCTCCTCGGTGGAGCACAGGGAGCTGCAGGGTTTATCCCCAGGCATGTAGACAGGCAGCATCGCTGGCTGCTGGCAGGATTCCAGATGCTCAGTGGCACCCCTGGGGTTCGTTTTCAGCCCAGCAAGGCGCAGGAGGCGTTTAGGAAAACGAGCACGTCCGATTGCGCTCACGGAGACGGGAACGGGATCCTGGAGGGATGGATCGCATCCCACTTGTCAGCAAAAGGCTGCTCATGGGCTGAAGTGAAGGACCTGAGGATCACTGGCTGGAGGGAGGAGCATCCAGGCACCGTCCAGCCACCAAGGCTGGCACATGGAAATGATGGGAGTTGTGCATCTGTATTCAAGGCAGTGTTTTCAGTGCTCTGTATTACAGTACACTGTGTTTTGGGTGATGCAATACAGTGCTGGTGACCTTCTGGATGTGCGCCGGAGCCAGCGGTATGGGACGTATCAAGGTAGCTCCCACTCAACCATAAATCTCCAGGACGTATTTCCAACCTTTTCTCCTCCACAACTTGGCAAGGGCATGCTGGAGACGTAATGGGATGTGAGGTGGGGGGGTTGTCTCCAGGATGGTAGGGGTAGTACCCAGGGATGGGAAGTGTTGGCAGTGGTGAGGGTCTCCAGCACTGAAATACCTGGAAAGGGAGAGGTCTCCAGGAGGCTGTCTCTGGGCTGGAAGTTCCCCAGAACTAATCTAGTCCAAGGGATTAGAGGGGATGGCGGTGATGGGGTGTTCCCAGGACGCGAGGGGTCCCCACCATGGAGGATGTCCAGGTTGGAAGGGCGTCTTAGTGATGGGGAGTACCTTGAATAGGGGGGTGCTGGGGATGCGGCGTCTCCGGGATGTGAGAGGTTACTGGAATGGAGGGGATGGGAGGATGTGCCAGGGATGGGAGGATGTGCCAGGGATGGAAAGTCGCTGGGTAGGGGGAGGTCCCGGGGATGGGGTATCCTCGAGATGGAGTGGGGGCGTTTCTACTGAGGGCTTGTTCCCGGCACGATGGGGTCCCAGGGATGCAGAGTCGCTGGGATAGGGGAGCCCCGATGATGGGAAGATGCCGACGCGGCTGCCCCACCCGTGTCCCGCAGGGACGGGGGGGTTAGGGGGGTGTTTGTCCCGCCCCGCCCGGCTCCGTTTCGCTCCGCCCCGGGGCGGGGAGCGCTGCCGGTGCTGCCCTGCCCCTCGCCAGCCGTGGGCGGCTTACGCCGTGTGTCCCGCAGCACCGGAGCGGAGCTGGTGAGTAACGGGGGTGGGGGTTCGGTTCTCCCTCTGCGGGTGGAGGCAGGGACCAGGGACTAGGGGCGAGACTGCGGCGGCTGGACGGAGGAAAATGCTCCCCCCCCCGCCCCAAGTGCATAAAACGGGAAGGGGAAGAAAAAGGAGAGGAAGAGGAGGAGTTTTGCTGTACCTGGTGCTGCGCGTCATTGCTCCAGCGTGAATGCTTCGGCTTGCCTGGGGGTTTACGGGCGAGAGATGGTGAGGAGCCGACATTTGGAGGGGTTTCCGCGGGGAAAGGGGAGGAGTAGGAACGCCAAGGAGTGTCCCTCCACCGCCCGCAGTCAGGGACCTGCGAGCTCCCCGAGGAGCGGTAGGGATGCAGCGGGAGCGGTGGGGATGCTGCGGAAGCTGAAGTGGGAGCGCAGCGGGAGCGGCGTGGATGCTACGGGAGAGACTGGGGATGCATTGGGAGCTGAAGTGGGAGCGCAGCGGGAGCAGTGTGGATGCTACGGGAGAGACTGGGGATGCATTGGGAGCTGAAGTGGGAGCGCAGCGGGAGCGGTGTGGATGCTACGGGAGAGACTGGGGATGCATTGGGAGCTGAAGTGGGAACGCAGCGGGAGCGATGGGTATGCTGCGGGACGTGAGCTGGAAACCCATCGGGAGCGATTTGGGATGCCGCGGGAGCGATGGGCATGCTGCGGAGCTATTTGGGAGCGATGGGGATGCGCCGGGAGCTGAACTGGAAACAAAGTGGGAGCGATTCGGGATGCAGTGAGAGCGATTCGGAATGCAGTGAGAGTGATTTGGGATGCACTGGAAGCTGAACTGGGAACAGCCCGGCTATGGTCAGGTGCTGGTCGGTGTTACCTCGTTATCCTGCAGTTAAATACCGGAGAGTTAGAGAAACAGGCTGCAGCTGCTGGGCTTCTTGGGGCTGGTCAGCTAGAGACACGTCTGTATCCCTTGGGAGTCAGAGAGGGAACAAAATTCAGCCCATATTTAAAAATACATGGGTAAAGTGTTTAGCTTAAATAATTGAAGACCTGCAAAAAGTGCCTCAGAGTTTGTCTTCTCTCAGCAAGATCCATAATCTTGTTTTCTTACCCTTCTGCAAGTGTTGTTCACTGATAAGTTGGGTGTTTTTGTCCCCCTCAAACCACAGACCAGCTGAGGCTCATCCTCCCTGCCCCTTTTTGGGTAGTGGTTTTTTTTTAGCTTTGAAAACTGACCCCTCAAGACCATTGTCAGGCTGATGCCTGGGTAAGCAAGGCAGTAGAAATATGCCCAAGCATCATCAGATCTTTAGTTCCCCCCTTAAGAAGCACTAACATCTCCCATGTGGCCTTCGAGTTATAGATCCAAATCATTCCCTTGAGATTCCTTTGCTGGAGGTGCCCACACATAGCTGTGCTTCAGCCACTTCTGCCCCTACAGGGTCACAAGGAAGAGGTTAAACTTGGGACACACACACACACATATCTGGGGGTTAATTTTGTCCACTATTACTCCATTCAATGCCTTGGCAGCTTCCATTTCTGTTCACAACCCACATGCTCCTTTTCCTCCTTTGGAGGTTCTAGGTAAGGATTGTGTTGGTTGGGTTTTTTGGTGCCCCCACCCCATTTTTTTCTTTATCCAAGTGATGGTTCTTTGGTGTTCTTCGTTGTGTAATAGGCAGCTTCATTAGCTTATGTGGAGATGGCAGGTGGAAAATCAAGAAGCTAATTAACACCCTTCAAACGACCCCTCCTCCAACCTAGGTGAGGTACATTAACACATGGGGGTGTTGGAGTGTTACTGTTTTGTTGTTTGCTGGGGTTTTGGTTTTAATAACTGGATAAAAAATGATGATGACAGAAGCAGGAACTGGCATGAAGTGATTGGATCTGATGAAATCAGCTTTGCCATTTCCTGGCTGGAGAGCAGCCAGGAGGAAAGGGACCTGGGGGTACAGATAGAGAGTAGCTGAAGATGAGCCAGCAGTGTGCCCAGGTGGCCAAGAGAGCCAATGGCATCCTGGCCTGCATCAGGAGCAGTGTGGGCAGCAGGACAAGGGAGGTTATTCTCCCCCTATACTCAGCACTGCTCAGGCCACACCTTGAGTACTGTGTCCAGTTCTGGGCCCCTCAATTCAAGAGAGATGTTGAGGTGCTGGAGCATGTCCAGAGAAGGGCAACAAAGCTGGTGAGGGGCCTGGAGCACAAATCCTATGAGGAGAGGTTGAGGGAGCTGGGCCTGTTTAGCCTGGAGAAGAGGAGGCTCAGGGGTGATCTTATTACTGTCTACAACTACCTGAAGGGGCATTGTAGCCAGGTGGGGGGTGGCCTCTTCTCCCAGGTAACCAGCAATAGAACAAGGGGACACAGTCTCAGGTTGTGCCAGGGGAGGTCTAGGCTGGATATTAGGAAGAAGTTCTTCACAGAGAGAGTGATTGGCATTGGAATGGGCTGCCCAGGGGGGTGGTGGAGGCACCGTGCCTGAGGGTCTTCAAGAAAAGCCTGGCTGAGGCACTTAGTGCCATGGTCTGGTTGATTGGTTAGGGCTGGGTGCTAGGTTGGACTGACTGAGCTTGGAGGTCTCTTCCAACCTGGTTGATTCTATGAAAACAGAGAAGTGTGACTAAGGGAAGGGGTTGCTGCTTTATTGCAGTTGTGCAGCATTCAGCCAGCACCTTGGTGGAGCTGCTTCTCTTGTAACTGCTCCTGAAATCTGCTCCTGAAAGCAGAGAGAAGTCCAAGCAGTGCTGTGAGCATGTTTTTCTCTGACCTGTAAGCAGTAGCTGCTGCTCTGGGTTATTTTTAAAGCACTCTGCAGGCAGTTGGAAGCATTTCTTGTTTGAAAATATCCAGAGGAGTTCTTATGTGTTTTGTTTTGGTGTTGTTTTTTTTTTTTCCCTGCAAGAATTAGTCATTAGGTTGATGTTGAAGCATTTTGAGGGTTAGATGTTGAGGAGTTCTTTCAGTCAAAGCTTTGCTGTCTTGGGATTGGGATTTTTTTCTTTCATACCTGAAGATATTCAATGTCAGAAGCACTCCAGGAGCTGGGTGGGTTCCACCTCAACACGAGAGGGGAACTTCATTACTGTAAGGGTCCCAGAGCACTGGAACAGGCTCCCCAGAGAGGCTGTGGAGTCTCCTTCTCTGGAGACTTTCAAGGTTGGTCTGGATGCATTCCTCTGGGATCTATGCTAGATTGTGTGGTCCTGCTCTGGCAGGGGGGTTGGACTCGATGATCTCCTTTGGTCTCTTCCAACCCCTAATATCCTGTGATCCTGTGATCTCTTCCCCAGGCTTTGCTTCCAGCAATGCTGCAGCCATGTCCCACACAGCTCCATAGAATCAGTCAGGTTGTAAGGGACCACAAGGAGCAGCCAGTTCCAACCCCCCTGCCATGCCCAGGGACACCCTACCCTAAAGCAGGCTGCCCACAGCACCATCCAGCCTGGCCTTAAACACCTCCAGCCGTGGGGCCTCAACCATCTTGTGCTGCAGTGTGGCTTCTGCTCCACAAAGCACCCTGGCAGCCAGCAAAGGAAGTCCTGAGCAGCAGGTTGGGGTCCTTGAAGATGCCTCTTCCCTCCTGCAGCCACAGAAATGCAGGCTCCCAGAGAGCTCTTCCTACGTGCAGTTTGTGCCTTAGAAGTTCCCAACAGTTGAGCTCGTAGCAGCGGTGCTGACAGCTGAGCAGCCTCATGTGTTTCTTTAGTTAGATGATGTCTGCACTCCAAAAATAGGCTTCCATATAAAAACACAGCTGGGGAAGGAAGCTTGAGCCATGTGTTGTCTGACAGATAACAGAGGAAACAGGTCCTGCTTCAGAGCCTCTTGGAACCGCGCAGTCACCAAACCTCTTCTTGAGATAAGAGTCTGGAGCTGTGCAGCCTGGACTGGGGATAAATCTTAGAGTCTCTGCTTTGTTGTGGCTGAAACGTTGAGAAATGACTCAGTTGATCACTGGTGCCACGTGGGTGTTGCAGCAGCTGGGACATGAGTGGAGCAGTTGGAGAGCTGGAAGGGGCTGGTGATGGGCAGACCTGTGCCTGCTTCTCCTGCTGTCGCTGCCGGGCAGCTGGTGGTTGTGTTTCAGCTTGGCAGGTGAGGAGATGGAGAGAGCTGCAGATTGACTCCAAACCTTGGACAGCAAACCTGGAGGTAGAAACCTGGTGGTTCCCCAGCCTGCTGTGCGTCCCCAGGTATGTTCTGGTGGAAAACAGGATGTGGTCTGGAAGAACATTTTCTCTTTTTCTCTTCTTTTTCCTATTGATTTATTAATTTTTCCAGTAAGTTTCTGTCCAGCAGCCCCATGCTGTGCAGCTGGCCTAGGGAAAAGGTACCAGGGTAATGAAAAGGGGAAACAAGTCCTGATGGATCTGCTCCAGGATGGAAAAGGGTTACTCACAGTAAATTGAACAGTTTGCCTGGGGAGGGATGGATTTGTTTGCCGAAGCATCAGTCTGGCTGCCTGCCCTGAGCCCATGTGATGGACACTGCAATTGTGCTCTGAGGTGAATGCATTGGGTTTGTCATTTGGATGTAGCAAAATGATAAGTGAGCTCACCCAGAGCAGATCATGCCTTAGGGTGGCATCCAGAGGGCCTTTCCCAGACAGCTTCTCCTGTGCTGTTTGCTGAAAAGGAGTACTCGGAATTTGTTCCTGTAGTGGACATCCAGCATCTATATCCTATGTTCAGTTCTGGGCTCCTTGATTCAAGAGAGATGTTGAGGTGCTGGAAGGTGTCCAGAGAAGGGCAACAAGGCTGGGGAGGGGTCTGGAGCACAGCCCTGTGAGGAGAGGCTGAGGGAGCTGGGGGTGTGCAGCCTGCAGCAGAGGAGGCTCAGGGCAGAGCTCATTGCTGTCTGCAGCTACCTGAAGGGAGGCTGTAGCCAGGTGGGGTTGGGCTCTGCTGCCAGGCAAGCAGCAACAGAACAAGGGGACACAGTCTCAAGTTGTGCCAGGGCAGGTCTAGGGTGGATGTTGTTAGGAAATTGTTGTCAGAGAGAGTGATTGGCATTGGAATGGGCTGCCCAGGGAGGTGGTGGAGTTGCTGTGCCTGGAGGTGTTGAAGCCAAGCCTGTCTGAGGCACTTAGTGCCATGGTCTGGTTGACCTTCTAACTTGCTTGATTCTGTGATTCTATATTGGAAAGCATTTAATATATAAAAAGCTGAAAATGAGATTTATTTATATGAAAATATAAAAGAATGAGTGCTGGAGAGTGTCCAGAGCAGGGCCAGGAGGATGCTCAGAGGGCTGCAGCAGCTCTGCTGTGAGCACAGACTGAAAGAGTTGGGGCTGTTGAGTCTGGAGAAGAGAAGGCTCCCAGGTGACCTTCTTGTGGCCTTCCAGGATCTGAAGGGGGCTACAAAAAATCTGGGGAGGGACTTTTGAGGCTGTCAGGGAGTGACAGGAGTGGGGGGAATGGAGCAAAGCTGGAGGTGGGGAGAGTCAGGCTGGAGGTGAGGAGGAAGTTGCTGAGCATGAGAGTGGTGAGAGGCTGGAATGGGTTGCCCAGGGAGGTGGTTGAGGCCCCATGGCTGGAGGTGTTTGAGGCCAGGCTGGCTGAGGCTGTGTGCAGCCTGCTCTAGGGTAGGGTGTCCCTGGGCATGGCAGGGGGGTTGGAACGGAATGATCCTTGTGCTGCCTTCCATCCCTGACTGATTCTGTGGTTCAGTGTTGAATGCTACAGCTGCCTGCACTTTGCTTTTTAAATGGTTTTGTCATTTAATAAAAATTTGTGGTTTGTTGGTTTTTGTCTTTTTATCTCAGCCTGGAAAAATGGCACCAGCAGCTCCAAGAGAAGCAGGAGTATGGAGACAAACCAGAGCTCTCCTCTTCAAGAACTGCCTCATTAAGTGTAGGACTAAGAAAAGCAGTGTGCAGGTGAGTGGAGTGTTTGCTGCTGCCCTCCTGTCTGCAGCTGTTCTGCATTTTCCTGGCTTCTCAAACTGAGCTTTGCCCCCAACTTGGGAAGTTTCTGAAGTTTAGAATAGAATCGACCAGGTTGGAGGAGACCTCCAAGCTCATTCAGTCCAACCTAGCATCCAGCCCTATCCAGTCAACCAGACTATGGCACTAAGTGCCCCAGCCAGGCTTGGCTTCAACACCTCCAGGGACAGCAACTCCCTGGGCAGCCCATTCCAATGCCAATCACTCTGTCTGACCACAGCTTCCTCCTAAAATGCAGCCTTGACCTGCCCTGGCACAGCTTGAGACTGTGTCCCCTTCTTCTGTTGCTGCTTGCCTGGCAGCAGAGCCCAACCCCACCTGGCTACAGCCTCCCTTCAGGTAGCTGTAGACAGCAATGAGCTCTGCCCTGAGCCTCCTCTTCTGCAGGCTGCACCCCCCCAGCTCCCTCAGCCTCTCCTCACAGGGCTGTGCTCCAGGCCCCTCCCCAGCCTTGCTGCCCTTCTCTGGACACCTTCCAGCACCTCAACATCTCTCTTGAATTGAGGAGTCCAGAACTGGACACAGCACTCAAGGTTCGAAGTCTGCCCTGAATTTTGGGTTGAAAATCAGGGTTTTCAGAAGTTATTCTTTATTGGGTGTGGAAGATGTTGTCTAGAAAATGGTTTGAAAGTAGAACAGAGGAGATTCAATTGGACATTAGGAAGGAGCTCTTTAGTCTGAGGGTGGTGAGACACTGGAATGAATTGCCCAGGGAGATTGTTGATTCTTCATCACTGCACTGTTCAGACCAGGCTGGGTGAAGCTTTGAGCAACCTGGGCTAGTGGGACGTGTCCTTGCCTGTGGCAGAGGCTTTGAAACTGGATGATCTTCAAGATCCTTCCTACTCAAACAATTCAATGAAAGTTTCCTTGAATTAATATTGAAGGTTTGGTGCATTTTGAAAGCATTTCCACCCTTACCTAAGCAATGTGGCAGGGTGAGACTTCTCCAAATGAGTTTCCATCTTCTCTAGCCCCTTCACCCTGTGCATTGATGCTGTGTATAGCACTACAAGCTGAATTTTGAGGTAAAGAAGAGATGATGTAATGCTTGGCTAGGCAAGGCTAACCCAGTTCATGGTTTGTAGTTTTTGCTGCTACCCAAACAGCACAAAATTGATGACATTTAAAGCATGTGGAATTATCCCTTGATACCTTCAAATGGCTTCTTGGGCTACCAATGGATGCTGTTAAAATCCTGCTTCAGTGCCAGAGGAGGATTTGGCATGAAAATTACTGATGCATTAGCAGTGTTCAGGAACTTCACAGCCATTATCTTCAGGGTCCCTCCTTTAAGCTTCATGTGACTAAGATAAACATTCAGGAACTCACAGGCTTACAGGATGTCAGGGTTTGGAAGGGACCCAAAGATATCATTGAGTCCAACCCCCCTGCCACAGCAGGGCCAGACAATGTAGCTCAAGTCACACAGGAACACATCCAGACAGGCCTTGAAAGGCTCCAGAGAAGGAGACTCCACAACCTCTCTGGGGAGCCTGTGCCAGTGCTCTGGGACCCTTACAGCAAAGTTCCCCCTTGTGTTGAGCTGGAACCTCCTGTGCTGCAGCTTCCATCCATTGCTGCTTGTCCTATCCCAGGGAGCAGTGAGCAGAGCCTGCCCCACCTACTCCTGGGGTAACTGACATTGGAATGGGCCACCCAGGAAGGTGGTGGAGTCACTGTCCCTGGAGGTGTTCAGAAAAAGACTGGATGAGGCAATTAGTGCCATGGTCTAGTTGATTGGACAGGGCTGGACTGGCTGAGCTTGGAGGTCTCTTCCAACTTGGTTGATTCTATGATACACCCTGTTGCATGTTCTGGGACCCTTACAAGAAGGAAGTTTCCCCTTGTGTTGAGCTGGAACCTTCTGTGTTGCAGCTTCTATCCATTGCTGCTTGTCCTATCCCAGGGGGCAGTGAGCAGAGCCTGTCCCCCTGACTCCTGACCCCCAGCCCTCAGATAGTTATAAACATTGATTCAATCCCCTCTCAGTCTTCTCTTCTCCAGACTAAGCAGCCCCAGGTCCCTCAGCCTCTCTTCATCAGGCAGTGCTCCAGTCCCTTCATCACCCCCATAGCTCTCTGCTGGACCTTCTCCAGCAGATCCCTGCCCCTCTTCAACTGGGGAGCCCCAAACTGAACAGAGTACTCAAGCTGGGGCGGGGGGAGGTCTCTTCTTTCTACAGCTGCCCTTGGAAGCCTTCACATTTCTTTCTCTCTTCCCACAGGAGGTCCTTTTCCCACTCTTTTTCTTGTTTTGGCTCATTCTGATGAGCATGATGCATCCACACAGGAAGTATGATGAGGTGGACAACATCGACCTGGGCACTCTGGACACCTCCATGCTGGTGGACTTTGTCATTGGCTACACACCCCCAACGCACGCGGCACGAGAGATCATGAAGAAAGTGGCTTTTGATAACTTTGAAGATGGTATTGAGACCTTGAGCAGTTTGGCTTTTTCCCCTTGGTGCATCTCATGGTGTGGTTTGTGTGTGCAGAGGGAGCTGACAGCAAAAAGCAGTTCTTTTCCCTCGCAGCTAGAGAGCAGATTGTGAAGGGTCTGGGTTGTTTCGTTGCTTTGTTTGGTTGGCAAATCTTCTGGCACTGCCAGCTCCAAGTGGTTCCCGTTCTCTTACAGCCAACAAATGTTCTGTGGCTGCTGGGAAGGTTTGGGGAGAGCCCAAACCCATGCACAAAAAGCCCCTGAAGAGCTCTGGGGCTGATCAATACTTGTCCTGTTACACCCCAGGGCAAATGGAGGAGGTGATGCTGCCCTGCAGATATTCTAGGCTGCTTTTTTCCCCCTCCTCTTGTTACTATCAAACTAAGATTTGCTAATTTCCTCTTTAGGATGCTGATTCCCACTAACACTGTGTCACCTCTGCTTCTGGAAAGGATTTTTTTTCCTCTCTTTTAGGGTCTTTTTAAAGTCCTCTTCCTCCACCACTCGCACATCTAACGGGAATTTATCTGCCCAAAACCGCTCTGATGTATTTTTAGTTTGGTATCTTTGATTCCCTTCTATGCTTCAAAGGTACCACAGGAGACACAGCCCAGCCCAACATCTGCATTCTCCTTCAGTGTCCTTAGCTGCTTTCAGAAGAGGGTTTCCAAACAGCTTGCAGCCCATCTTCCTCCCATCAGTGGCAAAATGCTATGGGTTTCCATCTCTTCAGCCTTTGGCAGAGGTTAATCTGCCCTACTTGAAAAGTGCTGCTACTGAGAATCAACTCGGGAGTAGCCAGCAGAGGACTGGGGCACAAAAGCTGTTTCAGCAGCAAAAACTGAGGAGAAACAAGGAGAAGACCTGGGAGGTCTCCTTGAACTACTTCCCCTGCTGCTGAGCAACACTCCTGCAGGGGTGGGCTCAGGAAAATGCTTCACTAGGACAAAAGGGCAGCTCAGCCTCTTGGCAGCTCCTCTTCTCCATAGCCACCACTCGAGTCATAGACAGAGCTATATATACATATACACAGAACTACAAACCCAAATCCATCCTTAACCCTCACAGAAACATCCAGGTTGGCAAAGCCCCTCAGGATCACCAAGTCCAACCTAAACCATATCCCTGAGCACCACATCCCGACGACTCTTAAACCCAGTGCTCCTCTTGCCCAGGTTTTCACCCTGCTGTGCTGATCCCTGCATCAACATGGAACTCTCTCCCATCTTTTCCATCTTGCAGGCCTCATCACAGAGGAGTATTTGAGTGAGGAGGAGCTGCAAGAGGCCAGTGCTTTAAAAACCTCCAAGTTTGTGGGTGTTGTCTTCAAGGATGCCATGTCCTACCAGCTGAGGTTCCCCGATTCCGTTGTGATGTCTTCCATTTATACAGAGTCAAGAGGTAGGTGCCTGCTGTTGGGTGATCAACTGACCTGAGAAATCATCCCTGCTTTTCTTTGTTCATGGAATCATCGAATTACAGACTGGATTGGGTTGGGAGTGACCTTTAAAGGTCAGCTAGTCCAACCCTCCAGCAGTCAGCAGGGACAGCTTTGACTAGAGCAGGTTGCTCAGAGCCCCATCCAGCATGCCCCATCACTGGAACCATTCTAGGTTGTCTGCCAGCAATCTGCCCCACCTGGGCCAGTGTCTCAACACCCTCAATGTCAGGAATGTCTTCCTTCATATCCAGGTTAAATCTCCCTCTTTTCACTTCAAACCATCAGCCCTTGTCCTGTCACAACAGGCCCTGCTCAAAAGGCTGTCCCCATCTATCTGCTCAGCCCCTTTAAGTACTGAGAGATGATTCTGTGATCTGCTCAGCCCCTTTAAGTACTGAGAGATGATTCTGTGATCTGCTCAGCCCCTTTAAGTACTGAGAGATGATTCTGTGATCTGCTCAGCCCCTTTAAGTACTGAGAGATGATTCTGTGATCTGCTCAGCCCCTTTAAGTACTGAGAGATGTTGAGGTGCTGGAAGGTGTCCAGAGAAGGGCAATGAAGCTGGTGAGGGGCCTGGAGCAGAGCCCTGTGAGGAGAGGCTGAGGGAGCTGGGGGTGTGCAGCCTGCAGAAGAGGAGGCTCAGGGCAGAGCTCATTGCTGCCTGCAGCTACCTGAAGGGAGGCTGTAGGCAGGTGGGGTTGGTCTCTTCTGCCAGGCAAGCAGCAACAGAAGAAGGGGACACAGTCTCAAGTTGTGCCAGGGAAGGTGTAGGCTGGAAGTTAGGAGGAAGTTGTTGTCAGAGAGAGTGATTGGCATTGGAATGAGCTGCCCAGGGAGGTGGTGGAGTTGACATCCGTGGAGGTGCTCAAAGCCTGGCTGGGGCACTTAGTGCCATGGTCTGGTTGATTGACCAGGGCTGGGTGCTGAGTTGGACTGGAAGAGCTTAGAAGTCTCTTCCAACCTGCTTGATTCTATGAAAGGCTACCAGAAGGTGTCCTTAGAAGCTCTCCAGGCAGAAGACCCCCAGGTCTCTCAGTCTGTCCTCACAGCAGAAGGCTTCCAGCCTCTCTGGCCCTGCTGCAGCAGGTCCATACCCCTGCTGTGCTGACTCCAGAGCTGGCCCCAGCACTACAGGTGAGAGCGAAGCAGAGGGGCAGAGTCCTCTCCCTCCGCCTTCTCCCCACAGGAGCTGAGGATCAGCCCAAGACAGCTGGATGTGGGCTGATACTCTTGAGTCCTCCACAGGCTATTGTCTCTCCCTTTGTGCCCCAGCTTTATATTGACATTGAGGATTGCCTTGACCCAAGTGCAGCACTTAGCCTTGTTAAACCTCATGGGTCCGCAGCTTGTCCAGGTCTGATGCTTTTGGTTTGATTTTTGACCTGATGTTGCATATGTTGGTCTGTAGAAGTGGTTTCCACCATTGGTATGGGGTGGCCTCCAGCTAACCTTGCTTTATTCTGCAGCCAGTTGCTCCAACCTGCGGAAAGGCTGCGAGTCAGTGACCTACTGGAGCTCAGGGTTCACAGCTCTGCAAGCCTGCATCGATGCAGCAATTATACAGGTAAGCCTGCAAGCACAGCAGCCTCAAACCAGGCTCAGATCCCACTGGACTGCAACTGGTTTTGTGTTGTGGTCTGTTAATTATCATAGAATCAGGCAGGGTTGGAGGGCACCACAAGGAGCAGCCAGTTCCAAGCCCCCTGCCACGCCCAGGGACACCCTACCCTAGAGCAGGCTGCACACAGCCTCATCCAGACTGGCCTCAAACACCTCCAGCCATGGGGCCTCAACCACCTCCCTGGGCAACCCATTCCAGCCTCTCACCACTCTCATGCTCCACAACTTCCTCCTCACCTCCAGCCTGACTCTCCCCACCTCCAGCTTTTCTCCACTCCTCCCAGTCCTGTCACTCCCTGACAGCCTCAAAAGTCCCTCCCCAGATTTTTTGTAGCCCCCTTCAGATGCTGGAAGGCCACAAGAAGGTCACCTGGGAGCCTCCTCTTCTCCAGCCTGCACAGCCCCAACTCTTTCAGTCTGTGCTCACAGCAGAGCTGCTGCAGCCCTCTGAGCATCCTCCTGGCACTGTCAAAAAGGAGCCTGGATCTGGTGGGAAGGCAGAATATGCCCTGTGTGTTTTGCTGTGTTTTGGACAGAGTGTTCTTGTCCAGCTGAATAATGTGGGCATTTGTCTTCATTTGTATCTAAATGAGCCTGAACCATACATCACAGCAGTCATCAAGACATGAAGGCTTGACAGTGCTGGCCCCAAAATGTTATTCAAGATGCTGTCCCCAAAGTGGCTGCAGAAAATGCTGCTGTTTTCTTGGTCATACTTTATCATCAGTGCCCTTTTCCCTCTTCCCCTCCCACGATACTGCTCGTGGTGAGAGTGAACCTCATCTTTTCAGGGGATGTGGGACTGCAAAACAAACAAAAGATCTTCATTTTGTTTTCAGATCTTCTCCAGTTTGTGTGCTTTAGGGGTTAGATTTGGGTAGAGTTTAGATGGGGATTGCAAAAGAAACAACATCTTAGAATCGTAGAATCAGGCAGGGTTGGAAGGGACCACAAGGAGCAGCCAGTTCCAACCCCCCTGCCATGCCCAGGGACACCCTACCCTAGAGCAGGCTGCACACAGCCTCAGCCAGCCTGGCCTTAAACACCTCCAGCCATGGGGCCTCAACCACCTCCCTGGGCAACCCATTCCAGCCTCTCACCACTCTTATGCTCAACAACTTCCTCCTCACCTCCAGGCTGACTCTCCCCACCTCCAGCTTTGCTCCACTCCCCCCAGTTCTGGCACTCCCTGACAGCCTCAAAAGTCCCTCCCCAGCTTTTTTGTAGCCCACTCCAGATCCTGCAAGGCCACAAGAAGGTCACCTGGGAGCCTCCTCTTCTGCAGCCTGCATAGCCCCAACTCTTTCAGTCTGTGCTCACAGCAGAGCTGCTGCAGCCCTCTGAGCATCCTCCTGGCCCTGCTCTGGACACACTCCAGCTTCTCCACAGCCCTCTTGTCCCAGGGGCTCCAGAACTGGATGCAGTACTCCAGGTGGGGTCTCAGCAGGGTACAGTAGAGGGGGAAAATCCCCTCCCTGGCCCTGCTGGCCACACTTCTGCTGCTGCAGCCCAGGCTCTGCTTGGCTTTCTGGGCTGCAAGTGCACACAGCTGGCTCATGCTGAGCTTTTTGCCCAGCAGCACCCCCAGGACCCGCTCCTCAGGGCTGCTCTCCAGCCACTCACTGCCCAGCCTGGATTGGTACTTGGTATTGCCCCAACCCAGCTGCAGGGCCTTGCACTTGGTCTTGTTGGACCTCATGAGGTTGGCTTGTGCCCACCTCTCCAGCCTGTCCAGGTCCCTCTGGATGGCATCCCTGCCCTCCAGCCTGGCTGCTGCACCACTTCATTTTATTTTCAGATCTTCTCCAATTTCTGTGCTTTGAGGCTTAGATCTGGGGAGTGTTTAGGTGGAGATTGCAAAGCAAACAAAGCCTTCATTTTATTCTCAGATACTTTCCTTTTTTTGTGCTTTGGGGGTTAGATTTGGGGAGAGCTAGAAGGGGATTGAGGGTTAAAAACAAGCAAAAAAAAAATCTCCATTTTGTTTGCAGGGGTTCAGGGCTGCTCCCTTTGCAGGTGGTCAGAGCTGCTCCCTTTGCAGGTGGTCAGAGCTGCTCCCTTTGCAGGTGGTCAGAGCTGCTCCCTTTGCAGGTGGTCAGAGCTGCTCCCTTTGCAGGTGGTCAGAGCTGCTCCCTTTGCAGGTGGTCAGAGCTGCTCCCTTTGCAGGGGTTCAGAGCTGCTCCCTTTGCAGGGGTTCAGGGCTGCTCCCTTTGCAGGGGTTCAGAGCTGCTCCCTTTGCAGGGGTTCAGGGCTGCTCCCTTTGCAGGGGTTCAGAGCTGCTCCCTTTGCAGGTGGTCAGAGCTGCTCCCTTTGCAGGGGTTCAGAGCTGCTCCCTTTGCAGGGGTTCAGAGCTGCTCCCTTTGCAGGGGTTCAGAGCTGCTCCCTTTGCAGGGGTTCAGAGCTGCTCCCTTTGCAGGTGGTCAGGGCTGCTCCCTTTGCAGGTGGTCAGGGCTGCTCCCTTTGCAGGTGGTCAGGGCTGCTCCCTTTGCAGGGGTTCAGAGCTGCTCCCTTTGCAGGGGTTCAGGGCTGCTCCCTTTGCAGGGGTTCAGGGCTGCTCCCTTTGCAGGGGTTCAGGGCTGCTCCCTTTGCAGGGGTTCAGAGCTGCTCCCTTTGCAGGGGTTCAGAGCTGCTCCCTTTGCAGGGGTTCAGAGCTGCTCCCTTTGCAGGGGTTCAGAGCTGCTCCCTTTGCAGGGGTTCAGAGCTGCTCCCTTTGCAGGGGTTCAGAGCTGCTCCCTTTGCAGGGGTTCAGAGCTGCTCCCTTTGCAGGGGGTCAGAGCTGCTCCCTTTGCAGGTGGTCAGAGCTGCTCCCTTTGCAGGTGGTCAGAGCTGCTCCCTTTGCAGGTGGACAGAGCTGCTCCCTTTGCAGGTGGTCAGAGCTGCTCCCTTTGCAGGTGGTCAGAGCTGCTCCAATTTCTGTGCTTTTTGCACTTGGATTTGGGGACAGTAAAGTTTGGGACTCTCCACATCTCTCCTGAACGTAAACCAGACAGCACAGTGCTGGCCTGTGTGGCTTGGCTGAGATCACTGCTATGGGGTGGAATAGGGCTGTAAAATGAGGAATGGTGCAGGAATAACTCTGGATTCTCTTCTTTCCAGCTGAAGACTAATCAATCAGTTTGGGAACAACTGGAATTGACAAGAGCAGTGGTGATGGGAGAGGCTGCAGTGGTGGAAATCGATAACTTCCCTCGTGCCATCATTTTGATTTACCTCGTGATTGCTTTCTCACCTTTTGGGTACTATTTGGCAATTCACATCGTGGCAGAGAAGGAGAGGAAGTTAAAGGAGTTCTTAAAAGTACTGGGCCTGCATGACACTGCCTTCTGGTACGTGAGTGTGTGACATGACCTCTCCTTTAGAGAAGGAGCATGGCATATGTGAGCCAAATCACATCTTGTTTCCCTTCCAGAGGAGAGAGGAGATCAAGCAGTGTGTCAGTCACTGGCTGGCCAAAAGGAAGTGATGTGGTTTATTCTTGCAGCCCACTGAGCTACTCAGTGATTATGGCTTTGAGTAGTGTGAAATTAGCAGTGGGAAATGGTGTGTTCTGTAGCACTGTGGAGTTCTGGAATGCTGAGCAGCAGCTCAGGTTATGCTTTTCTCTATGCTATCTCTTAACCTTATGGAGTGCAGAGAGCCATGAAGATCATAGAATCAAGCAGGATGGAAGAGAGCTCCAAGCTCAGCCACTCCAACCTAGCACCCAGCCCTAGCCAAGCAACCAGACCATGGCACTAAGTGCCCCAGCCAGGCTTTGCCTGAACACCTTCAGCGAAAGCAACTCCACCACCTCCCTGGGCAGCCCATTCCAATGCCAATCACTCTCTCTGACAACAACTTCCTCCTAACATCCAGCCTAGACCTACCCTGGCATAGCTTGAGGCTGTGTCCCCTTGTTCTGTTTCTGCTTGCCTGGCAGAAGAGACTAACCCCACCTGGCTACAGCCTCCCTTCAGGGAGTTGTAGCCAGCAATGAGGTCTGCCCTGAGCCTCCTCTGCTGCAGGCTGCACACCCCCAGCTCCCTCAGCCTCTCCTCACAGGGCTCTGCTCCAGGCCTCTTACCAGCTTTGTTGCTGGTGATCAGATGATCAAAGGGCTGGAGCATCTCTGCTGTGAAGACAGGAGAGTTGGGGTTGTTCAGCCTGGAGTAGAAAAGGCTCCAGCATTTGGAGGGGGCCTAGAGGAGAACTGGAGAGGGATTTTTTACAAGGTTATGTGGTGACAGGATAGGCAATAATGACTTCAAACTTGAAGATGTTAGATTAGACGTTAGGAAGAAATTCCTCACCATGAGGGTGGTGAGGCACTGAAGCAGGTTGCCCAGACAAGTTGTGGAGACAGCCTGGGAAATACTCAAAGCCAGGCTGGATGGGGCCTTGAGTAACCTGGTCTAGTAGTAAGTGTCTCTGCCTATGGCAGTAGAACAATGGGACACAGTCTCAAGTTGTGCCGGGGTAGGTCTAGGCTGGATGTTAGGAGGAAGTTGTTGTCAGAGAGAGTGATTGGCATTGGAATGGGCTGCCCAGGGAGGTGGTGGAGTCACTGTGCCTGGAGGTGTTGAAGCCAAGCCTGGATGAGGCACTTAGTGCCATGGTCTGGTTGATTGGACAGGGCTGGGTGCTAGGTTGGACTGGCTGAGCTTGGAGGTCTCTTCCAACCTGGTTGATTCTAAGATCTGTAAGGTCCCTTCCAACTCAAATGGTTCTGTGGTAATACAACACACAACCCTTAGGCTCTCAAGGAGTGACAGGACTGGGGGGAATGGAGCAAAGCTGGAGGTGGGGAGAGTCAGCCTGAGGAGGAAGTTGTTGAGCATGAGAGTGGTGAGAGGCTGGAATGGGTTGCCCAGGGAGGTGGTTGAGGCCCCATGGCTGGAGGTGTTTGAGGCCAGGCTGGCTGAGGCTGTGTGCAGCCTGCTCTACGGTAGGGTGTCCCTGGGCATGGCAGGGGGTTTGGAACTGGCTGATCCTTATGGTCCTTTCCAACCCTGACTGATTCTATGATTCTAAGAAACATCCTCAATCCCATCTTCCAGTTCTAGAATGATTTTTCAGTCTGATTAACTGCAGACAGCCTTAAAACCAAACAAGTGAGATGCTCTGTGCAAACCTGATGCAGAGATACTCTGCATCCTCAGAGGATGCTGAGGGGAGGAACATTTGAACAAGTCAATCCCAGAGCAACCCTGCTGCCTTCATGCGTGTAAAGCCACACCAGGCTTTGAGGGATTCAAGGTGGTGCTGTGTGAGGTTGGGATGCAGTTTGCTTTTGAGTGGCTTTAAATGTTTTTGGCTGGCTGCCTGTTTACTGGCAGCTCCACAGGTCACCTGCATTCTCTCTTCAGAGCTTAGCAGCAGTTTCCCCCCCACATAATTAATTGTATGGCGCTCTGTAATTTCAGTGTGGCAGAGCAGCCTGAGCATCAGGGTTTGATTTGTTTCCTTACCAGGGTGGAAATTGTCCTCTGCAATATGACATGGTGATTTTTAATTCCACATGAGAGGACTGCACTGATTTCATTCATAGTGCTAGAGATAAAAGCAGCTTTAGCTTTCCCCTTCGTGCTTTAGCATCTTCCCGTGCTGCACCACAGCAGCCAGCTGGGATTGTCTGGGTTAGTTCTTTCTGGTTGCTTTTGGTTTCTTTCTTTCCTGGTAGTCATCTCACTGGATTTGTAGTAAGTCCTTGGTGCCAAATCTTTCTTGGTTGAGTTCCTTATTTATCTTGAGTACTGTGTTCAGTTTTGGGCTGCCCAGTTGAAGAGGGACAGGGATCTGCTAGAGAGAGTCCAGCAGAGGACTGTGAGGATGATGAGGGGACAGGAGCACTGCCTGAGGAGGAGAGGCTGAGGGACCTGGGGCTGCTTAGTCTGGAGAAGAGAAGACTGAGAGGGGATTTCATAAATCTCTGAGGGCTGGGGGTCAGGAGGGGGACAGGCTCTGCTCACTGCTCCCTGGGATAGGACAGGGAGCAGTGGATGGAAGTTGCAGCACAGGAGGTTCCAGCTCAACACAAGGGGCAACTTCTTTGCTGTAAGGGTCTCAGAGCACTGGCACAGGCTGTCCAGAGAGGTTGTGGAGTCTCCTTCCCTGGAGCCTTTCCAGGCCTGTCTGGATGTGTTCCTGTGTGACCTGAGCTAGATTGTGTGGTCCTGCTGTGGCAGGGAGGTTGGACTCAATGATCTCCTTGTGTCCCTTCCAACCCCTGACATCCTGTGAGCCTGTGATCCAGGTTGGATGTGGCTCTGGGCAACCGGATCTAGTGGAAAGTGTCCCTGCCTATGGCAGGGGGGTTGGAACTGGATGATCCTTGAGGTCCTTTCCAACCTTGATAGTTCTGTGATTTTGTGTCCACTGCCCCCACTTACCACTGCCACTGAGCATCTCTACTCTGGAGGCAATCATTTTGCTTTTCCCAGTGGGACGTGGGAACAATCTGCTGATGATGCTGCTGTGGTTGGTCATAGAATCACAGAATGGTTTAGGTTGGAAAGGACCTCAAAGCTCATCCAGTTCCAACATCCTGCCATAGGCAGGGACACCTCCCACTAGAACAGGTTGCTCAAGGCCTCATCCAGCCTGGCCTTGAACACTTCCAGTGAGGGAGCAGCCACAGCCTCCCTGGGCAACCTGTGCCAGTGTCTCACCACCCTCACTGGAAAGAACCCATTCTTAACATCTAGTTTCAATCTCCCCTCTGCCACTCTAAACCCATTCCTCCTCATCCTGTAATTACAAGACCTTGTAAACTGCCCCTCCCCAGCCTTCCTGTAGCCCCATTCAGATACTGGAAGGCCAATCCAAGGTCTCCTGGAAGCCTTCTCTTCTCCAGGCTGCAGAGCTCCAACTCTCTCAGCAGAGCTGCTGCAGCCCTCTCAGCATCTTGGTGGCCTCCTCTGGAGAGACTCCAACACTTCCATGTCCTGCTTGTGCTGGGGGCTCCAGAACTGCACACAGGACTCCAGGTGGGGTCTGAGGAGAGCAGAGCCAAGGGGCAGAATCCCCTCCCTTGCCCTGCTGCCCACACTGCTCTTGCTGCAGCCCAGCACAGGCTTGCTGTCTGGGCTGCACTCCCAATGCAGGCTCCTGTGGAGCTTCTCATCACCCCAGACCCCCAGGGCCTTTTCCTCAGGGCTGCTCTCAGCCATTCCCCACCCAACCTGGAGCTGTGCTTGGGATTGCCCCAGCCTGTATCTGTGGTTGGGACTGCAAGATCACCAAGTCCAACCATTCTTTAACTCTACTCCTACACCATGTCCCTCAGCACACCTCTGCCTGTTTCAAACACCTCCAGGGATGTGGATTTAAACCCCCTCCCTAGGAAGCCTGTGCCAGTGGTTGAGAACCCTTCTACTGCAGAACTTTCTTCTTCAACCTAAACCTCCCCTGGTGCAATTTGAAGCCACCTCATGTTATCACAGTATCACCAAGGTTGGAAGAGACCTCACAGATCATCAAGTCCAACCCTTTACCACAGAGCTCAAGGCCAGACCATGGCACCAAGTGTCACGTCCAATCCTGCCTTGAACAGCTCCAGGGACAGCGACTCCACCACCTCCCTGGGCAGCCCATTCCAGTGTCCAGTGAAGAACTTTCTCCTCACCTCCAGCCTAAATTTCCCCTGGCACAGCCTGAGGCTGTGTCCTCTTGTTCTGGTGCTGGCCACCTGAGAGAAGAGAGCAACCTCCTCCTGGCCACAACCACCCCTCAGGTAGTTGTAGACAGCAATAAGGTCACCCCTGAGCCTCCTCCTCTCCAGGCTGAACAATAGATAGAACAAAGGTGTTGTTCTATCACCTTTCACTGGTTGAGACCCACCTCACCTTGCTCAGCCTGGAGCTGTGCTTGGGATTGCACTCACCCAGGTGCAGGACCAGCTGTATCACTGGGGGTATTTTTTTTGCTACCTGTCCACAACCTGCCCTTGCTTCCCAAGGTCAGCATTGCTCACAGACTCCCAGCTCTCATTTTCAGAAAGAAAAGGATTTTCTTACCCATGCCCAGCTACTGGAATGACTAATGGATTAAATTTTAATCAGACTCCCTTTAATTATTGAAGCCTACTGCTCATTTCCCATCTCTGGGTTATAGCAGGGAATTAACTGTGCAAGTTACAAAACACTAAATAGTAAAAAAAGAAGAAACAAGGAGGAAAAAAAAACTCCAAACCCTCATGAATCATCTCATTGTGTGTCCTTCTGATGCTGTGGGTATTGATTTGTGTGCTCTAATGCTGACAACAATTACAGGGATGTTTACAAGAGCTCCTTTTACTTGGGGGCTCTGCGTTCTGTTGCCAGCTTGTCCCTTGGTGCTGCTGCCTCAAATATCACAGAGTGATGGTTTCAGGTATTTTTGTGTGTAAATAAGTGAGGGTAGGAATTCACTGACCACTTTCTGTTCTTTCCCACCCCTTTGTTTTTGCTTCTCTCTTAGGCTTTCTTGGGTGCTGCTCTACATGAGCCTGATTTTTGTCATGTCCATTCTCATGGCGGTGATCGCGACAGCCTCGTCCCTCTTCCCCCAGAGCAGTGCCTGTGTCATATTTCTCCTCTTCTTTCTCTATGGACTCTCTTCAGTAAGTATTCCTGCTCCTGTTGGCTTTGGCTTGCCCAGCCTGGATAGTTTTTGTTTTCACAGTATCAAGCAGGTTGGAAGAGATCTCCAAGCTCAGCCAGTGCAACCTATCAAGCAGGTTGGAAGAGACCTCCAAGCTCAGCCAGTCTAACCTAGCACCCAGCCAAGCAACCAGACCATGGCACTAAGTGCCCCAGCCAGGCTTGGCTTCTACACCTCCAGGGACAGCGACTCCACCACCTCCCTGGGCAGCCCATTCCAATGCCAATCACTCTCTCTGACAACAGCTTCCACCTAACATCCAGCCTATACTTCCCCTGGCACAATTTGAGACTGTGTTCCCTTGTTGTCTTGTGCTGGTTGCCTGGGATAGGAAACCAACCCCACCTGGCTGCAGCCTCCCTTCAGGTAGTTGTAGATAGCAGTGAGGTCACCCCTGAGCCTCTTCTTCTCCAATCCAATGAACCAGACCATGGCACTAAGTGCCCCATCCTGGCTTTGCTTCAACACCTCCAGGGATGGCCACTCCACCACCTCCCTGGGCAGACCATTCCAATGGCAAATCCATAGAAGGAGACCCCACCAGCTCTCTGGGCAGCCTGCTCCAGGGCTCCTGAACCCTCACAGCAAGTTTTCCTCATTCTCAGATGGATCCTCTGATTCTGTCCTGCTCAATATCTTTATTGATGATCTGGAGCAGGGGATTGAGTCCAGCATCAGTAAGTTTGCAGATGAAACCAAGCTAGGAGCAGCTGTGGAGCTGTTGGAGTGTGGGAGAGCCCTGCAGAGGGACCTGGCCAGGCTGGATGGGTGGGCAGAGGCCAAGGGGATTACGACAAGGCCAAGTGCAGGGTTCTACACTTTGGTCACAACAACCCCAAGCAGCTCTACAGGCTGGGGACAGAGTGGCTGAGAGCAGCCAGGCAGAGAGGGACCTGGGGGTGCTGGGAGAGAGTCGCTGCAGAGGAGGCAGCAGTGTGCCCAGGTGGGCAGCAGAGCCAATGGCATCCTGGGCTGGCTCAGGAGCAGTGTGGGCAGCAGGACAAGGGAGGTTCTTCTGCCCCTGTGCTCAGCACTGCTCAGGCCACACCTTGAGTGCTGTGTCCAGTTCTGGGTTCCTCAGTTCAAGAGAGATGTTGAGGTGCTGGAAGGTGTTTGGAGAAGGGCAGCAAGGCTGGGGAGGGGCCTGGAGCAGAGCCCTGTGTGGAGAGGCTGAGGGAGCTGGGGGTGTGCAGCCTGCAGCAGAGGAGGCTCAGGGCAGAGCTCATTGCTGTCTGCAGCTACCTGAAAGGAGGCTGTAGCCAGGTGGAGTTGGTCTCTTCTGCCAGGCAAGCAGCAGCACAAGAAGGGGACACAGTCTCAAGCTGTGCCAGGGGAGGTCTAGGTTGGTTGTTAGTAGGAAGTTGTTGTCAGAGAGAGTGATTGGCATTGGAATGGGCTGCCCAGGGAGGTGGTGGAGTCTCTATGCCTGGAGGTGTTGAAGCAAAGCCTGGCTGGGGCACTTAGTGCCATGGTCTGGTTGCTTGTCTAGGGGTGGGTGTTAGGTTGGGCTGGATGAGCTTGGAGATCTCTTCAGCCTGGGTGGTTCTATGACTCCTCTCTCTTTCGTCTGCCTCTAGGTGTTCTTTGCACTGATGCTGACACCCCTGTTTAAAAAGTCAAAGCACGTGGGTATAGTGGAGTTCTTGGCCACGCTGGCTTTTGGATTTGTGGGCCTGAATGTTGTCCTGCTGGAAGATTTCCCCAAGTCTTTCGCCTGGATCCTCAGCCCTTTGTGTCAGTGCAGCTTCTTGCTTGGCATCGCACAGGTAAATAACCTTCTGCTCCTCAGGTGTTTGCATCCTCATCCTCTTCCTGTGCCTTGCCGTGTTTTAAAGCAGGCCTTGATGTAGGTATTAAAGAAACAAATATTTTTAAGTATGTAATGTTGAAGATGGAGGTGGAGGGGGGAGAGGAAAGCCCTAATTTATTAGCTTCCATGGTAATGTGGCAGCAGGTAGGATGCAGTGCACCATCCAGCAGCTGGTAATTCCTTGTGCTCATTGCTTTGCTTTCAGACACTTCTGCTTTAGTGATTTTTCTTCTTCTTTTTTCTTTCCCCTTCCTCTTTTTAAGTTTTGCACCCTGATGGTGTGTAACATAGAATCAGTCAGGGTTGGAAGGTACCACAAGGAGCATGGAGTTCCAACCCCACTGCCAGGCCCAGGGACACCCTACCCTAGAGCAGGCTGCACACAGCCTCAGCCAGCCTGGCCTCAAACACCTCCAGCCATGGGGCCTCAACCACCTCCCTGGGCAACCCATTCCAGCCTCTCACCACTCTCCTGCTCAACAACTTCCTCCTCACCTCCAGCCTGACTCTCCCCACCTCCAGCTTTGTTCCATATCCCCCCACCCAATCCTGTCATCTGACACCCTCCAGCTGTCATCCTGACTACTGGTCTCTGTTGGCAGGTCATGCATCTAGAAGATTATGAAGATGGTGCAACGTTTTCAAGTCTAACTCGTGGTCCTTACCCACTCTTTATCTCTCTTATTTTGCTGGTCCTGGATAGCATATTTTATTTGCTCGTGGCTGTCTACCTTGATCAAGTTATCCCAGGTATGTTGAGGAGAAAAGTCGAACTGAACTGTGCTGGCATCACCCATTCCTGGAGTCCTGAGCCCCCAGGTTCCTTTGGTTGGTCTTCTGCCAGGCAAGCAGCAACAGAAGAAGGGGACACAGTCTCAAGCTGTGCCGGGGAGGTCTAGGCTGGATGTTGTTAGGAAGTTGTTGTCAGAGAGAGTGATTGGCATTGGAATGGGCTGCCCAGGGAGGTGGTGGAGTCTCTATGCCTGGAGGTGTTGAAGCAAAGCCTGGCTGGGGCACTTAGTGCCATGGTCTGGTTGCTTGGCCAGGGCTGGGTGCTAGGTTGGACTGGCTGAGCTTGGAGGTCTCTTCCAACCTGCTTGATTCTGTGATTTTGTGGAATCATAGAATCATTTTGGTTGGAAGAGACCCTTATGGTCATCAAGTCCAACCAGGTCACCAGTGACCCATGTCCCCCTCAGCACCACATCTGCACAGCTTTTAAATCCCTCCAGGGATGGGGAGGGATTGACTCCAGCCTTTCCTCCTGCTGCCTGTTGCAAAGCCTGCCCCGGTCACCGCTGAGCCACTGCCCTCAGCATTGCGTCTTCCACAGCTTTTAAATCCCTCCAGAGATGGGCACTCCTCCACTTCCCTGCTCAGCCTGGCACAATGCCTGACCACTTTCAGGACAGAAACTGTTCCTGCTATCCAATGCAATGCCTAATCCTCTTTTCCCCATGGCTCTGCAGGGGAGTTCGGGCTGCGCCGCACACCTTTCTTCTTTCTGAAGCCTTCCTTTTGGTCCAAGCACAGCAGGAACTACAAGGAGCTGTATGAGAGCAGCATCAATGGCAGCTTGAGTTTCAGTGAGATAGTGGAGCCTGTGCCTTCTGAATTTCAGGGGAAAGAAGCCATCAGGTATGATTCCTGCCCTACCCCACGTGCAGATGAGTGTATCACCTGTAGCATTTGAACCTGCTGTTTGAAACCCTCTCTTCGTTCTCCACTGGTTGGATTCAAATAGCATATGGTATGCATTGCAGAGCCCTCCACACACACACAGCTCTGACAGCCCCAGCACCAACGATGTGGATGCCCTCCAAGGATAAATCAGGGAGCTTAAGGAGAAGGGTTTGTGGATTGTGTTCCTTCAGCTGGAGCTGTCTCCAAACCAGCCGCTTTTCCGTTCCCTTGGTTTCACTGAGGCCACAAGAGGTGGTAAGCAGTTGCAGATGTTGCCACACCTACACATCTGGGAGGGTTTAGCTCTTTTTTTGAGGAGAAAAAGCTGAGGTCTAGGTTTGTGTGGAGGCTGTCATGTCCTCTTGTAGACCAGAGGTGAACTTAGTGTGGTGGTTTTCCCCAGTTGCTGTGTCTCAGAGGGTAAAACCAGACTGAAAAATAGATGTCTGTAACAAGTGGAGTCCCTCAGGGGTCAGTCCTGGCACCAGTCTTGTTCAACATCTTTGTGGGTGCCATGGACAGAGGCATTGAGTGCAGCCTCAGCAAGTTTGCTGACCACACCAAGCTGTGTGCTGCAGCAGCCAGGCTGGAGGGCAGGGATCCATCCAGAGGGAGCTGGGCAGGCTGTAGAGCTGGGCACAAGCCAACCTCAGGAGGTTCAAGCAAGGTCCTGCATCTCGGTCGAGGCAATGCCAAGCATAACTCCAGGCTGGGCAGTGAGTGTCTGGAGAGCAGCCTTGAGGAGAGGGACTTGGGGGTTCTGCTGGGCAAAAAGCTCAGCATGAGCCAGCAGTGTGCACTTGCAGCCCAGAAAGCCAAGCAGAGCCTGGGCTGCAGCAGCAGAAGTGTGGCCAGCAGGGCTAGGAAGGTGATTCTCCTCCTCTGCTGTGTTCTGCTGAGACCCCACCTGCAGTACTGCATCCAGCTCTGGAGCCCCTGGGACAAGAAGGATGTGGAGATGCTGGAGTGTGTCCAGAGCAGGGCCAGGAGGATGCTGAGAGGGCTGCAGCAGCTCTGCTGTGAGCACAGACTGAAAGAGTTGGGGCTGTGCAGGCTGCAGAAGAGGAGGCTCCCAGGTGACCTTCTCATTGCCTTGCAGGATCTGAATGGGCCCTCCAAAAAATCTGTGGAGGGACTTCGGAGGCTGTGAGGGAGTGAGAGGACTGGGGGGAATGGAGCAAAGCTGGAGGTGGGGAGATTCAGAGTGGAGGTGAGGAGGAAGTTGTTGAGCAGGAGAGTGGTGAGAGGCTGGAATGGGTTGCCCAGGGAGGTGGTTGAGGCCCCATGGCTGGAGGTGTTTGAGGCCAGGCTGGCTGAGGCTGTGTGCAGCCTGCTCTAGGGTAGGGTGTCCCTGGGCATGGCAGGGGGGTTGGAACTGGCTGCTCCTTGTGGTGCCTTCCAACCCTGTCTGATTCTATGTCCACACTCTCATCTTGCATGCTGCCTTTTGTGCCGCCTGTTGTCTTGCACCTGGACTGTCACAGCCTTTCAGTGTGTCTCAGATACCCTTTTCACTATCTCTTCAGCCCCCATTTCCATCATTTCCCAGTGTCACATCTTGATGTGAGCTGGGGAACTGTATCTTTATCTTCACTCCTCCTGGCTGCCCCCACTAGTCTCAAACAGCTTTTTGAGCTTAGGGACCAGAAGGAGTTTTGTTTTGTCCATGTCTCTGCCATAGGTTGAAGTGTCCACTTCTAATCCTGATGTTCACATGAGAACATTGTGGCCATTTTTGCACTGTTCATCCAATCCAGGGTCTTTCCATAGCATCTCTCCACCATTTTCTCTCTGTCTTGTTGTCTTCACACATCCAGGCTTTGTTTTCTTTCATACCCAATTCTCCTGCCTGCTATTCACACCTGTTGGCACTCTCCATCCTCATTGTCTGGCTGTCCAGGCTTTCAAAGTTCAGCTTTGGTGTGGTGCCTTCAGATAAACTGGTTGGGTTTGTTCATTTTGAAAAGAGTGGGGCTGGAAGGAAGATCTTTGTCTGCCTTGGAGGGAGATGCCTGCTTCCTCTTGCCTAATTTTGCCCAAGAGCTGTCAGTCATCACATATTTGAAGTCTGTGCTACTAACATCCCTACTCCTTGTCGTGCCTGTTGAGTCTTCTGTGGTATTGTGAAATGATCAGGGAGCAATTGTTCCCTTTGCTAGCTTGGGAAACCTTTAGTGCACTGTGAAAGAAACAAAGATTTGGAATGACTCAATCTGGCAGCATAGGAGATACCTTAAAAGGTAACCAGAATAGTCTGGACAAAGACTAAGTTCTGTGACAAGCTGCCTTGCCTCTCTAACTTAACCTCTATAGGTCTTAAATGTTTCTGGTGCCACTCCAGCGTGGTCATCTTGCTGTGCTGACTGCTGCTCGTTCAAAAATGACCTGTGAAGATCCTCCAGGAGTTGCTAAAATGCCATGTCTTCTTTCAGAATCAGCTGTGTTCAGAAAACGTTCAGGAAAAAGGGGGAAACTGTGGAGGCTCTCAGAAGTAAGAACATTTGAGCTCTTTAGCTGCTTGTCAGACGCAGTGGGGCAATAGCTGAGTTGTTGAGTGGGCTTTTTGTGTTTCACCTGGGGCTTCTTTTGGTTCCTTTGAGTGGGGTGGGGCCATAGAGCATGAATGCCAGTTGTGCTTGTGTGTGTCTTCTCTCACCACTTGGGCAGTAGCCTTGTTTAAAGTGGTGCCTCCAAAAGAGGAGTTCTTCCAGCACTAAAGATGTTGCTGACGTTGTTCCAGTCAGTCCTCCTCTGCTGATGTCATTAGAGATATGACCTAGCCTGTCCCATCTCCCTCACCTTTTCATCTCATCCCCATGTGTGGCTTTTACATGCAGCCACCCAGCAGTTGGTGCAGGAACTGTCCCAGCCCTGGGGCCCTGTGCCAGGCTGGGGCGTGGAGGTAAGGTGGCCACTCAAGCAGCGCACAAATGCATACCCCATATGTCAGTATTTGAATTGTCCTCTGTGGTAGGAGCTGGCTCTGGGGCCACAAGCTCATGGCTAACCTCTCCTCTTTCTCTTGCACCTGCCCTGGGGGCCAGATTTATCCTTTGACATCTATGAAGGGCAGATCACAGCTCTGCTGGGGCACAGCGGCACCGGGAAGACGACGCTGATGAACATCCTGTGTGGGCTGTGTCCTCCCACGGATGGTGAGCTTCTCTGCTGGCATTCTGGGGAGCAGCAAGAAGACTGTGGCCAGCAGGTCAAGAGAGGTTCCTCTCTCCCATCTATGCTCCCACATGTGGAGTACTGTGTCTGGTTTTAGGCTCTGCAATTCAAGAGGGAAAGGGAACTACTGGAGAATAAATCTCATGAGGAGGGACTTAGGGAGCTGGTGATGGTTGGTCTGAGGAAGAGGAGGCTGAGGGGAAACCTCATTGCTGTCTGCAGCTACCTGAAGGGACATTATAGGCAGGCTGGAGCTGATCTCACAAATAGCTGGAGCTCAGCTGCTGCTGGGCTCTTCTCACAGGTAATTGGAGACAGAACAAGGTGGGGATGGATTCAAGCTGTGGCTGGGGAAGTTTAGATTGGACATTAGGAGAATATTTTTCCTGGAGAGAGTGGTCAGGGACTGGAATGAGCTGCCCAGGGAGGTGGTGGAGTCACCCACCCTGGGTGTGTTTAAGGGTGGTTTGGATGTGGTGTTTGGGGATATGGTTGAAGGTGAATCTTGTAGAATAGGGTTCTAGGTTGGACTTGGTGATCCTGAGGGGCTTTGCCAACCTGCATGTTTCTGTGACTCTGTGAGAGTGTCCCAATAGGTGTTAAAAAGATGCTGAGGGGACTTACATCTCTCTTACAAGAAGAAGCTGAGGGAGCTGGGGCTGTTTAGCCTAGAGAAGAGCAGACTGAGGAGAGGATCTCAGTGCATGTAAGTGTCTAAAGGGTGGGGATGATGCGTATGGGGCTGGGCTCTTTTCAGTGCTGGTCAGTGGTAGGAGAGGGAGACATGGATCCAAACACAGGAGGTGGTCAGTGGTAGGAGGAGACATGAATCCAAACACAGGAGGTGGTCAGTGGTAGGAGAAGGAGACATGGATCCAAACACAGGAGGTGGTCAGTGATAGGAGGAGACATGGATCCAAACACAGGAGGTGGTCAGTGGTAGGAGAGGGAGACATGGATCCAAACACAGGAGGTGGTCAGTGGTAGGAGAAGGAGACATGGATGCAAACACAGGAGGTGGTCAGTGGTAGGAGAGGGAGACATGGATCCAAACACAGGAGGTGGTCAGTGGTAGGAGAAGGAGACATGGATCCAAACACAGGAGGTGGTCGGTGGTAGGAGAAGGAGACATGGATCCAAACACAGGAGGTGGTCGGTGGTAGGAGAAGGAGACATGGATCCAAACACAGGAGGTGGTCAGTGGTAGGAGAGGGAGACATGGATCCAAACACAGGAGGTGGTCAGTGATAGGAGAAGGAGACATGGATCCAAACACAGGAGGTGGTCAGTGGTAGGAGAAGGAGACATGGATCCAAACACAGGAGGTGGTCAGTGGTAGGAGAGGGAGACATGGATCCAAACACAGGAGGTGGTCAGTGATAGGAGAAGGAGACATGGATCCAAACACAGGAGGTGGTCAGTGGTAGGAGAAGGAGAGATGGATCCAAACACAGGAGGTGGTCAGTGATAGGAGAAGGAGACATGGATCCAAACACAGGAGGTGGTCAGTGGTAGGAGAAGGAGACATGGATCCAAACACAGGAGGTGGTCAGTGATAGGAGGAGACATGGATCCAAACACAGGAGGTGGTCAGTGATAGGAGAAGGAGACATGGATCCAAACACAGGAGGCTGTGCTTGAACTTAAGGAAAAACTTCTTTGCTGTGAGGATGCTGGAGCCCTGAACCAGACTGCCCAGAGATGTTGTGGAGCCTCCTTCTCTGGAGACTTTCAAAACCCACCTGGATGTGTTCTTCTGCAACCTGATCTGAGGGAACCTGCCTTAGTAGGGAAGTTGGAGTAGATGATCTCCAGAAGTCACTTCCAATTGTCACCATTCTGTGAGGCTTAGAGCACCCAGCTATGGAAAAGCAAAGCTGTTCTCCCTTAGACTTATTTAGGGACACATCACATTTTCTCTGGATCACAGCAACATGCAAGATTGGCAAAGCTCCTCAGGATCACCAACCTAGAACCCCACTCTGCAAGATTCACCTTAAACCATGTCCCCAAGTGTCACATCTAAATGACCCTTAAACATATCCAAGGTGGGTGACTCCACCACCTCCCTGGGCAGCTCATTCCAGTCCCTGACCACTCTCTCTGGGAAAAACTTTTTCTCAGTGTTCAATTCAAACCTCCCCATCTTCAGCTTGAAGCCATTCCCCCTTGTTCTGTCTTCAGTTCCCTGTGAGAAGAGCCCAGCAGCAGCCTCTCCACAATGTCCCTTCAAGTAGTTGTAGACAGGAATGAGCTCTCCCCTCAGCCTCCTCTTCCTCAAACTAATGTCGAATGGATAATATCTGACAGAGTTCACTTTAGACTCTTGTCTCTGTTACATAGAATCATGGAGTGTTAGGGGCTGGAAGGGACCTCCAAAGCTCATCCCACCCAGCCCCCCTGCCAGAGCAGCACCACCTAGAGCAGATCACACAGAAACACATCCAGGCAGGTTTGGAATATCTCCAGAGAGGGAGACTCCACAACCCCCCTGGGCAGCCTGTTCCAGTGCTCTGCCACCCTCACAGGGAAAAAATTCCTCCTCAGGTTCTCATGGAGCCTCCTATGCCTCAACTTCCCCCTCATTGCCCCTTGTCCTGTCACTAAGCATCAGCCAGCAGAGCCTGGCTCCATCCTTCTGGCACTCACCCTGCACATACTTACATGAATGAAGTCACCTCTTAGTCTCCTCTGCTCCAAGCCTCAGCTCCCTCAGGCTCTCATAAGGAAGTTGAACATCTTCCTTAATCACTTTTGTGTCTCTGCACTGGACTCTCTGACACACTGTGTTGTCTGACTGGGAGGAAAAAACAAACCAAACTCTCAGTGGATTGCTTCTGATTTGTCTTTTGCTGCTAGGTTTTGTCTCTGTCTACGGGCACAGAGTGTCTGAGATCGATGAGATGCTGGAGGTGCGGCAGATCGCGGGGGTGTGCCCCCAGGCCGACATACACTTCGATATCCTCACTGTGGAGGAGAACCTCTCCATCTTTGCTGCCATCAAAGGAATCCCTCAGAATGATCTGATACAAGAGGTGAGTCCCCTGGGCACAGGTATTGTGCCTACATTGGCTGAGAGAGTTGGGATTGTCCAGCTTGGAGTAGAGAAGGCTCTGAAGAGACCTTAAAGCAGCCATTCAGTAAGTTTGCAGATGACACCGAGCTAGGAGCAGGTGTTGGAGATGTTGGAGTGCAGGACAGCCCTGCAGAGGGACCTGGCCAGGCTGGATGGGTGGGCAGAGGCCAAGGAGATGAGGCTGAACAAGGCCAAGTGTAGACTTCTGCACTTTAGCCACAACAACCCCAAGCAGCACTACAGGCTGGGGACAGAGTGGCTGAGAGCAGCCAGGCAGAGAGGGACCTGGAGGTGCTGGGAGAGAGAAGCTGAAGGTGAGGCAGCAGTGTCCAGGTGGGCAGCAGAGCCAATGGCATCCTGGGCTGGCTCAGGAGCAGTGTGGGCAGCAGGACAAGGGAGGTTATTCTGGCCCTGTACTCAGCACTGCTCAGGCCACACTTTGAGTGCTGTGTCCAGTTCTGGGCTCCTCAATTCAAGAGAGATGTTGAGGTGCTGGAAGGTGTTTGGAGAAGGGCAGCAAGGCTGGTGAGGGGCCTGGAGCACAAACCCTGTGAGGAGAGGCTGAGGGAGCTGGGGGTGTGCAGCCTGCAGAAGAGGAGGCTCAGGGCAGAGCTCATTGCTGGCTACAACTCCCTGTAGGGAGGCTGTAGCCAGGTGGGGTTGGGCTCTTCTGCCAGGCAAGCAGCAACAGAAGAAGGAGACACAGTCTGAAGCTGTGCCAGGGGAGGTCTAGGCTGGATGTTGTTAGGAAGTCGTTGTCAGAGAGAGTGATTGGCATTGGAATGGGCTGCCCAGGGAGGTGCTTCAACACCTCCAGTCTCTGTGCCTGGAGGTGTTGAAGCAAAGGCTGGTTGAGGCACTTAGTGCCATGGTCTGGTTGTTTGGCTAGGGCTGGGTTCTAGGTTGGGCTGGCTGAGCTTGGAGCTCTCTTCCAACCTGCTTGATTCTATGAAATTGGAACCTAGACAGTTGTGGAGTCTCCAACTGTGAAGTGTTCAAAGCCAAGTTGGATGGAGCCTTGAGCAACCTGGGCTAGTGGGAGGTGTCCCTGCCCTTAGTGGGAGTTGGAACTCGATGCATAGAATCATGACCTTTAAGGTCCCTTCCGACTCAAACCATCCTCTGACCTGTTCTGGTGGGAGGTGTCCCTGCCTGTGGCAGGGGGTTGCAACTAGCTGGCCTTTAAGGTCCCTTCCAACCCAAACCATTCTGTGGTTCTGCACGTTGACTTCAACCTGTAGGGCACAATCTCTCTTAGGCTGCACAGGCATTTCCCTTGGGACAGTTGGCAGGGGAATAACTTTGCAGTGCAGGAGGCAAAGAGGCACAGACAGATATTTGCACAAGAAGAAACAGCTGCTTTCCCTGGGCAGCTAAACCATTTTCAATCGTAGAATCAACCAGGTTGGAAGAGACCTCCAAGATCATCCAGTCCAACCTAGCACCCAGCCCTATCCAATCAACCAGACCATGGCACTAAGTGCCTCCTCCAGGCTTCTCTTGAACACCTCCAGGGATGGTGACTCCACCACCTCCCTGGGCAGCCCATTCCAATGCCAATCACTCTCTCTGACAACAACTTCCTCCTAACATCCAGCCTAGACCTACCCCGGCACAACTTGAGACTGTGTCCCCTTCTTCTGTTGCTGGGTGCCTGGGAGAAGAGGCCACCCCCCACCTGGCTACAACCTCCCTTCAGGTAGTTGTAGACAGTAATAAGATCACCCCTGAGCCTCCTCTTCTCCAAGCTAAACAACTCCAGCTCCCTCAGCCTCTCCTCACAGGATTTGTGTTCCAGGCCCTTCACCAGCTTTGTTGCCCTTCTCTGGACATGTTCCAGCATCTCAACATCTCTCTTGAATTGAGGGGCCCAGAACTGGACACAGCACTCAAGGTGTGGCCTGAGCAGTGCTGAGCACAGGGGCAGAAGAACCTCCCTTGTCCTGCTGCCCACACTGCTCCTGAGCCAGCCCAGGATGCCATTGGCTCTCTTGGCCACCTGGGCACACTGCTGGTCATCTTCAGCCTACTATCTATCAGTACCCCCAGGTCCCTTTCCTCCTGGCTGCTCTCCATCCATTTGTGTTTTGAGCAGACACCTTTCAGCTTGCTGGAGCTGAAGGCCCTGCTGTGGCTGTAGAGGTTTGTTAGCAGAGCGCTTGGCTCGGAGTGCAGAGCGGCCGAGAAGGAGTTGATTTGGGTGTTAATTGTTAGTCATCAGTTAATTAAATGATGGCATTTCTTCCTCTTGGTGGTTTCCTTGAAGTGATCAGTGTGTTTCTTCTGTTTTCAAGGTGCAGAAAGTGTTGCTGGATTTGGATATGCAACCTATCAGAGACAACCAAGCTAAAAAGTTAAGCGGGGGGCAGAAGAGGAGGCTGTCGGTGGCAGTTGCTGTTCTTGGGAACCCAAAGGTGTGTGTGAAGGAGGTGGCCCTGGCTTGGTGGCCCTGGTACACCTAAGGGCTGATGTCTGGGGCTCTTTAGTGGGGAAAAGAGAGGACTGAGGTGAGATTGAGCATCCAAAGGGTGTGTGTCAAGAAGGGGTCAGTCTCTATTCAGTGGCATCCTGTGATAGGAAGAGGGGGAATGGACACGAACTGGAACTTGGGAGGTTTCTCCTCAACAGGAGGAGAAACTTCCTTACTGTGAGGGTAACAGAGCACTGGAAGAGGCTGCCCAGAATGGTGGTGGAGTCTCCATCTCTAGAGGCTTTTCATACCTGCCTGGATGCATTCCTGTGTTACCTGCTTTGACAGGGAGGGTGGACTCAGTGAGCTCTGGGAGGTCCCTTCCAAACCCTACCATTCTATGCTTCTTTTGTCACAACTAACTAATGCATCTAATAATGTCTGAGGTGCAGAAACTGTTGCTTTGAGCATCCCTTGCTCTTTGTTTCTCTGTGATTGTTTAAACCACAAACAATCTGAATGTTTATGCATGAGGATGCTAATGGCTTAGGTGGTGGCAGCAGCTCTGGGTTTGACTTCTTGGAGAGAATAAATAGCATGACAAGTTTGGAGTCGTTCCTGACAGGTAACATTTAGACCCCAACAATGAAACTGTCAAAGTTTTTCCTTGCAAAGCCATGCAGGCACTAGGAGCAGGCAGGGACAGAGCCAGAGAGCTCTTTTGTGTTGCAAGTCTGTAGCTTCTGGCCTGGAAGAATGGGGACTGCTTTTAGATCTGTATTTCCACATGAAGGAAGGCTGAAGTGACCTTCTTGTGGCCTTCCAGGATCTGAAGGGGGCCTCCAAAAAATGCTGAGGAGGGACTTTTTAGGCTGTGAGGGAGTGCCAGGACTGGGGGGAATGGAGCAAAGCTGGAGGTGGGGAGAGTCAGAGTGGAGGTGAGGAGGAAGTTGTTGAGTAGGAGAGTGGTGAGAGGCTGGAATGGGTTGCCCAGGGAGGTGATTGAGGCCCCATGGCTGGAGGTGTTTGAGGCCAGGCTGGCTGAGGCTGTGGGCAGCCTGCTCTAGGGTAGGGTGTCCCTGGGCATGGCAGGGGGGTTGGAATGGCTGCTCCTTGTGGTGCCTTCCAACCCTGCCTGATTCTATGATCCTTGTGGTCCCTTGCAACCCTGACTGACTCTGTGATGGTTGTGACAGTTCTCTGGGATGTTAAAAGCATCTATGTGTATTTAGCCATCCCTTACTCGAGGGAGAGCACCCACAGCTACAGGTGACTGCATCAGAAGCAGAATAAACCAGAGCTGTGGCACTAAGTGACTGTGTGACTTTGCCATCTGTCACAGCAGGAGATGGCTTTGGTTCAAAGCACAGCACAGCTTCGCTTGCTCGCTCTAGGATGCGTCCTGTGTGTCAGAGAGGATGAACTAGCAGGCTTCAAACACAGACTCCAGGGTCTGTTACATTAGGTGGGAGTTGCTGAGGTCAGTGCCTTGCCTGTGGCTTTGCAAACACTTGTTGGCTTTGCACCAAGGTTCTGCTGCTGGACGAGCCGACGGCGGGGATGGATCCGTGCTCCCGGCACATCGTCTGGAACCTCCTGAAGAACAGGAAGGCAAATCGAGTGACTGTGTTCAGTACCCACTTCATGGATGAGGCAGACATCCTGGCTGGTGAGTCCAGCCCTGACCCCCTGGGCACCAGCCCAGGGGCAGTCTGAGGCAGAGCAAAAAGTGAAGGACCTAGAGAATAAATCTTATGAGGGAGCTGGGGATGGTTGGTGTGAAAAAGAGGAGGCTGAGGGGAGACCTCACTGCTGTCTGCAGCTACCTGGAGGGACATTGTGGAGAGGCTGCTGCCTCTCACAGTTAGCTGGAGACAGAACAAGGGGGAATGATCTCAAGCTGAAGATGGGATGGTTTAGATTGGACATTGAGGAAAAGTTTTTCATGGAGAGAGTGGTCAGGAACTGGAATGAGCTGCCCAGGGAGGTGGTGGAGTCCCCAACCTTGGATGTGTTTAAGGGTCATTTGGATGTGGTGCTTAGGACTGTGGTTTAAGGTGAATCTTGTAGAACAGGATTCTAGATTGGACTTGGTGATCCTGATCTCAATCCAAGAGAGGTGTTGAGATACTGGAAGGTGTCCAGAGAAGGGTGACAAAGCTGGGGAGGGGCCTGGAGCAGAGCCCTGTGAGGAGAGGCTGAGGCAGCTGGGGGTGTGCAGCCTGCAGAAGAGGAGGCTCAGGGCAGAGCTCATTGCTGTCTGCAGCTACCTGAAGGGAGGCTGTAGCCAGGTGGGGTTGGGCTCTGCTGCCAGGCAACCAGCAACAGAAGAAGGGGACACAGTCTCAAGTTGTGGCAGGGGTGGTCTAGGCTGGATGTTGTTAGGAAGTTGTTGTCAGAGAGAGTGATTGGCATTGGAATGGGCTGCCCAGGGAGGTGGAGGAGTCCCTGTCCCTGGAGGTGTTGAAGCAAAGCCTGGCTGAGGCACTCAGTGCCATGGTCTGGTTGCTTGGCTAGGGCTGGGTGCTAGGTTGGGCTGGCTGAGCTTGGAGATCTCTTCCAACCTGCTTGATTCTATGATTCTATGAGGGGTTTTTCCTACCTGGGTGATTCTGTATGTGTTTTAAACTCTCTAATTTGAAATATTTCAGTGATTGAAACAGGTTGCCCCAGAACATTGTGGATGCTCCCTCCCTGGAGGCATTCAGGCCTGGGTTGGATGAGGCCTTGAGCAACCTGGGCTAGTGGGAGGTGTCCCTGCCCTTGGTGGGAGTTGGAACTCGATGACCATAGAATCATGACCTTTAAGGTCCCTTCCAACTCAAACCATCCTCTGACCTGTTCTGGTGGGAAGTGTCCCTGCCTATGGCAGGGGGTTGGAACTGGATGAGCTTTGAGGTCCCTTCCAACCTAAACCAGTCTGTGATTTTTGGAGGGCAGTTTTCTGAGTGAAAGGATCTCCTTGGTGTGTTTTTGTTTCATTTCCAGATCGTAAAGCTGTGATCTCTCAGGGGATGCTGAAGTGCCTTGGATCTTCTCTCTTTCTCAAGAGCAAGTGGGGAATCGGCTACCGCCTGAGGTATGCTCTCTGTGTCCTGCTCCCTGCCACCAGGGGGCTGCCTGTACTGCTCTCTGCTGAGATCTGTGAGGTAGCCCCCTCCCAAAAATCATCTTCCTGGCATCTTTACACTTCATGTTGGATGCTCTGCTGGCTGATTGCTCATAGATTAAGATGAGATACGAGGAAGAAGTTTTTTGTACTGGGGGTGGTGAGACACTGGCCCAGGTTGACCAGAGAGAGTGCTAGATGGGGATCCCTGCAACCATCCCAGGTCAGCTTATGTGGGGCTCTGAGCAACCTCTGTAGTTGCAGATGTCCTGCTGATCAGCTAGGGCCAGGGAAGTTCTCCTGCCCCTGTGCTGAGCCAGTGGGGCTGGGGAAGTCCTTCTGCCCCTGTGCTCTGATGGTTAGGCCACTCCTTGAGTGCTGTGTCCAGTTCTGGGCCCCTCAAGAAAGATGTTGAGGTGCCTGAACCTGTCCAGAGAAGGGCAACAAAGCTGGGGAGGGGCCTGGAGCACAGCCCTGTGAGGAGAGGCTGAGGGAGCTGGGGGTGTGCTGAGGGAGGAGAGGAGGCTCAGGGCAAAGCTCATTGCTGTCTACAGCTACCTGAAGGGAGGCTGGAGCCAGGTGGGGTTGGGCTCTTCTGCCAGGCAAGCAGCAACAGAAGAAGGGGACACAGTCTGAAGCTGTGCCAGGGGAGGTTTAGGCTGGATGTTAGGAGGAAACTGTTGTCAGAGAGAGTGATTGGCATTGGAATGGGCTGCCCAGGGAGGTGGTGGAGTCTCTGTCCCTGGAGATGCTCAAGACAATCCTGGCTGAGGCACTTAGTGCCATGGTCTGGTTGCTTGGCTAGGGCTGGGTGCTAGGTTGGAGTAGATGATCTTGGAGTTCTCTTCCAACCTGCTTGACTCTGATTCTGTTTAGTTAATTAGAAGGTTTAGGTTGGTAGTTCAGACTCGATGCTCTCAGAGCTCTTTTCCAACGCGGTTGATTCTGTGATTCAGTGGAGTGGGACTAGACAACACTGAAAGGTTCCTTCCAACCCAAACCATGGGGTGATGCTGTGCATCTGGGAGGAGAAAAGCAAGCTCTGACAACTGCCATTTTCTGCTGCCTGTGTGTCTCCTCAGCATGCACATCGATGCCTACTGCAACACGGAGGCCACCACCGCGCTGATAAGGCAGCACATCCCTGCGGCCAGCCTGATCCAGGAGAACGACGAGCAGCTGGTCTACACCCTGCCACTCAAGGACATGGACAAGTTTGCAGGTATTGATGTGTTGGCTGTGCTGCAGGGCTTGAATGACTGTGGAGAAGTCCACCAGGCGTGGCTGTCACCTGTAGTCACTGTCAAATGTGGTGCTTCTGCCTGGATGTGGCTTTGCAGATAGTCGTTCTCTGGCTGATGATCAGTCAGTGAGGTCTTGCTTGGACAAGCAAGGACCTCGTTGCCTCATCCAAGGAGGGGCTGTGGGTACTTGACAGTAAGTACTGTGGAGATGCCTTTAACAGAAGAGTGAAGAGATCATTTTGTCCAGGAATCCTTTGTCCAGCAGAAGCATCATCCTATGGAAGAAGGTAGTAATAAGCAGGGCTGGCCAGAGGGTATTTTGTCCAGGAATCCTTTGTCCTGCAGAAACATCATCCTATGGAAGAAGGTAGTAATGAGCAGGGCTGGCCAGAGGGCATTTTGTCCAGGAATCCTTTGTCCTGCAGAAGCATCATCCTATGGAAGAAGGTACTAATGAGCAGGGCTGGCCAGAGGGTATTTTGTCCAGGAATCCTTTGTCCTGCAGAAACATCATCCTATGGAAGAAGGTACTAATGAGCAGGGCTGGCCAGAGGGTATTTTGTCCAGGAATCCTTTGTCCTGCAGAAGCATCATCCTATGGAAGAAGGTAGTAATGAGCAGAGCTGGCCAGAGGGCATTTTGTCCAGGAATCCTTTGTCCTGCAGAAGCATCATCCTATGGAAGAAGGTAGTAACAAGCAGGGCTGGCTAGAAAGGTCCCTAGTCCTACAAAAAACAGACCAGCTTGATCTGAAGGAAACCTTAAAGATTGTCCTGTCTCAACCCCTCTGCCAGGGGCAGGGATATCAACTAGGTCAGGTAGCTCAGAACCCTAACCCAACCTGTCCTTGAACACTTCCAGGGATGGGACATCCATAGCCTCTATGGTCAACCTGTGCCAGTGTCCCAACATCCTTACAGTGAAGAATTCTTCCTCAGACAATCTAAACCTGCCCTCTTTCAGTTTAAAACTGTCAGCCCTCAGCCTATCATTATGTTCCCAGATAAAGAATCTCTTCCCACCTGTCCCACAGAGCTGCTTCAAGCACTGAAAGGGCACAAGAAAGTCTCCTTGGAGTCTTCTCTCCTCCAGGCTGAAGAACCCCAACTCTCTCAGCTGTGTTCTCAGGGGAGAGGTACTCCAGCCCCTTGAGGTCATAGAATCAAGCAGGTTGGAAGAGACCTCCAAGCTCAGCCAGGCCAAGCTTCCACCCAGCCCTGGCCAAGCAACCAGACCATGGCACTAAGAGCCTCAGCCAGGCTTTGCTTGAACACCTCCAGGCACAGCAACTCCACCACCTCCCTGGGCAGCCCATTCCAATGCCAATCACTCTGTCTGCCAACAACTTCCTAACAACATCCAGCCTAGACCTGCCCTGGCACAACTTGAGACTGTGTCCCCTTGTTCTGTTGCTGCTTGCCTGGCAGAAGAGCCCAACCCCACCTGGCTACAGCCTCCCTTCAGGTAGTTGTAGCCAGCAATGAGCTCTGCCCTGAGCCTCCTCTGCTCCAGGCTAAACAATCTCATCTCCCTCAGCCTCTCCTCATAGGATTTGTGCTCCAGGCCCCTCCCCAGCTTTGCTGCCCTTCTCTGGACACCTTCCAGCACTTCAACATCTCTCTTGAATTGAGGAGCCCAGAACTTGACACAGCACTCAAGGGGTGGCCTGAGCAGTGCTGAGTCCAGGGGCAGAAGAACCTCCCTTGTCCTGCTGGCCACACTGTGCCTGGATGCCATTGGCTCTGCTGCCCACCTGAGCACACTGCTGCCTCATCTTCAGCTACTATTTACCAGTGCCCCCAGGTCCCTTTCTTCCTGTCTGCTTTCCAGCCACTCTGTCCCAAACAAATCATCTTCATTGCCTTCTTCATCTTCAATCCCCTTTCTGAGTTTCAGAGAGCACTGTCTTAATCCTCAGAGGGTGGTGCAGCAGATGTGTTGGCTTCGCCAGATAGCAGCAATTATCTGATGGGCCCTGCTCAGGGCTGCTTGTTCACCTCCCAGGGGAATGTCCTTGGAGCTCTGGGAAAGCTCAGGAGGACTCAGTACTGATGGGAATATGCATCTCACATTTCATGAGTGGTTTTTGGTGGTTGTTGGGGTTTTTCTTCCCCACTCTTCAAGCAGTGAATTATTTATTACCTTTACCTTCAGCAGCATGCCCTGCTGTGAGACAGGACTCTTCATGCAAGGCTGAATCCATTCCCCTCAACTATTTTAAGCAGCAGCCAAGGTTAGGAGTATGCCTCAGCTACTGGGGCAGAAGAAATCATGGAGAGCTGATGAGCAGCACTAAGTGTCCCAACTGTTTTTCCTGTTTTCTGCTTTTGTGTGACCTTGGCTCTGAAACTCCTCCTTTTGTCGAGTCCTTCACTTCATGCAACTAGCAAGAGCCAAGCAGTGGGTTTTATCCTGAGGTGCTAAACAGTGCTCTTACTCTGAGTGCAGTCTTGGTCTTCAAGCTGTCTTTACAGCTCCCTGGAAAGAGGTTGTAGCAAGGTGAGGTGGGTCTCATCTAGTGAAAGGTGATAGAACAGTATGAGGGGCCTCAGATTGCACCAGGGGAGGTTTAGGTTGAAGAAGAAAGTTCTGCAGTAGAAGGGTTCTCAACCACTGGCACAGGCTCCCTAGGGAGGTGGTTTAAATCCACATCCCTGGAGGTGTTTGAAAGAGGCAGAGGTGTGCTGAGGGACATGGTGTAGGAGTAGAGTTAAAGAATGGTTGGACTTGGTGATCTTGCAGTCCCCACCACAGATACAGGCTGGGGCAATCCCAAGCACAAATCCAGGCTGGGTGGGGAATATCTGAGAGCAGCCCTGAGGAAAAGGCCCTGGGGGCCTGGGGTGATGAAAAGCTCAAGAGCCTGCAGTGTGAGTGTACCCAGACAGCAAGCCTGTGCTGGGCTGCAGCAAGAGCAGTGTGGGCAGCAGGGCAAGGGAGGGGATTCTGCCCCTTGGCTCTGCTCTCCTCAGACCCCACCTGCAGTCCTGGGTGCAGTTCTGCAGCCCCCAGCACAAGCAGGACATGGAAGTGTTGGAGCTAGTCCAGAGTAGGCCACCAAGATGCTGAGAGGGCTGCAGCAGCTCTGCTGTGAGAACAGGCTGAGAGAGTTGGGGCTGTGCAGCCTGGAGAAGAGAAGGCTTTGAGGAGACCTTGGAGTGGCCTTCCAGTATCTGAAGTGGGCTACAGGAAGGCTGGGGAGGGGCAGTTTACAAGGTCTTGTAATGACAGGATGAGGAGGAATGGGTTTGAACTGGCAGAGGGGAGATTGAAACTAGATGTTAGAAAGAAGTTGTTTGCAGTGAGGGTGGTGAGACACTGGCACAGGTTGAGGGTGGTGAGACACTGGCACAGGTTGCCCAAGGAGGTTGTGGAGGACAGAAGCACCCAATGTGATCTTTGATCACATTGGGTGCTTCTGTCCTCCACAACCTCCCTGGAGGTGTTCAAGTCCAGCTTAGATGAGGTCTTGGGCAGCCTGTTTGAGTGGGAGGTGTCCCTACCCATGGCCAGGGGTTGGAACTGGATGATCTTTGAGGTCCCTTCCAACCTAAACCGTTCTATGATCTCAAAAGTCTTTTCCCAACCAGAATGATTCTGTGTGTGCCATCCAGGATCTGGTGCCCAGCTGCTCTAGCTGTATGGATCTGGGTGGCTGCATGCATATGTGGGGCTTGTGTGTGTTTATATACACAAATAAAAAGCCTTCAGTGCCTTTCTGTGTCAAATCTCTGTGTTGGTAGTGACCTAAGTAGAACAAGCTGCAGTGCCTGTACACGGTGTTTCCAGGAGAAGGACTCTTGCAGCCAGCCAGGAGGCAGCTGAGAGCCCAGCAGCTTTGGGATGCTGAGATGCTTTCATGGCCATGAAACTGTTTCCAGGAGAAGGACTCTTGCAGCCAGCCAGGAGGCAGCTGAGAGCCCAGCAGCTTTGGGATGCTGAGATGCTTTCATGGCCATGAAACTGTTTCCAGGAGAGGGACTCTTGCAGCCAGCCAGGGGGCAGCTGAGAGCCCAGCAGCTTTGGGATGCTGAGATGCTTTCATGGCCATGAAACTGTTTCCAGGAGAAGGACTCTTGCAGCCAGCCAGGAGGCAGCTGAGAGCCCAGCAGCTTTGGGATGCTGAGATGCTTTCATGGCCATGAAACTGTTTCCAGGAGAAGGACTCTTGCAGCCAGCCAGGAGGCAGCTGAGAGCCCAGCAGCTTTGGGATGCTGAGATGCTTTCATGGCCATGACAGCCTCAGGAAAGCTTGCAGCCTGTCTAACCACAGGGCCTGAAAAGTGTGGTGCTAAAAGGAGTTTCTCCCAGCCTCGGTTCCGAAGTGACCTGTGCCTGTGAAGCGACCTGACCGTAATTAAGCACCCACGCTGGTGTGTTGCCTGCTGCCCAGTGCAGGAGGCTTTAGGGGTGCCTCTGATGGGTTTGAAGGTCTCCCAGGAGATGTTGCCAACCAAAACGTTTCACTTCTGTTTCCAGGCTTGTTTTCTGACCTGGACACTCACTCCCATTTGGGCGTTATCACCTACGGCGTTTCCATGACCACCCTGGAGGATGTCTACCTGAAGCTGGAAGTTGAGGCAGAGATTGACCAAGCAGGTGAGATGGACTGTGGCTGTTTTCCTGGTTTGCACTCATATTTGATTGGGTGAATTAGTGTGGACCTGCCTGTGCCCCATGGCTGCCAGGAGGAGTCTTGCTCTGGAGGTAGGAAGGGAAATCCTCTTGCAGAGCAGTGTGTCCAGCAGCCTGGGGCTGCTTTGAGCTCAGGATGTTCCAGGCTTTTGAAATACTGAACATGAAAAACACACAGAGAGCTGGCTCTGGAGTGAGGATCCAGAGGGAAAGCTTTTTGCCAGCTGTCTCTGCAGTAATTAATTTTTCATCCTGTGTACTTTACCTCCAACTTCTTTGCTTTACAGCTGCAGTTTCTCTGGGCAGCTTTTTAAGCTGTGCTTGATCAGAGCTGATTTTCAGGCAGTGGTAAGAGCACAGGATTAAATTCTGCAGAGGGACCTGGCCAGGCTGGATGGGTGGGCAGAGGCCAATGGGATGACATTGAACAAGGCCAAGTGCAAGGTTCTGCACTTTGGCCACAACAACCCCAAGCAGCGCTGCAGGCTGGGGCCAGAGTGGCTGAGAGAAGCCAGGCAGAGAGGGAGCTGGGGGTGCTGGGAGAGAGGAGCTGAAGCTGAGGCAGCAGTGCCCAGGTGGGCAGCAGAGCCAATGGCATCCTGGGCTGGCTCAGGAGCAGTGTGGCCAGCAGGACAAGGGAGGTTCTTCTGCCCCTGTACTCAGCACTGCTCAGGCCACCCCTTGAGTGCTGTGTCCAGTTCTGGGCTCCTCAATTCAAGAGAGATGTTGAGGTGCTGGAAGGTGTTTGGAGAAGGGCAGCAAGGCTGGGGAGGGGCCTGGAACAGAGCCCTGTGAGGAGAGGCTGAGGGAGCTGGGGGTGTGCAGCCTGCAGCAGAGGAGGCTCAGGGCAGAGCTCATTGCTGTCTGCAGCTCCCTGAAGGGAGGCTGTAGCCAGGTGGGGTTGGGCTCTTCTGCCAGGCAAGCAGCAACAGAAGAAGGGGACACAGCCTGAAGCTGTGGCAAGGGAGGTCTAGGCTGGATGTTGTTAGGAAGTTGTTGGCAGAGAGAGTGATTGGCATTGGAATGGGCTGCCCAGGGAGGTGGTGGAGTTGCTGTGCCTGGAGGTGTTGAAGCCAAGCCTGGCTGGGGCACTTAGTGCCATGGTCTGGTTGTTTGGCTAGGGCTGGGTGCTAGGTTGGCCTGGCTGAGCTTGGAGCTCTCTTCCAACCTGGCTGATTCTATCTCCAGCCTCCTGGATGAGCAATAATAGTGGCCAGCAGGTAAGGCTGAAACTGGTGGACCTGTCTTTCCTTCCCTCCTTTAAATTACCTTTTCTATTCAAATTAACATTTGGGACCACTTCATATTACTCCAGAATTACTCAGGATTTCTTGTGATGCCAACTGTCAATGGTTTAAGCTTTCTTCATCTTTCTGGAGCTTTCTGTGTGGCAGAGACTGGTAACCTATCCTGCTCTGCAAAGCTTTTGCCTGGGGGTGAGAGGGTCTAACATCTGGTGCTGAATAGTACATGGAATGGTTTGGATTGGAAAGGACCTCCAAGGGTCATCCACTCCAAGCCCCCTGCACTCAGCAGGGACATCCTCCTCTAGATCAGACTGCTCAGAGCCTTGTAGAGTCTCATGTTGATTATCTCCTGGGATGGGGCCTCAACCATCTCCCTGGGCAACCTGTTGCAGTGTCCCAACACCCTCATGGTGCAGAACTTATTCCTTACATCCAATCTCAGTCAGCTCTGCTCTAGCTTTGACCCATTGCCCCTGGTCCTGTCCCTGCAGGCCTCTGTCAACAGTCCCTCTGCAGCCTCCTTGTAGCCCCCCTCAGGTACTGCCAGGCCTGTATTAAGTCTCCCTGGCACCTTCTCCAGGCTGAATACAGGAGCCTGCATGGGCTAATGGGATGAAACTGGGAAGATTTGCACCTTTTGAGGGGCAGAACTTTGTGTCCTTCTCCTTAAGTGTCTGCCAAAGATCTGCATGGCTCAGAACATTGGAGTGAATCAATGGCATTGACCTTGGGGTTAAGGTGAGAGGCTGTCAGGCACTGTAACAAGCTGCTCAGGGTGGACTCACCATCCTGGAGCTGTCCAAAAAAGGTGTAGACATGGTCATGTAGGAATGGTTTGGTGGCTGTGGTGGTGTTGGGTTGCTGGTTGGGCTTGATGATCTTAGAGGTCTTCTCCAATTGCAGTGATCTATAGGTGGGGTGAGATGGCTTCTGCAGTAGCAGCAGGGAGGAGTGAGTGGTCACTCAGCTTTCTCCAGCCCTACCATTTCATAGCATCACAGAATGGCAGGGGCTGGGAGGGACCTCCAAAGCTCCTCCAGTCCAACCTCCCTGCCAGAGCAGCATCACCTAGAGCACATCACACAGGAACACATCCAGGCAGGTTTGGAATATCTCCAGAGAGGAAGACTCCACAGCTCCCCTGGGCAGCCTGTTCTAGGGCTCTGTCACCCTCACAGGTTAAAAAATCCTCCTCATGTTCACATGGAACTTCCTATGCCTCAGCTTCCACCATTGCCCCTTGTGCTGTCATTGGGCATCAGCCAGCAGAGCCTGGCTCCAGCCTTCTGGCACTCACCCTGCACATCTTTATAACCACTGATGAGGTCACCTCTCAGTCTCACTTCTCCAAGCAGCACAGCCCCAACTCCCTCAGGCTCACAGGATATTAGGGGTTGGAAGGGACCCAAGGAGATCATCTAGTCCAACCCCCCTGCCACAGCAGGACCACACAATCTAGCTCAGGTCACAGAGGAACACATCCAGACAGGCCTTGAAAGGCTCCAGAGAAGGAGACTCCACAACCTCTCTGGGCAGCCTGTGCCAGTGCTCTGGGACTCTTACAGTAAAAAAGTTCCCCCTTGTGTTTCCAGCCATGTAGCTCTGGCAGAGCAGCTCATTTGCAGAGCTTTACTCTTCCCTTTTCCAGATTACAGTGTGTTCAGTTCCCAGCAAGTACAGGATGAAATGGACACCAAATCCCTGGATGATATGGAGCAGAGCCTGCTGATGCTGTCCGAGACGAAGGCACCAGCCATGAGCAATGCAGCCCTCTGGAAGAAGCAGGTTTCCACCATAGCCAAAGTCCATTTCCTTAGCCTGAGGAGGGAAAACAAATGTGTGAGAGTCATGTAAGTATTGGAACTTTGTCCTTTTCTACACACAAGTCTCCTCCAGACCTGTTTGAAAGACACCAGAGAAAGGGCAGGATGTGATTAAGGGCCAAGAAGATGCTCAGAGGGCTGCAGCAGCTCTGCTATGAGGACAGGCTGAGAGAGTTGGGGCTGTGCAGCCTGGAGAAGAGAAGGCTTTGAGGAGACCTTGGAGTAGCCTTCCAGTATCTGAAAAGGGCTACAGAAGGGCTGGGGAGGGACTATTGACAAGGTCTTGTAATGACAGGAGGAGGAGGAATGGGTTTAAACTGGCAGAGGGGAGATTGAAACTGGATGTTAGGAAGAAGTTGTTTGCAGTGAGGGTGGTGAGACAGTGGCACAGGTTGAGGGTGGTGAGACAGTGGCACAGGTTGAGGGTGGTGAGACAGTGGCACAGGTTGTCCAGGGAGGTTGTGGAGAACAGAAGCACAGAATGTGATCAAAGATCACATTCTGTGCTTCTGTGCTCCACAACCTCCCTGGAGGTGTTCAAGACCAGCTTGGATAAGGCCTTGAGCAACCTCTTCTAGTGGGAGATGTCCCTGCCTGTGGCAGGGGGTTGGAACTGGATGATCCTTGAGGTCCCTTCCAACCCAACCCATTCTATGATGCTTCCCAGAGTTGCACTTACAAAAACACCAAGTCTGAAGGTGTCCCTCAGTGTTGGGTAGATGCTTTTTGGGGGTGAGGGGAGGTGTTGCTGACAGCATGCAGATGTGGGGGGGATGACTTGCACTGACGTTTTTAATCAGACTGAAACTTTCTTTCCTTTCAGGTTGTTGCTTTTTCTGATTTTCCTTGTGGTTCAGATTTTGTTGTTTTTCATCCACCACATCATCAAAAGTTCTGTAGCTCCTATCAAACTTGCTCCAGATTTGTACTTGCTGAAGCCTGGAGAGGACTATCACAAGTACAGGAGTCGCCTCCTGCTGCAGAACTCCACAGGTAGGAGAGCAAAGGTGGGCTGGCTGCTGCCTCCACCTCTCTTCAGCATAGTGTTTCATGTGCTGGTGTGCTGGTTTGAAGCTAGCCAGAATGTTTTGGTGAGGAGAGTTAGACTGTAGGCTCTGTCTCACAGAGAGAGTGATTGGCATTGGAATGGGCTGCCCAGGGAGGTGGTGGAGTCACTGTCCCTGGAGGTATCACAGTGTCATCAGGGTTGGAAGAGACCTCACAGATCATCAAGTCCAACCCTTTACCATAGAGCTCAAGGCTAGACCATGGCACCAAGTGCCACGTCCATCCTTGCCTTGAAGTGCCCCAGGGACGGCGACTCCACCACCTCCCCGGGCAGCCCATTCCAGTGTCCAATGACTCTCTCAGTGAAGAACTTTCTCCTCACCTCCAGCCTAAATCTCCCCTGGCACAGCCTGAGGCAGTGTCCTCTCGTTCTGGTGCTGGCCACCTGAGAGAAGAGAGGTGTTCAAGCAAAGCCTGGATGAAGCACTTAGTGCCATGGTCTGGTTGACTGGCTAGGGCTGGGTGCTAGGTTGGACTGGCTGAGCTTGGAGGTCTCTTCCAACCTGGCTGATTCCATGAGTCTAAAAGAAAACAATGGTGATGACTACTTCACTCATAGGTTTGCTGAGATGTAGAAGAACAAGAGCACAAATATAGATGTCAGAGTGTCTCTCTGGGCTTGGGCTGCACTTGGCTCTCTAACTTGCTGCCTGGGGCTGCTTAGTCTGGAGAAGAGAAGACTGAGAGGGGATTTGATAAATGTTTATAAGTATCTGAGGGCTGCCAGGAGCAGGGGACAGGCTCTGCTCACTGCTCCCTGGGACAGGACAAGGAGCAATGGGTGTAAGCTGCAGCTCAGGAGGTTCCAGCTCAACACAAGGGGGAACTTCTTTGCTGTAAGGGTCCCAGAGCACTGGCACAGGCTGCCCAGAGAGGCTGTGGAGTCTCCTGCTGTGGAGCCTTTCAAGGCCTGTCTGGATGTGCTCCTCTGTGATCTGTGTTAGATAGGACTGTCCTGCTCTGGCAGGGGGGTTGGACTCAATCATTTCCTTGGGTCCCTTCCAACCTCTAACATCCTGTGAGCCTGTGACTAATCCTTCTGCTTCCTACACCCCCTGGCCAACCCTCCAAACTCACCTTGAACATAAGGCAAGGTCTGGGGTAAGATAGAATCATAGAATCATATTATCAGTGAGGCTGGAAGAGACCTCCTAGGTCATCCAGTCCAACCTATCCCCCAGCCCTATGTAGTCAACTAGACCATGGCACTAAATGTCTCATCCAGTCCTTTGTTGAACACCTCCAGGGATGAGAGGAAGGTGGAAGGATGGTTGGGAGCCCCTCCTGGGGACTCTGGTTTCTGGGGGGGCTGTTGTGTTTCTGTAGTACCTTTTTAACTTGTCTACTTCTGTTTGTAGCTGTAGATACTGTAAATAACTGCTTGTACATTCTGCTAAGCTGTAAATGTAAAGCTTCATTCTTCCAGTTTCCAGTCTAGTCTGGGTGATTTCCTTAAGTGTGGGGAGGGCAGGGATCACCCAAGCAGTCACAGCTGGGGGGAGGGACTGTGTGTGACTTCTGTGGATGGGGACAGTCTTTCTCCTTGAAATTAACCCAAATGAAGAGTTTCAGGTACCCAGAGATGGCAGAGAACATCCCCCACACACTCCCCATCCCTTAGGGGTGAGGGGTGCTCCATCCTTTATGCCTTAGGGATTGGTTCAGAGATGTTCCTCCTCTTAGTGCCATAGTCTAGTTGTTTGGACAGGGTTGAGTGCAAGGTTGGGCTGGATGAGCTGGGAGCTCTCTTCCAACCTGGTTGATTCTATGATTCCTATGTCTGGGAGCATAACTGTCTTGAGACAGAAAGATGAAGAAGCTGGGCAGGGAAACCCTTGGATACATCAGCATTAAAACCCTCCTCTCTGGTAGCCTTCTCCTGTGTCTTGAGACAGAAAGATGAAGAAGCTGGGCAGGGAAACCCTTAGATACATCTGCATTAAAACCCTCCTCTCTGGTAGCCTTCTCCTGTGTCTTGAGGCAGAAAGGTGAAGAACCTGGGCAGGGAAACCCTTGGATACATCAGCATTAAAACCCTCCTCTCTGGTAGCCTTCTCCTGTGTCTTGAGACAGAAAGATGAAGAAGCTGGGCAGGGAAACCCTTAGATACATCTGCATTAAAACCCTCCTCTCTGGTAGCCTTCTCCTGTGTCTTGAGGCAGAAAGGTGAAGAACCTGGGCAGGGAAACCCTTGGATACATCAGCATTAAAACCCTCCTCTCTGGTAGCCTTCTCCTGTGTCTTGAGGCAGAAAGGTGAAGAAGCTGGGTAGGGAAACCATTAGATACATCAGCATTAAAATCCTCCTCCAAGGCATGTTGGAAACTGAGGTTTTGGTTTCAACTTAGGTTGTTTTACAGAGGTGGAGCAGCAACCCAAGGCAAAAAGAATTAGTGAGGCTGTCTGAGCTGTTGGGAATTGGTGCTTGATCCAACTTCATTTCTCCAGGCACTGTGTCAAAGTGCTGCTGGTTTCCTGCTCTCTTAGCAAATTCACTGTGCTGCTGAAAGTTGGAGTACCCTGACAATGCTTTTTGGCATCTCCTCTTCCTCACTGCTGCAGAAATCAATGAATTGGGGAATGCAAGCAAAAAAATTGCCTTGAATTCTTTGTTGGAGGCTGAGTGGGGAAGCCAAAAACCATCCAGAATAGCAGAGGATTTTTTTGGTGGGCTTGGGTAAGGACTTGGTGATCTTTCATCAGGGAGTTGTATCACTGATGGGAAAATACATCAATGATTGGGTGTAAAAATACTCCAAGGTGGTGATAAGTAATTGTGGTGTTCTCTCTGTCTTCCCCCAGAATCAGATATCAGTGACATTGTCCACTCCCTTGGGAGCATGAACATACTCCTGGAGATGTTCAATGACAGTGATTATGTCTCTGCTGCCCCTCACAGTGCAGCTTTGAACGTGTTTGACCTTGAATCCAGGCAGGTAAGATGGACAGATCAGCTTGGTTGTGTCCCAAAGAGCAGACCCACAGTGCATGAAGGGCTGGGTTTGTTGTACTCTGCCTGAAGAGCACAGACTGAGTTACAGGAGCAATTCATGTCCTGTCAGACTGCTTATACAAGAGGCCTGCAAAGACCACTTGTGTCAATGGGATGGAAATGTTAGCAGAGTAAATGCTTGCACAGATTGCATCACCTTGGATGGGACCCTCAGAGGTGTGCCCAGGTGGGCAGCAGAGCCAATGGCATCCTGGGCTGGCTCAGGAGCAGTGTGGCCAGCAGGACAAAGGAGGTTATTCTGCCCCTGTACTCAGCACTGCTCAGGCCACACCTTGAGTCCTGTGTCCAGTTCTGGGCTCCTCAATTCAAGAGAGATGTTGAGGTGCTGGAAGGTGTCCGGAGAAGAGCAGCAAGGCTGGGGAGGGGCCTGGAGCAGAGCCCTGTGAGGAGAGGCTGAGGGAGCTGGGGGTGTGCAGCCTGAAGAAGGGGAGGCTCAGGGCAGAGCTCATTGCTGTCTGCAGCTCCCTGAAGGGAGGCTGTAGCCAGGTGGGGTTGGGCTCTTCTGCCAGGCAAGCAGCAACAGAAGAAGGGGACACAGTCTGCAGTTGTGCCAGGGCAGGTCTAGTCTGGATGTTGTTAGGAAGTTGTTGTCAGAGAGAGTGATTGGCATTGGAATGGGCTGCCCAGGGAGGTGGTGGAGTCTGTGTCCCTGGAGGTGTTGAAGCCAAGCCTGGCTGGGGCACTTAGTGCCATGGTCTGGTTGCTTGGCCAGGGCTGGGTGCTAGGTTGCCTTGCATGCAGAAGAATTAACACAGCACCTCCTCTTCTTTCCAGAACTATGTCTTCACACTGGTGTTCAACAGCACCATGGTGCATTCCCTGCCTGTCCTGATGAACATTGTCAGCAACCTGCTGCTGCGCAGCCTCAACGCAACCGACAGCATCCAGGTCTGGAGCAACCCTTTTGTTCAGGTAAGGAGCACAACAGGCACCACCTGTGGGCACAGAGGGGTTCATAGAATCAACCAGGTTGGAATAGACCTCCAAGCTCAGCCAGCCCAACCTAGCACCCAGCCCTGGCCAAGCAACCAGACCATGGCACTAAGTGCCCCAGCCAGGCTTGGCTTCAACACCTCCAGGCACAGTGACTCCACCACCTCCCAGATGATCTTGAGGTACACAGAATATGTGTGCTGGCAGAGAATCATGGAATGGGTTAGGTTGGAAGGGACCTTAAAGATCATCTAGTTCCAACCCCCACCGTAGGCAGGGACACCTCCCACTAGAACAGGTCACTTGAAGCCTCATCCAGCCTGGCTTTGAACACCTCCAGACAGGTTGTGGAGCACAGAATCACAGAGTGTGATTGAAGTCAACCTGGATAACCTGTGCCAGTGTCTCTGCACCCTCACTGCAAAGAGCTTCTTCCTAACATCCAGTTTCTATCTCACCTCTGCCAGTTTAGGTTGGAAGGGAGCTCAAAGATCATCCAGTTCCAACCCTTTGCCATAGGCAGGGACACATCCTACTAAAAAAGGTTGCCCAAGGCCTTATCCAACCTGGCCTTGAACACCTCCAGGGAGGCTGTGGAGCACAGAAGCACCCAATGTGATCTTTCATTCGGTGCTTCTGTGCTCCACAACCTCCCTGGGCAACCTGTGCCAGTGTCTCACCACCCTCACTGCAGAGAACCCTTTCCTAACATCCAGTTTCAATCTCCCCTCTGCCAGTTTAAACCCATTCCTCCTCATCCTGCCATTACAAGACCTTGTCAATAGTCCCTCCCCAGCCTTCCTGTAGCCCCCTTCAGATACTGGAAGGCTACTCCAAGGTCTCCTGGAAGCCTTCTCTGCTTCAGGCTGCAGAGCTCCAAGTCTTGTAGCCTGTCCTCATAGCAGAGCTGCTGCAGCCCTCTGAGCATCTTCAGAGCATTTACAGTCATGTTCCAGTTCTGAATCTGTTTTTTTTGATCACATATCTCCTGGTGCTGAAGAAATGAGGAGGAAGTTGTTGAGCAGGAGAGTGGTGAGAGGCTGGAATGGGTTGCCCAGGGAGGTGATTGAGGCCCCCATGGCTGGAGGTGTTTAAGGCCAGGTTGGCTGAGGCTGTGTGCAGCCTGCTCTAGGGTAGGGTGTCCCTGGGCATGGCAGGAGGGTTGGAACTGTCTGCTCCTTGTGGCCCCTTCCAACTCTGGCTGATTCTATGATTCTAAATCTGATTTTTGTATTTCAGAATCTTCCAGACACAATTTTCAGGCTGGAGATCTACTTTGAAGCTGTGCTGCTGGGGATCATCATTACTGGAATGCCACCCTATTTTGCCATGGATAATGCAGAAAACCACAAGGTAAACTCCCAGGTGTTGATTCAGAGACTGCACAGGTACTTAAAAGCTTTGAGGGGTCTGAGGGAAGTCCTTCAGAGGTGTTTTAAACATCAGCTTCTGCCATGAGAGGTGTAGGGCACAGCAGAATCAGTATTAACCAGGCTGGAAAAGACCTCTAGGGTCATTGAGTCCAGCTTATCACCTAACCCTTCTAATTAACTAACCCATGGCACTAAGTGCCTCATCCAGCCTCCTCTTCAACATTTCCAGGGATGATGACTCCACCATCTCCCCAGGCAGCCCATTCCAAATGGTGATCGCTCCTCCTGTGAAGGATTTCTTCCTAATGTCCAGCCTAAACCTGCCCTGGTGCAGTTTGAGACTGTTCTGTCCAGATCAGGCTGGAGGGGGCTCTGAGTGACCTAATCTACTTAAAGATGTCCCTGCTCACTGTTGGGGAGTTGGACTAAACCTTCTGTCATAGACTCAACCAGGTTGGAAGAGACCTCCAAGCTCAGCCAGTCCAACCTAGCACCCAGCCCTGGCCTATCAACCAGACCATGGCACTAAGTGCCTCATCCAGGCTTTCCTTCAGCACCTCCAGGGGTGGCCACTCCACCTCCCTGGGCAGCCCATTCCATGTCCTGGAAGGTCTATTAGATGTCCTGGCTCTTCCTCCACCCTTCTGCTGATGGAGGAAGCAAGGGCAGGAGGAAAACAAAGGCTTGGGCCATTATGTCCCCTCCCAAAGAGATGAACAGGTACCCACAGGTGGTTAGGTACTTGTGAAGTGTCTTGCCCAGCAGTCTGGATGTGACTGCTGTTGGCTGCTGTGGGGAGAGCAGATCTGGGCCAAGCCTTTTTGCTTCCCATGGAAATGCTTTTGCTGCTCCTTTGGCACCACCTGTGAGCCACCCTGGTGGAAGCAGTGTGTTAGGGGGAGCAACCTGATCCTGCTCAGGCTGAGGCAGCTGAACTCAGGTTCATTTTAATGAGCATTTAATTAACACTGCATCTCCTTTCCCTGTTGCAGATCAAAGCCTACACACAGCTGAAGATTGCAGGGCTCTATCCCTCTGCTTACTGGACTGGGCAAGCTGTTGTTGACCTCCCACTCTTCTTCTCCATCCTTGTCTTGATGATTGGCAGCCTCTTTGCCTTCCATTACGGTGTTTATTTCTACGTGGGCAAGTTTCTTGCTGTGGTGAGTCTGGAGCAGATGCAGGGATGGGAGGGCCTGGTTAGGTTGTTCTCTGCAGGTGTTTATTGCTCTCAGATGGCTTAGCAGATATTCTCCAATTCATAGAATCACAGAATGGTGGTAGGGACCTCAAAGATCATCTAGTTCCAATCCCCCACCACAGGCAGGGACACCTCCTACTACAGTAGGTTGCTCAAGGCTTCATCCAGGCTGGTCCTGAGCATCTCCAGGTAGGTTGTGGAGCACAGAAGCACAGAATGTGATCTTTGATCACATTCTGTGCTTCTGTGCTCCACAACCTCCCTGGGCGACCTGTGCCAGTGTCTCACCACCCTCACTGCAAAGAACTTCCTCCTAACATCCAGTTTCAATCTCCCCTCTGCCAGTTTAAACCCATTCCTCCTCATGCTGTCATTGCAAAGACCTTGTCAGTAGTCTCTCCCCAGCCCTCCTATATCCCCCTTCAGCTACTGGAAGGCTACTCCAAGGTCACCTTGAAATGTCAGGAGGATGGTGCCAGTGATTTTTGTAGTGCTGTCCAGTGACAAAACAAGAGGTAATGGGCACAAAGTTCAGTGTAGAGAGCTCTACCTAAACATGAGAAGAAACTTCTTCACTTTGAGGATGGTAGAGCACTGGAACAGGCTGCCCAGAGAGGTGGTGGAGTCTCCTTCTCTGGAGTCCTTCCAAACCTAGCTGGACACTGTCATAGAATCATAGAATTAACCAGGTTGGAAGAGAGCTCCAAGATCATCCAGTCCAACCTAGCACCCAGCCCTGGCCAAGCAACCAGACCATGGCACTAAGTGCCCCAGCCAGGCTTGGCTTCAACACCTCCAGGCACAGAGACTCCATCACCTCCCTGGGCAGCCCATTCCAATGCCAATCACTCTCTCCAGTGTAACCTGCTGTAGATGACCCTGCTTTGGCAGGGGAATTGGATTTAGAGGGTCTGCAGAGGTCCCTTCCAACCCCTTTCTTTCTGTGGTATACATAGGAAATACCTAACTAAAGCTGCTAGAATGGGAACTGCACCAAACTGCTGCAGCTTTCCATGGGCAAAACCATTCAGATCTCAGAATTTCTTTGAGAACTGCAATAAAATGGAGCTTTAAAATCCCAAGGTCTTCCAAGGAAATGCTCAGCCCTTCCTCTCTCCCTGCTTGCTCAGCCTGTTGGTAATTGCTCCATGTACGTTGCTGTGCTGCTAACAAGAAGGTTGCAGTGACTTTGGACATAGCTCAGCTCTGCAGTGAATTGGCAGTGTGTAATTAAATTGAAGAGACTACAAATCTTCATCTCTTTGGTACTCAGAGCTGACTTCCCTGAGATCTTGGCAGTAATGGAGAAGAATCAGATCTTTTTCCAAGCTGCATGGCCAGCAGCTCCGAGTTAAGCAGCTTTGGGATGTGAGCTCTCTGCTGCAGAGCTGCTTTGCATCTACCCTTGGTTTAGGGTCTGCACACCTTGAGTGCTGTGTCCAGTTCTGGGCTCCTCAATTCAAGAGAGATGTTGAGGTGCTGGAAGGTGTCCAGAGAAGGGCAGCAAGGCTGAGGAGGGGCCTGGAGCACAGCCCTGTGAGGAGAGGCTGAGGGAGCTGGGGGTGTGCAGCCTGCAGAAGAGGAGGCTCAGGGCAGAGCTCATTGCTGTCTGCAGCTACCTGAAGGCAGGCTGTAGCCAGGTGGGGTTGGGCTTTGCTGCCAGGCAAGCAGCAACAGAAGGGCAGGTCTAGTCTGGATGTTAGGAGGAAGTTGTTGTCAGAGAGAGTGATTGGCATTGGAATGGGCTGCCCAGGGAGTCGCTGTCCCTGGAGGTGTTCAAGAAGAGCCTGTCTGAGGCACTTAGTGCCATGGTCTGGTTGCTTGGCCAGGGCTGGGTGCTAGGTTGGGCTGGCTGAGCTTGGAGGTCTCTTCCAACCTGCTTGATTCTGTGATTCTATGGAGGTATTCCAAACACACCTGAACATTATGATCCTGGGCAACATGTTGTGGGGGACTCTGCTTTAGCCAGGGTGGGGTTGGACTGGATGATCAGAGGGCTGGACAACCTCTCCTGTGAGGATGGACTGAAAGAGTTGGGGCTGTGCAGGCTGGAGCAGAGGAGGCTCCCAGGTGACCTTCTTGTGGCCTTCCAGCATCTGAAGGGGACCTCCAGAAAATCTGGGGAGGGACATTTTAGGCTGCGAGGGAGTGACAGGACTGGGGGGAATGGAGCAAAGCTGGAGGTGGGGAGAGTCAGAGTGGACATGAGGAGGAAGTTGTTGAGCAGGAGAGTGGTGAGAGGCTGGAATGGGTTGCCCAGGGAGGTGGTTGAGGCCCCATGGCTGGAGGTGTTTAAGGCCAGGCTGGCTGAGGCTGTGTGCAGCCTGCTCTAGGGTAGGGTGTCCCTGGGCATGGCAGGGGGGTTGGAAGTGGCTGATCCTTGTGGTGCCTTCCAACCCTGCCTGATTCTGTGATTCTATGTATTGATCTCCAGAGGTCCCTTCCAGCAGTCTGTGATTGCAGGAATGCCAAATCCTTGTTAAAATCTTTAAGTCACCATTTCTGGGAGCCTGTGCTATTGCAAAATGGGAAATGGTTTGAAGGAAAAAGGAGTGAGTGAGGCTTCTCCCTGTCCACAAATGCATTTGTTGGAGTCTTTAATAATATCTCTTCCAGGTACCCGGGTGGAAAATGCAGCTCAGGTGACAAAGATGAATCCAGAGTTATGTAGTAAAGTAATTTCAGATGACACTTTAAAAACAAAAATGCCCCCCCAGGGGTCTTGTTGTGCATTTCCTGAGCAACTTTTCCTGTCTTTGCAGATTTTCTGCCTGATTGGTTATGTTCCATCAGTTGTGCTCTTCACTTATGTGGTCTCCTTCACCTTTAGGAAAGTCCAAAACACAAAGGAATTTTGGTCGTTCATATTTTCAGTGGTGAGTAACTTTACCTTGAGTATGATGAGGCCACACCTTGAGTGCTGTGTCCAGTTCTGGGCTCCTCAATTCAAGAGAGATGTTGAGGTGCTGGAAGGTGTCCAGAGAAGGGCAGCAAGGCTGGGGAGGGGCCTGGAGCACAGCCCTGTGAGGATAGGCTGAGGGAGCTGGGGGTGTGCAGCCTGCAGAAGAGGAGGCTCAGGGCAGAGCTCATTGCTGTCTGCAGCTACCTGAAGGGAGGCTGTAGCCAGGTGGGGTTGGGCTCTGCTGCCAGGCAAGCAGCAACAGAAGAAGGGGACACAGTCTCAAGGAGGTCTAGGCTGGATGTTGTTAGGAAGTTGTTGTCAGAGAGAGTGATTGGCATTGGAATGGGCTGCCCAGGGAGGTGGTGGAGTCACTGTGCCTGGAGGTGTTGAAGCCAAGCCTGGCTGGGGCACTTAGTGCCATGGTCTGGTTGCTTGGCTAGGGCTGGGTGCTGAGTTGGGCTGGCTGAGCTTGGAGCTCTCTTCCAACCTGCTTGATTCTATAACAGGCTTGGAAGACTTAACTACCTCCAGAGCCACCAGAGCCTCTCCTTTTATTTAACTGTTGTCCTTAACCCACAGAGGTTTTGAGCCAATGTCTGTACCACTGCTATACCCTAACTGATAAAGCTTTCTAACATGTCTCAGATCAGCTTATTTATGCTTAGAGAGCCTGAACTGATTGAAAACTGAGCTGTTTTATCCTTTCCTTTGGTACAGACAGCTTTGCTCTGTACAGTTGTCACTGAAGTGGCCTTTTTCCTGGACTATTACCTCGTAACCAGCGTCCTGCATTATGTCTTCTCCATCTTCATTCCTATTTATCCCCTCATTGGCTGTCTGATTTGTTTTATCAAGGTAAGAAGGCACAGGAGTTGCACCCCAGAGCAGTTGCAGGGGGCTGAGGTTGGGTATGTGTCTAAATGGCAGCAGGGCAGTGGTTATCTGCCCAGTGCTGTGAGATCTCCTTTACCCATTTAACATGTGACAGAGTCCAGCAGAGAGCCTCAAGGATGATTAGGGGACTTGAGCATCTCCCCTGTGAAGAGGGACTGAGAGCCCTGGGGCTGTTTAGTCTGGAGATGAGAAGGCTGAGAGGAGATCTCATCCAAATATGAGGGGTGGGTGTCAAGTGGAGAGGACCAAGCTCTTTTCAGTGTTGCACAGCAATAAGACAAAGAGCAATGGGTCCAAAGTGGAACATAGAAAGTTCCACCTCGACATGAGCTAAAACTTCTTTGCAGTGAGGGTGAGAGACCCTTGGAGCAGGCTGCCCACAGAGGTTGTGGAGTCTCCTTCTCTGAAGTCTTTAAAATCCCACCTGGATGCATTCCTGTGTGGACTACCCCTGGGCAATCCTGCTTTTGTCAGCAGGGTTGGACTGGATGATCTCTGGAAGTCCCTTCCAAGCTCTTAACAATCTCTCATTCTGTGAACTGCAGCTGCTGGTGCAAAGTCACCTTCTTGCTGTAAGCAAAGTGCTGCAGGTTTAAAATGAGGGCAAAAGCAAGTCTTCTTTTCAGTGCTTCAAGTGCAAACCCAGTGATGGGAGATGGGTTACAAGACCAAGTGCAAGGTCCTGCATCTGGGTCGAGGTAATGCCAAGCACCAATCCAGGCTGGGCAGTGAGTGGCTGGAGAGCAGCCCTGAGGAGAGAGACTTGGGGGTGCTGCTGGATGAGAAGCTCAGCAGGAGCCAGCAGTGTGCACTTGCAGCCCAGAAAGCCAAGCAGAGCCTGGGCTGCAGCAGCAGAAGTGTGGCCAGCAGGGCCAGGGAGGTGATTCTCCCCCTCTGCTCTGCTCCACTCTGCTGAGACCCCACCTGGAGTACTGCATCCAGTTCTGGAGCCACTATTACAAGAGGGCTGTGGAGATGCTGGAGTGTGTCCAGAGCAGGGCCAGGAGGATGCTGAGAGGCTGCAGCAGCTCTGCTGTGAGCACAGACTGAAAGAGTTGGAGCTGTGCAGGCTGGAGCAGAGGAGGCTCCCAGGTGACCTTCTTGTGGCCTTCCAGGATCTGAAGGGGGCTACAAAAAAATCTGTGGAGGGATTTTTTAGGCTGTGAGGGAGTGCCAGGAGTGGGGGGAATGGAGCAAAGCTGGAGGTGGGGAGAGTCAGGCTGGCTGTGAGGAGGAAGTTGTTGAGCAGGAGAGTGCTGAGAGGCTGGAATGGGTTGCCCAGGGAGGTGGTTGAGGCCCCATGGCTGGAGGTGTTTCAGGCCAGGCTGGCTGAGGCTGTGTGCAGCCTGCTCTAGGGTAGGGTGTCCCTGGGCATAGCAGGGAGGTTGGAAGTGGCTGCTCCTTGTGGTCCCTTCCAACCCTGACTGATTCTATGAATTAGAAGTTGGTGGCTTTAAAATCAGGAGCAGCCTCAGAGACTGTGCTGGAAGTTTACTGGTGTCAGACTTGGGCAAACTCTGCAGAGCTCAGAAAGTGTTTGAGCAGCATCACAGAATCCTAGGACAAGGCCTAATGATTTGGGGCTGGAAGAGACTAGATTTGGATGAGGTATTGTGAAGAAATGTTTCACTGTGAGATTAGTGAAGCCCTGGTTGGACTTGGTGATCCTGAGGGTCTTCTGCAACCTGGATGTTTCTGTGCTTCTGTGGGACGTTGTGAAGAGGCTGCTGCTGGGTCACTGGAGACAGAGCAAGGGGGAATGGCCTCAAACTGAGAGTGGGGAGGTTTAGATTGGAGATTAGAAAAACATTTTTCCCAGAGAGTGGTCAGGGACTGGAATGAGCTGCCCAAGGAGGTGGTGGAATCACCCACCCTGGATGTGTGTAAGGGTGGTTTGGATGTGGTGCTTAGGGCTATGGTTTAAGGTGAATCTTGTAGAGTAGGGTTCTGGGTTGGACTTGGTGACCCTGAGGGGCTTTGCCAGCCTGCACATCTCTGTGACTGTGTGAGTGGAACAGGTTGCCCAGAGAGGTTGTGGATGCTCCACTCCTGCAAGTGTTCAGGGTCATGTCGGACAAGGCTCTGAGCAGCCTGACCTAAAGGATGTGCTCCTGGCTGAGGTGTTGGAATTAGATGATCTTTAAGGTCCTTTCCAACCCAAACCAGGCTATTACTGTCTGGCTGATCTGACACTGGGTGTGGTACAGGCCATCCATTCTCTGGTGGGTGCTTGGCTGCTCCAGTAGGCTTTGTTTTGTGTTCCCAGGTCTCCTGGAAAGGCAAGCGGATGAACAGAGGCTACTACGACCCATGGGACAGGCTGCTGGTGGCAGTGATTGCTGTGAGCTGTGCTTATTGGCTGTTCTGCCCTGCATGCTGCAGAGAATTGCTGAGTCCTGCTGGGCAGCCCCTTCTGTTCAGGCATCTTTATTAATAGAGATTTGATCTAATGCTGAGCGTGGCTGGAAGCCTGCAGCTTTGCAACCTGTTGCAGAGCAAACAGGATCAGTGAAGCTGCTGTGCCTACCAGCTCAGCATCTGCTGCCTCAGTAGGCTTATTAACAGTGCTGATGTTCATCCTGGTGATTGTGGGAGTCTGTGGTGCTGGGGGAAGAACTTCAGAGCAGGGACAGTCCCTTCCTGACTCCAAAACCCTCAAGCTGCTGGTTGTGGATGCTCCCTCCCTGGAGGTGTTCAAGGCTTTGAGCAACCAGGTCTAGCTGAGAAGTGTCCTTGCCCATGGCAGGGAGGTTGAAGTAGATGATCTCTAAGGTCCCTTCCAATCTAAGCCATTCTGTGACTAAATCTAAGCAGACTCCAGTTGTGCATCCTTAATATCAACCCAGTGAGCAGCATCTACTGATGCCTTTAATCTTCTCAGACACATCAGGCTGTATTTAGTCTTCTCAGAAGCATCAGGTAGTAGGGAAGAGCTGGAGCTCCTTGGCACTCATCACAGTGGTGGGATCACATACAGGGTCACTTAGCATCATTCCAGTAGCTGAAGGCCTACAAAAAATCTGGGAGGGGCTTTTTACCAGGCTTGTTGTGCCAGGACAAGGGGCAATGGATTTAAGCTGGAAGATTTAGGCTGGAGATGAGGAAGAAATTCTTTCCAGTGAGGGTGGTGAGACACTGGGACAGGTCCCCTCCCTGGAGGTGTTTGAGGCCAGCTTGGACAACACCTTGAGCAACCTGGGCTAGTGAGAGGTGTCCCCACCCATGGCAAAGGGGTTGGAACTGGATGATCTCTAAGGTCCCCTCCAACCCAAACCATTCAATGACTCCACAGGCTGCAGCAGCCTTGGAGGGCTGGCTGCAGTCTGAGTAAGCAGGGCTTGGTTTGTCTGTTTCAGCCCTACTTGCAGTGTCTTGTGTGGCTCTTCCTCCTACGGTATTTCGAGCTGAAGAATGGAGGGAAGACAGTCAGAGAGGATCCCTTTTTCAGGTGGGTCTGCAGTCAGAGAGGATCCCTTTTTCAGGTGGGTCTGCAGTCAGAGAGGTTCCCTTTTTCAGGTGGGTCTGCAGTCAGAGAGGATCCCCTTTTCAGGTGGGTCTGCAGTCAGAGAGTATCCCCTTTTCAGGTGGGTCTCCAGTCAGAGAGGATCCCTTTATCAGGTGAGTCTCCAGTCGGAGGGGGTCCCTTTTTCAGGTGGGTCTCCAGTTGGAGAGGTTCCCTTTTTCAGAGGGGATCCCTTATTCAGGTGAGTCTCCAGTCAGAAAGGATCCCTTTTTCAGGTGGGTCCCTTTTTCAGGAGGGTCTCCAGTCAGAGGGGATCCCCTTTTCAGGTGGGTCTCCAGTCAGAGAGGATCCCCTTTTCAGGTGAGTCTCCAGTCAGAGAGGATCTCTTTTTCAGGTGAGTCTCCAGTCAGAGAGGATCCCCTTTTCAGGTGGGTCTCCAGTCAGAGGGGATCCCTTTTTCAGGTGGGTCTCCAGTCAGAGGGGATCCCCTTCTCAGGTGAGTCTCCAGTCAGAGAGGATCCCCTTCTCAGGTGGGTCTCCAGTTAGAGGGGATCCCTTTTTCAGGTGAGTTTCCAGTCAGAGAGGATCCCTTTTTCAGGTGAGTTTCCAGTCAGAGAGGATCCCTTTTTCAGGTGGGTCCCTTTTTCAGGAGGGTCTCCAGTCGGAGGGGATCTCTTTTTCAGGTGAGTTTCCAGTTAGAGAGGATCCCTTTTTCAGGTGGGTCCCTTTTTCAGGTGAGTCTCCAGTCAGAGGGCATCCCTTTTTCAGGTGAGTCTCCAGTCAGAGGGCATCCCTTTTTCAGGTGAGTCTCCAGTCAGAGGGCATCCCTTTTTCAGGTGGGTCCCTTTTTCAGGAGGGTCTGCAGTCGGAGGGGTTCTCTTTTTCATGTGAGTTTCCACTTAGAGAGGATCCCTTTTTCAGGCAAGTTTCCAGTTAGAGGGCATCCCTTCTTCAGGTGAGTTTCCAGTTAGAGAGGATCCCTTTTTCAGGTGAGTTTCCAGTCAGAGAGGATCCCTTTTTCAGGTGGGTCCCTTTTTCAGGTGGGTCTCCAGTCAGAGGGCATCCCTTTTTCAGGTGAGTTTCCAGTCAGAGAGGATCCCTTTTTCAGGTGGGTCCCTTTTTCAGGAGGGTTTCCAGTCGGAGGGGATCTCTTTTTCAGGTGAGTTTCCAGTTAGAGGGCATCTCTTTTTCAGGTGGGTCTCCACTGAATAGTCTTTTAAAACCAATAATCCAAAGCAGCTGGTCTGGGTGGGGAAAATAAACCACCTCTGGTTGCATCCCATCCTCAGTGCCTGAAGAATTTGTCCTTCTAGCTGTAGTTGTCTCAAAGTCAGTCCATGTGGTGGGGTTTTTTTGCTCCCTTTTAAGTTACATCAGTGTAACACCTGGAATTATGTAAGGATGTCTCCTAGATAAAAAGCGAATTCCCTTCCCCGCTGCATGGTAAGAGAATGCCATGCCTCAGGAGATGGCTCAGCAGAAAGGTGACCTCACTGCCATCACTGAAAGCTCTTTTGGGGCTCCTCAGCTGTGCTGCACAAACATGTTACACCCTGGGGGCAGCAAACTGCATCCTGCATCAGAGCAGTGAGGACATCTTAAGGCCGAGCAGAAGCATCATGTTGTTTTCTTCCCTTTAGGAAGTGTTCTACAAAAGCCAGGACCTGGAAGTTCCCAGATGTGCCACGGGATGAGAATGAAGATGAAGATGTGAAGGCAGAGAGGCTGCGAGTCCAAGAGGTGCTGAGCAACCCCAAAAGCGAGGAGGTAAATCCATGTGCCCACAGGCACTGTCTGCAAGCCAGGTGTGGAGCTTTGCTGGCACCTGCAACCACTTCTCTCCTCTCTTCCAGGTGCCAGCAATCCTGGTCAGCTGCTTGCACAAAGAGTTTGATGAGAGGAAGGAGTTTCTCCTGGGGAGGAGAATAAAGAAGGTGGCCACAAAACATGTTTCTCTCTGCGTGAGGAAAGGTTGGAGATCAGTTACTGTTATTTACAAACCCAGCTCTTGAATCCACTCCTCTGACCACCAGGGTGCTGGTTTTGTGTTCTCCTTTCTTTAGGGGAAATCTTGGGCTTGTTGGGACCCAATGGAGCTGGGAAAAGCACCTTAATTAATATGCTTGTGGGAGAGGTTGAGCCAACCAGTGGGCAGGTAAGTTGCATGCTAAGAGCTAAGTGGAAAACCATAGGATCATTAAGGTTGGAGAAGACCTCTAAGATCATCAACCTTCTGCCAGCACCTCCATGATCACTACACCATGTTGCATCTACTCATTTTTTGAACAGCTACCTCAGCAGCCTGTCCCAGTGCCTGACCACTCTTCCACTAGAGAAATTCCTCCTAATGTCCACCCTAAGCCTCCCTGAGCAGCCTGTCCCAGTGCCTGACCACTCTTCCACTAGATCTCTTCCTATTGTCCACCCTAAACTTGCTCAGCCCAGCAGCAGCAAGCTTGCAGATGACACCAAGCTAGCAGCAGGTGTGGAGCTGTTGGAGGGTAGGAGAGCCCTGCAGAGGGACCTGGCCAGGCTGAATGGGTGGGCAGAGGCCAATGGGATGAGATTGAACAAGGCCAAGTGCAGGGTTCTGCACTTTGGCCACAACAACCCCAAGCAGCACTACAGGCTGGGGCCAGAGTGGCTGAGAGCAGCCAGGCAGAGAGGGACCTGGGGGTGATGGTAGAGAGTAGCTGAAGATGAGGCAGCAGTGCCCAGGTGGGCAGCAGAGCCAATGGCATCCTGGGCTGGCTCAGGAGCAGTGTGGGCAGCAGCACAAGGGAGGTTCTTCTGCCCCTGTGCTCAGCACTGCTCAGGCCACCCCTTGAGTGCTGTGTCCAGGTCTGGGCTCCTCAATTGAAGAGAGATGTTGAGGTGCTGGAAGGTGTCCAGAGAAGGGCAGCAAGGCTGGGGAGGGGCCTGGAGCACAGCCCTGTGAGGAGAGGCTGAGGGAGCTGGGGGTGTGCAGCCTGCAGCAGAGGAAGGCTCAGGGCAGAGCTCATTGCTGGCTACAACTCCCTGAGGGGAGGCTGTAGCCAGGTGGGGTTGGGCTCTTCTGCCAGGCACCCAGGGACAGAACAAGTGGACACAGCCTCAAGTTGTGCCAGGGGAGGTCTAGGCTGGATGTCAGGAGGAAGTTGTTGTCAGAGAGAGTGATTGGCATTGGAATGGGCTGCCCAGGGAGGTGGTGGAGTTGCCGTCCCTGTAGATGTTGAAGCCAAGCCTGGCTGAGGCACTTAGTGCCATGGTCTGGTTGCTTGGCCAGGGCTGGGTGCTAGGTTGGCCTGGCTGAGCTTGGAGGTCTCTTCCAATCTGCTTGATTCTATGATTCTAACCCTCCCCTGGCACCTCCTGAGGCCATTATCTCTTTAATTCTTTGGGGAAATGAATCCCTTTTTCTTCCATCTTAATGATTCCAGGAATTCCCAGTTGTTGTTGTTTTGCTACAACCTTACAAAATGCATTTTGAGACTTCTGTTATTTGACTGTGTCTGCTCCTTGCAGGTTCTGATGGGAGATCATTCTTTTGGCCTGAGCAGTGAAGATGACTCAGTGAAATTTGTGGGGTACTGTCCTCAAACCAATCCCCTCTGGCCAGATATCACACTGCAGGAGCACTTTGAAATCTATGGAGCTATCAAGGGAATAAGTCAGGCTGATGTTAAGGAAGTCATTAAACGGTGAGTAGCTCATTAGAGAACTGTTCCAAGGTTTAGCTTTGCTCTTCTCAGCCTTTCCTTTCCTTTTTTTCCTCTCCTTTCCCTTTAATTGAATCTTTTCAATGCATTCAGCAGGAGTAGGTCAGGAGGTAAAGGTTCAACCACACAAACCCCAGAATAATTGGGAATATTTTGTACTCTTTTTAAGTGCTGAAGTGTTAAAAATCACCTTTGCAGAGCCTACCAAAAATAGGGAGTCCAGGGCTTGGTGCTGTCTCTGGGTTGCCAGTGCAGAGCCCTCAGGGCCATTGGAGTCAGGTGGCTTTGTTTGGAAGTGACCAGCTCCTGGTTTTGGTGCTTGGTATGCAAATATTTGTGCCTGAGCTCTTCAAATGAGACTCTTTGCATGCTGTACTCAGTGCTGGTCAGGTCACACCTTGAGTCCTGTGTCCAGTTCTTGGCTCCTCAATTCAAGAATGATGTTAAGGTGCTTGAGTGTGTCTAGAGAAGGGCAGCAAGGCTGGGGAGGGGCCTGGAGCACAGCCCTGTGAGGAGAGGCTGAGGGAGCTGGGGGTGTGCAGCCTGCAGCAGAGGAGGCTCAGGGCAGAGCTCATTGCTGTCTGCAGCTGCCTGAAGGGAGTCTGTAGCCAGGTGGGGTTGGGCTCTTTTGCCAGGCAAGCAGCAACAGAAGAAGGGGACACAGTCTGAAGGAGGTCTAGGCTGGATGTTGTTAGGAAGTTGTTGTCAGAGAGAGTGATTGGCATTGGAATGGGCTGCCCAGGGAGGTGGTGGAGTTGCTGTCCCTGGAGGTGTTGAAGCCAAGCCTGGCTGGGGCACTTAGTGCCATGGTCTGGTTGTTTGGCTAAGGCTGGGTGCTAGGTTGGACTGGCTGAGCTGGAAGTGTTTAAGAGGAGGCTGGATGAGGCACTTAATGCCATGGTTTAGTTAATTAGAAGGGTTAGAGTTAGTTAGAAGGGTTAGGTAATAGGTTGGACTTGATAATCTTAGAAGTCTCTTCCAACCTGTTTAATCCTGTGGGCTGAGGAGGGGAAGTCAAGCCATCACCCTCTCAGCTGTTCAGCCAAGCCATCACCCTCTCAGCTGTTCAGCCAAGCCATCACCCTCTCAGCTGTTCAGCCAAGCCATCACCCTCTCAGCTGTTCAGCCAAGCCATCACCCTCTCAGCTGTTCACATGTGGTCTTCCCCCTTCCACAGCATTGCAAACGCCCTGGATTTAAATGACCACCTGCAGAAGACAACAAAGAAGCTGGGAGTGGGGCTGAAACGCAAGGTAAGGCAGGTCCCCAGGCTGCTGGGGGGGGTCTCCAGCAGCTGTCCTGTCCTTATTCTTTCTTTCTGCCTTCCTCCCAGCTGTGCTTTGCCCTCAGTATGCTGGGTAACCCACGTGTCACGCTCTTGGATGAGCCCTCAACTGGGATGGATCCAAAAGCCAAGCAGCACATGTGGTGAGTGCCAGAGGATTAGGGCGTTTGCCTCATTTGCTGTGTGTGTTATCCCTGCTAACACTAGGGAGAGACATAGACAGGGAATTGCAGTCATGGAAGTCAGGACAAGGGAGGTTGTTCTGCCCCTGTGCTCAGCACTGCTCAGGCCACACCTTGAGCGCTGTGTCCAGTTCTGGGCTCCTCAATTCAAGAGAGATGTTGAGGTGCTGGAAGGTGTTCAGAGAAGGGAGATAAAGCTGGGGTGGGGCCTGGAGCACAGCCCTGTGAGGAGAGGCTGAGGGAGCTGGGGGTGTGCAGCCTGCAGAAGAGGAGGCTCAGGGCAGAGCTCATTGCTGTCTGCAGCTCCCTGAAGGGAGGCTGTAGCCAGGTGGGGTTGGTCTCTTCTGCCAGGCAAGCAGCAACAGAACAAGGGGACACAGTCTCAAGCTGTGCCAGGGGAGGTCTAGGCTGGATGTTGTTAGGAAGTTGTTGTCAGAGAGAGTGATTGGCATTGGAATGGGCTGCCCAGGGAGGTGGTGGAGTCACTGTCCCTGGAGGTGTTGAAGCAAAGCTTGGCCTGGGCACTTAGTGCCATGGTCTGGTTGCTTGGCCAGGGCTGGGTGCTAGGTTGGGCTGGCTGAGCTTGGAGGTCTTTTCCAACCTGCTTGGTTCTGTGACTCCAGGCTGAAGGAAGTATTGTTAGGTGCCCACTGTTGCTTTCAGGGTTTGGTTTGGTTGTGTTTTGCAGGAGGGCAATCCGAGCAGCCTTCAAAAACAAGGAGAGGGCAGCCATCCTGACCACCCACTACATGGAGGAGGCTGATGCTGTCTGTGACCGTGTGGCCATCCTGGTGTCTGGGCAGCTCAGGTACCACTGGAGCCCTCCCCTTCTGGGCTGTCAACTAAAATCTGCTTCTTGCTCCTTAAACTTGGAGCCGAATGAAATTTACACTGCCCAAAGGCTCCTGTTGGAAGCTTAAGCTGCTGTTGTAGTGCCTCCAGCTCTTCTCTCTGCCCTGGCAGGTGTATAGGTACTGTCCAACACCTGAAGAGTAAGTTTGGCAGAGGATACTTCTTGGAAATGAAGCTAAAAGAAGCAGCAGATGTACAGCAGCTGGAATACCTGCAGAGCCAGATCTTGCACATCTTCCCCAACGCCAACCGTCAGGAAAGGTGAAGCTTAACAGCTCCACAGAGTAACTAACTGTGGGGCACTGGTCCGAGCCCCAGATTTCCCAGCCCCTCCTTGGCCCTGAGTGGGGAATGCTGAAACACCACCATAAACATTTATCTGCAGCTCAGAGAAAAGAGGAAGGGGCTTGCAGGGCAGCAAAAGCTGCTGGGTGCTGCCTGGGAGCTCTGCGTGCAGATGTTTGGCACAGGGGAAGCAAAACTCCCTTCTCTGCATAGCTGTGGCCTGACAGCTTCCCCCTTGCTTGGGAGCTCCAGGAAACTGGTAACAGCTGAGGCACTGAGCCACTGGCCCTTACCTAGAAGTGCTTGAGTGTTTTCTGGGAATGCCTGAGAGCTGCAGGGTGGATTTGGTTGGTTTCCCCTCAAAAGCTTTGCATTTCTGCTGTATGAGCTGGGAGGGGGCTGCTAAGACTCTCCAAAAAGGGCACTGCAGGCATCATCTAAAGAAGCACTCTGCAAACGTGGGAGGTTTAGAGATGAGTTCATTCTCCAGGATGAGATGTGTGTGGAGTTAGAGCAGCTCCCTGGAGCCTGGGTTGCAGGAACTGCTGGATGTTGCAAAAGCCCCAGAGATCCTGTGACCTCCTGAGCTGGATTGAAAGGCAAAACCTCAGACCTCTGCTTGTTCTGGGCAGCAATCTTTCTTTCATGGGTTTGTTATAAGTGGACTAGAAATGGCTGAGGCTTGTTTGAAGAGCATGAAAGCAATCTCAGGGGAAGCTCAGCTGGTGCAGCTGGACCTGGAGCTGTGAGATGAGTTATAAAGCAGATGGTCTCCTGGAGCTGCATCAGTCCTGTTGTCTTGTAGTCTAAATGCTTGGGGTGACCTCAGAAGATGACTTTCAATCCTTGCACCTGGATATTCACCACTGTGCTCTCAGTCATTTTCACCTGCAACTAAATCTGCTTTGTTTCTCTGTTCCAGTTTTGCTTCTATCTTGGCATATAAAATTCCCAAAGAAGATGTGCAGTCACTTTCACATTCTTTTTCCAAGCTGGAAGAAGGTAATTAACCATTTGCTACTCATCACATACAGAAATCATTTTGCTTCCCATAGAAGCATAGAGCTGTTGAGGTTGGAAGAGACCTTAAGAGCTCACAATCTCACCACTGCTGCTAAACCACCACCACCAAACTGCATCCCTCAGCACCACATCCACACATGGATTGATGCAGGGCTGGAGGGCAGCAAGTTAGCAGTGTGCACTTGCAGCATGGAGGCCAACCAGATCCTGGGCTACATCAGAAGTGGGTGCAGCTGGGCCAGGGAGGTGATTCTCCTCCTCCATTCCACTCTGCTGAGACCCCACCTGAAGTACTACACCCAGTTCTGGAGCCCCTGGGACAAGAGGAGATGCTGGAGTGTGTCCAGAGCAGGGCCAGGAGGATGCTGAGAGGGCTGCAGCAGCTCTGCTGTGAGCACAGACTGAAAGAGTTGGGGCTGTGCAGGCTGGAGCAGAGGAGGCTCCCAGGTGACCTTCTTGTGGCCTTCCAGGATCTGAAGGGGGCCTGCAAAAAATCTGTGGAGGGACTTTTTAGGCTGTCAGAGAGTGCCAGGAGTGGGGGGAATGGAGCAAAGCTGGAGGTGGGAAGGTTCAGACTGGAGGTGAGGAGGAAGTTGTTGAGCATGAGGGTGGTGAGAGGCTGGAATGGGTTGCCCAGGGAGGTGGTTGAGGCCCCATGGCTGGAGATGTTTAAGGCCAGGCTGGCTGAGGCTGTGTGCAGCCTGCTCTAGGGTAGGGTGTCCCTGGGCTTGGCAGGGAGGTTGGAAGTGGCTGATCCTTGTGGTCCCTTCCAACCCTGACTGATTCTATGATTCTACAATTCTAACTGCTTGTGCCAGCTTAGTGTTTAGGGCGATGAAGCTGGGGAGGGGCCTGGAGCAGAGCCCTGTGAGGAGAGGCTGAGGGAGCTGGGGGTGTGCAGCCTGCAGAAGAGGAGGCTCAGGGCAGAGCTCATTGCTGTCTGCAGCTACCTGAAGGGAGGCTGTAGCCAGGTGGGGTTGGGTTCTTCTGCCAGGCAAGCAGCAACAGAACAAGGGGACACAGTCTGAAGCTGTGCCAGGGCAGGTCTAGTCTGGATGTTAGGAGGAAGTTGTTGTCAGAGAGAGTGATTTGCATTGGAATGGGCTGCCCAGGGAGGTGGTGGAGTCCCTATCCCTGGAGGTGTTGAAGCCAAGCCTGTCTGGGGCACTTGGTGCCATGGTCTGGTTGATTGGACAGGACTGAGTGATAGGTTGGCCTGGCTGAGCTTGGACATCTCTTCCAACCTGCTTGGTTCTATGATTCTATGAAATCCAGTTCTGTCAGCTATCAAGTGGTGAAATCTGCCTAATTACTTGCTGTTGTTAATTCCTTCCCCAGTCAAACATGCCTTCAACATCGAGGAGTACAGCTTCTCTCAGGCAACACTGGAACAGGTATGTTCAGCAAGTATCTCAGGGGGGTTTCAGGGATATTTGGGGGAAGTAAACCCTGACTGGCAAAGGCTGCAGGTTTTTGATGGAGCTTTCAAGGGGGCCTGGGCTGGACTCCACTTTGCCTCCATCACAGAGGTGTTGTGCATCCAGTCTGGGCAAACACTGTGGATGGAGAGGTTGATGAATCACAGCAAAGCCCTTCAGGATCATCAAGTCCAACCTAGAACCCTACTCTACAAGATTCACCTTAAACCATAGCCCTAAGCACCACATCCAAACCACTCTTAAACTCCACCACCTCCAGTTGGCAGAGAGAGTGATTGGCATTGGAATGGGCTGGCCAGGGAGGTGGTGGAGTCACTGTCCCTGGAGGTGTTGAAGCAAAGCCTGGATGAGGCACTTAGTGCCATGGTCTGGTTGATTGTCTAGGGCTGGGTGCTAGGTTGGGCTGGCTGAGCTTGGAGGTCTCTTCCAACCTGCTTGATTCTCTGATTTGTCCCCTCTCTGGACAACCTGAGCCAGCCTCTCACCACCCTCAGTGTAAAACATTTCTTCCTTATCTCTAGTCTGAATCTCCTCACTTTTAGTTTTAAAACCACCTCTCCCTCTCCTGCCACAACAGGTCCTGCTAAAAAAGTGTGTCCCCAGCTTTCTTACCAGCCCATTTAACACCCAAAGGCCACCAGAAGGTCTGCCTGCAGCCTTCTCTCTTCCAGGCCAAACCACCCCAAGTCTCTCACAGCAGAGGACATTTTTGGATCGTTTTTGATCCTCCTCCAACAGGTCCATGTCTGCCTGGTGCTGAGGGTAGTACCTTCAATACCTTTGAAGGCTTTGGTATGGATTCTCTTTATGGCCAGAGAAGGTCCTAGCAGGAGTGTGGCCCGTTCACAGCCTTTCTCTCTGCCCCCAGGTGTTTGTGGAGCTAGCTAAAGAGCAGGAGGAGGAGGACAACAGCTTTGGCACCCTGAACAGCACACTGTGGTGGGAGAGGACGCAGGAAGACAGAGTTGTTTTCTGAGCTCATGGTCCAGCTCTGCTCAGCAGCTCAAGCTTTGTGCCAGCCCTGACCCTTTGCGCACGCATCGGGGCGTGGAAAGCACTGGAGCTGGGATGGACAAGGAAAAGCCTATCTGGAAGCACTGAGCTTGTTCCACCATCCAGGCCTTAGGAATAATGCCACAGTGGTGGTGAGCATCCCCACCATTACTCTGGCTCCTCTGACATCCCTTCTCCCCTCGCTGCTCCCCAGTTTGTGTTCAGTGAGAAGACATTGCCACGACCGTTGGGCATCTCCTGGTGCTTGGTCGCTCGGGCAGGAGCCACCCACCTGCCTTCCTGCACCAGTGCTGGGCTGGTTGCCTGAGGTTGGGGTTGTCCTTGCTGGGAATGGTACAGTGAAGCAAAACCAGTTGGTACTGGAGCATCTTGCCCCGTGGTACCTGCTCAATTGGTCTGCAGGGACTTGCTGTGCCCTGTGCCCTTGGTTGGGTGTTGCTGTCTGTCCCACGAGGTGCCGTGCAGACACGTGCAAGGTCCTGCTCCCCACTGGCCAACCTGTCCCTGCTTAGGCTTAGAAAATGCCCCTGCTTAGAAAAGAGGGAAAGGAAACCACAGTCCTTCTGCTCACTGCAAAGAGGGTCCTGAACTGCAGTGCCAGCTCGGCTTGGTGTCCAACCCATGTGAACCTGTCTGCTCACAGGCATGGTACAGCACTTGTCAGCACTTCGTGTTCCTTTCTACTGCAAGGTGGCAGATGTCAAAGACTCACTGGTGTCATCCTGGCTGCCACTGGTGTTTGTAATGCATGCACTGTAGGGTTAAAGGGGTGTACAGAAATGGGTGCTTTTCTTCCTCCTGCTTGGTCCAAGTACAAAGACATCACTGTGTAGGTACAGGAGCTGCAAAGGTGTGAGTGTTTCTCATCTTAGTGTAGGTACAGCAGCTGCAGAGGTGTGAGTGTTTCTCATCTTAGTGTAGGTACAGGAGCTACAGAGGTGTGACTGTTTCTCATCTTAGTGTAGGTACAGCAGCTGCAGAGGTGTGAGTGTTTCTCATCTTCCTTAGTGTAGGTACAGCAGCTGCAGAGGTGTGAGTGTTTCTCATCTTAGTGTAGGTACAGGAGCTGCAGAGGTGTGAGTGTTTCTCATCTTCCTTAGTGTAGGTACAGGAGCTGCAGAGGTGTGAGTGTTTCTCATCTTAGTGTAGGTACAGGAGCAGCAGAGGTGTGAGTGTTTCTCATCTTCCTTAGTGTAGGTACAGGAGCTACAGAGGTGTGAGTGTTTCTCATCTTCCTTAGTGTAGGTACAGGAGCTACAGAGGTGTGAGTGTTTCTCATCTTCCTTAGTGTAGGTACAGGCACTGCAGAGGTGTGAGTGTTTCTCATCTTCCTTAGTGTAGGTACAGGAGCTACAGAGGTGTGAGTGTTTCTCATCTTCCTTAGTGTAGGTACAGGAGCTACAGAGGTGTGAGTGTTTCTCATCTTCCTTAGTGTAGGTACAGGAGCTACAGAGGTGTGAGTGTTTCTCATCTTCCTTAGTGTAGGTACAGGAGCTGCAGAGGTGTGAGTGTTTCTCATCTTCCTTAGTGTAGGTACAGGAGCTGCAGAGGTGTGAGTGTTTCTCATCTTCCTTAGTGTAGGTACAGGAGCTACAGAGGTGTGAGTGTTTCTCATCTTCCTTAGTGTAGGTACAGGAGCTACAGAGGTGTGAGTGTTTCTCATCTTAGTGTAGGTACAGGCACTGCAGGGGTGTGAGTGTTTCTCATCTTCCTTAGCATAGGTTCAGGCACTGCAGAGGTGTGAGTGTTTCTCATCTTCCTTAGCATAGGTACAGGCATTGCAGGGGTGTGAGTGTTTCTCATCTTCCTTAGTGTAGGTACAGGAGCAGCAGAGGTGTGAGTGTTTCTCATCTTAGTGTAGGTACAGGAGCTACAGAGGTGTGAGTGTTTCTCATCTTCCTTAGCATAGGTTCAGGCACTGCAGAGGTGTGAGTGTTTCTCATCTTCCTTAGTGTAGGTACAGGAGCAGCAGAGGTGTGAGTGTTTCTCATCTTCCTTAGTGTAGGTACAGGAGCAGCAGAGGTGTGAGTGTTTCTCATCTTCCTTAGTGTAGGTACAGGAGCTACAGAGGTGTGAGTGTTTCTCATCTTAGTGTAGGTACAGGAGCAGCAGAGGTGTGAGTGTTTCTCATCTTAGTGTAGGTACAGGAGCTACAGAGGTGTGAGTGTTTCTCATCTTCCTCAGTCTAGTACAGGCACTGCAGAGGTGTGAGTGTTTCTCATCTTAGTGTAGGTACAGGAGCTGAGTGTTTCTCATCTTCATTAGTCCAGTGAAGATGTTGGGCATGACAACATGGATCCTGCCAGCTGCTTTTGGACACAGGCCTTCTTAGATGTTTTCCTTTTTCTTGTCAGTGAATCCATAAGTATATTCAAGAGTGTTTCCTAACCCATCCTTGTTGTGCTAGCAAGTCAGTCATGCACTGGAACCTTTGCTTCCTCCTGACTTCATTCACCTTCACAAACCCAAAAGCAAAACATGCAAATTCTTAACCTCCTAAGTAGGAAAGGTGCCTTTGATTTGCAGAGTAGCACTCAGAAGGGCAGAATAGCCTAAAGATAGGACAGAAGTCTGTTGAAAAGATGTGTTGTGTTCTTTCTGGTGTGCCTGGTTTGGGTTTTTTTCCCCTTACACAAAGCTGTCATCACTTGTTTAGCTGTGTAAGGTGAAATAAAAGCTTGGGAGTGGTTCACTGTGTTCTGCAATGAACAGATGCAGAGATGGGTGTAGAGCAAACCCTGGCTTTGTAAGTCATATCACTAGTAGGTGTTCAAGTCAGAAAGGAGCTTTTGTTTTCCCTTGGGACAACTTAAAATATTAAGGTGGAGCTGTGTGGCCCAGCTGTGGGTAATTATCAGGCAGCAACCTACCTAATAGGTCTGATAAAGGCTTATCATCATCATTACATTGAGCCAAAATCTGTTCTTGTGAGTTTCTTACTCTGCTGAACTCCTCACCTTTAACTGCTCTTTCCATAGATTTCATACCAATGGAGAGGTGTTTGGCTTGTAGTGAGCATTTGAGCCTAAGCCCTGCAGAAAGACCTGGATATCCCATTTGCTTCCTCAGGGGGAGGTCTCTTCCCTGCAGGAGCACAGACCATGAATGTCTGTGAATGTGCACCCAGTTTGAGCCCTGAGCTGTGGTGCTTGACCATGTCCTGGTCTCCTGTGCTGGGAACAAAACTGAAGTAGAGAAGAGGATTAAACCACCAAACTCCAGCTCCAGCAACAGCATTGGTAGGGCTGAAGCTTCCTGATGAGAGAACAAAAATGAGCCAACTTCAGCTCTTTTGTTTATACAACAGCTGGGGATCCCCAGTCTCTTGCGCCCAGTTGCATCCCTGCTGCTGGCCAGGATCTCTGAGCAGTCTTCTTTCTTTGGAGCAGAGATGGGAGCCACAACTCTGTCTCATGACCCTTTCCCCTGTATGCAGTGTCACTTAAGTGCACCTTCTCCACATTTCTTGCTCTGACCTTTCTTTGTCAGTGGTGCTTCAGGTGAGTGTCACCTGCACATCTTCTCTGGCACTCCCTAAGCTCAAGGTGAGAAAGGAAAAGTGCAAGTTGTGACCTGAGTGTCTCCTTTTATTTCTTTCTTTTAACTTCTAGCTACCAGTCTGTGGGACAGTTCTGTCCTCACCTATTTCAAACAGCTTTTTCCACTTCCAGTGGCTCACAGGAAACCCTCCCTTAGCAGCTAGACTTGCACAGGTTGGTGCTGTACTTCTTCACCCCCAGTGTAACCCAACTGATGGTACTGATGCAGCTGCAGGTACAAAGGATTTGGCTCGTTATGCTGACTGCATATTTCATAGACTCACAGACTGGTTTGGCTTGGAAGAGACCTTTAAAGGTTATCCAGTCCAACCCTCCCAACCCTGCACTCAGCAGGGGTGGGATCTTTTTGGTGTAGTGATGTTGTGTCGATGTGGTGTAAGATGCCACCCTGAAAAACATCACCATCATCATAGTGTCTTGTAGCAGAAGCCTTTTTGGTGTGTCATGGGATGTCTGTAATTGCCAGAGGAGGGAAAAACACACCCAAAATGACACCAGAGAACCCCCCCCCGGGTATGTGAGGGCTCCATTCTTTGCAATGTCTAAGGCCCTTTTGTTTGGCTGCTGTCTGACCTGCCCAGATCCCAACTGGACAATGCTCTAGGAGATAAAGTGAAGATGAGGCAGCTGGATTCAGGCTAACTGGGGGGACTTGGGACAAAGCAGCTCTGTTTGTGGTACCACTCCCAGGTGGAATGGCCTTAGCTACCTTGCAGGGTGGGTGTGAGAAATAGCTACCATAGCCAGAACTTGGCAGGGGCATTTGCTTTGTGCTGCTCTTCTGAGGCTGTATTTTTGTATGGAGGAGTTTTGTGTGTCTGGTTTTGTTTACCCCCAAAGCCCTTACTTGAGAGCATCTCTGTCCCACTGGTGAAGTCCATTGTGTAGCTGACATCCAGGGCTCAGGAGGCAGCAGCAGAAGGGTTCACACCTAAAGATGAGACGTTTGGAATGTTCCTCCTGCTGCTGCCATCAGGAACTTGGAATCATCTGCAGTTTCTTTTCTACACTTGTCTATCTTTTGCCACTTTGCTGTACTTGTGAAGTTGAGGTTTTGCCTTTCCCAGCAGAAAGTATTCCCCAAATAAAGATGGATTGTTAAGTGCTTGTGTTGCTATCACATCTGTGTTGTGCCCTGCCAGGAAAAGGGGGATTGTTTTATCAAAGCCTTTCTCTGGCATGCACCAGGGCTTGCAGGTGAGTAAGGCTCAAGTACCATAGAATCACCCAGGTTGGAAGAGACCTCCAAGATCATCCAGGCCAACCTAGCACCCAGCCCTAGCCAAGCAACTAAGTGCCTCATCCACGCTTTGATTGAGCACCTCCAGGGACAGGGACTCCACCACCTCCCTGGGCAGCCCATTTCTGGGCTAGAGCACCTCCAGAGAGGAGGTATCCATGACCTCCCTGGGCAACCTGTTCATAGAATCACTCAGGGTTGGAAGGGACCACAAGGAGCAGCCACTTCCAACCCCCTGCCATGCTCAGGGACACCCTGCCCTAGAGCAAGCTGCCCACAGCCTCAGCCAGCCTGGCCTCAAACACCTCCAGCCATGGGGCCTCAACCACCTCCCTGGGCAACCCATTCCAGCCTCTCACCACTCTCCTGCTCAACAACTTCCTCCTCATGGCCACGCTGAATCTCCCCACCTCCAGCTTTGCTCCATTCCCCCAAGCCCTGGCACTCCCTCACAGCCTCAGAAGTCCCTCCCCAGCTTTTCTTGGAGGCTCCCTTCAGATGCTGGAAGGCCACAAGAAGGTCACCTGGGAGCCTCCTCTTCTGCAGACTGAACAGCCCCAACTCTTTCAGTCTGTGCTCACAGCAGAGCTGCTGCAGCCCTCTGAGCACCCTCCTGGCCCTGCTCTGGACACACTCCAGCATCTCCACATCCCCCTTGTCCCAGGGACTCCAGAACTGGATGCAGTACTCCAGGTGAGGTCTCAGCAGAGTGGAATAGAGGGGGAGAATCACCTCCCTGGCCCTGCTGGCTACACTTCTGCTGCTGCAGCCCAGGCTCTGCTTGGCTTTCTGGGCTGCAAGTACACACTGCTGGCTCCTGTTCCAGTCTCTCCCCACCCTTCCTTAAAAGAATCTTTCTCTAATACCTAACTGCATGTTTTTGTAATTAACCTGAGAGCTTTGCACTCTTGCAACACTTTCTGACCACCCACAGTCACCTCACATTTTGCAAGCAGACTTAATTCAGCCCAGTTTGGGGCTGGAAGTGGCTGGGCAGCAGCTGCGTGCTCCTGGCACGCCATGTGGTGCATCTGCAGGGATGAATCACAGTCATCCACTCACCCCCACTGAAGAAAAAGAACTACTACTACTAATAATAATTGATTTTTCTGTCTGGATCCATGCCCAAGACAAACTCAGTGGGTGGCTGGATGGGTGCTGGCTGTGGCACACGGGTGGCAGAATGCTGCTGGTGAGGGTTTGGGGGAAGCTGGAACATGAAATTCTGGGAAAGGAGGAAGGTGCAGTTGTGTTTCTAACAGGGATCTTTGGTGCTGCTGAACGTTTCTCCTCTCCCACTGCTCTGTCCTGGTGAGGCCACATCTGGAATGTTGTGTCCAGTTCTGGGACCATCCGTTCAAGAAGGACAGGGAGGTTTTTCTTCTCCTCTACTCTGCCCTGGTAAGACCTCGTCTTGAGTACTGCATTCAGTTTGGGGCTCCCCAGTTGAAGAGGGACAGGGATCAGCTGGAGAGGGTCCAGTGGAAGGCTATGAGGATGATGAGGGGAGTGGAGCACTGCCTGATGAGGAGACGCTGAGGGACCTGGGGCTTTCTAGTCTGGAGAAGAGAAGACTGAGAGGGGATTGAATCAATGTTTACAAATCTCTGAGGGATGGGGGTCAGGAGTGGGGGACAGGCTCTGCTCACTGCCCCCTGGGATAGGACAAGGAGCAGTGGATGGAAGCTGCAGCACAGGAGGTTCCAGCTCAACACAAGGGGCAACTTCTTTGCTGTAAGGGTCCCAGAGCCCTGGCACAGGCTGCCCAGAGAGGTTGTGGAGTCTCTTTCTCTGGAGCCCTTCAAGACCTGTCTGGATGTGTTCCTGTGTGCCCTGAGCTAGATTGTGTGGTCCTGCTCTGGCAGGGGGGGGTTGGACTCAATGATCTCTTTGGGTCCCTTCCAACCCCTGACATCCTCTGAGCCTGTGACAGGGAATGAGTTGAAAGAGCCCAGCACAGAGCCACAGAAGTGGTTAAAGGAGTGGAACTTCTGCCATATGAGGAGAGGCTGAGGGAGCTGAGCTGGGGCTCTTTAGACTGGAGAAGAGGAGACTGAGGGGTGGCCACATTCATGTTTATAAAGATGTGAAGGGAGACTCTAGGGAGGACAGAGCCAGGCTCTCCTCAGTGATGTCCAATGACAGCACAAGGATCAGCAGGTGCAAGCTGGAGCAGAGGAGGTTCCACATAAAAAGAAGGCATTTTTTTTCCCTATGAGAGTGGCAGAACACAGCAACAGGCTGCCCAGAGAGACTGGGCCAGGAGGATGCTCAGAGGGCTGCAGCAGCTCTGCTGTGAGCACAGACTGAAAGGGTTGGGGCTGTGCAGGCTGCAGCAGAGGAGGCTCCCAGGTGACCTTCTTGTGGCCTTTCAGCATCTGAAGGGAGCCTCCAAGAAAAGCTGGGGAGGGACTTTTTAGGCTGTCAGAGAGTGACAGAACTGGGGGGAATGGAGCAAAGCTGGAGATGGGGAGAGTCAGAGTGGAGGTGAGGAGGAAGTTGCTGAGCAGGAGAGTGGTGAGAGGCTGGAATGGGTTGCCCAGGGAGGTGGTTGAGGCCCCATGGCTGGAGGTGTTTGAGGCCAGGCTGGCTGAGGCTGTGGGCAGCCTGCTCTAGGGTAGGGTGTCCCTGGGCATGGCAGGGGGGTTGGAAGTGGCTGCTCCTTGTGGTCCCTTCCAACCCTGACTGATTCTGTGATTGTGGAGTCTCCTTCCCTGGATACATTCAAAACCTGCCTGGACACATTTCTGTGTGACCTGCTTTGAGTGATCCTACTCTGACAGGAGGGTTGGACTAGATGATTTCTCAAGATCCCATCCAACCCCTAATGTTCTGTAAACCCATGGTCTATAGGGCTGGAGGACACTGCCAGCTTCTTGACTGCCAAGGGGTTGCCAGCTCCTGGTGTGATCCACAGCCAACGAGGAGGAGAAACTCCGCATCCATCCCTCTGAACCCAGCAAAGCAAAAGGGGTTTGTGCTCCCTTGGGCCCCTTGGAGGGGAGGGAAATAACCTCAAAAGAAATTTAATCTGGACTAGGTGAAAGTCCCCCCAGTTTTCACACCAGTTTTGCCTTTTTGGTGGCTGAAGGGCAGTATGCCACTTCATTTTCTCTTTTTCCAGCTGCCAGATTAATCCATTCATTCCCCTGTGCAGCTGCCTTTAAGAGATCTTCAGAAAGGCCCTGGTGTAGCAAGCTGAATTCTTTCCTGGTAAGAGCTTCTTGGAGCTTTCATTGCTCCTTTTTTTTTTCACTGCAGTGTGTTGCATGGAGTGTCCTGCTCACAGGGTCCTGGCTCCAGCCCCACTTCTTCTCCTGGTAGATAGAAGGGCAGATTGGAATCAACCAGGTTGGAAGAGACTTCCAAGACCATCCAGGCCAACCTAGCACCCAGCCCTGGCCAGTCATCTAGACCATGGCACTAAGTGCCTCATCCAGGCTTTGCTTCAACATCTCCTTCTCTGGTGACTTCCCAAACCCATCTGGATGTGAGACCTCATTGCTGGCTACAACTACCTGGAGGGAGGCTGTAGCCAGGTGGGGTTGGACTCTTCTGCCAGGCAAGCAGCAACAGATCAAGGGGACACAGTCTCAAGCTGTGCCAGGGGAGGTCTAGGCTGGATGTTGTTAGGAAGTTGTTGTCAGAAAGAGTGATTGGCATTGGAATGGGCTGCCCAGGGAGGTGGTGGAGTTGCCGTGCCTGGAGGTGTAGAAGCCAATCCTGGCTGGGGCACTTAGTGCCATGGTCTGGTTGGTTGGGCAGGGCTGGGTGCTAGGTTGGCCTGGCTGAGCTTGGAGGTCTCTTCCAAGCTGTTGATTCTATGATTCTATAATTCAGTCAGGGTTGAGAGGGACCACAAGGATCAGCCAGTTCCATCCCCCCTGCCATGAACAGGACACCCTAACCTAGATCAGCCTAGCCAGAGCCTCATCCAACCTGGCCTTAAACACCTCCAGGGATGGAGCCTCCACCACCTCCCTGGGCAACCCATTCCAGGGTTGGTCCTGAGTTCTCTTCTCAGAATGCCTGTTGAGCAACTGCTTAGGGATTTGACTAATGGCATTTGGACATGCCATGTGCTCCCCAGCAGTGATGTCCCAACAAATTGCCTTGGAGAGAGGTCCCACTTCAATATCAAAGCCATGAGCAACACATAGTAGCTGGCTGGGAAACCCCAAGGAGCCTTGGAGCAGGATTCATGGTCATGTTAAAATGCATTTGCTGTGAATAATGTGGAATGCTGCACGCAGCCAGGTCCTGCCAGCACCACATGGCCCAGAGTTAAGTGTCATAAATGGGGATGATTTTTTTCCCCCAGCCAGATGCATCTCAGATGGCTTTTTTTGCTGCTTCTCCCTTGTTGACTGATGGAAAGTGATGTGGGAAAACACTTTGCTCCTCTCTTTAAGTCAGCTCATTCCTTGAAAATGAGTGAATTGGCAGCTGCAGAGGAACTACAGCCCTTGGTTAAGCAACAACCAGACAAGTTTTGTGTTTCCAGACAGTTCTGCAAACCCCACCAGGAGTCCTCAAGATGTTGAAGTTCCAGGACAGTGAAATTCCTTTCCCCTCTGTCTGCAGACTCTCCCATCTCCTTTTCCTCTGCTGGCCTTATCTAGTTTCCTTACCTCCCTCTTTTGAATGCAGACCCCAGCAAAGTCCATCCTGACTCTGCTGGAAGAGCAATGAGAAGGAATGGAGGCTGCAAAAGCAAAACCAAGCCACCAATTAGTAAAACCAAAGGGGAAATAAAAAGAAGAACCAAAAATTCAATTTGACACAGAATGGACTTCTGTAGAGGAAGGAGTGCTTGCTGAGCAGGCTCTGGGCAAAGTGGGGCAGGGTGGTGAAGATCTCCTTTGGAAGAGGGTACAGAAGAAGCTTGGGATGGCACAAGGTGGCTTTGGCAGCACTCAGGGCTCACATTCATAGAATAGAAACGTAGAAGAGAATCCTAGAATCAGCCTGCTTGGAAGAGCCCTCAAGCTCAGCCAGGCCAACCTAGCACCCAGCCCTAGCCAAGCAACCAGACCATGGCACTAAGTGCCCCAGACAGGCTTGGCTTCAACACCTCCAGGGGTGGTGACTCCACCACCTCCCTGGGCAGCCCATTCCAATGCCAATCACTCTCTCTGACAACAACTTCTTCCTAACATCCAGCCTAGACCTGCTCTGGTACAACTTGAGACTGTGTCCTCTTGTTCTGTTGCTGGTTGCTGGCAGCAGAGCCCAACCCCACCTGGCTACAGCCTCCCTTCAGGTAGTTGTAGCCAGCAATGAGCTCTGCCCTGAGCCTCCTCTGCTGCAGGCTGCACACCCCCAGCTCCCTCAGCCTCTCCTCACAGGGCTGTGCTCCAGGCCCCTCCCCAGCCTTGCTGCCCTTCTCTGGACACCTTCCAGCACCTCAACATCTCTCTTGAATTGAGGAGCCCAGAACTGGATACAGCACTAAGCAGTGCTGAGCACAGGGGCAGAAGAACCTCCCTTGTCCTGCTGCCCACACTGTTCCCGTTACAGGCCAGGATGCCATTGTGTGTCCTGCCCACCTGAGCACACTGCTGGCTCATCTTCAGCAGTATGGAACCCTGCACTTGGCATTGTTAAATCTCATCCCATTGGCCTCTGCCCACCCATCCAACCTGTCAAGGTCCCCCTGCAGGGCTTTCCTACCCTCCAATAGATCCACATCTGATCCTAGCTTGGTGCCATCTGCAAACTTACTGATGCTGGACTCAGTCTCCTAGTCCAGATCATCAGTGAAGATATTGAACAGGACTTGCCCCAGCACTGATCCCTGGGGCACACCACTGGTGCCATCTGCCAACTGTCTGCAACTACCTGAAGGGAGGTTGTAGCCAGGTGGGGCTGGTCTCTTCTACCAGGCAAGCAGCAACAGAAGGGGACAGGGGCTTAAGTTGTGCCAGGGCAGGTCTAGGCTGGATGTTAGGAGGAAGTTGTTGTCAGAGAGAGTGATTGGCATTGGAATGGGCTGCCCAGGGAGGTGGTGGAGTCACCATCCCTGGAGGTGTTGAAGCCAAACCTGGCTGGGGCACTTAGTGCCATGGTCTGGTTGCTTGGCCAGGGCTGGGTGCTAGGTTGGGCTGGCTGAGCTTGGAGCTCTCTTCCAACCTGCTTCATTCTACAACATGATACCACCACTCTCTGGACCCAGTCCTCCAGCCGGTTCCTGACCCATTTCATAGAATCATAGAATCAAGCAGGTTGGAAGAGACCTCCAAGATCATCCAGTCCAACCTAGCACCCAGCCCTATCCAATCAACCAGACCATGGCACTAAGTGCCTCATCCAGGCTTTTCTTGAAGACCCCCAGGGACGGTGCCTCCACCACCTCCCTGGGCAGCCCATTCCAATGCCAATCACTCTCTCTGTGAAGAACTTCTTCCTAACATCCAGCCTATACCTACCCTGGCACAGCTTGAGACTGTCCCCCCTTGTTTTCAGCGTGAATTCACCCCCTCTTCAGGCATGCAGCTCTCCTGCTAGCTCTCTCTCTGTGTAAGTAAACCTGGTAGGAGCACGCTGCTCTGCTGGGCATGATGCAGGTGTCATGCTAACCCTGCAAAACGCCCTGCTGCTCCCTGCCAGCTTGCCATGGGCACAGCTGACCCCGCAGATGAGCTCCCGACCGCCTGCTGCCACCGTGCCAGCTTCAACACAAAAAGTCTGGCTCCAGCAAAGCTCCTGGGGCTTGCAACATGAGAGGCTTCCTCTTCCCACTTGCTGCTTCTGGTTTCCTGAGTTTGGGATGTTGGTTTTCCCCTGGGCTGGGTGCAGGCACGGGGGTGGGAGGGTGGCGTGGTTCCACGGCTGGCTGCTGCCGCTTGGCTGCTGGGTGTTTTTGTAGCGTGTTGCTTTCTCTTGCCGTCTGGAGGGGTGGGGAGGGCTTGCTTGTGAGAGCCTCGACAGAGCTCTGGACCAGCTGGTTGTAGCTCTTGCTCCTCTGCTGGGTTGCTGCTGAGCAGCTTTCAGGGTGTTCGCACTGCCAGGAGTGGGCTCTGCCGTCGAGCCGGAGAGGGGCACAGCCATCGGGCTGGGCTAAGGCACTGAAACATCACCGGGACTGCAGAGAGATGAATTGCCCAGGCACCTCAGGGCTGTAGGAGACACATCCCTGATGGAAAACACATCACCAGGTGAGGAGTTTCGGATTTCTGTTTTGTGAGGTGGGAGATTCCGACCTGGGGTGTTTTCAGGCAGAGGTTGTGGTTGCCAATTCATTGCCCCCTTGTTGCTTCCATGCACTGTTAGGCTGAATGATGAAGAGCTGCACTCTCCAGCTCTGCCCTCTGACAAGCTTTGTTTCAAACCGTTTCAGAGGCAAAGGAGCAAAATCATTCTGCTTCTCAGGGCTGGGTGTGTGGATGTTGATTCTTGTCCTGGATGGCTTTCGGCTGTAGGTGAAGAGTGCTGAGTCCTCCCAGCTCATGAATTCCTCCCTTGGCTCCCCCTCCGTCAGCTTTGCTAACACCAAAGCTTCTAAACCCACAGGCACACACACAGAGAGAGAGATTTCACTTCTCCGTATGAATTAAAGTGATAATCTTTGCTAAAGGGCAGGTTTTGAGCTGGTTTCCTTGAGTGAGAGCAGGAAACCCGCCCCCCACCCCAGCAAACCTGCTCCCCAGACTGCATTAAGGAGCAGAGTCAGTACAGACCTGTCCCCTTATGGACTGAGTGCCATGGTCTGGTTGACTGGCTAGGGCTGGGTGCTAGGTTGGACTGGGTGAGCTTGGAGCTCTCTTCCAACCTGGGTGATTCTATGATCATCGGGGGGTAAGCACAGGGCAGAGGTGGGAGCAGGTGCAGAGGGTTGTGTTTGCAGGAGCAGGCAAAGAAGCAGGGTGTGAGGAGAGCAGGGATTTATCCTGGGCTCTTAGGAAGCCTGGAGCTTCTCTGGGAAGCCTGAGCCGAAACTTCCAACAAGGGATGCTGCTGCCACTGTCAGCCTTGAGAGGTTCCCGCTGGTGCTGCTGCTGCTGCAGAGCAGCTTGCTTCAGGGGTTTGCCACAATAGGATCTGTTGACTCGTTAATAGAGGCAAAGAAACCACCACAACAAGGTCTGAGGAGGTGCCAAAGAGGAAGTCCCTGAAAGGATAAAGAAGCGAAGTGATTCTGTGGGACGTTGCCTTTTGGGGGGGTGAGATTTGGCAGAGCAGAGACAGACACAGCATCTCAGCAAAAGACAGCGCAGTGCCTGTGGAATATTCTTTCTCCTCTCCAGGAATGTTGGATGCATTCATTGAGCCCTCAGGAGGGAAAAGTTTCCAGAGGCATCCACTTAACAACCGATGATCTCCCTCGATTTAAAGCCTCCCAAACGCCATCGCCTCCCAATCAACATCTGGCGTTTGGGTTTGTCTCCTGCATCTGAAGGGTTCCATCTCAGGGCTTGTGGAGGCATCTCCCCTGCTTATATTTTGGGTCCAATGGGAAGTCAGAGCCTTCCCGATGAAGTTTGGTACAGCCTTTGTAGGCAGCATCCCTTGTTTTGGCTTTTCAGCTTCCAGCTGGAGTTGCTCCTTGCTCCACAGGCAAAAAGTTGAGACTAAACCTGGTAGAAATTTAGCAGGAATTTTCTGGAATGTTGATTTATGACTGGAGCTGTCACTGCCCACGGTAGGGGGGGGGTTGGAACTGGAAGATCTTCAAAGGTCCTTTCCAAGCCAGTGTTCAGAATGTGTGGAGGCTCAGTGCAGTTTTTACAAGCCCATCATTTTTCCCCATGTAATCCAAATGCTCCTAACGTGATCCTTTGTTTCCTGACCCAACAGCCCAGCCTGGGCTGCTGCTTTTAGTTCATAAAAAATGAAATTCAGAGCTAGAAACATCCCCTCCCCCCCAAAAAAACCCAAACCTCAAACCATTGCTTCCTAGAAACCCCTCCCAGATTACCTTTATCCTTCACTGCAGGCTGTGGCTGAGAAGCACAGGGGCAGGTGGAGCTCTGGAGGCAGGGAAAGCAGAGCACTGGGGTGATGAGCTTTGTGCTAACAGTTGGAAGATAAACAGGGATTCAGGATCCATCTCCCCTGGAGTGCATAACTACTTAATTCTACCAACAGCACAGGCTCACAGGATGTTAGGGGTTGGAAGGAGATCATCCAGTCCAACCCCTCTGCCAGAGCAGGATAATACTAACAGATCACAGAGGAACACATTCAGACAGGCCTTGAAAGGCTCCAGAGAAGGAGACTCCACAACCTCTCTGGGCAGCCTGTGCCAGTGCTCTGGGATCCTTACAGCAAAGAAGTTCCCCCTTGTGTTGAGGCAGAACCTCTTTTGCTGCAATTTACACCCATTGCTCCCTGTCCTATCCCAGGCAGCAGTGAGCAGAGCCTGTCCCCTGCTCCTGGCAGCCCTCAGATGATTATAAACTTTTATCAAATCCCCTCTCAGTCTTCTCTTCTCCAGACTAAGCAGCCCCAAGTCCCTCAGCCTCTCCTTATCAGCCATGCCCTCCATTCCCTTATCATCCTCACAGCCCTCTCCTGGACCCTCCCCAGCACATCCCTGTCCCTCTTCCACTGGGGAGCCCAAAACTGAACACAGTGTTCAAGCTGGGGGCTCACCAGGGCAGAATTGAAGGGGAAAAGACCCTCCCTTGATCTGCTGGACACACTGCTCCTAATCCACCCCTGGGTCCCATTGGCCTTCTTGGCCACAAGGGCACATTGCTGTGCCATGGGTGACTTGTTAGCCACCAACAGACACTGAAGGGACACTGAGCAGCAGTAATTCTGTGCTGACTCAAGCTGCCCAGCCCAGCTTTCCAAGGGGAAAAGAGCTCTGTGTGCTCCAGCTTGCTTTTCTTTTTGCTTTCAGCCACTTTTAAAAGGGTTAAAAGACCAAATTGGGTTCTGAAGCTCCTTTTCCTAGCTCTGCTTCTGGGAAGGTCACAAAAGCAGTCACTCTGAACACACTCTTTCACTGCTTGGCCACATGAGCAAAGCTGGAGCTGAAATAAATACTCCCTGTGCAAATTCCTCCCCCCAGGCAACACTCCCTGCTCGGCACTTAGGAGGAGATGAAGGAACATGTTGGTGTTTTAGTGGGGCTGTAATTCCTTCTATTATTAGTATTTGGATGAAAACAAGGCAAATTGTCCTCTCACTGCTTAGAGCAGACAATGGCAGCATTGATTTTAGGACACTTGTGGCATCCAAGTGGTGTTTTGAAGTTGACCTCCTGAGTGGCAGCTGCCTTCCCCCTGTAGATGAGGGCCATGTATGTGATGGGGGTGTTTTAGGGGCTGGTTACAGCATCTAGAGGAGATGAGCTGTGACATGCCAGCAAACTGCCTGCCCGAGGCAAGACAAAAATCACTGCAAGAAGTGCAGGATCTGAGCCTGAGCTCAGATGTGCAGCATAAACTGCAGCTGCTGTGCTCCGGAGCTGGTCTTGGCACTGCAGCTCTGCAATATCTGTGGTTTAAGAGCATGGTTTAGTTTGTAATGATTGGATTAAAGCTATTAGCATTTGTACCTTCTGTCTTCCCTAGGCCATTCAATCTCCTCCTCTTTTCAGCACAGGACACACTAGTTTGTCTTTTAGGTAGCTGAAGAATCCAAGCATTGAATCTTAGAGCTATGTTGGTTGGAAAAGACCTCTGAGGCCATCAGGTCCAGCCATTAACCACTAAACCATGCCCTTAAGCAACAACCACTTGAATGCCCTTTCCTACAAAGCCTCTTTGGGATGAAGCTTGAGGAGGGTAGGAGATTAGGAAGAAATTCTTTACAGTGAGGGTGGGGAGATGCTGAAACAGGTTGCCCAGGGAGGTTGTGGATGCCCTCTCCCTGGAAGAGTTCAAGGATGGGTTGGTTGCCTTGAGCAACCTGGGCTAGTGGAGGGTGTCTCTGCCTGTGGAAGGTGTCTCTGCCCATAGAATCATAGAATCAACCAGGCTGGAAGAGACCTCCAAGATCATCCAGTCCAACCTAGCACCCAGCCCTATCCAATCAACCAGACCATGGCACTAAGTGCCTCATCCAGGCTTTGCTTGAAGACCCCCAGGGACGGTGCCTCCACCACCTCCCTGGGCAGCCCATTCCAATGCCAATCACTCTCTCTGTGAAGAACTTCTTCCTAACATCCAGCCTAGACCTACCCTGGCACAACTGCAGACTGTGTCCCCTTGTTCTATTGCTGGTTACCTGGGAGAAGAGGCCACCCCCCACCTGGCTACAATGCCCCTTCAGGTAGTTGTAGACAGTAATAAGATCACTCCTGAGCCTCCTCTTCTCCAGGCTAAACAGGCCCAGCTCCCTCAACCTCTCCTCATAGGATTTGTGTTCCAGGCCCCTCACCAGCTTTGTTGCCCTTCTCTGGACATGTTCCAGCACCTCAACATCTCTCTTGAATTGAGGGGCCCAGAACTGGACACAGCACTCAAGGTGTGGCCTGAGCAGTGCTGAGTACAGGGGCAGAAGAACCTCCCTTGTCCTACTGGCCACACTGTTCCTGATGCAGGCCAGGATGCCATTGGCTCTCTTGGCCACCTGGGCACACTGCTGCCTCATCTTCAGTTTACTATCTATCAGTACCCCCAGGTCCCTTTCTGCCTGGCTGCTCCCAGCCACTCTGTCCCCAGCCTGTAGTGCTGCTTGGGGTTGTTGTGGCCAAAGTGCAGAACCCTGCACTTGGCCCTTGTTAAATCTCATCCCATTGGCCTCTGCCCACCCATCCAGCCTGTCCAGGTTGAAACTAGATGATCTTCAGGGTTCTTTCCAGCCTAAACCATTCTATGAATCTACAAATCTGTGGATGTGGAAGTGGCAGCTGAGTCCTGCCCAGCTCTCTGTCATCTTGCCTGGTCTTGATCAATTGCATTCAAACTGCTCCTTGATTATCCAAGCTATGAACTGAAGAGACGTTCTCAGCCTTTGGCTTCTTGATTGGCTCCTCTGAAATGGTGTTTACCCAAGTCGAGGCAATCCCAACTCCAGGCTGGGCAGTGAGTGGCTGGAGAGCAGCCCTGAGGAGAGGGACTTGGGGGTGCTGCTGGACGAGAAGCTCAACAGGAGCCAGCAGTGTGCACTTGCAGCCCAGAAAGCCAAGCAGAGCCTGGGCTGCAGCAGCAGAAGTGTGGCCAGCAGGGCCAGGGAGGGGATTCTCCCCCTCTGCTGTGCTCTGCTGAGACCCCACCTGGAGTACTGCATCCAGTTCTGGAGCCCCTGGGACAAGAGGGCTGTGGAGATGCTGGAGTGTGTGCAGAGCAGGGCCAGGAGGATGCTCAGAGGCTGCAGCAGCTCTTCTGTGAGCACAGACTGAAAGAGTTGGGGCTGTGCAGGCTGGAGCAGAGGAGGCTACCAGGTGACCTTCTTGTGGCCTTCCAGGATCTGTGAAGGGGCCTACAAAAAAGCTGGGGAGGGACATTTTAGGCTATGAGGAGTGCCAGGAGTGGGGGGAATGGAGCAAAGCTGGATGTGGGGAGAGTGAGGCTGGAGGTGAGGAGGAAGTTGTTGAGCAGGAGAGTGGTGAGAGGCTGGAATGGGTTGCCCAGGGAGGTGGTTGAGGCCCCATGGCTGGAGGTGCTTAAGGCCAGGCTGGCTGAGGCTGTGTGCAGCCTGCTCTAGGGTAGGGTGTCCCTGGGCATGGCAGGGAGGTTGGAAGTGGCTGCTCCTTGTGGTCCCCTCCAACCCTGCCTGATTCTCTGATTCTAAGTATGTGCATTAACTTCCAGTGATCTGTTTTTATTCCTCATCCCAGCTGGGAAAATGCAGGGGGTAGTCCAGAAAGCCTCCAAAATATGTCGACAGACTCGTGTTCTGCTGTGGAAGAACATCCTTCTGGTGTGGAGAGTGAAGACAAAAAGCTTCCAGGCAAGTTCTCAGTTCTTCCAGGGGGGAAGTGAGAATTTCCACTCCAGTGTGTTTCTAGGCTGCGTGGTTTGTGTGTTAGGTGACATGTGAGAAGCCTCATCTGGCAGTGTGGCTCTCTGGAAAACATCAGCAGTCGTGCTTCTTCCTGTATTGTGGTATCATAAGGGCCTGCTCCAAAGCTGGCTTGTTGCTTTTGCTTGTTTATCCCAGTTCTGTGCTCTCCAGAGGAACAGGATGTCCAGTTCGTGAGTACGGCTGTCAAATGAGCGGCAGACTTTGCTGGCTCTGGTGCTAAGAAAATACCTCGTGGTGTTCAGTCTGGGAGAATGCAGTGGGGGCTGGAGGAGGTGGGCAGTGGGGCAGAGGCTGGGTGAGTCACAGCATCACAGAATGTTAGGGGTTGGAAGGGACCTGGGATCATCTGGAAGGGTTGTGTGGATCGTCGTGTCCAACTGCCTTGCTAAAGCAGCAGCACCCAGGGCAGGCTGCACAGGAGCACATCCACAGGCACAATCACACACATCCCTCCATCCATCCTCACACACATCCCTCCATCCATCCTCACACACATCCCTCCATCCATCCTCACACACATCCCTCCATCCATCCTCACACACATCCCTCCATCCATCCTCACACACATCCCTCCCTCCATCCTCACACACATCCCTCCCTCCATCCTCACACATATCCATCCATCCCTCCATCCTCACACATATCCATCCATCCCTCCATCCTCACACATATCCATCCATCCCTCCATCCTCACACATATCCATCCATCCCTCCATCCTCACACCCATCCATTCCTCCATCCTCACACCCATCCATCCCTCCATCCTCACACCCATCCATCCCTCCATCCTCACACACATCCATCCCTCCATCCTCTCACACACATCCCTCCATCCTCTCACACACATCCCTCCATCCTCTCACGCACACACCCCCATCCACCCATCCTCACACACATCCATCCCTCCATCCTCACACACATCCATACAAACACACACAAAGAATCATAGAATCAAGCAGGTTGGAAGAGACCTCCAAGCTCAGCCAGTCCAACCTAGCACACAGTCCTAGCCAAGCAACCAGACCATGGCACTAAGTGCCCCAGCCAGGCTTGGCTTCAACATCTCCAGGGACAGTGACTCCACCACCTCCCTGGGCAGCCCATTCCAATGCCAATCACTCTCTCTGACAACAACTTCCTAAGAACATCCAGCCTAGACCTCCCCTGGTACAACTTGAGGCTGTGTCCTCTTGTTCTGTTGCTGGTTGCTGGCAGAAGAGCCAGTATCACAGTATCCCATTATCACCAAGGTTGGAAGAGACCTCACAGATCATCAAGTCCAACCCTTTACCACAGAGCTCAAGGCCAGACCATGGCACCAAGTGCCACGTCCAATCCTGCCTTGAACAGCTCCAGGGACGGCGACTCCACCACCTCCCCGGGCAGCCCAACCCCACCTGGCTACAGCCTCCCTTCAGGTAGCTGCAGACAGAAATGAGGTCCCCCCCTGAGCCTCCCCTTCTGCAGGCTGCACACCCCCAGCTCCCTCAGCCTCTTCTCACAGGGCTGTGCTCCAGGCCATGTTCCAGTATCTCACTCCAGCAACTTCTATTGCTGGTTGCCTGGCAGAAGAGCCCAACCCCACCTGGCTACAGCCCCCCTCCAGGTAGTTGTAGACAGCAATGAGGTTCCCCATCTAAATGGGTTTGGGAAGTCACCAGAGAAGGAGACTGAACAGCTTCTCTTGTGTCCCTGAAGACCCTTTCCATGCCACTCAGCATGCAGGCTGCTGAGCTGCCGCTCACCTCTGCCTTCCTTTGCTTTCCCCCAGGAGTGGATCTCATCGGCGATTCTCCTCATAATAGTGCAGATGTCAGCCAATGTCATACCTCACTTCCCAGAGCATGACATCCCCTACAGCTTCCTTGGAAGATTGGATGATCCAGCCTTTAACTCCACTGGAGTCACGCTCATATACACACCTGTCACCAACACCACCAGGCAAATAATGAGCAAAGTGGCTTCAAGCTCTGCACTGAGAGGTAAAGCTGCTCTAAAACCTTTGGCACTGAGCTGTTGGAGCGGGTCCAGAAGAAGGCTATGATGATGATGATCAGCAGGCTGGAGCACCTCTGCTGTGATGACAGGCTGAGGGAGTTGGGGCTCTTCAGCCTGGAGAAGAGAAGGCTCAAGGGAGACTTCATAGTGGCCTTCCAATTCCTGAAATGGGCTGCAGGAGGAAGGACTGCAAGGCTTGTAGTGACAGGATGAGGGGTGATGGCTTTGAGCTGGAAGAGAGGAGATTTAGAGTGGCTGTTAGGGAGAAATTCCTTCCAGTGAGGGTGGTGAGACACTGGAATCACAGAATAGAATCAACCAGGTTGGAAGAGACCTCCAAGCTCATCCAGCCCAACCTAGCACCCAGACCATGGGTCTGGTGCCTCATCCAGGCTTTCTTCAGCACCTCCAGGGACAGCAACTCAACCACCTCCCTGGACAGCCCATTCCAAAGAGGTCCCCCAGGGAGGTCATGGATGCCTTCTCCCTGGAGGTGTTCAAGGCCAGGTTGAATGGAGTCCTGAGCAACCTGGGCTAGTAGGAAGTGTCCCTGCCCATGGCTGGAGGGGTTGGAAGTAGAAGATCTTTAAGGTCCCCACCAACCCAAGCCATTCAATGAATTTGAACTGACCCTGGCAGTCCTCACTGAAGAGGAGCAGCTCCATTTTTGAGGGTACAAGTTGTGGCTGATGCTGACTTTCATATTGTCACCTGAGGAACTGAAGTTTCAGCTGTGGTGGGTTTGTCCTTGTTCATTTCTCTTCTTTGTTTTCCATGGCAGACATCATAATAGAAGGGGTGGAGAATGAGACAAAAATGGAAGCAAGAGGCTATTTGGAGGAAGACATCATTGGTGTTGTTTTCAAGGATGACTTCAGCTACTCCCTCAGATTTCAGACCTATGCTCTGATGTACCTAAACGACGCCACGGAACACTTGGGTAAGAACAGGACTGAAATCAGACAGCTTGGGGCTTCCCCCTCTTTAACTGACTCAGAGTTGTGAGATATCCAAACAGTTCTGGGCCCCTCAATTCAAGAGAGATGTTGAGGTGCTGGAAGGTGTCCAGAGAAGGGCAACAAAGCTGGGGAAGGGCCTGGAACACAAACCCTATGAGGAGAGGCTGAGGGAGCTGGGGGTGTGCAGCCTGCAGAAGAGGAGGCTCAGGGCAGAGCTCATTGCTGTCTACAGCTCCCTGCCTCTTCTCTCAGGCAAGCAGCAATAGAACGAGGGGACACAGCCTCAAGCTGTGCCAGGGCAGGTCTAGGCTGGATGTTAGGAAGAAGTTGTTGTCAGAGAGAGTGATTGGCATTGGCATGGGCTGCCCATGGAGGTGGTGGAGGCACCGTCCCTGGAGGTCTTCAAGAGAAGACTGGCTGAGGCACTTAGTGCCATGGTCTGGTTGACTGGATAGGGCTGGGTGCTAGGTTGGACTGGCTGAGCTTGGAGCTCTCTTCCAACCTGGTTGATTCTATGATTCCATGATTCTGCCAAAGTAGGGGAGCAGAGCTGAGCTGAGCTGGCTTTTCTGCACCATGAAGTCAGGCTTGATGCCACATCAGGTAGCCCATGGAGCCCAAGCCACCAACTCCCCATTCCCACATCATTCTTGAAGGGAAACGACTGCTGAGTAAACCTGGAGTCAAACTAAATCTGGATGAAGAGGTTCTTAGGTCAAACATTTTCTAAGCCCACATGTTCCACAAAAGCACTTAGAGACAGCTGTTTGGAAGCACAGAGATCAAGATATTCATCTCTTTCTTTTTTCCTGTTCACACAGATACCTGCTTCAGTTTTTCACCAGCTGCCTGCCAAATTCCTGCCTACTGGTACAAAGGGTTCCTCTCAGTGCAGTCCAGCATTGATGCAGCAGTCATAGAAGTAAGTCTGGCCACAGTGGCAGTGTCTGTTCCTTCCAGAGTCACCTGGGAAAAACCCAAGCAGTCAATGTATAAAGCCACCAAACCAGCCTGCAGAAAAGAAGGCTCTGGGGACATCTAAGAGTAACCTTCCACTACCTAGAGGGGGTCTACAGGAAGGATGGAGGCTGTTTGCAGAGGCCTGCAGTGACAGGAGGAGGGGCAATGGCTTCAAAGTAGAGCAGAGCAGATTGGATGTTAGGAGCAAGTTCTCCACCATGGTGGTGGAATGCTGGAACAGGTTGGCCAGGGACCTCCCGCATCCCTGGAGTTGTGGTCCCATCCCTGGAGTTGTGGTCCCATCCCTGGAGTTGTGGTCCCATCCCTGGAGATATTCATAGTGAGGGTCAGCAGGGTTCTGGGCAACCTGATCTAGTTGGGGTTGTCCCTGCTGACTGCAGAGGGGGTTGGACTGGATGAGCTTCACAAGTCCCTTTCAACCCAAACATTCCCACGACTCTGATTCCTGTGCTCAGTAACTCTTGAAGCACACAGTGTGAGGCAGCAGTTAAGGGTGACAGACCATTCTCTGGCCAAGAAAGCCAATGGTCTCCTGGGTTGCTGTGAGAAACCTTTGGCCAGCAGGTCAAGTGAAGTTCTCCTTCCCTCTCCACTGCCCTAGTGAGGCCACACCTGGAGCTGTGTGTCCAGCTGTGGACTGCCCAGTTTGAGAAGGGGATCTATTGGAGAGAGTCCAGAGGAGGCTCTAAAGATGCTGAGAGGCCTGGAGCATCCCTGTGAGGAGCAAAGGTTGAGAGCCCTGGGGCTGTTGGGCCTGGAGAGAAGCAGCCTGAGAGAGGATCTGATCAATGCTTGCCAATACCTAAAGGGTGGTGGGCAAGAGGGTGGGGCCAGGATCTTGGTGTCCAGTGACAGGCCAAGAGGCAATGGGCACAAACTGGAACCCAGGAGGCTCCAGATGAGGAGAAACCTTTTTGCTGTGAGGGTTCTGAATCCCTGGAGCAGGCTGCTCAGAGAGGTTGTGGAGTCTCCTTCTCTGGAGATGTCTGCCTGGACTTTTTGATGGTGGGCAACCTGATCTAAGCCAACCTGCTTTAGCCCTGAAGTTGAACCAGATGATCTCCAGAGGTCTTCCAACCCCACCAGGCTGGGAATCTTGGGGTTGTGCAAACCTGCAGGTCATTTGCTGCTCATAAATAAAGCACTGCTATTCACTTGCAAAGAAATTCAGTTAATTCCATTCTATTAAACCACTTGAATGCTTCTGAAAGCCTGCTCTTGCCTGTTTCACACCCAACAGTCCAAGGAATGTTCTTCTCCACAGGTCAAAACGAACCACTCTGTCTGGGAAGAGATGAAGTCCTTCAGCGGCGTCCGTCTGAGCTCACCCTTGATGAAACCTGTGTATAAACTGGATTACACCTGGTTTGTTGTTTATGTTGTGCTCTGCTTCTCCCCATACATGTACTTCTTGTCAGGGAGGCTTGCAAGAGAGAAAAAGAAGCTCAAGGTATTAATGAAGACCATGGGTCTGCACGACATCGCCTTCTGGTGAGTCTGTGTGGTTAGAGGTGTTGGGGTGCCTCACGTGCCTAAGATGCCTACTAGCTTGGAGGGTCATGGAATCAGCCAGGGTTGGAAGGGACCACAAGGATAAGCCAGTTCCAATCCCACCCCTGCCGTGGGCAGGGACACCCTACCCTAGATCAGGCTGTCCAAAGCCTCATCCATCCTGCCCTTAAACACCTTACCTCCAGGATGGAGGTAAGGCTGGTACCGCCTCCCAGCTGAGCAGCTCTCATGCCCCAGACTCCAGCAGCAGGCATAGAATCACAGAATGTTAGGGGTTGAAAATGACTTCCAGAAATCTTAGAACCATAGAATGCTTTAGGTTGGAAGGGACCTCCAAGCTCATCCAGTTCCAACCCCCCACCATAGGCAGGGACACCTCCCACTAGAAGAGGTTGCTCAAGGCCTCATCCAACCTGGTGCTGAACACCTCCAGGCAGGTTGTGGAGCACAGAATCACAGACTGTGGTCCTTAAGGCCACATCCAACCTGGTCCTGAACACCTCCAGGGAGGTTGTAGAGCACAGAATCACAGAATGGGATTGTTGAACCTGCCTGGATGTGCTCCTCTGTGATCAGTTCTAGGTGATCCTGCTCTGACAGGGGAATTGGGCTGGATGAGCTTTGCAGGTCCCTTCCAGCCCCTGACACTCTGTGATTCATAGAATCAACCAGGATGGAAGAGAGCTCCAAGCTCAGCCAGTCCAACCTAGCACCCAGCCCTGGCCAAGCAACCAGACCATGGCACTAAGTGCCCCAGCCAGGCTTGGCTTCAACACCTCCAGGGATGGTAACTCCACCACCTCCCTGGGCAGCCCATTCCAATGCCAATCACTCTCTCTGACAACAACTTCCTCTTAACATCCAGACTAGACCTGCGCTGGCACAACTTGAGACTGTGTCCCCTTGTTCTCTTGCTGCTTGCCTGGCAGAAGAGCCCAACCCCACCTGGCTACAGCCTCCCTTCAGGTAGTTCAGGATCACAGGATGTTAGGAGTTGGAAGGGATCCAAGGAGATAATCAAGCCAGTAATGAGCTCTGCCCTGAGCCTCCTCTTCTGCAGGCTGCACACCCCCAGCTCCCTCAGCCTCTCCTCAAAGGCTGTGCTCCAGGCCTCTCCCAGCTATTCTGTGGAAGCTGGAAATGGAAGTGCATTTGGAATTCCAGAGCAGAAGACATAGAAAGTGTCTTGTGTTGGTCGTGTCATGGCATCTACAGAAGCTACAATAACTGTGCCTCCACTGCAGGCTGTCCTGGAGCTTACCATACACCATTTACATCTCAATAACATCAAGTCTGCTGACACTGATCACCATCACAGCAGTCCTCCAGGATCACAGCTTCCTTGAAATCTTCTGGTTTTATTTCCTTTATGGCATAGCATCTGTAAGTCTACTTCTGTCTTCTCAAGTGATGCACAAGGGTTTTTTTTTCCATTGCCTAATTAAAGCTCTAAGACTTCAGAGTGCTCTAGGGCTGGGCATCCTATGGGAAAGCACCAAGAATTCCTCCACTTGTGGGATCTGTGGTTATATTTTCTAGGCTATGATATCAAGCCTGAGAAGTCTGGGGAGAGTCTGGCCTGAAATTAGAGTCAAAAGATGCTCACACCAACATTAATGGGAAGGTTGGAGCTGTCTCCTTGGAGCTCCTTCTTGGAAAGCCAAGAGGGCTCCTCCTTGGAAAGCCAAGAGGGCTCCTTCTTGGAAAGCCAAGAGAGCTCCTCCTTGGAAAGCCAAGAGGGCTCCTCCTTGGAAGGCCAAGTGCTCCTCCTTGGAAAGCCAAGAGGGCTCCTCCTTGGAAAGCCAAGTGCTCCTCCTTGGAAGGCCAAGAGGGCTCCTCCTTGGAAAGCCAAGAGGGCTCCTCCTTGGAAAGCCAAGAGGGCTCCTCCTTGGAAAGCCAAGAGCTCCTCCTTGGAAAGCCAAGTGCTCCTCCTTGGAAAGCCAAGTGCTCCTCCTTGGAAAGCCAAGAGGGCTCCTCCTTGGAAAGCCAAGTGCTCCTCCTTGGAAAGCCAAGTGCTCCTCCTTGGAAAGCCAAGAGGGCTCCTCCTTGGAAAGCCAAGTGCTCCTCCTTGGAAAGCCAAGAGGGCTCCTCCTTGGAAAGCCAAGTGCTCCTCCTTGGAAAGCCAAGAGGGCTCCTCCTTGGAAAGCCAAGAGCTCCTCCTTGGAAAGCCAAGAGGGCTCCTCCTTGGAAAGCCAAGAGGGCTCCTCCTTGGAAAGCCAAGAGGGCTCCTCCTTGGAAAGCCAAGTGCTCCTCCTTGGAAAGCCAAGAGGGCTCCTCCTTGGAAAGCCAAGTGCTCCTCCTTGGAAAGCCAAGAGGGCTCCTCCTTGGAAAGCCAAGAGCTCCTCCTTGGAAAGCCAAGAGGGCTCCTCCTTGGAAAGCCAAGAGGGCTTCTCCTTGGAAAGCCAAGAGGGCTCCTCCTTGGAAAGCCAAGTGCTCCTCCTTGGAAAGCCAAGTGCTCCTCCTTGGAAAGCCAAGTGCTCCTCCTTGGAAAGCCAAGAGGGCTCCTCCTTGGAAAGCCAAGTGCTCCTCCTTGGAAAGCCAAGAGGGCTCCTCCTTGGAAAGCCAAGTGCTCCTCCTTGGAAAGCCAAGAGGGCTCCTCCTTGGAAAGCCAAGTGCTCCTCCTTGGAAAGCCAAGAGGGCTCCTCCTTGGAAAGCCAAGAGCTCCTCCTTGGAAAGCCAAGAGGGCTCCTCCTTGGAAAGCCAAGAGCTCCTCCTTGGAAAGCCACTAGGGCTCTGATCTGCTGAATGATGCCAAGTCAATGGAGTGCCCATCCCTGGGAAGGATTGAAAAGCTGTGTAGATGTGGTGCTCAGGGATGTGTTTTAGTGTTGACCTGGCAGTGTTGAGTCAATGGTTGGATTGATGATCTTAAAGGTCTTTTCCAACCTAAGCAATTATGTGTTCCATGGGCATCTGTAGGAGACAACTGAATCTCAGCTGAGTCTCTACTTCTGCCCATTGAATTTTCCCAGTGGTGTTTTGGTTGGTTTGTTTTACTCACCAGCAGAAATTCACCCTGTTAACTACTGCTCTTCTCTGCTGCAGATTCACTTCTGTTTTGTGCTCAACTCCTTGTTCAAGCACCCAACCATTGCCAGTTTCTCAGCAATATTCCTTCACATTGTCTTTGGGTTGCTGGGCTACCTGACCTTGTTTCATGAGCTGCCATCATCTTTAGAGTGGATTTTTAAGCTCTTCAGCCCCTTTGTCTTCACTGCTGGCTTCTCACAGGTATGTTCAAGATAAAGGCAGGACATCCTGACAGTCCAGCCCGCAGCAAACATATTGATGCCAAGGATCAGTCTTGTTCAATGTCTTTATTGATGATCTGGATAAGGGGATTGAGTTCATCATCAGTAAGTTTGCAGATGACACCAAGCTAGGAACAGGTGTGGAACTGTTGGAAGGTAGGAGAGCCCTGCAGAGGGACCTGGACAGGCAGGATGGGTGGGCAGAAGCCAATATGGGATGAGGTTTAACAAGGTCAAGTGCAATTTGGCCACAACAACCCCAAGCAGCACTACAGGCTGGGGATAGAGTGGCTGAGAGCAGCCAGGCAGAGAGGAAACTGGAAGTGCTGGTAGAGAGTAGCTGAAGATGAGGCAGCAGTGTGCCCAGGTGGGCAGCAGAGCCAATGGCATCCTGGGTTGGCTCAGGAGTGGTGTGGGCAGCAGGACAAGGGAGGTTCTTCTGCCCCTGTACTCAGCACTGGTCAGGCTGGTCAGGCTGCACACCCCCAGCTCCCTCAGTCTCTCCTCACAGGGCTCTGCTCCAGGCCCCTTCCCAGCCTTTGCTGCCCTTCCCTGGACACCTTCCAGCACCTCAACATATCTCTTGAATTGAGGGGCCCAGAACTGGACACAGCACTCAAGGTGTGTCCTGACCAGTGCTGAGCACAGGGGCAGAATACCCTCCCTTGTCCTGCTGGTCAAGCATCCCTGCCTGAAGGAAGTGTTTCATCTGATTTCTGCTTGGTTTTTAACCCCTAGGCAGTAAAGCTGGAGATCCACAGACTGTCCTTCACACCAGGATTCTACCCCTTCTTTCGCCTCTACGTCATGCTGAGTCTTGACAGTGTCTTGTATTTGCTGTTGGCCATCTACTTTGATAAAGTTTTGCCTGGTGAGTAGAAATAGGAGGCAAGGAATTCAAATGTCCTTGGATTTTGCTTCTACAATCTTCTCCTCTCATAGGGCCAAAGTTGCTGTAGGGTGGTGGGATAGAGGTGAGAAAATGTTAGTCTACATGGAGCAACAAAGATGATGCTCCAGCAATGAGGGTATCCCACCCCTAGAGATGGGGTGACCTCATTGCTGGCTACAACTACCTATTATAGCTCCCTGGGGTTGGGCTCTGCTGCCAGGCAAGCAGCAATAGAACAAGGGGACACAGTCTCAAGTTGTGGCAGGGCAGGTCTAGGCTGGATGTTAGGAGGAAGTTGTTGTCAGAGAGAGTGATTGGCATTGGAATGGGCTGCCCAGGGAGGTGGTGGAGTTGCCATCTCTGGAGGTGTTGAAGCCAAGCCTGGGTGGGGCACTTAGTGCCATGGTCTGGTTGCTTGGCCAGGGCTGGGTGCTAGGTTGGTCTGGCTGAGCTTGGAGGTCTCTTCCAACCTGCTTGATTCTAGGATTCTGTTTCAACGTTTAAAAGGTGGAGAGATGTGGTGCTGAGGACATGGTTTGGTAGCAGACTCAGTAGAGTCAGAGAGTGGTTGGACTCAATCGTCTTGAAAGTCTTTTCCAACCCAAAAGATTCTGTAAGCTGGTCAGGTTGTGGAAGGGCAGCTTAAACAGCAGTGAGCCTGGCTGTGTTATGCTAGGGGGTGGAAACTCCATTTGCTGTGTTGCTCAGGAAAAAAGTGGTTGGACAGATACTGGAGAGGGTCCAGAGGAGGGCAATGAAGCTGGAGAAGGACCTGGAGGATAAATCTTATGAGTGACTGAGGGAGCTGGGGAAGGTTAGTTTGAAAGAGAGGAAGCTGAGAGGAGATCTCATTCTTGTCTACAGCAACCTAAATGGACATTGTGGAGAGGCTGCTGCTGGGCTCTTCTCACAGGGAACTGGAGTCAGAGTAAGGGGGAATGGCCTCATGCTGAGAGTGGGAAGGTTTAGATTGGACATTGGGAAAAAGTTTTTCGTGGAGAGTGTGGTGAGGGCCTGGAATGAGCTGCCCAGAGAGGTGGTGGAGTCCCCAGCCTTGGATGTGTTTAAGAGCCATTTGGATGTGATGCTTAGGGCTATGGTTTAAGGTGAATCTTGTAGAGTAGGGTTCTAGGTTGGACTTGGTGATCCTGAGGGGCCTTGCCCACCTGCATGTTGCTGTGATTCTGTGAGAGAATCCTGTTTCCCCAGAAGCTGGCACCTCATGGACCCTGCCTCAAAAACAAGCTCCAAAAGCAATGTGAAACCCTGCAGTGGGGCACTGAGCTCCTCCTCCAACTGCCACTGGGATTAAAAGGATGTTGTAGGACTTGACCTGGTTTTCCTGCACCTTCTGGGCCAAAGGGATTGCCAGTGAGGTCTTTTGTGTGGTTGGTCCCCATCTGCATTTAGAGATATGGATGAGTGGAGAACTTTAACTGCAGGATTTACCAATCCTTAATAGATCCCAGAGGTCTCTACTGTGCAGCTGTGGAGGATGAGGTGGCTGGACACAGCATTCATCACAGTTAAGCTGAAGGATAGCAGCTTTGGGCTGATATTTCACCTTCTCTGCTTCTGACTTAGGCAAGTATGGAGCACCATATCCTCCTCTCTTCTTCCTGAGGCCATCGTACTGGTTCAAGCGCAGGGGTGGCTACCTGGGGATGCAAGCTGGCAGAGAGAGCAGCCACGACCCTATCTTCAGCAGTAACTCTGAGCCCATGCCTCCAGGCTTTGAGGGCAAGGAAGCCATCAGGTAAGGGCTTCTGTAAGCACACAATTCTATGTCTTGTACTTGGCTCCAGGGAGCAGAGACAGGTTGCACTGGTAGATGTTAGGCTGAGCCACCTAACATACAATGAGGAGGGTACTGGCTCATTGTAGGAGTAGTCAGCATGGATTTACCAAGGGCAAGTCATGCTTGACTAACCTGATAACATTGTGAGATGCCATAACTGAATGGGTAGATTCAGGGAGAGCAGTGGATGTAGTCTACCTTGATCTTAGCAAGGGCTTTGACACTGTCTCCCATGACATTTTAGTGAGCAAGCTGAGGAAGTGTGGGATGGAAGAGCAGGCAGTGAGGTGGGTTAGGAACTGGTTACAAGATAGAAGTTGTTGGCAGAGAGACTGATGGGCATTGGAATGGGCTGCCCAGGGAGGTGGTGGAGTTGCTGTCCCTGGAGGTGTTGAAGCAAAGCCTGGCTGGGGCACTTAGTGCCATGGTCTGGTTGCTTGGCCAGGGCTGGGTGCTAGGTTGGACTGGCTGAGCTTGGAGCTCTCTTCCAACCTGCTTTGTTCTATGCTTCTAAATATACTTCCAACAGTTTCAAAGGGTTGCTTTGAGACACATGGAACATGACATTTGATGCTCACTGCTTGCTTTTGCCTTTCCTTTAGGCTGAACAATATTAGAAAGATATACAAGAAGAAGAACAAGAGAACTGAGGCTTTAAGTGGTAAGAGAGGGTTTGTAATCCTATTTCTTCTCATCTTCATTAAATGTGCACCCAAACTGCTTAGAAATGTACTGGATGTACTTACATCTGCCTCCAGCACAGTTAAAAATGCATTGTGCAATGGTTATATCTGCTAGGGCAAATTACTGGCAGGCTTCTACCATTTCATTGTCTTCCTCTTCACTCTGGGAAAGTTACTGTTTATGATTTCTTGCAACAGCAGAGCTCTCCTTTAAAAGCTGAGGGCTTTGCAGCTGTGAGCCATGCTAAAAATCCCCTCTCATCCCTCCCTTTCAAAATGAAATTCTCTTGGGCAAACAAAATTGGGTTTTTTTTTTTGTCCTTGGCTATAGCTGAGTGTCATGAGTTGAGTTGAATCTGCTGCTAAAGCACTGCACTGAGTCAGTTCATGCAATCACAGAAGGTTAGGGGCTGGAAGGGACCCCCAAAGATCATCTGGTTCAAGTCTCCTGCAAGGCCAGGATCATCTGCCAGGCAAGCAGCACCAGAAGAAGGGGACACAGTGCCAGGACAGGTCTAGGCTGGATGTTAGGAGGAAGTTGTTGGCAGAGAGAGTGATTGGCATTGGAATGGGCTGCCCAGGGAGGTGGTGGAGGCATCATCCCTGAAGGTACTCAAGCAAAGCCTGGCTGAGGCACTTAGTGCCATGGTCTGGTTGACTGGATAGGGCTGGGTGCTAGGTTGGACTGTCTGAACCTGGAGGTCTCTTCCAAGCTGCTTGATTCTATGATCTACACCTGGTCACACATTCACTGACTGAGTCTCACACATCTGCCAGCAGTAAGGATGCTATGAGGAGAGACTGAGGGAGTTAGGGCTGTTCAGTCTGGAGAGAAGGCTCCCAGGTGACATTGTGGCCTCTCAGTATCTTAAGGAAGCCTACAAGAAAGCTGGGGAGGGACTTCTTAGGCTGTCAGGTAGTGATAGGACAAAGATGGAACAAAGCTAGAAATAGGTAGATTCAGACTGGGTGTTAGGAAGAAGTTGTTGAGCATGAGAGTGATGAGAGCCTGGAATGGGTTGCCCAGGGAGGTGTTGGAAGCTTCATCCCTGGAGGTGTTTAAAGCCAGGCTGGATGAGGCTGTGGGCAGCCTGATCTAGTGTGAGGTGTCCCTGCCCATGGCAGGGCAGTTGGAACTGGCTGATCCTTGTGTTCCCTTCCAGCCCTGACTGAGGCTATGATGCAAATAGGTGGCACGAAGATGGCATAGTCAGGAGACCTTTGCTAAATGCCTTTGTTTTAGCAAGAACTCCCAACTGACAGTGGAAGTATTTGTGTGTTCTTAAATGTTTGTAGAGTTAAAAAAGGCAACAAACAAAAATCAGCCAACAGAAATAGTCCAATGAAAAGTCTTTTTTTTTCTTTTTAAAGGAAATGAGGCAGCAAAGTCTGGCTGCTTGCAACTAACTCCTCACCTCTCACACACACAGGAATGGTGATGAGCTCTTTTCTTTCATAGAATCAAGCAGGATGGAAGAGACCTCCAAGCTCAACCAGTCCAACCTAGCACCCAGCCCTAGACATTCAACCAGACCATGGCACTAAGTGCCCCAGCCAGGCTTCTCTTGAACATCTCCAGGGATGGTGACTCCACCACCTCCCTGGGCAGCCCATTCCAATGCCAATCACTCTCTCTGACAACAACTTCCTCCTAACATCCAGCCTAGACCTCCCCTGGCACAACTTGTGACTGTATCTCCTTGTTCTGTTGGACTGCCTTGAGCCTCACAAATATAAATAGGTGTGGACCTCATAGAAAAGAGAACTCAAAGTTCTTTAAATATCAAAGTTCATTCACTTGCTCCCTCAATTCAGACAAGACATGGGTGAAAGTTCCTTACCAAGTTTATTCCTGGCTTATCATGGGTTTAGAGCCCTTATTTTTGCCTCTTGGCAATAAAAGAGCTGTTCCTCCTCTATCCCTGGAGGTGTTGAAGCAGAGACTGGATGAGGCACTTAGTGCCATGGTCTGGTTGACTGGCCAGGGCTGGGTGCTAGGTTGGACTGTTTGAGCTTGGAGGTCTCTTCCAACCTGCTTGATTCTGTGATTCTGTCTTTTACAAGCTTCCATCCTAATTCTGTCCTAGGATTGTCCTTGAGCATATATGAAGGCCAGATCACTGCACTGCTTGGTCACAGTGGATCAGGGAAAACTTCCCTCTTGAATGTGCTCAGTGGATTCTCCAAGCCTTCAGCAGGTAAGATGATGGATCTGCATGCTGAGGGAGGGAAGCAGTTTGTTTCTTGAGGTATTGAGGAGGTCAAGGTCTATCCCTCCTCCCCCTCACTCATTCAGTCTGGCTTGTTGTCAGTGCAGATTGCTGCTCCAACACAACACATTCAGGACCAGAGCATCCCTTGTGTGTGGCAGCCTGCACAGAAGGCTTTCTCCAGCTGGTTGGGCTGATGTTTTCCATGGATTCCCTACCCATAGGAAATATGGTTTAGTTCTTAAGGGAGAGATTGGGTGCTCTGGGTTGGAAGGGATCTCCAAAGGTCATCTGGTCCAACCCCCTCTGCAGTCAGCAGAGTCAGCCTCAACTCGATCAGGTTGCCCAGAGCCCTGTCCAGCCTCACCTTGAGTATCTCCAGGGATGGGGCTTCAGCCACCTCCATGGGCAACCTACTACAGGGTTCACTATCCTCATGGTGCTGAACTTGTTCCAGAGTTCCAATCTAAATCTCCTCTTCTCTGGTCTGAAGCCATTGCCACTGATCTACTGTGGTTACATTGCTGTGTGAATGACCCTGGGTGATCCTGCCTTGGCAGAGGGGTTGGACTCACAGGCTCACAAGATGTCAGGGGTTGGAAGGGATCCAAGGAGATCATCCAGTCCAACCCCCCTGCCAGAGCAGGACAATGCTATCTAACACAGATCACAGAGGAACACATCCAGACAGGCCTTGAAAGGCTCCAGAGAAGGAGACTCCACAACCTCTCTGGGCAGCCTGTGCCAGGGCTCTGGGACCCTTACAGGAAAGAAGTTCCCCCTTGTGTTGAGCTGGAACCTCCTGTGATGCAGCTTCCATCCATTGCTCCTTGTCCTATCCCAGGCAGCAGTGAGCAGAGCCTGTCCCCACCTCCTGACCCCCAGCCCTCAGATAGTTATAAACATTTATCAAATCCCCTCTCAGTCTTCTCTTCTCCAGGCTAAAAAGCCCCAGGTCCCTCAGCCTCTCCTCCTCAGACAGTGCTCCAGTCCCTTCATCATCCTCCTAGCCCTCTACTGGACTCTCTCCAGCAGTTCCCTGTCCCTCTTCCACTGGGGAGCCCAAAGCTGAACACAGTATTCAAGATGAGGTCTCACCAGGGCAGTGTAGAGTGGAGGAGAACCTCCCTTGATCTGCTGGACACACTCCTCCTACTCCACCCCAGGATCCCATTGGCCTTCTTGGCCACAAGGGCACATTGCTGTGCCATGGATGTTCTCCACCAGCACTCTCTGGTGCCTCCCCACACGGCTGCTCTCCAGCAGATCACCTCCCAACATGCCTCAATGATCTCTGTAGGTCCCTTCTAACCCCTAAGGCTCTGTGACTCTGTGAAACACTTTCAAGTAGTATTAAAGCTTTGGGCAACATGAAGTTATTTTGCCTTTTTCTTCTTCTTGTTGTTGTTTTTAAATGCTTAAGAAACATCCCCAAGGCTGGAACTGGTGTCCAAGGTGTGGACATGAGGCAGTCAGCTGTCCCCTTATAACTGGGACTGTCTGCACAGAATGAAATTGGTCTCACTCCTCCTCTCCTGCAGGTTCTGCAACGATATACAACTACAGAGTGTCTGAAATAGAGGATCTGGAAGGAATTCAGGCAATGGTTGGGGTCTGCCCCCAGTTTAATTTGCACTTTGAAATCCTAACGGTGAAGGAAAACCTGAGGACTTTTGCTCACATCAAGGGGGTGCAGCAGAAAGAAGTAGAGCAAGAGGTTGGTATGTGCTTGTCAGTCACTGCTTTATGGTATTTTGGGGCATCTGGAGGTATCTTCAATTAGAGAAGTCAGAGAGGTGATCATGGAGGACATCAAAGTGTTGGAGATTATGGGAGGGACTATTGACAAGGTCTTGTAATGACAGGACAAGGAGGAATGGGTTTAAACTGGCAGAGGGGAGGTTGAAACTGGATGTTAGGAAGAAGTTATTTGCAGTGAGGGTGGTGAGACCCTGGCACAGGTTGCCCAGGGAGGTTGTGGAGCACAGGATCACATTCTGTGCTTCTGTGCTCTACAACCTCCCTGGAGGTGTTCAGAACCAGGTTGGGTAAGATCTTGAGGACCACAGTCTGTGATTCTGTGCTCCACAACCTCTTTGGAGGTGTTCAGGACCAGGTTGGATAAGACCTTGAAGACCACATTCTATGATTCTGTGTTCCACAACCTCCCTGGAGATGTTCAAGGCCAGGCTGGTTGAGACCTTGAGCAACCTGTTCTAGTGGGTGGTGTCCCTGCCTATGGCAGGGGATTGGAACTGGCTGATCCTTGAGCTCCCTTCCAACCTAAACCATTCTATGATGCTATCACCAGGACCTTGCTCAATCCTTTCTTAGCTACAGTGTCACAAAAGTTAGAATTCAGATTTGCAGCCTTTGATCTCCAAGCAAAGCAATATAAGGTAGCTAAGTTTTAAGTCTCTGTTATCCTCTCCTCTACCCTGTGAATGTGGGGCAGGCTGTGGATGGAGTCTATCTGGACTTCAGCAAAGCCTTTGACACTGTCTGCCACAACAGGCTCCTACCCAAGCTGGCAGCTCATGGCTTAGACAGATGCACTCTGTGCTGAGTCAGGAACTGGCTGGATGACAGAGCCCAGAGAGTGGTGGTGAATGGTGCCACATCCAGTTGGCAGCTGGCACCAGTGGTGTGCCCCAAGGATCAGTGCTGGGCACAGTCCTGTTCAATATCTTTACTGATGATCTGGACGAGGAGATTGAGTCCAGCATCAGTAAGTTTGCAGATGACACCAAGCTAGGAGCAGGTGTGGAGCTGTTGGAAGGTAGGAGAGTCCTGCAGAGGGACCTGGCCAGGCTGCATGGGTGGGCAGAGGCCAATGGGATGAGATTGAACAAGGCCAAGTGTAGAGTTCTACACTTTGGCCATAACAACCCCAAGCAGCACTACAGGCTGGGGACAGAGTGGCTGAGAGCAGCCAGCAAGAAAGAGAGTTGGGGGTGCTGGTAGAGAGTAGCTGAAGATGAGGCAACAGTGTGCCCAGGTGGGCAGCAGAGCCAATGGCATCCTGGGCTGGCTCAGGAGCAGTGTGGGCAGCAGGACAAGGGAGGTTCTTGTGCCCCTGTGCTCAGCACTGGTCAGGCCACACCTTGAGTGCTGTGTCCAGTTCTGGGCTCCTCAATTCAAGAGAGATGCTGAGGTGCTGGAAGGTGTTTGGAGAAGGGCAGCAAGGCTGGGGAGGGGCCTGGAGCAGAGCCCTGTGAGGAGAGGCTGAGGGAGCTGGGGGTGTGCAGCCTGCAGAAGAGGAGGCTCAGGGCAGAGCTCATTGCTGTCTGCAACTCCCTGAGGGGAGGCTGTAGCCAGGTGGGGTTGGGCTCTGCTGCCAGGCAAGCAGCAACAGAAGAAGGGGACACAGCCTGAAGTTGTGCCAGGGCAGGTCTAGTCTGGATGTTGTTAGGAAGTTGTTGTCAGAGAGAGTGATTGGCATTGGAATGGGCTGCCCAGGGAGGTGGTGGAGTCTCTGTCCCTGGAGGTGTTGAAGCCAAGCCTGGCTGGGGCACTTAGTGCCATGGTCTGGTTGATTGGCCAGGGCTGGGTGCTAGGTTGGACTGGCTGTGCTTGGAGGTCTCTTCCAACCTGGTTGATTCTATGATTCTATGATTTATGTGTTAAATCATGAGCAGTGCTTTGGAAATCTGGCTCTTGTCTTTGTGTATCACCAAGGTGCAGAAAGTTCTCACACTGCTGGACCTCAGCAACCTTCAGGACGTTCGTGCTGATGCTCTGAGCGGGGGACACAAAAGGAAACTGTCTCTTGGGATTGCAATTTTAGGGGATCCCCAGGTAGGACCTGGTCATGTTACACACACAAAACATGCTAGTGCAGCACCTGGCTTTACATTTTGACTGGATGAGGCGTTTAGTGCCATGGTCTGGTTGATTGGCATGAGCTGGGTGCTAGGTTGGACTGGATGAGCTTGGAGGTCTCTTCCAACCTGGTTGATTCTGTGGTTTGTACCTTTCTCCTGGCATTCCAAGTCTGCTCATCTCCTAAATGACTTGGCTGTCGAAAGGATTGAGGGATCTAGGCTACAAGAGTTGGGGCTCTTCAGCCTGGAGAAGAGAAGCCTTCAAGGAGACCTTGGAGTGGCTTTCACTATCTGTAGGGGGCCTACATAAGGGCTGGGGAGGGACTATTTTCAAGGGCTTGTAGTGACAGGATGAGGAGGAATGGGTTTAAAGTGGCAGAGGGGAGATTCAAACTGGGTGTTAGGAAGAAGTTGTTTGCAGTGAGGGTGGTGAGACCCTGGCACAGGTTGCCCAGGGAGGTTGTGGAGCACAGAAGCACCCAATGTGATCAAAGATCACATTGGGTGCTTCTGTGCTCCACTACCTCCCTGAAGATGCTCAGGACCAGGTTGGATATGACCTTGAGGACCACATTCTGTGATTCTCTGCTCCACAACCTCCCTGGAGGTGTTCAAGGCCAGCTTGGATGAGGCCTTGAGCAACCTGTTCTAGTGGGACTTGTCCCTTCCTAAGGCAGGAGGTTGGACCTTTGAGGTCCCTTCCAACCCAAACCATTCTGTAACGGGAGAATAAATGACCTCAGGATGCATTCTCCTCTTTGGGGTGAGACCATCAAAGGCATGACATGAAACTCTGTCAACATGTAAATGCCAGTATGGACATGTGGAGTTCTGCCCTCTGTTCACCTCTGCAGGTGTTGCTTTTAGATGAGCCTACAGCTGGCTTGGATCCCCTCTCCAGGCACCACGTGTGGAGCCTTCTGAAGGAACGCCAGGCTGGACGTGTGACGCTCTTCACCACCCAGTCCATGGAGGAGGCTGATGTTCATGCTGGTGAGCCCAGATTTTCACACTCTGCTGGACTATGGGGTGCAGATGAGGGTGTTCAGTTTTGGGCATCACAATACAAGTGCAGGGTTCTGCACTTTGGCCACAACAATCCCAAGCAGCACTACAGGCTGGGGACAGAGTGGTTGGAGAGCAGCCAGCAAGAAAGGGAGCTGGGGGTACTGGTAGAGAGTAGCTGAAGATGAGCCAGCAGTGTGGCCAGGAGAGCCAATGGCATCCTGTGCTGGATCAGGAACAGTGTGACCAGCAGGACAAGGGAGGCTATTCTACCCCTGTACTCAGCACTGGTCAGGCCACAGCTTGAGTGCTGTGCAAAGGCTGAAGCTGGACTGATGTGCCCCTCCAAGCCCGAGCTGATGCTCTGCTTCAGGATGCAGCAGCTGCATATTCTCTGATTGTACTTGTAGCAGCAGCCACACTAATTAGTGATATGTTGGTGTTGGTATTAGTGATATGTTGGTGCTAATAGTAGTGATATGTTGGTGCTGATATAGTGAAATGTTGGTGCTAATATTAGTGATATGTTGGTGTTAATAGTAGTGATATGTTGGTGCTGATATAGTGAAATGTTGGTGCTAATATTAGTGATATGTTGGTGTTAATAGTAGTGATATGTTGGTGCTGATATAGTGAAATGTTGGTGCTAATATTAGTGATATGTTGGTGTTGATATTAGTGATATGTTGGTGTTAATATTAGTGATATGTTGGTGCTGATATAGTAATATGTTGGTGTTAATATTAGTGATATGTTGGTGCTGATATAGTAATATGTTGGTGTTAATATTAGTGATATGTTGGTCTAGATATTAATGATATGTTGGTCCTAATATTAGTGATAAGTTGGTGCTGATATTAGTGGTATGTTGGTATTAATATTAATGATATGTTGGTGCTGATATTAGTGATATGTTGGTCTAGATATTAATGATATGTTGGTGTTAATATTAGTGATATATTGGTGCTAATATTAGTAATATGTTGGTCTTGATGTTAGTGGTATGTTGGTGTTAATATTAGTGATATGTTGGTGCTAATATTAGTGATAGGTTGGTGTTAATATTAATGATATGTTGGTGCTAATATTAGTGATATGTTGGTGCTAATATTAGTGATATGTTGGTGTTAATATTAATGATATGTTGGTGCTAATATTAATGATATGTTGGTCTTAAAACCTTTCCTGTTCCCTTATTAATTCCAGGCTGCTTGGGAAGTTTTCCACAGGCATCATTAAAAGCTTAGCCTTGCTCCTTGGGAGGAAGGCAGTGGTTTAAAATGAGAAACCCCCTCAGGGCTGGCTGGGTTTTACTGCTCTTGACTTGGCTATGAGTGTGTCTGGTGAGGTCAGACTGCTTCAGCTTTGTAAATCCCCCCTGAATCCTTTGTGCTCTTATCTCCTCAGATCGGAAAGCTTTCCTCTCCAAAGGGAGATTGCAGTGTGTGGGCTCATCTCTGTACTTGAAGAGGAAATGGGGAGTTGGCTATCACTTAAGGTAAACCTTTTCTTCTTGGTTGTCACTCTTTTTAAGGGAAGCTGCTAGCCAAAGTGTTTTCATGTACAGCTTGTGTCTATCTGGAGTTTCTATACAGGGGAATAGAATCATAGAATCAAGCAGGTTGGAAGAGACCTCCAAGCTCAGCCAGGCCAACCTAGCACCCAGCCCTGGCCAAGCAACCAGACCATGGCACTAAGTGCCCCAGCCAGGCTTTGAACATCTCCAGGGACAGCACTGCTCTTGCTGCAGCCCAGCACAGGGTTGCTGTCTGGGCTGCACTCCCACTGCAGGCTCCTGTTGAGCTTTGCATCACCCCAGACCCCCAGGTCCTTTTCCTCAGGGCTGCTCTCAGCCATTCCCCACCCAGCCTGGAGCTGTGCTTGGGATTGTGCCAACCCAGGTGCAGGATCTTACCCTTGGCCTTGTTGAATGTCATGAGGTTGGCCCGGGCACAGCTCTGCAGCCTGTCCAGGTCCCTCTGCATGGATCCCTGCCCTCTAGCAAGTCAACTGTGCCACACAGCTTGGTGCCATCTGCAGACTTGCTGAGGCTGCACTGATTCCTCTGTCCATGACAAAGATGTTACACAGCACTGGTGCCAGCACTGACCCCTGAGGGACACCACTTGGCACTGGTCTGCAGGTGGACATTGTGACCTTGATCACCACTCTCTGCTGCACCCATCCAGCCAATTCCTTACCCAGCAGTGCTCCACTCACCAAGCCTGTGTTTTTCCAGCTTGGTGACCAGGATGTCCTGTGGGACAGAGTCAAATGCCTCACTCAGGTCCAGGGTGACCTACAAATGGCTTTCATCTGGACTTGTTTTACTTTGGATTTTAGTTTTCCATGCTCTTGGCTTAGCAGGGTCATGACTCTTAACCTCAACTATTTCTTGCATGCATGGTAAAACCAGGGGCACTGCAGATGTCTCTAAGACTTCCCACCACAGTGCTGCCCAGTTTTGGAGGATTCCCTATGGCTTTGTGTGGATGATGCATGCATTTTTCTCCTCCTTTAATTGCTTTTTTTAATGCAATCAGAATACAGGTAAACAACCTGTGTGAGCCTGAGCTTGCAACATCCCTGGTCAAACAGTACATCCCTGATGCTGAGCTGAAAGGACAAAAGGAGGGTGAGCTGTGTTATGTGCTACCTCTGGAGAACACTGATAGCTTCCCAGGTAAGAAAAGCCTGTTGTTGTATGAGGGCTGTAAAGAGGAGCAGAAAGTTTCCCTGGTCCAATATTTGAGTGGTTTAGGTTGGAAAGGACCCCAAAGCTCAGCCAGTTCCAACTCCCTGCCATAGGCAGGGACACCTCCCACTAGAACAGGTCACTTAAAGCCTCATCCAGCCTGGCTTTGAACACCTCCAGGGAGGTTGTGGAGCACAGAAGCACAGAATGTGGTCCTCAAGGTCTTATCCAACATGATCTTGAGCACCTCCAGGGAGGTTGTGGAGCACAGAAGCACCCAATGTGATCAAAGATCACATTGGGTGCTTCTGTGCTCCACAACCTCCCTGGGCAACTTATTCCAGTGTCTCACCACCCTCAACCTGTGCCAGTGTCTCAGCATCCTCACTGCAAAGAACTTCTTCCTAACATCCAGTTTCAATCTGCCAATTAAAACCCATTCCTCCTCATCCTGTCATTACAAGACCTTGTCAATAGTCCCTTCTTGCTCCCTGGTCCATGCTACATGGGAATGGGAAACCCAGAGCTGCATAAACACCAACCTTAAAGAAAGCCACTCAGGGAGGTGTCAATAAAAATACAGATGAACAGAGGAAAATGCACTAAATCATCTACAAACTAAAACCCTCTGAGTGTCCTCTGGCTTCAGGTTGAGATTCCTCTCACCAGTAAGCCTCATGGTAGTTAAGAGCTTTGAGCTTTCCACTCCTTGCCTCTGAGGAGTGCAGTGGTTTTGCCATGGCTTTTAAGTTCTGGAGATAAGAACTTGACTGGTAGAATGTACTACATTGATCATGCCAGCCTGAGCTGCTTCTTGACATTGGCCATGCAGATCTCTTTGAGCTTGGTTGTTTCTGCCATGCAGATCTCTTCAGCCATCTCGAGAACAACCCTTTGCAAGGGGTTGTGCATTATGAGGTCAGCAGGACAACCCTGGGAGATGTTTTCCTGAAGCTGGAAGGAGAAGAAGCCATTGATCAAGATGGTAAAACACTGTGATGGTTTGGGTATTACCCTCCCCCCCTCCTTTAAGAAAATCACCCAGACTAGGCTCAGGAGATCTGGAAATTAGAAGAATGAAGCTTTATATTTACAGCTTAGCACAATGTACAAGCAGATATTTACAATATCTAGAGACAGAAATAGAATCACAGAACCACTCAGGGTGGGAAGGGACCACAAGGATCAGCCAGTGCCAAGCCCCCTGCCATGCCCAGGGACACCCTACCCTAGAGCAGGCTGCACACAGCCTCAGCCAGCCTGGCCTCAAACACCTCCAGCCATGGGGCCTCAACCACCTCCCTGGGCAACCCATTCCAGCCTCTCACCACTCTCCTGCTCAACAACTTCCTCCTCACCTCCAGCTTTGCTCCATTCCCCTTCATCCTCTCAGTCCCTCGCAGCCTCAAAAGTCCCTCCCCAGCTTTTTTGTAGCCCCCTTCAGATCCTGGAAGGCCCCAAGAAGGTCACCTGGGAACCTCCTCTTCTGCAGCCTGCACAGCCCCAACTCTTTCAGTCTGTATATGCAAGTTAAATATGCCAGTTAAAAAGAACTACAGAAACACAACAGCCCTCCCAGAAACCAGAGTCCCCAGGAGGTGCTCCCAACCACCCTTCCACCTTCTTCCCATTCCTCTACCTTATCCCAGACTTTGCCTTACATTCAAGATGAGTTTGGAGGGTCAGCCAGGGTGGGTTAGGAAGCAGATGCATTAATCACACAGACAGCAGGTTAGAGAGAGAGAAGAGCAGCCCCAAAGACAGAGAGCAAGCAACTCCCTTATCTATGTTTGTGTTCCTGTACATCTCAGCAAGCCTATGAGTGCAGCAGCCACCACCATTGTTTCTTGTTCACAGCCTATCACCTAATTCCTCTCACCAAGATACCCCAGCTAGGCTCAAACTAGCACAAGTACTGACTGCAATTTGCAGGTGTGGCAGGGTTAACATTCTGCATACAGCTATGTTGAGTCCCTGAATGAGTCCCTGTGAAATGTGACTCTTGGTAGGTCAGGAGTTGCAGCTGCATTCAACTTTTCCTTGAGTGAAGAAGGTTTTCTTACAGATAATTCAGTCAGAGAAGCATTAAGGTTAAAAAAAGACCTCTAAGGGCATCAAGTCCATCCACCAACCCAACACTACCATATCCTGAGGTTCCAGGTCTATACAGATCTTGAACACTTTCCTACAGGCTTTCAAGCACAGGAATTGACCACTGCTGTTTGAAGGGTGCTTACCTTTGCAGGACCTAGTGCCCAGAGCAGGAGGTGAGAAGAGATAACATAGCCAGGAGGCATTTCAGAAAGCCACTGAAGCTATTGGATGTGTTGCCTTCTGAGCACAGGTTCAGCCAGTCTGAATTCATAGAATCATAGAATCAAGCAGGTTGGAAGAGACCTCCAAGCTCAAACAGTCCAACCTAGCACCCAGCCCCACCCAAGCAACCAGACCATGGCACTAAGTGCCTCAGCCAGGCTTGGCTGCAACACCTCCAGGGACAGCGAATCCACCACCTCCCTGGGCAGCCCATTCCAATGCCAATCACTCTCTCTGACAACAACTTCCTCCTAACATCCAGACTAGACCTCCCCTTCCACAACTTGAGACTGTGTCCCCTTGTTCTGTTGCTGCTTGCCTGGCAGAAGAGACCAACCCCACCTGGCTACAGCCTCCCTTCAGGGAGCTGCAGACAGCAATGAGCTCTGCCCTGAGCCTCCTCTTCTGCAGGCTGCACACCCCCAGCTCCCTCAGCTCCTTCACCAATCTGTATTATCTTCTAGGATAAATTATGGTCCCTTTTCTCTGCCCTGGTTTCTTCCCTGGCTAAGACATAAAAGCCTTCTCCCTCTCTTCAGAACAGAAGTTCCTTGCTGAGTGTGATTAAAAGATGTCCTTTGAATGTGCTTTGTAGGTGAGGGCATTTCTCATGCTGAACACACAGGAGATGGAGACCTTGAGGAGGGGGCCCAAAGTCTCCCAGAGCTTTTGGAGCAGGAGAAGCAGAGAGTGACTGGGATGGCTCTCTGGAGACAGCAGGTCTGTGCTGTGATGAGAATTCGCTTCTTCAAACTCAAGCATGAAGGGAAGTTTCTGGGGTCCATGTAAGTATGGGAGCTTATCTACCCTGCAGCCCCTGGTGCTTCTCAAAGGACCTGAGCATTCACAGAATGGCAGGGGCTGGAAGGGATCTCCAAAGCTCAGCCAGTCCACCCCCTTGCCAGAGCAGCATCACCTAGAGCGGATCACACAGGAACACATCCAGGCAGGTTTGGAATACCTCCAGAGAGGGAGACTCCACAACCCCCCTGGGCAGCCTGTTCCAGTGCTCTGCCACCCTCACAGGGAAAAAATTCCTCCTCATGTTCACATGGAACTTCCTATGCCTCAGCTTCCACACAGTGCCCCATGTCCTGTCATCAGGCAACACCCAGCAGACCTTGGCTGCACCCTCCTGGCACTCACCCTGCCATTCATGGGGTCACCTCTCAGTCTCCTCTTCTCCCAGCATCACTGTCCCAGCTCCCTCAGGCTCTCCTCATAACAGGGATGTTCTATTCCCTTCATCATCTTTGTGGCTCTGTGCTGGACTCTCTCAAGCAGTTCTATGTCCCTCTTGAACTGGGGGGCCCAGAACTGGACACAGCACTCCAGATGCAGCCTCAGCAGGGCAGAGTAGAGAGGCAGGAGGACCTCTCTTAACCTGCTAACCACAGCCCTGCTAATCCACCCCATAATAGCATTGCCCCTCCTGGCCACAAGAGCACATTTCTGGCTCCTGGTTAACCTCCCACCCACTAGGACCCTCAGATCCTTTTCCCCTTCACTTCCTTCCAACAGGTCAGTCCCCAACCTATCCTGATCTCTGGGGTTGTTCTCTGCCAGGTGCCAGACTCTACCCTTGCCCTTGCTGAATCTCATTGCACTTCTCCCTGCCCAACTCCCAGCCTGCCTAAGTCTCTCTGAGCAGCAGCACAACCTTCTGGTGTGGCAGCCACTCCACCCAGTTTGATGCCATGCCCTGAGAGAGACTGAGGGAAGGCTCAAATACCAGTGGAGAGGTTTGGAAACAGGGAATGAGGTGGGAAATGTTTAAAAGCTCCAACAATAAGGGCACTCAGAACTTACTGGTAGAGCTCTGAGTTGCTTAAGGTTTAAATTCCCCCTTGGCTCTGGCAGTGTAAATCACACAACTGGTGAAAAGTGGAGTTCCCCTGGACCCAGTCACTGTCTGTTTTCCCATCTAGATTGATGTTCTTTGGAGTATTTATCCTTCCAACGCTGGTGACTTTCATTGGACTTCAGCTGTGGGACAGCTCCACAGGCTGGGAAATCACAGCCAGCTCCTACTTTGTTCCCACCAAAGAGAACATTGGAAACAAGTCAACAAATCTTCTCATCCTCAATGACACAGGTGAAGAGGAGTGGGTGATGGTGGTTCACTTTCTGCACCACCTCTTAGAGCTGAGAGAATCATAGAATGGTTTAAGTTGGAAGGGAGCTCAAAGTTCATCCAATTCCAATCCCTTGCATAGGCAGGGACACCTCTCATTAGAACAGGTCACTCAAGGCCTTATCCAACCTGGTTCTGAACACCTCCAGTGAGGTTGTGGATGAGAAAATCACAGAATTTGGTCTTCAAGGTCTTACCCAGCCTGTTCCTGAACACCTCCAGAGAGGCTGTGGATAAGAGAATCACAGAGTGTGGTCCTCAAGGTTTTATCCAGCCTGGTCCTGAACACCTCCATGGAGGTTGTAGATGACAGAATCACAGACTGTGGTCCTTAAGGTCTTATCCAACCTGGTCCTGAACACCTCTATGGAGGTTGAGGATGACAGAATCACAGACTGTGGTCCTCAAGGTTTTATCCAGCCTGGTCCTGAACACCTCTATGGAGGTTGAGGATGACAGAATCACAGACTGTGGTCCTCAAGGTTTTATCCAGCCTGGTCCTGAACACCTCCATGGAGGTTGAGGATGACAGAATCACAGACTGTGGTCTTCAAGGTCTTATCCAACCTGGTCTTCAACATCTCCAGGGAGGTTATGGATGAGAGAATCACAGGATCAAGGTCTTATTCAACCTGGTCCTGAACACCTCCCTGAGCAACCTGTGCCAGTGTCTCACCACCCTCAACCTGTGCCAGTGTCTCACCACCCTCACTCTAAGTGACTTCTTCCTAACATCCAATTTAATCTCCCCTCTGCCAGTTCAAACCCATTCCTCCTCATCCTGTCATTACCAGACCTTGTCAATAGTCCCTCCCCAGCCCTCCTGTAGGTCTCCTTCAGCTACTGCAAGGCCACTCCAAGGTCTCCTCGAAGACTTCTCTTCTCCAGGCTGCAGACCCCCAACTCTCATATCCTGTTCTCATAGCAGAGCTTCTCCATCCCTTGAACAACCTTACCTCACTCTTTCTGTCTGTTTCTTTGTGGCTTTGGGAGGTGTTTTCTCTTGAGCAAAAGCAAATCCAGTTTTAGGGATGGTGAGTAGCTGATATTTAAGAGAGCAATGAAGCAAGCAGATTTAAAACAACCAAAAAAGATCAATCAGCAAGGTCTGGAAATGCATCTTGTGCTTAACCAGTTGAAGTTAAAGCAGAGGGGAAGTAGAGAAAATAGAAACTTGCTTAGATTCTGAATGTTTGGGGGAGGTTGAACATTCCTCTGCTTAGCAAGTGAGAACCTCTCTGTTTGAGCCTGCTTCTAGTTTTCAAAGAAACAAGCTCTAACTACTCTAATTTCTGTTCTTGCCTTGTCCCCAGGGTCACCCATAGACAATTTCCTTGCTGCTTTGGAGGCTCAAAACATAATCCCAGAGATAAGTCATGAGAAAAACTTCACCAGCATCCCACTCTATAATGGAGCCCTAAAGATAGCCCTGGAAGGCAAGGTGAGGAATATTTCTTTGCCCTTTTGTCCTGGAGGTCAGTAGAACTTTCTGGAATGCCATTAAGGAGGGCACAGAGAAATACACACAGCAGCAAAAGGGAGAATATTTGTCTGGCAAACAGAGTACCAGCAGTGAGTCTCCTTGTTGGAACGCAGGATCATCCAGGCTTAGATCAGAAGGGACCTCAGAGCTCATCTGCTCCAACCTCCCCACATTGGGCAGGGACACCTCTCAACTAGACTCAGCTGCTCAAAGCTTCACCCAACCTGGCTTTGTTACCTCCTTGGAGGTGTTCAAGGCCAGGTTGGATGAGGTCTTGCGTGATCTGTTCTAGTGGGAGGTGTCCCTGCCTGTGCCAGGGGGTTGGACCTGGGTAATCCTTGAGGTCCCTTCCAACCTAAACCATTCTATGATTCTATTCTATGAACACCCTCAGGGAGGAAGCATCCACAACCTCTCTGGGCAGCCTATTCCATAGTCTCACCGCTCTCATATTGAAGAACCTCTTCCTAAGATCCAGTCTAATACTGCTCTCAAGGTCACAGGATGTCAGGGGTTGGAAGGGACCCAAAGAGATCATCCAATCCAACTCCCCTGCCACAGCAGGACCACACAATCTAGCTCAGGTCACACAGGAACACATCCAGACAGGCCTGGAAAGGCTCCACAGAAGGAGACTCCACAACCTCTCTGGGCAGCCTGTGCCAGTGCCCTGACACCCTTACAGGAAAGAAGTTCCCCCTTGTGTTGAGCTGGAACCTCCTGTGCTGCAGCTTCCATCCACTGCTCCTTGTCCTATCCCAGGGAGCAGTGAGCAGAGCCTGCCCCCCCCCACTCATGACCCTCAGCCCTCAGATATTTGTAGACAGCTTCAAACCACTCCCCATTACCCTATCACTAGACACTCTTATGGAAAGTCCCTCTTAGAATCATAGAATCAAACAGGTTGGAAGAGACCTCCAAGCTCAGCCAGGCCAACCTAACACCCAGCCCTAACCAAACAACCAGACCATGGCACTAAGTGCCCCAGCCAGGCTTTGCTTCAACACCTCCAGGGACAGCAACTCCTCCACCTCCCTGGGCAGCCCATTCCAATGCCAATCACTCTCTCTGACAACAACTTCCTCCTAACATCCAGCCTAGACCTCCCCTGGCACAGCTTGAGACTGTGTCCCCTTGTTCCACTGCATCTTGTTCCACTTCATGCTTCAGTACAGTGCTCTTTAGGGAAAAGAAAAGCATCACAGCAAGACTCTTGGGCTTCTCTCCAGACACTGCTGCCTTCATCAATCACATCCCTCATAGTGCCTGTTAGCACACTGCAGATCTCCACAGCCCTACCAACCAAACTACCTGGCTGCGTTTGTTATTGCTTTCCCCTGAGCCCTCACTGAGCTCAGCTCCTCCTCACACCTCTCCCAGGCACGGAGGTTAACCTCTTTTTGCTCTTCTGTCTTCAGAGATACCAATTCACAGCCATGTGCAGCGTAGAAACCATCAACTGCTTCCCCCTGCTCGTGAATATCCTCAGCAACACCTTCCTAAGGCTCTTCAACTCCACCGCTCGCCTCCGCGTCTGGAGCGAACCCTTCAACAGTGTGAGTGCTGGCCTGGGGGGGTTGTGAGAGGGCACAACAGGCTGAGGCTGGTCCACTTCACTCTTTTTCTAAGGGGGAGGGGGGGGATAAAAGGGAGGAGTAAAATAATAAGGCTCTCACTGAATTGGAGATGAAAATACAAAGAGGTTGTATTTGAAGAGCTGCAGGAACAGGTCATGGAATCAAGCAGAGAGAGAGGGAGAGAGGCTGATGCCAGCAGTGAGGAGATCATAGAATCATAGAATGAAGCAGAGAGAGAGGGAGAGAGGCTGATGTCAGCAGTGAGGAGATCATAGAATCATAGAATGAAGCAGAGAGAGAGGGAGAGAGGCTGATGTCAGCAGTGAGGAGATCATAGAATCATAGAAACAAGCAGAGAGAGAGGGAGAGAGACTGATGCCAGCAGTGAGGAGATCATAGAAACAAGCAGAGAGAGAGAGGGAGAGAGACTGATGTCAGCAGTGAGGAGATCATAGAACCATAGAAACAAGCAGAGAGAGAGAGGGAGAGAGACTGATGTCAGCAGTGAGGAGATCATAGAATCATAGAAACAAGCAGAGAGAGACTGATGTCAGCAGTGAGGAGATCATAGAATCAAGCAGAAAGAGAGGGAGAGAGACTGATGTCAGCAATGAGGAGATCATAGAATGAAGCAGAGGGAGAGAGAGGGAGAGAGACTGATGTCAGCAATGAGATCATAGAATAATAGAACCAAGCAGAGAGAGAGAGAGGGAGAGAGAGTGATGTCAGCAGTGAGGAGATCATAGAATCAAGCAGCGAGAGGGAGAGAGAGTGATGTCAGCAGTGAGGAGATCAAAGAATCAAGCAGAGAGAGGGAGAGAGACTGATGTCAGCAGTGAGGAGATCACAGAATCAGAATCAAGCAGAGAGAGACTGATGTCAGCAGTGAGGAGATCATAGAATCATAAAATCAAGCAGGTTGGAAGAGACCTCCAAGCTCAGCCAGCCCAACCTAGCACCCAGCCCTGAGCAAGCAGCCAGACCATGGCACTAAGTGCCCCAGCCAGGCTTGGCTTCAACACCTTCAGGCACAGCAACTCCACCGCCTCCCAGGACAGCGCATTCCAAAGGCAAATCTCTCTCTCTGGCAACAACTTCCTCCTCATATCCCCATCTCTCTTAAGAGCCACTTTAATTACTGATGTCTTACCCTTAGTGTTGGTGCTCACCTGTGTGTTTAGCCATCCTGTGAGCTAAGGAGATACTCCCTGGGAGGCTGCTGGTTACTGGTGACTCTGGATTTCTCTTCTACAGGCACATAACCTAGAACCAAGAATAAAGAGCAGTGTGTTTTACTTCTGTCTTAAGTACATGCTGGTTTTGGCTCCTGGTTTGCCCTCTCAGTTTGCAGTGAGCAGCATGGAGGATTACAAGGTAAAAACCATGGTCTGAGAGGTCTCAGACAAGAAGTGAATGTCCTGTCCGTGGGGAGTAGCTCATGCACTGGTGGACTGGGTGACATTTCTAGGTGGGATGCTGGGAGGACTGCATCCACAGGAGCACATTGCTGTACCATCTCATGGAATCATAGAATCAAGCAGGTTGGAAGAGACCTCCAAGCTCAGCCAGGCCAACCTAGCACCCAGCCCTGGCCAAGCAATCAGACCATGGCACTAAGTGCCTCAGCCAGGCTTGGCTTCAACACTTCCAGGCACAGTGACTCCACCACCTCCCTGGGCAGCCCATTCCAATGCCAGTCACTCTCTCTGACAACAACTTCCTCCTAACATCCAGCCTAGACCTCCCCTGGCACAACTTGAGACTGTGTCCCATTGTGCTGCTGCTTGCCTGGCAGCAGAGCCCAACCCACCTGGCTACAGCCAGTCTTGATATAAGGTCAGGAGGATTATTTTATGGATCACAGAATTAGTTTGGTTGGAAGAGACCTCTAAGACCATTGAGTCTAACCATCAACCCAACACCTCCATTCCTGTTAAGCCATGTCCTGAGGTGCTATGTCTGCATGTGTTTTGAATGTCTCCAGGGGTGGCAACTCCACCATCTCCTTGGGCAACCTGTTCCAGTGCCCAATATTGTCAAGAATGATGTGTTTTGAAGGAGTGGTAGAACAAGACAGAATTGGAAGTGCTTGGAAAGGAGAGGGAGGTTCAGCCAGAGAAAGAGGAACAAGGGCCACAAGGATGATCAGAGGGCTGGAGCTGCTCTGCTCTGAGGAGAGACTGAAGAAGTTTGGGCTGTTCAGTCTGGAGAGGAGAAGGCTCCCAGGTGACTTCCTTGTGGCCTTGCAGTATCTTAAGGGGGTCTACAAGAAAACTGGGGAGGGACTTTTTAGGCTGTCAGGTAGTGATAGGACTGGGGGGAATGGAGCAAAGTTAGAAATGGGTAGATTCAGATGGGATGTTAGGAAGAAGTTGTTCAGCATGAGGGAGCTGAGAGGCTGGAATGGGTTGCTGAGGGAGGTGGTGGAGCCTCATCCCTGGAGGTGCTCAAGGCCAGGCTGGCTGAGGCTGTGGCCAGCCTGATCTAGTGTGAGGTGTCCCTGGGCATGGCAGGGGGGTTGGAACTGGATGCTCCTTGTGGTCCATTCCAACCCTGACTGATTCTATGATTCTAAGGGTCATGCAGGAGAAGGAGGAGGAGAAGCCAGGAGCAGGGGCAAGAAAGGTGTTTTGAGCTCTTTCATATCACCTCTCTCTCCTCATTTGCTTTTGCAGCTCCAGGCTCGTGCCCAGCTGCGGCTTGCAGGGCTCTTCCCCTCAGCATACTGGTGTGGGCAAGCTCTGGTGGACGTCCCACTCTTTTGGACCCTGTTGTGCCTCATGTTTGGGGTTGTGCTGCTCATAAACCGCGTCTGCCCCTTGCAGGCCATCGACCTGCTGACTGCGGTGAGACCTTTGTGTGCAGGAAAAAGGGCAAGCACAAATCTCCTTCCCTCGGGTCACAGTGAGCTGCTGCTTCAAATATTTCAGTGGAGGCAGAGTGCTCCAGGCAGGTGTTCATAGAATCATATCCATCTCCGTTGAGTCCAGCAGCAGTAAGTTTGCTGATGACACCAAGCTAGGAGCAGGTGTGGAGATGTTGGAGTGCAGGAGAGCCCTGCAGAGGGACCTGGCCAGGCTGGATGGGTGGGCAGAGGCCAATGGGATGAGACTGAACAAGGCCAAGTGAAGGGTGCTACACTTTGGCCATAACAACCCCAAGCAGCACTACAGGCTGGGGACAGAGTGGCTGAGAGCAGCCAGGCAGAGAGGGAGCTGGGGGTGCTGGGAGAGAGGAGCTGAAGATGAGGCAGCAGTGTGCCCAGGTGGGCAGCAGAGCCAATGGCATCCTGGGCTGGCTCAGGAGCAGTGTGGCCAGCAGGACAGGGGAGGTTCTTCTGCCCCTGTACTCAGCACTGCTCAGGTCACCCATTGAGTGCTGTGTCCAGTTCTGGGCTCCTCAATTCAAGAGAGATGTTGAGGTGCTGGAAGGTGTTTGGAGAAGGGCAGAAAAGCTGGCGAGGGGCCTGGAGCAGAGCCCTGTGAGGAGAGGCTGAGGGAGCTGGGGGCGTGCAGCCTGCAGAAGAGGAAGGCTCAGGGCAGAGCTCATTGCTGTCTGCAACTCCCTGAGGGGAGGCTGTAGCCAGGTGGGGTTGGGCTCTTCTGCCAGGCAAGCAGCAACAGAAGAAGGAGACACACTCTCAAGTTGTGCCAGGGGAGGTCTAGGCTGGATGTTAGGAGGAAGTTGTTGTCAGAGTGATTGGCATTGGAATGGGCTGCCCAGGGAGGTGGTGGAGTGGCTGTGGATGGAGGTGTTGAAGCCAAGCCTGGCTGGGGCACTTAGTGCCATGGTCTGGTTGCTTGGCCAGGGCTGGGTGCTAGGTTGGGCTGCCTGAGCTTCCAGCCTGGTTGAGTCTATGATCTCCTCGTTGCTGACATCAGTCTCTCTCTCTCTCTAGATCATTAGTGTCGCTGGTTATGGAGCATCTCTTGTCCTCCTCGTCTATTTAATTGCCTTTATACGTCGCAGGGGACGAAGCAATCGTTGCATTTGGTCTTGCATCTTCATTGTGGTGAGTGAAGGGAGGGTTCATGAGATTTCATTTCTGGTGTCCTGGTACCTTCCAGTATCTGAAGGGGGCTACAGGAAGGCTGGGGAGGGACTATTGACAAGGTCTTGTAATGACAGGATGAGGAGGAATGGGTTTAAACTGGCAGAGGGGAGATTCAAACTGGATGTTAGGAAGACTTTGTTTGCAGTGAGGGTGGTGAGACACTGGCACAGGTTGCCCAGGGAGGTTGTGGAGCACAGAAGCACCCAATGTGATCTTTGATCACATTGGGTGCTTCTGTGCTCCACAACCTCCCTGGAGATTCTCAGGACCAGGTTGGATACGACCCTGAGGACCACAGTCTGTGATTCTCTCATCCACAACCTCCATGGAGGTGTTCAGGACCAGGTCAGATAAGACCTTGAGAGCCCTGTTCTAGTGGGAGGTTGATCTTTGAGCTTATGGCAAGGGGTTGATCTTTGAGCTCCCTTCCAACCTAATCCATTCTGTGATTCTACTCAGCAGAACCACCCAAATCATTGACAAACTTGATAACAGAGTTTGATAATGATCGGACCTGATGGTCTTAAGGGTCTTTTCCAACCCAAACTACTCTTTGTTTGTTGTTTTATTTTCCAACCCAAACCATTCTATGATCCTGCTTTGTTCTTTATTTGGGGTTTTCTTTGGTTTGTGGTTGGTTGTTTTTATTTTCAGCAGCACATCAATATTGGAAATGGTTTTTTTCTGCTTTATTCCAGGTAAATGCAATTCTCTCTATGGTCTTCATCGACCATGAATCACTTTACTTCACCCTCTATATATTGTTTCCTGGGTCTACACTGCTGGGCTGGTTGAGCTTCTCTACACTAGTAAGTAAACACCCTGCCAAATTCCATAGTGGTCCTAGTGGTGCAAAGTGGCAAAGCAAAAGCAGCTTTCCCAATTCTCTGACTGCCAACTGTCAGAGAGACAGAGTCAGAAAGGACAGCAGATGGGAAGGTCCAGGCTGGGGAGTGAAAGAAGGGGCAAGGTCTGACCTCTGTTATGCCTTTGATTGGGGAGGTTTGGGTTGATTTCACAGAATCACAGAATTGCTTAGATGGGAAAAGTCCTTCAAGCTGATTGAGTCCATGCATGAGATTCACACTGACAAGTCCCTGACTAAACCAAATCCCTCAGCACAACATCTAAGCACTGTGAATCACTGTGGTTGGAAAGGACCACCAGGATCAGCCAGTCCAACCTTCATACCAGCAGCCTTCATCACTGTGGCCTCAAGTCTTAAGTTGTGCCAGGGGAGGTCTAGGCTGGATGCTAGGAGGAAGTTGTTGGCAGAGAGAGTGATTGGCATTGGAATGGGCTGCCCAGGGAGGTGGTGGAGTTGCTGTCCCTGGAGGTCTTCAAGAAGGGACTGGATGAGGCACTTGGTGCCATGGTCTAGATGACTGGATAGGGCTGGGTGCTAGGTTGGCCTGGCTGAGCTTGGAGGTCTCTTCCAACCTGGCTGATTCTGTGATTCTAAGTGCCACATCCACTCTCCTCTTAACACCTCCAGGGATGGCAACTCCACCACCTCCCTGGGCAACCTGTTCCAGTGCCTGACCACCTGCTCAGGAAAGGACTCCCTCCCAACAGCCAACATAAACCTCCCCTGACACAACTTGAGGCCATTTCCTCTTGTCCTAGCATTAGTAACTGGGCAGAAGAGGCCAGCTCCAGCCTCACTACAACCTCCTTTTAGGTAGCTGAAGAGGGCAATAAGGTCCCCCCTCAGCTTCCTCTTCTCCAGGCTAAACACCCCCAGCTCCCTCAGCCCCTCCACATAGGTCATGTTTGCCAGACCTCTCCCCAGCCTTGTTGCCCTTCAATGTCCCTTCTATACTGTGGTAACCAAAACTTTGATTACAAAGAGTTGTTTTGGCTGTGTTTTGGCAGCCAGGGTAGCGTGGAAGGGGAAGGTGGGAAGACCTGGAGGGATGAAGTTAGCTAACAGAATCATAGAATCAGCCAGGTTGGAAGAGAGCTCCAAGCTCATCCAGTCCAACCTAGCACCCAGCCCTATCCAATCAACCAGACCATGGCACTAAGTGCCCCATCCAGTCTTTTCTTGAACACCAAGGTAGTGAGAGGTCTGTAAAGAGAGAGGCAGTGAATGAAAAGTTGAATCTAACCTGGCTGACTTTGAGAAAGCTCTGAAGTAGCTGTAGCCAAGGCACTCACAGCTCTTTGAGGCAGTATGAACCCCCCAAAAAATTAAGTACAGCTCAAAGCACCTTTATCCCACCTTGAAAACAACACCCCAGCCTTGCTCTGACCCTGCACTGAGACACACCATGCTAAGGAACTTTCCTCACTGATGTTTGGTTTTCTCTTGTAGCATTTCTTGATACGTGATGAGGATGAGTCTCTTCGTCAGTCACGGAATTACATCTTCATACCCATGATTGCAGTAAGGAGCAATTGGATGATGGTTGTTGTGGAAAGGATGGCTGTTCTAATGTCATGGTCCTGGGCTGGGCTGGTAGAATTCTCCAGACAGAGAGCCTGGGTTATGTAGTCAAATGTCTGGCAAGGGAGATGCTTCCAGGTAATGATGGGCTTAGCTCTTCCTGTGACCTCTGGATGCTGTACCATGTGAGGCTGTGGCTGCCCTCTCCCTGGAATTAGAATCATGGAATCAGTCAGGGTTGGAAGGGACTGCAAGGAGCATCCAGTTCCAACCCCCCTGCCATGGCCAGGGACACCTCACACTAGATCAGGCTGGCCACAGCCTCAGCCAGCCTGGCCTTAAACACCTCCAGGGATGGGGTTTCAACCACCTTCTTAGGCAACCCATTCCATCCTGAATCTCCCCATTTCTAACTTTGCTCCATTCCCCCCAGTCCTATCACTACCTGACAGCCTAAAAAGTCCCTCCCCAGCTTTCTTGTAGGCCCCTTTAAGATACTGCATGGCCACCTGGGAGCCTTCTCCTCTCCAGACTGCACAGCCCCAACTCCCTCAGTGTGTCCTCATAGGAGAGGTGCTCCAACTCTCTGATCATCTCCATGGCCCTTCTCTGGACATGTTCCAGCACATCCATATCCCTCTTGTCCCAGGGGCTCCAGAACTGGATGCAGTACTCCAGGTGGAAGAAACAAAAGGGAATACTGTGCAATATGTGCAGAAACAATAGGGAGGTGAAGTGGAGTCATGTAGAAGGCAGAGATGTTATTAATCAACTGGTCAGTCTGATGTTGCTTCTCCAAAAGAAGGATATGATCTCTGTAAGGTGTCTGTGGGGTGCAGCTTATCTTTGCTAAAGCTGCAGTATGAAATCAAGGCTTTGGCAAGTGATCTGCAAAGCATACATGTATTTTTTCCCCCCTTTTGGACCTTTTCAATAGCTGAAATAAAAGAGATTGGTCCCTGTAGGCTCTTCCAATTAAACATAAATGAGTGTTTTGGTGCCTTGTCCCCACACAAACCTAGAATCATAGAAATCATAGGATCAGTTAGGGTTGGAAGGGACCACAAGGAGCAGCCAGCTCCAACCCCACTGCCATGCCCAGGGACACCCTACCCTAGAGCAGGCTGCACACAGCCTCAGCCAGCCTGGCCTTAAACACCTCCAGCCATGGGGCCTCAACCACCTCCCTGGGCAACCCATTCCAGCCTCTCACCACTCTCCTGCTCAACAACTTCCTCCTCACCTCCAGCCTGACTCTCCCCACCTCCAGCTTTGCTCCTTTCCCCCCCAGTCCTGGCACTCTCTGAGGGCCTAGAAAGTCCCTCCCTAGCTTTTTTGTAGCCCCCTTCAGACACTGAACCCTCATCCTTTTCTGCTTTCCAGCCATACATCCATGGTGTGCTCTTTGCTTTTCTCCTGCGCTGTTTGGAAATGAGATATGGAGAAGCAGTTTCCAGACTTGATCCCATCTTCAGGTATGTCCTTGGCAGTCAGGCTGCCTTGTGATGATCCACAGTTATCCTGTGATTTCCCATTGGAATGGGCTGCCCAGGGAGGTGGTGGAGTCACTGTCCCTGGAGTTGTTGAAGCAAAGCCTGGATGAGGCACTTAGTGCCATGGTCTGGTTGCTTGGACAGGGCTGGGTGCTAGGTTGGACTGGATCATCTTGGAGGTCTCTTCCAACCTGGTTGATTCTATGATTCTATGGTCTGCAGGGTGGGGTGGATGCTGTTGAGCCAGGCAGGACCCTCTTGGCTCATCCTGGCTCTTCAGCAGGAAGAGGGCAGGAGTGAACAAGAAACCTTTTAGCAAAGTGTGGATTGGTCTCACAGTTTGAGCTTTAACCATTTCACCCGGAGGGGAGGGCAATGAGAATGAAGGGAAGGATAGTTTGTGTAACTCCTCTGGCTCATTACAGCTTCCAGCTTTACTTGCTGGGGTTTCCTTGAGTGCCTCTGGAGATGAATCCCCACCCAGTGTGTTGCAATAGGTCAGCTGAACTACAGTGCCCTGGAGAGAGAGGCACAAGTGTGATTTAAGCCTCCTTTCATTAAGCTTCAGAGCTGAGCTTTCAGGACATTTCACTACAGCTGGCTCAGTGAACAGTCACCAACTGAAATCCAACATTCTGAGTCCTTTCCCCATGTGTCAGGATTGCTCTCTGCAAGACAGACATCTCCTCCAAAGCTTCATCAGGCTGGGGCCCATCGACTGCCTGCTCTCTGCTTCTCTGCCACCACCAGCATGAAGCTGACCCCCTGAAGTCTTGTGAGAGAAGAGCTGTGAAAGATAGCAAGCTGCCAAACACTGACAAATGTGGCTCAGCTGGGAGCTGAGTGCCCACACAGCCCTGAAAACTTGCCTCATAGTTTTTGCCTTCCCCTTACAAAGCCCATTGGCATCTGTCCTGCAGAGGACCAGGCAAGACTTACTGCTGAAAGGAAAAAGCTGAAGCTGCCCTTTATTTTCTCATGCATGCCACTGGGATTTTGTTTTCCTTCCCATGAGTGGATCATAGAATGGTTTGGATTGGAAAGGACCTTAAAGATCGTAGAATCCAACCCCCCCCCGCCACAAGCAGGGACACTTCCCACTAGAACAGGTTGCTCAAAACCTCATCCAGCCTGGTCTTAAACATTTCCATGGATAAGGCATCCACAATTTGCAGCTCAGAAAGCCAAGCAGAGCCTGGGCTGCAGCAGCAGAAGTGTGGCCAGCAGGGCCAGGGAGGTGATTCTCTCCCTCTACTCTGCTCTGCTGAGACCCCACCTGGAGTACTGCATCCAGTTCTGGAGCCTCTATGACAAGAGGGATGTGGAGATGCTGGAGCGTGTCCAGAGCAGGGCCAGGAGGATGCTCAGAGGGCTGCAGCAGCTCTGCTGTGAGCACAGACTGAAAGAGTTGGGGCTGTGCAGGCTGGAGCAGAGGAGGCTCCCAGGGGACCTTCTTGTGGCCTTCCAGCATCTGAAGGGGGCTACAAAAAAGCTGGGGAGGGACTTTTGAGGCTGTGAGGGAGTGACAGGACTGAGGGGAATGGAGCAAAGCTGGAGGTGGGGAGAGTGAGGCTGGAGGTGAGGAGGAAGTTGTTGAGCAGGAGAGTGGTGAGAGGCTGGCAGGGGTTGCCCAGGGAGGTGGTTGAGGCCCCATGGCTGGAGGTGTTTGAGGCCAGGCTGGCTGAGGCTGTGTGCAGCCTGCTCTAGGGTAGGGTGTCCCTGGGCATGGCAGGGGGCTTGGAACTGGCTGCTCCTTGTGGTCCCTTCCAACCCTGACTGATTCTGTGATTCTATGATTCTAACTTCTCTGGGCAACCTATTCCTGTGTCTCACCACCCTCACTGTAAAGCACTTCCTCCCAGTATCCAGTCTAATTCTGCCCTCTTCCAGCTCGAAGCCTTTGGCCCTCATCCTTAACTGAGCAGGCATTGCCTGTGGAACCACTCCTGGCATTCAGATAAATTCTGGGAGGAGCTGGCCTGAGAGCAAACCTGTAAACCCAAGCTTTTTGGAAGTGGTTCCTGATGCCACCATCTGTCCTACCTCTGCTCACAGGATTCAGCAGAGGAAAGTGGTGACCTGCCAGAACAAGAACTACCCCATGGAGGAGACCCCAGAAGTCCAGGCTGAGAGGGAGAGAGTGAGGATAGCAATGACCTCCCTGCAGCAGGAGGAGGTGACACCAGGCTTCTGGCTTGTTTTCTTTCTCATCCTTCATCTTCAGACCTGCCTCTGCTTTCTTCAGACCTGCCTCTGCTTTCTTCAGACCTGCCTCTGCTTTCTTCAGACCTGCCTCTGCTTTCTTACCTCAAACACTTCCTCTTTACTGATCTGGTACCCAAGTGGACATCTCAGCACCCAGCCCATGACTGCCCTGGCACCAGCAGGGGTTTAGCTGGCACCAGGGTTTTATTCCCCTTCTGCTTATGTTCCCTCTTCTTTTTTGGTGTGTGTGTGTCTTTTGTTTTGTTCCTCTTGCTCTGTTTCCTGGATTTTTAATTTAGATCTTTTCACCTGAGCCACACTTAAAGGTAAGAACAGATGACCTGTCCCCCTGGGATGGGAGGAGAGTTTTAATTCCCTGCTTCATCCCTGCACAGGAGCCAGTTATCATTGCTGACAGCTTGTGCAAGGAATACAGAGACAAGACAGCCAGCTCCACTTTTAAGAAGAAGAAGAAAGTTGCTGTCCAAAACCTCTCTCTCAGTGTTAAAAAAGGTAGAAGTATCTTACTTCACTCCCTCTAAATGGCAAAAATCTAAGCTGAAGGTCATATTTGTGTTAGATGATATGAAGAGAGATGTTGAGGTACTGGAAGGTGTCCAGAGAAGGGCAACAAAGGCTGGGGAGGGGCCTGGAGCACAGACCCCATGAGGAGAGGCTGAGGGAGCTGGGGGTGTGCAGCCTGCAGCAGAGGAGGCTCAGGGCAGAGCTCATTGCTGTCTACAGCTGCCTGAAGGGAGGTTGTAGCCAGGTGGGGTTGGGCTCTGCTGCCAGGCAAGCAGCAACAGAAGAAGGGGACACAGTCTCAAGTTGTGCCAGGGCAGGTCTAGACTGGATGTTAGGAGGGAGTTGTTGTCAGAGAGAGTGATTGGCACTGGAATGGGCTGCCCAGGGAGGTGGTGGAGTCTCTTTGCCTGGAAGTGTTGAAGCCAAGCCTGGCTGAGGCACTTAGTGCCATGGTCTGGTTGGTTGGCCAGGGCTGGGTGCTAGGTTGGACTGGCTGAGCTTGGAGCTCTCTTCCAACCTGCTTGATTCTAAGAGCTGAGATATTTGGTAGAATTCTTTGTGTGCCACCAGGCTTAATGCACAAGAGCTCTTGTGGGTTTAATTTCATAGAATGCTTTAGGTTGGGAGGGACCTCAAAGCTCATCCAGTTCCAACCCCCCACCATAGGCAGGGACACCTCCCACTAGAACAGGTTGCTCAAGGCCTCATCCAACCTGGCCTTGAACACTTCCAGGGAGGAGGTGAATGACAGAATCACAGAACGTGGTCCTCAAGGTCTTATCCAACCTGGTCCTGAGCACCTCCAGGGAGGCTGTGGAGCACAGAAGCACCCAATGTGATCTTTGATCACGTTGGGTGCATCTGTGCTCCACAACCTCCCTGGGCAACCTGTGCCAGGGTCTCGCCACCCTCAACCTGTGCCAGTGTCTCACACCCTCACTGCAAACAACTAATATCCACTTTCAATCTCCTCACTGCCAGTTTCCCATTCCTCCTCATCCTGCCATTACAAGACCTTGCCAATAGTCCCTCCTAAGCCTTCCTGTAGCCTCCTTCAGATACTGGAAAGCTACTCCAAAGTCTCCTCAAAGCTTTCTCTTCCCCAGGCTGCAGAGCTCCAGTTCCTATAGCCTGTCCTCATAGCAGAGCTGCTGCAGCCCTCTGACCATCTTGGTGGCCTCCTCTGGACTGGCTCCAACAGTTCAATGTCTTTGTGTTGGAGATAAGTAAAAGAACAACCCTTTCTCCTACTGTACTTTTAGATATGATCTAAAAGCACACAGTGGGGGAAAGGCCTCATTAAAAAGAATTGCTATTAAAACCTCATGTTTATTTGTTCCAGGAGAAATATTAGGCCTGTTGGGACCCAATGGAGCTGGGAAAAGCACAACCATAAAGATGATATCTGGAGACATAGCAGTGACTGCTGGGGAGGTAGGTGATAGCTTTGGAGCACCTGGGAGGATTAAGGATATGACAGGCAGCCTGGCATTGCAGCCCTTGAATCAGGGCATTTAGGTACATGGAGCCCTGCATCCTGCCCTGGAGCCCTCAACACAGGAATGACATGGACCTGATGGAGCACTACAGGCTGGGGACAGAGTGGCTGAGAGCAGCCAGGCAGAGAGGGAGCTGGGGGTGCTGGGAGAGAGGAGCTGAAGAGGAGGCAGCAGTGTGCCCAGGTGGGCAGCAGAGCCAATGGCGTCCTGGGATGGCTCAGGAGCAGTGTGGGCAGCAGGACAAGGGAGGTTCTTCTGCCCCTGTACTCAGCACTGCTCAGGCCACACCTGGAGTCCTGTGTCCAGTTCTGGGCTCCTCAATTCAAGAGAGATGCTGAGGTGCTGCAAGGTGTCCAGAGAAGGGCAGCAAGGCTGGGGAGGGGCCTGGAGCACAGCTCTGTGAGGAGAGGCTGAGGGAGCTGGGGATGTGCAGCCAGCAGAAGAGGAGGCTCAGGGCAGAGCTCATTGCTGTCTGCAGCTACCAGGTGGGGTTGGGCTCTGCTGCCAGGCAAGCAGCAACAGAACAAGGGGACACAGTCTCAAGCTGTGCCAGGGTAGGTCTAGTCTGGATGTTGTTAGGAAGTTGTTGTCAGAGAGAGTGATTGGCATTTGAATGGGCTGCCCAGGGAGGTGGTGGAGTTGCTGTCCCTGGAGGTGTTGAAGCCAAGCCTGGCTGAGGCACTTAGTGCCATGGTCTGGTTGGTTGGGCAGGGCTGGGTGCTAGGTTGGACTGGCTGAGCTTGGAGCTCTCTTCCAACCTGCTTGATTCTATGAAATGTTGACATCTTAAGACAAACCTCAAAACCCATAAAAATAACCAATTAAAAATTCCCAACAAACTCCTAACATTCTTCATAAACAGCCTTGCAAAACCAGGAAATGAAAACCAAATGTCAGCAGGGTTGGGCCAGTGACAATCCATCACTTAATTATGTGCAGGCTGATTAATGACATGTGCTGGGGGAGGGGACATGCCATTGCTGTTAGAGATTTGGGAGCGTTTGGAATAGAGGCATATTCCTGGGAAAAGATAAGCCTCCTGCTGGCACTGGTGCCCCAAAAGTCAACACTGTTTGGTTTGGGGAAAAAACATTTCTGGATTCAGATGAGCAGAACCCACAGCAGAAGGAGGCATCACTCCAGTGGTGCTGGCTTTCACAGGATATTAGGGGTTGGATGGGACTCAAGAAGATCATCACATCTAACTCCCCCTGCCAGAGCAGGACCATACACTCTAGCACAGATCTCAGAGGAGCACATCCAGACAGGCCTTGAAAGTCTCCAGGGAAGGAGACTCCACAACCTCTCAGGACAGCCTGCGCCAGTGCTCTGGGACCCTCACAGTGAAGAAGTTCCACCTTGCATAGAGGTGGAACCTCCTGTGCTGCAGCTTCCATCCACTGCTGTCCACAACTACCTGAAGGGAGGCTGTAGCCAGGTGGGGCTGGGCTCTTCTGCCAGGCAGTCAGCAACAGAACAAGGGGACACAGTCTCAAGTTGTGCCAGGGGAGGTCTAGGCTGGATGCTAAGAAGAAGTTGTTGTCAGAGAGAGTGATTGGCATTGGAATGGGCTGCCCAGGGAGGTGGTGGAGTCACCATTCCTGGAGGTGTTGAAGCCAATCCTGGCTGGGGCACTTAGTGCCATGATCTGGTTGGTTAGGCAGGGCTGGGTGCTAGGTTGGCCTGGCTGAGCTTGGAGGTCTCTTACCACCTGGCTGAGTCTATGATTCTCTTTGTCCTATCCCAGGGAGCAAGTGAGAAGAGCCTCTCCCCACACCTCCTGACCAGCCCTTAGATGTTTACAAACGTTCTCTAAATCCCTTTTCCTTCCCATGTGCTAATGAGGCTCCTCACATCACAGCAAAAAGCATTCCCAGGTCTCCAAGGGCTTCATTGATGCACTCCAGAACAGGACACTGCAGCTGCAGAGGCCAGCGTGGCCTGGATGATCTCCAGAGGTCCTTTCCGACCCCTACTGTTCTGGGATTCTCTGTTTGTGCAGGTGCTGCTCAAGGACTGCAACGCAGCTGCCTCCTCCCCAGGGCAGGGCACGCCAGGCAATCTGGGCTGCTGCCCACAGCAGGACCATCTCTGGCCAGACCTCACCGTGCAGCAGCATCTGGAGGTGTATGCTGCCATCAGAGGCATCAGGAGAGAAGATGCAGCTGCTGCCATCAGCCGGTACAGAGCCAGAGCCTTTCAGCTTTTGCCTCTCCCTCTCTCCAGAGGTAGAGGACAGGGAAAGGTCTTTCTGCTAATAAAGCTGGCTAGTGTGGTGAGAAGACAGCACCTGCAGGCACAGGATCACAGAGCAGCTTCAGCCCTGAAGGGACCTTAAAGATCATCTTGACGTTGGAATGGGCTGCCCAGGGAGGTGATGGAGTCTCTGTGCCTGGAGGTGTTGAAGCCAAGCCTGGATGAGGCACTTAGTGCCATGGTCTGGTTGCTTGGCCAGGGCTGGGTGCTAGGTTGGGCTGGTTGAGCTTGGAGCTCTCTTCCAATCTGGTTGAATCTATAATTCTATGATCTGATTCTGTTCCCCTGCCATGAACATCAGACCACATTGCTCAAAGCCTCATTCAGCCTGGGATGGGGCATCCACAATCTTTCAGGACAGCTTGTTCAAGTATCCTACCACCCTCACCATCAACAACTCCTTCCTTACATCCAGTCCTACCACTCTCACCATTGACAACTCCTTCCTTACATCCAACCCTACCACCCTCACTGCCAACTCCTTCCTTACATCCAATCCTACCACCCTCACCATCAACAACTCCTTCCTTACATCCAACCCTACCACACTCACTGCCAACTCCTTCCTTACACCCAATCCTACCACCCTCACTGTCAACAACTCCTTCCTTACATCCAGTCTAAGTCCCCCTCCTTTCAGCTTGGATCCATTACCCCTTTCCCTTCAAAACAAAGAGCCTCTCCATCTTTCTTGTGGACCTCCTTCAACGCTCTTTTGCCTTGCAGAAACAGGATGAGATCTGCTACTTTAGACTGCTCTCAGTCACTTGCCCACTGAGATTTTAGCCCTAGTTTATCTAGAAAACTTCAGGAAAAAAGAAAACCAAACTTGCTCAAGTTCATGGCCAGCTCAATGAGTAACTCACTTCTCTCTTTATCTGCTCTTACTGCCCTGAGTTTCTCCCAGCATGCTTTAATTTGCTACCTGAGCTGGAAGTGAACTCACTGAGTGCCCCAAGGTGATGAGTATCTACCAAAACAAGTATATTACACCCTGGTTCCTCAGAGTCCCTGAGCACAGCATGCCCTGAGTCCAGTATTTTTTCCTTTCCATTCCCCACAGCATAGCAAAGGCCTTGGACCTCCAGAAGCATTTCAAAACTCAAGCTAGGAGGTTATCTGCTGGACAAGCCAGAGAGGTAGGTGTTAGTTTTGTATTTATTACTTGAGCAAATCCTTCTCACTCTTCCTTGAAGGTGGTGTGCAGAAAACCTTCAGCAGAGGGGTTCTTGCCATGGTTTGTTGTCACCAATAGCTTTGGAATCCAGCCTGGCAGGATCCTCCTCACTTTTCTAACCACCCACTGGCAATCACCTCCTAATGCCCCGCTGTGTGCATTGCCCAGTAAATAGGATGGAAAACCACTTTCAGATCTTTGGCAGGTTTGGGAATTTGGGGGAGAGTTAAGTGGGGACAGCCAAGGTGAGGGCTTTGCATCACTGTGATTCTCCCTGCGTCGTGGAATCAAGAGCTTTGACTTCTAAAAGAGGGACGAAAGTGTAGCAAGGCAGCTCCCCACTGCTGCAGGTAAAGCAAAAGCAAACTCAGCCTGACCTGACTTTGGTGCCTTTCCCATTTCAGCTGTGTTTTGCACTGAGTGTCCTGGGAGATCCCTTGGTGATGCTCTGGGATGAGCCATCGGTGAGCGTGGACGTGAAGGGACAGCGCCGCATGCGGTGAGCAGCCCTGCTTCAGCAGAAGGGAGAGGTCTGGAACAAGAGGGAACTTATCCTCCCTGCTCTTGTAACTGTGGGCCAGAAGAGGCTCTGCTTCAATGGCAGAGGAGCCTGGAACACAGCCCTGTGAGGAGAGGCTGAGGGAGCTGGGAGTGTGCAGCCTGCAGAAGAGGAGGCTCAGGGCAGAGCTCATTGCTGGCTACAACTCCCTGAAGGGAGGCTGTAGCCAGGTGGGGTTGGGCTCTGCTGCCAGGCAAGCAGCAACAGAAGAAGGAGACACAGTCTCAAGCTGTGCCAGGGGAGGTCTAGTCTGGATGTTAGGAGGAAGTTGTTGTCAAAGAGAGTGATTGGCATTGGAATGGGCTGCCCAGGGAGGTGGTGGAGTCTCTTTGCCTGGAGGTGTTGAAGCCAAGCCTGGCTGGGGCACTTAGTGCCATGGTCTGGTTGCTTGGCCAGGGCTGGGTGCTAGGTTGGTTGACCTTGGAGTTCTCTTCCAACCTTGTGATTCTATGATTCTATTTCCCCTTTTCCTCACACACAAGGCATGGGACACCACTCACTAAACTCCTCACTCACTGAGAGTAAGCCCTTGACCAGGTACAGTCTTAACGGTAGGGCACCCAAAAAAAGCCAAATAGATGCCAACTGAACCCATGCACTTTGGTGCAAAAGACAGAAACTCCTGTTCTCTTCAGAGGAAAATGTGTAGGTAACTCTTCCTTTTCATCACTCAGTCCTAGTGCTTGCTCTAGCTTGTCATAGAATCACAGAATCAAGCAGGTTGGAAGAGACCTCCAAGATCATCCAGTCCAACCTAGCACCCAGCCCTATCCAATCAACCAGACCATGGCACTAAGTGCCTCATCCAGTCTTTTCTTGAAGACCCCCAGGGACGGTGCCTCCACCACCTCCCTGGGCAGCCCATTCCAATGCCAATCACTCTCTCTGTGAAGAACTTCTTCCTAACATCCAGCCTATACCTACCCTGGCACAACTTGAGCCTGTGTCCCCTTGTTCTGTTGCTGGTTACCTGGGGGTCCCCTGATGATACTGATACTGATAACTCTGCTCCCTCTGTTCCCAGGAAGGTGATGCAGACTGCCATGAAGAGCAAGGAGCGAGCAGCTGTCCTTGTCACGCAGCACCCGGAGGAGGCTGTAGCCATCTGTGACCGTGTGGCCATCCTGGTGGCAGGGCAACTGAGGTGGGCACTTGTCATGGTTTGGAGGTTAACTGCCCCCCCTGCTCTTATGAAAGTCATCAGCAAGTTTGCAGATGACACCAAGCTGGGGGCAGATGTGACTGAGTTGGAGGGCAGAAGGGCTCTGCAGCAGGACCTTGACCGCCTGGACAGATGGGCAGAGTCCAAGGGGATGGCATTCAATAGCTCCAAGTGCAGGGTGCTGCACTTTGGCTACAACAACCCCATGCAGAGATACAGGCTGGGGTCAGAGTGGCTGGAGAGCAGCCAGACAGAGAGGAATCTGGGGGTGCTGATTGATACCTGCCTGAACATGAGCCAGCAGTGTGCCCAGGTGGCCAAGAGAGCCAGTGGCATCCTGGCCTGCATCAGGAATGGTGTGGCCAGCAGGAGCAGGGAGGTCATTCTTCCCCTGTACTCTGCACTGGTTAGACCACACCTTGAGTACTGTGTCCAGTTCTGGGCCCTTCAATTCAAGAAAGATGTTGAGGTGCTGGAACATGTCCAGAGAAGGGCAACAAAGCTGGTGAGGGGCCTGGAGCACAAATCCTATGAGGAGAGGCTGAGGGAGCTGGGCCTGTTTAGCCTGGAGAAGAGGAGGCTCAGGAGTGATCTTATTACTGTCTACAACTACCTGAAGGGGCACTGTAGCCAGGTGGGGGGTGGCCTCTTCTCCCAGGTAACCAGCAATAGATCAAGAGGACACAGTCTCAAGCTGTGCCAGGGTAAGTATAGGCTGGGTGTTAGGAAGAAGTTCTTCACAGAGAGAGTGATTGGCATTGGAATGGGCTGCCCAGGGAGGTGGTGGAGGCACCGTCCCTGGGGGTCTTCAAGAAAAGCCTGGATGAGGCACTTAGTGCCATGGTCTGGTTGATTGGATAGGGCTGGGTGCTAGGTTGGACTGGCTGATCTTGGAGGTCTCTTCCAACCTGTTTGATTCTATGATGATTCTATGAGGAGGAGGTTGCTCTCTTCTCTCAGGTGGCCAGCACCAGAATGAGAGGACACAGCCTCAGGCTGTGCCAGGGGAGATTTAGGCTGGAGGTGAGGAGAAAGTTCTTCCCTGAGAGAGTCATTGGACACTGGAATGGGCTGCCCGGGGAGGTGGTGGAGTCGCCGTCCCTGGAGCTGTTCAAGGCAGGACTGGACGTGGCACTTGGTGCCATAGTCTGGCCTTGAGCTCTGTGGTAAAGGGTTGGACTTGATGATCTGTGAGGTCTCTTCCAACCCTGATGATACTGTGAGACTGTGATACCTAGTCCTGCCACAACAGGCCTGCTTCAGAAGTCTGTCCCCATCTTTCTCATCAGTCTCCTTAAGCACTGAAAGGCCACCAGAAGGTCTTCCTGGTGCCTTCTCTTCTCCAGCCTGAACAACCCTAACTCTCCCAACCTGGCCTCATAAGCAAAGTTCTCCACCCCTCAGATCATTTCTGTGGCCCTTAGGATGGTCTGAGCCCTTTTCTCCACAGGTATATTGGTACAGTTGAGGATCTGAAAAGCAAGTTTGGGAGAAGTTACCACCTGGAAGTCAAAATTCCAGACACCAGACAAAGTGATGCTGTCCACGCTGAAATTGTTCACCTCTTCCCCTCTGCAGCCTGGCAACAAAGGTCTGTGCTCTGTGGGCTGCCAGCCTGGCCTTGTGCTGGGACACTGCTGACCCTGCTGACCTTGCTCAATGATCTAGCTGAGAGCAGAGTCACCTTACAAGCCCCCTAAACCTTGCTGCTGAGTCACCAACTGATGAATTCCATATATTTTAACTCCAATTTCAGGACTTCTTCATTGCTTACCTACAAGATCCCCATGGAGCATGTGCTACCTCTCTCCCAGGCTTTCTCCAAGCTAGAAACAGGTAAAAGGAACCAGTCCAGTCAGAAGAATGCTTTCAAATTGTTCATACAGATTTGGGTTTCTCAAGATGCCTTCTCCATCCTTCCACAGCTAAACAGAACTTCAGGCTTGAAGATTACAGCTTGTCCTTGCATACCCTGCAGCAGGTATAGTGAAGTAGGAGTTACAGGTTAGAAAGCACTTGTGTGAAGAGGGCATAGGCTGTGTGAAAAGAGGGCATAAAGTGTGCAGAAAGAGGGCATAGGCTGCGTGAAAAGAGGGCACAGCTTGTGTGAAAACAGGGCATAGGCTGTGCAGAAAGAGGGCATAGGCTGTGTGAAGAGGGCATAGGCTGTGTGACAAAAGGGCATAAAGTGTGCAGAAAGAGGGCATAGGCTGTGTGAAAAGTGGGCATAAACTGCAGAAAGAGGGCATAAGCTGTGTGAAAAGAGGGCATAGGCTGTGTGAAAAGAGGGCACAGCCTGTGCAGAAAGAGGGCATAGGCTGTGTAAAAAGTGGGCATAAGCTGTGCAGAAAGAGGGCATAAGCTGTGTGAAAAGAGAGCATAGACTGTGTGAAAAGAGGGCATAAGCTGTGCAGAAAGAGGGCACAGCCTATGCAGAAAGAGGGCATAGGCTGTGTGAAAAGAGGGCACAGCCTGTGCAGAAAGAGGGCATAGGCTGTGTAAAAAGTGGGCATAAACTGTGCAGAAAGAGGGCATAGGCTGTGTGAAAAGAGGGCATAAGCTGTGCAGAAAGAGGGCACAGCCTATGCAGAAAGAGGGCACAGCCTGTGACCAGTGTAAATGCTGCCAGTCGTGGGCAATAATGGGGTGATTTCTACCGTGGCACATGGCAGGTGTTCGTAGACCTCACCAGGGACCTGGAAGAGCACAACCTGGATGTGGCATCTGATGGCACCATGGAGCAGAGACCACTTCACCCCTGAGCTGCAAAGAGCCACAAAGGAAAATGTTCAGCCTGTTTTCTCCAGCGTTGCTATGAGTGATTGAGTGCAGCTCCAGGGCCATAGCACCTACTGCTCTGCAGGTTTTCTGTCTCACGAGGAAAAGAAGTACTATTTTATTAAATAAAGCCTTTCTCTCTTGGCAAATGGATGCCTGCTCCTTTCATCTGTGCTTCTGCACCCTCTGTTCAGTCTGGAGAAGGGGAGGCTGAGGGCAGACCTCATTGTCTATCACCAACCCCTGAAAGAAGGTTGGAGTGAGGTGGAGGTCGATGTCTTCTCCTTAGTATGAGGTGACAGAAGAAGAGGAAATGGCCTGAAGTTGTGCCAGAGGAGGTTTAGGTTGGAAATTACCCTGCAAGAGTGCTCAGGCATGGAAACAGGCAGCCCAGGAAGGTGGTGGAGTGGCCATCCCCGGAGGTGTTCAGGAAATGTGTGGACATGGCACTTTGGGCCATGTGGTCTTAGGTTTGGTGGTTGGATTGGATGACCTTAGAGAGCTTTTCCAATTGAAACAGTTCTGTGATTTACTGTGCTGAGGGATAATGCTGCCAGGATGAATGGCTGCTGCCAAGGCACTGCATGTGATGGCCCAGTTGTTGGGCAGACTCGTGCCAACTCAGAGGAGGCTCTGAAGCCTTCCTTCATTCATGGCAGGAGGACACCAAGGCTTTGGTTTGCTTGGTCCTGAGAAGCATCCTTTTGGCTGGTGTAATGTGGCTGGTGAAGGTGGTGTGTTCTGGTGGAGAGGTGTGGGGCTCTGCTTGGGCCCAAAGAGCTGCTGTTGCTCTGTGTTCAGAGCCACCTTGCTCTGTGCTCAGGCCACCTTGACCTGACTCTGGTCCCCACCACTGGGGACGTGAAGAGAGGAAAGGACTCAGCAGTTCGTGTAGAAGTGTAATGAAAAGTGACAGCTCCTCACCTAGGGGAGGGATGAGGGCACTGCTGGGGTGATGGAGGCAAGCACCAGCACCCTGAGCCTGTCTGAGCAGATCAGCATCTCTTCTTAGGCACCTGCCTGCTCGGGCTAGCTTTAAATAATGAAGCAAACAAAATAGAAACTCCCTGCCTTCAGGCAGCCAAGTGTTCCCTTGGTGCCCTGCCACCCTCTCCCCCCACAGCCCCAGGCTCTGGGAAAGGCTGGAGTGGGGATGCAGTGGAGAACAGGGGCAGTGACATCCCACGGGACAGAGACAGCAGCAAGATCCTCACCCACATCATGAGCTCCCCTGGCTCGCACTAATGATGCTGGTAACGAAGGTGTGGGGGATGCAGGCAAGGAGGATGCAGGCAAAGACTTATGTTAGGGCAAATGCAGGCAGGGCTGCGGGCGAGCAGTACCAGCAGGTGGCTGCCGTGGCTCAGTGATGGGCTGCTCCTGCCAGGAGATCCCCCAGGACTGCTGCTTCCCATTGGGGATTTCCAAGCATCAGTATTTCTACTAAGGAGGTGGGCAGGGAGGTGTCTTTGCTTGAGAGTCCCTGACTTGGACCTGGCATATCCACTTCAACTAAGAAATGTTGGATTGTCACTTTATGAGGAGGAGCTGAAAGGAGAGGAGGAGGTTTGGACACCCAGAAGTTGTGTTACAGTCAGTCCCTAACTTCAGTCTGTGTCCTGACTTCTCAGACCTCCGGAGCCTGCCTAGCTCTGAATCATCTGAGCCTTATTTAAACCATAGGGGTGGGATTTTCCCAGCTAGGCAGAGCAAAAGGAAGCTCCTGCGCTTTTGCAAGCCCAGCCTCTGTCCCAGCTGGTCTCTGCTCCCTCCCACCACTGGTCCCTCAGCTGCGCTGCTGTGGTGGGCGACTGAGGCACTGGAGCGCTCCACAGCCTGGCGATGACATCAGACTCGTTCCCTTGAGAAGCACTGAGTGAGTGAGGAGACGTTTTTGGGTGAGGAGAGCTGGTGCTGGCAGCACTTCACCACCCTTCCCCAGCCTGCTTTGCAGCCCCAGCCTGTGCCAACAGGAGATAAGCAGCGGGCACCGTTTGCTCTTCTGCTGGCAGCAGTGTCCTGAGGTACTGCTGTTGAGTTCATCCTCCCTGAGAAACACAACAGAATTTACCAGAGAAAGGATTCTCTGGTTTTGTTTTTTTTTGTGTGTGGTTTGTTGTTGGGTTTTGCTTTTTGGTGTGGTTTTGGGTGGTTTTTTTTTTTCCCCTCTTGGCCAAGACACAAGAATTTTCCTGAGTAACTTCTCAGAGGATCTGCTCCAGCAACTCGACAACAATATCCTCTGTTTGCTTCTTACAACATCAATCAATCTGAAGATCTGCCAAGGAGGAAAGGGGGAGGAAGCCAGGGAAAAGCAAAGTGATGGTGTGAAGAATGCCTCTTGGAAAAGAGCCTGAGCCAAACAAATACGTGTGTGGAGAAAAACAGAGCTGAGAGCTGCTGGGGCAACCAGCAAGTCCATCCTGGGGAGGTTCAGCATCTCTGCTTTTACACTGCAAAGGACAAGCTTTGGATTCCTTACAGACCTTCCCATTAAGGTAAGGCTCACACATTCTTCTTCAAGCAAAGCTGTCCTTTGAAAGGCAAACATCCAGTAACTAGGAGCACCATGAAGGATACTGGGTGAGAATAGGAATGCATAGGTGGGACACTGAGCATCCTTCTAATGGGCTGAGTTAAGCTTGTGACTGACTCAGCTGACTCCCTAAAGGCAACAGAGTCCTTTTTAACCTTATTTTGGTGTGAACTAACACACCACTGGGGCTCAGTTCATAGTAGAGGTGTATTTCCAGCACTGCCTAGGGCTCAGAAGGTTCAGCTCAGCTCAGTACTTGAAGGAACCCAGCATAGAGAGGGAGCAGATTTCTTTCCCCCCCTACAGGCAGCGTAAGCTAAGGATTGAACTTTAAGTCTTCTGTCCGTTTTGTGCTCTTAAACATTGCCCTTTAAACACTGTCAGGGCAATGAAATCACTTCAGTCACATCTCCTCTGACTGCCCAAACTCTGCAGCAGCATGGCTGGGGGTCGGGGAGCATTAAGGGATGATGAGAAGGGGGAACATGAGGGGCATCCATGATGGCCACCTGATGTGCCAGCTCCCTCTCCCTCCCAGGATCTCCTGGGTGTGAAACTGAAACCCCAGCAGTGTGTCAGCTTGCTCTGCCTGCTCTGTGTGATGACTAAAATGAAGGATAAGTGGAAACCTGCTGTAGCTGTGACACAAAGGCCCTTTCAGCTGTGCAAATGCACCTGGGTGATACTCCTAGGTGAAAAAGTGGCCAAGCAATTGCAGGTTTGACCTCACAGTCTCCTCGAGGATGTTTAGAGCTCATTAGCACAGGCTGCAATCAGTTTTGTATGCACCTGGATTCAGTGAGAACACCTGGAAGAGCAAAATCTCTTCAGAGGGCCATGGCAAAAGGACAGCTCTCTGTCACTGAGCCCATATCCCTGCCCCATCCTGCTGCCAGGCTGTGCCAGTGTGTTTGCAGCATGCACCCAGGCAAGACCCTTTCTTACAGCTGCTTCTCCAGTGGTTCAGTGCCTGCTGCCTCATTTCAGCACAGATCTGCCTCATTCCAGCACAGATCTGCCTCTCCAGCAAGCTGAATGTATATATCTGGGAGAAGATAAACTCTGCCTTGCTTGTCAGCACTGTAAGGCATCATCCCCTCAAGAATATAAGACAACTTGAATCCTTGTGACAGCAGACTGAAAGGATTAGTCCTCTAAATGCACTGATATTTCTGCCTGAGACTTCACTTAGAGCTGATCAAAATCTCATCTGAATGCATATTTTAGCTGTGTCTGCCCAGGGCTGTGTTTAAAGCCATGCAGAGGTGATGGGGGTATAGCTCAGCAGTGAACTTGGCAGAGTAGAGTTCATGGTTGGATTCAATGACCTTAAAGGTCTTTTCCAACCTGCATGACTCTATCATTCTACATATGTGACAGCAGAACAGTTTGGCTACTTGAGTTTAGCTCTTTCACATTAGAGCAGTCAATCCTTTGGCTCACTGAAGTTGCTCCCAGTTATTTCCTGGCAGTTGGCATGGACATATCTCACCTGCAAAAACTTTGCCAGCCAGTTTTATGCCTGATCCTTTACTCTTCCACCACCAGCATTAATCCAGGCACCAAATGCTTCTTTTAATTTGACTATGTCATCTGCAATCCAAGAGAGATGTTGAGGTGCTGGAAGGTGTTTGGAGAAGGGCAGCAAGGCTGGGGAGGGGCCTGGAGCAGAGCCCTGTGAGGAGAGGCTGAGGGAGCTGGGGGTGTGCAGCCTGCAGAAGAGGAGGCTCAGGGCAGAGCTCATTGCTGGCTACAACTCCCTGAAGGGAGGCTGTGGCCAGGTGGGGTTGGGCTCTGCTGCCAGGCAAGCAGCAACAGAAGAAGGGGACAGAGCCTCAAGGTGTGCCAGGGGAGGTCTAGGCTGGATGTTGTTAGGAAGTTGTTGTCAGAGAGAGTGATTGGCATTGGAATGGGCTGCCCAGGGAGGTGGTGGAGTCTCTGTGCCTGGAGGTGTTGAAGCCAAGCCTGGCTGGGGCACTTAGTGCCATGGTCTGGTTGGTTGGGCAGGGCTGGGTGCTAGGTTGGGCTGTTTGAGCTTGGAGCTCTCTTCCAACCTGCTTGATTCTATGCTTCAAGATGCTGCCACATCTTCTGGAGGTGCACAGCAATGCATGGTGCTGGCTCTCTGTTTCTCTCATTTTCCATGACTGTCCCTGACAACAACAACTCTCCCAACACACGTCCAAGAATTTGTTCTCTTGTTGCTCTGAGCTGCCTTCCATCAACGCTGCTTGCCGCATGAGCTCAGCCCACACCACCGCCAGGAATTGCTCAACACTTCTTGGTGTGAAGCCTATAGCAGGTTAAAATTACAGGAAGAATATATTTTAATTGACCATGTTGTCATTTCTTGGATATTAAGGCCACCCAAGCCAATTAGGTCATGTAGCATCATCTGCAAGTGTGATTAGCATTGGAATGGACTGCCCAAGGAGGTGGTGGAGTTGCTGCCCTCTGAGGTGTTCAAGCAAAGCCTGGATGGGGCATTTAGTGCCATGGTCTGGTTGATTGGACAGGTCTGGGTGATAGGTTGGGCTGGAGAAGATACTGTTGAGATACTGGAAGGTGTCCAGAGAAGGGCAGCAAGGCTGGTGGGGGGCCTGGAGCATAGACCCCATGAGGAGAGGCTGAGGGAGCTGGGGGTGTGCAGCCTGCAGAAGAGGAGGCTCAGGGCAGACCTCATTGCTGTCTACAGCTACCTGAAGGGAGGCTGTAGCCAGGTGGGTTTGGGCTCTTCTGCCAGGCACCCAGCAACAGAACAAGGGGACACAGCCTCAAGTTGTGCCAGGGCAGGTCTAGGCTGGATGTTGTTAGGAAGTTGTTGGCAGAGAGAGTGATTGGCATTGGAATGGGCTGCCCAGGGAGGTGGTGGAGTCACCATCCCTGGAGGTATTGAAGCAAAGCCTGGATGAGGCACTTAGTGCCATGGTCTGGTTGCTTGGCCAGGGCTGGGTGCTAGGTTGGCCTGGCTGAGCTTGGTGGTCTCTTCCAACCTGCTTCATTCTCTGATCCTCTAAGTCTATCTTCCCCTTCTTATTTCATTAATAAGTCTTCCCAACCTTACTCTGCTGCAGCACAGAAGCATAAAATCCTGGTTATAATCCATGGTTCACTGTTGAGCTGCAAGGATTGGGAGGTTGTTGAGCACAGCTCTTGGTCCCTCACTGCTAGCAGCTGTGCTGCAAGGCTGGCTTGTGCTCAGCACTTGAGGTCTGAGTTGATATAGCTCTCTCTTGCAGAGAAAAGGGAAAACCTCACTGTACATAGAATGGCTTAGTTTGGAAAGGACCTAAAGATCATCTACCCCAACGTCCCCACCATGGGCAAGGACATTTCTCAGCTAGACTTGGCTGCTCAAGACCTCATCCAACCTCACTGTGAACACTCACAAGGAGGAGGCATCCACAACCTCCCTGGGCAGCTAGTTCCAGAGTTTCACCACCCTCATACTGAAGAACTTCTTCCTAAGCTCCAGTCTAACTCTGCTCTCCCTCAGCTTCAAACCAGTCCCCCTTGTCCTGTCTCTAGACACCCTTAGGAAAAGTCCTCCTGCAGCCTGCCTGTAGGATCCCTTCACATACTGAAAGAGGCAACTCTAAGGTCCCCCTGGAGTCTTCTCTTCTGGCTGCACACTTCCAGCTCCCTCAGCCTGTCCTCACAGCAGAAGTGCTCCAGCCACAAAGATAGGCTGAGGGAGCTGGGCTTGTGTTTTCTAGGGCTGAGGGAGGAGCACACACAAGCAGTGATTGCAACACAGCTGCCCCTGCAGATTGCCTGGGAGTGTTTTCACCTCTGCAAACCAGCTGGGCACAGGGACAAGCTGTGTCTGAGCTGCCAGGAGGAAAGCCATAGAGTCATGGACTGCTTTGGGTTGGAAGGGACCTTAAAAGTCATCTAATTCAACCCCCTTATGCTCAGCAGAGACATCTGCAACCAGAGCAGGCTGCTCAGAGTCCCAGATCAACTGACCTGGAATGATTCCAGGGATGAAGGCTTTGGGGAGACCTTACAGTGACCTTCTAATGTCTGAAGGGGACCTACAGGAGGGCTGGGGAGGGACTATTGACAAGGTCTTGTAATGACAGGACAAGGGGGAATGGGTTTAAAGTGGCAGAGGGGAGACTCAAACTGGATGTTAGGAAAGGGTTCTTTGCAGTGAGTGTGGTGAGACACTGGCACAGGTTGAGGGTGGTGAGACACTGGCACAGGTTGAGGGTGGTGAGACACTGGCACAGGTTGTCCAGGGAGGTTGTGGAGCACAGAAGCACCCAATGTGATCAAAGATCACATTGGGTGCTTCTGTGCTCCACAACCTCCCTGGAGGTGTTCAAGGCCAGGTTGGATGAGGCTCTGAGTGACCTGTTCTAGCAGGAGGTGTCCCTGCCTATGGCAGGGAGGTTGGAACTAGATGATCTTGAAGGTCCCTCCCAACTTAAACCATTCCATGAAATAAAAGCCAGCACTGCTCTTCCTGCTTCTGCTGCAGCTGAAAGTAGCTTTGTAACAAGTCCTGAAAGTAATTTTGCATCAAATCCTTTGTAGGCTCAAAGATGAAGACTCCTCAGAGAAATCTGAGTGTGCTGCAGCAAACTAAAATCCTCCTGTGGAAAAATGTGCTGATCAAGTGGAGGATGAGGATGCAGAGCTTTCAGGTAAGCAAAAAAAAAAGCCACCCCCCACCCCAAAACCAAGAAGAGATGTGAGTAGATAACCACTGACAGTGGCCAGTCCCTGCCTGCATCTCCACATCAATTGTTTTTGGCCAAATCTAAAGTGCTTTGGAAAAGTTTGAGTGGTGATAAACACTTCATGGCTGTCTGGTGAAGTTCTCACTGACTGGAAAAAGGGAGACATAAGCTCTGTTTTCAAACAGAGTGGGAAGGATGAGCCAGAGAACTCCAGGTCAGTTATTCTCAGCTATGTACCCAATAAGATCATGGAGCAGATCCTCCTGGAGGCACTGCTGAGACAGGAGAACAGTGAAGAGATGATTGGGTACAATCAGCATGGCTGCACCAAGGGCAAATCCTGCCTGACAAACCTGGTGGCCTTCTATGAACAGGTCACAGCATCAACAGATGAGGGACAAGCAACTGAGGTCATTTGCCTGGACCTGAGCAAGGCTTTTGGCACTGTCCCACACCACATCCTGGTCTCCAAGCTGGTAACACATGGGTTTGAGGGGTGGGGCACAAGATGGATAAAGAACTGGCTTGATGGACACACCCAAAGAGTGGCTGTCAATGGCTCCATGGCCAAGTGGAGGCAGTGACAAGTGGAATCCCTCAGGGATCAGTCCTGGCACCAGTCTTGTTCAACATCTTTGTGGGTGCCATGGACAGAGGCATTGAGTGCAGCCTCAGCAAGTTTGCTGCCCACACCAAGAATCATAGAATCATAGAATCATAGAATCAACCAGGTTGGAAGAGACCTCCAAGATCATCCAGTCCAACCTAGCACCCAGCCCTAGCCAGTCAACCAGACCATGGCACTAAGTGCTCATCCAGGCTTTGCTTGAAGACCCCCAGGGACGGTGCCTCCACCACCTCCCTGGGCAGCCCATTCCAATGGGAAATCACTCTCTCTGTGAAGAACTTCCTAACATCCAGCCTATACCTACCCTGGCACAACTTGAGACTGTGTCCCCTTGTTCTATTGCTGGTTACCTGGGAGAAGAGGCCACCCCCCACCTGGCTACAATGCCCCTTCAGGTAGTTGTAGACAGTAATAAGATCACCCCTGAGCCTCCTCTTCTCCAGGCTAAACACCCCCAGCTCCCTCAACCTCTCCTCATAGGATTTGTGCTCCAGGCCCTTCACCAGCTTTGTTGCCCTTCTCTGGACATGTTCAAGCTTGCAGTGAGGCAGATCTCACGGAGCAGGGCTGAACTCACTATGCAAGGACACTGCACAATCCAATGTGGATCAAAAGCCAGTGACAACTTTATTTAGTGGACGAGTGCTTATCTGTGTTACAGATTATATATGCATACAGATAAGAAGCTAAATGGCTGAATCTCTAAATACCCCATTGGCATGGTGCACCTACTTGCTACGTGCAGCTGCAAGCAGCAAACTACTTCTTATCTTATTCAGAGTTAGCTGGATCCTGCTCTGCTCGAGTGGTCTGCTGACTCGTCAAGGACAGTGCCTCCCTAGCTAGTTATATTAAATGCTGCCTTTGTTTATTCAATATGTCTTTGTTTCAGTGTGGCCCAGCACAGCCTTAATCTAGTTCTATATACTCATCCTGCTTGCCCACCTCTAAGTCATGTCCGTTTTCTGTTAGCCATTCTGCAACACAAGCTGTGTGCTGCAGCAGCCAGGCTGGAGAGCAGGATCCATCCAGAGGGAGCTGGACAGACTGCAGAGGTGGGCACAAGCCAAGCTCATGAGGTTCAACAAGACCAAGTGCAAGGTCCTGCATCTGGGTCGAGGCAATGCCAAGCACCAATCCAAGCTGGGCAGCAAGTGGCTGGAGAGCAGCCCTGAGGAGAGGGACTTGGGGGTGCTGCTGGAGGAGAAGCTCAACAGGAGCCAGCAGTGTGCACTTGCAGCCCAGAAAGCCAAGCAGAGCCTGGGCTGCAGCAGCAGAAGTGTGGCCAGCAGGGCCAGGGAGGGGATTCTCCCCCTCTGCTCTGCTCTGCTGAGACCCCACCTGGAGTACTGCATCCAGTTCTGGAGCCCCTGGGACAAGAGGGCTGTGGAGATGCTGGAGTGTGTCCAGAGAAGGGCCAGGAGGATGCTGAGAGGGCTGCAGCAGCTCTGCTGTGAGCACAGACTGAAAGAGTTGGGGCTGTGCAGGCTGGAGCAGAGGAGGCTCCCAGGTGACCTTCTTGTGGCCTTCCAGGATCTGAAGGAGCCTCCAGAAAATCTGGGAAGGGACTTTTTAGGCTATGAGGTAGTGCCAGGAGTGGGGGGAATGGAGCAAAGCTGGAGGTGGGGAGAGTGAGGCTGGAGGTGAGGAGGAAGTTGTTGAGCAGGAGAGTGGTGAGAGGCTGGAATGGGTTGCCCAGGGAGGTGGTTGAGGCCCCATGGCTGGAGGTGTTTGAGGCCAGGCTGGCTGAGGCTGTGTGCAGCCTGCTCTAGGGTAGGGTGTCCCTGGGCATGGCAGGGGAGTTGGCACTGCCTGCTCCTTGTGGTCCCTTCCAACCCTGCCTGATTCTATGACAAGAGCACAGGCAGGGTCTTTGAGCAGAATAATTCCCTGGGGTGATGGGCACAATGCAAAGACCTTTTTAGTTAGTTGATATCTAAGAAGCCACTGTGAGGGCCTCTTGTTTATATTTCAATCCCACTCTGTCCTATATCATTACAAGGAAAGTGTGCACATGCTGGAAAGTGTCCAGATAAGGGCCACAAGGATGAGCAGAGGACTGGAGCACACCTCCTATAAAGACAGGCTGAGAGAGTTGGGGCTATTCAGTTGGGAGAAGAGAAGCCTTTGATAAGATCTAATTGTAGCCTCCTAGTATCTGAAGAGGGCAACAGGAAAGCTGGGGAGGGACTTTTTAGGGTGTTAGGTAGTGATAGGATGGGGAGGAATGGAGCAGAACTGGAAATAGGTAGATTCAGACTGGATGTCAGGAAGAAGTTCTACACCATGAGGGTGCTGAGACCCTGGAATGGGTTGCCCAGGGAGGTGGATGAGCCCCCATGCCTGGAGGTATTTAAGGCCAGGCTGGATGTAGCTCTGAGCAAACTGATCTACTGTGAGGTGTCTCTGACCATTGTAGAGGAGTTGGAACTGGATGATCCTTGAGGTGTCTTCCAGCCCTGACAAATCTATGCTGCTCCCCAGGAGTGGATGATGTCCCTGCTCTTCCTGCCACTCATCTTCATCGTGGGCATCTTGACAATGAGCAGTCGCTACCCTGAAGTGCCCTACAGCCACCTTGGGCAGTTGGATGACCCTGCCTATAATGCCACTGACAAGACCATTGCTTTCACACCCATCACTGTGACCACAAGAGAGATCATGGACAAAGTGGCCCTGAAGTCAGTGTTAAAAGGTATGCTTTAGCTTATGACAGTGTTTATTATGAGTGTGTTCTGCTTTCAGTGCTTCTCCAAGTATCTGGACCATGCTGCCAAGGGAAGAGGTGGAGTCACCATCTCTGGAGTTGGAGTCACCACCCCTGGAGGTGCTCAAAACCATGTAGATGTGGCATTTTGGGCTGTGGTTCAGTGAGCATGGTGGTGTTGGGTTGATGGCTGGATTTGATGGTCTTGAAAGTCTTGTTCAACCTTAATGATTCTACCAGAGAATCATTAAGGTTGGAAGAGACCTTTAAGATCATCAAATCCAGCCATCAACCCAACCACCATGACCACTAAACTCTCTTGAAGCACCACATCTACACTCTCCTGGAACACTTCCAGGGACAGCAACTCTACCACCTCCCTGGGCAGGCTGTTCCAACCCCTGACCATTCTTGCAGGAAAGAAAATTTCCCTAAGAGCCAACCTGAACTTCCCCTGGCACAGCTTAAGCCAGTGATGATTCTGTGGTTTTCAGTCAGTAGAGAAAATGCAGCCCAAATCCTCCACTTTCACAGATGTTTTCTTTTCTCTAGTATTTAAATCCCTAAGGAGGTCTGAACTGCAGAATATCAAGAGTAGAATAACACTGTTGAGACACTTCTGGCATCCCCAGCATAAGAAGGACACAGAGCTCTTGGAGTGAGGCCAGAGGAACAGCACAAAGATAACCCAAGGGCTGGAGCTATGAGGACAGGCTGCAGGAGCTGGGGGTGTGCAGCCTGGAGAAGAGAAGACTCTGGGGGGGACCTTAGAGCTGCCTTCCAATAGCTGAAGGGATCCTACAGGAAGGCTGTGGAAGGACTTTTCCCAAGGGTGTCTAGCAACAGGACAATGGTTTTAAGCTGAGAGAGAGTAGGTTTACATTGGATCTTCTTCAGCTCTTCCCAAGAGTGGTGAAACTCTGGAATAGGCTGCTCAGAGAGGTTCATAGAATCAAGCAGGTTGGAAGAGAGCTCCAAGCTCAGCCAGTCCAACCTAGCACCCAGCCCTAGCCGAGCAACCAGACCACGGCACTAAGTGCCTCATCCAGGCTGGATGATCTTGGAGGTCTCTTCCAACCTGGTTCATTCTATGCTTCTATGACCTCCAGGGACGGTGCCTCCACCACCTCCCTGGGCAGCCCATTCCAACGCCAATCACTCTCTCTGCCAACAACTTCCTCCTAACATCCAGCCTACATTCAGGTTGTGGATGCCTCCACCCTGGGGGTGTTCCAGGTCAGGTTGGATGAGGTCTTGAGCAGCTAAGTTTAGTTGAGAGATGTCGCTGCCCGTGGTGGGGAGGTTGGAGTAGGTGATCTCTGAGGTCCCTTCCAACCTAAGCTGTAGTTGGATTCTATCATAGAATCAAGCAGTTTGGAAGAGATCTCCAAGCTCAGCCAGTCCAATCTAGCACCCAGCCCTATCCAGTCAACCAGACCATGGCACCAAGTGCCTCATCCAGGCTTTCCTGAACACCTCCAGGGACAGTGACTCCACCACCTCCCTGGGCAAAAGGAGGTGGAGATCCTTCTTAGCATGAATTTTACTCTCTCTTTCAGACCTCACCTTTGCAAGTCTGAGTTTGTTTTACCTCTTAACACAAACCCATGTCAACAGATGTCTGTGCATTCCAGTGCTGGAGGGGTGCTAGATCAAAGTGCAGGCACCCACAGCTGAAAAGTACTTCCAAGCTAAGCCATTCTGTGACTCTACAATTTAAAGCCTGGATGAGGCACTTAGTGCCATGGTCTGGTTGACTGGATAGGGCTGGGGGATAGGTTGGACTGGCTGAGCTTGGAGGTCTCTTCCAACCTGCTTGATTCTATGATTCTATGAATTGGCTCACTCTTCTCAACTGGAAGAGGATCAAGTACTTCAAGGGCCCACCTTGTCCCAGTGAGGAGAGCTGGAGTAGAGAGGTTGCAATGCTAAAAGAGCAGAATCCTCACTCAATCCCTCAGCACCCTTTGGCAGACCTCCAGAAACTCACTTCAGTGGTTGTTTTTTTCTTATACACCACAGGTATAAAAGTGAAGGCAATGGAAAATGAGAGAGCCCTGGAAGAAGCCTGGCTTTTGAATGAAGAAATGATAGGGGTTGTATTTAAGGACAACTTCTCCTATCACCTCAGGTTTCCTACTTTGGATGTGCCTATTCCAAACGACAACTTTGACTTCATAGGTAATAGACATGGGGAGTAGGTGGGTGTGTGGTTGCCTGGCATGGATGGGCATTGATTTGTTCTAACAATCCCTATCACCCAGCTGATAATCCATTCATTATTACATGCATTGTTAATTAAGCTTGTTGCCAGGAGACCACTGTCCAGAGGAAGAGTTTCCCACAGACAGCAGGATGACCTTGAGCTGACAGTCTGCCCACAATGGTCAAAGAAGGGCAATGGCACCCTGGGATGCATGAAGAGTGTGGTCAGTAGGTCAAGAGAAGTTCTCATTCTCCTCTTCTCATAGCTGGTGAGGCCTCAAGTGAAGTGCTGTGTCCAGCCCTGGTCATTCCAGCTGAAGAAGGACAAAGAACTACTGGAGAGAGCCCAGTGCATGGGGTAATAAGATGCTGGGGGGAATGGGACAGCTCTCATGTGAGGAAAGGCTGAGGGAGCTGGGGCTGATCAGCTAAGCTGAGAGGGGATCCTACCACTGCTCACAAATACCCAAGGGGAAGACAGAGCCAGACTCTTCTCAGTGGTCCCCAGTGACAGGACAAGAGGTCATGGACATAAACCTCAACACAGCAAGTTCCATCTAAATGTGAGAAGAAAACCTCTCTACTTCAAGGGTGGGAGAGCACTGAAACAGGCTGCCCAGAGAGGTGGTGGAGTCTTTATCTCTGGAGACTTTCAAGATCCTTCTGGATGTGTTCCTGTGTCATCTGCTTTAGATGATCCTGCTCTGGCTAGGCCATTCAGGATCACAGCTCACAGGATGTTAGGGCTGGAAAGGACCCAAGGAGATCATCCAGACCAAACCGCCTGCCAGAGCAGGACCACACAATCTAGCTCAGGTCACACAGGAACACATCCAGATGGACCTTGAAAGTCTCCAGACTCCACAACCTCTCTGGGCAGCCTGTGCCAGTGCTCTGGGAGCCTTACAGCAAAGAAGTTCCCCCTTGTGTTGAGCTGGAACCTCCTGTGCTGCAGCTTCCATCCATTGCTCCTTGTCCTATCCCAGGGGGCAGTGAGCAGAGCCTGTCCCCCCCCATCTTGGCCACCCCTCAGATACTTATAAACATTTATCACATCCCCTCTAAGTCTTCTCTTCTCCAGACTAAGCAGCCCCAGGTCCCTCAGCCTCTCCTCATCAGCCATGCCCTCCTGTCCCCTCATCATCCTCAGAGCCCTCCACTGGACCCTCTCCAGCAGATCCCTGTCCCTCTTCAACTGGGGAGCCCAAAGCTGAACACAGTATTCAAGATGAGGTCTCAGCAGGGCAGAGTAGAGGGGAGAAAGAACCTCCCTTGATCTGCTGGACACACTGCTCCTAGTACAGCCCAGGATCCCATTGGCCTTCTTGGCCACAAGGGCACATTGCTGTGCCATGGGGAACTTGTTAGCCACCAGCACCCCCAGGTCCCTCTGCACAGGGCTGCTCTCCAGCAGATCACCTCCCAGCCTGTCCTGGTGCAGTTTGTTATTCCTCCCCAGGTGCAGGACTCTGCACTTGTCCTTGTTGAACCTCATCTGGTTCCTCTGTGCCCAGCTCTCAGTCTGTCCAGGTCTCTGAGTTGGACTCAGTGATGCCCAGAGGTCCTCTCCCCCCACCTCCACCCTCTGATTCTGTGACGGGGGTGTGTGTTTATCATCAGCTTGTGTAGTGAAAACCAACCAGGTTTCACAACTCTTATCTGTGATACCCTAAACCTTTGTCCCCTGCAGATACCTGCTACAATTTCTCAGCCATCTACTGCCAGAGCCCAAAGTACTGGTACAAAGGTTTCCTCTCCCTGCAGTCCAGCATCGATGCTGCTATCATAGAGGTAAAGCAAATTCAACAACCAGCTCAGGTGCTCTGTGATTTTCAGCTTGGCCCAGGCAAGGCAATTCATTCTGTGGCAATAGCAAGGGACAGGCTTGTCAGGAAATTCTGCAGCAAGAGGACTTTTCAGGTCATCAGGGAGTGAGAGGACTAGGGGGAATGGAGCAAAGCTGGAGGTGGGAAGGTTCAGGCTGGATGTGAGGAGAAAGTTCTTCAGCATGAGAGTGGTGAGAGGCTGGAATGGGTTGCCCAGGGAGGTGGTTGAGCCCCCATGGCTGGAGGTGTTTGAGGCCAGGCTGGCTGAGGCTGTGTGCATCCTACTCTAGGGTAGGGTGTCCCTGCCCATGGCAGAGGGGTTGGAACTGACTGCTCCTTGTGGTCCCTTCCAACCCTGCCTGATTCTATGATTCTGAAGCAGGTGTTTGAACTCAGCCCTCCCAGTACTATTGGCAGCCATGGTGGGAACTCAAATGCAGTGAAGAAAATGATGAGGTTTGCTTTGCTTTTGAAGATCTGTAGGCTAGAGCACATCTCCTACAAGGACAGGCTAAGACAGTTGGGGCTGGAGAAGAGAAAGCTCAGGGCAGACCTTGTAGTGGCCTTCCAGTGCTTAAAAGGAGTCTGTAAGAAAGCCAGAAAGGGACTTTTTACAAGAGCTTGTAGTGATAGGATGAGAGGGCATGGATTGAAGCTTGAGGAGGTCAGATTTAGAACTGGACATTAGGGAGAAGTTCTTTGCTCTGAGAGTGGTGAGACACTGGAAGAGGTTGCCCAAGTGGAAGCCTCACCCCTGGAAGTGTTTAAAACCAGGCTGGGTGAGACTTTGAGCAACCTGCTCATGGCAGGGGGACTGGAACTAGATGATCTTTAAGGTCCATTTCAACCCAAACCATTCCATCAACCTGGTCTTGTGCTCACGGCTCGGGGAGTGGAACTAAATGATCTTTAAGGTCCCTTTCAACCCAAACCATTCCATCAACCTGGTCTTGTGCTCATGACAGGGGGGTTGGAACTAGATGATCTTTAGGGTCCCTTTCAACCCAAACCATTCTATGTTTGTATGATTTTGCTGCCCTTTTAGAATGATGCCCTCTCTCAAAAGCCAGGGACCAAAGGTGATACCATTAGGGTATTTCTCAGCTGCCAAGGAAAAGACAGCTCCAGCAGGAGACTGGAGTGGTGCCCCTGTTAACTGCATGAGTTAGTTTCAAAGCAGGCATCTCTATCATGTTTTTTTATCCTTGCTTTCCAAATTGTTCCTCAAAAGCATGCTGAGGTGATGGTCACTCCACCTGACTCTGCACCTCCAGCTGCCCAGGCTGCTTTCATACTTGGTGAGCAAAATAGCACCTTGGGGAGCTTGAGTCATTTGGGTGTCTGGAACCTTATCTTTGGATGAGCTGAAGGATTTCTCTGTCTCAATAGCCAAAGGAGAGAGTCTGGGAAGGTGTAGACACAAAGTGAGTCAGTCCAGTGAGCCTTTTCTGTAGGGTCTTCTTTCATTATTTGCTGATGTTTCCTATAAAGCCACTTGAAAAATCTAACAATCTATGGCTGACATCTCCAAAGGTTCCTTATACAGAATCATAGAATGAAACAGGTTGGAAGAGACCTCCAAGCTCAGCCAGGCCAACCTAGCACCCAGCCCTAGCCAAGCAACCAGACCATGGCACTAATTGCCCCAGCCAGGCTTTCCTTCAACACCTTCAGGGACAGCAACTCCACCACCTCCCTGGGCAGCCCATTCCAATGCCAATCACTCTCTCTGCCAACAACTTCCTCCTCACATCCAGCCTACATAAATTTATGGATGTTAGGAGGAAGTTCTTCACAGAGAGAGTGATTGCCTTTGGAATGGGCTGCCCAGGGAGGTGGTGGAGTTGCTGTGCCTGGAGGTGCTGAAGCAAAGCCTGGCTGGGGCACTTAGTGCCATGGTCTGGTTGCTTGGCCAGGGCTGGGTGCTAGGTTGGACTGGCTGAGCTTGGAGGTCTCTTCCAACCTGTTTCATTCTATGATTCTACATCTGACTGCAAAATAAAAACCAAAAAGAAACCACTTAAATGCTGAGATGCTGACTTTGGCTTCCTTTAGTTGATGGCAAATCATTCTGTCTGGGAAGAAATGAAGTCCATCGCTGGCGTCCGCATGAGGTCCCGGAGCATCATCTTCTCCATCACTGTAGAGTACAGCTACTTCATGATTACTGCTGTCATGTGCTTCTATCCACTCATGTATTTCTTATCAGTGAACGTGGTGAGAGAAAAGAAGCTGCTCAAAGTGTTGATGAAGACCATGGGGCTGCAGGATATTGCCTTTTGGTGAGTTCTTTCTCTTTTGATTGAAGCATCCTTCTGCTTCTTGGGCAGTTGTGCAGTGAGTTAGTAAGTAGCATGAGCTACTAAGTTTAGCAAGTCTAAGGAGCAATCAAGAGGGTTGAGAATGGTAGCAGTGTATTCTTATTCCCTAGATATTTCCTCTTAAAGTGGCTCATGCTGCCTGGTCCACATAGAGTATGAATGAGTTGATCCTGGGCTGCAAAGGTCATGAGGATACTGGAATGGGCTGCCTGGGGAGGTGATGGAGTTGCCGTCCCTGGAGCTGTTCAAGGCAGGATTGGATGTGGCACTTGGTGCCATGGTCTGGCCTTGAGCTCTGTGCTAAAGGGTTGGACTTGATGATCTGTGAGGTCTCTTCCAACCCTGATGATACTGTGATGAGGGAGCTGGAGCACCTTCCTTATGGGGACAGGCTGGGAGTGCTGGAGCTGTTCAGCCTGGAGGGGAGAAGGCTCCAGAGAGACCTTGTGGCAGCTTTCTAGCACCTGAAGAGGTGGGAAGGGACTTTTTACAAGGGATTTCTGGGACAGGACAAGAGGGAATGGATTGAAGCTTGAGTAGGGCAGATAGAGACTGAAGATGAGGGAGAAATTCTTTGCAGTGAGGTTGATGAGACACTGGAACAGGTTGGCCAGAGAGTTCATGGATGTTATTGGTACTATTCAGGGCCAGACTGGATAAGGCCTTGACCAAGCTGGTCTAGTGGAAGGTGTCTCTGCCTAGGACAGAGGGCTTGGAACTAAATGATCTTTCAACTGAAGCCATTCTATGGATCTCTTAACAGAAAGAGTGATTGTCCATTGGGATGGGCTGCCTGGAGAGGTGGTGGAGTCACCATCCCTGGAGCTCATAGAATGATACAATCAGCCAGGTTGGAAGAGACCTCCAAGCTCATCCAGTCCAAACTATCACCCAGCCCTACCCAATCAACCAGACCATGACACTAAGTGCCTCATCCAGTTTTGAACACCTCCAGGGCCAGCGACTCCACCACCTGGGCAGCCCATTCCAGTACCAATTGATTGTGTTTAAAAGGAGGCTGGATGAGGCACTTAGTGCCATGGTTTAGTTAATCAGAAGAGTTAGGTGATAGGTTGGGCTTGATGATGTCAGAGGTCTTTTCCAGCCTGCTTAATTCCAGGAACCTGCAAATATTTCACTTTGAAATGGCTCTGCCATGCAGGTGAAGTTGTACCAGCAGTGGAAGTGTGATGCCACTTTTCCATCCACAGGCTCTCCTGGAGTCTGCTCTATGCTGTTTATGTGATGATCCTCTCCTGCCTGCTGACAGCTCTCGTGGTGCATGACATTTTCCCCCTCAGCAGCTTTGCTCTGGTGTTCCTGCTGTTTTTCCTGTATGGTCAAGCATGTGTAAGTCAGCTTTTAAAGCCAAACCTCCTCACTTTATTACTGCCTTGGTGAACCTAAATGTCCCTCCAGAGTCTTTGTCACTGTGCTCAGGACAGGCCATGCTAGCTGAAACCACTGAGAGGCTTCTCTGGTTCAGATCACAGCCTGAAGGTCTGACAGGCTGGCTGCAAGAGACCTGATCTGAAACTCAGACCAGCCCACTGAGAAGGACTTCAGTGCAGTTTGTCAAACAGACCCTGTTCACCAGTGCCTGGCAAATGGGAGTTCTACCCTTAAAGAGCTTTATTTCCTTCAGTGGCTGAAGGAAACTTCTCTTCTTGCAGATCCACCTGGTTTTCATGCTCTGCTCCCTCCTGAGGACCTCCAAACTCGTCAGCTCCATGGGGTTCCTCATCACCTTTCTCTTTGGATGCCTGAGCCTTGCAGTGCTGATAGAAGAACTCCCAGAACCCCTGAAGTGGTTTCTTGGTCTCTCCTGTCCTTTTGCATTTAATGTTGGCATTGCAAAGGTAAGGAAGAATCATAGAATCAGTCAGGGTTGGAAGGGACCAGAAGGATCATCTAGTTCCAAGCCCCCTGCCATGGCCAGGGACACCCTACCCTAGATCAGACTAGCCACAGCCTCATCTAGCCTGGCCTTAAAGACAGAAGAACCATCTCTGCAGCTGAACCTTTCCAGCAGCCTGCTGTCCTGGGCCACTCAGGAGAGACAGAGCAAATTCTGTCACAGGCAGTGGCAATAGAAGACCTTTTCTGTGCTTTGCTGATAGAGAAAGGTTTAGGAAGTCACAGGCCCACAGGATGTTAGGGGTTGTGAGGGACCCAAAGAGATCATTGAGTCCAACCCCCAGCCAGAGCAGGAGCATATAATCCAACTCAGGTCACAGAGGAACTCATCCAGACAGGCATTGAAAGCCTCCAGAGGAGGAGAAAAGGACAAGAAGAATCATGGAATGGTCTAGGTCGGAAGGGACCTCTAAAGCTCATCTAGTCCAACCCTCTGCATTCAGCAGGGACATCCTCAAGGATTGTCCAGAGCCCTGTCGAGCCTCAACTTGAATGCATCCAGGGATGAGGCACAACCACCTCCCTGGGCAACCTATTGCAGTGTTCCCCCACCCTCATGGTGCAGACCTGTTCCTGATATCCAATCTAAATCTGCTCTTTTCAGGGGTGAAGCCATTGCCCTCCATCCTGTCACTGCAGGCCTTTGCAAACAGTCTCTCTCCATTCTTCTTGTAGAAGCATGAGAGATTTTGATTATCAGAACACTGTGATTTGATTGTCAAATGTGCATTAGACATTTAGCAAGTGCATAGGCATTTAGGCAAGTTTATCACAAGCACAGCATGGGAGAGTCCTAGAAAGCTTTTTCTGTGCTACAGTCCTCATGTCAAAACCACAGATTGTCCACAGCTCTGATATCTTCAGGGGCTTTTCATAGAATCATAGAATCAGCCAGGTTGGAAGAGACCTCCCAGCTCAGCCAGTCCAGCCTGGAGATACTGGAAGGTGTCCAGAGAAGGGCAGCAAGGCTGGAGAGGGGCCTGGAGCACAGCCCTGTGAGGAGAGGCTGAGGGAGCTGGGGGTGTGCAGCCTGCAGCAGAGGAGGCTCAGGGCAGACCTCATTGCTGTCTGCAGCTGCCTGCAGGGAGGCTGTAGCCAGGTGGGGTTGGGCTCTGCTGCCAGGCAAGCAGCAACAGAAGAAGGGGACACAGCCTCAAGTTGTGGCAGGGCAGGTCTAGGCTGGATGTTAGGAGGAAGTTGTTGGCAGAGTGATTGGCATTGGAATGGGCTGCCCAGGGAGGTGGTGGAGTGGCTGTGCCTGGAGGTGTTGAAGCCAAGCCTGGCTGGGGCACTTAGTGCCATGGTCTGGTTGCTTGGCCAGGGCTGGGTGCTAGGTTGGATTGGATGATCTTAGAGGTCTCTTCCAACCTGCTTGATTCTATGATTCTGTTCTATGATTCTATTCCATGAAACTGAGCTTACAGCTGATTTATCATATGGTTAAATCAGTCACTCTACAAAATCAAACTTTGTTATGGCTCTGTCTTTATTGTGCTCTCTGACTAGAGACCAGCCCTGAGGAGGGGGACTTGGGGGTGCTGCTGGACCAGAAGCTCAACAGGAGCCAGCAGTGTGCACTTAGAGCCCAGAAAGCCAAGCAGAGCCTGGGCTGCAGCATGCTGGGAGGTGTCTAAGGCTGAGGCTGTGTGCAGCCTGCTCTAGGGTAGGGTGTCCCTGGGCACGGCAGAGGGTTTGGCACTGGCTGATCCTTGTGGTCCCTTCCAACCCTGACTGATTCTATGATGCTATGATTCTATGATTCTACATCTCAGGGCTGCTTCCCACTACCTCTTACTTTTCATGTCTTTGCTCTCATTTTCAATTGGAAAGAGTAAAGACACCAAGGAAATATACTTCTGGGAATGCTGAAATAATTCCTTCCTTGCCTTCCTTTTTAGACTCAACAATATCAGAAATTTCTTTTCCCTTCCCCACTAGAAAGCAAGGGAGAAAATGTAGTACTACAGTTGCTAACAAAGTCAATTGCATCCATGGTTTGATGGCTCATGCTTGGTTTTCCAGCCCCAAAACCAAAAGTCTTCTTCTTTGTGCTTTATTTCAGGTTTTCCACTTGGAAAAATATGGGATGGGTTTTACTTTTTCTAACCTCATGGATGAATCCTACTTTTTGTTTTCAACTTACATTATGCTGCTCTTTGACTCCATCCTCTACCTCCTGTTAGCTTTGTATTTCGACAAAGTCCTGCCAGGTGGGTTTGAGTTCTGCTTGTGGTCAAACCTTCTTCTTTGGGAGTGTTGATTTCAATGGGCTGTGTGGAACAGCTCCTCAAGTTAACAACTGCTGGGCTGCTCCATTCTCTGGGTCAATCAAAAGGTGGGTTTAGAGTAAAAAAACTGCTCCCAACACAAGTAGGACATGGAACTGTTGGAGCGAGTCTAGAGGAGGCCACCAAGATGCTCAGAGGGCTGCAGCAGCTCTGCTCTGGGGACAGGCTGAGAGAGTTTGGGCTCTGCAGCCTGGAGAAGAGAAGGCTTTGAGGAGACCTTGGAGTAGCCTTCCAGTATCTGAAGGGGGCCTACAGGAGGACTGGGGAGGGAATATTTGGTCTAGTTGATTGGATAGGGCTGGGTGATAGGCTGGACAGGATGATCTTGGAGGTCTCTTCCAACCTGGTTGATTCTATGATTCTATCATTGACAAGGTCTTGTAATGACAGGATGAGGAGGAATGGGTTTAAACTGGCAGAGGGAAGATTGAAACTTGAGGTTAGGAAGAAGTCACAGAGTGAGGGTGGTGAGAGACTGGCACAGGTTTCCCAGGGAGGTTGTGGAGCACAGAAGCACCCAATGTGATCAAAGATCACATTGGGTGCTTCTGTGCTCCACAACCTCCCTGGAGATGCTCAGGACCAGGTTGGATATGACCTTGAGGACCACATTCTGTGATTCTCTGCTCCACAACCTCCCTGGAGGTGTTCAAGGCCAGCTTGGATGAGGCCTTGAGTGACCTGTTCCACTGGGAAGTATCCCTGATTGGAACTGGATGATCTTTGAGGTCCCTTCCAATGTAAACCATTCTCTGATTCTATCACCAAGTCTTTTTTCTGCCCCTGAGACACAAATCAAAGACAACAGTGCCACAAAGTGTATTTTTATTCCTTTCTAATCATCCTGCTGTTGACCTAAAACCATGCAATGAAGTGTGAGACAACAAATTATCAAGCAGCATATTAAATTGACTACCTACAGCCCTGCAATCAACCTTCTCACCTTGCCTAGCCCAGCTTTGAACCTCATTTTCCACCTAAAGTCCCAGTTTTGGATGTGATCAGCACATCCCATAGTTTAGTCGAGGAGGATGTCTTGGTTGTGGCTTTGATTAGTGACAAATCTCCTTCTTCCCTTTCCTCTCAGGCAAATATGGCATTCCTGAAGCCCCCTTCTTCTGCCTGAAGCCTTCCTACTGGCTACGGAGCAGGAGAGGTCCCACCAGGGGGACGTCTGGAATGGGAGCAAGCTCGGAGGATCACCTTGGTGACAACGTAGAGCCAGTGCCCCCTGAATTCATAGGGAAAGAGGCCATCAGGTTAAGAGAGAGGGAACTGCTGTCAATGCCCTCAGAGTTGGGTAGCTTGGGTTTAATGCTCCCACAGCCCATGGTTCGTGGCAGCAGCTTTGGTTTGACTTACACAGGCGGTTTTCATGTTTAGGAGGCTCTTCCAAAACCATTTCACAGAGGGAAAATAGGGCTGGATTTGGAGAAGGTCATCAGATCATCCAGGCTGGTCACTAATGGTGAAATCCAGATAAATGCACATAAACCCCCAAACCCCAAAGGATTTTGGTCTGGACTTTGCCCAACGCCAACAAGGCAAACATTGAGGGCAGTCTGTTACCAAACAGCCTTCTGTTGCAATGGGCTTGACCTTGCCTATGCAAGGCTGGTGTGCCAGGCAGGATGTCCATGCCCCTGCACAGAGGATGCCCAAAGCCTGCTAAGGACTGGCTGGAGAGCAGCCCTGAGGAGAGGAACTTGGGGGTGCTGCTGGAGGAGAAGCTCAACAGGAGCCAGCAGTGTGCACTTGCAGCCCAGAAAGCCAAGCAGAGCCTGGGCTGCAGCAGCAGAAGTGTGGCCAGCAGGGCCAGGGAGGGGATTCTCCCTCTACTCCACTCTGCTGAGACCCCACCTGGAGTACTGCATCCAGTTCTGGAGCCCCTATGACAAGAGGGCTGTGGAGATGCTGGAGAGTGTCCAGAGCAGGGCCAGGAGGATGCTGAGAGGGCTGCAGCAGCTCTGCTGTGAGCACAGACTGAAAGAGTTGGGGCTATGCAGGCTGGAGCAGAGGAGGCTCCCAGGTGACCTTCTTGTGGCCTTCCAGGATCTGAAGAGAGCCTCCAAAAAAGCTGGGGAGGGACTTTTGAGGCTGTGAGGGAGTGGTAGGACTGGGGGGGGAATGGAGCAAAGCTGGAAGTGGGGAGAGTCAGGCTGGCTATGAGGAAGAAGTTGTTGAGCAGGAGAGTGGTGAGAGGCTGGAATGGGTTGCCCAGGGAGGTGGTTGAGGCCCCATGGCTGGAGGTGTTTGAGGCCAGGCTGGCTGAGGCTGTGTGCAGCCTGCTCTAGGGTAGGGTGTCCCTGGGCATGGCAGGGGGTTAACTGGCTGCTCCTTGTGGTCCCTTCCAACCCTGACTGATTCTATGATGCTATGATTCTAAATCTCTGGGCTGCTTCCCACTACTTCTTACTTTTCATGCCACTGCTCTCATTTTCAATTGGAAAGAGTAAGGACACCAGGGAAATACACTTCTGGGAATGTTGAAGTAATTCTTTCCTTGCTTTCCTTTTTAGACTCAACAATATCAGAAAAACATATAAAAAGAAGGACAAGAAGACAGAAGCTTTAAGAGGTAGGAAAGATGCAAGGCTGATTCCTGTTTACGAGGAGGGAAACCACTTGTGCCAACAGTCAAAGAATTTAAACAGCACCTGCCTTGCTTGGGAATTCATGCCAGATATTAATGGATGTGACTAAATCCTGACTGCTGTATTTCTGTCTTCCCTGCTAAATACAGAGCAGCTTCTTCTGCCTTTAGTTTGTAGAGCTTTGACCCAGGTTGCTTATTGCATTTTTTGGTTAATTATTGCTATTTAGTTCTTACCCTTCTTGACTTATCTTGCCTGCAATGATGAGGGAAGGAGGTGGGGGCTGGAGGGAGATGAGGGTTGGAAGGAAATGGGGGTTGGAGGGAGATGGGGGCTGGAAGGGGATGGGGGCTTGGTGGGAGATAGGGGCTTGAGGGAGATGGGGGCTGAAGGGGATGGAGGCTTGAGGGAGATGGGGGTTGGAAGGAGATGAGGGTTGGAGGGAGATGGGGGCTGGAAGGGGATGGGGGCTTGGTGGGAGATAGGGGCTTGAGGGAGATGGGGGCTGAAGGGGATGGAGGCTTGAGGGAGATGGGGGTTGGAAGGAGATGAGGGTTGGAGGGAGGTGGGGGCTGGAAGGGGATGGGGGCTTGGTGGGAGATAGGGGCTTGAGGGAGATGGGGGCTGAAGGGGATGGAGGCTTGAGGGAGATGGGGGTTGGAAGGAGATGAAGGTTGGAGAGAGATGGGGGCTTGAGGGAGAGGGAGGTTGGAGAGAGATGAGGGCTTGAGGGAGATGGGGGTTTGAGAGAGATGGGGGTTGGAAGGAGATGAGGGTTGGAGGGAGATGGGGGCTTGAAGGACATGGAGGTTTGACAGATATGAGAGTTTGAGGGAGGTGGGGGCTTGAGGGAGACAGGGGCTTGAGGGAGGTGGAGGTTTGAGGGAGGTGGTGGTTTGAGGAAGGTGGGGGCTTGAGATGAGGGCATGGGGGAGATGGGGGCTTGAGAGAGGTGGAGGTTTGAGGGAGGGGGTTTGAGGGAGGGGAAGGTTGGAAGGAGACAGGGGTTGGAGTGAGATGAGGGTTTGAGGACATGGTTTAGCAGCAGGTTTGGTAGTCACACCATGGTTGCCTTTGGCAGCCCAATCGCCTCTGCGGTTGTAAGGAGCTGAGGCAAGCCCAGCCTCATCCCTTCCCAAACTGCAGCCTGTTTTCCTTCTAGGTCTGTCCTTAAACATTTATGAGGGTCAGATCACTGCCTTGCTGGGCCACAGTGGGGCTGGCAAGACAACCCTGCTAAACGTGCTCAGTGGGTACACTTTGCCTTCTGAAGGTAGGATGGCAAACGATGGGCTGGGCTGGCTCAGGAGCTGGCAAGGACCACTTTGCTTCACCTCATCCCATTTATTCCTGCAAACAGGCTCTGCCAGCATATATAGCTACAAACTCTCTGAGATAGGAAACAGAGAAGAGATTGGAGAGATGATTGGCATTTGCCCACAGATCAACACACACTTTGAAGTCCTAACAGTGAAAGAGAACTTGAAAACCTTTGCAGAAATCAAGGGCATCAAGGCCAAAGAGGTGGAGAGAGAGGTGAGTCTGTGCTCTCCTGAAACATCACTGTGAGGTGTGAGGGGCTGTGGGGCCTCAAACTGCAGCAGGGAAGGTTCAGACTGGACAGCAGGAAAAGCTTTCTCACAGCAAGAGTGGTCAGGCATTGCAATAGGCTGCACAGGAAAGTGGTTGAGTCACCATCCCTGGATGTGCTTCAAGGTGGTTTAGATGGGGTGCTTGGGGGTATGGTGGGGGGGGACACACCCACACCTTGGCAAGTAGGATCATTGTAGATAGTCTACAATTAGAGTCAAGACTCATGACAAGTTGGCTACCTACTCAAGTCAAGTAGGTAGTCTACAACTACCTGAAGGGAGGCTGTAGCCAGGTGGGGTTGGGCTCTGCTGCCAGGCAAGCAGCAACAGAACAAGGGGACACAGCCACAAGTTGTGGCAGGGCAGGTCTAGGCTGGATGTTAGGAGGAAGTTGTTGTCAGAGAGAGTGATTGGCATTGGAATGGGCTGCCCAGGGAGGCGGTGGAGTCTGTCCCTGGAGGTGTTGAAGCCAAGCCTGGCTGGGGCACTTAGTGCCATGGTCTGGTTGCTTGGCTAGGGCTGGGTGCTAGGTTGGACTGTTTGAGCTTGGAGGTCTCTTCCACCCTCTTGATTCTATGATTAAATGGTTGGACTTGATGACCCCAGGGGTCCCTTTTCCAACCTGAATGACTCCATGATTCTAACCCCCACCTTTCAGTAAAGGCTCCTTTTGCACTGAGAAGCTCAAAGGTCCCATCTGGCTTAGTCTTCTACAAACTGAGCCTGGTGTTGAGCTTCAATCAAGGTAGTAGGCAAGTCTGTGGGTTTGGTGCAACCACATTGGTTCCCCTGCTCAAGCCAAGGAGATGAGGGGGTGTTAGCAGGTTCTGCAGTGGCTGCTCCTGTCAGTGATGGTAGACCTTGATACAGGCTGATAGATGCTGCCTTCAACCCCAGCCACCTCTCCTTCATGGCTCATGAAGGGTGGAAGGACAACTGGTGCTGAGAATGGGCATCTTTGTGCTGTTCTAGGTACAAAACATTTTGGAGCTGCTGGATATCAGTAACATCCAAGACATTCAAGCTGAGAAACTGAGTGGTGGGCAAAAAAGGAAGCTCTCCATTGGCATAGCCATGCTTGGAAACCCCCAGGTAAAGCTGCAGGCTCAGCTCTGCGATGTAAGGAGTGCTCAGGTGCACTATAACCTCATGCATGCCCCTGGCTACAAGTTCATGCATGATTTCAGGCATCTTCAAAGTGCTCACAATGCCTAAAGCTCACTAATGTGATCGTTTCTTTTTGTAAACCCATCTTGCAGTCCAGTTGTAAAGCAGACAGACAGAACCCTGACCACCACAGAGCTCCCCTGAACAGCTCCTCCATGCTTAAAGGTGTCCTGGGTCTCTTGCCTTCAGGCTCTGAGGTTTTCAGGAGAACACCAAAACCAGAGGACCTGCAGTTTCTCTGGCTGTGAGGAGTGTCTCATTTCCTCATTGCTGGCTGCAACTATCTGAAGGGAGGCTGGAGCCAGGTGGGGTTGGGCTCTTCTGCCAGGCAAGCAGCAACAGAAGAAGGGGACACAGTCTCAAGTTGTGCCAGGGGAGGTCTAGGCTGGATGTTAGGAGAAAGTTGTTGTCAGAGAGAGTGATTGGCATTGGAATGGGCTGCCCAGGGAGGTGGTGGAGTTGCTGTCCCTGGAGGTGTTGAAGCAAAGCCTGGGTGGGGCACTTAGTGCCATGGTCTGGTTGATTGGCCAGGGCTGGGTGCTAGGTTGGCCTGGCTGAGCTTGGAGGTCTCTTCCAACCTGCTTGATTCTATGATTCATCCTCTCTGCAGGTTTTGCTGCTGGATGAGCCCACAGCTGGGCTGGATCCTCTTTCCAGGCACCGTGTGTGGAGCCTCCTCAAGGAGCACAGAGCTGGCAGGGTGATCCTGTTCAGCACCCAGTTCATGGATGAGGCTGATATTCTGGCAGGTAAGCACAGGCTCAGGCTGGTGCAGCTCTGAAGAGCATCCCTGGAGCAGAAAGCCCATGGGGAGGTTCAAAGTTTTGAGCTGCTCTACAGCTGAATCTTGTGTGTCTTTGATTTTCTCCTGCCTTCAGACCGCAAAGCTTTTATCTCCCAGGGGAGGCTGAAGTGTGTTGGATCTTCTCTGTTCCTGAAGAAAAAGTGGGGGCTTGGCTATCATTTAAGGTACCTGCTTCAGCCTCAACAACTGCTGTCTGAAAACATGCATGTGCAAGGAGCCACCAGGATGACTCTAAGGGGGAAATGACAGAATTAAGCAGGTTGGAAGAGACCTCCAAGCTCAGCCAGGCCAACCTAGCACCCAGCCCCATCCAATCAACCAGACCATGGCACTGAGTGCCTCATCCAGGCTTTGCTTCAACACCTCCAGGGACAGCCACTCCACCACCTCCCTGGGCAGCCCATTCCAAAGGCAAATCACTCTCTCTGCCAACAACTTCCTCCTAACTTCCTCCTAAATGTTAGAGCAGATGTCCTCAAACTGAAATTAATCGAGGCAGCTCGTTAGTCCACAGTGAGGAATGGATGCAGCTTCTGGAGCTTTCTATTTCTGCAAGTGAGGGTGGTGAAACACTGGAAGAGGTTGCCCAGGGAGGTTGTGCATGCTCCCTCCCTGGAGGTGTTCAAAGCCAGGTTGGATGGGACCTTAGAGTCATAGAATCAGCCAGACTCGGAAGGGACCACAAGGATCAGCCAGTTCCAACACTCCTGCCATGGCCAGGGACACCCTACCCTAGAGCAGCCTGTCCAGAGCCTCAGACAGCCTGGCCTGAAACACCTCCAGCCATGGGCCCTCAACCACCTCCCTGGGCAACCCATTCCAGCCTCTCACCTTGAGTGACCTGTTCTAGTGGGAGGTGTCCCTGCCTATGGCAGGGGTTTGGAACTTGATGATCTTTGAGGTCACTTCCAACCTAAACCATTCTATGATTCTAAACCTAAACCATTCCAACCTAAACCATTCTATGATTCTAAATCTAAACCCTTCCAACCTAAACCTTTCTATGATTCTAAACCTAAACCATTCCAACCAAAACCATTCTATGATTCTAAACCCAAACCATTCCAACCAAAACCATTCTATGATTCTAAACCCAAACCATTCCAACCAAAACCATTCTATGATTCTAAACCCAAACCATTCCAACCTAAACCATTCTATGATTCTAAATCTAAACCCTTCCAACCTAAACCTTTCTATGATTCTAAACCTAAACCATTCCAACCAAAACCATTCTATGATTCTAAACCTAAACCATTCCAACCAAAACCATTCTATGATTCTAAACCCAAACCATTCCAACCAAAACCATTCTATGATTCTAAACCCAAACCATTCCAACCTAAACCATTCTATGATTCTAAACCCAAACCATTCCAACCTAAACCATTACATGATTCTAAACCTAAACCATTCCAACCAAAACCATTCTATGATCCTAAACCATTCCAACCTAAACCATTCTATGATTCTAAACCTAAACCATTCCAACCTAAACCATTCTATGACTCTAAACCATTCCAACCTAAACCATTCTATGATTCTAAACCTAAACCATTCCAACCTAAACCATTCTATGATTCTAAACCTAAACCATTCCAACCTAAACCATTCTATGATTCTAAAACTAAACCATTCCAACCAAAACCATTCTGATTCTAAACCTAAACCTTTCTATGATTCTAAACCTAAACCATTCCAACCTAAACCATTCTATGATTCTAAGCCTAAACCATTCCAACCAAAACCATTCTATGATTCTGAACCCAAACCATTCCAACCTAAACCTTTCTATGATTCTAAACCCAAACCATTCCAACCTAAACCATTACATGATTCTAAACCTAAACCATTCCAACCTAAACCATTCTATGATTCTAAACCTTTCTATGATTCTAAACCCAAACCATTCCAACCTAAACCATTCTATGATTCTAAACCCAAACCATTCCAACCTAAATCATTCTATGATTCTAAACCCAAACCATTCCAATCTAAACCTTTCTATGATTCTGAACCCAAACCATTCCAACCTAAACCATTCTGTGATTCTAAACCCAAACCATTCCAACCTAAACCATTCTGTGATTCTAAACCTAAACCATTCCAACCTAAACCATTCTATGATTCTAAACCCAAACCATTCCAACCTAAACCATTCCATGATTCTAAACCCAAACCATTCCAACCCAAACTATTCCATGATTCTAAACCTAAACCATTACAACCTAAACCTTTCTATGATTCTATACCCAAACCATTCTATGATTCTAAACCTAAACCATTCTGTGATTCTAACCCCAAACCATTCCAACCTAAACCATTCTATGATTCTAAGCCTAAACCATTCCAACCTAAACCTTTCTATGATTCTAAACCTAAACCATTCCAACCTAAACCTTTCTATGATTCTAAACCCAAACCATTCCAACCTAAACCTTTCTATGATTCTAAACCTAAACCATTCCAAACCAAACCATTCCATGATTCTAAGTCAGCAAATACAGTGATGGTTGTTGGTTGGCCAGTTTGTGGTTTGTTCTGATGTTTTTGGGGGTCATTGAGTGTTTCCTTCCCCAAACTAAGCATCTCTATTCTGTTCACCCCAACAGGATCCACGTCAGTGAGTCTTGTGACCTGCAGAATGTGACCTCTCTGGTGAAGCAGTACATCCCCAACGTCATATTCTCAGGACACAGGCAACATGAGCTGAGATACAAACTGCCACTAGAATATGTGAACAAATTCCCAGGTAATGGTTATCAAAATCATTGGGAATTGTCCATAGAGGGAAAAAAATAACTAGGCATGTAGGGGAAGGGTAAGGAAGAGGCAGATTTTCTACAGGTGTCTCACAAAGACATCAGATATCAGGCAGTGACAGGACAGGAGCAAAGCTGGAGGTAGGGAGATTCAAAGTGGAGGTGAGGAGGAAGTTGTTGAGCAGGAGAGTGGTGAGAGGCTGGAATGGGTTGCCCAAGGAGGTGGTTGAGGCCCCATGGCTGGAGGTGTTTGAGGCCAGGCTGGATGAAGCTGTGGGCAGCCTGCTCTAGGGTAGGGTGTCCCTGGGCATGGCAGAGGGGTTGGAACTGGCTGCTCCTTGTGGTCTCTTCCAGCCCTGACTGATTCTATGTTCAGAAATTGCATTTTGATGCAGTTTCAGCATCCCTTTAGCAGATCTTCACTCACTGCATCCATCACATCCAGTCTGAGAGTCCCACAGAGGATGCATGGTCTGAAATGCTGATGCTAAAATAGCTTCACTAAGTTATGCATCTGGCAGTTTTGTGTTCCTCCAGACCCTTCTGATCCTGGTAGCTCACTGCTTTATTGTTTCCCCTGTCACTGGGGATGCTTCAGTCAGGTTGATTCAGCTGAAACCAAAGCTGCTTCTTGATTTTTTTTGCTTTGAGGGAGACAAAGCCCTGGAGAAGGCTGCCCAGAGAGGTTGTAGAGTTTCCCCTCGAGAAGTTTCAAACTCACCTGGGCATTGCAATCCTGTGAAACCTGCTGTGGATGCCCCTGCTCTATCAGGGGGATTGGACTGAATGACCTCCAGAGGTGCCTTCCAACTCCAACCATGCTGGGATTCTGAGATCACTTTGCTTCTGTCCTGCAGATCTGTTCATTGGTCTGGACAGCTTCTCTGACCAGGGGATTCTCAATTATGGAGTCAGCATGACAACCCTGGAGGATGTCTTCCTGAGGCTGGAGGGAGAAGCCACAGTGGATCAAGAAGGTACAATCATGGCTGAAACTATAGAATCTGCAGCCAAAGAGAGCAGTCCCTTTGCAGCAACACCTGGGCATGGCCCCAGCTGTTGATAACCAGGTGGCTCTTAATTTGTCACACATTAGAAGCTGGTCTTCAACAGGGGAAAAAGATTTGGGGGTCCTAGTTGGTGGGAGGTTTACCATGAATCAACAGTGTGCTCTTGTGGCCAACATCATTCTGGGGTGGATTAGCAGGGCTGTGGTTAGCAGGTCAAGAGAGGTTCTCCTGTCTCTCTACTCTGTCCTGCTGAGGCCACATCTGGAGTGCTGTGTCCAATTCTGCCCCTCCCCCAGTTCAAGAGGGACATAGAACTGCTTGAGAAAGTCCAGCACAGAGACACAAAGATGCTGAAGGGAATGGAACAGCTCTGTTATGAGGAGAGACTGAGGGAGCTGGGGCTGTGCTGATGGGAGGAGACTGAGAGGTGACCTCATCAGTGGTTATAAAGATGTGCAGGGTGAGTGCCAGGAGGCTGGAGCCAGGCTCTGCTGGGTGATGCCCAATGACAGCACAAGGAGCACTGGGTGGAAGCTGAGGCATAGGAAGTTTCATTTAAGCATGAGAAGGAATTTCTTCCCTGTGAGGGTGGCAGAGCACTGGAACAGGCTGCCCAGGGGGGTTGTGGAGTCTCCCCCTCTGGGGATATTCCAAACCTGCCTGGATGTGTTTCTGTGTGATCTGCTCTAGGTGATGCTGCTCTGGCAGGGGGGCTGGAGGGGATGAGCTTTGGAGATCCCTTCCAGCTGCTGACTTTCTGTGATCCTGTGATAAGTGTGCACGTGGAAAACTCTCTACAGATGAGCACGGCCCCGGGGAGGAGTGGGGAGAAGCAGGACCACGGTGCCCCGACGAGACAGAGCTGAGCTCCCTGCTGCTGGCGGGCGCTGGGAAGGCGACGCTCAGGGGCTGGGCGCTCTGGAGGCAGCAGGTCTCTGCCATGGCCTGGGTGCACTTCTTACACCTGAAGAGCTCAGCGAAAAACCTGCGCTCAGTGTAAGTACCAAAGGGATTGGCTCTTGCACAGCTGCACCTGGGCTCGGTCACGGCAAGGGGAGACGATTTTCACCTCCCTAATCATAGAATCAACACCTCCAGGGACAGCGACTCCACCACCTCCCTGGGCAGCCCATTCCAATGCCAATCACTCTGTCTGACAACAACTTCCTAACAACATCCAGCCTAGACCTGCCCTGACACAACTTGAGACTCTGTCCCCTTGTTCTGTTGCTGCTTGCCTGGCAGCAGAGCCCAACCCCACCTGGCTACAGCCTCCCTGCAGGTAGCTGCAGACAGCAATGAGCTGTGCCTTGAGCCTCCTCTGCTGCAGGCTGCACACCCCCAATGTGCTATGGTTCTGTGAATGGTCATTGCTCAACAGGTTTAATAGAAAGAGCATTGGGTGCCTCAAATCCAGCACAGCATTTCCACAGCACATCCAGTTCTGGAGCCACGTCCAGGTCTGGAGCCCCCATTACAAAAAGGATGTGGAGATTCTGGAGCATGTCCAGAGAAGGGCCAGGAGGATGCTGAGAGGGCTGCAGCAGCTCTGCTGTGAGCACAGACTGAAAGAGTTCGGGCTGTGCAGGCTGCAGAAGAGGAGGCTCCCAGGTGACCTTCTTGTGGCCTTCCAGGTTCTAAAGGAGGCTACAAAATGCTGGGGAGGGACTTTTTAAGCTGTGAGGGAGTGCCAGGACTGGGGGGAATAGAGCAAAGCTGGAAATGGAGAGAGTCAGCCTGGCTGTGAGGAGGAAGTTGTTGAGCATGAGAGTGGTGAGAGGCTGGAATGGGTTGCCCAGGGAGGTGGTTGAGGCCCCATGGCTGGAGGTGTTTGAGGCCAGGCTGGCTGAGGCTGTGTGCAGCCTGCTCTAGGGTAGGGTGTCCCTGGGCATGGCAGGAGAATTGGAACTGGCTGCTCCTTGTGGTGCCTTCCAACCCTGACTGATTCTGTGACTCCTTTTGGAGGGTGCTGAGCAGACAGTTTCCCTTCAAGGAAATGCATTCTGCTGACTCTCCCTTTTCTGGGTGTTCACTCGTGTTTGTTGTGCTCTCTCTTCACACAGCCTGCTGCTCTATGTGGTTTTCCTGCTTCCTCTGGTTTTGCAACTCTCCTTGTTTGGTGCCTGGCAGAGCGTCAGCAGCTGGCAGCTCTCCTCTGCCCGCTACTTCGTGCCCCTGGGGCAGAGAGCTCACTCTCAGATGACCACCCTCCTGCTCCAAAATGACACAGGTGAGGGCACCAAACCATTCCTCAGCCTTTCCTGGCCTGAGCCTGCTTGTGGTTGCAGAGGAAAATGAGTGAAGCAGCAGATGGTTGTCGGATGTGGTGGATCTAAGGGGTGAGGAAGGGTTTGGTGACACAAGAGCAAATGACAGGTGCTGTTTCTCAAGGGTTGTGTTTGAAGCCTGCTCTGGCTTCAGCAGCTGCTGAGATGGAATAACAAACTGCACCAGTACAGGCTGGGAGGTGATCTGCTGGAGAGCAGCCCTGTGCAGAGGGACCTGGGGGTGCTGGTGGCTAACAAGTTCCCCATGGCACAGCAATGTGCCCTTGTGGCCAAGAAGGCCAATGGGATCCTGGGGTGGATTAGGAGGAGTGTGTCCAGCAGATCAAGGGAGGTTCTTCTCCCCCTCTACTCCGCCCTGCTGAGACCTCATCTTGAGTACTGCCTTCAGTTTGGGGCTCCCCAGTTGAAGAGGGACAGGGATCTGCTGGAGAGGGTCCAGCAGACGGCTACGAGGATGATGAGGGGACAGGAGGGCATGGCTGATGAGGAGAGGCTGAGGGACCTGGGGCTGCTTAGTCTGGAGAAGAGAAGACTGAGAGGGGATTTGATAAATGTTTATAAGTATCTGAGGGGTGGCCAGTAGGGAGGGGACAGGCTCTGCTCACTGCTGCCTGGGATAGGACAAGCAGCAATGGATGGAAGCTGCAGCACAGGAGGTTCCAGCTCAACACAAGGGGCAACTTCTTTGCTGTAAGGGTCCCAGAGCCCTGGCACAGGCTGCCCAGAGAGGTTGTGGAGTCTCCTTCTCTGGAGCCTTTCCAGGCCTGTCTGGATGTGTTCCTGTGTGACCTGAGCTAGATTGTGTGGTCCTGCTGTGGCAGGGGAGTTGGTCTGGATGATCTCCTTGGGTCCCTTCCAACCCCTGACATCCTCTGAGCCTGTGAAAAGTGATATAGAAGCAGATGAGATTAAGAGTGGCACATCTGAACATGAGGAAAAACTTCTTTCCTATGAGGGTGGCAAAGCACTGGAGCAGGCTGCCCAGAGAGGTTGTGGAGTCTCCTCCTCAGGAGAGATTCCACAGCAGCCTGGAAGTGATCCTGGGCAAGCTGCTGTGGGTGACTCTGGATTCTATGACTAGATTCTGTGGTCCTTATCTGGATCTTCTGAGACTCCACCTGGAGTTCTGTGTGCAGTTCTGGAGCCCCCAGCACAAGCAGGACATGGAAGTGTTGGACCCAGTCCAGAGGAGGCCACCAAGATGCTCAGAGGGCTGCAGCAGCTCTGCTCTGAGGACAGGCTGAGAGAGTTGGGGCTCTGCAGCCTGGAGAAGAGAAGGCTTTGAGGAGACCTTGGAGTGGCCTTCCAGGATCTGAAGGGGGCTACAAGAGGGACTATTGACAAGGTCTTGTAATGACAGGAGGAGGAGGAATGGGTTTAAACTGGCAGAGGGGAGATTGAAGCTGGATGTTAGGAAGAAGTTGTTTGCAGTGAGGGTGGTGAGACACTGGAACAAGTTGCTCAGGGAGGTTGTGGAGCACAGAAGCACCCAATGTGATCAAAGATCACATTGGGTGCTTCTGTGCTCCACAACCTCCCTGGAGGTGTTCAAGACCAGGCTGGATGAGTCCTTGAGCAACCTGTTCTAGTAGGAGGTGTCCCTACCTATGGCAGGAGATTGGAACTGGCTGATCCTTGGGGTCCTTTCCAACCTCAACCATTCTATGATTCAATTCACTCCACACAAACTAACAAGCAGTGATCCACCACATCTCTGCTGTCTGATGTCTCCACTTAGCAGACTTCCTCTGCTTTTGTCTGGTGGTCATGGATTTACAACAAAACCAAACCAACCAACCCAAAAAAAAAAACAACCCAAAGCACCAAAGATTCTCTTGTTCAGTGTTTTGATTCTCTGCTTTTGGCTTTCACACCAGGCAGAGACATTGAAGACTTCATCCATTGGCTGGAGAGCCAAGACCTCACAGTGGAAATAGCCAATGAGGAAAACATCACAGAGGACCTGAACCACAATGGGGCCATCAAAGTCTCTCACAAAGATCAGGTGAGGATTTTTGCTGTTCTTCTCCTCCTGTTTCTTCCCCACAACTGATTAATGAAGGGAGATTGGCTCCACCTATGGGATAGTCCTGTTGGGTAAGGTTTGAAAGGGTTTGGATCAGTGAGCTACATTCTAGAGCAGACCTTGTCTCCCCCCTCTTAGACTTTACTGACCTCAAACACCTCATAATTTGTTGTTTCTTTTTACAAACAAGGCATCACTCTGATATGGGTCAAGAACTGCCTGGAGAGCCAGGCCCAGAGAGTGGTGGTGAATGGTGCCACAGCCAGTTGGCAGATGGCACTGGTGCTGTGCCCCAGGGATCAGTGCTGGGCACAGTCCTGTTCAGTATCTTTAGTGATTATCTGGACCAGGGAATTGAGTCCAGCATCAGTGAGTTTGCAGATGACACCAAGCTAGGAGCAGGTGTGGAGCTGTTGGAGGGTAGGAGAGTCCTGCAAAGGGACCTGGCCAGGCTGCATGGGTGGGCAGAGGCCAAGGGGATGAGATTGAACAAGGCCAAGTGCAGGGTTCTGCACTTTGGCCACAGCAACCCCAAGCAGCACTACAGGCTGGGGACAGAGTGGCTGAGAGCAGCCAGGCAGAGAGGGAGCTGGGGGTGCTGGGAGAGAGGAGCTGAAGATGAGGCAGCAGTGTGCCCAGGTGGCCAAGAGAGCCAATGGCACCCTGGGCTGGCTCAGGAGCAGTGTGGGCAGCAGGACAAGGGAGGTTCTTGTGCCCCTGTACTCAGCACTGCTCAGGCCACACCTGGAGTGCTGTGTCCAGTTCTGGGCTCCTCAATTGCAGAGAGATGTTGAGGTGCTGGAAGGTGTCCAGAGAAGGGCAGCAAGGCTGGGGAGGGGCCTGGAGCAGAGCCCTGTGTGGAGAGGCTGAGGGAGCTGGGGGTGTGCAGCCTGCAGAAGAGGAGGCTCAGGGCAGAGCTCATTGCTGTCTACAGCTACCTGAAGGGAGGCTGTAGCCAGGTGGGGTTGGGCTCTTCTGCCAGGCAAGCAGCAACAGAACAAGGGGACACAGTCTGAAGTTGTGCCAGGGGAGGTCTAGGCTGGATGTTAGGAGGAAGCTGTTGTCAGAGAGAGTGATTGGCATTGGAATGGGCTGCCCAGGGAGGTGGTAGAGTCACTGGGCCTGGAGGTGTTGAAACAAATACTGGCTGGGACACTTAGTGCCATGGTCTGGTTGCTTGGCCAGGGCTGGGTGCTAGGTTGGACTGCCTGAGCTTGGAGCTCTCTTCCAACCTGCTTTGTTCTATGATTCTATGATAAGCAGATAACAATTCCAGGACTGGGTTCTCCTGGTGTGCTCCTTTCCTGCTGCTTGCCTGCAGATGAGGAAAGCCAAGAGTTTCCAGCTTGTTTCCTTGCTCTTTGAAGAGCTACAGGTTCACTGTGCTGTGCCACATGGAGGCCATCAACTGCTTCCCCGTGCTCGTGAACGTCATTAGCAACGCGCTGCTGAGAGCCATCAATTCCACCCACCACATTCGCCTCTGGAGTCATCCATACTTCTCTGTAAGTCTCAGAGCCTGGCAGCCACAAGGTGTTGGAAAATAGGTCTTAACTCTGCTTAAGGTCTCAGTAAGGCATTAGGAATCAATGGGAAGCCAAGTGAGCCTCTCTGCACCTGTAAACCTGCTGGTGGCTCTGGAACCATCGCTGCAGGAAAACTGAAGCTAATTCTTCCTTCGTGGGTCTCAAGGGCTGCTGAGTGGAGAGAGTTAGCTGGGAGGCCTTCTGCAGGAGGTTTCTAATTGTCTGCTTTGATGTGGCCCATCAATTGGCCAAAGAAACAGCTCAACACAAGTCTAGGATGGAGGAGTAGGACCAGCAACAGAACAAGGGGATGAGTTGTGCCAGGGGAGGTCTAGGCTGGATGTTAAGAGGAAGTTGTTGGCAGAGAGAGTGATTGGCATTGGAATGGGCTGCCCAGGGAGGTGCTGGAGTCTCTGTCTCTGGAGGTGTTCAAAAAAAGCCTGGCTGGGGCACTTAGTGCCATGGTCTGGTTGCTTGGCCAGGGCTGGCTGCTAGGTTGGCCTCTGAGCTTGGAGGTCTCTTCCAACCTGGCTGATTCTGTGATTCTATGACCTGCACTATCTATCTCCCCTGACCAATAGTAAGCACTTTGCAGGATCATGGTTTTGGGGAAAAACCTTCTTCCTGATGATATTTGGGTCCAAATCACAGAGGATCCTTTCTTGGCAGGGGTCTCTAAGGGTCATCTAGTCCAATCTCCTTTCAGTCTCTTCCAACCTGGTTGATTCTATGATTCTATGCAAAGTAAGCAGGGACATCTCCAACTAGATCAGATTGCTCAGAGCCCCAGCAGGACTGATCTTGAATGCCTTCAGGGATGGGGCCAGCACCACGTGTCTGGACAACCTGTTCCAGTGTTCCACCAACCTTAAAGAACTTCTGATGACCAAGAACTTCTTCCTGATGTCCAAATCCCAGTTAGTGTCCATATTGCCTTATACTTCATGAGAAATGAGGGCAGATGAGTTGTGGGTTGTGGTTATTAAACCTCAGATGTTTTCTACAGCTGCTTTGTTCTTCCCTTTCCAGCTACTTTCTCCACGCTTCTGGGACTATTTTATCCACTTTTACATGGGCTATATGGTGGTGTTGTTCCCTGGCTTCCCTCCTCTCTTTGCAACAGGCTACATGCAGGATTACAAGGTAAGTTCCTGGAAAGGAGCAGATTTGGGATGGGCAGAAAGGATTTCAGTGCTGCCATGAGGACATTTGAACGTGATGGAGCAGCTCGAGGCGTTTAATCTGCGCTGCCAAAAGCAGCTTTGCAGCCAGCACACAATGCTAACAGAGGTGGGATCTTACCCCTGGGACACACTGGGAACAGAGGTTTTGTTAGCTGGAGCCATTCCCATGGGTGACACCAAACTGGGTGGAGTGGCTGCCACACCAGAAGGTTGTGCTGCTGCTCAGAGAGACTTAGGCAGGCTGGGAGTTGGGCAGGGAGAAGTGTAATGAGATTCAGCAAGGGCAAGGGTAGAGTCTGGCACCTGGCAGAGAACAACCCCAAGGATCAGGACAGGTTGGGGACTGACCTGTTGGAAGGCAGTGAAGGAGAAAAGGATCTGAGGGTCCTGGTGGATGGGAGGTTGACCATGAGCCAGCAATGTGCTCTTGTGGCCAGGAGGGGCAACGCTATTCTGGGGTGGATTAGCAGGGCTGTGGTTAGTAGGTCGAGAGAGGTTCTCCTGTCCCTCTACTCTGCCCTGCTGAGGCTGCATCTGGAGTGTTGTGTCCATTTCTGCCCCCCCCAGTTCAAGAGGGACATAGAACTGCTTGAGAGAGTCCAGCACAAAGATGATGAAGGGAATGGAACATCTCTCTTATGAAGAGAGTCTGAGGGAGCTGGGGCTGTGCTGATGGGAAAAGAGGAGCCTGAGAGGTGAGAGGTGACTTCATCAATGGTTATCAATATGTGCAGGGTGAGTGGCAGGAGGCTGGAGCCAGGCTCTGCTGGGTGATGCCCAGTGCCAGCACAAGGGGCACTGGGTGGAAGCTGAGGCATAGGAAGTTCCATGTGAACATGAGGAGGATTTTTTTCCCTGTGAGGGTGGCAGAACCCTGGAACAGGCTGCCCAGGGGGGTTGTGGAGTTTCCCTCTCTGGAATTATTCCAAACCTGCCTGGATGTGTTCCTGTGTGATCTACTCTAGGAGATGCTGCTCTGGCAGGGAGTTTGGACTGGATGAGCTTGGAGGTCCCTTCCAGCCTCTAACATTCTGTGATTCTGTGATGTTGTTGGCCAAGCAGGCACCACCACCAAACTGCCCTTTGCTTTTTGCCTTCCCAGGTGGGAGCTCGTGCCCATCTGCGCATCTCGGGGCTCTTTCCCTCAGCCTACTGGTGTGGCCAGGCACTGGTGGACATCCCAATCTGCTGGATCCTTCTCTTCTCCATGTTTGGGCTTCTGTTTGCAATGAGCAAGAGGATTTCTGTGAAGGCCAGCAGTTTCTTCTCTCTGGTACATCCCATTCCACTGCTTGCTGCTTCACGAGGGAGGGACTGGGGGAGGGTGATAGTTTGAGCACGTGTAGGGTTAGCTGAGGCACTCTGGGTGCAGACAATGCTGGCACACATCTGGATCCCGAATTGCTCACTGATCTCACCTCCAATCCTTTGGGTTCCCTCAGCTGGAAGTAGAAAGCAATGAGTCTTGCTTTAACACACTTCATTACGCCCAGCAGCAAAACCAGGCTCATTTCCACATGCCCTGATCTTCTCCAGGAGCCTTCCAACTGAACCACTTTGCTATAGATAGACTTCTGGTTGTTTGGATCACTCCATTTCCTCCTCCTTTGTCTGATTTTGGTTTGGCTTTGGTGTTGGTTTGGGGTTTTTTCCCCCTGTAGGTCACATGTTCCTTGGGTTATGGAAGTTCCATCATTCTCCTGACCTACCTGATCTGCTTCGCCTGCCGCAAAGGACGCAGCTGTGACTTCTGGTCCTTTGTCCTGATAGTGGTAAGCAGATTGCTACCCAACCTACTGTAGGGCTTGCAGAAGTGTGTTTTGAGACCTTAAGGATGCATCTCCTTAGAATCATAGTCATAGAATCAACCAGGTTGGAAGAGAGCTCCAAGCTCAGCCAGTCCAACCTAGCACCCAGCCCTGCCCAACCAACCAGACCATGGCACTAAGTGCCTCAGCCAGGCTTGGCTTCAACACCTCCAGGGACAGAGACTCCACCACCTCCCTGGGCAGCCCATTCCAATGCCAATCACTCTCTCTGACAACAGCTTCCTAACAACATCCAGCCTAGACCTGCCCTGGCACAACTTGAGACTGTGTCCCCTTGTTCTGTTGCTGCTTGCCTGGCAGAAGAGCCCAACCCCACCTGGCTACAGCCTCCCTTCAGGTAGCTGCAGACAGCAATGAGCTCTGCCATGAGCCTCCTCTGCTGCAGGCTGCACACCCCCAGCTCCCTCAGCCTCTCTTCACAGGGCTCTGCTCCAGGCCCCTCCCCAACTTCGTTGCCCTTCTCTGGACACCTTCCAGCACCTCAGCATCTCTCTTGAATTGAGGAGCCCAGAACTGGACACAGCACTCAGAGGTCAAAACACCCAGTAGAGATTATAGAATCATAGGTTGGCTTAGGTTGGAAAGGACTTTGAAGGGATGATCTTGGAGGTCTCTTCCTACCTCATTGATTCTATGATCACCTACTCCAACCTCCCCACTGTGGGCAGGGACACCTCCCACTAGCCCAGTCTGCTCAAGGCCTCATCCAATCTGTCTTTGGACACCCTCAGGCAGGATACATCCACAACCTCCCTGGGCAGCCTGTTCCAGAGTCTCATCACCCTATTACTGAAGAACTTCTTCCTCAGACGCAGTCTAATCCTCCTCTCCCCCAACTTCAAACCCTTCCTCCTTGTCTTACTGCCAGACACCCTTGTGAAAAGTCCCTCTCCAACCTTCCTTCAGCTATTGGAAGGCAGCTCTAAGGTCTCCCCAGAGTTTCTATAGCACATAAATATGGGTTTGTGTTTTCTAGCAGTCAATTCTGTGTGTAAGTCTTGTCCCCACCTTCTGGTCCCATAACCCTACTGTGGCATGGGGAAATGTTTGGCTCTACCCTGAGCTGTTGCAGGAATGGAGGCAGAAAAAAATGTATTTGTCACTCTGTTGAGCACCTCACATCCAAGAGATGTGAGATGTTGAGAGATCAACCATCAGGTTAGATACAGATAGCCTGAGCCCAAGCTGGAAGGAGATGGCTTATTTGGCATGAACCAGGATGGGAAAGAGCAGGATGGGATCCTGTGCTTCATTCTTCTTCCTGAAGCAGTCCTATACTTAGAAGAGTCATAGAATCATAGATCACAGATTGGCTTTGGCTGGAAAAGACCTTCAAGATCATCAAGTCCAACCCTTATCTAACTCTGTCAAAGTCTTATGCTCCTGAAATTGCTCTGGTGACCAAAGCTCAGGCCTTGGAGGTGTTTCAACCTTGAAGGAGGTGAGGAGGGGGGGATTTTTCCAGGGAGAGCACCAGCAGTTCCTCCATCGTGGTCTTCCACTGCTCCTTGCAGTGAAGAGAAGCAGAACTATCTAGATCACCTCTAGCTCTCTTGCCACAGGGCAGAGTAAACCTCTTTTGATAACACCTTTTAGGTGTAGCTCCCCTTCCCATGCTGAAGGATGTGAGCTCCCAAACAACGGTGGTACCTGCACCTCATTCCTTGTCAGGGCAACCAAATGCTGTCTCTTAGAAGAAGTATCCCTAGCTGACCCAAACCAGTGGCCTACCCTCAGGCAGAGCTGCCTGAGGACCTCTCTTGCCAGTTTCTAGGCATTTGGTGGGGAAAAGATAGACTCAGAGCATTTTTAAGACCAGTGAGGAGCATAACCCTTCCCATCAGCTAAGTCCCTCTCTTGTTTTGTTTGTAGGTTTGCTTTGTTTCTACTGTCATCAGCAGAATCCTGGCATTCCTTGAGTATGATGCTGCCCTCCACACTTTGAGCCTCTTGAACCCTCTATATCCCCTGGTGGATGTCATCCTCAACTCCCACCAGGTAAGCAGTGGCACTGAATAAGGAGAGACCCTTCCCACACACACAAAAGGCAGCTGTGTGTCCTTGAGAGCAGTGTCTGCTGGTCACCCCTGCTGTGTTCTGGGAAGGCTCAGTAGTTTCCTTCTGTGGATGGCATCTTCCAAGTGGCCAGAGTGCCTCAGCAGGTCTTAGAATCATAGAGCCATAGAATGCATCAGCTTGGAAGAGACCCTCCAAGGTCATCCAGTTCAACCCCTCTGCAGTGAACAGGGACATCTTTAGATCAGGTTGCTCAGGAATATCTCCAGGGATGGAGCCTCTGGCACATCTCTGGCTGACCTGTTTCAGATGATGATTGCAGATCAGCTCTGATTTTTCCAGCCATTCCTTGTGGCTAGAGGCTATTTGTGGCACAGCTGAGCTGTGGCTGTAGGTTAGGGAAGCACTCACAGCTCTGTCCATGCAGAGGCAAGTAACCTGCCTTGAGCAATGATAGGAGAAGATCTGAAGTTGTGCACCTGCCTTTGCATGGCAGCCAAGTGAGAACTGAGAGTGTTCACAAGGTGCTTTGCTCCACATCAGCTGGAGCTGGTCCTGGTAAGTGAGGGAAGAACTGACCAGTCATTTGTGAGCCATGAATGATTCAGGAGTGAAGCACAAACAGAGCTCACTCTTGTGCTCTTCCACTCACTCCACCTCGCCTATGCTGGGACCCCAAAGGATAGGAGACTAAATGTTTCACTCTGATATGGGTCAAGAACTGCCTGGAGATCCAGGCACTACAGGCTGGGGACAGAGTGGCTGAGAGCAGCCAGGCACAGAGGGAGCTGGGGGTGCTGGTAGAGAGGAGCTGAAGAGGAGGCAGCAGTGCCCAGGTGGGCAGCAGAGGCAATGGCATCCTGGGCTGGCTCAGGAGCAGTGTGGGCAGCAGGACAAGGGAGGTTCTTCTGCCCCTGTGCTCAGCACTGCTCAGGCCACCCCTGGAGTGCTGTGTCCAGTTCTGGGCTCCTCAATTCAAGAGAGATGTTGAGGTGCTGGAAGGTGTCCAGAGAAGGGAGAAGAAGCTGGGGAGGGGCCTGGAGCAGAGCCCTGTGAGGAGAGGCTGAGGGAGCTGGGGGTGTGCAGCCTGCAGAAGAGGGGGCTCAGGGCAGAGCTCATTGCTGTCTGCAACTACCTGAAGGGAGGCTGTAGCCAGGTGGGGTTGGGCTCTTCTGCCAGGCAAGCAGCAACAGAAGAAGGGGACACAGTCTCAAGCTGTGCCAGGGCAGGTCTAGGCTGGATGTTAGGAGGAAGTTGTTGTCAGAGAGAGTGATTGGCATTGGAATGGGCTGCCCAGGGAGGTGGTGGAGTTGCCATCCCTGGAGGTGTTGAAGCCAAGCCTGGCTGGGGCACTTAGTGCCATGGTCTGGTTGGTTGGGCAGGGCTGGGTGCTAGGTTGGACTGGATGATCTTGGAGCTCTCTTCCAACCTGCCTTATTCTAGGATTCTCTTGTGATAGATCCCTACCCCCAGAAGGAGTCTGATACATATAGTGAGGGCTGTGATGTATTCTGACATGGGTCAAACACCTGCATTTGTTCATCTGTGTGGTGAACCCCTGGGGGGAAAGCAGAAGATTTTGACACATTTTCAAAGTATTTGCTGCCTGCTTCAAACCCTCCCCACATTAGCCAGGGTTGCACTAATGAATTACAGACTTTCACTGTGTTTTTTTTTCCTTCCTTTATTGTTCCAGTTTTTTATGGAAGCCTATTGGGATCCAGAGGGCAATGTGCTGGTAGCTGTCTTTGCAGTAAGGAAATATTTAAGAGTACTTCTGTTTAAGATTGTGTGTCCTAAGCCCTGTCCTCGGTGATGACAACCCTAAGCTCACCCCTAGAAGGGCAAGGATCTCACTGGGGTTAGATTCACAGAGCCAGAGGTTGCATTGGGGTGGAAAGGAGCTTCAAAAGGCATCTTCTCCAGTCCCCCTGCAGTCATCAGAACCCTGAGCTCACCCCAAGAAGGGGAAGAATCTCCCTGGGGATAGATGCACAGTGCCACAGGTTGCATTGGGGTGGAAAGAACCCTCAAAAAGCATCTTCTCCAGTCCTCCTGAAGTCATCAGAACCCTGAACTCACCCTTAGAAGGGCAAGCATCTCATTGGGGATAGATTCACAGAGCCACAGGTTGCATTGGGGTGGAAAGGAGCTTCAAAAGGCATCTTCTCCAGTCCCCCTGCAGTCATCAGAACCCTGAGCTCACCCCTAGAAGGAGTAGGATCTCACTGGGGATAGATGCACAGTGCCACAGGTTGCATTGGGGTGGAAAGGAGCTTCAAAAGGCATCTTCTCCAGTCCCCCTGCAGTCATCAGAACCCTGAGCTCACCCCTAGAGGGGCAAGGATCTCACTGGGGATAGATTCACAGAGCCACAGGTTGCACTGGGGTGGAAAGAACCCTCAGAAAGCATCTTCTCCAAGCCCCCTTGCAGTCAGCAGGGGCACCCCCAACTAAATCAGGCTGCTCAGGGCCACACTGAGTCTGACCTTGAATGTCTCCAGGGTTGGAGCCTCAACCACATCACTGGGCAACCTCCTCCAGTTTTACCACTCTCACTGTCAAGAACTGTGTCCAACCTAAATCTGCCCTGCTCCAGTTTGAAACCATTCCTCCTCCTCCTCCTCCTATCACCACAGCCCCTTCTAAACAGTCTCTCCCCAGTCTTTCTATAAGCCCCCTTCAAATACTGAAATGTAGCTATAAGGTCACCCCAGAGCCTTCTTTTCTCCAGGCTGCACAGCCCCAACTCCCTCAGCCTGTCCCCACAGCAGAGGTGTTCCAGCCCTCTGACCATCTTCATGGCCCTTCTCTGCACCCCTTCCACTAGGTCCATGTCTCTCTTGTATTTGGAGGGGTCCCATAGCTGGGCACAGTACTCCAAGGGAGATGGACAACAGATTTCCCCAGCATGCAAGAGTAACCTCACACCTTTGAGGTGGGGAAGGGAGAAAGCAATAAGCCCAGATCACTTAAAAGCTGCTCTGCTATTTTCTGGCCTCTGTTTTTCTCCTGCCATTGGTATTTTCTGCAGTGTGGGTGAGTGATGAAGCTCACAGCCTTTAAGGTTACCCTGACTGTAGAGGTTGATGGGCTTTATTTTCCCATACTGTGCTTCCCCACCCCCAATCCCTGCCATCATCTTCCTATTTTCAGCCATAGCAGGATGAAAGGGAAGGGTCTTTGCATTGCAAGCTCTCTTCTCTTTCTTGTCTTTATCCTTTTTCAGCCTTTTATCCATTCTGTGGCCTTCATTTTCCTCCTTCGATGTTTGGAGATGAAATATGGAAGATCAGTGCTGAGGCAGGACCCAGTGTTTAGGTTTGTATAACCACACAGGCACAAGCAAGACCTAAAGTCCTCCCACACACACTCTGCTTCTCCCTGAAGTTAATGTGTTGAGGAGCTAGGATAGCTTTGGTGTCCCTGGTTTTAAGTCTTGGCTTTTTAATAGTGATGAATTGGGGGTTTTATGTAGCTAAAATAGCTCCTTAAATGCTACAGTGCTGTGGTGACACAAAAGCTTCTTAGTACCTCCACGTGGTGCTGCCTGTTCTGGGGCTGGAGGTACCAGTTTGGTTCCTGGGAGCACACAGAAGTCAAATAGTCAATCATCATCATCAGATAATTATTATTGTGATCAATCATCACAGGCTGACAGAATGTTAAGGCTTGGAAGGGACCCAAAGAGATCATTGAGTCCAACCCCCCTGCCACAGCAGGACAATGCTATCTAACACAGATCACACAGCAACACATCCAGACAGGCCTGGAAAGGCTCCAGAGAAGGAGACTCCACAACCTCTCTGGGCAGCCTGTGCCAGTGCTCTGGGACCCTTACAGCAAAGAAGTTCCCCCTTGTGTTGAGGCAGAACCTCTTTGGCTCCAATTTACACCCATTGCTCCTTGTCCTATCCCAGGCAGCAGTGAGCAGAGCCTGTCCCCTCTCCTGGCAGCCCTCAGATACTTACAAGCATTTATCAAATCCCCTCTCAGTCTTCTCTTCTCCAGACTAAGCAGCCCCCAGGCCCTCAGCCTCTCCTCCTCAGGCAGTGCTCCTGTCCCCTCATCATCCTCAGAGCCCTTCGCTGGACCCTCTCCAGCAGATCCCTGTCCCTCTTCCACTGGGGAGCCCAAAACTGAACACAGTATTCAAGATGAGGTCTCAGCAGGGCCGAGTAGAGGGGGAGAAGAACCTCCCTTGATCTGGTGGACACACTCCTCCTACTCCACCCCAGGATCCCATTGGCCTTCTTGGCCACAAGGGCACATTGCTGTGCCATGGGGAACTTGTTAGCCACCAGCACCCCCAGGTCCCTCTGCACAGGGCTGCTCATCAGCCATGCCCTCCAGTCCCCTCATCATCCTCATAATCTTCCACTGGACCCTCTCCAGCAGATCCCTGTCCCTCTTCAACTGAGGAGCCCCAAACTGAACACAGTATTCAAGCTGAGGGCTCAGCAGGGCAGAGTAGAGGGGGAGGGGAATAATAATAAGAAGCTCTAAACCAGAGGGACATTCACACTTGGTCATTTTGGTGCTGAGCAAGGGTAAAGACCAAAAAGCTAAGATGAATTTGGTGGTTTGTAGGATCTCCCCAAGACAAGAAATCAGCCACCAGCACTCGGAGGAGCCTGAAGAGGAAGATGAAGATGTTAAAGCTGAAAGAGCAGCAGTGAGAAATGCCATAGCAGCTCCAAGTCAGGAGGAGGTATGGCTAAGTGTTGTCTCCCTTGGTTGATTTGGTAGCAGTAGGAAGCCAAACAGCAAACCAGCAAGTGTCAGCAGGTGCAGGGCTGCACTCTGGCTGCTGCCTTCTCACTGGGACAACCAAACTCCCAAGTGCACAGTGTGTGGATCCCACCTAGAGAGAGAGGAAAGCTGTTTAAAAGGGATGTGGATGTAAAGTCTCCATTGGACAGCAGATTTTCAGTCAGCTGTGAAACAAATTCAAAGCTCTTCAGTTAGAACAAGAAGAGGCTGAGGAGAGACCTCATTGCTCTGTACAGCTCCTTGAGAGGAGGTTGCAGTGAGGTGGGGCTTGGTCTTTTCACAGGCTCACAGGATATTAAGGGTTGGAAGGGACCCAAGGAGATCATCCAGCCCAACCCCCCTGCCACAGCAGGACCACACAATCTAGCTCAGGTCACACAGGAACACATCCAGACAGGCCTGGAAAGGCTCCAGAGAAGAAGACTCCACAACCTCTCTGGGCAGCCTGTGCCAGAGCTCTGGGACCCTTACAGCAAAGAAGTTCCCCCTTGTGTTGAGCTGGAACCTCCTGTGCTGCAGCTTCCATCCATTGCTCCTTGTCCTATCCCAGGCAGCAGTGAGCAGAGCCTGTCCCCAACTCCTGACCCTCAGCCCTCAGAGATTTATAAACATTTATCACATCCCCTCTCAGTCTTCTCTTCTCCAGACTAAGCAGCCCCCAGGCCCTCAGCCTCTCCTCCTCAGCCATGGCCTCCTGTCCCCTCATCATCCTCAGAGCCCTTCACTGGACCCTCTCCAGCAGATCCCTGCCCAACTTCCACTGGGGAGCCCAAAGCTGAACACAGTATTAAAGATGAGGTCTCAGCAGGGCAGAGTAGAGGGGGAGAAGAACCTCCCTTGATCTGCTGGACACACTGCTCCTAATCCACCCAGGATGCCATTGGCCTTCTTGGCCACAAGGGCACATTGCTGTGCCATGGGGAACTTGTTAGCCACCAGGACTACTCTCCAGCAGATCACCTCCCAGCCTGTCCTGGTGCAGTTTGTTATTTCTCCCCAGGTGCAGGACTCTGCACTTGTCCTTGTTGAACCTCATCTGGTTCCTCTGTGCCCAGCTCTGTCTGTCCAAGTCTCACTGGATGGCCTGCAGCTGCATCAGCCAAGCCTCCCAGTGAGCAGATACTCTGTCCCCTCTTCAGTGCCATTGATGAAGATGTTGAACAGGAATGATTCCTGGGGGACTCCACTGGTTTTCTCCCCAATAGCAGGTGATGGAAGGAGAGGAAATGGCCTCAAGTTACATCAGGGGAAGGTTAGGTTGGAGATGAGGAAAAATTTCCTACCTGCCTGAGTAGTTAGGAATTGGAACAGTTAGGAATTGGTGGAGTCACCATCCCTGGAGGTGTTCCAAAATGTCTAGACAGGGCACTTCAGGACAGATTTTAGTGAGCATGGTGTTGTCAGGTCAACAGTTGGATTTAGAATCATAGAATCAGTCAGGGTTGGAGGGCACCACAAGGAGCAGCCACTTCCAACCCCCTTGCCATGCCCAGGGACACCCTACCCTAGAGCAGGCTGCACACAGCCTCAGCCAGCCTGGCCTCAAACACCTCCAGCCATGGGGCCTCAACCACCTCCCTGGGCAACCCATTCCAGCCTCTCACCACTCTCCTGCTCAACAACTTCCTCCTCACCTCCAGCCTGACTCTCCCCACCTCCAGCTTTGCTCCATTCCCCCCACTCCTGGCACTCCCTCACAGCCTCACAAGTCCCTCCCCAGCTTTTTTGTAGCCCCCTTCAGATCCTGGAAGGCCACAAGAAGGTCACCTGGGAGCCTCCTCTGCTCCAGCCTGCACAGCCCCAACTCTTTCAGTCTGTGCTCACAGCAGAGCTGCTGCAGCCCTCTGATCTTGGGAGTCTCTCCCCAATGGATCAGTTCCCTGATTCCATAGCCTTTAGAAGGTCTTCTGCCTTTTTTTGGTTGGAGAAATATTCCTGAAGGCTTCCTGCCAGCCTGCATCACAGATTAACCTTTCTTCTTCCTCCCTGCTCTCAGAAATCAGTCATCATTGTCAGCAACCTGTGCAAGGAGTATAACACAAAGCAAAGTGGTTCTGTTTTTAAGAAGAAGAAGAAAATGGCCACCAGAAATGTTTCCTTCTGTGTTAAAAGAGGTGAGGAGTTGTAACTGTTCTCCTGGACCTGCTTTGGAGCCCTGCTCATACCCACAGAGTGGATTCTCAGTTAACCTGAGCAAGGACATGAAGGTCCAATCTATTTGCTCTGTGGTTAAGGCATGTTTGGTCTGTGATTGATGGGTTAATGAACACCAGGAGGTGGATGCCTCCCTTTAGACTCTCTCTTATCTGACCTAACCCAGCCCCCTCTTTCCTGGACTCACTTCAGCAGTGGTTCCTGAGAGACCTGGCAGCAGTGCTTAGTTAGACCTGGAGCATCAGTTAGTGTTGGAACGTTTTGGGCTCTCAGAGCAGATCCCTTCCAGCCACCAACACCACTCTGTGACTCTGTGATGTATTTGTACTCTTTATTCTGATGTCATTTGCCCAGAGGAGGGCAACAGAGCTGGTGAAGGGCCTTCAGAGTAGAATCATAGAATCAAGCAGGTTGGAAGAGACCTCCAAGCTCAGCCAGTCCAACCTAGCACCCAGCCTTATCCAGTCAACTAGACCATGGCACTAAGTGCCCCATCCAGGCTTTGATTGAACACCTCCAGGCACATTGACTCCACCACCTCCCTGGGCAGCCCATTCCAATGCCAATCACTCTCTCTGATAACAACTTCCTCCTAACATCCAGCCTAGACCTACCCCAGCACTTGAGACATCATATTGAGTAAACCTTAGGAGGAGCAAATGAGGGAGCTGGGGATGGTTAGTTTGAAAGAGAGGAGGCTGAGGAGGGACCTCATTGCTGCCTACAGCTACATGAAGGGATGTTGTGGAGAGGCTGCTGCTGGGCTCTTCTCACAGGGAACTGGAGTCAGAAGAAGGGGGAATGGTCTCAAGATGAGACTGGAGAGGTTTAGATTGGACATCAGGAAAAAGTTTTTCAAGGAGAGAGTGGTCAAGGACTGGAATGAGCTGCCCAGGGAGGTGATGGAGTCACCAGCCCTGGATGTGTTTAAGGGTGGTTTGGATGTGGTGCTTCACAGAATCACAGGATTAACCGGGATGGAAATGACCTCTGAGATCATCAAGTCCAACCTATCATCTAAGCCCTCTAATTAACTAAACCATGGCACTAAGTGCTTCATCCAGCCTTCTCTTAAACACCTCCAGGGATGGGGACTCCACCACCTCCCCAGGCAGCCCATTCCAACACCAATCACTCTTGCTGTGAACTACTTCTACTACATAACATCCAGCCTGAACCTGCCCTGGCACAGCTTGAGGCTGTGTCCTCTTGTATTGTTGCAGCTTGCCTGGCAGAACCCCACCTGGCTACAGCCTCCCTTCAGGTAATTGTAGACTACTGCTTAGGGATATGGTTTAATGTCTTAGAGTAGGGTTCTAGATAGGACTTGATCCTGAGGGGCTTCTGCAACCTGGATGCTTCTGTGCTTTTGGGTATTAGCATGGTCTCTGTTGTATTTCTTTTCTTTTGTGGAACTGTACCTGATACACCTGATAGAGAGTAGCTGAAGATGAGGCAGCAGTGTGCCCAGGTGGGCAGCAGAGCCAATGGCATCCTGCGCTGGCTCAGGAGCAGTGTGGGCAGCAGGACAAGGGAGGTTCTTCTGCCCCTGTACTCAGCACTGCTCAGGCCACACCTTGAGTGCTGTGTCCAGTTCTGGGCTCCTCAATTCAAGAGAGATGTTGAGGTGCTGGAAGGTGTCCAGAGAAGGGCAGCAAGGCTGGGGAGGGGCCTGGAGCACAGCCCTGTGAGGAGAGGCTGAGGGAGCTGGGGGTGTGCAGTCTGCAGCAGAGGAGGCTCAGGGCAGAGCTCATTGCTGTCTGCAGCTGCCTGAAGGGAGGCTGTAGCCAGGTGGGGTTGGGCTCTTCTGCCAGGCAAGCAGCAACAGAACAAGGGGACACAGTCTCAAGTTGTGGCAGGGTAGGTCTAGGCTGGATGTTGTTAGGAAGTTGTTGTCAGAGAGAGTGATTGGCATTGGAATGGGCTGCCCAGGGAGGTGGTGGAGTCTCTGTTCCTGGAAGTGTTGAAGCAAAGCCTGGCTGGGGCACTTAGTGCCATGGTCTGGTTGCTTGGCCAGGGCTGGGTGCTAGGTTGGGCTGTCTGAGCTTGGAGCTCTCTTCCAACCTGGTTGATTCTATGAAATGCTATGAAAAAATATCTTTGTTGAATGGGAAACACTGCTGAGAAATGATGTGCATTGATTCCAGGAGAAGTATTAGGACTTCTGGGGCCCAATGGAGCTGGAAAAAGCACAGCCACCAAAATGATCATTGGAGACACAAGCCTGACTGCTGGGCAGGTAGGTGAAAAGAGGCAGATCCATGGCTAAAGTGCAAATGCAAACCTTCCACCAAGGTTAGGCTGCAGTTTTGTTCACAGCAGGATTAGTGATCACAGAATCAGTCAGGGTTGGAAGGGATCACAAGGAGCATCGACTGCCAACCCCCCTGCCATGGGCAGGGACACTTCACATTAGATCAGGCTGCCCACAGCCTCATCCAGCCTGGCATTAAACACCTCCAGGGATGAGGCTTCCACCACCTCCCTGGGCAACACATTCCAGGCTCTCACCACCCTCATGCTGAACAACTTCTTCCTAACTTCCAGTCTGAATCTACCCATTTCTAGCTGTGTTCCATTCCCCCTAGTCCTATCCCTACCTGATAACCTAAAAAGTCCCTCCCCAGCTTTCCTGTAGGCCCCCTTAAGATACTGAAAGGCCACAGGACTCTACTCCAGAACTCCTTCTTGAAGTGAGTGACTCAAAACTGAACCCAGTAGTCAAGGCAGTGCTGGGCACAGGGAGACAATCACTTCCCTACTCCTGCTGGCCACACTGAATGTCTCCCTGTCCCATGGGGTTTGCAGCACCAGCAGGTGGCAAAGCAGTGAGAGCCACCACTGGTGCTTTGTCTGCTCCTCACAGCATCCTTTTAACCTGTTCCCAAACCAAGGACAGGACACCAGCTGCCACCAGCCCATCCTACCAGGGATGCTGCCAGCAGCACACCACACTCAGCCTGCCTTCTTTGCCATCACATCAGTCACTCCCCTCCCAAACCCACTGGAGAACAACACAGCCACAGGTCCAATGCTCCACCCTCCCTGCTGCCAGACTGATGGCAGAAGCCACAAGGAACAGATGGACCAACTTTGGGGGCACTTGCACCCTTCAGTAGGCAGAGAGGGTGAGGCTAAAGCAAGGTCCTGTAAACCCACCTGGAAAACAAGTCCCAAGTGCAAAGCAGTGAGAGCCACCACTGGTGCTTTGTCTGCTCCTCACAGCATCCTTTTAACCTGTTCCCAAACCAAGGACAGGACACCAGCTGCCACCAGCCCATCCTACCAACAGCCAGTCCAAGCAGAGTTACCTGCAGCAGGTTGCCCAGGATCACCATGGCCAGGCAGGGTTTTAATGTCAGCAGAGGAGACTCTCTGGGCAGCCTGGTCCAAGGCTCTGGCACCCTCACAGGAAAGAATAGGATTTTCCTTATGTTCATGGAATGGTTTAGAATGGAAGGGACCTCAAAGATTTTCTAGTTCCGACCCCCACCATGGCCAGGGACACCTCCCACTACATCAGATCACTCAAGACCTCATCCAACCTGGTCTTGAACACCTCCAGGGAGGTTGTGGAGCACAAAAGCTCCCAATGTGATCTTTGATTAGAAAGGGGGGGGGGGGGTGGGGAGAACCACTATGTGATGTTGTTGTCTTTGGTTTGTGTGTCAGGGGCAGAAGAATGACTTGGTGATAGAATCATAGAATGGTTTAGGTTGGAAGGGACCTCAAAGATCATCCAGTTGCAATCAGGGACACCTCCCACTAGAACAGGTTGCTCAAGGTCTCATTCAACCTGGCTTTCAACACCTCCAGGGAGGTTGTGGAGCACAGAATGTGGTCCTCAAGGTCTTATCCAACATGATCCTGAGCATCTCCAGGGAGGTTGTGGAGCACAGAAGCACCCAATGTGATCTTTGACCACATTGGGTGCTTCTGTGCTCCACAACCTCCCTGGGCAACCTGTGCCAGTGTCTCACCACCCTCAACCTGCCCCAGTGTCTCACCACCCTCAATGCCAAGAATTTCTTCCTAACATCCAGTTTCAATCCCCCCTCTCTGCCAGTTTCAACTGGAAGTTCTCATGAAGGCTACAAAGTCACTCCCCTGCTCTTCAGGTTTCCTCCCAACCAAGCCCATAGTCTTCCTCCGAGCCATACCCTCCTAGCTGGGCAAGGCTGAGAGCTAAATAGAATCATAGAATCAACCAGGTTGGAAGAGACCTCCAAGCTCATCCAGTCCAACCTAGCACCCAGCCCTATCCAATCAACCAGACCATGGCACTAAATGCCTCATCCAGGCTTTGCTTGAAGACCCCCCAGGGACGGTGCCTCCACCACCTCCCTGGGCAGCCCATTCCAATGCCAATCACTCTCTCTGTGAAGAACTTCTTCCTAACATCCAGCCTAGACCTACCCTGGCACAACTTGAGACTGTGTCCCCTTGTTCTATTGCTGGTTACCTGGGAGAAGAGGCCACCCCCCACCTGGCTACAATGTCCCTTCAGGTAGTTAACGATCAGTCTGGTGGTACAGGTGCTGATGAAGGAAGGAGATGGAGAAGCCTCCCACCCCCAGGAGCACACACCTGCCTTCCTGGGCTACTGCCCACAAGAGGACCCACTCTGGCCAGGCCTTACCGTGCATGAGCACCTGCGGACCTACGCAGCTGTGAAAGGGGTGAGCAGGGAGGACATAGCTGCTGCAGTCAACAGGTATGGAAGAAGGAGGTCTCATGGGGCTGCCCAATGTCTTATCCCCCAGACCCCATGAGGAAGGGGACTAGAAAGCCCAAATTCCCTGTGAGCTGAAAGCAACTGAGGAAAGGGAGCTGCAGAAGTGATCTCTGTGCTAAACTCCACAGTTCAGTGAGTGGGTTAAGAGAATCCCCAATTTGCCTAAGTGCACTCAGTGGGGGTGAATCTGCCACTAATGTCCTTTTGAGTATGTTAAGCAGGAAGCACTTCTAAAAGCTCTGAGGTTATGGTTTGGCACTCCAAGAAAGGGTGTCTAAGTGCTGCCTGCTCAGCTGGCACTGGTGAGGTGGAATGGATTCATAATGCTCTTGACACTAATGATGGGTTTAGAAGAGAGCCCCTGGCTGCTTCTCTGCACTGTGCCTCAAATGGTCACTTACACTTTAACAGCACAATAAACGTTTCATGCAAAGGAGCAGGAGTTGAGAGCAAGGGGGGGAAAGTTCCTTTTTTGCAATCGTTTTGAGAATCCTTGATGAAAGGATTGAGCTGGGAATAACCAGAATGTTCTTCCCTTTCCTTTTCCCATTTCCTGCCTTTCCTTCCCTTTCCTTTTCCTTCCCTGTCCCCTTTCCCCCCTTTTCCATTTCTCCTTATCCCTTTCCTCGCTTTCCTCCCTTTTCTCCCTTTCCCCTTTCCCCTTTCCCCCTTTTCCCCCCCTTTTCCCCCCTTTTCCCCCTTTCCTCCCCCTCTCTCTCCCCCTCTCCCTCCCCCTCTCTCTCCCCCTCTCTCCCCCCCTCTCTCCCCCCCTCTCTCCCCCTCTCTCCCCCCCTCTCTCCCCCCCTCTCTCTCCCCCTCTCTCCCCCCTCTCTCCCCCCTCTCTCCCCCCTCTCTCCCCCTCTCTCTCCCCCTCTCTCTCCCCCTCTCTCTCCCCCTCTCTCTCCCCCTCTCTCTCCCCCTCTCTCTCCCCCTCTCTCTCCCCCTCTCTCTCCCCCTCTCTCTCCCCCTCTCTCTCCCCCTCTCTCTCCCCCTCTCTCTCCCCCTCTCTCTCCCCTTCTCTCTCCCCCTCTCTCTCCCCCTCTCTCTCCCCCCTCTCTCTCCCCCTCTCTCTCCCCCTCTCTCTCCCCCTCTCTCTCCCCCTCTCTCTCCCCCTCTCTCCCTCTCCCCCTTTTCTTCGTTTTCCCTTTCCCTTCTTTCCCTTTACCCCTCTTTCACTTTTCCCTTTCCCCCCTTTCTCCTTTGCTCCCTTTTTCTTCACCCCCCTTTTTCCCCTTTTCTCCCCTGTTCTCCCCTTTTCTCCTCTTTTTTTCCCCTTTTCTCCCCTGTTCTCTCCTTTTCTCCTCTTTTTTTCCCCTTTTCTCCCCTGTTCTCTCCTTTTCTCCCCTTTCCCCCTTTCCCCTTTTCCTCACTTTCCCTCTTCCATGTCCACTCTTTCCTTGCTCTTTTCCCCTTTCCCTTTCCCCTCCTCCCCTTCCCCCTTCCCCTCCTCCCTCCCCTGCTCCCCGCACTGCATCCCGCCCAGAGTGGTGGATGCTCTGCAGCTGCAGGAGTACCTGAACAAGAAGCTGAGGAAGGTGTCTGCTGGGACAGCCAGGAAGGTGAGCTCTGCTTTACTTCCCAGCACTGCAGTGCACCCAGCACACACCAGACCCCTGCTCCCCGAGCAGAGGCACCTGCCTGTGCTCTGAGCCACCCAGGGGAGCTCTGTGTCATCTCCCACGGTGCCAGGATGGAAATCAGTCTTCCCCCAAACCACATTCCCGACAAATCAGGACCTTGATTGCCATAAGTGCAGCGATGCTGTCTGCAGCTCTGAGCAGGCAGAGTGCCAGGGACTGCCCAAGCTCTGACTCCAGCCCTCTCCCCATCACAGCTCTGCTTCGCGGTGTCCGTGCTGGGCAACCCCACGGTCCTGCTCCTGGATGAGCCCTCGACTGGCATGGATCCCAACGGGCAGCGCCGTGTCTGGTGAGTAGCACCTCAGGCACCCACCCAACGCGGGGGTAGAGGGGTTGGGAGCCAAGAGTAAGATGCCTCAGGGTAGATTCAGAGTGTCTTACCCTGTCTGTGGTTAGTGCTACTCATCACCTGCCAATGCTCTGATTGCAAACTTCATTTTCCTGCTTCTCTCAAGCTAAAGCATGAGCAAGGAGAGAACTTCTTTTCAAGGGGGAATTCTTTGCTGTAAGGGTCCCAGAGCACTGGCAAAGGCTCTCCAAAGAGGTTGTGGAGTCTCCTTCTCTGGAGCTTGTCAAGGCCTGTCTGGATGTGTTCCTGTGTGACCTGACCTAGGTTGTATGCTCCTGCTCTGGCAAGGGGGGTTGGACTCAATGATCCCTTTGGATCCCTTCCAAGCCCTGACATCCTGTGGTTCTCTGGAGACAGTCAAGACCCATCAGGATGTGTTCCTGTGTGACCTGAGCTAGATTGTGTGGTCCTGTTCTGGCAAGGAGGTTGGAATTGGTCATCTCTTTGGGTTCCTTTCCAACCCTTGACATCCTGTGAGCCTGCCAGAGAGGAGAGGTAGTGGCAGGTAGTGACAGGACTGGGGGAATGGAGCAAAGTTGGAGGTGGGGAGATTCAGAGTGGAGGTGAGGAGGAAGTTGTTGAGCAGGAGAGTGGTGAGAGGCTGGAATGGGTTGCCCAGGGAGGTGGTTGAGGCCCCATGGCTGGAGATGTTTCAGGCCAGGCTGGATGAGGCTATGTGCAGCCTGACCTGGGGTAGGGTGTCCCTGGGCATGGCAGGGGTGTTGGAACTGGCTGCTCCTTGTGGTCCCTTCCAACCCTGAAGTGATTCTGTGATTCTGTGAAAATTTTACATTCATCCCAGACTTTAGGAATGTGAATAAATTCATTTTGAGCTGAGACAAAAAAATCATCTTGGTCACTACCCCAAAGTACCTCCAGGTGCTGGCGGGGCCAGGGGTGCCGGACGTGAAGATTTCACTTGGAAGAGCCATTTGGAGGCACAAGGGTGTGAGGGAAAAGTGCCTGGTGTTCCAAGGGAGGGTTTGGATTGTTTTCTTACCCTGTGCTCCTCAGGAAAATGATCAGAGCTGCCCTGAGAAGCAAGGAGACAGGAGCCATCCTGACGACACACTACATGGAGGAGGCGGAGGCTGTGTGCGACCGCGTGGCCATCATGGTGTCTGGGCAGCTAAGGTGGGCAGCAGCATGGCAACCACTGGTTCTCCTCTGGCTTCACCTACCTGAACCCATCCCCAAGGGCTTTGGGAAAGTGTTCCCTGTGATTGTTTTGTCTTGGAAGGAGCAGATGATGGAGCAGCAATGGTTTCACATTGACATCAGGTTGTAAGAGTTGGGGTTCTTCGGCGTGGAGAAGAGAAGGCTTCAAGGAGACCTTGGAGTGGCCTGGCAGTGTCTGAAAGGGGCTACAGGAGGGCTAGGGAGGGACTATTGACAAGGGCTTGTGATGACAGGAGGAGGAGGAATGGGTTTAAGCTGGCAGAGGTGAGATTGAAACTGGATGTTAGGTAGAAGTTGTTTGCAGTGAGGGTGGTGAGACACTGGCACAGGTTGAGGGTGGTAAGACACTGGCACAGGTTGTCCAGGGAGGTTGTGGAGCACAGAAGCACCCAATGTGATCAAAGATCACATTGGGTGCTTCTGTGCTCCACAGCCTCCCTGGAGGTGTTGAAAGCCAGGTTGGATGAGGCCTTGAGCAACCTGTTCTAGTGGGAGGTGTCCCTGCCCATGGTGGGGTGTTGGAACTAGAAGATCTTTGAGGTCACTTCCAGCCTAAACTATTCTATGATTCTATGAAATGAAACCCACAGGAGTTCTGATGGCACACAAGGAATTCATCTCTTCATGTCATCTAACATGAACATGACCTTCAGATTAGGTTTTAGTCATTTAGAGGGAGTACAGAAAGAAACTGTTCCAGTGGGAGTTGTCTCTGCTCATGATGGAGAGTTGGAATCAGAAGATCTTTGAGGTCCCTTCCAACCTAACCTATCCTGTGGTTCCTATGGTCTCTTTTCTTTTCAATCATAGAATCAGTTGGAAGGGACCACAATAATTAGCCAGTGCCAACACCCCTGCTATGGGCAGGGACACCCTACCCTAGAGCAGGCTGCACACAGCCTCAGCCAGCCTGGCCTCAAACACCTCCAGCCATGGGGCCTCAACCACCTCCCTGGGCAACCCATTCCAGCCTCTCACCACTCTCATGCTCAACAACTTCCTCTTCATGTCCAGTCTGAACCTACCCACTCCAGCTTTGCTCCATTACCCCCAGTCCTGGCACTGCCTCATAGCCTAAAAAGTCCCTCCCCAGATTTTTTGTAGCCCCCTTCAGATCCTGGGTGGCCACAAGAAGGTCACCTGGGAGCCTCCTCTGCTCCAGCCTGCACAGCCCCAACTCTTTCAGTCTGTGCTCACAGCAGAGCTGCTGCAGCCCTCTGAGCATCCTCCTGGCCCTGCTCTGGAGATGCTTCAGCATCTCCACATCCCTCTTGTCATAGAGGCTCCAGACCTGGATGCAGGACTCCAGGTGGGGTCTCAGCAGAGCACAGCAGAGGAGGAGAATCACCTCCCTGGCCCTGCTGGCCACACTTCTGCTGCTGCAGCCCAGGCTCTGCTTGGCTTTCTGGGCTGCAAGTGCACACTGCTGGCTCCTGTTGAGCTTCTCCTCCAGCAGCACCCCCAAGTCCCTCTCCTCAGTGCTGCTCTCCAGCCACTCACTGCCCAGCCTGGAGTTGTGCTTGGCATTGCATCCACCCAGCTGCAGGACTTTTCCCTCCTTCCCTTGCAGATGCATCGGCTCCATTCAGTACCTGAAGAACAAGTTTGGCAAAGGCTACCTACTGGAAATTAAAGTCAAGGATCCAGAGCAGAGTGACCTTCTCCATGCAGAGGTTTTGAGGATTTTCCCAGGTGCAGCCCGCCAGGAGAGGTACCTGTAAATGATGGGATGTGCAGTGGCTTCAACACTACCCCAGCCCTAGGGTGATGGCCAGACACAGGAGAGAACTGCACAGCTCAGAGTGCCTCTATGGGGATCTGATTTGATGATGTCACCACGTCCAAACCTGCTGTGATCCCTGCAGCAAGCATCCATACATCCAGCTAGCAGCATGGCTTTAAGGTGCCATCCCAAAACTACAGTGCAGGGCAAGAACAGCCTTCTCCTCTTCTTCTCTTCAAGGTTCCCCTCTTTGCTGGTCTATAAGGTCCCAATGGAAGATGCACTGCCCCTGTCTCAGTCTTTCTCCAGGCTGGAGGAAGGTAAGAGCAAAACAAGATGACCTTTGGAAAAGGTGGGACACAGGCTGCTCATTTTTGCCTCTCTTTCCATTTCTCCACAGCCAGAAGAAACTTCAGCCTCGAGGAGTACAGCTTCTCTTTGAATACTTTGGCTCAGGTAAGTGATTTCTAGGCTGGACACGCTGTAAAGGCATGAGCAGGAGGGAAGCCTGCAGTGAAACCTGGGCCAGCACAGTGACAGAAGGCTGCTCCACCCCAAAAAGTGCCTGGAGGTGGTGGGCAAGGGGCCCTGTACTGGGAAAGTGGTGGGAAATGGTTTAGTTCTATTGTCATAGACTCATAGAATCGTTTGGGTTGGAAGGGACCTTAAAGATCATCCAGTTCCAGCTGCACTGCCATGGACTACCTGGAGGGAGGCTGTAGGCAGGTGGGGGTTGGCAACCAGCAACAGAAGAAGGGGACAGAGTCTCAAGCTGTGCCAGGGGAGGTCTAGGCTGGATGTTAGGAGGAAGTTGCTGGCAGAGAGAGTGATTGGCATTGGAATGGGCTGCCCAGGGAGGTGGTGGAGTCTCTGTCCCTGGAGGTGTTGAATCCAAGCCTGGCTGAGGCACTTAGTGCCATGGTCTGGTTGCTTAGCCAGGGCTGGGTGCTAGGTTGGACTGGATGAGTTTGGAGGTCTCTTCCAACCTGCTTGATTCTATGACAGGGACACCTTCCACCAGACCAGGTTGCTGTTTGGATTCAGTATGGTGGCAACAAGCCTGGGTGAAGTGTTGCCACCTGCCTCAAGTTTGGGTTGGATGGGGGCTCTGAAGAGCCTCATCCAGTTGCATATGTCCCTGTGGGGGAGTTGGACTTGATGACCTTTAAACTTCCCTTCCAACCCAATCCAGTCTCTGATTCCAACTGCCAGACACAGGCACACCCAAGGGAAGGATGCTCTTGGTAGATGCCCATGCCCAGCCTCTGTGGCTGCTCCTGAAGCAGCAGGTTAATGTCTCAAGCACAAGGCTGGTGGTGAAGGTGAGGACTGTTCCTGTCAACCCACCAGTGGGTAGAGCCAGCTCTGTGGATATGCCCAAGGGCAGCCAGTGCCTCTCAGAAGGTTATAGAAGAGAGCTCAGGGGTCTCAGCTTCTCTGTCTGTGCTCCCCACATGAACCTACCTCCCTGAGGGCTGCAGAGTTGTGTCCTCTGCGAAGCAGCATCACAGTGCCTAGGGAGAGGGAAATGATCTCTTCTGCTTTACCCATCTCAGGTGTTTTTGGAACTCTCCAGAGAGCAGGAAAAGGATAATTTTGACCTGACTTTGGATGGAGCTTTTGACTGGAAACAGCTTCAGCAGGAGGACTGCTGAAGAGCCAAGCTGCTCCCTTGCCCATCGCTCCACATTAACCAAGCTGCCACAGTACCGCACACACTCACTGCCGCTACCAGCGCACCGCAGGGAGGAGGAGCAGGCTCTGCCTTTCCAGCCAGCTCCTTGCCACAGCAGAAGGCATCTCCCCTGGACTCTGCAGGTGTCAACACTGAGCCCTACCCCAAGCTGCATTTCCAGTGGCTGCTTGATGAACTGGTTGCTGAAACGGTGCACTGGTAGAGCTCTTGTCAAGCAGAGCAGGAGGGCAGAGAGGTTTGCAGACAGAAGGGTCACAGCCCATGCGTGGGGGACACAGGTCCTGCTCTACTCAGTGGATCTGGGTGCATCAGGGGATCTGGACACACTGCCAGCCTTTTGGGGTCGTCTACCACCACTGCCTGGGACAATTTGCTTTTGAGGAGCTGAAGGACAAAGTGTTGAGATTTGCACTCTATTTTTATGCCCTCTCAATAAATGTCTCTTGTTAGAAACCACAGATGTCATCACTGCTGCAGGCCATCAGGAGCAGCTGAGCAGCTCAAAATCCTTCCTCTGGGGTTGGAGGTGGCTGGAGAGGACCCAGGGCTGCTAATCAGGTGGTTGTAGGTCCCTCATATTTACTATTTCACTTTAGGCTCTTCTCATTTGCTCTTTGGGATAGGACAAGGAGCAATGGATGGAAGCTGCAGCACAGGAGGTTACAACTCAACACAAGGGGGAACTTCTTTGCTGTAAGGGTCCCAGAGCTCTAGCACAGGCTGCCCAGAGAGGTTGTGGAATCTCCTTCTCTGGAGCCTTTCCAGGCCTGTCTGGATGTGTTCCTGTGTGACCTGAGCTAGATTGTGTGGTCCTGCTGTGGCAGGGGAGTTGGACTGGATGATCTCCTTGGGTCCCTTCCAACCTCTGACATCCTGTGAGCCTGTGATCTCCAGCAGCTTGGCTCAGTGAGTGGGCTCAACCCCTACCCTCCCTCCACTCTGGAGTGAGTGATTGTCACTCCTCCCTCTGCAACCCAGCCTGGGTGGTTCAGCCTGGAGAAGACAAGGCTCTGGGGATGCCTTATTGTGTCCTTTCAGTACTTAAAGAACGATGGAGACAGACATTTTAGCAGGGCCTGATGTGAGGTGGACCAAGATGATGGTTTTAAACTAAAAGAGGGAGGTTTAGACTAGAGAGAAAGAAGAATTTTATTCTACAGTGAGGGTGCTGAGAGCCTGGCCCAGGTTGCCCAGAGAAGTGGTAGATGCCTCATAGAATGGTTTAGGTTGGAAGGGACCTCAAAGCTCAGCCAGGTCCAACCCCCTGCCATAGGCAGGGACACCTCCTGCTAGAACAGGTCACTCAGAGCCTCATCCAACCTGGCCTTGAACACCTCCCTGGACAACCTGTGCCAGTGTCTCACCACCCTCAACCTGTGCCAGTGTCTCACCACCCTCAACCTGTGCCAGTGTCTCACCACCCTCACTGCAAAGAACCCTTTCCTAACATCCAGTTTCAATCTCCCCTCTGCCACTTTAAACCCATTCCCCCTTGTCCTGTCATTACAAGACCTTGTCAGTAGTCCCTCCCCAGCCCTCCTGTAGGTCCCCTTCAGACATTAGAAGGTCACTGTAAGGTCTCCCCAAAGCCTTCATCCCTGGAATCATTCCAGGTCAGTTGATCTGGGACTCTGAGCAGCCTGCTCTGGTTGCAGATGTCCCTGCTGAGCATAAGGGAGTTGAATTAGATGACTTTTAAGGTCCCTTCCAACCCAAAGCAGTCCATGACTCTATGGCTTTCCTCCTGGCAGCTCAGACACAACTTGTCCCTGTGCCCAGCTGGTTTGCAGAGGTGAAAACACTCCCAGGCAATCTGCAGGGGCAGCTGTGTTGCAATCACTGCTTGTGTGTGCTCCTCCCTCAGCCCTAGAAAACATTTTGGCAGCTGGAGGACACATGTGTAGAGACATCATGGTTATTCCCCTCCTGATTGCACAACAGCTCCATTTCTACTCCCCACTCTTGGGAAACAGGGAAGTGAAGTCCCTGATGGAGCAAAGCTGGAGTGGGTAGGTTCAGACTGGACATGAAGAGGAAGTTGTTGAGCAGGAGAGTGGTGAGAGGCTGGAATGGGTTGCCCAGGGAGGTGGTTGAGGCCCCATGGCTGGAGGTGTTTGAGGCCAGGCTGGCTGAGGCTGTGTGCAGCCTGCTCTAGGGTAGGGTGTCCCTGGGCATGGCAGGGGGTTGGAACTGGCTGCTCCTTGTGGTCCCTTCCAACCCTGGCTGAGTCTATGATTCCAATATTTTGCTCACCTCTGCAAACACTCAGCTCTGGAAAAAGGGAACTCAGTGGAAGGGAAGAGTTTGATTTAGTGCCCTGGAGACATCAGCAGATGTGGAGAACTGGATATTAGGAGGAAGTTGTTGGCAGAGAGAGTGATTGGCATTGGAAAGGGCTGCCCAGGGAGGTGGTGGAGTTGCCATCCCTGAAGGTGTTGAAGCAGCCTGGATGAGGCACTTAGTGCCATGGTCTGGTTGACTGGATAGGGCTGGGTGCTAGGTTGGTCTGGCTGAGCTTGGAGGTGTCTTCCAACCTGCTTGATTCTATGATTCTCTGAACTCCAGGCATGATCCTGCTGATACAACAGCAGTTTAGAAAATGCACTCCTGTTGTTGGGGTTTTTTTTTGTCAGCAGTTTGTGGTCCGCACCTCTGGAGATGCTGCTGGTGAGAGAGGTCCCTCTGCTGTGGTGGCAGCTGGTTTGACTGGGCTTGTGAGCTATGTTTCTTTCCCTCTCTTTTGCCCTCTCCATCTGCTCTTACACACAGAGCCTTGCTTCTTCAGTTAGGCAATATCTTTTCTACCTCACAGCATGAATGGCTGAGAGTAGCCCTGAGGAACAGGACCCTGGGGGCTTGGGGTGATGAAAAGCTCAACAGGAGCCTTCAGTGGGAGTGCAGCCCAGACAGCAACCCTGTGCTGGGCTGCAGCCAGAGCAGTGTGGGCAGCAGGGCAAGGGAGGGGACTCTGCCCCTTGGCTCTGCTCTCCTCACACCCCACCTGCAGTCCTGTGTGCAGTTCTACAGCCCCCAGCACAAGCAGGACATGGAAGTGTTGGAGCCAGTCCAGAGGAGGCCACCAAGATGCTCAGAGGGCTGCAGCAGCTCTGCTCTGAGCACAGGCTGAGAGAGTTTGGGCTCTGCAGCCTGGAGAGGAGAAGGCTTTGAGGAGACCTTGGGTGGCCTTCCAGGATCTGAAGGGAACTACAGGAGGGCTGGGGAGGGACTAGTGACAAGGTCTTGTAAGTAGGACAAGGAGGAATGGGTTTGAACTAGCAGAGGGGAGATTCAGACTAGATGTTAGGAAGAAGTTGTTTGCAGTGAGGGTGGTGAGACACTGGCACAGGTTGCCCAGGGAGGTTGTGGAGCACAGAAGCACAGAATGTGATCAAAGATCACATTCTGTGCTTCTGTGCTCCACAACCTCCCTGGAGGTGTTCAAGGCCAGCTTGGATGAGGCTCTGAGTGACCTGTTCTAGTGGGAGGTGTCCCTGCCTATGGCAGGGGGATGGAACTGGATGAGCTTTGAGGTTCCTTCCAACCTAACCCATTCTATGATTCTAAGCCTTTAATGGATGCAAAGATGTCATCAGCAGTAAAAGCCCCAGCTAACAAGTCCTGCCCCAGAGAGAGATCACCTCTGGGAGCTGGAGAAGAGAAGGCTTTGAGGAGACCTTGGAGTGACCTTCCAGTATCTGAAGGGGGCTACAGGAAGGCTGAGGAGGGACTATTGAGGAGGGACTATTGCACTGGGATACAGGGAAGAGGAAAAAGCAGAAAGTAGGTCTGAGGTGGGAAATCATCTTGCAGTAATTGCATTTCCCTCTCTGGATTCAGGAACATCTCCTGCCTTGGCTGTTCCATCCAACACTGCTAGCACAGCAGTTTCTTCTTCCACCAACCCACTTCAGCATCCATTACCACAGGTTGGACAAGTTATTCTCTATGATATTTGGGGGGGGAGGTTCATTGCATGGGAAAATGAAGCAATCAGAGCTGGCTCCATTACCTCCTACTAAAGGTAAAAGACCCACAGAGACTGCCCTAGAGGTGAGCTGGTTGGAGCTGGGGCTTTGCATCAGCCCAGAGGGAAGAAGGACAGAGCTCTCGGCAGCTCCAGCAGAGAGGCAATACTGCCAGCTCCTGGCTAATGGCCAGTGCCTGCAGAAAGGGGCTCTGTCAGCAGCACAAAGCAGAGCTCAGCTGGCAAAAGGGAATAAACAGAACCTCTCCAAAAGTTCACAAGGACTTAGCTTTTCTCTAAAAGAACAAGAGAGACATTTCCTGGAAGTGAAGCAGCTTCTTAACCCCCCCCTTCAGAAGCTGCCTCCCTCTGCCATTCTCCTTTCCCTTGCCTTCAGCTGCAGGGCTGCAGGAGAAAACCAATTCCCCCAGCAGCTGCACTCACTCTGCCTGCTCTTGGGGAGCAGCAGCTGGCAGCACCCACTGGGGAACAACCTGCTGCACCCTGCCAACCAGCTCCAACACTGGCTTCACCCTTTGGTTCCCCTCCTTGTTTTCCAGCACAGCACACGGGGTCCTTGCTGGCAGACCTCAGCTGGAACACGTTGGCCACACTGTGGGGTGTGTCCCAGCACAAGATGCTGCAGATGCTGCACATTATCTGCAGCAGCTCATGCAATAAGTTAATCTCATTAACAGGGAGGCTTTTTCCTTTGTCAGCTTTAATAATGCCCTCTTTATGCAGCAAAATGCACAATAGGGCCATTGACCAGCAGCTGTCCCCAGAGCTGGTCTCCAAGCACCCGTAACAGGCATCCTGGAGTGACAGAAAAGAGCAGCCCACGGCTGGCAGGGTAGGAGAGGAAGGTGGTGGTGCCAGCCTTTGGTTTCTGAGTGCTGGGGACCAAGGGAGCAAGGCATAGCAGAGAATAGAATGATAGAATCAGGCAGGGTTGGAAGGGACCACAAGGAGCAGCCAGTTCCAACCCCCCTGCCATGCCCAGGGACACCCTACCCTAGAGCAGGCTGCACACAGCCTCAGCCAGCCTGGCCTCAAACACCTCCAGCCATGGGGCCTCAACCACCTCCCTGGGCAACCCACTCCAGCCTCTCACCACTCTCCTGCTCAACAACTTCCTCCTCACAGCCAAGCTGACTCTCCCCACCTCCAGCTTAGCTCCATTTCCCCCACTCCTGGCACTCCCTGAGAACCTAAAAAGTCCCTCCACAGATTTTTTGTAGCCCCCTTTAGATCCTGGAAGGTCACAAGAAGGTCACCTCAGAGCCTCCTCTGCTCCAGCCTGCACAGCCCCAACTCTTTCAGTCTGTACTCACAGCAGAGCTGCTGCAGCCCTCTGAGCATCCTCTTGGCCCTGCTCTGGACACACTCCAGCATCTCCACATCCCTCTTGTCCCAGGGGCTCCAGAGCTGGATGCAGTACTCCAGGTGGGGTCTCAGCAGAGCACAGCAGAGGGGGAGAATCCCCTCCCTGGCCCTGCTGGCCACACTTCTGCTGCTGCAGCCCAGGCTCTGCTTGGCTTTCTGGGCTGCAAGTGCACACTGCTGGCTCCTGTTGAGCTTCTCATCCAGCATATGTGTGCTCAGGGTTTGGGAGCTTGAGGACAGTGCTTTACCCTGGCAAATTCTGGGGAGCAAAGGGTCTGGACAGGAATGATAGGGCTTTCTGGATCTCCTCACCCTCTCAAAGCTGTGATAGAGAGGTGAACATTATCTAGTTCAAATGCTGTTTGGGTAGGTGTCCTTTAGTGCAAGTGAGCAACAACAGCAGAATCACAGAATTAAACAGGCTGGGAAAGACCTCTAGGATCAGAGAGTGCAACCTATCACCTCACCCTTCTGATTAACTAACCCATGGCACTAAGGGCCTCATCCAGCCTCCTCTTAAACAGCTCCAGGGCATCCTGTTCCAATGGGCAATCAATCTTTCCATGCAGAACTTCTTCCTTGTCAAGGATCTGCACCAAAAAAAGCAGTGATGGAAGCTTCAAAGCAAATGAGACAAACTTCTACAGGGCAGGAGGAGAGGAAAGCTGAGTGAGGCAAGCAAAGGACTGCTGTCATCACAGGGTCTCAGAATGGTTTGGGTTGGAAGGGACTTTAAGGATCATCTAGTTCCAACCCCTCTCCTATATGGGCAGGGACACCTCATTGACCACTGAAGCTGGTGAGGGGCCTGGAGCACAGCCCTGTGAGGAGAGGCTGAGGGAGCTGGGGGGGTGCAGCCTGCAGCAGAGGAGGCTCAGGGCAGAGCTCATTGCTGTCTGCAGCTGCCTGAAGGGAGGCTGTAGCCAGGTGGGGTTGGGCTCTGCTGCCAGGCAAGCAGCAACAGAAGAAGGGGACACAGTCTCAAGTTGTGCCAGGGCAGGTCTAGGCTGGATGTTGTTAGGAAGTTGTTGTCAGAGAGAGTGATTGGCATTGGAATGGGTTGCCCAGGGAGGTGGTGGAGTCACTGTGCTTGGAGGTGTTCAAGCAAAGCCTGGCTGGGGCACTTAGTGCCATGGTCTGGTTGCTTGGCTAGGGCTGGGTGCTAGGTTGGCCTGGTTGAGCTTGGAGCTCTCTTCCAGCCTGCTTGATTCTATGATTCCATGCTGTGGAGAGAAAAGCACCATGAACAAGCCTCCCATGGCCAGGCAGATGCAGTGCTCCAGCCAGCAGAGCCCATTCCCAGTGCGACACAACTGGCCGTGTGTGGCTGTCCCAGAGCAGAGCCAGATGTTCCTCAAGCAGAAGAAATGAAGCAAGGCAGGTGCTGGCAGCCTCAGCAGCATGGGAGTCCAAGTCTCTTTTCCCATTCACTTGAGAGCAAAGAGGAAATTGGTGCTTGATTACATCTCGGCATGTGGAGCACGGAAGGGGCGAGCAGAGTCCATCAGGTCCTCAGCTAAGGCAGACCAACACGTGAGCACCAGGATGTCATGGCCAGCATCTCTCAGAGCATTTAACTTCTAAGGCATACCAGCTTGGATTACCATGCACATGAAAGCTGAGAAGCTTTTTCTTCCCTCACCCCCCCCCCTTGATGCTCCCTAATTCTACTCGGCACCTCCAAGCCCCTGTTGAGGCTCTCAGCTCCAAACACTCTCTTCAGCAGCAGATGGATAAAAGATCAGGCAGAAGGCTCTGTGGGGCTCTGACAGCAGCCAAACCCAACAAAGCCTTTACTTCAAAGCAGGCAGGAGGATAGCCTGTCCAACTGGGAAAAGCAGGAAACAGCTCTCTGGAAGGGGGGAAGGAGGACAGAGAAGGAGAGGATTGTGTGAGTCAGGATGTTTCAGTTAGACCATGCCTGAATGATAGCAGAAGTTCATCAGCTTCTCTTCTAGGCAAAAAACCATGGAGGTGCATGGTTTGGCCCTGTGCACCTCCATCCCACAGCAGAGACATCAGGTGGTGGTTTATGGACAGGTAAGCTGTGGCCAAAGTGTAGAACCCTGCACTTGGGCTTGTTCAATCTCATCCCATTGGCCTCTGCCCACCCATCCAGCCTGGCCAGGTTCATCAGGTCTGCAAGGAGGTGAGTGGCAGCAGCAGTGCCCTGTCATGAGTGGAGGCAGAACTGTGCTGCAAATGACCTATTTTAGTTTCCTTTCAGCTTTTAAGTGCTGTATCTACTGGCTGACCAAGAGGCAAGGTCCACAGTGGGCTGCAGTGGAAATATTCCCAACGTTTCCAGCAGCAGACATCTATTACCTGACTTCAAAGCCTAGGATGTGAGGAGGCTTGGAGGCAGTGCTCAGCCTCACCATAGGCAGCTGAGGACATCAACTTGCTGGAGCTGGCTGCTGGCATGGGCCACAGCTTCCTCCTCCCACGCACCTTGGTTTTCTTTGGCCTCACTGTGAGGAGCTCATTTCATGTTCTAAATGCAAATCCTCTGAAGGGTTTTCAGGATGCAAAGTAGGAATTCAGAACAAGGGGAGAGGGAGGAAGAAAAAAAACCCCAAAGGGCAAGCATTTTGTTGTTGCTTTGCTTTGCTTTAATTTGAGTAACTGACCTTGAAACCACGATGGGTTTTCTCTGCTCAGGACAGGACAGAAGGCTCCTGCCAGCGTTGTGCAGCAAGGCTGCACCACATGTCACATGGGCCTTTCTGATTACCTCTCACAAGGGACTGGGAAGCAAGAAAAGGGCTCTGGTGAGCAAATTGTTGCACAACATCTTCTGCATCTGAGTTCTTGGGTTTGCCATTAGCCTCTCCTAGCGCTATCCTGCAAAGCTGTCTGCAGCAGTGACAGTGGCAAAGGGATGAGGACTCCCTGGGTGGGAGAGACAAGAGCAGTAGCTCCTGGGCCATGCCTGCCATGGTGGTGTCCTGCATTGATTCCTCCAGCCTGAGATCAGAGGGCATGGCATGGAGCTAGCTGCACCCATGAGGATGCTGTGAGAGCTAAAGTTTGAGCTGGCATAAAAATGATAGGAGCAGCTGTGGAGCTGTTGGAGGGTAGGAGAGCCCTGCAGAGGGACCTGGCCAGGCTGGATGGGTGGGCAGAGGCCAATGGGATGAGATTGAACAAAGCCAAGTGCAGGATTCTGCACTTTGGCCACAACAACCCCAAGCAGCACTACAGGCTGGGGACAGAGTGGCTGAGAGCAGCCAGGCAGAGAGGAACCTGGGGGTGCTGGGAGAGAGGAGCTGAAGCAGCAGTGCCCAGGTGGGCAGCAGAGCCAATGGCATCCTGGGCTGGCTCAGGAGCAGTGTGACCAGCAGGACAAGGGAGGTTCTTCTGCCACTGTGCTCAGCACTGCTCAGGCCACCCCTGGAGTGCTGTGTCCAGCTCTGGTCTCCTAAATTCAAGAGAGATGTTGAGGTGCTGGAAGGTGTCCAGAGAAGGGCAGCAAGGCTGGGGAGGGGCCTGGAGCAGAGCCCTGTGAGGAGAGGCTGAGGGAGCTGGGGGGGTGCAGCCTGCAGCAGAGGAGGCTCAGGGCAGAGCTCATTGCTGCCTGCAGCTGCCTGCAGGGAGGCTGTAGCCAGGTGGGGTTGGGCTCTTCTGCCAGGCAAGCAGCACCAGAAGAAGGGGACACAGTCTCAAGCTGTGCCAGGGCAGCTCTAGGCTGGATGTTGTTAGGAAGTTGTTGTCAGAGAGAGTGATTGGCATTGGAATGGGCTGCCCAGGGAGGTGGTGGAGTCTCTGTGCCTGGAGGTGTTCAAGCCAAGCCTGGCTGGGGCACTTAGTGCCATGGTCTGGTTGCTTGGCCAGGGCTGGGTGCTAGGTTGGACTGGCTGAGCTTGGAGCTCTCTTCCAACCTGGCTGATTCTATGCTTCTGTGATTCTATTCTATGATCCTAGAGAAATTAATGTGAAGAAAAAAATAACACCCAGAGGGAGCTGCTAAAGTCCTTCCAGTTTAGCACCCCCTGAGTAAGCAGCAGCTTCCCCTTGCCACAAGCTGCCCTTTTTCAGCCATGAAGATCACAGGATCACGGGATATGAGGGGTTGGAAGTGACCCAAGGACATCACTGAGTCCAACCCCAGACCTCAGCCTGCCACATTGCTGCTGGGTCTGCTTCTTCAGGCAGAAAAAACCCCCTCTGCAGGCTGCTGTTTGCATGCTCCAGCCACAAAAGCAGCTTGCTTACAGAGTGTCCTGGCAGATGGGATCTTAGAGCAGGGCATGAGGGCACCGGGCGGAGGAGCAGCGCACAGCAGAGGCTCTACTCATGTGGAAAGGCCATGGGGACACAAGACAGAGGATGTCCTGACAGCTGCGTGCTATCAAAGGCAGGGAAATGTGCTCAGTTTTTCCCTTCTCTCCCAACAAAATGTGGGGCTTGTGATTCCCTCCCCCCCCCTCCTTCTTTGTCCTTTCCCTTTCTTTCTTTTCTTTCTTGTTTTGTCTCCCTTTTATTGTCCTTTTTGACCCCCATATGAAAGGATTTTGTCTGCGAGAGGGAGAAGATGTGAGCCCTTTGTTGTCTTTCCTGGAACTGCCCCAGTGACTCAGTCCCCGCTGGGGCTCCGCCAGCCCCAGCCCTGCCGGAGCGCCTCGCAGCATCTCCATTCGCGCTGCGCCACCTGCTGGTCACAGCGAGCGCTGCACCGGCTGCGCCTCCGCTCCGCAGCGCTCCGCCGTGGGGATGTCCCTGCCTTTCCCAGCAGCCAGGCAGCGCCAGGTGTGTGTCTGCAGGATGGCTTTTGTCACCCCGCTTCTCCTGCTCCCAGCTCTTAAGGTGCTGCACCAGCCAAGGAATCATAGAATCATAGAATCAAGCAGGTTGGAAGAGACCTCCAAGCTCAGCCAGTCCAACCTTGGGACTGGATGATCCCTGAGGTCCCTTCCAGCCCTGGCTGTTCTATGGTTCTGTGACATTTGGTGAGGAGCAGGCTGGCCTCAGCTCTGTGGAACCCCATGAGGTATGGCAGTTCATTGCATCATAGAATCAAGCAGGTTGGAAGAGAGCTCCAAGCTCAGCCAGTCCAACCTAGCACCCAGCCCTGTCCAACCAAACAAACCATGGCACTAAGTGCCCCAGTCAGGCTTGGCTTGAACACCTCCAAGGACAGTGACTCCACCACCTCCCTGGACAGCCCATTCCAATGCCAATCACTCTCTCTGACAACAACTTCCTCCTAACATCCAGCCTAGACCTGCCCTGGCACAGCTTGAGACTGTGTCCCCTTCTTCTGTTGCTGCTTGCCTGGAGAGGAAGTGATAGTTCAGCTTCCCAGTGGTGGGATTGCAAGCTCTAGGTGACCAGCTGGACTTGGTCTCAAAGGTCTCTTCCAGCCTTGACAGTTCTATGATTCTGTGTCCCCAGTCCCCCTCCCTCAGGGTGCAGCTGCACCATGGCATCCCTCTCTCACCTCCTGTGCTCATGCAGGGAGTCTGGCTCTGGCACTGAGGTCACCCTTCATTGGAATGGGCTGCCCAGGGAGGTGGTGGAGTCTCCATCCCTGGAGGTGTTGAAGCAAAGCCTGGATGAGACACTTAGTGCCATGGTCTGGTTGATTGGACAGGGCTGGGTGCTAGGTTGGACTGGATGATCTTGGAGGTCTCTTCCAACCTGGTTGATTCTATGATTCCATGACACTTTGCAGGTCAGACAGGAATAGGTTGGTGGGGCTAAGCCCGCCACACTGATGTGCACAGAGGGAGGTGAGTACAGGGATTTGGGTCAGCTGAAATCCTGGAGCAAGGACATGAGCAGAATACCTGCTGGGATCACAGAGAGCTGTGCCTGAAAAAGAGCTACATAAAAGAATCCTCTCCAGATTGCTCCAGTGACCTGCTGGGGGGGATTCTCCTGGCCCAGTGTGTTGCTCCAGGCAGTTTGGCAGAGGGAGCATCCCAGACCTGCCTGTTCCAGGGCCACTTTCTCACTCAGATAATTCCCTAGTCCCAAAGGAGTGTGGCTCCTGCTGTGTTATCACAGTGTGGATACTCCTGACTCCTGCTGTGTGGTGGCTGCATTAGAGAGACAACAGCTGTGAGAAAGGAGGGCAGTGACTCATGCACAGCCTGCAAGGGATTTGGGACTCAGCTGCAGGACCAATTTCCTCCTTAATTTCCCACCCAGGAACAACTACCAGGATGGCAGAAAGACTCTCACTCCAGGACTGTGCTTCATGAGCATCCACAAGGGAGGAGTGCTCACTGCATGGGATTACAGGCTCCAGGGGAAGGAAGTGGGAAGTGAATGGGTGAGAAGGGAGGAGGGACTATTTATGAGGAGCTGTGGAGGTAGGACAAGAGGCTATGATCTGAAACTAGAGCAGGGGAGATGTAGATTGGACATTAGGAAGAAGTTCTTTACTCTGAGGGTGGTGAGACACTGCAACAGGTTGTCCAAAGAAGTTGTGGGTGCCTCATTCCTGGAAGTGTTCAAGGCCAGGCTGGATGAGGCTTTGAGCATCCTGCTCTAGTGGGAGGTGTCCCTGCTCATGGCAGGGTGGGGGGGTTGGAACTGGATGGTCTTTAAGGTCCCTTCCAACTCAGCCATTCTGTGAATCCAAGGAAAACTCACCAGGCAATGCTGTGCCACTCAAGACAAACAAACAAACCCAACACAACAAAACAAAACCCACCAAAAAAAAACCCACCCCAAAAAATCTCACAACTGCTTAGGATCTCTTCATGCAAAATTAGAACCCCAGCAAAACCTACACCTGTCATAGAATCAGAGCATGGCTTGAGATGGAAGAGACTTTGAAGATCCATAGAATCATAGAACTATAGAATCAAGCAGGTTGGAAGAGAGCTCCAAGCTCAGCCAGTCCAACCTAGCACCCAGCCCTGGCCAAGCAACCAGACCATGGCACTAAGTGCCCCAGCCAGGCTTGGCTTCAACACCTCCAGGAACAGTGACTCCACCACCTCCCTGGGCAGCCCATTCCAATGCCAATCACTCTCTCTGACAACAACAACTTCCTAACAACATCCAGCCTAGACCTCCCCTGGCACAACTTGAGACTGTGTCCCCTTGTTCTGCTGCTGCTTGCCTGGCAGCAGAGCCCAACCCCACCTGGCTACAGCCTCCCTTCAGGCAGCTGCAGACAGCAATGAGCTCTGCCCTGAGCCTCCTCTTCTGCAGGCTGCACACCCCCAGCTCCCTCAGCCTCTCCTCACAGGGCTGTGCTCCAGGCCCCTCCCCAGCCTTGCTGCCCTTCTCTGGACATGTTCCAGCACCTTAACATCTTTCTTGAATTGAGAGGCCCAGAACTGGACACAGCACTCAAGCTGTGGCCTGAGCAGTGCTGAGTCCCAAGCTGAAGCAGCCCAACCAGGAGAGCAGAGCTCCCTGCCCACTGGGAGAGGCCTTCAGCCCCCCAGGCCCAGCTGCTTCCCACTGGAGGTGGCACTGATGACTCTTTTATGAGCAAGGTCCTCGTTCTGCAGCTCCATGCTGCCATCCAGCTGCTCAGGGTGCACGCCAAGGATTTGCAGATGGAAGGAAGAGGTCAACAAAGCTGGCTCACAGATGCTGTGGGCATGGCTGGCATCCATGGAATGCAGCAGCCACCCCCAGCAGGGCTGTTCACTTCTTCAATGTGCCCATGGTGAACCTCCCTGAGGAAGTTTGAGTTGCTCGGTATGTACATAGACCTCACTGGTGCTATTGAGGGAGGTTCTTCTGCCCCTGTGCTCAGCACTGCTCAGGCCACCCCTGGAGTGCTGTGTCCAGTTCTGGGCTCCTCCATTCATGGGAGATGTTGAGATACTGGAAGGTGTTGAGAGAAGGGCAGCAAGGCTGGGGAGGGGCCTGGAGCAGAGCCCTGTGAGGAGAGGCTGAGGGAGCTGGGGGTGTGCAGCCTGCAGCAGAGGAGGCTCAGGGCAGAGCTCATTGCTGTCTGCAGCTGCCTGAAGGGAGGCTGTAGCCAGGTGGGGTTGGGCTCTGCTGCCAGGCAAGCAGCAACAGAACAAGGGGACAGAGTCTCAAGTTGTGCCAGGGCAGGTCTAGGCTGGATGTTGTTAGGAAGTTGTTGTCAGAGAGAGTGATTGGCATTGGAATGGGCTGCCCAGGGAGGTGGTGGAGTCTCTTTGCCTGGAGGTGTTGAAGCCAAGCCTGGCTGGGGCACTTAGTGCCATGGTCTGGTTGCTTGGCCAGGGCTGGGTGCTAGGTTGGGCTGGCTGAGCTTGGAGCTCTCTTCCAACCTGCCTGATTCTGATTCTATGATCTGGTCTGAGTTTGGGAGCAAGTGAAGCCTGAGACACTACTTTGCCAGAGGGATATCTCTGGACACCTCCCTCCCTTGGAAGGAAGAGAGAGGAGAGGTAAATGGGTTTATTCTAATCTGTTCCTCTTCTTTCCTGCAGGTCAGACCCCTGTGCCAGCTCTGTTGCACCACTGCCATGAGGGGTGGTTGTGGCCAGGAGGAGGTTGCTCTCTTCTCTCAGGTGGCCAGCACCAGAACAAGAGGACACAGCCTCAGGCTGTGCCATGGGAAATTTAGGCTGGAGGTGAGGAGAAAGTTCTTCACTGAGAGAGTCATTGGGCACTGGAATGGGCTGCCCGGGGAGGTGGTGGAGTCGCCATCCCTGGAGCTGTTCAAGGCAGGACTGGACGTGGCACTTGGTGCCATGGTCTAGCCTTGAGCTTTGTGGTAAAGGGTTGGACTTGATGATCTGTGAGGTCTCTTCCAACCCTGGTGATACTGTGATACTGTGAAAAGGTACCCAGCACTTCCCACAGCAGTTTGGGGTTCTTGACTACCTGCAACCTTTAATCCCTGCTCAGAGGAGAGACTTTCTGGACACTTGTTTTATTGCTGCTGCCAAATAAGCCTCCCATTTTTTGTAGTCAGGGAAAAAAAATGCCCTGCTGACTTCAGCAGCCATAAATCTGGGGGCCTCCTTCTGCTGCAAGGGGCTGAGGATGCCCCCAGTCGAGGGCAAGAAGGGGCAGTTAATTGGTATGAAAAGGATAACAGAACGAGTGTGGGCACAGCTCCCAAACCAGGATTTGTTTAGGAAGATTTTCTGGTTATTATCTACTTAGGAACAGAGGATTTGTCAGGGCAGCTCAGTGCATTTTCATCAAATCTGGCAGCCTGCATGTGGCAGAGATAGTGAGAGGAGGTGTCAGAGGGAAAACTCTCTCCAGCCTCACCCCAAAGTGCAGGTAGGAATCTTGTGTCCACTTCTGGGCTCCTCAGTTCTAGAGGGACAAGGAACTGCTGGATCCAACAGAGAGCCATGAAGATGCTGAGGGGACTGAAGGATCCAAGAGGTTGAGAGCCCTGGGGCTGTTTAGCCTTGAGAAGAGCAGCCTGAGAGGGGATCTGATCAATGCTGACCAATGGCAATGAAGCTGGTGAGGGGCCTGGAGCAGAGCCCTGTGTGGAGAGGCTGAGGGAGCTGGGGGTGTGCAGCCTGCAGAAGAGGAGGCTCAGGGCAGAGCTCATTGCTGTCTGCAGCTACCTGAAGGGAGGCTGTAGCCAGGTGGGGTTGGGCTCTGCTGCCAGGCAAGCAGCAACAGAACAAGGGGACACAGTCTCAAGCTGTGCCAGGGCAGGTCTAGTCTGGATGTTAGGAGGAAGTTGTTGTCAGAGAGAGTGATTGGCATTGGAATGGGCTGCCCAGGGAGGTGGTGGAGTCACTGTGCCTGGAGGTGTTGAAGCCAAGCCTGGCTGAGGCACTTAGTGCCATGGTCTAGTTGACTGGCTAGGGCTGGGTGCTAGGTTGGACTGGCTGAGCTTGGAGCTCTCTCCCAACCTGCTTGATTCTATGATTCCAACCCCCAGCATGCTGGGACTCTGTACAGGGCCCATTGCTGATGGAAGATGAAGCAGAGGCAATGCTGTGAGCAGAACCAAAGCTGGCCACAGGCAGCCAGTCCCTGTGAGACTGGAGCCACTGAGGGCTGCTTCAGCTTGACCTGAGCTGACCCAGCTGAAGTGCAGGGTCACACACACACACACACACACACACACACACACACACACACAGTATCATCAGGGTTGGAAGAGACCTCACAGATCATCAAGTCCAACCCTTTACCACAGAGCTCAAGGCTAGACCATGACACCAAGTGCCACGTTCAACCTTGCCTTGAACAGCCCAAGGGAGGGCGACTCCACCACCTCCCCAGGCAGCCAGGCTAGGCAAGAGACAGCCTAGAGCTACAGCACCTTTAATCTGAACCTAAATGCTTCTCTAACTCAGCCCCAACACAGACCACATCCAGCTGGCTCAGCCAGAAGGTTCCATGGGTCCTCTGCCTCACACATCTGGCTGCTGGGAGACAGGCAGCCCTAAATCCCTAGGCTCCACTAAGAAATAAATGTGCTGATGTTTGTGCTGCTGTTCCAGCAACAAAAAACCATCAGCAGAACAGCAAGCACTTGGGAAATGTTTGTTTTCCAGAGTGGGCTAGGAGCTGCCACAAAAACAATCCCTGGCTCTGAGATTAAAACCTCCCCTTGTCAACGAGTGAAGAAAGAACTTAGTGAGTGTGTGTATCCATGGGAATATCCAAAGCAATATCCATGGGAAATGCCCTTTCCCATGCCCAGGGGCAGGGCTGTTGTGCTCAGGCAGGTCAGCAGAGAGGGGCAGTAGGGTAGAGCTGTGGGGTGGGAGCAGTGGGGCTGTGGTGGCCATGGCTATGTGAGCTGAGTCTCTGGCTGCTGTTCCCACTTATAAATAGAAAGGCAGTTGGTTATTATTAGAGCTTGTTGAGTGGGTCTGGAGGAGCTGCAGGAAACCTCTCCAAAGGAGCTGTTTTCCAGTTGAACTGCAGCTCCTGGGGTCATGTCTGGAGGAGAAAGTCACAGGGAGTGCTTTGAGCCTAGGAGACAGGGTGAGGCTGGGCTCAGAATCATAGAATCAAGCAGGTTGGAAGAGAGCTCCAAGCTCAAACAGTCCAACCTAGCACCCAGCCCTGGCCAAGCAACCAGACCATGGCACTAAGTGCCTCAGCCAGGCTTGGCTTCAACAGCTCCAGGGATGGTGACTCCCCCACCTCCCTGGGCAGCCCATTCCAATGCCAATCACTCTCTCTGACAACAACTTCCTAACAACATCCAGCCTAGACCTCCCCTGGCACAACTTGAGACTGTGTCCCCTTATTCTGTTGCTGCTTGCCTGGCAGAAGAGACCAACCCCACCTGGCTACAGCCAGTCATGATACTCCCAGCAGGGCTTGGGCTGGTTGGTGGCACCCTAAGGGTGGGCTGCCCTCTTCTCCATGCACCCCACACTTCCCATTCCTGTGATAACAAAGAAACTCTCCTGGGATCTTTTATCTCCAGCATCTTCCCCAAGAAGCTGAAGGGCACAGCCAGCTCCTGCACCCCCACACCATCCTGGTGCACGTAAGGAAGCTTTGCCCTGCCGAGTAGGTGGCACAAGGAGACCTTTCACAACACCTTCGAGCTGCCCCAAAACCTCTGTGGACTCACAGGTGGGCACAGAAAGAGGAAGACACACACCTGGAATGCCTAGAGGGTGGGTCACTTGCCCTGGCTCCATCAGAACAAACATCACCAGGTATGTTAGGTTGGCTTTTGTGTGTGTATATCCCATGATGTCCTCATGTCTAATCCCTGCCACCCTTCTTCAGCCTGGAGGTGAGGAGGAAGTTGTTGAGCAGGAGAGTGGTGAGAGGCTGGAATGGGTTGCCCAGGGAGGTGGTTGAGGCCCCATGGCTGGAGGTGTTTGAGGCCAGGCTGGCTGAGGCTGTGGCAGCCTGCTCTAGGGTAGGGTGTCCCTGGGCATGGCAGAGGGGTTGGAACTGGTTGATCCTTGTGGCTGCTGCAGCCCTCTGAGCATCCTCCTGGCCCTGCACCTCCACACCCCTCTTGTCCCAGGGGCTCCAGAACTGGATGCAATGATGCTGTGTGGATGGTGATGCTACTCTCTCTATACAGCTATTAATATATGGTGATGCCACACTACTGTAAGGATAAAATGTAGATAAAACCTGCAGCCTTAATGAGGCTCAGGAAGAAGAATATTGGAGAGCCAATCCTTGAAAACCTGGAGGTAATCTCCATTCCATTTATATCAGGCTTTGGCAATCAGAAAGCAAAACCAGGCTTAGCATAATGAAGAAAATCAAACAGGCTGCTTTATTTCCCTTCCTCCCCCCTTTCTCTCCCTTGCTGCTCTAAAATCACAGAAGAATCTAAGCATGGGAGAAGAGAATGAAACAAAAATAGGAGGAACTTCTGCCCTTCAGCCAGCACCCAGAGAATCTAATTGCAAAGGTCTCTTGCTGCATGTCTGAGTAGATTCTGCGAGACTGGGGTTTTTTAATCACAACATTGAAGCTCTCCTTGGTGACACAGGAGGAATGCAGTGGTCCTCTCCTCGTCTGCCAGAGAGGTGAAGGTAGCAACAGCTCATATCTGCATCAGGAATAGTGTGGGCAGTAGGACAAGGGAGGTTCTTCTTCCTCTGTGCTCAGCACTGCTCAGGACACATCTTGAGTGCTGTGTCCAGTTCTGGGCTCCTCAATTCAACAGAGATGTTGAGGTGCTGGAAGGTGTCCAGAGAAGGGCAGCAAGGCTGGGGAGGGGCCTGGAGCACAGCCACAGGGAGCTGGGGGTGTGCAGCCTGCAGAAGAGGAGGCTCAGGGCAGAGCTCATTGCTGTCTGTAACTACCTGAAGGGAGGCTGTAGCCAGGTGGGGTTGGGCTCTGCTGCCAGGCAAGCAGCAACAGAACAAGGGGACACAGTCTCAAGTTGTGCCAGGGGAGGTCTAGGCTGGATGTTGTTAAGAAGTTGTTGTCAGAGAGAGTGATTGGCATTGGAATGGGCTGCCCAGGGAGGTGGTGGAGTCCCTGTCCCTGGAGGTGTTGAAGCCAAGCCTGGCTGGGGCACTTAGTGCCATGGTTGACTGGCCTGGGCTGGGTGCTAGGTTGGCCTGGCTGAGCTTGGAGGTCTCTTCCAATCTGGTTGATTCTATGATTCTATGATTCTATAACTGAGTCCCAAGTTTGAGAATGTGAAAAAGGGGGGCCTGGAGCACAGCCACAGGGAGCTGGGGGTGTGCAGCCTGCAGAAGAGGAGGCTCAGGGCAGAGCTCATTGCTGTCTGTAACTACCTGAAGGGAGGCTGTAGCCAGGTGGGGTTGGGCTCTTCTGCCAGGCAAGCAGCAACAGAAGAAGGGGACACAGTCTCAAGTTGTGCCAGGGGAGGTCTAGGCTGGATGTTGTTAGGAAGTTGTTGTCAGAGAGAGTGATTGGCATTGGAATGGGCTGCCCAGGGAGGTGGTGGAGTTGCTGTCCCTGGAGGTGTTGAAGCCAAGCCTGGCTGGGGCACTTAGTGCCTGGTTGACTGGCCAGGGCTGGGTGCTAGGTTGGCCTGGCTGAGCTTGGAGGTCTCTTCCAATCTGGTTGATTCTATGATTCTATGATTCTATAACTGAGTCCCAAGTTTGAGAATGTGAAAAAGCCAACAAATATTTACTTCCCCTGACATCTCCACCTGGCCAGGGCAGCAGCACAGCACCAGTGACATGCTGAGGACACCGATGCATGCTGTGGCTGAAGAGGCTTTGCCTGAGGTGTTTGCTGGGTTGGTGCTTTGATTGCAGGTCTTTCTATCTCACACTTGTTGGAAGAGGTCTGAGCCATGACAGCCTGGCCAAGTTCTGCTCCAAGGATTTTTGGGACAGACTTGGGTGAAGGGAGGTGGTGGAGTCACTGTCCCTGGAGGTGTTGAAGCAAAACCTGGATGAGGCATTTAGTGCCATGGTCTGGTTGACTGGATAGGGCTGGGTGCTAGGTTGGGCTGGATGAGCTTGGAGGTCTCTTCCAACCTGCTTGATTCTATGATTCTATGATGCAGCAAAGCCCAAGACATCATATCCAGCTGCTGCCAGCTCTGTACTGAGGGCTGCCTCCTGCTCTGGGCCTCTAGGTTCCATGGCAGGGGCTGTGAACTCAGAAGGGAAGCTGATATTTGGGAATTAGATCTTCACAATCCCCAAACTGTACTGCTGGACCCCATGAGGGATGCTCACCATCATGACTACCTGAAGGGAGATTGTAGCCAGGTTGGGGGTTGGTCTGTTCTGCCAGGCAAGCAGCAACAGAACGAGGGGACACAGTCTCAAGTTGTGCCAGGGCAGGTCTAGGCTGGATGTTAGGAGGAAGTTGTTGTCAGAGAGAGTGATTGGCATTGGAATGGGCTGCCCAGGGAGGTGGTGGAGTTGCTGTCCCTGGAGGTGTTGAAGCCAAGCCTGGCTGGGACACTTAGTGCCATGGTCTGGTTGCTTGGCTAGGGCTGGGTGCTAGGATGGCCTGGCTGAGCTTGGAGCTCTCTTCCAACCTGCTTGATTCTATGATCCTTACCTATCTCACCAGGGCTGCGTGGGGATCCTTCAGCCAATGGCTCATTGGAAAGCAGTTTTGGTTCCTTGGGTGAAAGATGAAATCCAGAGTGGATGGACTCTTCTGGAACAAACTGTGTCTGTTGCTATGGGCAAGGAACACATGTGGGGCCATTTGGAAGCAAATAGGAGCTGCTTTTTATCTCCTATTCCCTTTGGTGGTGGCCACAATTGCTGTGTTTTGAAATGGCTCCTTTGGCAGGCAATTAGGAGGAGGGAGGAATTCTCAGCAATTAGTCACTCTCAATCACAGATGAGCATAAAAACAAGAATAATTGCACCTTCCTTAGCTCACTGCAATGAAATTGGATATGTGCAACTTGCATATAGTCATATTTTGTCTCCAGAGCCAGCACTGCTTTGGCTTGCTTTCCTCCAGCAGTGCTTGGTGCTGGAAAATGGGTTTTGAATGTTGTCTCTCTCTTCCCAAAGGTGCTGTAAGGAGAAGAGCAAAAAGCATAAAGCATTTTAAGGCTTCAAGCAGTGTTACAAGGCTCTCCCCCAGTGTTGCCTTTAATTCTGCTGGAAGAAGGGTGCAAAAAGGAAATTAATTAGTAATGATCAAAACTAACAGTGGCAGGCAGCAGCTTGGCTGCTTGGGGCTTTTTTGCCTCACCCTCAGTGTTGATGCCCTTGCAACAGCTGCCCATTGCAACAGGAATGAGCAGCTTGGGTTGTCTACTGCATTTAGGCTGCTGGTGGTAGGCACCCAAGTAGCTCCATGGAATCAGTCAGGGTTGGAAGGGATCACAAGGAGCATCCAGTTCCAACCCCCCTGCCATGGGCAGGGACACTTCACATTAGATCAGGCTGCCCACAGCCTCATCCAGCCTGGCTGTAAACAGCTCCAGGGATGAGGCTTCCACCACCTCCCTGGGCAACCCATTCCAGGCTCTCACCACCCTCATGCTGAACAACTTCTTCCTAACTTCCAGTCTGAATCTACCCATTTCTAGCTGTGTTCCATTCCCCCTAGTCCTATCCCTACCTGATAACCTAAAAAGTCCCTCCCCAGCTTTCCTGTAGGCCCCCTTAAGATACTGAAAGGCCACAGGACTCTACTCCAGAACTCCTTCTTGAAGTGAGTGACTCAAAACTGAACCCAGTAGTCAAGGCAGTGCTGGGCACAGGGAGACAATCACTTCCCTACTCCTGCTGGCCACACTGAATGTCTCCCTGTTCCATGGGGTTTGCAGCACCAGCAGGTGGCAAAGCAGTGAGAGCCACCACTGGTGCTTTGTCTGCTCCTCACAGCATCCTTTTAACCTGTTCCCAAACCAAGGACAGGACACCAGCTGCCACCAGCCCATCCTACCAGGGATGCTGCCAGCAGCACTCCACACTCAGCCTGCCTTCTTTGCCATCACATCAGTCGCTCCCCTCCCAAACCCACTGGAGAACAACACAGCCACAGCTCCAATGCTCCAACCTCCCTGCTGCCAGACTGATGGCAGAAGCCACAAGGAACAGATGGACCAACTTTGGGGGCACTTGCACCCTTCAGTAGGCAGAGAGGATGAGGCTAAAGCAAGGTCCTGTAAACCCACCTGGAAAACAAGTCCCAAGTGCTTTTTAGCTCTCCACCTGAGTTCCCATCCTGGTTTGGCTCCTGTCATACCATGCTTGGCCTCAGCAGAGCAGCATTATTTGGGACCTGGGAGGCAGAGAGCTTGGGTGAGACTGAAAACACAGCCCAGGAAACCAACCCTCTCCCTTAGCTGGGGTTAAGCCAGTCTGGTGCACAGCATTACCTGGGAACTGCTGCTGAGATCCTTCCAGCTGAGTCTTGGCCTCTTGTTGTGGGAGTTAATGGGAGTACACCAGGCAGAGCTGTGATGCTGAGAGCTGTGGGTTAGCATCAGACTTGGTAGAGGTGAATAATGGTTGGACTTATTTAAAGGTCTTCTCTCACCAAACTGATTCCGTGGTTCTATGTGGATTTACTGAGAGCAAGTCTCCAGAACTCAAGCCAAAGAGCCTAATAAACCCTTCCTTGGGTGGCTGTCTTTGTCTTGTTTGTTTGTTTAAGAGAGCTCAGGATGAAGCCTGGATAAACTGCTCTTCTCCAGCACGGCTCCAGGTGGAGCAGCTCAAAAGGCAGAGCAGCTCCTGTGAGCTCCGAGCAGGGATGCTGCGCTGGAGGAGCGTCCTTGGAGAGCCCTGTGAGTCTGGTCAGCCTGTTAGAGCTGCTCTGGTCCTGCTGAGAGCATCCTTCCCCTGGTGGGTCACAAGGATGCTGATTCCAAAGCAGAATCCACCCTTCCAGTGACTTCAATGAGGACCAACGTCCCCACATAGACGTTTAGAGCACCTGACTGAAGCTGGAGAGACACAAACCTCTCCTAAGCTCACATCCCATTCACATTCCAGGTTAAAGACCTTTGGTCAGAGGTTTTCCTGGCTTGTTTGCAACCTGTTCTTCCTGGAGAGCAGCCAGGAGGAAAGGGACCTGGGGGTACTGATAGACAGTAAGCTGAAGATGAGGCAGTGTGCCCAGGTGGCCAAGAGAGCCAATGGCATCCTGGCCTGCATCAGGAACAGTGTGGCCAGTAGGACAAGGGAGGTTATTCTGCCCCTGTACTCAGCACTGGTCAGGCCACACCTTGAGTGCTGTGTCCAGTTCTGGGCTCCTCAATTCAAGAGAGATGTTGAGGTGCTGGAACATGTCCAGAGAAGGGCAACAAAGCTGGTGAGGGGCCTGGAACACAAACCCTATGAGGAGAGGCTGAGGGAGCTGGGAGTGTGCAGCCTGAAGAAGAGGAGGCTCAGGGCAGAGCTCATTGCTGTCTACAACTACCTGAAGGGACATTGTAGCCAGGTGGGGGGTGGTCTCTTCTCCCAGGTAACCAGCAATAGAACAAGGGGACACAGTCTCAAGTTGTGCCAGGGTAGGTATAGGCTGGATATTAGGAAGAAGTTCTTCACAGAGAGAGTGATTGGCATTGGAATGGGCTGCCCAGGGAGGTGGTGGAGGCACTGTCCCTGGGGGTCTTCAAGCAAAGCCTGGCTGAGGCACTTAGTGCCATGGTCTGGTTGATTGGTTAGGGCTGGGTGCTAGGTTGGACTGGCTGATCTTGGAGGTCTCTTCCAACCTGCCTGATTCTATGATTCTATGAAATGACTGCAGGAGCTCCTGGTCCTTGGAGTCAGGAGCTTTTCCCAGCATGGACCATGGTGTTTTACTTAATGCATTTCTGGGTTCATCCTCATTCAGGAACTAGATGATCTCTGAGGTCCCTTCCAACTCAAGCCACTCCCTGCTCTGTGATTTTGAATGTGCAATATCACAGCCACTGAGCTCAAGGTCCTGTCACTAAGAGTAGCTGGGGAAAGTTTTAGGATAGAATCACAGAATTGATCATGTTAGAAGAGAGCTCCAAGCTCAGCCAGGCCAACCTAGCACCCAGCCCTGGCCAAGCAACCAGACCATGGCACTAAGTGCCCCAGCCAGGCTTGGCTTCAACACCTCCAGGGATGGTGACTCCACCACCTCCCTGGGCAGCCCATTCCACTGCCAATCACTCTCTCTGACAACAACTTCCTCCTAACATCCAGCCTAGACCTCCCCTTCCACAGCTTGAGACTGTGTCCCCTTCTTCTGTTGCTGCTTGCCTGGCAGCAGAGCCCAACCCCACCTGGCTACAGCCTCCCTTCAGGCAGCTGCAGACAGCAATGAGCTCTGCCCTGAGCCTCCTCTGCTGCAGGCTGCACACCCCCATCTCCCTCAGCCTCTCCTCACAGGGTTTGTGTTCCAGGCCTTTCACCAGCTTTGTTGCCCTGCAAAGCTTTGGAGCATTTTGCAAGCCCAGCTTTAAAAACAGGATGTGCTGAACCCTTTATTTGGGGACATGTTTTTCCCAGCAATCAGATGTTCCAGCCTGGCATCCTTGCCACAGCAATAAAAGGACTACAAATGTCTTTAAAACACAACCACTCCCCCCCCCCCCCCCCCCCAAAAAAAAAAAAAGAAAAGATAAAAAGCAGAAAAACAAAACAAAACAAAACAAAAAATCCCCAAACAAAACAATAAAACTCCCACAGCACAAACTTTCAGCTGAGTCCAAGGAAAAGTAAAGGGAATTTCATGCTAAAAGAGTAGAAAAAAATGAGCTGCAGGTTTCAGTAGCACTGAAATGAGGAGAGGAGCAGCAAAACAGGGGAGAAACTGGGAAGCAGCAGCCTTAGCATCTCCTCCTCCTATCTCTTCCACTCTGATATGGGTCAAGAACTGGCTGGAGAGCCAGGCCCAGAGAGTGGTGGCGAATGGTGCCACTTCCAGTTGGCAGCTGGCACTGGCGCTGTGCCCCAGGGATCAGTGTGGGGCACAGCCCTGCTCAATATCCTTATTGATGATCTGGAGCAGGAGATTGAGTCCAGCAGCAGTAAGTTTTCAGATGACAGCAAGCTAGGAGCAGGTGTGGAGATGTTGGAGGGTAGGAGAGCCCTGCAGAGGGACCTGGCCAGGCTGGATGGGTGGGCAGAGGCCAATGGGATGAGACTGAACAAGGCCAAGTGCAGGGTTCTGCACTTTGGCCACAACAACCCCAAGCAGCACTACAGGCTGGGGACAGAGTGGCTGAGAGCAGCCAGGCAGAGAGGGAGCTGGGGGTGCTGGTAGAGAGTAGCTGCAGATGAGGCAGCAGTGCCCAGGTGGGCAGCAGAGCCAATGGCATCCTGGGCTGGCTCAGGAGCAGTGTGGGCAGCAGGACAAGGGAGGTTCTTCTGCCCCTGTGCTCAGCACTACTCAGGCTACACCTTGAGTGCTGTGTCCAGTTCTGGGCTCCTCAACTCAAGAGAGATGTTGAGGTGCTGGAAGGTGTCCAGAGAAGGGCAGCAAGGCTGGGGAGGGGCCTGGAGCACAGCCCTGTGAGGAGAGGCTGAGGGAGCTGGGGGTGTGCAGCCTGCAGAAGAGGAGGCTCAGGGCAGAGCTCATTGCTGCCTGCAGCTACCTGAAGGGAGGCTGTAGCCAGCTGGGGTTGGGCTCTGCTGCCAGGCAAGCAGCAACAGAAGAAGGGGACACAGTCTCAAGCTGTGCCAGGACAGGTCTAGGCTGGATGTTGTTAGGAAGTTCCTGGCAGAGAGAGTGATTGGCATTGGAATGGGCTGCCCAGGGAGGTGGTGGAGTTGCTGTCCCTGGAGGTGTTGAAGCCAAGCCTGGATGAGGCACTTAGTGCCATGGTCTGGTTGACTGGATAGGGCTGGGTGCTAGGTTGGGCTGCCTGAGCTTGGAGCTCTCTTCCAACCTGGCTGGTTCTGTGATTCTATGACTCTATATTTTTTTCCTGGCACTGTGATGAATTAGATCCACTTCAGGAGCTGCTTTTCAATGCAACCCAAAAATCACCTCCCCCTACCTTCTGTCACACAGGGAGAATTTGGCTCTCTCCTTTTAGCTAAAGAAGGCATCTCCTTGGGTGAAGGTTGAACTAAACAACCTCATAAAGATCCCTTCCAACCCAAACCATTCTATGATGTCCATGGAGGAAGAAGAAATGCTCTGATGTGAGGCTGGTGGCACAGAAGAGCTGACACATTCCTCACCAGGACCAGCCTGGCAGCTGCTAAGCACAGATGGGCTCAACATTCTACCTTGTGCTGCTCTCAACGTGTGTGAGACACACCAAGGGGATCAAAAATAGCTGTGTGATGGAGGTGGCAGGGGAGCAGACCTGAGCAGGGGGAACAAAGCAGGAGGAGGATAGGTTGTTCTGGCATGGGACAAGCCAGTTCACAGTGTGGCCATCCCTGCAAAGCAACCCCAGGAGCTCAGGAGGTACCTGGGCATGAGTCACTGTGGTGCCCTGGTTCTTGGGAGACTTTTCCTTCTTCATGCTTCATCACACTCCACTCCTGAATCATAGAATCACAGAATGGTTTAGGTTGGAAGGGACCTCAAAGCTCAGCCAGTTCCAATTCCCCACCATAGGCAGGGACACCTCCCACTAGAACAGGCTGCCCATGGTCTCATCCTGGTCTTGAACACCTCCAGGGAGGTTGTGGAGCACAGAAGCACCCAATGTGATCTTTGATCACATTGGGTGCTTCTGTGCTCCACAACCTCCCTGGGCAACCTGTGCCAGTGTCTCCCCACCCTCAACCTGTGCCAGTGTCTCACCATCCTTATTGGAAAGAACTTCCTAACATCCAGTTTGAATCTCCCCTCTGCCAGTTTAAACCCATTCCTCCTCATCCTGTCATTACAAGACCTTGTCCATAGTCCAGTGTCTGAGGGGGGGCTCCAAAAAAGCTGGGGAGGGACTTTTGAGGCTCTCAGGGAATGACAGGACTGGGGGGAATGGAGCAAAGCTGGAGGTGGGGAGAGTCAGGCTGGAGGTGAGGAGGAAGTTGTTGAGCAGGAGAGTGGTGAGAGGCTGGAATGGGTTGCCCAGGGAGGTGGTTGAGGCCCCATGGCTGGAGGTGTTTGAGGCCAGGCTGGCTGAGGCTGTGTGCAGCCTGCTCTAGGGTAGGGTGTCCCTGGGCATGGCAGGGGGGTTGGAACTAAAAGATCTTTAAGGTCCCTTCCAAGCCAAATCATTCTGTGACTGCCTGCTCTAGTGTCCTGCACTAGACTCTATGGTCCTGCTCTGGCAGCAGGGTTGGACTCTGAGCTCCAGGGGTCCCTTCCAACCCCTAACATCCTGTGATCCTATGCTCATGGACTTCCTGGCCAGCCTGATCCTGGGTAGAGTGTCCCTGCCCATGGCAGGGGGGTTGGAATTAGATGATCCTTGTGGTGCCTTCCAACCCTGACTGCTTCTATGAATCTATGACCTCGTTTGAAGCTGCAGTGGCTCTGTGCAGCACTCAAAGGTGTTCTCTCCCCCACCCAGGTGGCACTACACCAGACTGAAGGGAGGTTTCTCCTCCATTGATTCCCATCAATCCTCAACTTCCTTCTTCCCCATTTGAACACTCAAGAGCCACAGTCCTCCACCTTGCAGAGCTGTCAAGGATCCAGGGCAGCCACTAAGGGTTCATGTGCAAAGTTTCCAGTATGAACTGGGATTGTTTAATGAGCATCTCTCCCTCAGGTGGTGAGAAGCTGCTCTGCTGCACCCTAACAGCCCACTAAGGAGGGGGCTGGTAGGTGAAGAGAGAAAAATCCTCTCTCCTCCACGGGATCACAGCTTCAGCCAAGCTCATCTGCATTAATCTTGCACTCATTAAACTCAGTTGTTCTGTTTCTAATTCATGCAGTGCTGCCAAGCAAGCTCAAGAATTAAAAATTCATGAGCCAATGTCCCTGGGGATGAGGGGGGGGGGGTGGGGGGGTAACAAAAAAAAATCATAAGTTCATCTTAAGCAGCAACAGAGGTTTAAAACAAGCACAGCAAATGCATAGCTGCTCCTCTGTGCTGCAGGCTTCCAGTTGGCATTTTCATGAGGGATTGGGAAATGAACAGAACTGGAGACTTCTACCCAGGTGTGAGACTTCAGGGGTTGGGGCTTCCTGCAGGCAGCCACACAAAGTGCAGCACTTGCAGTGAAAACCAAAGGACTGAGCTACACAGGAGCAAGCTCCCAGGCAAGAAGCATCAGAAGAAGGGGACACAGTCTCAAGCTGTGCCAGGACAGGTCTAGGCTGGATGTTGTTAGGAAGTTGTTGTCAGAGAGAGTGATTGGCATTGGAATGGGCTGCCCAGGGAGGTGGTGGAGTCACTGTGCCTGGAGGTGTTGAAGCCAAGCCTGGCTGGGGCACTTAGTGCCATGGTCTGGTTGCTTGGCTGGGGCTGGGTGCTAGGTTGGACTGGCTGAGCTTGGAGCTCTCTTCCAACCTGCTTGATTCTAAGAGAGATGCTGAGATACAGGATACTCAGCCAGCCCTAGCCAATGTATTGGCATTGGAATGAGCTTGGAGGTCCCTTCCAACCTGCTTGATTCTATGATTCTAAGCTCCTGTGGTTCCCCTTATCCTGCCTCAAAATGAGTGTCATTACTGAAAGCACAAAAAAAGCAGCTCACCTTGCAAACCCCCAGGGCAAGGTCTCCACTGGGTGTTACTGCAGTGAGGTCTAGAAATGACATCAACAATACTTTTCCAGCACTGGAATTTTCAGGCACTGGAATGAGCTCCCCAGAGAGGCTGTGAGGTCTCCTTCTCTGGAGACTTTCAAGGCCTAAATCATAGAATCAACCAAGTTGGAAGAGACTTCCAAGCTCATCCAGGCCAACCTAGCACCCAGCCCTGGCCAATCGACCAGACCATGGCACTAAGTGCCTCAGCCAGTCTGAACATCTCCAGGGATGGTGACTCCACCACTTCCCTTGGCAGTTTATGAAGTCCAAACCCCTGCCAGAGCAGGACTACATAATCTAGCACAGATCACAGAATAACACATCCAGACAGGCCTGGAAAGGCTCCAGAGAGGGAGACTCCACAACCTCTCTGGGCAGCCTGTGCCAGGGCTCTGGGACCCTTACAGCAAAGAAGTTCCCCCTTGTGTTGAGCTGGAACCTCCTGTGCTGCAGCTTCCATCCATTGCTGCTTGTCCTATCCCAGGGAGCAGTGAGCAGAGCCTGTCCCCCCCTCCTGACCCCCAGCCCTCAGATATTTATAAACACTGATTAAATCCCCTCTCAGTCTTCTCCAGACTAAGCAGCCCCAGGTCCCTCAGCCTCTCCTCCTCAGGCAGTGCTCCAGTCCCCTCATCATCCTCATAGCCCTCTGCTGGACCTTCTCCAGCAGATCCCTGTCCCTCTTCAACTGGGGAACCCCAAACCGAATGCAGTACTCAAGATGAGCTCTCATCACCCTCACTGCAAAGAACCCTTTCCTAACATCCACTTTCAGTCTCCCCTCTGCCACTTTAAACCCATTCCTCCTCATCCTGTCATTACAAGACCTTGTCAATAGTCCCTCCCCAGCCCTCCTGTAGCCCCCTTCAGACACTGGAAGGCCACTTCAAGGTCTCCTCAAAGCCTTCTCTTCTCCAGGCTGCAGAGCCCCAACTCTCTCAGCCTGTGGTCAGAGCAGAGCTGCTGCAGCCCTCTGAGCATCTTGGTGGCCTCCTCTGGACTGGCTCCAACACTTCCATGTCCTGCTTGTGTTGAGGGCTCCAGAACTGCACCCAGTAGAAGAAGAAGCATAAATAAAGCTGGGTTGTCAGTGAGCATTGCTGTGGTTATTTATGGAAGACATTCATTTCCTCCATCACCTGGAGAAATATCCATTAGCTTTCAAGGTGATAAATTGAGTATTAATTAACCTGCTGAGGGGAAAAAAAAAAACATAATAATATGGATATTCATGTTTTAAAAGGGAGCCTCCAGCTGGGAAACAAAAAACCAAGAGAGCTGATAAGAGATTCTTCCACCAAAGCTTTGTTAGGTTGGAAAGGAGCAAAGAGGAAAGAAGAGGCTTGTTGGATACACCCTAGTGAGAATGTCTGTCTGTGCTTTGGTAACAGGGAAGGAAAAGTGTGAGCTGGGTGTCAGGGTGGAGAAGAGCTTGGAGTGGAAGCTTAATGGGTGTTTTTCACCTGGCAGCTGCAGCATCCTTCTAGATGCCATCTCCGGGCAGGGCACTACCATTTGGTGCCCATGGCAGAGCTCTTCTTCACAGAATCAACCAGGTTGGAAGAGAAGGTTGGAGGGGGTTGTTATTGGGTTGCATTGAAAAGCAGCTCCTGAAGTGGATCTAATTCATCTCAGCACCAGGAAAAAAAACAGAATCATAGAATCAAGCAGGTTGGAAGAGAGCTCCAAGCTCAACCAGGCCAACCTAGCACCCAGCCCTGGCCAATAAACCAGACCATGGCACTAAGTGCCTCAGCCAGGCTTGGCTTCAACACCTCCAGGGACAGTGACTCCACCACCTCCCTGGGCAGCCCATTCCAATGCCAATCACTCTCTCTGCCAACAACTTCCTCCTAACATCCAGCCTAGACCTCCCCTGGCACAGCTTGAGACTGTGTCCCCTTCTTCTGTTGCTGCTTGCCTGGCAGCAGAGCCCAACCCCACCTGGCTACAGCCTCCCTTCAGGTGGTTGTAGACTACTTACTTGACTTGGACAGGTAGTCTACTTGTCTTGAGCCTTGCCTCTCATTGTAGACTACCTACATTGATCCTACTTGACAGGTAGTTGTAGACAGTTAATGCATGCTTACACCCAGCTGAGCCACCTCCCTTCAGGTAGTTGCAGGCAGCAATGAGCTCTGCCCTGAGCCTCCTCTTCTGCAGGCTACACACCCCCAGCTCCCTCAGCCTCTCCTCACAGGGCTCTCACCAGCTTCATCATCCTTCTCTGGACACCTTCCAATACCTCAGCATCTCTCAACTTCCTCTTCTCCACCCCCAGATACTCAAATCTCTAACATCCTCCAGCTCCTCTCTTTCTCATTTAAGGGTGGGGGGAAGCCAAACCCAAGCATAAGTAGTCAGCCTCTTCTTGCCCATTTTTAGCCTTCTTTTTTCCCTTTCTTTCCCCCCCCCTACATCTTCCCCAGTTCTCCACCCACACAGCCCCACACTCCAGACAAACTGTCCTAAAATAATTGCAAGAGGTCTAAAAAAAGACATCACAACAGCAATTCCAGGCTGTCATCAACTTCCAGGAACACAAAGTGGCTTCAGGAACCACAACTTCTTTCTGCTGGTATTTTTTGGGTATGAGTTTGCTCGGTGATTTGGGGGCTTTTGGGGGGGGTATTTTTGTCTTTTGAAGTCATCTGGTTAGAAAAAAAAGGGCTCAGATTTGCTCCTGCTTCATCCCCCCTCAGTCCTCTCTCTCCTCTCCCCTTCAGTCCTCTTTCTCTCCCCCTCAGTCCTCTCCCTCTCCTCTCTCCCCAGCTATACTCAGAAAGGATTTCTCCCCAGCCTCATTTAGCTCACATTTCAGAGCAGAGAAACTGTGTGTGGATGGTGAGGCAGGGAGGATGACTCAATTAAGCACCTAATAAAAACTCTGATGTTAAGAATTCCCTTTCCAACTGTGAGCAGGGTGTTGAGCTGTGACAGCCACAGGAGCCAGCGCCGCCAGCTCGCTCCAGCCTGCCCAGTGCCTCCCTTGCAGGCAGCGAAGGGCTTCCTACAGTGCAAACATCCTCCTTGTGCATCAGATGTCATGTGTGATGAGGCAGCTGCCACCCAAACGTGGCAGGCAGCATCACAGCCTGATAAATCACCCTGCCAGAAGGTCTTCTGTGCTGCTGCCAATGCTCTTCAAGTCCGTGGCTGTCCCCACGCCGCCTGCTGCTGCTCCTTACTGTGCCTCGCAGCCCTCTCATGCTAGAGGTGATTAATTCAGCTCCAGAATAGGCAGCCCAGCTGAGCTCTTTGAAGCCACTGGTCTCACAATCACCTCTTCTGTTGTTCCCATCACTCCAGCCATGAGCCTGCAAAGGAGAACTCTAGAGATGCACCAGTTGGCATTTTTTTCCCCTCCAGGCAGCACCCAGAGAATCATAGAATCACAGAATCAGGCAGGTTGGAAGAGAGCTCCAAGCTCAGGCAGTCCAACCTAGCACCCAGCCCTAGCCAAGCAACCAGACCATGGCACTAAGTGCCTCATAGAATCATAGAATTAAGCAGGTTGGAAGAGACCTTCAAGATCATCCAGTCCAAGCTATCCCCCAGCCCTATCCAGTCAACCAGACCATGGCACTAAGTGCCTCAGCCAGGCTTTGCTTGAAGACCTCCAGGGACAGCAACTCCACCACCTCCCTGGGCAGCCCATTCCAATGCCAATCACTCTCTCTGCCAACAACTTCCTCCTAACATCCAGCCTAGACCTCCCCTGGCACAACTTGAGACTGCTGCCTTCTTCCAGCCATGGCCTGAGTTGGAAGGGGAGGGATGAAAGAGATGGTGCCTCCCTGCAGATGGGCAAGCCACAAAGCACCTAAGCAAAGCCACATCCTTCCTTCCAGCCTTGGCTGAGATCCAAACCACCCACCAGTGGAGTCATGTTGGACTTGGACACACTTGCAGAGTGAATAACCTACTCTCATCCTGCAGCCTGCAGTGCATCTGACAGTTCACTCCCTCTGTAGTCAGTGCAAGTTGGTCAGCAGAGCCAATGGCATCCTGGGCTGGCTCAGGAGCAGTGTGGGCAGCAGGACAAGGGAGGTTCTTCTGCCCCTGTGCTCAGCACTGCTCAGGCCACACCTGGAGTGCTGTGTCCAGTTCTGGGCTCCTCAATTCAAGAGAGATGTTGAGGTGCTGGAAGGTGTTTGGAGAAGGGCAGCAAGGCTGGGGAGGGGCCTGGAGCAGAGCCCTGTGAGGAGAGGCTGAGGGAGCTGGGGGTGTGCAGCCTGCAGAAGAGGAGGCTCAGGGCAGAGCTCATTGCTGTCTGCAGCTACCTGCAGGGAGGCTGTAGCCAGGTGGGGTTGGGCTCTGCTGCCAGGCAAGCAGCAACAGAAGAAGGGGACAGAGTCTCAAGCTGTGCCAGGGGAGGTCTAGGCTGGATGTTGTTAGGAAGTTGTTGTCAGAGAGAGTGATTGGCATTGGAATGGGCTGCCCAGGGAGGTGGTGGAGTCACTGTCCCTGGAGGTGTTGAAGCAAAGCCTGGATGAGGCACTCAGTGCCATGGTCTGGTTGATTGGACAGAGCCGGGTGCTAGGTTGGACTGGCTGAGCTTGGAGATCTCTTCCAACCTGCCTGATTCTATGGTTCTAAGTTAAGAAATGTGAGGATTTGGGGTTAGGTTTAGTTTTCATGGGTTTGGTCAGGGTTCTATAAGAAACTGGAACAGAACATCCTGAGCTTTGGCACGTCAGAGCAGCAGGAATTTCAAGCAGTAAAAACCCAATTCCATATTAAGAGGAGCTGAATATTTCAAACATCACTGTAAACCCAGCCATGGCAGACCCAGTAACCCTGCAGGGTGCAGCCAAGCTGGGTGGATATCACCAAGGCATTGTTGAGGCTGCATTGACCTTCTGAGAAGCCTGCTATAAGGCATCTTGGCCAGCCATGAGCTGCACTGGGATGAGGACTGGTTTGGCTGTGCTGTGGCCAAGGCCAATGGGATCCTGGGGTGTATTAGGAGCAGTGTGTCCAGCAGATCAAGGGAGGTTCTTCTCCCCCTCTGCTCTGCCCTGCTGAGACCCCATCCTGAATACTGTCTTAATTTTTGGGCTCCCCAGTTGAAGAGGGACAGGGATCTGCTGGAGAGGGTGCAGTGGAGGGCCATGAGGATGATGAGGAGACTGGAGCACTGCCAGAGGAGAGGCTGAGGGACCTGGGGCTGCTTAGTCTGGAGAAAGACTCCACAATTCCCCTGGGCAGTAAATCCTGGGCCAGGAGGAGTCCCTGGAGGTGTTTAAGGCCAGGCTGGCTGAGGCTGTGGGCAGCCTGCTCTAGGGTAGGGTGTCCCTGGGCATGGCAGGGGGATTGGAACTGGCTGCTCCTTGTGGTCCCTTCCAACCCTGACTGATTCTATGATTCTATAGGAGTCCAGGCAGGAGAGTGCTCTGAGCAGGAGGTAAGCCATGACTGTTCCTCCAGGCAGGGAAGCTCCAGAGAGAGGGTAAGGCCCATGGGACCAGTGCCAATGGCAGCAAAACGGAGCAGGAAGAGCATCAAGACAGGTAAGGATTTATCAGGCAGCCCAGATTAATGCATGCATTTTCCACTGCATAACTCTGGCCCCTTCTCACCAGCACAGCCCACAGGAGTGCTGGCCCAGATTACAAACCCTGGGCTGCTGGCTGCTTGGTGGAGGTAGCACATCCCAGAGTAACCAAGGGCAGGAGAATGACACTGCCCTTGGGTCTGCCCTTTTCAGCCCCCAAAACAAGTGGGTGTTGGTGTGATTAGAGGGTGACCATTATTTGCCATGGAGCTTCCAAAAACATAATGTGAGCAAAGATGTATGCATTTTAACTGAGTTCTGGGAGGGAAGGGGGGGGCTAAATGGGTACCTGGCTCGACTGCAGAGAGATGAACTCATTACTTCATCCACATCTCAGGCTGCTGCCTCTTCTCCTCTGCAACAGAATGATCAGCCTAGGCTGCAGGCTCTGAAAAGCAAATAATCCACCCAAAAGAGCCAGGCCAGCACTTTAGAATTCCTACACCTCTCAACTGGGAGCCTTCTTCCAACCACAGCTCCAGTGAGATGGGCAAGCACTCAAAACCTGAGCAGCCTGCCGAAGGGGAGCACTTCCCAAAGCAGAGTGGCAAAAGGAGACCCCAACAGAGCTCAAGAAGGAGACCCCAACAGAGCTCAAGAAGGAGACCCCAACAGAGCTCACTACACATTTTTTTTCCAGCAGCTGGGTGGCTCCTGCAGCTGCCAAACTTTTCCATAGATTACCCAGGTCTGATTTTTCTGCTGTGGAACAGCCTGAGCCTTGGGCTGCCCGTTTTTCATCTCAGGAATGCACAGCTGTGAAAGTGAGGTCTGGGTTCTTCCTGCAGAATGTGGCTCCAGGACTGTGGATTTGAGCTGAAGCCATCAAGGGCAGGCTGGGAAGGGGATCACATTTATACTCACCCTGCCTTTGACAAGGGAGGGAAGGGCAGGTGGAGGGGCAGACACCCAGATGCCTTTGGGGTGTGGAAGAAAGGCAGGGCAAAGCTCACCCAGGGTTTGAACAGCAAACTAAAACACCTTAAAGCCTTAATTATAGACCTAGAAAGTTTCTAGGGCGTGGAGAACAGAACAGCAACCACCATCAGCATCCTCTCCCTGAGTCAGATGAGCAACCTTCCACATCACAAAACACTTCCTGCTATTCCCAAACTAGCTGGGAATGTCCCTGCTCACTGCAAGGGCTTTGGACTAAATGAGCTTCAAAGATCCCTTCCAACCCAAAGCATCCCATGGGTCTGTGCAACACTCAGATGCCCTGTGAAAGTCACTGCTCACCTAACAGAGGTGGATTTGGTCCCTGTGGGCTTTATAAAGACTAAATAATCTGTTTGCTACTATTGCTCTTTGTATAATTACACCAGAGCAGGTTGGTCTCCTTTGAGGAGCTGGTTTATAGGCTCAGGCATCAGGGGAGAAATCCCAGGTGTTCCTTGATGGTGCTGCACAGCCTGATGCTCCAAGATCCCCCCAGACAAATGCTTCCATGTGTTTATCCCCCATGGAAGTCAGTGACACAGAGCTGTGTCCTTAAAAGCATCTCTTTAAGGGTTTTGCTAAACAGTCTCCTGGAGCAAGCCACAAATGTGACAGAGGTCATAGAATCACAGACTGGTTTGACCTGGAAGGGACCTTTAAAGCTCATCCCAACCCCACTGCAGTGATCAGGGGTATCTGCAACTAGAGCATTCCAACCTCAGCTGGAATGCCGACAGGGACAGGGACATCTACCAGCTCCCTGGGCAACCTGGGCCAGGGTCTCACCACCCTCAGCACAAAAGAAGCCCTTCCCTCTCTCTAGCCTACATCTCCCCTCTTTCAGTTCCAGACCAGCACCCCTTGTCCTGTCACAACAGGCCCTGCTAAAATGTTTGTCCCCCAAGACAGCTCCTTCAGCTTTGTTCACCACGTGGGGTGGGCTGATGGCAGAAGTGAGATGCCTGCTGCAGGCAAGAGAGTGCTCAGAGCAGCAATGGCACTGGACCCTCACAACACCTTCACAGTTAAGCAAGTACATCACTGAGCTGGGGTCTAGTTGATTGCAAAGGGCTGGGTGACAGGTTGGGCTGGATGAGCTTGGATCAGGAACAGTGTGGCCAGTAGGATGAGGAAGGTTATTCTGCCCCTGTACTGAGCACTGGTCAGGACACACCTTGAGTGCTGTGTCCAGTTCTGGGCTCCTCAATTCAAGAGAGAGTGATTTGCCATTGGAATGGGCTGCCCAAGGAGGTGGTGGAGTTGCCATCCCTGGAGGTGTTGAAGCCAAGCCTGGCTGAGGCACTTAGTGCCATGGTCTGGTTGCTTGGCCAGGGCTGGGTGCTAGGTTGGGCTGGCTGAGCTTGGAGGTCTCTTCCAACCTGGTTGATTCTATGATTCTATGATTCTAAGAGAGATGCTGAGGTACTGGAGCATGTCCAGAGAAGGGCAGCAAGGCTGGGGAGGGGCCTGGAGCAGAGCCCTGTGAGGAGAGGCTGAGGGAGCTGGGGGTGTGCAGCCTGCAGAAGAGGAGGCTCAGGGCAGAGCTCATTGATGGCTACAACTACCTGAAGGGAGGCTGCAGCCAGGTGGGGTTGGGCTCTTCTGCCAGGCAAGCAGCAACAGAACAAGGGGACACAGCCTCAAGCTGCGGCAGGGGAGGTCTAGGCTGGATGTTGTTAGGAAGTTGTTGTCAGAGAGAGTGATTGGCATTGGAATGGGCTGTCCAGGGAGGTGGTGGAGTGCCCTGGAGGTGCTGAAGCAAAGCCTGGATGAGGCACTTAGTGCCATGGTCTGGTTGCTTGGACAGGGCTGGGTGCTAGGTTGGCCTGGCTGAGCTTGGAGGTCTCCTCCAAGCTGGCTGACCCTATGACCCCTCTCTCAGCAGCCTCAGATGGCAGCCCTGGCTGGCAAAAGAAGCCTGCACTTCACAACGAGCTGCCAGCAGCAGGCCAGCTCTGCTCTCTGCGAGTGATGTGGCACTGCAAGCAAGGGGCCGAGTGAGTCCCTAGAAGCCAGCAAGCCCGCAGCTCCCAGAGATGCTGGCACAGCACCACAGAGGCTCAGCTCCGCCTAGCAGAGCTGCAGGCTCCTCACCCTCCCCCCCCCCTGTGCTGCTGGGAAGAGCTTGGCTGCAGAGCCAGCAGGCTGACCACAAGCCCTGCCTGCACTGAGCTGCTTGTTGAGACACCCATTCACCCTGCAGCCACGGCCCTGGCTAGCAGAGCATCCATCAGGCTCTCTGTCAAACCAAAGCCATTCCAGCTGTCTGGGAGGAGAGCAAAATCTGCCATGGAGGCTGCTTGGAAGGCTTTGCAGTTCACTGCAGCACTTCAGAGCTGCAGTTGTTTCCATAAGCGAGGCCAAGAGAGCCTGTGAACAGGAAGGAATTAGGCACTCATGCAAAGACCATTAAAGTCAAGGGGAACCTTTCCATTGACTTGAGTGGTTGGCTCCCAGCCCTGGACAGCAAGGTCGCTTCTGCAGGATTTAGAGCAGGAAATGGGAGCAGGACTTTGCAGGTTTTCTCAGCTTTAGTGACAGAGTTCAGCAACAGAAGCTCCCTGGGCCCATTTCCCTGCAAGGAAGGTAAGGAGTGACTGCTCACCTGAGATGCAGGACCCCTGGGCATCTCGTCCATCCTCCCTAGGGTGCAAAGACTTCACACCATAAGAAGCTGGACTAACCTTTTCCTCTGGCCACAAGGGTTCTTTACAGTCCCTGACATGTCAGGCCCTGAAGCAAAGCCCACATGTGATCTGGATGTGTACCTCTGGGATCTGTGCTAGGATTGTGTGGTCCTGCTCTGGCAGGGGGGGTTGGACTGGATCTGTGATCACAGAATCAAAGAATTACAGAATCAGGCAGGTTGGAAGAGAGCTCCAAGCTCAGCCAGCCCAACCTAGCACCCAGCCCTGGCCAAGCAAACAGACCATGGCACTAAGTGCCCCAGCCAGGCTTGGCTTCAACACCTCCAGGCACAGTGACTCCACCACCTCCCTGGGCAGCCCATTCCAATGCCAATCACTCTCTCTGACAACAACTTCCTAACAACATCCAGCCTAGACCTCCCCTGGCACAGCTTCAGACTGTGTCCCCTTGTTCTGTTGCTGCTTGCCTGGCAGCAGAGCCCAACCCCACCTGGCTACAGCCTCCCTGCAGGGAGTTGCAGGCAGCAATGAGCTCTGCCCTGAGCCTCCTCTGCTGCAGGCTGCACACCCCCAGCTCCCTCAACCTCTCCTCACAGGGCTGTGCTCCAGGCCCCTCCCCAGCCTTGCTGCCCTTCTCTGGACACCTTCCAGCACCTCAACATCTCTCTTGAATTGAGGAGCCCAGAACTGGACACAGCACTCAAGGGGTGCCCTGAGCAGTGCTGAGTACAGGGACAGAAGGACTTCCCTGGTCCTGCTGCCCACACTGCTCCTGAGCCAGCCCAGGATGCCATTGGCCTTCATGGCCACCTGGGCACACTGCTGGCTCATGCCCAGTTGGCTGGCAACCAGCCAGTCAGTCCAAGAGGAAAAAATGCCACAACCCAAAGCCTGCTAAGCCTAAAGGACAACTTCACACTGAGGATGAAGGTCATGCTGGGAACTAGGCAGGACTTCACTGATTTCACTCCTGCCTGTTCAGTTACATCCAGCAGTTTTGCAAAGGAATGTGCTGCCTTTTGATGAAGTGCAGGGACATGCACCAAAACCACAAAAGATCTGAGCTGCTTTCACTTTCACACCAAAAAGTGGAGATCTGATCTGCATGGCTTGGGATTTCACCTCTAGAAAGGGATGCTCTCCAAGGAGTGTCTTCCCAGGCACCCCAAACTGCCAGCACAGGAACCACAAAGCACTGCAGGCTCTTTTAAGGCACAAAGATCCCAATTTCCTGCTAGTAGGAGCAGTGGTGATTCTCTGGGCTTGCAGTGAGACAGCCTGGCAGGGTGAGTTTGGTGAAGGGCTGTGCCTGGTACCAGTATCTGCCAGTCAGGAGTAGAAGGCACTTGGAAGATCACAGAATTGCCAGGGTTGGAAGGGACCTCAAAGGTCATCCAGTTCCAAGCTCACACTAGATCAGGTTGCTTGGAGACCCACCCAGCCTGCCCACTTCCCTGGGCAACCTCTTCCAGTGTCTCACAGTGAAGAACTCAAGATGCTCATTCATCTTCTGCCTCAACCCCACCACCCCAACCTCTCTCAGCACCATCACTCCATTACCTTCTCTGGTGGGAAAAGCAGTGAGGCCATTTCCCCATGCCATGTGCCATCAGAAACGTGCCAGAACTCCAGAGAGGCAAATGAGGAGGCTTTGGCTGGGTGCTGGAGACCCATGGGCTTTGCAGGAGGCAGCATGCAGTGGTTAGAGGAGTTCCTCCTAGTCCTTGCAAGCAGCAGGCGCCTGGGAGAGGAGCAAAGCTGTCAACAATGAGGTATTCAAACCACAGGCTTAGGGAAAACCTCCTGGCAGATGCTCATGACTTGGGCTGGGTTTAGAAAAACAGAGGTGACCAAGCCCTGTTTCAGCTTTCAGGAGGAAATACAGAGACAAGAGTGTGCTTAGCTGCAAGAAACTCAACCCCAGGAAGAGGAGAAAGGAGGGCGGAGAAGGAAAAGCATCTCAGTGCCAGGGGTGACCTAAACCCACTCTGCACAGCCAAGTTCTGCCAACACCCATGGAGCCAGAGCAGACAGAACCACAGACTGCATCAGGCTGGAAGGGACCCTCAAAGGTCATCTTTTCCAGCTCCCCCCCACCCAGCACTGACCAGAGACATCTCCAACTACCTGAAGGGACATTGTAGCCAGGTGGGGGGTGGCCTCTTCTCCCAGGTAACCAGCAATAGATCAAGGGGACACAGTCTCAAGTTGTGCCAGGGGAGGTATAGGCTGGATGTTAGGAGGAAGTTGTTGTCAGAGAGAGTGATTGGTATTGGAATGGGCTGCCCAGGGAGGTGGTGGAGGCACTGTCCCTGGGGGTCTTCAAGAAAAGCCTGGATGAGGCACTTAGTGCCATGGTCTGGTTGATTGGCCAGGGCTGGGTGCTAGGTTGGACTGGCTGATCTTGGAGGTCTCTTCCAACCTGCTTGATTCTATGATTCTATGATTCTATGATCAGGTTGCTCAGGGCCCCATCAAGCTTGACCTGGAATGCCTCCAGGAATGGATCCTCCACCAGATCAGTGGGCAACCCTGTCCCAGGATTTCAGTACCCTCATTGTGAAGAGTTTCTTCCTCATGCTCAACTTCAGTCTCAAGAACAGGCTGCTTTGGGTGGCTGCAACTTCACACAGACTGGCTGAGGCACTTAGTGCCATGGTCTGGTTGCTTGGCCAGGGCTGGGTGCTAGGTTGGACTGGGTGAGCTTGGAGGTCTCTTCCAGCCTGCTTGATTCTATGATCCTATGACTGGCCAGGGCTGGGTGCTAGGTTGGACTGGGTGAGCTTGGAGGTCTCTTCCAGCCTGCTTGATTCTATGATCCTATGATTGGCCAGGGCTGGGTGCTAGGTTGTGCTGGCTGAGCTTGGAGCTCTCTTCCAACCTGCTTGATTCTATGATCCTATGATTGGCCAGGGCTGGGTGCTAGGTTGGACTGGGTGAGCTTGGAGCTCTCTTCCAACCTGCTTGATTCTATGGTTCTGTTACAGAGAGTGCCAGGTTCAGTGGGACAGGCTTTCAGTGCCACTGCTGTCAGGAGACTCAAGAGTGGCCTGACTCCAGAGAGATGTGCCAGTGCACAGAGCAGTGGTGTGCAGCTCCATGGGCCCCATCCCCACGACCAGGCACCTGTGTTAGCCGGGAGGTGGACGTGGTCACTCCACCACACCAAGTCAAGTGTGGCTTTTGTGTTTCCAGCAGGATGTGGGTTTGGAAAAGCAGCTTTGCTACCACCTGCTGCTCCTTCACCACTTGAGTGGGACAAACTGCCAGATCCAACAGGAACCAGGGGCTCATTAGCGTGACTGAGGCTTTGGCAAAGGGAAGCTTCTCAGCTTTCTTCTGCAGGACCTGCTGAGAGGTGCCATGGCAGGAGTTCAAGGCAGGGCTATGCATGTGCTGGAAGGTGACCAGAGAAGGGCCACGAGGATGAGCAGAGGGCTGGAGCACCTCTCCTGTGAGAAGAGGCTGAGGGAGTTGGGGCTGTTCAGTCTGGAGAGGAGAAGGCTCCCAGGTGACCTTCTTGTGGCCTTCCAGGATCTGAAGGGGGCCTACAAAAAAGCTGGGGAGGGACTTTTTAGGCTGTCAGGGAGTGCCAGGACTGGGGGGGAGAATGGAGCAAAGCTGGAGGTGGGGAGAGTCAGACTGGATGTTAGGAAGAAGTTGTTCAGCATGAGGATGCTGAGACCCTGGGAGGGGTTGCCCAGGGAGATGATGGAAGCCTCATCCCTGGAAGTGTTTAAGGCCAGCCTGGATGTAGCTCTGAGCAACCTGATCTAGTGGGAGGTGTCCTTGCCCACGGCAGGAAGGTTGGAAGTAGATGCTCCTTGTGGTCCCTTCCAACCCTGACTGAGTCTATAAGTCTGTGATTCTCGGGTGGTGTGAACCACTGCATTATGAAGTCCAGACAGCCCCCAGGAGTCCTGCAAGCCTGGAGGATGGCTTTGCCCTGCCCTTGTGTACTGTCCACAATCCAGAAGCATTCCTTAAGCAGCAGTGAGGAGAGAAATATTTAATCCTCTTGTTTAAACAGATGGATTTTGCAGCATCACCTCCCTGGAAAAGCTTCACCTCCCAGGCTGTGCCTGGAAGAGGGGTGGCTGCCAGCGCTGCCGCATGCTGGCCAGCAGCAACTCCCATTTCAGCAGCCACTGCCAGGCTCCTCAGAGGAAGGAAGTGGGGAAGAAGAATTTTAAAGGCTGCCTAAACTCCCTGTCTTGATTCCTACCTGGAGTGAAAACAGCACCTTTGGAGGGATTCTTCAGATGCCTGCTTTTAGCTCCTCACCTTGGCTCTGAGCTGAGCAGGGCAGTCCCCACCTGCATAGAATCACAGAATCAAGCAGGCTGGAAGAGAGCTCCAAGCTCAGCCAGCCCAACCTAGCACCCAGCCCTGGCCAAGCAACCAGACCATGGCACTAAGTGCCTCAGCCAGGCTTGGCTTCAACACCTCCAGGCACACCAACTCCACCACCTCCCTGGGCAGCCCATTCCAATGCCAATCACTCTCTCTGACAACAACTTCCTCCTAACATCCAGCCTAGACCTGCCCTGGCACAACTTGAGGCTGTGTCCCCTTCTTGTCTGGCAGAAGAGCCCAACTCCACCTGGCTACAGCCTCCCTTCAGGTAGCTGCAGGCAGCAATGAGCTCTGCCCTGAGCCTCCTCTGCTGCAGGCTGCACACCCCCAGCTCCCTCAGCCTCTCCTCACAGGGCTCTGCTCCAGGCCCCTCCCCAGCCTTGCTGCCCTCTCTCAACACCTTCCAGCACCTCAACATCTCTCTTGGATTGAGGATCCCAGAACTGGACACAGCACTCCAGGGGTGGCCTGAGCAGTGCTGAGCACAGGGGCAGAAGAACCTCCCTTGTCCTGCTGCCCACACTGCTCCTGAGCCAGCCCAGGATGCCATTGGCTCTGCTGCCCACCTGGGCACTGCTGCCTCATCTTCATCTCCTCTCTGTCAGCATCCCCAGGTCCCTCTCTGCCTGGCTGCTCTCAGCCACTCTGTCCCCAGCCTGTAGTGCTGCTTGGGGTTGTTGTGGCCAAAGTGTGGCCTGCACTTGGCCTTGCTCAATCTCATGCCTTTGGCCTCTGCTCACCCATTCAGCCTGTCTCATGAATTCATAGAATGGTTTGGCTTGGAAGGGACCTTAAATATCAGCTAGTTCCAAGCCCATGGGCAGGGACACCTCCCACTAGCCCAAGTTGCTCAAGATCTCACCCAACCTGGCCTTGAAAACCTGCACCACATCCCTGGGCAACCTGTTTGTATATCACCACCCTTGCTCTAGAGAGTTCCTTCCTAATCTCCAGGCTCCATCTGCCCTGCTCAAGCTTCACTGCACCCCCCCTTGCCCTGCTACCACAAGCCCTTGTGAAAAGTCCCTCCTGGCTTTCTTGTAGGCTCCTTCAGGTACCCTTTGATGCAAACTGCTGGGATTAGCAGGGCTGAGCAGAGAAAGATGCTGTGCTCCCAGAGACCACAGGGGTGCCACTGCAGAAACCCTGGGTCAGCACTGCCAAACCACCCAGTGCTCAGCTAAACATGACCATTTCACCTAGCTGAGGGACCTCTACACCCTTCAGTGGCTGAAATGATGATCTCAAAGCTCTCTTCCAGCCTCACCAGTTGTAGGAGTCTATGATTAATAGAGTTAACACCACCTGGGACCACAGATCCAGGCTGTGGTGAGGTGTTTGGCTCCACTGAGGTGCATGCAGAGGAAGGAAAGGGAAGAGTGAGTGTGTGTGTGTGTGTGTGTGTGTGTTTGCCCAGCTGGATGCCTTCAGACAGCACATCCACCTCAGTGCCTCTGGCTGTGTGTCTGCAGAGTGCTGAGCAGCAGGAAATCGTTTCACTTGTATCAGGCCAAACCCAGAGAGCATCAAGCCTGCAATTAACTACAATTAGAAATCCACTCCAGCAGTGCTCCCCACCCCCCAGGCAGAATCCACACCCCCCCCCCATACACAAACCTGAGTGCTAAATCATGCTGGTAGCCACCTCTCCCAGGGGCAGCCCTTGTGCTCACCACTTGGCCCCCAGAGGCCAACCTTACACCGTGGCTTGCCTGTGACCTGCCAGACATTGAACAAGGAGATGGTTTGTACCATGGACTGTGAGCTCAGGTCTTTGCAAGCAACCTCCCCAGCCATCCATTCTCAGGGACTCACAGAATGGTTTGGGTTGGAAGAGACCTCCAGAGGGCATCTAGTCCAAACCCCTGCACTCTGCACTTTGGCCACAACAACCCCAAGCAGCACTACAGGCTGGGGACAGAGTGGCTGAGAGCAGCCAGGCAGAGAGGGAGCTGGGGGTACTGGTAGAGAGGAGCTGAAGATGAGGCAGCAGTGCCCAGGTGGGCAGCAGAGCCAATGGCATCCTGGGCTGGCTCAGGAGCAGTGTGGCCAGCAGGACAAGGGAGGCTCTTGTGCCCCTGTGCTCAGCACTGCTCAGGCCACACCTTGAGTGCTGTGTCCAGTTCTGGGCTCCTCAATTCAAGAGAGATGTTGAGGTGCTGGAAGGTGTTTGGAGAAGGGCAGCAAGGCTGGGGAGGGGCCTGGAGCAGAGCCCTGTGAGGAGAGGCTGAAGGAGCTGGGGGTATGCAGCCTGCAGCAGAGGAGGCTCAGGGCAGAGCTCATTGCTGTCTGCAGCTGCCTGCAGGGAGGCTGTAGCCAGGTGGGGTTGGGCTCTGCTGCCAGGCAAGCAGCAACAGAAGAAGGGGACACAGCCTCAAGTTGTTCTTGGGCAGGTCTAGTCTGGTTGTTGTTAGGAAGTTGTTGTCAGAGAGAGTGATTGGCATTGGAATGGGCTGCCCAGGGAGGTGGTGGACTTGCAGTCCCTGGAGGTGTTCAAGAGAAGCCTGCATGAAGCACTTAGTGCCATGGTCTGGTTGACTGGCCAGGGCTGGGTGCTAGGTTGGCTTGGATGATCTTGGAGGTCTCTTCCAACCTGGTTGACTCTATCATTCATCAAGGACATCAGGGATTGAAAGCTGGAAACTCTTCCACATGCAAGGAGGAATAGGGCAGGGAAAGGCAGGCAAACCCAAGGTCCACCACAGAAGCTCTCCAGGGAGTTAGGTGACTACTGCCCAAGCAGCCATCCCCTGACCAGCAATGCCAAATTTCAGCCTCAAATTCCCCTAGGACAAGCAGACAGAGTCCTTTTTCTTTTTCAGTGTGCTTTTCCACACTGCAGCTTTTCTGTCTTTAAGAAGCAAAGATAACCTGCTGATGGCAGCTGAAATGAATTCATTCTCCAGCCCTTCCCCTGCTTCCACCAGCTACTATCACTTTGGATGTGGCCAAAGCCAGGGTTATTTTTGCATTGCTAATGCCCCTCAGAGCCTGTGCCAGCTCTCAGAATAACACCCAGAATATAACAAGAGAAGCTCAGACCAGGCAAGGAATAATTCAGTTGTCACCTTGTTTTCAAGGAGGTTTTGCACTCTTGGTTCCCTGGCAGTTAAGATGTGGTTTTTGAAAGCTCCTTTGCTTAACTGTGTCATAGAATCATAGAATCAGTCAGGGTTGGAAGGGACCATAAGGAGCAGCCAGTTCCAACCCCCCTGCCATGCCCAGGGACACCCTACCCTAGAGCAGGCTGCCCACAGCCTCAGCCAGCCTGGCCTTAAACACCTCCAGACTTGGGGCCTCAACCACCTCCCTGGGCAACCCATTCCAGCCTCTCACCACTCTCATGCTCAACAACTTCCTCCTCACAGCCAGGCTGACTCTCCCCACCTCCAGCTTTGCTCCATTCCCCCCACTCCTGGCACTCCTTGGCAGCCTAAAAAGTCCCTCCCCAGCTTTTTTGTAGCCTCCTTGAGATCCTGGAAGGCCACAAGAAGGTCACCTGGGAGCCTCCTCTTCTGCAGCTTGCACAGCCCCAACTCTTTCAGTCTGTGCTCACAGCAGAGCTGCTGCAGCCTCTGAGCATCCTCCTGGCCTTGCTCTGGACACACTCCAGCATCTCCACATCCCTCTTCATAGAATCAAGCAGGTTAGAAGAGACCTCCAAGATCAGCCACCCCAACCTAGCACCCAGCCCTGGTCAAGCAACCAGACCATGGCACTAAGTGTCCCAGCCAGGGTCTGCTTCAACACTTCCAGGGACAGCAACTCCACCACCTCCCTGGGCAGCCCATTCCAATGCCAATCACTCTCTCTGACAACAACTTCCTCCTAACTTCCAGACTAGACCTCCCCTGCCACAGCTTGAGACTGTGTCCCCTTCTTCTGTTGCTGCTTGCCTGGCAGAATATCTTGTTGTAGAGGCTCCAGAACTGGATGCAGTACTCCAGGTGGGGTCTCAGCAGAGCATAGCAGAGGGGCAGAATCACCTCCCTGGCCCTGCTGGCCACACTTCTGCTGCTGCTGCAGCCCAGGCTCTGCTTGGCTTTCTGGGCTGCAAGTGCACACTGCTGGCTCCTGTTGAGCTTCTCATTTGACTTGTATCAGGATCTTGCTGGGCACAGTCAGATCAGACTGACTGGCCTGTAGTTCCCTGGCTCTTCCTTCCTACCCTTTTGAAAATGGGAATTCTGTGTCTCCAGCTCAAGCTAAACATTGCCATATGAGCAAAAAAAAATGCCCCACCAAAAGCCCTCAGCTCTCAGGAAATCCTGGTGCTGAGGGATGGAGTAAAATGACAGCAACCTCAGGCATAATTATTGCCCTGCCATCCACATGTCACGGAGAGCTCCATCACTCAGCAGTAGCTGCTCCTCTCCCTGCACACAGCTGCTTGCTCTTTGCCTTGGAACAAAAGGGTGGGGAAAGATGGGCAGCAAGTGAGTGCTGTGTAAATACTCAGCTGTTTTCAACCTCTTTCTGCCAACAGATCCTTAATGACAGAATCACAGAATGGCAGGGTTGGAAGGGACCTCCAAAGCTCCTCCAGCCCAACCCCCCCCTGCCAGAGCAGCACCACCTAGAGCACATCACACAGGAACACATCCAGGCAGGTTTGAATATCTCCAGAGGGAGACTCCACAACCCCCCTGGGCAGCCTGTTCCAGTGCTCTGTCACCCTCACAGGCAAAAAATTCCTCTTCATGCTTAAATGAAACTTCCTATGCCTCAGCTTCCACCATTGCCCCTTGTGCTGGCATTGGGCATCACCCAGCAGAGCCTGGCTCCAGCCTCCTGGCACTCAGCCTGCACATCTTTATAACCACTGATGAGGTCACCTCTCAGTCTCCTCTTCTCCCAACAGCACAGCCTCAGCTCCCTCAGCCTCTCCTCATAACAGAGCTGTTCCATTCCCTTCAGCATCTTTCTGTCTCTGTGTTTGGGGTTTTCATCCTTCAGAGCCCCATGCAATAAACAGAGGAGAGGAGCATGCAGGATTGATTCTCTGAGCTGTCTTCTGCACACCCCCAAAGCCACCCTTCAGCTGCACTGTGAGCTGGGGGCCAAGAAGAGAAGTGAGTGATTTGAATCATACAATCATAGAAACATGGACTCTTAGAGGGATACAGGAGGGGCTGCACAGGGCTGGGGCACGTTGCCTTTACTTCAGCCCACAGACAGCTCTGCTGTGAGCTTCCTGCAGGACACAAAGCCAGGCTGGATGGAGTCTTGAGCAACCTGGTCATAGGATCATAGAATCAAGCAGGTTGGAAGAGACCTCCAAGCCCAAACAGTCCAACCTAGCACCCAGCCCTGCCCAAGCAACCAGACCATGGCACCAAGTGTCTAAGCCAGGCTTTGCTTCAACACCTCCAGGGACAGAGACTCCACCACCTCCCTGGGCAGCCCATTCCAATGCCAATCACTCTCTCTGACAACAACTTCCTAACAACATCCAGCCTAGACCTGTCCTGGCACAGCTTGAGACTGTGTCCCCTTCTTCTGTTGCTGCTTGCCTGGCAGCAGAGCCCAACCCCACCTGGCTACAGCCTCCCTTCAGGGAGTTGTAGAGATCAATGAGATCACCCCTGAGCCTCCTCTTCTCCAACAATGATGTAGCCTGTGCAAGGGGCAGAATCATCTCTGTGCTGGGGACTTCATTTAGTTATGATATATATATCACAGAATCAAGTATGTTGGGAGAGAGCTCCAAGCTCATCCAGGCCAACCTAGCACCCAGCCCTGCCCAACCAACCAGACCATGGCACTAAGTGCCCCAGCCAGGCTTGGCTTCAACACCTCCAGGCACAGCAACTCCACCACCTCCCTGGGCAGCCCATTCCAATGCCAATCACTCTCTCTGACAACAACTTCCTAACAACATCCAGCCTAGACCTCACCTGGCACAACTTGAGGCTGTGCCCCCTTCTTCTGTTGCTGCTTGCCTGGCAGCAGAGCCCAACCCCACCTGGCTACAGCCTCCCTTCAGGTAACTGCAGACAGCAATGAGCTCTGCCCTGAGCCTCCTCTTCTGCAGGCTGCACCCTCAGCTCTCTCAGCCTCTCCTCACGGGGTTAGGTAGTTTGGGCAAGGCTAAAAAGCCCTGAACCACAACTAAATCTGAGGCTTTTCTCTTGCTGTTTGTTTCTGAGCCATTTGCTTCACAGATGTTTTTAACAGCTCGCAGACTGCGAGGGATGGAGCCAACAGGGCACCCACACCACAGCCAAGGGGAGAACTTGCTGCTTGCAGCTCACTTTGAGCACAGGCACTAAATGTTCATCTTTTGTGCAGTGAAAACAAAAAACCAAACCCAAACCACTGAAGGTTTTGATTTGGAAAGTATGAGAGGCCCCATCCAAGCAGCACAAGGCAGTGCCAGTGTGAAGGAGGAGGACAAACATCTCCTCTACCTCCCAGATCTGCCTAGATAAGGTTATTGCTTCCAGCTCTGACACATCTTTGCACACCAGTTGGTCTCCCCTGCAACTTCTGATGAAACAAGCCACGTTAGCAGCTCACTTTCTGCTCTGCACAGTGCTCCCTGCCTGCTGCTCACTTGCTGGTGGTGCCTGAGGGTTAATGAGGAAGCCAAGGAAGGGCTGAGTTGAATAGCAGCTGAATTCTCTCATGATAAGAGACTCTTTCTTCTGTGCCTCATTAAAACTATCCTGATTGTTTTCTGGCTTCAAATGATATCTTCTTGCTACTGTGTGCAGTTCTGGAGCCCCCAGCACAAGAAGGATGTGGAACTGTTGGAGCCAGTCCAGAGGAGGCCATGAGGATGCTCAGAGGGCTGCAGCAGCTCTGCTATGAGGACAGGCTGAGAGAGTTGGGGCTGTGCAGCCTGGAGATGAGAAGGCTTTGAGAAGACCTTGAAGTGGCCTTCCAGTATCTTTAGGGGACCTACAGGAGGGCTGGAAAGGGACTACTGACAAGGTCTTGTAATGGCAGGACAAGGAGGAATGGGTTTAAACTGGCAGAGGGGAGACTGAAACTGGATGTTAGGAAGGAGTTCTTTGCAGTGAGGGTGGTGAGACACTGGCACAGGGTGAGGGTGGTGAGACCCTGGAACAAGTTGCCCAGGGAGGTTGTGGAGCACAGGAGCACCCAATGTGATCTTTGATCACATTGGGTGCTCCTGTGCTCTACAACCTCCCTGGAGGTGTTCAGGACCAGGCTGGATGAGTCCTTGAGCAACCTGTTCTAGTGGGAGGTGTCCCTGGGCAGGGAGTTGGAACTGGATGAGCTTTGAGGTCCCATCCAACTTAAGCCATTCCATCATTCTCCAGCAAGACAGTGAGTTCTCTGCCTCTGCATTGGGCTGACCCAACCCCCCCATGCTAACTGACCTCTAAAGCAGTTCTAGAAGGCAAATAACCTCAGAGATCATTGCTCTGGCTCAAGAACCTGTGTTTAAAATGCCAGAGGTGTTTCATGCAGAGCCATTTGAACCTACAAGAAGTCCCAGTGCCATAACTGCATCTTAATTTGATCTGAACACATAACTGTGGTGAAGACAGGCAGAGGCTCAGCAGCTCTTCAGCAGGGAGCTAATTCTCTGTTAGTGCAAGAAATTCACTGATCCTCCTTATTTTACATCCTACTGCTACAAAAGAAAACCCTCAACAGCAGTAAAACCTCCACATTACTGATGACTTCCAGCAAAGCAAGGAAACAGGAAGCAAAGCTGACAAGCAGTTAAGGAGCAAATAGTTCAAGCTGTTTTGATGGCAGGAAAGCTGAAGGGCAATCAATCTGGCTGTGGACTGCCCAGATCCAGCAAGCACATCAATCCTGGCACTGCTAGGAACAGAGCAGTCCTCACAGCATCATAGAACCATAAAGGCTGGAAACGATCTCTAAGACCATCAATGTCATCATGCTCCACTGAACTTCTGGAGATCCTTCCCAGCTCTTGCATTTGCAGCCCAGAAAGCCAAGCAGAGCCTGGGATGCAGCAGCAGAAGTGTGGCCAGCAGGGCCAGGGAGGGGATTCTCTCCCTCTACTCCACTCTGCTGAGACCTCACCTGGAGTACTGCATCCAGTTCTGGAGCCTCTGGGACAAGAGGGATGTGGAGATGCTGGAGTGTGTCCAGAGCAGGGCCAGGAGGATGCTCAGAGGCTGCAGCAGCTCTGCTGTGAGCACAGACTGAAAGAGTTGGGGCTGTGCAGGCTGCAGAAGAGGAGGCTCCCAGGTGACCTTCTTGTGGCCTCCCAGGATCTGAAGGGGACCTCCAAAAAATCTGTGGAGAGACTTTTGAGGCTGCCAGGGAGTGCCAGGAGTGGGGGGAATGGAGCAAATCTGGAGGTGGGGAGAGTCAGGCTGGAGGTGAGGAGGAAGTTGTTGAGCAGGAGAGTGGTGAGAGGCTGGAATGGGTTGCCCAGGGAGGTGGTTGAGGCCCCATGGCTGGAGGTGTTTGAGGCCAGGCTGGCTGAGGCTGTGTGCAGCCTGCTCTAGGGTAGGGTGTCCCTGGGCATGGCAGGGGGTTTGGAACTGGCTGCTCCTTGTGGTCCCTTCCAACCCTGCCTGATTCTATGATTCATTCTGATTATTCATTCTAATTTATGCTGCATGGATGCTGTTTAATAAATATTTGTGGTGCAGAACTCTGTTCCAAAGTTCATTCCCTTTATTACCAAATATCAAGCCCAGAAAGAGAGCTTCCCCAGAAGAACTGCTGCCAAGCAGCCCATCCCCCAGCAGCCAAGCCAAGGTTAAGATGACCCTGGTGAGTGGCAGAGATTTACACAGTCAGGAAGGGGAAAACAAATGCAAACAGCCAAAAAAAAAAAGAAGTTGGGGGGAAATAAGGAAGAGCTGAGCACAGATGTGGTGCCACAAAGGCTGTCTGGGAAGAGGAAGGAAGAGCTGAGCACAGATGTGGTGCCACAAAGGCTGTCTGGGAAGAGGAAGGAAGAGCTGAGCACAGATGTGGTGCCACAAAGGCTGTCTGGGAAGAGGAAGGAAGAGCTGAGCACGGATGTGGTGCCACAAAAGGTGCCTGGAAAGAGGAAGGATCTTCCCCACCAGCTTCCACTGTGCTTAAATGTCATTTGGAAACATGAGGGTGTTTCCTTAAAACTTAAGTGCCTCCATCATCTCCATCAAATCCCTCCATCACCATCAGATCCCTCCATATCCATCAGGCCCCACCATCTCCATCAGTTCCTTCCATCATCTCCAACAGTCCCCATCACCTCCATCAGATCCCTCCATCTCTTCCCTCCATCAGTTCTCTCCATTTCCATCACTTCTCTCCATCAATTCCCTCCATCTCCATTGCTTCCCTCCATCAGTTCCCTCCATCTCCATCTCTTCTCTCCATCTCCATCACCTCCCTCCATCTCCATCTCTTCCCTCTATCAATTCCCTTCCTCTCCATCTCTTCCCTCCATCAGTTCCCTCCACCTCTTCCCTCCATCAGTTCCCACCAACTCCATTGCTTCCCTCCATCAGTTCCCTCCATCTCCATCTCTTCCCTCCATCAGTTCCCACCATCTCCATTGCTTCCCTCCATCAGTTCCCTCCATCTCCATCTCTTCCCTCCATCAGTTCCCACCATCTCCATTGCTTCCCTCCATCAGTTCCCTCCATCTCCATCTCTTCCCTCCATCAGTTCCCTCCATCTCCATCTCCTCCCTCTATCAGTTCCCTCCATCTCCATCAGTTCCTCCATACCCTTTCTCACCTGAAAACACACAAACCCAAAGCCTCTCCTCCATCCCACAACCAATCCCTTGGCAAGTCCAATGCCATCCAGGGTCTTTCTCCAATCCACAACCTCACTCCTAATGATCTGCCTCCAGGACAAACTAAAAGCATCCCTCCTTAGCTGGTTTCACAGGTCCACTTTACCTTCCCACTAACAGGCAGCCATCATTTTACAGCCTGCCTGCCCCTGGTGTTCCCTGGGACCAGATGCACAACAGCAACAGCAGACAGCAGCCAAGGCTGTGTAAATAATTGAAGGCTCTCTCCTTGCAGACAAAAAAAAGAGGCAGCCAACCTCCTCCACAGAGGGACATCAAGTACAAACTTGCATTTAATTCCTGAGATCATTTATTATCTGCTGAGAAATTTATGCTTTGTATCTTACTTATTACATCAAGAGCATCATAGAATGGGTTGGGTTGGAAAGGACCTTGAAGATCATCCCCTACTATGGGCAGGGACACCTCCAAATAGCCCAGGTTGCTCTGTCCAACCTGGCCTTGAACACTTCCAGGGAGGAGGAATCCATGGCCTCCCTGGGCAACTTGTTCCAGTGTCTCACCACTCTTACTGGAAAGAATTTCTTCTTAATCTCCAGTCTAAATCTGCCTTCCTCAGGCTTCAGTCCATTCCCTCTTGTCCTATCACCACAAGCCCTTGTAAAAAGTCCCTCCCCAGCTCTCCTTAAAGCAACCTTCAGATACTGGAAGGATGCTCTAAGGTCCCCCTGGAGCCTTCTCTTCCCCAGGCTGAACAGCCCCAGCTGAAAATAGAATAGAACCAAAGAGGTTGGAAGAGACCTCCAAGCTCAGCCAGTCCAACCTAGCACCCAGCCCTGGCCAAGCAACCAGACCATGGCACTAAGTGCCCCAGCCAGGCTTGGCTTCAACACCTCCAGGGATGGCAACTCCACCACCTCCCTGGGCAGCCCATTCCAATGCCAATCACTCTCTCTGACAACAACTTCCTAACAACATCCAGCCTAGACCTGCCCAAGAACAACTTGAGGCTGTGTCCCCTTGTTCTGTTGCTGCTTGCCTGGCAGCAGAGCCCAACCCCACCTGGCTACAGCCTCCCTTCAGGTAGTTGCAGACAGCAATGAGCTCTGCCCTGAGCCTCCTCTGCTGCAGGCTGCACACCCCCAGCTCCCTCAGCCTCTCCTCACAGGGCTCTGCTCCAGGCCCCTCCCCAGCCTTGCTGCCCTTCTCTGGACACCTTCCAGCACCTCAACATCTCTCTTGAATTGAGGAGCCCAGAACTGGACACAGCACTCCAGGGGTGGCCTGAGCAGTGCTGAGCACAGTGGCAGAAGAACCTCCCTTGTCCTGCTGCCCACACTGCTCCTGAGCCAGCCCAGGATGCCATTGGCTCTCTGGACACACTCCCTCAGCCTGTCCCCACAGGAGAGGTTCTCCAGCCCTCTGAGCATCTTCACAGCTTCCTCTGGACCCTCTCTATCAGTTCAACATCCTCCATTTGTTGAAAGACACCAGAACTGGACACAATGCTCCAAGTAGGATCTGACCAGTGCCAGGTACAGGGGCACAACCACCTCTCCAGCCCTGCTGGTCACACTACTGCTGGTCACAGACCAGGATCATCTGATCTCTTCCCAGCTTTTCTGCTTGCTTTCCACTGCACTGTCTGCTAACAACAGCAAGAAAAAAAACCCAAACCCAAGCCAGCCTGTTAAGATTCCTCCCTTTGAAAGCCATTAAAATGCATTAAAAATAACCCCCCCCCCCCAACCCATCTGCATTTTATCTTCTTAATGGCTCTAAAACCTCCACTTGCATCAGCAAATGACCACACTCAGCAAGGAGCTGAAGAACATTCCCCTCCAATCCAGGGAGCAGATTTTCCACTGAGACCATTACACAGTTAACTACCAATAAAAGTAATTCACCAAACTAAGTGCTGATTAAAGACTGTCAGCACATTGGCCCAGCATCAACTGCAGCCCGGGGGGGGGAAACATGTCATTTGCTGTTATTTAACCTTTAGCAGCAGGGATGCTCTCTCCCCTTCCATTCCTGGGCTAAGGCCACACCAGCCAGCCAGTCTGGCTGCCCAAAGGGGATTGTTTTGCTTTTACTAGCATGGAAATCAGATCTCATGAACTCAACACACAAGCTGAGCCACTGCCCTGATGGCCAAACCCATCCCCACCCCCCACCCCCCCCTCCCAGTGTTGCTCAAGAGGTCAGTGCTGGTTTCCAGTCTGCCCCAGCACGTCCAAGACAAACAGCCCCACGTCAGCAGCTCTGCAGGGGCTGGGAGAACAGGAAAGACCTGCCCTGAGCCTTCCTCATCCACCATCTGTGGGGAAGACTGAGGAGAAAAATTCTGACCTGAAGAGAGGAAGCTGGGGAGGGACTTTTTAGGATGTGAGGGAGTGATAGGACTGGGGGGAATGGAACAAAGCTGGAAATGGGGAGAGTCAGATTGGATGTTAGGAAGAAGTTCTTCAGCATGAGGAGGATGAGAGCCTGGAATGGGTTGCACAGGGAGGTGGTGGAAGGCTCATCCCTGGAGGTGTTTAAGGCCAGGCTGGATGAGGCTGTGGCCAGGCTGATCTAGTGTGAGGTGTCCCTGGGCATGGCAGAGGGGTTGGAACTGGCTGATCCTTGTGGTCCCTTCCAACCCTGCCTGATTCTATGATTCTGGGAAGGGACTTTTTAGGCTGTGAGGGAGTGCCAGGAGTGGGGGGAATGGAGCAAAGCTGGAGGTGGGGAGAGTCAGGCTGGAGGTGAGGAGGAAGGTGTTTAGCAGGAGAGTGGTGAGAGGCTGGAATGGGTTGCCCAGGGAGGTGGTTGAGGCCCCATGGCTGGAGGTGTTTGAGGCCAGGCTGGCTGAGGCTGTGTGCAGCCTGCTCTAGGGTAGGGTGTCCCTGGGCATGGCAGGGGGGTTGGAACTGGCTGCTCCTTGTGGTGCCTTCCAACCCTGACTGATTCTATCATTCTCTGATTCTCTGAATCTATGATTCTATGAACAACAGGGTCAGGTACAAGGGCACAACCACCTCTCCAGCCCTGCTGATCACACTGCTGCTGACACAGACCAGGATCATCTGATCTCTTCCCAGCTTTTCTGCTTGCTTTCCACTGCACTATCTGCTAACAACAGCAAAAAAACACCCAAACCCAAACCACCCTGATAAGATTCCTCTCTTTGAAAGCCATTAAGATACATTAAACCCCCCCAACCATCTCAAGGCTTTAGAGCCCAAGTCTTATGAGGAGCAGCTGAGGGAACTGGAGTTGCTCAGCCTGGAGCAAAGGAGGCTGAGGGGAGACCTCATTGCTCTCTACAGCTCCCTGAAAGGGTAACAGAGCCAGGTGGGAATTGGTCTCCTCTCCCCAGTAACAAAAGCAGAGAGAAGGGCCTCTGCTTATACCAGGGAAGGTTTAGATTGGGTGTTAGAAGAAACTTCTTCACTGAAAGGGTTCTCAAACAACAGGCTTTCCAGGGAGGTGGTTGAATCCCTCCCTGGAGGTGGCTGAGTCCCTCCCTGGAGGTGGCTGAATCCCTCCCTGGAGGTGGTTGAATCCCTCCCTGGAGGTGGTTGAGTCCCTCCCTGGAGGTGGCTGAATCCCTCCCTGGAGGTGGCTGAGTCCCTCCCTGGAGGTGGCTGAGTCCCTCCCTGGAGGTGGCTGAGTCCCTCCCTGGAGGTGGCTGAGTGCCTCCCTGGAGGTGGCTGAGTCCCTCCCTGGAGGTGGTTGAATCCCTCCCTGGAGGTGGCTGAGTCCCTCCCTGGAGGTGGCTGAGTCCCTCCCTGGAGGTGGCTGAGTGCCTCCCTGGAGGTGGCTGAGTCCCACCCTGGAGGTGGCTGAGTCCCTCCCTGGAGGTGGCTGAGTCCCTCCCTGGAGGTGGCTGAGTGCCTCCCTGGAGGTGGCTGAGTCCCACCCTGGAGGTGGCTGAGTCCCTCCCTGGAGGTGGTCCATAGAGGCAGAGATGTGGTGCTGAGGGATATGGCTTAGCACCAGATTAGGTAGAGTTAGAGAATGGTTTGACTCAATCTTAAAGGTCTTTTCCAACCAGAATGAAGCCATGACTGTAGGTGCTGGGCTATGTGCAGGTCACCACCACCTCCCTTCCCAAGCTCTGCTTGTTACAGACCTTTATTAGGCTCCAGGAGTTGGGGTCCATCAGGCAGGCTTGAGATGGGCGAGCAGGGAGCACAGGCACAGCCTCCTCAGACTCCATGCAGTGGGCAAAGGCTTCATTCCCTGCTCACCTCCTGCAGACAGGACAGTCTGGTGTTAGGAACAACATGAGAGCCTGCCACAGCCACCTAAGTAGTCACTCTCAATGCACCCCCCCCCAGCTTTAGAGAGGCATAGAGGGAGAGATGTAAAACTGCACTGGAGGAGGCAGCCCAGAAACATCCCCAGCACACAACAGCTGCTCTCTTGGACCATGAAAATGGTTTCATCTTGCCTGTGCTTAGCTGTGCAAAAGCCAATTGCCAAGTAGGGTAGGAACCACCCAGCCTCCTGAGCCCAGAGCAGCTGAGAGCTTCCCGAGGCCAAGGGATGAGCCTGGAAGAGCAACCAGGAGAGAGAGATGGGAGGAGAGGAATGAAACCACGCACAAGATGGGAGCTGCTGCCAGGTAGGACAGGGAAGTGTTAAGCAGTGTCATGCCTGGGGCACCTCTCACCTGGGGCACCTCTCACCTTGTGTCTTCCTTGTCCTGCAGCAAGGAGGCTTCAGAGCTCGTTCCCATTTTGCAGCTTTCTGAAGACTTCCTTTTTTATAGCCTGCAATTGCATTTTTGTACCAAACCCAAAACCTCTCTGAAGGGAACAGGTTTCCTCTCTCCACAGACTCATCTCCAGTGCAAGTGGAGAGGCACTAATTGCCCTACCAGGGTCTCCAGGGCTTTCCCCTGTATTGTTAGCTAACAAAAATGTGTTCTTCATTTAAGCACTCAGCCCCAAGGTTTCATTTTTAATGGCAAGCTGAGGCAGAGCATGAGCCAGCCCAGAGCAGCAGCCCCTGCTTCCCCCACCAAACCAGCACAGCAGGCTGGGGAGGGATTCCACACAACCCCACTGGTGAAAAACACACACCCCACACAAGCCTGGATGGAGCCAGGCAGAGGAGACCACACCAAACACTCTGCAAGAGACATCAGCTTCCCTGGAAAACAAACCCCTGCAAGAACATGAGGCAGTGCAATGACACAGCCTGAGGACCACCAGCACCTCAGAATCATAGAATCAGGCAGGGTTGGAAGGGACCACAAGGAGCAGCCAATTCCAACCCCCCTGCCATGCCCAGGGACACCCTACCCTAGAGCAGGCTGCACACAGCCTCAGCCAGCCTGGCCTCAAACACCTCCAGCCATGGGGCCTCAACCACCTCCCTGGGCAACCCATTCCAGCCTCTCACCACTCTCCTGCTCAACAACTTCCTCCTCACAGCCAGGCTGACTCTCCTCACCTCCAGCTTTGCTCCATTTTCCCCACTCCTGGCACTCCCTGAGAGCCTGAAAAGTCCCTCCCCAGAGTTTTATAGCCCACTTCAGATCCTGGAAGGCCACAAGAAGGTCACCTGGGAGCCTCCTCTGCTCCAGCCTGCACAGCCCCAACTCTTTCAGTCTGTGCTCACAGCAGAGCTGCTGCAGCCCTCTCAGCATCCTCCTGGCCCTGCTCTGGACACACTCCAGCATCTCCACATCCCTCTTGTCCCAGGAGCTCCAGAACTGGATGCAGTACTCCAGGTGGGGTCTCAGCAGAGCATAGCAGAGGGGGAGAATCCCCTCCCTGGCCCTGCTGGCCACACTTCTGCTGCTGCAGCCCAGGCTCTGCTTGGCTCTCTGGGCTGCAAGTGCACACTGCTGGCCCCTGTTGAGCTTCTCCTCCAGCAGCACCCTCAAGTCCCTCTCCTCAGGGCTGCTCTCCAGCCTGGCACTGCCCAGCCTGGAGTTGTGCTTGGCATTGCCTCGACCCAGCTGCAGGACCTTGCACTTGGTCTTGTTGAACCTCCTGAGGTTGGCTTGTGCCCACCTCTGCAGTCTGTCCAGCTCCCTCTGGATGGATCCTGCCCTCCAGCCTGGCTGCTGCAGCACACAGGTTGGTGTGGGCAGCAGACCTGCTGAGGCTGCACTCAATGTCTCTGCCCATGGCACCTACAAAGATGTTGAACACGACTGGTGCCAGGACTGATCTCTGAGGGACTCCACTTGGCCATGGAGCCATTGACAGCCACTCTGGGTGCAGCCACCAAGCCAGTTCTTTATCCATCCAGTCCTCCACCCATCAAACCCATGTGTCACCCACTTGGAGACCAGGATGTGGTGTGGGACAGTGTCAAAGGCCTTGCTCAGGTCCACCTTCAGCCCTCCTCAGCTGCTCCAGGCAGCACTTTTACATTCAGCACTTGCAACCCCTGCCCAGCAACCCTGCCTGCCCTGCTGGGTGTTTGCAGCTGGCAGTGGAGGGATCCCCTGCTCTAAAGGTGGAAGGGGAACCCCATCTGTGTGCTGCCAGCCAGAGGCTTTGGGTCCAGGAGCTGGGCTGGGAGTAGGCACTTGAGCCTGGGAACAAAAGGGAAATGGAGCACCACAGAATCACTCAGGTTGGGAAAGACCTGTGAGATCATCAACCCAACACCACCATGCCCCCCACAGTCACAGAAACATTCTGGTTGGAAAAGACCCTCAGGATAATTAAGTCCAACCAAAGTCCACCCTTAAACCATAACCTCAAGCACCACATCCAAACAACTTTTAAGCACATCCAGGGTTGGTGACTCAACCACCTCCCCTGGGCAGCTCATTCCAATGTCTGACCACTCCTGCTGTTTCCTAAAATGAACCCCCAAAGGATCTCAGGCACCTCTCTGAGCACTGAGGAGAAAGGAGAGGTGAAAGCTCAGAAGGATCTCAGGCATCTCTCTGAGCACTGAGGAGAAAAGAGAGGTGAAAGCTCAGAAGGATCTCAGGCACCTCTCTGAGCACTGAGGAGAAAAGAGAGGTGAAAGCTCAGAAGGATCTCAGGCATCTCTCTGAGCACTGAGGAGAAAAGAGAGGTGAAAGCTCAGAAGGATCTCAGGCATCTCTCTGAGCACTGAGGAGAAAGGAGGGATGAAAGCTCAGAAGGATCTCAGGCATCTCTCTGAGCACTGAGGAGAAAGGAGGGATGAAAGCTCAGAAGGATCTCAGGCATCTCTCTGAGCACTGAGGAGAAAAGAGAGGTGAAAGCTCAGAAGGATCTCAGGCATCTCTCTGAGCACTGAGGAGAAAAGAGAGATGAAAGCTCAGAAGGATCTCAGGCACCTCTCTGAGCACTGAGGAGAAAAGAGAGATGAAAGCTCAGAAGGATCTCAGGCATCTCTCTGAGCACTGAGGAGAAAAGAGAAATGAAAGCTCAGAAGGATCTCAGGCATCTCTCTGAGCACTGAGGAGAAAAGAGAGGTGAAAGCTCAGAAGGATCTCAGGCATCTCTCTGAGCACTGAGGAGAAAAGAGAGATGAAAGCTCAGAAGGATGAGCACTGAGAAAAGAAGGATGAAAGCTCAGTTCTGGGCTCCTCTATTCAAGAGAGATGTTGAGGTGCTGGAAGGTGTCCAGAGAAGGACAATGAAGCTGGGGAGGGGCCTGGAACACAGCCCTGTGAGGAGAGGCTGAGGGAGCTGGGGGTGTGCAGCCTGCAGCAGAGGAGGCTCAGGGCAGAGCTCATTGCTGCCTGCAGCTGCCTGAAGGGAGGCTGTAGCCAGGTGGGGTTGGGCTCTGCTGCCAGGCAAGCAGCAACAGAACAAGAGGACACAGTCTCAAGTTGTGCCAGGGCAGGTCTAGGCTGGATGTTGTTAGGAAGTTGTTGTCAGAGAGAGTGATTGGCATTGGAATGGGCTGCCAGGGAGGTCGTGGAGTTGCTGTCCCTGGAGGTGTTGAAGCCAAGCCTGGCCTGGGCACTTAGTGCCATGGTCTGGTTGGTTGGGCAGGGCTGGGTGCTAGGTTGGGCTGGCTGAGCTTGGAGCTCTCTTCCAGCCTGGCTGACTCCATGGTGCTCTGAGCCCCAGCCCAGCCTGCCCAGGAGCAGGACCGAGCGCGCCCCTGCCGTGGCCGTGCTGCGGTGTGCTCGGACACACCACGGTGATGAAACAGCAAACTGAGAACTTGGCTCCTCCAATTCCTGTCTTTATTTTCTTCATGCTGCTGTGTAGCTGCCTTGGCATTTAATCCTTGCAATTAAGGGGACAGTTCTCATCTCCTTCTCCCTTCTCCAAGCAGTATCATCAGGGTGGGACTGGGTCAGCGCTGCAGCATTTCAAGCAGGGGAAGGAAGACAAAAAAGCAGCAGCCAGAGGCATTTACCTCTTGGCAAGCGAGAGGCATCTCTAAAGAAGATGATTTTTTTGAATCAATAACGTGTGAAAGAACTCCAATTACATCCTTACAGCTCCAAACATTTGCAGTTTGCCTGTCTGGGAAAACAAGAGGAATCTCTTTTGTTTATTAAACAATGACTTTGAAAATGACCTGGCTGGCTCCTAGCTGAAACACAAAGGAAGTCTTTCTTACCAGGAGATGTCATCATGCATTTATTTAAAGCTTTAATGATATGTTTTGGGACATCAGCTATGCCTGAATGTTTCTCCCTTGCAGTTGTCTGGAAGAGGAAGCCTTCCCCCTCCCCCCCCTCATCCTCCCCCCTCTTAAAATAGCAAATGAGGCCAATTATCTCATGGCAAATCCAAACGATGATTTGGTGCTGCTTTAGCTGTCGGTGTCCTATCAAAGCAGTTTCTGCAGGTTAATTTTAGGAGCGCAGCCAAACCATTCCAATCTGCTCAGCTGAGTCCCTGCTGAAATTCAGGGTGGGAAGAGGAGCTGCCCTTCCAGCCCAGGGGCCTGCACACAGCTCAGGGTCCTCACCACAGCCCAGGGTCCTCACCACAGCTCAGGGTCCTCACCACAGCCCAGGGTCCTCACCACAGCTCAGGGTCCTGCGCACAGCTCAGGGTCCTGCGCACAGCTCAGGGTCCTCACCACAGCTCAGGGTCCTCACCACAGCTCAGGGTCCTCACCACAGCTCAGGGTCCTGCTCACAGCTCAGGGTCCTGCTCACAGCCCAGGGTCCTGCACACAGCCCAGGGTCCTGCACACAGCCCAGGGTCCTCACCACAGCTCAGGGTCCTGCACACAGCCCAGGGTCCTGCACACAGCCCAGGGTCCTCACCACAGCTCAGGGTCCTGCTCACAGCTCAGGGTCCTGCACACAGCCCAGGGTCCTGCACACAGCCCAGGGTCCTGCACACAGCCCAGGGTCCTCACCACAGCTCAGGGTCCTGCACACAGCCCAGGGTCCTGCACACAGCCCAGGGTCCTCACCACAGCTCAGGGTCCTGCACACAGCCCAGGGTCCTGCACACAGCCCAGGGTCCTCACCACAGCTCAGGGTCCTGCTCACAGCTCAGGGTCCTGCTCACAGCCCAGGGTCCTGCACACAGCCCAGGGTCCTGCTCACAGCTCAGGGTCCTGCACACAGCCCAGGGTCCTGATCGCAGCCCAGGGTCCTGAGCACAGCCCAGGGTCCTGCACACAGCTCAGGGTCCTGCACACAGCCCAGGGTCCTGCACACAGCCCAGGGTCCTGCTCACAGCTCAGGGTCCTGCACACAGCCCAGGGTCCTGATCGCAGCCCAGGGTCCTGAGCACAGCCCAGGGTCCTGCACACAGCTCAGGGTCCTCACCACAGCCCAGGGTCCTGCACACAGCCCAGGGTCCTGCACACAGCCCAGGGTCCTGAGCACAGCCCAGGGTCCTCACCACAATCCAGGGTCCTCACCACAATCCAGGGTCCTGAACTCAGCCCAGGGTCCTGCACACAACTCAGGGTCCTGCACACAGCTCGGGGTGCTGCACACAGCTCAAGGTACTAACCACAGCCCAGGGTCCGGCACAGAGCTCAGGGTCCTGATCACAGCCCAGGGGCCTGAACTTAGCCCAGGGTCCTCTCCACAGCTCAGGGTGCTGCACACAACACAAGGTCCTGACCACAGTCCAGGGTTCTCACCACAGCTCAGTGTCTTGCACACAGCCCAGGGTCCTGCACACAGCTCAGGCACAGCCCAACCAAGAAACCAGACAATGATGAGCTGGTGAGGGATGTGGTGGGATGGAGGTGAGCTCCAGTGGGCTATCTCCCTGCTTCCATGGAAGTCCAAGCCACAGCACTGGGCTGGTGGGCAGGCCAGGAAAGCCCAGATAGTGCTGACATGCATAGAATCATGGAATGACTTGAGCTGAAAAGAACCTTCAGAGCATCTAATTCCACCCCTCCTGCCATGGGCAGGGACCCCTCCCACTAGACCAGATTGCTCAAAGCTTCATCCAGCTTGATCTCAACCACTTCCAGGGATGAGGAATCCACTACTTCTCTGGGCAGTCTATGCCAGTGTCTCACCACTTGCTCCCAATGGCCAATCCACATCTACCCTGCTCTAGCTTCCAACCACTGCCCCTTGTTCTATCACCACAGGCCCCTGTAAAATGTCCCTCTCCAGCTTTCCTTCAGGTACTGGAAGGCCACCACAAAAACTCCCCACAGCCTTCTCCTCTGCAGGCTGAACAGCCCAAACTCTCTCAGTCTGCCCTCGTAACAGAGGTGCTCCAGCCCTCTGAGCATCTTTGTGGCCCTCCTTTGGACCCTCTCCATTTCCTTCTTGTGCTGGGGTCCCAGAGCTGACCACAGAGCTCCAGATGGGCTCTCTCAAGAGCAGAGCAGAGGAGCAGCATCACCTCCCTTGAGCATCACTGAGCTGTCCTAAACACTGATGAGAAGAAGGATTTTGCATCTCAGCATGCTAGGAGCTAGCTGTCACTACAGCTTTAGGAAGGACCACAGAGCTTCAGTTTCTTAGAGATTAATGGGATTGATTTTTTTGGTTGGTTGGTTGGTTTGGGGGGGGGAGGTTTGTTTCTTTTTCATTAGTCTCAGCAACAACAAAATGATCTCCCTGTGGAGCATGCAAATAACACAAAGTCCAGCTGAGGGTTCTGTTCCTGGTGTGTTTCAGCAGAATTAGTGCTGCAAACCAGGGAAGATTTAATAATGGTTTGTGGGAGGGATTAGCAAAAGGGGGAAACAGCTCAGGGAGGATTAAGAGCAAAGCAGGTATTAGGCAGGTTTGGGATGGAGTGTTAGCCAAAAGTTCCTCTTCAAGTTTAAAGTGAAGGGATGAGTGTCCTACAGAGGGGCTGACAGCCTCAGAGAGCAGGGTTTGCTCCAGGTGATGCAGTTGGGTTTGTTCCCTCACTGCAGATGGTTAATCTGGTCTCTGTTAAGCAGATATTACCATTGCTAGTCCCAGGGCATTGCTCAGTGTCAGCCACATCTTTACTGATGATATGGGCCAGGGGATTGAGCCCAGCATCAGTAAGTTTGCAGATGACACCAAGCTAGGAGCAGCTGTGGAGCTGTTGGAGGGTGGGAGAGCCCTGCAGGGGGACCTGGCCAGGCTGCATGGGTGGGCAGAGGCCAAGGGGATTATCAGAGAATCATAGAATCAGGCAGGTTGGAAGAAACCTCCAAGCTCAGCCAGTTCAACCTAGCACCCAGCCCTGGCCAAGCAACCAGACCATGGCACTAAGTGTCCCAGCCAGGCTTGGCTTCAACACCTCCAGGGGTGGCAACTCCACGACCTCCCTGGGCAGCCCATTCCAATGCCAATCACTCTCTCTGACAACAACTTCCTCCTAGCATCCAGCCTAGACCTGCCCTGGCACAATTTGAGACTGTGTCCCCTTCTTCTGTTGCTGCTTGCCTGGCAGAAGGGACCAACTCCACCTGGCTACAGCCTCCCTTCAGGGAGTTGTAGACAGCAATGAAATTTAACAAGGCCAAGTGCAGGGTTCTACACTTTGGCCACAACAACCCCAAGCAGCACTACAGGCTGGGGACAGAGTGGCTGAGAGCAGCCAGGCAGAGAGGGACCTGGGGGTGCTGGTAGAGAGGAGCTGAAGAGGAGGCAGCAGTGCCCAGGTGGGCAGCAGAGCCAATGGCATCCTGGGCTGGCTCAGGAGCAGTGTGGGCAGCAGGACAAGGGAGGTCTCTTCCTACCTGGTTAATTCTATGACTCTATATAACACTTGTCTTAGGGAAGCTACCAGGCTGCCCAGCCACAGAAGGGCTGAAGATCACGTCCCCATGCAGAACATACTGCTGTAGCATGACAGCTCTTTGCACTCCTCTAAGCAAAACAGCCAGAGAGATGGGGATCATTTTCCCGTTCTTTACACCCCATTTTGTGCCCTGAAAGCTTCTTCTCTCCTTTAGTATCCATGGGCCAGCAATGTGCTCTTGTGGCCAGGAAGGCAAAGGGGATCCTGGGGTGAATTAGGAAGCAGATCAAGGGAGGTTCTCCTCCCCCTCTACTCTGCCCTGCTGAGACCTCATCTTGAGCCCTGCCTTCAGTTTTGGGCTCCCCAGTTGAAGAGGGACAGGGATCTGCTGGAGAGGGTCCAGCAGAGGGCTAGGAGGATGATGAGGGGAGTGGAGCACTGCCTGATGAGGAGAAGCTGAGCGACCTGGGGCTGCTTAATCTGGAGAAGACTGAGAGGGGATTGAATCAATGTTTACAAAACTCTGAGGGCTGGGGGTCAGGAGGGGGGGCAGGCTCTGCTCACTGCTCCCTGGGATAGGACAGGCAGCAATGGATGGAAGCAGCAGCACAGGAGGTTCCAGCTCAACACAAGGGGCAACTTCTTTGCTGTAAGGGTCCCAGAGCCCTGGCACAGGCTGCCCAGAGAGGTTGTGGAGTCTCCTTCTCTGGAGCCTTTCCAGGCCTGTCTGGATGTGTTCCTGTGTGACCTGTGCTAGATTATATGGTCCTGCTGTGGCAGGGGGGTTGGACTGGATGATGTCTTTGGGTCCCTTCCAGGTCCTGACATCCTGTGATCCTGTGAGTATCCAGGAGGATCATCTCCAAGGCAGGAGAAGAGTTGGTGTGGTGAGCACATAGGATCATACAATCAACCAGGTTGGAAGAGACCTCCAAGCTCATCCAGTCCAACCTATCATCCAACCCTATCCAATCAACTAGACCATGGCACTAAGTGTCCCACCCAGGCTTGTGTTGAACACCTCCAGGCATGACGACTCCACCACCTCCCTGGGCAGCTCATTCTTTTCCTTCTAGCAGTCCTCACTGACCTGCAGGAGCCCCAGCTGCAGTTTGGCTTTTTCTGACACACACAGAGAACTTGGTATTCTAGGGAGACAAAAAAAAAAAAAGCTTCAGAGCAGGATTCCAGACCTGAAACCCAAACTCTTCAAATACCAAATGGTGAAGCAATTTTGAAGCTTGTGATTCTAAAACGAACCAGCCCACATCTTCCAAGTCATCATAGAATCAAGCAGGTTGGAAGAGAGCTCCAAGCTCAGCCAGTCCAACCTAGCACCCAGCCCTAGCCAGCCAACCAGACCATGGCACTAAGTGCCTTATCTTCCAAAGATCAATAGACCAAGGGGACAAACTTGCTACAGGTCCCTCCAACCACTTGGCCAGCCCAGGGCACTATCTCCTCAGTCCTCTACACCAAAAGGAGCATCCCAGGCTCCCGGACAGGTGCTCATCCAGCATCTCCACTGATGCCTTTTTTTATGCAGAGCCCAAACTCCCCCTGACCCCAGGACGCTTCACAGAGCCTCCCCTCGCAGTGCTGCATGCAAAGCAGGTGTTGATCTGTTGGAGGGTAGGAGAGCCCTGCAGAGGGACCTGGCCAGGCAGGATGGGTGGGCAGAGGCCAATGGGATGATGCTGAACAAGGCCAAGTGCAGGGTTCTACACTTTGGCCACAACAACCCCAAGCAGCACTACAGGCTGGGGACTGAGTGGCTGAGAGCAGCCAGGAGGAAAGGGACCTGGGGGTGCTGGTAGAGAGTAGCTGAAGGTGAGCCAGCAGTGTGCCCAGGTGGGCAAGAGAGCCAATGGCATCCTGGGCTGGCTCAGGAGCAGTGTGGCCAGTAGGACAAGGGAGTTTATTCTTCCCCTGTACTCAGCACTGGTCAGGCCACACCTTGAGTGCTGTGTCCAGTTCTGGGCTCCTCAATTCAAGAAAGATGTTGAGGTGCTGGAAGGTGTCCAGAGAAGGGCAGCAAGGCTGGTGAGGGGCCTGGAGCACAGCCCTGTGAGGAGAGGCTGAGGGAGCTGGGGGGTGTGCAGCCTGCAGAAGAGGAGGCTCAGGGGTGATCTTATTACTGTCTACAACCACCTGAAGGGGCATTTTAGCCAGGTGGGGTTGGGCTCTTCTCCCAGGCAACCAGCAATAGAACAAGGGGACACAGTTTCAAGTTGTGCCAGAGTAGGTCCAGGCTGGATGTTGTTAGGAAGTTGTTGTCAGAGAGAGTGATTGGCATTGGAATGGGCTGCCCAGGGAGGTGGTTGAGGCACCGTCCCTGGAGGTGTTCAAGCAAAGCCTGGCTGAGGCACTTAGTGCCACGGTCTGGCTGCTTGGCTAGGGCTGGGTGCTAGGTTGGCCTGGATGATCTTTGAGGTCTCTTCCAACCTGCTTGATTCTATGATTCTATGAAAGCTGAACTCTGGTCCAGACAGCTGAAAACATCATTGACTTTTCCCTCCTCCTGCAGCTTATTTTCTGTTCTCCCTTCAGCAGAACGCTGGAGCCAGGCTAGTCTAGTCACGCTCCCTTTGTTTACAGCCAGTTTCTCCTCCATTTCCCTCCCTTGGCTTGCTGCTCCTCAACCTGTTCCCTTGCTGGGCTGTCTTCATTGCAGGGCTCTTCAGTTCCATGAGCCCCGTGGGTCCCAGCCCGAGCACATTCCCCCCAGCCAAACCTCTCCCAGCAAAGTGCAGGGAGGAGTTTCCTCGTCTTTCCCCCCTTTTTCTTGGTTCTTTTTTCCAAGTCATTCAGAAAATAAAAGCAGGATCTGATCCCTGCGCTGAGGAGCGGCACGGAAGGTCTGTGGGGTCACAACCCCCCAAGGGGCTCTGCCCACAGCCACCCAGAGGTGTTTCAGCATCTCACCTCCGCACCCCGACTCAGACACTGCCCTGAGCTTCCCACTCGCCACCTCCTAGCGTCTGCCAAAGGGCTTTCGGCCTGGCGGACATTCCGCCTTCGGAAGCGGGGGGGAGGACGGGGGATAGCCCCTGGAAAGAGCCGAGGGGTGAGGAGCGGGCGTGGGGGGAGCCCGCAGCGAGGCAGGGAGGCACAGGGCGGGCAGCCGCGATGCGGAGGGGCGGCGGCAGAGCTGGAGGTCGCTCGGTCCTGGAGCAGCCTCTGCCTGTCTCCTGATCCGGACCTAGAGCTAGACCCTGACTTTTCTCCGGGACCCCCTCCCTCCTCCCTCCTCCCTCCCGGTGCCGGCCGCCGAGCCCGCCCCGAGCCCCAGGAGCTCTGCCCGGTCCCCGCCCCGAGCCCCGGGAGCTCTGCCCGGTCCCCGCCCCGGGGTGCCCGCACCCCCCGGCTCCGCCACTCGAGCTCCCCCATGCGCCCTGCCCCGGGAGGCGGCGGCGCCTGCTGCCCGCTGCCGGAGCTGTCCGTGCCCGCCGCTGCCGCTTCCCCCGCACCGGCCATGCCGGGGCCGCGCCGGGACCGCCCGGCCGTGCTGCTGCTGCTCGGAGCCTTGCTGGCCGCCGATCTCTACTTCCACCTCTGGCCCCGGGCACGGCGGGAGCTGGCGGCGAGAGCCCCGGGCTGCGCCTGCCGCCGCCGATCTGCCGCCGCTACGGCCGCCGCTCCGCCGCCCCGCTCCCGAGCAGCCTCCGCGCTGCGGCGGCTCTTCGCCCACCCGCTGTACCGAGCCGCCGGCCCGCGGGGCCCCGCCGAGCCGCTGCTGGGCGCCCGCGAAGCCCTCAGGTACTACCGGCGGAAGGCGGCTCGCTGGAACAGGTGCGTCCCGCCGGCACGGCACCCCCTCCACGGGCACCCCCTCCACGGGCACCCCCTGCATGGGCATCCCAAGCACAGGTATCCCCTGGACATGACCTCCCCTGTGGGCACTCCTTGCATGGGCACCTCCCGGACACCTCCTGCATGGACATCCCAAGCACAGGTAGCCCCTGGGCATGACCTCCCCTATGGGCACTCCTTGCATGGGCATCTCCTGGACACCCCCTGCATGGACATCCCAAGCACAGGTAGCCCCTGGGCACGACCTCCCCTATAGGCATTCCTTGCATGGGCATCTCCTGGACACCCCCAGCATGGACATCCCAAGCACAGGTAGCCCCTGGGCATGACCTCCCCTATGGGCATTTCTTGCATGGGCACCTCCCGGACACCTCCTGCATGGACATCCAAGCACAGGTATCCCCTGGGCACTCCTTGCATGGGCATCTCCTGGACACCCCCTGCATGGACATCCCAAGCACAGGTATCCCCTGGGCATGACCTCCCCTATGGGCACTCCTTGCATGGGCATCTCCTGGACACCCCCTGCATGGACATCCCAAGCACAGGTAGCCCCTGGGCACGACCTCCCCTATGGGCATTTCTTGCATGGGCACCTCCCGGACACCTCCTGCATGGACATCCCAAGCACAGGTATCCCCTGGGCACAACCTCCCCTATGGGCATTCCTTGCATGGGCATCTCCCGGACACCTCCTGCATGGACATCCCAAGCACAGGTATCCCCTGGGCACTCCTTGCATGGGCACTCCTTGCATGGGCACCTCCCAGACACCTCCTGCATGGACATCCCAAGCACAGGTATCCCCTGGGCATGACCTCCCCTATGGGCACTCCTTGCATGGGCACCTCCCGGACCCCTCCTGCATGGACATCCCAAGCACAAGTATCCCCTGGGCATGACCTCCTCTATGGGCACTCCTTGCATGGGCACCTCCCAGACACCCCCTGCATGACCATCTCCTGGGCACCCTTTGCATGGGCATCCCAAGCACAGGTATTCCCTGGGCACAACCTCCTCTATGGGCACCCCTTGCATGAGCACCTCTCGGATGATCTCTGCATGAACATCTCCTGAACACCTCCTTCCTGGGCAGCCCCTCCACGAACATCTCCCTGGCACCATCTTCATAGGTATCTCCTGGGCACTCCTTTCCCGAGCACCCCCTGCAGGGGCATTTTCTGGTTAACTCCTGCATGAGACTCCCAAGTGCAGATACCCCTCAGACACCTCTTTCTCTGGAACCCCTCCCTGGGCATCTCCTGGGCACCCCTTTCCTGAGTACTCCTCACGTGGGTATCCCCTGGGCACCCTCCCTCCAGGCATCCCTTCCAGGCACCCCCTGCACAGCCACCCCAGAAGCACCCTGTTCTGAGCAGCTCTCCCCTCCGATCCCTTTTAAGCGCCTCCTGCCTGGGCGTGCACCCACTGGGTACCCCCTGGCATCTCTGGCTCAGTTTGTCCCCTCTCCTGGCTCTCTGCCACCACTAACCCCTGTGGTCCCTGCCTCAGGGGTGAATGGTGACGCTCAGCACCATCCCTGAGCATCACACATGACCCAGCTGCTGGGGCTTCACACGCCAGGGCCTCTGAACTGCCAGTCTAACTGCCCTCCTGTGAGGCTTTCATCCTCACTGGAAACAGCCCTGGCATCCTTGCTCATCCCTGCACCCCACCAGCTTCTTCCCTCATGCACCAGCTCAGATCCACTGGGATGCCTGTGGTGATGGGGTGCTGAAGCAGGTCACCCTTGGTACCTCTGCACAGAAGCTGCCAGAGTGCTGAAGTCACAGCATTGCCTCACTGCCCCCTTCATGGGACCGGGCTGGTGCCTACCTGCAGAGGGGACTGCTCCTCCTGCCTCCCGCTCGCCGATTGCTAAGCTGCGCAGGCAGCACGTCCAAGCTCCCAGCTTCTCCACTTCCATGCATAGTCCTCTTCTGTGGGCCTCACCCAGGCCTGGCTTCAGGCACAATCTGCAGGAGGAGATGATGGGAAGTGACCATGGAAAGAACCAAAGAATTACCTCTGTGGTTTGGGCAGCACCAGGAGCTGCCCCATGTGCTCGGCTGGGGGTCACCCCTGTGAGGTTCATCCCTTGCTTGAGTCACTCTGGAGCAGGTCAAATCCTTCTTGAAGTCCATGGGTGGTGGATTTGAGTGTTGTCAGGACGTGGCCATGCTGTGCCACCGACCATCCTCAGATAAATCTGCTCAGAGCTGAGCAATGCCTTCTGGAGACATCGGGATTTGGGCAGCAAGATGGATGCTTCCCAAGCACAAGCCTGGTGGGGATGAGAGATCTGAACCAAAGTAGCTCGTGGCATGTACTGAATGGCTCCTAAGCACCACCAGATGCCCTGAGCACCCAGTGCCAAGCGTTTGCAGCAGCACTGGCATTCCATCTGTGCCAGCCTCACCTGTGGGACAGCCCTGGCTCTGCTGAGAAGTCTGCCTCCCACAGCTTTACGTGCTGCTCTGTTTAGATGTGCTGCTTGTGATGGAGCCATGGCCACACGTTGTCTTCCCTCCTGAGCTCTAGGTGAGGATGTGGCCAGGAGGAAAGCTGTGATGCTGTTTGCCCTTGACTGACTTGGCTGTGCACCTCCAGGAAGGAGAAGGGAGGCAGAGTATTGATTGTTCCTCAGTCACTCTGAAATGAAATATATGATGCTCGCGAGCAGGAGAAGCCTCCAGCCAGCAGGGCAGGCCCAGGTGACACTCAGCCTCTGCTGCAAATGGAATGGATTATGAGATGGCCCTTGCCAGCCCTGCTGCATTTCATAAGGCTGCTGCTTTGCTATTGGCATGGAGGAATCTCTGCCTCACCAGAAGCACTGCAGAACCCATGTCTGAGCTCACGTCTGCTCTGCCGTGGTCAGTGAAAGAGCTGTCCCTATAAACACTCAGAGCCAAGGACCTTGACCTGTGGCACCCAGGAGCCCATAGCTTTGACCTGTGGGACCTAGAAACCTATGGCATCAATCTGTGGCACCCAGGAGCCCAGCCCATGGCTTTGACCTGTGGGACCTAGAAACCCATGGCATCAACCTGTGGCACCCAGGAGCCCATGGCTTTGACCTGTGGGACCTAGAAACCCATGGCATCAATCTGTGGCACCCAGGAGCCCATGGCTTTGACTTGTGGCACCCAGAAATCCATGGCTTCAACCTGTGGCACCCAGAAACCCAAGGCACCGACCTGTGGCACCCAGAAACCCATGGCTTCAATCCGTGGCACCCAGGAACCCATGGCTTCAACCAGTGGCACCCAGGAGCCCATGGCTTCAACCAGTGGCACCCAGGAGCCCATGGCTTCAACCAGTGGCACCCAGGAACCCATGGCTTCAACCAGTGGCACCCAGGAACCCATGGCTTCAACCAGTGGCACCCAGGAGCCCATGGCTTCAACCAGTGGCACCCAGAAGCCCATGGCTTCCTCTCCTAATCCATAGGCTTAGTGAAGCTGCTGCCTCATGGGCAGGAGAGCAGAACACAACCTACCTCGGTGGTGCTGGCTGTGTACTGCCTGCTGACATCTCCATGCCTATCCTCAGCACTCCAGCCAGGACCAGGATTTGATGGCAGGCTGCAGAAGCAGCTGGAGCCACAGACAGGAACACAGAGAGGGCACTGCAACAAAACCCACCCACACCTCTTCAAAACCAGAGCAACCCCAAGCAGCACTACAGGCTGGGGACAGAGTGGCTGAGAGCAGCCAGGAAGAAAGGGACCTGGGGGTGCTGGCAGAGAGTAGCTGAAGATGAGGCAGCAGTGTGCCCAGGTGGGCAGCAGAGCCAGTGGCATCCTGGGCTGGCTCAGGAGCAGTGTGGGCAGCAGGACAAGGGAGGTTCTTATGCCCCTGTGCTCAGCACTGCTCAGGACACCCCTTGAGTGCTGTGGCCAGTTCTGGGCTCCTCAATTCAACAGAGATGTTGAGGTGCTGGAAGGTGTTTGGAGAAAGGCAGCAAGGCTGGGGAGGGGCCTGGAGCAGAGCCCTGTGAGGAGAGGCTGAGGGAGCTGGGGGTGTGCAGCCTGCAGCAGAGGAGGCTCAGGGCAGAGCTCATTGCTGGCTACAGCTGCCTGAAGGGAGGCTGTAGCCAGGTGGGGTTGGGCTCTGCTGCCAGGCAAGCAGCAACAGAAGAAGGGGACACAGTCTGCAGTTGTGCCAGGGCAGGTCTAGGCTGGATGTTGTTCGGAAGTTGTTGTCAGAGAGAGTGATTGGCATTGGAATGGGCTGCCCAGGGAGGTGGTGGAGTCACCATCCCTGGAGGTGTTGAAGCCAAGCCTGGCTGGGGCACTTAGTGCCATGGTCTGGTTGCTTGGCCAGGGCTGGGTGCTAGGTTGCACTGGCTGAGCTTGGAGGTCTCTTCAACCTGCTTGATTCTATGAACCACCCTTGCAGACTCCAGAGACTGTTTTTATCCTTGAACCAACAGATTCAAAACTCCACACTCTTTAACCAGCTTGCTGCCAGGGCATGTGTGGTAGGAGTGGACACCATGCCCCCTGCCCAGCATCACCCCTCATGCTGTGCCACTTGCAGCCCAGCAGCACACTGGCAGAGCAGGGAGCCAGGGCAAGCCCAGGGCTCTTTATAGGCCAGCAGCAATCAGCCCAGGTTTTTGTATCATCCTGGCTTTTGCAGACAGCTGCTCTGAGAGGGAAGTATTTTAGGAACCCTGAAGGAATTGGGGAGGCAGAGGGGGCTGGCTTTGGGGGTTACAGGTTGGCAAAGACCTTGCTGGCCCTACAACAGCTTGCCCAGGTCAGGGGCCATGCTGGCATTGGGCTGGGAACTGCCTCCCCTTGCACAACTGCTGCCTTTTTTCCCCAGCAGTAAGCTCCTGCTCACTGCTACCCAGTGGGGAGCAAGCTGGGGGGATGGGAGGCAGGAGAGAAAGTGTGGCTGAATGGTTGAGAGGCTTCCCAAGGTAATACTCCTGAATCATCCTTCTAAATGACACTGAGGTCTTCACTGGCCACACCTGTGGCAGGGCAGCCAAGGTTGTGCCTCAAAGACTCACCCACACAAAACCTGGTGCGTGGCAGCATGCTGGAAGGTCAAGAAATGTCCATCAGAGCTGATGGCATCCCAGGGCCACATCCTTGTGCAGAGTAGCCAGAAGGGCTTAGTCTGCTCCCACGTCCTCTTCCTCCTCCTCCCAACCTAGAAGTAGAGCTCCTGCCTTCTTTGGCAGGTGGGCTGAGCAAAGAGACATGCCCTAAAAGCCCTGCCCCTGCAGAGTGGCCAGCTCAGGGCCAGGTGAGCCCCCAGCAGCAGCAGCACACCCTCCTCCCTTGGGCACTCAGCTGGGAATCACTCAAGCTCCCTCCTAAACTGCATGGATGGAGAAGTGCTCCGAGACCCTGATTGCTGACCTGCCTGTGGACTTTGTGCTGTGGCTGACCTGGGCCAACTGGAAGGCAAACAGACTGGGAGAGGGACCAGGCTGCTCTGACCTGCAGATCCACCACAGATTCTCTCCCTTTCCTAGATTGCTCCTGGGATGCTACTGAAACGTTTCCCTCACCACCAGGGAGGCTCAGCCCTGGCTGATGGTTAGGGCTGGACTAACCACACCGTTTAGCCTGCTTGGATGGAGATGGATGGTGGAAAAGAGGGGGGGGGGGGGGGGAAACCCAGCCAACAACCAAAAACTTAACATTTTCCTGCTGGTTTGCAGCAAAAAATAACCCCCAGCAACACCCACGAGGCAGAGCTGTTCCCACTCACCAGCATCGACCCAACCTCAGCGTGCAGCCAGCACCCACTTGCTGCAGACAGCGAACTCCAGCAGAGCCCAGGGCACATTCCTCTCTCCTGCTGAGCCTGAAAGCCACGGCCTTCCAGCCTCCCTCTCCTCCCTGCTTTTACTTTTGTCTGCATTGGGCAAGACCTGGGAAAGTGAGGGGGAGAGGAAAAAAAATCAGCTGGGCAGGGCAAAGCCTCCTGCTTTCCATCTTTGTGTTTCCCAGAGGGTCTGGGTTGGGTCTGAGCATCTCCCTCTCTGTCACAGGATGTCAGGGGTTGGAAGGGACCCTAAGAGATCGAGTCCAACCCCCCCCTGCCAGAGCAGAACCAGACAATCTAGCACAGATCACAGAAAAACACATCCATAGAGGCCTTGAAAATGAAACAATACTCTCCTGGTGCAATGGGATAGGCTCTCCTGCAAAGGAAACCACCAGATCCATTGGGGGAGGGATGCAAAGTTGGTGATGGGAACAAGCACATCATGATCCTATGGCTCTGCACTGTCCTCTTGGTTACTGCAGCCTGTGATCACAGGCTCACAGGATGTTAGGGGTTGGAAGGGACCCAAAGAGATCATAGGATCACAGGATGTTAGGGGTTGCAAGGGACCCAAAGGGATTATAGGATCACAGGATGTTAGGGGTTGGAAGGGACTCAAGGAGCTCATCCAGTCCAACCCTCCTGCCACAGCAGGACCACACAATCTAGCTCAGGTCACAGAGGAACACATCCAGACAGGCTTGGAAAGGCTTCAGAGAAGGAGACTCCACAGCCTCTCTGGGCAGCCTGTGCCAGTGCTCTGGGACCCTTACAGTCAAGAAGTTCCCCCTTGTGTTGAGCTGGAACCTCCTGTGCTGCAGCTTCCATCCATTGCTCCTTGTCCTATCCCAGGGAGCAGTGAGCAGAGCCTGTCCCCCCCACTCCTGACCCCCAGCCCTCAGATAGTTATAAACATTGATTCAATCCCCTCTCAGTCTTCTCTTCTCCAGACTAAGCAGCCCCAGGTCCCTCAGCCTCTCTTCATCAGGCAGTGCTCCAGTCCCCTCATCATCCTCATAGCCTTCCACTGGACCCTCTCCAGCAGTTCCCTGTCCCTCTTCAACTGGGGAGCCCCAAACTGAAAGCAGTATTCAGGATGAGGTCTCAGCAGGGCAGAGCAGAGTGGTTCATGCCCCACAGGTTTCAGCCCCCAGCTCCTTGTTTTCATTCATGGATGTTTCTTGGCCCTTCCAGTGCCAACTGAACTTTGTTTTCCCATCAGTTATCAGGACCAGCTGCTCTCTGCTGCTGTTAATGAGAAACCAACCCTGTGTCCTCCACGGGGTGGAATAAGTCACCTCCTGATGGCACTTTACCAAAGTATGGCTCCAGCCCTGGGGACCTTGAGGTTGAGGAAAGTGCTGCTCAAGTGGGGGGAAGTTTGGGGGGGGGTCATTAATGAACTTGGGAGGCCACTTCAGCTCTGCTTGCCAAGAAGGGGCTGGGTTCAACCTTCACTTCCAGAAGGTGGTGGGCAGGATACTGCCAAACAGGCTTGCCACATCCCTTTGGCACACCAGACTGAGGGCTGTGGATCTGGTGGGGGAGGCAGTTTGTGACCCTTGGTGATGGTTTTCTTGCCCTGGAACCTCCAGCTTCAGGACACTACTCTGGCAGAGATGTGAGGGGTTTAAATTGGGAGAGAAGAGATTCAAACTAGATGTTAAGAGGGGGTTCTAGTGGACAGACACTGGCACAGGTTGCCCAGGGAGGTTGTGGAGCACAGAATCACCCAATGTGATCTTTGATCACATTGGGTGATTCTGTGCTCCACAACCTCCCTGGAGGTGTTCAAAGCCAGGTTGGATGAGGCCTTGAGTGACCTGTTCTAGTGGGAGGTGTCCCAGGGTTGGAGCAGGATGAGCTTTCAGGTCCCTTCCAAGCTAAAGCATCCTATGATAAGGACAGTTGGCTATGGAGGCTTGCTCAGACAAGCTCCTGTTGCTGCCCTGGGCTCTCCAGACCCCTCATTGAAAAGTCATAAGTCATAGAATCACAGAATCAATCAGGTTGGAAGAGACCTCCAAGCTCAGCCAGTCCAACCTAGCACCCAGCCCTAGCCAGTCATCTAGACCAAGTCACCTGCTGGCACATCACTTGCCCTCCCAAGTCTGGCCTGGATCTTGCAGTCCCTTCAGGAAGAATCGTGTCACACACACTGCATCTGTCACACAGAGCAGCTCTTGTGTTGCTGGAGATGTGTAGCCCTGCCCTGGCACCCCTCCTGGCCCTGATGGGGCAATGAGAAGACATCAGAGTCCCTCATCTTCCTGCTTGAGGCTGCTTTCCCAGGGCTTTGCAGAGGCAAGAAGGTGGCACAGAGTGTGAGTCCTTTAACCCTCTCAGTCACCCTGCCTCAGTTTCCCCTTGGGTAGCACCCAGGCTCTTTACCCACCCTGTGCCCTCAGGCTCTGCTCTCTGACACTCTCCCTGCTCCCTGACAGCCTCTGGGCTCTGAGCAGGAAAGGTTTCCAGCCCAGGGCTCCTCCTCCTCACTCCATAACCCCTCTCTTGCAGGCGACACAAGCTTTACAGGGAGGAGCTGAACCTGACGTCCCCAGCAGCACCGCTGCTGCTGCGGGCAGAGGCCAGCTGGCTGCAGTTCCACCTGGGCATCACTCGAGATGGGCTCTACCCACGCTCCAGCCCCACTGTCACCAGGCTCCTGCGGGACATGCAGGACTTCACCACTATCAGTGCTGGTAAGCACCCTTCTGCTGCAGGGGTGGAGAGGAGACCGCTGGGAGCTGCGTGGGGAGCTCCAACCCCCCCTCAAGGTCACTTTGGCAAACAAGGTTGTGCTGTCCCTCACTGGAGGGAGCCCTGAGCCCTCTGCCAGCTTCCCAGCAGGTTTCATGCTGTGAGGAGGGAGGAAGGACTTGGCTGTGGTCCTCAATGCAGCACTTTTTGGTGCCAGCCAGGCTGGGGACCTGTTGCACAGCAGTTTAATCCCAACTGTCTGCCTCAGCACCCCCCAAAAAGAGTCATAGAAGCAGTCAGGGTTGGAAGGCACCACAAGGAGCAGCCAGTGCCAACGCCCCTGCCATGCCCAGGGACACCCTACCCTAGAGCAGGCTGCCCACAGCCTCAGCCAGCCTGGCCTCAAACACCTCCAGCCATGGGGCCTCAACCACCTCCCTGGGCAGCCCATTCCAGCCTCTCACCACTCTCCTGCTCAACAACTTCCTCCTCACCTCCAGGCTGACTCTCCTCACCTCCAGCTTTGCTCCATTCCCCCCACTCCTCTCGCTCCCTGACAGCCTAAAAAGGAGACTGTAGCCCTCGCTGTGCAGGTGGCACTGACGCAGGCAGTGCCTTGCTGCATGCCCAGTCCTGGGAGGAGGGGTCAGCAGCAAGAGTCTGAGCCTGCTGAGGTCTCACCACTCCTCCTGCCCTTGCAGACTACAGCCAGGATGAGAAAGCACTGCTGGGAGCCTGCGACTGCAGCCAGAGTGAGTGTGGCATTCGGGTCCCTGCTGTCCCCTCACACACCGCCCTTCAGCTCACCCCAGTCCCCAGCTGCTCCATCCCCACCTCAGCAAGGGCAACAAAATGCCAGGCACTGCCAGGCCCTTCTCCCTTCCATTAAACCCTACCACCCCAAGAGAGGCTGGCATCTGGGTGTCAGGACACCAGTGGGCCGCTGGTTTCTACTGGGGGGGGAGGAAAAGTCCCCAGGGGATGTAAGAAATGGGTGTTGGGAGAAGTGCTGGAAGGAAAACCTCTTCTAGGAGAGAGTCAGCAGAGAGAAGAGCAGCTGGCATCAGCTGTGGGATGCTCTCAGGAGGGTGGAAAGCTGAACCCCACTGGAGTGTGCAGCTGGTGCTTCACCACACTGCCAAGGCAGCTAACAGCCTGTTGCCTTCTCCAGTTGTGAAGCCCAGTGGTGTGCACCTGAAGCTGGTCCTCAGGTTCCAGGATTTTGGAAAAGCCATGTTCAAGCCCATGAGGTAAGGCACACTGGTAAGAGCACCACAAGAGCCACAGCTCACGGAGCCTGCAGCAGAGGGTGCCAGGACAGGCATGCAGGATTCCAGAGTGGCTGGAGTTGGAAGGCACCTCAGAGACCATCTACTTCCAACCCTCTGCCATGGGCAGGGACGCCTCCCATTAGCCCAGGTTGCTCAAAGCCTCACCCAGCTTGGTATCACAGTACCACAGTATCATCAGGGTTGGAAGAGACCTCACAGATCATCAGGTCCAACCCTTTACCACAGAGCTCAAGGCCAGACCATGGCACCAAGTGCCACGTCCAGTCCTGCCTTGAACAGCTCCAGGGACGGCGACTCCACCACCTCCCCGGGCAGCCCATTCCAGTGTCCAATGACTCTCTCAGTGAGAGAGAATCATTGGACACTCTCTCAGTGAGTGGTCTTACACACTTCCAGGGCTGAGGCATCCACAGCTTCTCTGGGCAGCCCTTTCCAGGGCCTCACCACCCTCCCTAAAGAATTTCTTCACCACATCACATCACGGCAGCCGCAGCTCCCCTCCCCTGCACCCAGCTACCCCCAGAGCCGAAACGACTCCACTGCCATGGGCTGCACCCCTGGGTGCACTGCACCCCTGGGTGCACTGCCCCTGTGCCACCACCTGCCAGCTGGGCCCAGGTGGGTGAACCACCCCCTGCTCTTTCCCAGGCAGAGACGTGAGGAAGAGACTCCTGAGGACTTGTTCTACTTCGTTGACTTCCAGCGGCACAACGCAGAGATCGCTGCCTTCCACCTGGACAGGTAGGGACCTGCACAGGCACCTGCGGCAGGCAGCAGCCCTGCTCAGCCCTGCTCAGCCCTGCAGAGCTGCCCAGCCCCACAGACCTGACTGCCTCGCAGCACCCTTTGCTGCTGCTGGGTTATCTGGGGATGGGGAGGCTCTGGCTCTCGGCTGAAGTCCAGGGGTTATAGAGTCATAGAATCAGCCAGCTTGGGAGAGACCTCCAAGCTCAGCCAGCCCAACCTAGCACCCAGCCCTGCCCAAGCAACCAGACCATGGCACTAAGTGCCCCAGCCAGGCTTGGCTTCAACACCTCCAGGCATAGTGACTCCACCACCTCCCTGGGCAGCCCATTCCAATGCCAATCACTCTCTTGGACAACAACTTCCTACTAACATCCAACCTAGACCTCCCCTGGCACAGCTTGAGACTGTGTCCCATTCTTCTGTCCCTGGTTGGCTGTCAGAAGAGCCCAACCCCACCTGGCTGCAGCCTCCCTTCAGATAGCTCTAGACAGCAATGAGCTCTGCCCTGAGCCTCCTCTGCTGCAGGATGCACACCCCCAGCTCCCTCAGCCTCTCCTCACAGGGCTCTGCTCCAGGCCCCTCCCCAGCCTTGCTGCCCTTCTCCAAACACCTTCCAGCACCTCCACATCTCTCTTGAATTGAGGAGCCCAGAACTGGACACAGCACTCAAGGTGTGGCCTGAGCAGTGCTGAGCACAGAGGCAGAAGAACCTCCCTTGTCCTGCTGCCCACACTGCTCCTGAGCCAGCCCAGGATGCCATTGGCTCTGCTGCCCACCTGGGCACACTGCTGCCTCATCTTCAGCTACTCTCTACCAGCACTCTCAGTTCCCTCTCTGCCTGGCTGCTCTCAGCCACTCTGGCCCCAGCCTGTAGTGCTGCTTGGGGTTGTTGTGACCAAAGTGTAGAACCCTGCACTTGGCCTTGTTCAGTCTCATCCCATTGGCCTCTGCCTTGGCCTCTACACAAGAATCAGAGAATTATTTGGGCTGGAAAAGCCCTGAAAGGTCACTGAGTCCAACCATAGACCTGACCACCATGGCCATCAAACTGTGTCCCAAAGTGCCATGCCTGCACTTTCCTGTCCACCTCCAGGCATGGTGGCTCCACCACCTCCCTGGGCAGCCCTGACCACTTTGAAGCAAAGAAAATCTTCCTAATCTCCATCCTAACTTTCCCCTGGCTCAATTTCAAGCTCTTTCCTCTCATTTTATCAGCTGATACTAGAGAGAATAGACTGACCCTCACTTCACTCCAACCTCCTCTCAGGGAGTTGTAGAGAGCTATGAGGTCCTCCCTCAGTCTCCTCTTCTCCATACTAAACAACCCCAGTCCCCTCAGCTGCTCCTCATAAGACTTGATCTCTAGAGCCTCCACCAGAACAGGCTGGTAGGCAGAGCCCAGGCTAGAGATGGCTCAGGAATTCACCTGACCATCCACAACCACACACACATTGTCCTTTTCATGCACCAAAGTGCAAAGATGAGCTCTGTCACAGCCTGGATCCTCTCCTGGTGAAGCAGTCACACTCTCAATCAGCAATCAAGCAGTGTTTGCATTGAGATCTACTGCAGCACTGCAGTTTCAAACCCTCAGCTAATGAGCAATTAACCCAGCACCTCTTCCCAGCAGGCTTTGTATTTAATAGAATCAAAAATGCCCTTCTGAGAAGAGGAGGGCAGCAGCCTCCTTCCCCTCCCTGGGATGAGCACTGAACAGCATAGAATTAGAGACTCTGAGAGTTGGGAAAGACCTTTCAGATCATGAAGGGAGAGTGATCTTTGATGGTGCTGGTAGATGGGGGTCTCTAATTAGAATCATAGAGTCAAACAGGTTGGAAGAGACCTCCAAGATCACCCAGTCCAACCTAGCACCCAGCCTTAGCCAGTCAACTAGACCATGGCACTAAGTGCCCCAGCCAGGCTTTGCTTCAACACCTCCAGGGATGGTGACTCCACCACCTCCCTGGGCAGCCCATTCCAATGCCAATCACTCTCTCTGACAACAACTTCCTCCTAACATCCAGCCTAGACTTCCCCCAGCACAATTTGAGACTGTGTCCCCTTCTTCTGTTGCTGCTTGCCTGGCAGAAGAGCCCAACCCCTACCTGGCTACAGCCTCCCTTCAGGTAGTTGTAGACAGTAATAAGATCACCCCTGAGCCTCCTCTTCTGCAGGCTGCACACCCCCAGCTCCCTCAGCCTCTCCTCACAGGGCTCTGCTCCAGGCCCCTCACCAGCTTCGTTGCCCTTCTCTGGACACCTTCCAGCACCTCAACATCTCTCTTGAATTGAGGAGCCCAGAACTGGACACAGCACTCAAGGTGTGGCCTGAGCAGTGCTGAGTACAGGGGCAGAAGAACCTCCCTTGTCCTGCTGCCCACACTGCTCCTGAGCCAGCCCAGGATGCCATTGGCTCTGCTGCCCACCTGGGCACTGCTGCCTCATCTTCAGCTACTATCCACCAGCACCCCCAGGTCCCTTTCTTCCTGGCTGCTCTCAGCCACTCTGTCCCCAGCCTGTAGTGCTGCTTGGGGTTGTTGTGGCCAAAGTGCAGAACCCTGCACTTGGCCTTGTTCAATCTCATCCCATTGGCCTCTGCCCACCCATGCAGCCTGGCCAGGTCCCTCTGCAGGTCTCTCCTACCCTCCAACAGCTCCACACCTGCTCCTAGCTTGGTGTCATCTGCAAACTTACTGATGCTGGACTCAATCCCCTCATCCAGGTCATCAATAAAGATATTGAACAGGACTGTGTCCAGCTCACATGCTAAGCAGGACTGGCCTGTAACCCTTGGAGCTCAGGCTGTTGGAGAGGGAATGAAGGAGAATGAATTCCTTTTCCAGCTTCGCCCTTCCACCTTGCCTCACCTCCCACCAGTTTGCCTCTCTGCTGCCCAGGCTCCACCACCAGGAATAAAACCAAAATAGGCTGGACTGCTTTTCTAAAGTGCTTTGTGGTTTTTAGAGCTGAAAGATGTGAGATGAAAGCAAATAGTCTGTTTTTTTCCTCCCCACTTTAAACATTGCTCAATAAGTAACAGGCTAAATCCTGCTCCGTGCCCGCTGCTCAGGCACAGAGGGCATTACCCAGGCACCAAAGCACAGCAAGAGCTGCTTCACCCCCACGGTACTGACTCAGCAGCAGCTTTCCACTCCTGACATGACTACACTTTCCTGCCCCAGGCCCTGAGGTTTCTGAAGCACATTTGGGATGAATCAGCCAAGCCTGAGTGGCTGTGAGCGGGGCCATGGCTCCTCACTCACCTCCCGCTGCCGCAGCCGCCTTGCACCAGGCTCAGCACAGCTTTGCTCGCTGGCAGACTGCACAGCACAGAAGGTCCCAAGGGGCTGTTTGGGCTCCTGAAGGTCCCAGCTTGCATGCCAAGGGATGGGAGAAACCAGTCACAGAGAAAGGCAGAGGGATCCTGGAGAACACCCAGATGGTTCCAGGCGGCAGCTGTTGGCAGAGCAGAAGTCTGAACTCAGCCCTGTTTTGATCCAGGGAGTGAGGTGATCCTGGAGAGCTGCTAGAAAGAAGCTAAAGGAAAAATCCATCTGAGTTCAGCCATCACAGAATCAGTCAGGGTTGGAGGGGACCACAAGGATCATCCAGTTCCAATCCCTCTGCCATGGGCAGGGACACCTCACACTAGATCAGCCTGGTCACAGCCTCATCCAGCCTGGCCTTAAGCACTTCCAGGGATGAGGCTTCCACCACCTCCCTGGGCAACCTGTTCCAGCTTCTCACCACCTTCAAGGGGAAGAACTTCCTAACATCCAGCCAGAATCTACCCATTTCTAGCTTTGTTCTGTTCCCCCCAGTCCTATCACTACCTGACAGCCTAAAAAGTACCTTCCCAGCTTTCTTGTAGCCCACTTCAGATACTGAAGGCCACAAGAAGGTCACCTCAGAGCCTTCTCCTCTCCAGACTGACCAGCTCCAACTCCCTCAGTCTCTCCTCACAGCAGAGGTGCTCCAGCCCTCTGCTCATCCCCATGGCCCTTCTCTGGACACCTTCCAGCACATGCAGAGCACTCTTGTAAGTGGACACAGTACTCCAGGAGGGGTCTCACCAGTGCAGAGTAGAAGGGGAGGATCACTTCCCTGGCCCTGCTGGCCACACAGCAAAAGGCCCCTGGTGTACCAAGGGAAGGGACAAGGGCAGCTTCTGCTGTCCCACGTTGCCATCCTGTGCAGTAATGTCCCTTGGCACCGCAGGCTCTGACTGCTGTCCCTTTGGTGCAGGATCCTGGATTTCAGGAGGGTGCCACCCACAGTTGGGAGGTTGATCAACGTCACCAAGGAGATCCTGGAGGTCACCAAGAACGAGATCCTGCAGAGTGTCTTCTTTGTCTCACCAGGTAGGAGAGCATTTGGCTATGCAGCCTGCCCGAGGTGACCCTGCTGTGGCAGTGGGGTTGGACTCGAGGATGATCTCTGGAGGTCCCTTCCATCCACATGGACTAACAGAGTCACAGAACGTTGGGGATTGGAAGAGCAGGGCAAAGGGGACCAGCAGGACTTGTGCTGCTGAGCAGAAATGAAATTCTTGGGTGAAACATGCCCAAAACCAGGGTTACAGCAGAGGTGTCCCTTAGCCTCCAGCTGGAATCACCTGACAGATCTATCTCAATATTGAGGAGGGCTACAATAAAGATGGGAACAATATTTTAGCAGGGCCTGTTCTGACAGGACCAGGGGTGATGGTTTGAAACTAGAAGAGGGAGATTTAGGTAGAAGGAAGAAATTGCTTCCAGTGAGGATGGTGAGACACTAACACAGGGTACCCAAGGAGCTGCCCCATCCCTGGAAACATTCCAGGTCAGGCTGGGACTCTGAGCAACCTGCTCTAGTTGAAGATCATAGCATCATATAATCATAGAATGAGTCAGGGTTGGAAAGGACCACAAGGATCATCTAGTTCCAACTCCCATGCCAACCCCACACTGGAACAGGTTCTGCTGTGTCATGGTGGCAGTAAAATATCCTGGGTTTGCTGGAGGAATTGTCACTGCCACCAGCCGCCTCTCCCAGGCAAATGGATGCAGCTGTAGGAACCTCTGATGCCTGTAACAGCTCTCTTAGAATCAGTCAGGGTTGGAAGGGACTACAAGGATCAGCCAGTTCCAACCCCCCTGCCATGCCCAGGGACACCCTACCCTAGAGCAGGCTGCACACAGCCTCAGCCAGCCTGGCCTGAAACACCTCCAGCCATGGGGCCTCAACTACCTCCCTGGGCAACCCATTCCAGCCTCTCACCACTCTCATGCTCAACAACTTCCTCCAGGCCTGTCCATCAAGCAAAGCCCAAGTGCTGGCCATGCCCTCACAGCTCCACCTCCGTGATGTGGTTGCCTGTACCACAAGCCACGCAGTCACCGTTACATGTGAAAGGGCTGAGGTCAGCTCAGGCTACCTTGCAGTCCCCTGGGGATCATTGCTCCTTTCTCTTCTCCTGCCAGCCAGCAACGTCTGCTTCTTTGCCAAGTGCCCCTACATGTGCAAGACAGAGTACGCGGTGTGCGGCAACCCTCACCTGCTGGAGGGGTCCCTCTCTGCCTTCCTGCCGTCTCTCAACCTGGCCCCACGACTCTCCATCCCCAACCCATGGATCCGCTCCTACTCCTTCGATGGAAAAGAGGAGTAAGTGGGTAAATGCTGCTGCTGCTGCCCAGCTCTGCAGTGCAGGGAGCACAGCAGGGTAAGCACAGCCTGAAAGAGTTGGGGCTCTGCAGGCTGCAGAAGAGGAGGCTCCCAGGTGACCTTCTTGTGGCCTTCCAGCATCTGAAGTGGGCTACAAAAAATCTGGGGAGGGACTTTTGAGGCTGTGAGGGAGTGACAGGACTTGGGGGAAATGGAGCAAAGCTGGAGGTGGGGAGAGTCAGGCTGGAGGTGAGGAGGAAGTTGTTGAGCAGGAGAGTGGTGAGAGGCTGGAATGGGTTGCCCAGGGAGGTGGTTGAGGCCCCATGGCTGGAGGTGTTTAAGGCCAGGCTGGCTGAGGCTGTGTGCAGCCTGCTCTAGGGTAGGGTGTCCCTGGGCATGGCAGGGGGGTTGGAACTGGCTGCTCCTTGTGGTCCCCTCCAACCCTGCCTGATTCTGTGATTCCAAGATGGGTGGATGCAAGTTGTGTGTCCAAGGCAGAGGAAGACCAAGGTTCAGACTGCCCTCAATTAGACAAAGAATGCCTGGGCACTGCCTGGGCTTTACTTCCAGCCTGCTGCATGCACAAAGAGGGAGATGTAAGCCCTCCTCTTCTCCATCTCCACCTTGGAGAGTGGCTTTGGGGTGCTGTTGGGACACGGCAGCAGCAACCATTGAGTGAGACTCCCTCTCCTCCTCCATCTCCTGCAGGTGGGAAGTGAATCCACTCTACTGCAACACGGTGAGGGAGATCTACCCCTACAGCAACGGCAACAGACTGCTCAACGTCATCGACATGGCCATCTTTGACTTCCTGACAGGTATGGGGCAGGGGGCAGTCACCTTCCTTCCTTCCTTCTGCCTGAGCCTCCAGCAGCACTCTCTCTGCCCTCCCATGCCATGATGTCTCTCAAAGACATCCCTTCTGCTCCAGGGACTGCTGCCTCCCCACACCCCTTCTGATCTGTAGGCAAAGGGAGACCCCCCCCCAGACTCCCAGAAACATCCAGGTTGGTAAAGCCCCTCAGGATCACCAAGTCCAACCTAGAATCCTACTCTACAAGATTCACCTTAAACCATAGCCCTAAGCACCACATCCAAACCACCCTTAAACACATCCAGGATGGGCAACTCCACCTCCTCCCTGGGCAGCTCATTCCAGTCCCTGACCACTCTCTCCATGAAAAACATTTTGCTGATGTCCAACATCCTCAGCCTCAGCTTGAGGCCATTCCCCCTTGTTCTGTCTCCAATTATCACCAGCAGCCTCTCCACAATGTCCCTTCAGGTAGCTGTAGTCAGCAATGAGGTCTCCCCTCAGCCTCCTCTTCCTCAAACTGAAGACCCCCGACTCTCTCAGTCACCCAGCCCACTGCCTGGGGGCTTCAGCAAGGTGAAAGCAGCAGCTCTGAGCATGGTAACCCCTTCCCAGCAAGGCAACAACTAATTCATGTAGATCTGAAAGAAAAGGTAGGAGAAGTCAGAGAAGTTCTTGGTCCTGCACAAGGGCAACTCTGTTCCTCTGCCTGCCCTTGCCCAGGGAACATGGACCGGCACCACTACGAGATGTTCACCAAGTTTGGGGACGATGGCTTCCTGCTGCACCTGGACAATGCCAGAGGGTGAGGCTGCAGGAGGACACCAGGGAGGGGGAGGGTGCTGGGCAGGCACTGAAGCTCTGTGCTCTCTGCTTCACCTCCCCCCAGGTTTGGGCGGCATTCCCACGATGAAACCTCCATCCTGGCCCCGCTCTCCCAGTGCTGCATGTAAGTGCCAGCTCCATCTTCCTTCCCAGGCACGTCAGAAGCAAAAAGGTTAACCTGAGTAAAGAGAACAATCCAGGCCTGGCCTGACCAGCTAGAGGGACTCAGCCCACTGAGTCCCCTCCCAAGGACATTGTTCTGCACAGTGAGGGTGGTGGAACACTGGAACAGGTTGCCCTGAGATGTGTTGGAGACATTCAAGGTCAAACGATGGGCCTTGAGCAACCTGGTCTGGTTGGAAATGTCTGTGCTGACTGCAGGGAGGGATTGGGCAAGAGTGTCCCTTCCAAGCTGATGTGTTCAATGCTTCTTGCTCCAACATGATATCAAGCTACATACACCTAAGCAGGAACAAAGCCCTCCAGCCGCTCTGGATGAGAGGGACCTCTCCAGCCACAGGGGATGCTGAACAGCAGCTGCTCACCTCCCTGCTAAACCCTGCTCCTCTCTCTCCCAGCTGAGTTCCTCGCTCCATTTGGCTTCCTCTGGTATTTTTAGCTGCTTCTCACAGCTCCCACACCAGTTCCTGTCCCACACGTTGGGTCTGCTGCTCTCCTCTTCCAGCACTGCTCCAGCTACAGTGCACGGCACAACCACAGCTGTGCAGTAAGAGATGGGCTTCTTCCTGAGAGGGTCAAGACCCTCAAGAAGGCACAGACAAGCCTGAGAACAGCCCCCACTTAACCTGGCAACGAGGTTCTTTGTGGCTGATGAGGTCCATAGAAGGCTCTGGGTCACATCTTTAGCAATCGAGTACAAGCAGCAGGCTAACAGCTGCCCTGCGGGGCAGGAGCAGGGCTGAGGGCTGCATTCCAGCTCCGACTCCCTCCATTGTTCCTTATGTAACTGTTTCAGCCCTCAATTAGCTGTTCCCCATGGGTCAGACCATTCTGCTCTCCATCTCCTGTCTGCTCAGAGCAGAGCAAACACAGCTGGTGTTTACCCACAGCAGCCTCTCAGTCACCTCTTGCCTGGGAGGAGAGCGCAGGCAGAGTCAGCGCAGCTCACATCTGCTCTGGACGAGGCTTCCTCTGGCAGCAGCAGCAGCAGCAGCAGAACCTCTGCTCCAGCAGCAATTTAAAGCCTGATTGCCAGGCTTAGCACTTGATAAATTGAATTTTGGGTTTTAAGTAGGAAGAGGAGGCTGAGAGGAGCCCTCACTGCTCTCTACAACTGCCTAGGGGACAGCTTGTAGTGAGCTGGGTGTTGGTCTCACCTCCAAAGTAACCAGTGATAGATCCAAGGGAGGACCTCACTGCTCTCTACAACTGCCTAGGGACAGCTTGTAGTGAGCTGGGTGTTGCTGTCACCTCCCAAGTATAAGGGACAGAACAAGAGGCAGTGGCCTCAAGCTGCACCAGGGGAGATTTGAGCATTAGGATCAATTTTTTCACTGAAAGGGTTCTCAGGCAGTGGAACAGGCTGCCCAAGGGGGTGGTTGAGTCATCATCATCTCTGGAGGTACTTAAAAGCCAGGTAGCCTTCCAGTATCTGAAGTGGGCTACAGGAGGGCTGGGGAGGGACTATTGACAAGGTCTTGGAATGGCAGGGTGAGAAGGAATGGGTTTAAACTGGCAGAGAGAGATTCAAACTGGATGTTAGGAAGGAATTCTTTGCAGTGAGGGTGGTGAGACACTGGCACAGGTTGAGGGTGGTGAGACACTGGCACAGGTTGAAGGTGGTGAGACACTGGCACAGGTTGCCCAGGGAGGTTGTGGAGCACAGAAGCACCCAATGTGATCAAAGATCACATTGGGTGCTTCTGTGCTCCACAACCTCCCTGAAGGTGTTTAAGGCCAGGTTGGATGAGGCCTTAAACAACCTATTCTAGTGGGAGGTGACCCTGCCTGTGGTGGCAGATGATCTTTGAGGTCCCTTCTGTGATCCCTACGTGGTGCCTGGGGCCATGGCTTAGTGGTGGACTTGGTAGGGTGGGGTTAATGGTTGGCCTCAAAGATCATAAAGGTCTTTTCCAACCCTCAATGATTCTACAACCAAAGCAAGGCTGGCAGTGGGCAGCCAAGACTACAGCCCTCATTTAAGTCACCTGCCCCAGTGGCAGGCACTGTGCAGGAGGCAGCTGGGCACAGCACCTTCCTCCATCCCTGGTGCAATGCAAGAATCATAGAATCAAGCAGGTTGGAAGAGACCTCCAAGCTCAGCCAGTCCAACCTAGCACCCAGCCCTAGCCAGTCAACCAGACCATGGCACTAAGTGCCTCATCCAGGCTTTTCTTAAACACCTCCAGGGATGGTGACTCCACCACCTCCCTGAGCAGCCCATGGCAGACTAAAGCCCTGCACTTTGCCTGGCTCCTCCAGAGCCTCGGTGCAGCTCAGTGACTGCTCTGCCAGGCACAGCAGCAGGCAGCAGCTTGTCACTTGGCAAGGGAACAGCCTGTGTCCTGCTGGAGCTGCAGGCAGCCACATGACTGTTCCCAGTCGATGCCCTGGGTAAACAACAGGCATAAAGGCAAACCCAGGGGCTGGTTAAAATGTTTCTGGCTGCACCTTTTCCCCATCTGAAAATTCTGGCTCAGCTCAATGAATGGCTCCCTGAACGTGGACAACTCTGTTTCCAAGATTTAAAGGGCAGTCCTTAAAAGCACTGATTAACTTAGGAGTCAGAGATGCTGGAGTCAAAATGGTTTTGTTGAGGATTAAACAAATGACTTCAGAACGCTCAGGTTTGTTCCCAGAAGTGTTCTAAGATTGCAGCTTTTCATCCCACTTTCTGTCAAGGGGAAAGAGTGTTTAAATCTCAGTAGCTCTTAGGGTGAAAATCAGTTCCAGGAGATGTTCCCTCTTCCTGCTCAGTCTTGAGTGAAGTCTTTTTGTTTTCCTCATTCATTCCTCTTCATTTCACCTCCCTTTCTGCCCTCATCCCAGAAATGGCAGCCCTGGCTACATGGCAGCACCCTGCAGTGAGCTGGGGACTGGGTCATCTGTGACTCAGAGGAGGACCACTGATGGCCAATAGCTTCTGCCACACTTTTCTTTCTGCACTGCAGATAAGACTGGGAAGGGGAAGAGGTTTCTGCAGGCACTGTCATTTCCTTCAGAAAAGGGAAGCTTTTGTTCAAAGTTCTTTGACAAGTAGCTTCACCCACCTCTGCCCTCCCTCCTGGCTCAGCTGTTGCCTGCTGGGATGCTGTAAGGCACTTAGAGAGTCATAGAGCTGCTAAGATTTGAAAAGGTCTTAGGGAACATCAAGTTAAAATCAGAACTGCTCAGGTTGGAAGAGGTCTTTGAGATCATCAAGTCAGAATCACAGAACTGTTGAGGCTGGAAGGGGCCTTTGACATCACCAAGTCAGAATCATAGAACTGCTGAGGTTGGAAGGGGCCTTTGACATCACCAAGTCAGAATCATAGAACTGCTGAGGTTGGAAGAGGTCTTTGAGATCATCAAGTGAGAATCATAGAACTGCTGAGGCTGGAAGAGGTCTTTGAGATCATCAAGTGAGAATCATAGAACTGCTGAGGTTGGAAGGGGCCTTTGAGATCATCAAGCCTGACCTCTCACCTGGAGCTCACAACCCCATTACTGCCACTAAACCATGTCCCTCAGCACCATATCCACAGGTCTTTTAAATACCTCCAGGCATGGTGACTCCACCACCTCCCTAGGCAGCCTGTTCCAGCACCTGACAACCCTTGCAGGGAAGGAATTTTTCCTGATATCCAACTTGACCCTCTCTTGGCACAATTTGCAGCCATTTCCTCTTGTCCTCTCACTTGCTGCATGTGAGAAGAGCCCAACCCCCACCTTGCTCCAACCTCCTTTCAGGCAGTTGTAGAGTGCAATGAGAATAACAGGATCCCAGAGCCTGAGGACCTCAGAGCCTCAGGACCTCAGAGGCTGGAAGGAACCTTGAAAGCTCATCCAGTCCAACCCCCCCTGCCAGAGCAGGATCACCCAGAGCAGATAGCACAAGAACACATCAGGCAGGTTCGGAATATCTCCAGAGAGGGACATTCCACAACCACCCTGGGCAGCCTGTTCCAGTGCTCTGTCTCCCCTCATCCTCCTCTTCTGCAGACTAAACCCCTGCAGTTCCCTCAGGCATTGCTCCAGGAGGATGTCAGAGCTGTGTGTTTTCCAGGATCAAGAGGAGCACCCTGCTACGGCTGCAGCTGCTGGCTGAGCCTGAGTATCGGCTCAGCGATGTGATGCGGGAGTCCCTCCTGCAGGACCGCCTGGCGCCCATCCTGACCGAGCCCCACCTCTTGGCTTTGGACAGGAGGTTACAGCTGATCCTGAAAGCTGTGAGGAAGTGCATAGACACCTTTGGAGAAGCCAAGGTGGTGGCCAACGACACCACGCAGCCCAAGGCTCCTGCACCTGACAGAGTGAAGCTGACCACTTAAAAGTCCTTAACTCCCTGCCCAGAGGCAGGAAAAAGCCCTGCAAGGCAAGTGGGGAGTTTTAGGAGTTGGCAGCTTCCAGCTACAAACACCTGTGGAGACTGAGATGGGGAAAACTCTCCAGAAGGACTTCAAGCAGCACGCTGGGCTCACATGCTGAGCACTCAGCCAAAGCCTCTGTGCTTGGCCAGTGTGTTGGTAAGTTGTGGTGTGGCTGCAGCAGAGCCAAACCACCTCAGCACCAGCTCTGCCGTGGAAAAGCAGTGATCTCCTGTCCTGCTGCTGGGCATGCCCTTGGGAGGGTGGGGGAACACATGGCCATGGGTTTGCTCAGCCAGCACAGGGCTCTTGCTCTTTGCTGGTGAAGGACACAAACTAGATCCAAGGATGAAGCTTGAATAAAGAGATGCCAAGAGCAATTTCCTCTCAGTAAGTCTCTGTTCTCTAACCAAGACTGCTTAAGAAAGGAACAATCACCCAGCATAGGGGTGGGACCTGCCCCTGAGAGCAGATAACCTGTGGATTCAGCATGCTGAGGCTGAAGAGCATCTGCACAGCACTCACCACCAAACCTCTGTGTTGCTTCTTGGTCTCTTCAACAGCCATCAGCTCACACCAGTTCAGTCAAAACCCCACAGAGCAGTAAAACCACTCCTACAACCACCTGCCTCATGGGTGGAGGAGCCAGTCTGGGTTACAGGCAGCTTATCTGTTGCCTTGGACACCAAAGGGGGAAAAAAATCAACCCCTCCAAAATAAACATCCCCTCACAGTCCTGAGAGACACCAGCCTGTATTTACAAGGCAAGAAGCCACTCACTTTGCTGAAGGGAGGAGGATCTACCTCAGGTCATAGAACCATAGAATCAGGCAGGTTGGAAGAGAGCTCCAAGCTCAGCCAGGCCAACCTAGCACCCAGCCCTGGCCAAGCAACCAGACCATGGCACTAAGTGCCCCAGCCAGGCTTGGCTTCAACACCTTTCAGGGACAGTGACTCCACCACCTCCCTGGGCAGCCCATTCCAATGCCAAGCACTCTCTGACAACAACTTCCTCCTAACATCCAGCCTAGACCTGCCCTGGCACAACTTGAGGCTGTGTCCCCTTCTTCTGTTGCTGCTTGCCTGGCAGCAGAGCCCAACCCCACCTGGCTACAGCCTCCCTGCAGGCAGCTGCAGACAGCAATGAGCTCTGCCCTGAGCCTCCTCTTCTGCAGGCTGCACACCCCCAGCTCCCTCAGCCTCTCCTCACAGGGCTGTGCTCCAGGCCCCTCCCCAGCCTTGCTGCCCTTCTCTGGACACCTTCCAGCACCTCAACATCTCTCTTGAATTCAGGAGCCCAGAACTGGACACAGCACTCAAGGTGTGGCCTGAGCAGTGCTGAGCACAGGGACAGAAGAACCTCCCTTGTCCTGCTGCCCACACTGCTCCTGAGCCAGCCCAGGATGCCATTGGCTCTGCTGCCCACCTGGGCACTGCTGCCTCATCTTCAGCTCCTCTCTACCAGCACCCCCAGGTCCCTCTCTGCCTGGCTGCTCTCAGCCACTCTGTCCCCAGCCTGTAGTGCTGCCTGGGGTTGCTGTGACCCTGCACTAGGCCTTGTTATACCTTATCCCCTTGGCCTCTGCCTACCCATCCAGCGTGGCCAGGGCCCTCTGCAGGTCTCTCCTACCCTCCAGCAGCTCCACACTGCTCCTAGCTTGGTATCAACAGCAAACTTACTGATGCTGGACTCTCTTCCCTTGTCAAGACCATCAATAAAGATATTGAACAGGTCATCTTCTTATGGCTTCAAAAATCATACCAGAAGGGCCTGGAAAACATTAAAATGGGATCCTGCTCCCATCTCTGTGCACTCTGAGGGGATGCAAGAGGAACTGGAGACTAAAGAAAGCCTGGAGAGTTATCCTAGATCTTTCCATGTGCAGTTTCCCCCTTGCCTCCAAGCAGCATTTTCCTCTAACCATTCCAGACCAATTGCACTTGAGCCTTTTGGCAGCCTTGGGGAAGGAGTTGAGAACTTAGTTGATAATTTATCATCCTTAAAGGGAAAAAAAAAGCCCACAACCAATCTAGCAGAAGCTCCTTCTAACCTTTGAGTTAAACAAAACCCTTCTACAGCACTGCAAGGCTCCTCAGAGAAGAATCTAAAGCCCTAGCACATAGTAGCTGCAGTTAACAGGTTCCCAGCAAGCTGCTGCACTTTCCACTGGCTCATTTTCTCCTGAGATGGAATTTTGTTCCCCCTAAAGGGAACTCAGGGATGCTGGAGCATCCCCAGATGGAACAAAACTTGTTTGGCCACAGCTATCATTTTTCAGAGGGGGCTGTGCTGACATCTCATACAGCCCCACAATAATTAAAGCTTGAGGAAGGCAGATCTAGACTGGAGATTAGAAAAAACATTCTTCCCAGTGAGGATGGAGAAACACTGACACAGGTTGCACAGGGAGGTCATGGCCCCTCCATGAAGGTGTTCAAGGACAGGTTGGATGAGGCCTTGAGCAACCAGGGCCACTGGAAAGTGTCCCTGCCATGGGGTTGGAACTAGATGATCTTTAAAGTCCCTTCCAACCCAACTCATTCTATGGATCTGTGGATTGTACAAGTGCCTGCTGGCCACATCTTAAACCCCAGGAGAGACTGTGGATATCATTTGAGTGTTTGAGGAAGCTTGGAGCAAGTAGGCTGAAGATGAGGCAGCAGTGCTCAGGTGGGCAGCAGAGCCAATGGCATCCTGGGCTGGCTCAGGAGCAGTGTGGGCAGCAGGACAAGGGAGGTTCTTCTGCCCCTGGGCTCAGCACTGCTCAGGCCACACCTTGAGTGTTGTGTCCAGTTCTGGGCTCCTCAATTCAAGAGAGATGTTGAGGTGCTGGAAGGTGTCCAGAGAAGGGCAGCAAGGCTGGGGAGGGGCCTGGAGCACAGCCCTGTGAGGAGAGGCTGAGGGAGCTGGGGGTGTGCAGCCTGCAGAAGAGGAGGCTCAGGGCAGAGCTCATTGCTGTCTGCAGCTCCCTGAAGGGAGGCTGTAGCCAGGTGGGGTTGGGCTCTTCTGCCAGGCAAGCAGCAACAGAAGAAGGGGACACAGAATGAAGCTGTGCCAGGGCAGGTCTAGGCTGGATGTTAGGAGGAAGTTGTTGTCAGAGAGAGTGATTGGCATTGGAATGGGCTGCCCAGGGAGGTGGTGGAGTCTCTGTCCCTGGAGGTGTTGAAGCCAAGCCTGGCTGGGGCACTTAGTGCCATGGTCTGGTTGCTTGGCTAGAGCTGGGTGCTAGGTTGGACTGGCTGAGCTTGGAAGTCTCTCCCAACCTGGTTGATTCTATGATTCCACAATCAACATCCTGAAGCTAGGACCCACATAAACTAAACCAACCACAAAAGCAAAAAAACCAAACCCACATCAACTTCTTTCAACTTCTCCCAAGCTGTGATTCAACCACTTCCAGCTTTCCCAAAGGAAAGCTTTAGCCAGAGCCCTGGACAGTGATGTGCTTGCAGACCTTTCTACTCTCGTGGACAGAGCAGAGATGGAAGGAAAGAAGGATTTGACTCACCGTTGACTTCCATGGTGTGCTGGCTGCTGTATTCCCAAACCTGGATCTCCCTCTGCTGGTTGTTTTCGTGGTGCCCTTGCCACACATCACAAGCCCCAGATCCATTTGGTCAGTGTCCCGCTGGTGAGGGTTGGCTGCTTTAACAGGAAGAAGATGGCAAGAGAAGAGAAGGTTACAGGCCTAAGGCTGGAAGTGGAAATGTTCAAATGTCTTTTTAGATAAGAGAAGTTTTCAGCCTATTTGTTTGTTTGTTTAAGGGATGAGGGAAAGGGAGGGACAGAGGAAGGGAACAAAGCTACAGATGCTTAAGGAGCTCAGGCACCAAAGGGTTCCAAGGATACCTTTTTCTTCTTGTGGGACCTTCTGAATGTCATCTGTTTCCTCTGAGCTGGATGCAAACCATGTCCAGTCTAAGTTGCTTCAAGCCATCACTTCTCAAAACGTTTCCTACTTCACAGTGCAGAAATCCTCCTCTTCTCCCTGTGTTAGCCACCAGAACTCGTTCATCATTAACCATTGTGAGTTCAAAGCTGTCATTAAGGGAATCTCAGATGGAAGCAGACAACTTAGAGGAGCTTATGTGCTCTGGGCTGGGCAATAACCACGTTGACAGATCAAAGCAGTGGGAGCTGCTGAGACACTCGAGCAACACAGAGGCACCTCCTCACTGCAGAAGCAGTCTTGGGCACCAAATGCCACACAGAAGGCCCTGGTCACAGTGCTGGCTTGTGGAGACCAAGCCCTCTGAGCAGGCTCCAGGGGAAAGGTTCAGTTGTGCTGAAAGGCTGCATCTGGAGTACTGTGTTCAGCTCTGGGCTACTCAGTTCAGGAAGGACCTCAAGGAACTGCTTGAAAGAGTCCAGTGCAGAGCCACAAAGATGATGAGAAGGGAACATCTCCCTGTGAGGCCAGGCTGAGGGAGCTGGGGCTATCGAGCTTGGAGCAGAGGAGCCTGAGGGGGGACCTCAACCGTGTTGATAAAGAAGAGGAGGGCAGTGTCAGGAGGACAGAGCCAGGCTCTGTTCAGGGATGTCCAATGACAGGACAAGGGGTACTGGGGGCAAGCTGGAGCAGAGGAGGCTCCACAGGAACAGAAGGACAAGCTTTTTCACTGGAATAGGCTGCCCAGAGAGGTTGTGGACTCTCCCTCTCTGGAGACATTCAAAACCTGCCTGGGTGCATTCCTGTGTGATCTGCCCCACGTGAGCCTGCTCTCGCAGGGGGGTTGGAGTGGTTCATAGAATCGACCAGGTTGGAAGAGACCTCCAAGCTCAGCCAGTCCAACCTAGCACCCAGCCCTGGCCAAGCAACCAGACCATGGCACTAAGTGCCCCAGCCAGGCTTGGCTTCAACACCTCCAGGCACAGCAACTCTACCACCTCCCTGGGCAGCCCATTCCAATGCCAATCACTCTCTCTGACAACAACTTCCTCCTAACATCCAGCCTAGACCTCCTCTGCCACAACTTGAGGCTGTCCCCCCTTCTTCTGTTGCTGCTTGCCTGGCAGAAGAGCCCAACCCTACCTGGCTACAGCCTCCCTTCAGGTAGCTGCAGACAGCAATGAGCTCTGCCCTGAGCCTCCTCTGCTGCAGGCTGCACACCCCCAGCTCTCTCAGCCTTTCCTCACAGGGTTTGTGTTCCAGGCCCCTCCCCAGCCTTGCTGCCCTTCTCCAAACACCTTCCAGCACCTCAACATCGCTCTTGAATTGAGGGATGATCTTGAGGTCTCTTCCAATCAATCAATGACCTTTCAAGGTCCCATCCAATCCCTAACATTCTGTAATGCTGCATGACTTGAACTCAACCCTCCAGAGCCAACACAAAGTTAATCCATTAAGCTGCCTGACTTCTCCCCCCTACACCTCATTACTGTTGGTGCATCCTTTAAGGCCAAGAGAAAACACAACCTAGGGATGGAGGCAAAGGGGCAAAAAGAAAAGGAGACTGAATTGCCTTTAAGAATTTAAATCATTTTATTGCTTTACCTGCCATTAGGACAATCTATAACAAAAGGAATATCATAGAATATATTAGCACATACAGTAAATCAGACTTAAGATAGTCAGATAACAATACAAAAATGGTCCTCTGGTTGACTATAGCTTTCTAGGGCAATAGACTTTGAGAAGTTTGCTAAAGGTGGGCTAGCAAGAGAAAAAAAAAACCATATCACTTTCTAAAGCCCTGAATGTTAGCTAAGGCAAAACTATGCCAATTGTGGTTGGTTGGTTTGTCTTCAAACAGATTTCAATTGCACACAAAGGTAAAGCTATAACTGTGTATAATATTTCAACTCAGCTGATTTATCTTAAAATCTTGTAGGTAAAACTACAAAAGGGAGTTAAACAGCAAGCTAAAGAGATGCAGTAGTGAAACTTGGTTAGAAAGCCTTATATAGGTAAAAAAAAAAACATGTGCATTGATTTTTTTTTCCTGGGGGTGTGGAGCTCTGAATTAGTTTACAGGGTTTGGTGCTTTAAAGTAACATAAAGAACATATATAAAAGGGGGAGGGAGGGGGAAAAAAAAGCCTGGAGAGAGTCAAAGCTTAAGATATCAAGTGAAAAACAGAACCATAAAAAGGTAGCAGTTGCTGAGTCCTTAAGGACTGTGGCAAAAAAATCCTCTACTCAGCATCTTGTGAGTAGAGAACTCAAACCACAAAGCAGTTAAATCCCCATTATTGGGAGCAGGATGATGGGTCAGGTTCAGAAATACCTTCAAACCTTTATGCCAAGGCTTGATACCCTCAGTGCTATTTTTGCATCAGTTTGCAAACTCTGATTATCTACAAGCCTGGGGGAGGAAAGGGAGGAAAATAGGGAGGAAAGGGAGGAAAATAGGGAGGAAAGGGAGGAAAATAGGGAGGAAAGGGAGGAAAATAGGGAGGAAAGGGAGGAAAATAGGGAGGAAAGGGAGGAAAATAGGGAGGAAAGGGAGGAAAATAGGGAGGAAAGGGAGGAAAATAGGGAGGAAAGGGAGGAAAATAGGGAGGAAAGGGAGGAAAATAGGGAGGAAAGGGAGGAAAATAGGGAGGAAAGGGAGGAAAATAGGGAGGAAAGGGAGGAAAATAGGGAGGAAAGGGAGGAAAATAGGGAGGAAAATAGGGAGGAAACGGAGGAAAACAGGGAGGAAAGGGAGGAAAACAGGGAGGAAAACAGGGAGGAAAGGGAGAAATCAATCAATCAGTTGAATTTGGATCCACGTCCCCTCGGAAAGGAAGCAAAATGAGGGCTCCATCATGAAGAAGTCGTTGCAGAACGAATGCAGAGGCGCTTGCTGTCACTCCCAGATACAAACCTACACTACTTGAGAGAAACTACAGTTGAAAGGAAACCTTAAAAATTGCCTAGCACTATTGATCTGTGGAATTCAGTAAAAACAAGTGGGAAGGATTGGTGTGCACAGAGCAATGGAACACAAAGCTGGTAAATACTGAGCTACATTTAAGACTCGGCAACATATTGAACTTGGAAGGAAGAAAGGGTTATGAAAGAGGTGTCAGTTCCAGAAGCTTAGAGATTGAAAGTGGATTTAGAATGAACCATTTGTAAAAATGAACTGATTGGCTTAAAAAAAAACAAAGCCAAACCCAAAACATCCACCAAAATAAAAATCAGTGTGGCAGGAAAGTTAAAACATTCACTTTTTCTGCCTCACATTCCCTACCAAGTATCATGGGATCGACAGGGACCAGCAATCCTGCCACTGCTGCTGGTCAAAAAGAGTCAACCTGGGTCTTTTTCCCCCCTTCCTTGGTAACAAAGAGTCACCTGAAGTGATGACCATTAACAAAAAGAGTCAATTGAGAAATGCAAAGCAAGTCAGAGGGGAATTAAAATGCTTGCTTCCAATTTCTACACTGATCTAAGGACTGGAACACGACTAACAGCTGGATAGCTGCACCACTCTTACACCAACCTATGTCCTAGAAACCCAAACAGTAAAATTCAGGCATTTCATGTAACATTTGGTTCTTGCCACTTTAAACAGGAGGAGTTTGAAATGGTGGATTGATCACTAAGGAAAAAAAAAACCCAGAGCTCAGCTGCAGCAAGTCAGCAAATGAAGGAACAACTGCAGCAGCTCACCAGAACTATTTAACCTTGAAAGCTTTTACACTTGACCAAAAGAAAAAAACATAACTAAGCAATCTTAAACCAGCAGACACAGGAACAATTAGACTGTTAAATTCCAGCTGTGGCTTTCTTAGCAGCTGATGCCTCATGATTGAACCCAGGATTACAGCACCCAGAAAATGAAAAAGGAATCTTCCCCTCCTCCCAGCCTCGAGAAGAGCTCAATTTACAAGGGCAACTCTCATTCAAAAGAGAAAGACAGCAGAGCCTTAAAAATCTCTCCAACTCTTTCAGAAACAGCTGAGAAAGGATTTTCATCTCCCCTCTGCTGTCACCTCCTTACTCTATGGCCATGGGCACGGTGCCAGGAGATCTTTTTCCTCCTGAAACGAGGCTGCAGTTGCCCAAGTTGGACTTTTGTTGCACAGGGAGAAGCCCTAAGAGCAAAACCCAAACCAAAACAGATCTCCATAGAACAATTTATTTCCCCCCCCCCTCTCTGAATGGGACACAGAGCACAGAACTAATATGCTCTAAACTTAAAACCAGTGCTGTGCTAAGCAATTGTTTGTTTGTTTGCTTTTCTTTTTCGATTGTTTTCTTTCTTTTGTGTTGTTTAGTTGAAAACGAGACAGGAAAAGCTGCAAAACGCCAGTGGCAATGTGGCTCTGCACGAGGGTCATAAAGCAGTCTGCGTTGGTGAAGCAGGTTTTGGGCAGGGAGGGAGGTTTCAGACAGACAGGGATACAAAACTGTTGTACTGCTGGATGTTTCTCTTGAGGATATCCGAGCAGGGCCCCAGCACCCGTTCGAACCGGGGGCGATCCAGCTTCACGCATTTCAAGAGGCCACGAGCAACCACCGTGGCAGCGCGGGGACGGTTCATCAGCAGAGCTATCTCACCTAGGGCGAGAGGAGAGGGCAAACAGCCGTCAGCATCCGCAGCAGGGGGGGAAAGAGCCTGCCCAAGCGCTGCGGCGGATCAACCGGAGACAACGCAGGGTTCGAGGCGGATCAGAGCATGCGAGAGAGGAGGTTCTGCTGCTCTGCTCTGCTGACACCTTGCTTGGACTGCTGGGAATGCTGGAGTAGAGTGCACTTGGGAGTGTTGGGAATGCTGGAGTAGAGTGCATTTGGACTGCTGGGAATGCTGGAGTAGAGTGCATTTGGGAGTGTTGGGAATGCTGGAGTAGAGTGCACTTGGGAGTGTTGGGAATGCTGGAGTGCTCTTGGGACTGTTGGGAATGCTGGAGTAGAGTGCATTTGGACTGTTGGGAATGCTGGAGTAGAGTGCACTTGGGAGTGTTGGGAATGCTGGAGTGCTCTTGGGAGTGTTGGGAATGCTGGAGTAGAGTGCATTTGGACTGCTGGGAATGATGGAGTAGAGTGCACTTGGGAGTATTGGGAATGCTGGAGTAGTGTGCACTTGGGAGTATTGGGAATACTGGAGTGCATTTGGACTGCTGGGAATGCTGGAGTAGAGTGCACTCGGGAGTATCGGGAATGCTGGAGTAGAGTGCATTTGGACTGTTGGGAATGCTGGAGTAGAGTGCACTTGGGAGTGTTGGGAATGCTGGAGTGCTCTTGGGAGTGTTGGGAATGCTGGAGTAGAGTGCATTTGGACTGCTGGGAATGCTGGAGTAGAGTGCACTTGGGAGTATTGGGAATGCTGGAGTAGTGTGCACTTGGGAGTATTGGGAATACTGGAGTGCATTTGGACTGCTGGGAATGCTGGAGTAGAGTGCACTCGGGAGTATCGGGAATGCTGGAGTAGAGTGCACTAGGACTGCTGGGAATGCTGGAGTAGTGTGCACTTGGAAGTATTGGAATGCTGGAGTGCACTTGGGGTACTGGAGGACAAGGAACACTGAAGTAGTGTGCACTTGGGAGTACTGGGAATGCTGAAGTAGTGTGCACTTGGGGTACTGGAGGACAAGGAACACTGGAGTAGTGTGCACTTGGGAGTATTGGGAATGCCGGAGTAGTGTGCACTTGGGACACTGGAAGACTGGGAATACTGGAGTAGTGTGCACTTGGGACACTGGAGTGCTAGGAATACTAGAGCAGTGTGGACTTGGAGTACTGGGAATGCTAGGAATACTAGAGCAGTGTGCACTGGGACTACTGGAGTGCTGTGTCCACTCTGCCCCACCTCACCTGAGTACTGTGTCCAGCTATGGGACCCCCAGAAGCAGAGGAACATGGACCTGATTTAGTGGGTCCAGAGGAGGCCACAAAGATGATCAGAGGACTGAAGCACCTCTGCTATAAAGACAGGCTGAAAGAATTTGGGCTGCTCAGCTCCAGGGTGACCTTATAGCTGCATTTCAACCCCTGAATGGCTGGGGAGGGACTGTTTAGAAGGGCTTGTAGGGATAGGATGAGGGGGAATGGTTTGACACTGGAAATTTTGGCTGGACATTAGGGCTTGGATGCAGCCTCCCAAGTGCAGGTTCACGGTCTTCAGTACAATGTGCTGACAAAGCAGAGCAAGTCCAGCAGTGCCACCCAACTGGTTATGGGAGTGCAGCACAGGATGCACAAACTGATGCTGAAAGAGTTGGGTTAGTGTGACCTGGAGAGAAGGCAACTAAGGAGGGAATCTTACTGCTGCCTTCAGCTACCCAAGGAGTGATTATCAAGACAAACCCAGACTGCTCAGCACAGTGAAAGCCAGACAGAGAGCACCAAGTTGCAGAACAGGAAATTCCTGTCAGTCATAAAGACAAGAAACTTCTTCACACCAAGGCTGGTTAAACAGTGAAAGAGAATTCCCAGAGAGGCTGTGGGATCTCCACCCTTGGAGACACAAGAAGCTCAACTAGACACAGCCCCGAGCGGTATGATGTAACTTCAGCATTAGCTCTGCTCAGAGCAGGGAGGTCAGACCAAGCCACCACAGGCCCTTTCTAAATCCAAGTCCTCCTCCAGAAGGCTCACATTTCTGTGGCACACCCACCCTCCTCGATGCCAAATGACTCCAGCACTCACCTGACCCTGGGTGAAAACACAGGGGTTAGCCAAAACAGCAATTAAGCAAATCCATCCCATCGCTATCACCCAGAGCAGCCAAACCAGCAGAGGTGAGATGGTGGCAGTGGAGTTTGGAACCACCACTCTGGAACTCACCAAAATAATCAGAAGGTCCCAGTCTGCCCACTTCAACAAACTCTTCATTTTCTGACCGACGCTGTAACACTGCAGCTGTGCCCTGCAAGCAAGCACAGCAAGTCAAATCCTGCCCCTTCCAGCATCCCTCCGAACACCAAATGCAACCAGGAGTCAGCTGCTCTGCAGAAAGGACTGTTAGGATGTCTCAGGTGGTGAAAAGCACACTTCAGCCCTTGCACAGCTCACCAGACTGCTCTAGAAAAGCAGCTGGGCTTCCTTCCTCTCTCAGCAGAAAACCTCTTTGGGTATTTCTCTGCCCACAGCACTAATTTCTTCCTGGTTTTATCTCCTAACACCAAATATCCCACTATGACCAGCAAAAAAAAACCCAAACTGCTCAGGCACAAGGCAGTGCCTCCACTAGCAGGATATTCCTAACTACCCAGAGTGGGTCTCCTGTGACTAGAAGATAAACTGGCTTCTGGCAGAAACTTGTCACTTCTCTTTTTCTCCTGGGAGCATCATTTGTAAGAAATAGCAAAGCTAAATATAAGCTTCTGCATGTGAAGAATCATAGAATGGCTTGGGTTGGAAGAGCCTTCCAAAGGTCACCTAGTCCAACCCCCCTGAAGATAATCTTGCTGGGCAAGTCCATTCCTCTATTTCATTTTACCCCAAGTGTCTATTTAAGGGGCAGAATAAACCATGTTTCAGGGGGAAAAAAATGCAGTAAAGTTGTTTCAATGAATTAATCTTTTCATTTTGACCTTACTTACCTCCAAAATGATGAAGAATTCATCCCCTGGCTCTCCCTGGACCACAATCTTTTGGCCATCCTCAAATTGTACTGGTTCCAAGGCATCAGCTACAGTGAGCCGCTCCCACTTGTCCAGAGACTCTGCAGGGTTCATTACCAAAGTCAGCTTCCAAAGACACTCATTAGACATTTTGCTCTCTTTTACACAGAGCTCAATCTGATTTGTGCATCACAGAATGGTAGAGGTTGGAAGGGACCTTTAAAGATCACCCAGTCCAACCCTCCTCCTGTCAAAGCAGGATCACCCAAGGCAGGCTGCACAGGATGGGTTTGGAATCTCTCCAGAGAAGGAGACTGCACAACCTCTCTGGGCAGCCTGCTCCAGAAAGAAGTTTCTCCTTATGGTGATGTAGAACCTCCTGTGTTCTAGCTTGTATCTGTTGTTCCTTGTCCTGACACTGTGCACCACAAAAAAGAGCCTGGCACCTTCATCTTAGAATGGTTTAGTTTGGAAGGGACCTCAAGTATCATCCAGTTCCAATCTCCTGCCATAGGCAGGGACAACTCTCACTAGAACAGGTTGCTGAAGGCACCTGGCCTTGAACATCTCCAGGGAGATGTGATCACATTGGGTGCTTCTGTGCTCCACAACCTCCCTGAGCAACCTGTGCCAGTGTCTCACCACCCTCACTGCAAAGAACTTCTTCCTAACATCCACTTTCAATCTCCTCTCTGCCATTTTAAACTCATTCTTCCTCGTCCTGTTATTATAAGACCTTGTCAAGTGTCCCCCCCAGACCTCCTGTAGGTCCCCCCCACATACTGGAAGGCTACTACAAGGTCTCCTCAAAGCCTTTTCTTCTCCAGGCTGAAGAACCTCATCCCTCAGATATTTATAGATGTTGAGAGGAGAAGGCTGACAGGGAACTTATCAAGACTAAACAGCCCCAGGTCTCTCAAGAGAGATGTTTCAGTCTCTTCAATTCCAAAGAGACAGGGATCTGCTGGAGAGAGTCCAGCAGAGAGCTACGAGGATGATGGAGAGCCCAAAACCGGACACAGTATTCCAGGTGTGGTCTCACCAAGGCAGTGTGGAAGGGAAGGAGATCTGCTGGGCACAATTCCCTTGATGCATCATCAGCTCTCTCCAGACTTGAACTAGAATTACTTTGGGATAATGCAGAAGAGGCTTTGGGGTTAGTTTGGATGGATTATCACCATGACCTGCAATGATCCCAGTGCTGGGTAACAGCTTCACTCCAACCTGGCAATTTCTTCTGCTCCAGAACAATATAAATCCTTTCACTTACCCAATATAGATACTTTACTAAGGAATTCTTCATACATCTTCCTCTTCCTCAAAGTACTGCCCTAGAGAAAATAAAACCCAAGCAAGCACACAGTAAGTTTTTTTCCTACTCCATGTTTTACTTGAAGGCTCAAACAAAAACCCAGGACAAAAATAGATGTAACAAGACACACCACATCCTGTCTCCCAGGCCCCAAACCCACAAGATGAACTGGTTTCAAAGAGAATTAGCATCAGGAGTTCAGCAACCTCCATAAAGAACTTCATGTTTCTTAAATGCATAAGCTTACCAAAATCCACAACCCCCTGCTCCAAGGTAGTCACCCCAACTTGGTCATACACACACACACACATTGCAAGCTAAATGCAGAGCAGAATCAGAGCATCTGACAAGTTGAGCAGTAGCTTGGACACTTTTTAGACCAGTTTGTCATAGAGTCATAGGATCAAGCAGGTTGGAAGAGACCTCCAAGCACATACAGTCCAACCTAGTGCCCAGCCCTGGCCAAGCAACCAGACCACGGCACTAAGTGCCTCAGACAGGCTTCTCTTGAAGATCTCCACCACCTCCCTGGGCAGCCCATTCCAGTGCAAATAACTCTCTGGCAAAAACTTCCTCCTAACATCCAGCCTATACCTGCCCTGGCACAACTTGAGACTGTGTCCCCTTCTTCTGTTGCTGGTTGCCTGGCAGAAGAGCCCAACCCCACCTGGCTACAACCTCCCTTCAGGTAGTTGTAGACAGCAATGAGCTCTGCCCTGAGCCTCCTCTTCTGCAGGCTGCACACCCCCAGCTCCCTCAGCCTCTCCTCACAGGGCTGTGCTCCAGGCCCCTTCCCAGCCTTTCTCTGGACATGTTCCAGTAGCTTTTCATCTATCCACACCCCCAAGCCCTTCTCTTCAGGCTTAGTCTCAAGCCACTCAGTACCCAGTTTATTTCTGTGCCTGGGACTGGCCCAACTCAGGTGCAGGACGTTGCACTTGGACCTGCCGCACCTCCTGCACCTTGCATTTCTCAAGCCTGGCAAGGAGAAGCTAAGCAAAAAAAAAAAAGCAAACCTAAAAGCATAACCCCAGCTGGTGGCCACAGCCACTTGAGCCAATGACCTATGGCACAGGTCAGCCAGAAGAATACTTGCCATCAGGATCCTTCTATAGCTGTCTCTGTCAATGCCCCACAACTTGACGTTTGTCTTCGCTTTGACGGTGGCAGCGCGAGGAGTTCCGTAAATGAGGGCAAGCTCCCCGAAGCTTCCGCCCTCCCCAACGCTGGTGGCCCACTCACTGTTCACATAGACCTGAAAGGCAGTGCATGGTGGTCAGCCAAGGCCCAGAGTGCCTCATGAGCTGGTCAGAGACAACATGGAGCTCCTGTGCCATCCCAGATTTCCTCTATAAGAAAGGGAAATTCTCATGTCGGTGTAGTCAGAGTCGACTGCTTCAGGGTTTCATCACCACTCTGCAGCCAATCCCAGTCCCAACCACAGTTTAAACTGCCAAAGGGTCTCTTCAGCATGACATGCACAAAAGATTACAGAGGCTCCTGAGGCCCTTTGATAGGATATATAATCTCAAAGCCTCTGTCAGAGAAAATCACAGATTAGGTGGCCTGGAAAATGCAAGGGCTGGTCACTCCTACAGGCTGTCCCACACTTCCACCCTGCACTTGTAAAGGATCAGAGCTGTATTAGGGTCTGCACCTTTCATTTTGACACTCAACACAACTCATACTCTGCTGCAAAACTGAGCTGTTAAGGAGCAAAGAGGCTCCAAGGCAGAATAAGCTTCTGCAATTAGCTTTCTGTGAGAAAAGCTGCTAGAGGAAGGAGCTGTAGAAGGGGCCTACATTTATCAGACTGTTCTGCTAGGGCTGCACATGGCATTAATAACCAACCAGGCATGGCATTAATGAACAACCAAGCATGCTTACATCCATTTCTCCTTGATCAACAACGTAGAAGTTATCACCTTCATCACCTAAAGAGGGAAAAAGGAAAGGGAGTGAAGCTCTCAGCCTTTCACAGACGTAGCATCTCTGCCAACTCTGATGTTCAGAATCCAGTAAAAGCTGGCAGAGACAACTTTTTGCCCAGCATGCAGGGTGAAACTGCCTGCTTTGCTGATGTCACACTGCTCAGTCCTGTCAAAGAGGACATCTACTGGTAGGGGGGAGATGACTTCCAAGATTACTGGAAAGCCATATTGGATCCATAACCTGACCCAACACATCCTACAGAGCCAGCAGATGACAACCTTCCCAATGGAGAACACAAGCAACAAAGCCACCTCTTCCTACAGCTGCTCCCCTTCTCACTTCAGCATGAGCTGTGCTTCAGAGAAGACAGCAAGAAAGGGTCACTGCACTCATGGCAATGCTTCTATTTTCAACCCATGCCCACCCAGAACAAGAGCACTAGGCCAGAGCATACTCAGCATCTCCAGCTCATTCACCAGTGTATACACTGTCACTTGCCTTGCTGTATGACAGTCTCTCCTGCAATGTATGTGACAGGGAACATGGCATCAAAGATATCACTGCAGGAAAGGAAACCAGAATGAGACAAATGCCTGGGCAGCTGCCACACACAGTCACAGAATCAACCAAGTTGGAAAAGACCTCCAAGCTTATCCAGTCCCAACCTAGCACCCAGCCCTAGCCAAGCAACCAGACCATGGTACTAAGTGCCCCATCCAGGCTTTGCTTCAACACCTCCAGGGATAACTACACCACCACCTCCCTGGGCAGCCCATTCCAATGCCAATCACTTTCTGTAAAGAATCTCTCCCTACAACCCTTCCACTTCTACAGCCTCTGCATGCTTGCACTGCCTGGAGTGAAGAGGCTGTGCAGCTGAGGAGACATTTAGCAACTCTGCAGTTTGCACTTCCAGACACTTCAAGGCTACAAAGATCTATTCCTACCTTCTTTCATTATCATCAAGGTGGGCAAACAGCACATTCTTCTCAATAGCTTTTGCCAAAGCAGCCATGGTCTTGTAATCTTTTGGAATAACCTAAGACAGAATCAGAAAAGGGATGGGTTAGTGTTTTTGATGCCAAACTTCAGCATTCCCCTGGGTACAATCAATCTAAACAAATTATATGCTTGCTATAAAACACTCTCTGAGCTTCTCCTCTTCCTTTTAAGCACTACAAATCTTAAACCCAAACAGTCAACGTTTGGTGCAGCAGCTAAATGATAACACCTGGGATGATTTTATGGAAGTGTAAAAGCATCATTCCAAGCTAAGTTTGGAAGAGTTTGGGGTTGGGTTTTTTTTAGCCTGAGTCCAAGTATCTACCCCAGCTGTGCCCTCCTAGAAACAGCAGCAAGTTTGTTCTGCCATCAGGTTACAAGTAATGTTGTTAAAGCTGTCCAAGGATTGGAAGCAAACTGTTTATGTATGTAATATATATAAATAAAATGTACATCTAAATACAAATGACTTCAAAAGGAACAGGTCTAAATTATGCCTAGCTCGTTTAATTGCATGGCAGTTGATTCTAACCTCCAATTAACCCCCTATCCAAACAGCTCAGTTTTTGACAGTGAACACAAGGCTCAGCAGGCTGCAGGAGCTGAGTTCTTTAATAGACTGGATGGAAAGTGGTCTTAGATAAACCCTTGGCTGGCAGATGCAGCTTTTAGCAACACTTCCAAGTCAAAGCACCTTTCTAACATAAGATGCAGCATCCTCTTCTGTGTAGACTTCTGCACTGATGGCCCCACGCCTTCTTCGACCCTTAACCACAGGGTTCATAGGAGGAGGAGGAGAGATTTCATCCTCCCGGGAGTCTGAGCGAGATCCAGACTTCTGTTGATTCAACAACTGTTTTGTTTCCTCCTAAACAGGAAGGAAGAGAGGTTTGTGTCACATAATCCAGTCAAGTCAAAAAGCCAGCACATATTAGATTCCAATTTAGCCTATGCTAACCCAAAGGAGCTTCCTGTTCTCCTGTTACTCCCACGTTAAGGCAAACAGGAGACTCCAGCAAGCGAGATCAAAGGCCTTTCAGAGCAGATGGCAGGCATAGCTTTCATTCATAACGTGCCTATCACAATGGTGTTTATTTCAGTGGGTGACATGAATAGTTTAATGAATGGAGGAGGATAAACAAGCTGATTCTGCTTTCCACCACCGTCCTCAACAGGTGATGAAGACATTCCACAACGTTTTCCCAACTGCAAACCCAGCAACGTTGAGCTCTCTTTGGTTGCAGAGACAGAAGAGCAATTCCTCAGAAATCCCTGTTACATGAGAAGCTTTGGGAACAAGGTCAAGTCATTGACCAACTTGATACTCAGTAGCCACCAGTTATTTTAGGAGAAAGAAATATGAAGAGAGCTTACAAAAGAGCAGGGGGAAGGATGCTGGAGACCAAAGAGGGTTTTGACATCACATCTATTTTTTTACCTTCAGCTCCCCCTTTGAGCTGGGATATTGTAGAAGACAGGAAGGCTGCAGAAGGACTTTTCAGAAGCGTGTCTAGTGACAGGACAAGGAAGAATGGTTTTAAGCTGAGGGAGATTAGGTTTAGACTGGATTTTAGGAAGAAGTTCATCACTATGAGGGCAGAAGGGCTCTGGAATAGCCTGCCCAGAGAAACTTTGGATTCCTCCTCCCTGGAGGTGGTCAAGGGCAGGTTGGATGAGGCCTTGAGCAGCTGACACTGGTTGAGAGGTGTCCCTGCCCACAACAGGGAGGTTGGAGTGCATGATCCCTGAGGTCCCTTCCAACCTAAGGCATTCTGTGATTCTAGAATCATAGAATCAGGCAGGGTTGGAAGGGACCACAAGGATCATCTAGTTCCAACCCTAGATAAGGCTGGCCAGAGCCCCATCCAGACCTCCAGGGTCAGGGTCTCAACCACCTCCCTGGGCAGCCCCTTCCATGCTCTCACTACTCTCATGCTGAACAACTTCCTCCTCACCTCCAGTCTGAATTCTGTAAGACTGATGTACTCACACTAAAATGAAGCCTAACTTGATACACAGAAATTTGATTCTTCTAAGTAGCAGAAAACTCCACCTTCATTAACTAAAAATCAGACTAAAAACCAAAACAAAACAGCCAAGCTTGGGGCCAGAGCATTTGCGTCACAACAGCTCAAATGGCTTTTCCAGCACCAAGGAAAACAGGGTTTTGGGGACATGCCTTGAAAGAACAAGGACTCATCTGTTCCCTGCAAGCTCCCAGCACTTTGCAAAGCTGGGTTTGTCCCAGTGTCCTTGATCCAAGTGTCCCTGCCCAGCTAGGCAGCATTGCTGCTTGGCTGCCACACTCCACTCCGGAGGTGCACAGAGGCTATGTATAACAACACCGCTTGGAGGAAAGGGGCAGCAGATAAGCAGGATGCAGAGTTTACTTTTCACACCTCTCAGATGGCTACAGAGCAAGCACTGATCCCAACAAATGCCATTTCACTTCCTGCTTTCTGCCCCTTGATTAAATAGTGCTACATTTCCAAAGGGTGGCAGCAGAAGGTATTTCAAACCTTTCTTTCTGTCTTCTGATTTTAACGAAGTGAGGCTTGACCGAGATGAAGTGAAAAACAGCAGCAGCAGTGCTCAAGGGTTGGGTTTAAACTGCCACTCTGCCAAGTGGGCAACACCACTAACCACAGCAACAAGCTGTTTGCTCCTATGCAGAGTAATGAACCCAGAAATAAAGCCTGACACATTTTCAATAGGCATTTTTCTCCCAGTATCAAATAGGAAATATCAACTACTGTGAGCCTGTAACTTTCAGAGGGAGGAGCACTTCAGCAGCATTTAGAAAGGGAGCAGTGGATCAAACAGGGTTCAACAAGTGCCTCATCAGGCTGATGGCTCACTCAAGTATCACAGAATCATTCAGGTTAGAAGAGACATTGAAGATCACCAAGTCCAACCATTAACCCAGCACTGCCAAGTCATCACTAAACCATGTCCCTCAGCACCACATAGAATCAAGCAGGTTGGAAGAGACCTCCAAGCTCAGCCAGTCCAACCTAGCACCCAGCCCTAGCCAGTCAACCAGACCATGGCACTAAGTGCCCCAGCCAGGCTTGGCTTCAACACCTCCAGGGACAGAGACTCCACCACCTCCCTGGGCAGCCCATTCCAATGCCAATCACTCTCTCTGCAAACAACTTCCTCCTAACACCCAGCCTAGACCTCCCCTGGCACAACTCGAGACTGTGTCCCCTTCTTCTGTTGCTGCTTGCCTGGCAGCAGAGCCCAACCCCACCTGGCTACAGCCTCCCTTCAGGGAGTTGTAGACAGCAATGAGCTCTGCCCTGAGCCTCCTCTGCTGCAGGCTGCACCCCCCCAGCTCCCTCAGCCTCTCCTCACAGGGCTCTGCTCCAGGCCCCTCCCCAGCCTTTCTGCCCTTCTCTGGAAACCTTCCAGCACCTCAACATCTCTCTTGAATTGAGGAGCCCAGAACTGGACACAGCACTCAAGGTGTGGCCTGAGCAGTGCTGAGCACAGGGGCAGAAGAACCTCCATTGTCCTGCTGGCCATGCTGCTCCTGACACCCTCTATACACACGCATCAAGAGGAAGATCGTCACCAAGACAAATCTCCATACAGTCACAATGAACATTTCATGACAACACTGGGCCATGAGTGAGCTTTTCATGCATTTACCATCTTGAAAACACACCCTTGCTAACTTCTGAAACTGAACCACCTGATCAAAGGAAAAAACACACCAGGCCCTGGAGAAACAGTGGCTGTTGCTATTCTCATTATAATAGAACTCAGCCTGTGTTTAGGACTGAGAAAAAGAGATTTCTTCAGGTTGAGAGGCTCCTAAAATCAAACACACAATGGACAAACACATTCCCCATGCTCTGTTCTCGTCAGCAGAACCATTACTAGGATTTAAAAAGCTTTCTTAATAAAGTTAGCCTGTTTATTACATCCAAGTATTGATCCTGGCCTTTCAGCTGATGAAGCAGCTCAATGTTTTCAGTATGAAGGAGCATACAGGGAAAATTTTATGTCTTTCCTGACTAAGAAATTGTAAATTCCACTGAAATTATTACAGGTAAGAACATATTCAAGAGATGAGAGTCCACATGCTCAAATTGAAGTTTATCATCTCCTGAAGAAAAGCTTCACAATTTCAGAACTATGTCTTACCCTGTACAGTCTGGCACATACTAATTGATGTGACCAAGCTAGGAGCAGGTGTGGAGCTGTTGGAGTGTAGGAGAGCCCTGCAGAGGGACCTGGCCAGACTGGATGGGTGGGCAGAGGCCAATGGGATGAGATTGAACAAGGCCAAGTGCAGGGTTCTGCACTTTGGCCACAATAATCCCAAGCAGCACTACAGACTGGGGCCAGAGTGGCTGAGAGCAGCCAGGAAGAGAGGGACCTGGGGGTGCTGGTAGAGAGTAGCTGAAGATGAGGCAGCAGTGCCCAGGTGGGCAGCAGAGCCAATGGCATCCTGGGCTGGCTCAGGAGCAGTGTGGGCAGCAGGACAAGGGAGGCTCTTGTGCCCCTGTGCTCAGCACTGCTCAGGCCACACCTTGAGTGCTGTGTCCAGTTCTGGGCTCCTCAATTCAAGAGAGATGTTGAGGTGCTGGAAGGTGTCCAGAGAAGGGCAGCAAGGCTGGGGAGGGGCCTGGAGCACAGCCCTATGAGGAGAGGCTGAGGGAGCTGGGGGTGTGCAGCATGCAGAAGAGGAGGCTCAGGGCAGAGCTCATTGCTTTCTGCAGCTCCCTGAAGGGAGGCTGTAGCCAGGTGGGGTTGGGCTCTTCAGACAGGCACCCAGCAACAGAAGAAGGGGACACAGTCTCAAGCTGTGCCAGGGGAGGTCTAGGCTGGATGTTAGGAGGAAGTTGTTGTTTGCAGAGAGTGATTGGCATTGGAATGGGCTGCCCAGGGAGGTGGTGGAGTCAGTATTCCTGAAGGTGTTGAAGCCAAGCCTGGCTGGGGCACTTAGTGCCATGGTCTGGTTGACTGGATGGGGCTGGGTGCTAGGTTGGAGTGGCTGAGCTTGGAGGTCTCTTCCAACTTGCCTGATTCTCTAACTCTCAACCCTGTGGCTAATTAGTATTTAATTGATATCATCTCTCCACACACTTAAAAAAACCTCCAAACACTCAGAGGGTGTGGGGGGGGAAATCAATGTTAAAAGCTCTGCCATAAATCCACCACTGCACAGTACCTTCTCAACCACCACGTTTCACCCGAGAAACACTTAGGAGAACAAGAAAATACTGAGGTGGAGGCAGGGTGGGTGGTGGGGAGCAGGTAAGAGTGACTTGGTGCCAGTCCCATCTGCCAATTCCAGCTTTCTGTAAAGCCCAACATGCACTTAGCTCCCTTACAGACAGCACTGCAAACGTGCACTTATTGCACTGGACAGCCACGTCTGATATCCAAGATCCACCAGGCAGGCTGGAATAATGATCTCCACGTTCAACTTCCATAGCTCAGATGACATCACACAGCCAAGCCCAGCACTGCAGAGCTATTAGCTTTCTGGATTCAGTGGTGTTAGCAGACATGTTTGCACAACCAGAAGAACAGAGGTCTTTAGGACGTTGCAGCCAGACAGAATAAAAACATTTAGACGACCAAAGCGTAGCAATTAAAAGTCATGCAACAGCTTTTCTAACTCAGAAGAGGGCATCTGAATTCCTGCAGCAGCTCCTACAGTCTCAGAGGCAGTAATTTTTAATGTTTCTGAAGAGAAATTCAAAAGCATGTTTAAATCTCTTCAGTGTGTTTTAACAACATGCCAGTGAATCAGCTCCGTGTGCACGCTGTGGAAGAGGTGACTTGTCAGCACAGTGAGAGAAAATAGCAACCTCCCTTTCAGGTTTCAATGGTATTCCCTCAAAATTCCATCTTTAAACCCCAAATCCTGCATCTCAACCCCAATTTCACCCAGTCCAACTGATAAGCAGGTTTAGAAAGTACATCAATAAGTTGTTCTGCTTTAAGCTCCTAGTAGCAGAGGGACACTGAAGTGCTGGTCACCAAGATGAGCAGAGATCTGGAGAACCCTCCCTATGGGGACAGGCTGAGAGAGCTGGGGCTGTTCAGCCTGGAGAAGAAAAGGCTCCAGGGAGACCTTAGAGCAGCCTTCTTGTATCTGAAGAGGTTCTACAAGAAAGCCAGGGAGGGACTTTTTACAAGGGAGAGAGAATGGATTGAAGCTTGAGGGCAGATTTGGCTGGAGATTAGGAGGAAATTCTTTAGTGAGAGTGGTGAAACACTGGTACAGGTTGGCCAGGGAGGTCTTCAAGACCAGGCTGGATGAGGCTTTGAGCAAGCTGGATTAGTGGGAAGTGTCCCTGCCCATGGCAGAGGGGTTGGAACTGGATGATGTTTAAGGTTCCTTCCAACCCAAAACAGCAACAGAATGAGGGGACAGAGTCTCAAGTTGTGCCAGGGGAGGTCTAGGCTGGATGTTAGGAGGAAGTTGTTGTCAGAGAGAGTGATTGGCATTGGAATGGGCTGCCCAGGGAGGTGGTGGAGTGGCCACCCCTGGAGGTGTTGAAGCCAAGCCTGGCTGAGGCACTTAGTGCCATGGTCTGGTTGATTGGATGGGGCTGAGTTCTAGTTGGACTGGCTGAGCTTGGAGGTCTCTTCCAACCTGCTTCATTCTACAAACCTATGAATCACTTTTGGAAGGTGAAGCAGATTCCCTTTCAAACACTTTTGCTCTACCAGAGCTTAAGTACTGGTTAGAGTTGCTTAATGACACACTTAGCATTTGTGCTTTCCAGATTGGGATGTCAGGGGAGGTCATTAACACAGCACAGGATGTTCACTGTTCTGAGGGAGCTAGGAAGGTAGCCATATTATCTAGTGAAATTGAGACCAATCCCTTAGGCTGAACAGTGAAATTCCTCAAGAGAAAGCTGCAGCAACTTTAAAATTCAAGAAGGCAGGAAGAAAAAGGCCACAGCTTCACATGTAGCTAGAGCTGCACTCATAGGCAGGTGCAACCCAACTCACAATAAAACACTCTGACCATAACTGTACAAGGGGAAAACCATTACCTAACCAGTTTTATTTTCAGCTTCCTTGTAGGCTGATCAAGTGCCAGAATAAAATCACCAAGAGTTATTCAGCTCCACAATACTCATGATTAAGTTCAGAGCCAGTCTTGTCTTGCTGAAAACAAACTGCATTTTCTTTAATCTTCAACACTGCACATTGGTCATAAATGCACTGCACAAAAGCATCCAAACAGGAATGTTTTCTATCTCCTATATGTGGATTGCTTTATGATTTAGTCCAACTGTAGTAATGCAGTTAACTCTGTACAGGTTTGTGTGTCAACACTGGTGGTGATGCTTTCACGTTTAGCAGTATGTAGAAACTCAAGAATTCAAGGAGGGGAAGGAGAAACAGTAACAGGGAGGGAGGGTGGATTTTTAACAACCTCACTGCTCTGCTGCTGGTGTTCTGTCTGAAAGAGAATGCACTCACAGTGCAGCTACACCAAAATAAAAAGGCAGACAGAGTTGTTCTTCATTTAGTCAACAAAATGTCTCTAATTGCATTGGAAGGTAGAGGAGTCAGTTCACAGATTTGGTCATTTTCTAGTGCTTTGAACTAGACCATTCAAAGACAATTTCCACCCTGCATATGCATGATCTGTAGTGTTAATTTCTTCCTTCTTTACATCAGCTGTTAGTAATCAACTAGGATTAAAATCGTTTCTCTTTATACATCTCCCCTATGCAAGAACTGAAAGCAGCACCTGCAAACAAATCCTGCACAAGGTCACAGCTTCACTGTTTACTTAACTGCACCTGAATTTAACCTTTCCTCTGCATTAGGCTTTAAAACCTCCCATCTTCAGAGAAGCTTCTCCTCCTCTCTGCTCAAATATCAATACCCACAATGAACAGTTTCAAATCACTGTTTCAACTTCAAACCCCTTTCCATTCCCAAGTTCCCAGAATGCTTCCAACAACAAAAACACCAAAGAGACCCTGAAGTCAAATGCAAGAAGAACAACAAAGCAAAACACCAACACTGAGCTCCCAAGAGAAGGCAGGAACAGGCTTGCTCTCATTTGGAATACAAATCCTTCCCTTTGACTCCATTTGGCCTGGATAACTGCCACTGGCTGACTGCTTCTGTGCCGAACCCAAACTATCACAAACCATTTGTCTCAGCATGAGGCACCAAACACCCACAGCAGTGCCTAACCAAGGTCACACAGCACCACAGCCATCACCTAACTGCAGGCACGATGATGTAGCCATCTATTAGCTTCTAAGAGTGAGCATTAGATGGGGATTACAGCAGCCTAGCTGGGTAAGTCTCCTTGTCAGCTTATCTCCTGCCCTACGTGCTCTGCTACGACAAAGATGCCTTTACACCACCATCAACTGGCACAAACAACCAGAAAACAGGACTTATTATCCAAAAGCACCACTTCCAATTTCAACCAGCCAATGCTGGTCCAGTCTGAAGCTCAGTCATTAAATGACAAAGAGGCAATGTAAATTCAGGCTGTTCCACTCTCTCCTTCCCCCCCACGACATATTTTTACCTTCTCCAATCTTTCAAAGTACTCCCTGAGGAAGCCCATGGGTCTTTCAGGTCTCACTGTGCATAACTGTACAATGCAATCCTTCAGAAGCTGCTGGATGTTGTGTTTTTGGACATAAAGTTCACACTCCCGAAGACTCCGCTCCTCCTCGCTGCTGCTAGAGGCTGCCATTGCTGAAGAGGAGAGAAAGAGAAGGTTAAACAAATAATGGAAACAAAGACACCGCTGCCCGATATAGCCAGGCACGTTCCACTGCCCAGAAGAGAGCTCTGCTCCCTTATCATCTCACTGATATCACAGCATGGCACTGTCCTTATCTGCACAGCTAGGAGCTAAGCTAAACTGTGACAGAAAGCTACAAAGGAAAAAAGAGAAAGTAATAATCTGAGTGCTCACAGGCACAAAAGAATTTGATTGAGCTGGGAAAGCTTCGACAGCTTCAGCCTTGGGAGACCTCAGGGCCAGAGAAGCTTCCACCTCAACTCTCTGCTGATTAAACCCAGGATTTGGTAGGAATGGAGGCTCGTTTTAGAGCTGTGTGATCTGTATGGGGTGGTGGGATGATGACCAGGAGAGAGGTGGGTGGAAGCTGGGAATCTGAGAGGCTGGCATGAGAAGTATTAGGAAATGAAGCAAGTTAAAGTTGAAGCCAAATCCAGTTTGCCAAATGTCAAGGCAGATCCACTAACAGAAAGTATGGCATTGGGGGCCATTACTCCTAAAAAGCTGCTCCCCAGTTTAAAGTGGTCCATACTTCCTAACCACCTCCACAGATACCCTGCAATCCCCAAACCATTCCTTCAGAGGAATCCAGAGGCTATCTTTAAACACAGCCAGGTTTTCAAGGGAGCTAAAGAAAAATATATAGTGTCAGCTTCAGCACTTTCAGAAATGTAAGCAGCCTTTTTTTTGGTCCCTTTTCAAGATACAGAATCATTTTTACATATACAGATAAAACATTTCATGCCCTTCTGGGGAAAAAAAGGGAATGAATGCTGAGACAGTTAAAGAAAGAGGAATTTCTAAGGGGGCTTTGGATGAAATATAAAGAAAGTTACCTGGTACAGGGACAGGGGCAACAGCTTATGAATATGCAGTAAGATATGTTGATCCCAGGATCAGCTTTTGAAAGGGAAGGGAAAAAATGGATTCAGACAAGGTAATTTCGAGCAAGGACAAGTCACTGTAAAGCCAAGTGGTGGAGTTACACGACGTGGTTGATGCTGCTGAGGCAGTGGATTGAGAAACGGAGGGCACAGAGGCAATCTAACGCTGTGCCCCCGCGTGTTACGCTCCTGGAGATTACAGGAGGGAGAGATTTAATACGAAACTGCTAACACTTCAAACAGGTTTCACTCTTCTCACAGTTAATCCCTGCCTAAGTATACACAGACAGGTATTACGTGTTGCATAAACACCCAGTATGGACCTCGCATGGGCTGAAAAAGCGCCTTCAAGTTCTCCAGTTACCTCCTTTGTTTTGGCAACTCGCTCAGCGAAGGTCAGTCCTAATTAACAGCCCCACGGAGCCCCAGTGGCTCCAGGACAGCCTTCAAATGACAACCTACGGACAAGGCATCGCGCTGCGGATAGACAGCGGGCACGGCTGCCCGTGGGAACGGCAAGAGCAGCAGAGAAGACACCAATGAAATCATGCCAGCTCCGGTATTTTTACAAGCTGCTTTTTCCTGCACGCTGCAAACCTGCACTTCTGCAGGCCCTCCCTAAGGCCCGGCTCGTATTCAGGCAGCCGCGGACCGCCCGGGCCCGGCCTGCCCACCCCGGGGCGGCCCCGTCAGGCCGAGCCTGTCTCTCACCGCAGCGCCGGGGCTGCTCGCTGCTTCCCAGAGGCCAGACAGCGGGACAAACGGAAAGCATCAAGACCAAAGTAACGACAGGGCCAACCCCCACCCAGCCCCCAGCCCCGTGTGAGCCCAAGGGATTGCTTCAGCGTCTGAACGTCTCCGTGATCAGAGCCTGCAGGCGACGCCCGGCACAGCCCAGGCAAGCCCGCGGGGGCCTCTCGAACGTAGAGCTTTCAGCTAAGGCTGGAAAGGGGACACAGTCCGCTACTCTCAGCGGGCCCGGGAGCTGCCGGCACCGGGCCGCTCCCCTCCGCAGGGCCGGCCGGCCCCCGCCCCCAAGGCCGCAGGCCTGCACCTCCGCGCCCTTCCCGCCCAGCCTCGCCTCGCCTTCCCGCCGCCGCTATCCTTTCAGGGGCTGCCGTGCCGTGTGCCGCCGCTCACCTGACGCGGGCGGCTCCGCCGGGACCTCACCGCCCCCCGCCCGTCCCGGCCGCGGCCTCAGCGACAGCAGCAGCAGTGGCGGCTCCCACCGGAAACCAACGGGCTCAGCCAATCAGCGCGCTCCGTGACGTCAATGCGCCCCGCTCTCCCTCAGCCCGGTCGCCGCGGTAACCTTAAAGGGGCAACGCTGGGCGCGGCTGCGCCAACGGGGCCGTGGCAGCGCGGGCAGGGTGGGGCCCGCTCTGAGCGCCGCCTGCCCCTTTAAGATGCACGAGGCCAGGAGGGGGCGGGGAGGGGGCGGGGCGCGGCGGCAGGGCGGGCCGCGCCGCTGGGTCACGGCGGGCCAGGCTGGGCTCTCCGCTCGCCTGATAGCTGCTGGCTGGAGCAAGGCTGCGGAGGAGGCGGATTTGCGCCTTGGGTGGAGCGAACCCGCTGGGTCTCGTAGCGGAGGCCGCCGCCGGTAAAGGACCGCTAGGCTTGTCCCCGGAGTTGGCCTCGCCTAGTGACTGACAGTACCGGACTTGGCGAAATGCGTTTGAATGGCTTCGGCGGTGAAAGATGCGCTTAACGTGTCCAGAGAAGGGCGACTAAGCTGGGGAGGGGCCTGGAGCACAGCCCTGTGAGGAGAGGCTGAGGGAGCTGGGGGTGTGCAGCCTGCAGAAGAGGAGGCTCAGGGCAGAGCTCATTGCTGGCTACAACTACCTGCAGGGAGGCTGTAGCCAGGTGGGGTTGGGCTCTGCTGCCAGGCAACCAGCAACAGAAGAAGGGGACACAGCCTCAAGTTGTGCCAGGGGAGGTCTAGGCTGGATGTTAGGAGGAAGTTGTTGGCAGAGAGAGTGATTGGCATTGGAATGGGCTGCCCAGGGAGGTGGTGGAGTCTCTGTCCTTGGAGGTCTTCAAGAGAAGACTGGCTGAGGCACTTAGTGCCATGGTCTGGTTGCTTGGCCAGGGCTGGGTCCTTCTGCCCAGGACCTCTGCAGCCACTTCAGCCCCTGCCACGGCTCCTGGGGGAAAAACCAGCCTCAGCCAGTCACCACCTCTGCAGTCACCCCCTCTCCTTGCAGGGGGGGCTGCTTGGTTCAGTGTGAGCCACTTCTCTTGCTAAACCTCTCCTTGTTGTCCATAGTCCTTCCATTTGGGACAAACCTGCCCCTTTCTCCATCTCCAGTGGCACCCCTGCATCAGTGCACCCCTGGTACCACCTGCCTCACTCCTCTCTCTTTCTGGGTCCATCTTCATAGAATCATAGAATGGGTTGGGTTGGAAGAGACCTTAAAGCTCATCCAGTTCCAACCTCCCTGCCATAGGCAGGGACACCTCCCACTAGCCCAGCTTGCTCAAGGCTCCATCCAACCTGGCCTTAAGTACCTCCAGGGAGGGGGCATCCACAACCTCTCTGGGCAACCCACTGCAGTGTCTCACTGCTCTGAGAGTCAAGAACTTCCAGTTGACTGGCCAGGGCTGGGTGCTAGGTTGGACTGGCTGAGCTTGGAGGTCTCTTCCAACCTGCTTGATTCTATGGTTCTATGAAATGCTGGTGCAGCTGCAGGTGCTGGATGAACCCTGGCCTTGAAATGGTCAGGTGCAGGGATTGGAGACTGTTAAAGGAGAGGAAATAAATTCCATCCAAATGTAATAAAGGTTCCACGATAACCCGTTTGAAATCCCTGTGTACAATTACTACACGTGTCTGTAAGGCTGAGGTGAGCCCTCTGAGTCCTTCTGCTTGTGTGCTCAAAGCTTGTAAGTAGTCACCAGGGCTGGCCTGGAGAGAGCCTGTTTGAGGGCTTGGGAGAGCAAGAAACGAGCCCTGAATCGTGCATCTGCTGTTTGCTTTGTGCAGAGGGCACCACTCGGTGTTGCAGTGTCATATCAGACCTGATGTGAGCATTGCAACCAGAATAAACCAGTCCTTAACTCACTTGGGATAATAGTGAGGTGGTTGTCAGGCTCTTCTCCCTAGTATCAGGTGATAGAATGAGAGGAAATGCCCTGAAATTGCACCTGGATGGGGTTTAGGTTGGATATTAAGGAAAATTCCTCTCCTGCAAGAGTGATCAGGCATTGGAACAGGCTGCCCAGGCAGGTGGTGGAGTCACCACTCCTGGGGGTGTTCAAGAAACATGTGGGCATGGGACTTCAGGATACGTTTTAGTGGCTATGGTGGTGTTAGGCTGATGGTTGGGCTCATCTTAGAGGCATTTGCCAACCAAAGCAGTTCTGTGATTCCATACAAGCAAACTACCCCAACAACCAAAGGTCAATATCTATTTGGAGCTTACACACTGATGGTTTTGCAAGCACATGAGGAGCCACCAGAAACTATCTGCCATGGCATTTCTTGTTCAGTAGCTCTCATATTAAAGGATAACAGCTCAGGTGCAGACCTTTGACAGGCCCAGGCTAGCCCCTGAGTTCACATTCCTCAACTGTTTAATAGCTTCTGTCTGCTACAGGTTAATTAGCAGCCAGGCTCCAGGATTCCCTGACAGTGAGCCAAAAGGTAGGAGCTTTGCAAGCAATATGAATGATGAGGGATTGTTAATATCTGTGAAACACCACGAGAGAACAGCACTTGGAAATATCAAACCTGCTTGCTCTCCTGGCAACAGAACATTTCCTTCTGGCACTGAAAACTGCTAGAAGTTTCTGAACACCAGAAAGAAGTATTTGTGTGTTCTCCCCACACTCTTCTTTTTACCTTCCCTTTGGGTTTTGCGAGCTGTCTGCTACTGTCACATCTTACTCCTTGTTTGGACAAGCCCTGCTGGTGTTTGGGGATGGAACAAAGATCAGACCTATAAGTAAAACCTGTCCTGCAACATTCTCCTAAAGAAAACAAGGGTACTGTTGTACACTGTGCTCTTGATGCAATCCTTCCCTGAGCTCTGGAACCAGAGAGCTGGGCTGGCATTTAGTGCCATGGTTTAAATGACTGGACAGGGCTGGGTGCTAGGTTGGACTGGATGATCTTGGAGGTCTCTTCCAGCTTGGTTGATTCTATGATTCAGTGGCTTTTAAAGTAGAAAGGCTCAAACTCTTGCCTCAGTTCCTGTGATGAAATGTTCTTGACAGCAAGACCAACTGCATATGAGAAGAGAGTCACCAAGGGCACGCAGCAAGCTTTCAGAAGGAGCCTTGTGATGCCCTGAGCTCCCTCGTGTTAAGTCTGCAGAGCTCCTTCACCATGAGTCAGCACTGATAGATCCTTGGAAGTTAAACCATGCTTCTCACAGTCTCATAAGCATATGTTCTTACATATTCATGTCTTCATTCTCACACTGCTGAAAGCAGAAATGAAAAACCCTGCTCTGTTCAGTCTGCTCTGCCTTAACAGTCAGGCTTTGGTCTTAACTAATTAAATGATAAACACTCACAAGGGAAGAACTCTGCTCTGTTCTGGGCTCCTCAGTTCAAGAGAGATGTTGAGGTGCTGGAAGGTGTCCAGAGAAGGGCAGCAAGGCTGGGAAGGGGCCTGAAGCAGAGCCCTGTGAGGAGAGGCTGAGGGAGCTGGGGGTGTGCAGCCTGCAGCAGAGGAGGCTCAGGGCAGAGCTCATTGCTGTCTACAACTACCTGAAGGGAGGTTGTAGCCAGGTGGGGTTGGGCTCTGCTGCCAGGCACCCAGCAACAGAAGGGGACACAGTCTCAAGTTGTGCCAGGGCAGGTCTAGGCTGGATGTTAAGAGGAAGTTGTTGTCAGAGAGAGTGATTGGCATTGGAATGGGCTGCCCAGGGAGGTGGTGGAGTTGCCATCCCTGGAGATGTTCAAGAAAAGCCTGGATGAGGCACTTAGTGCCATGGTCTGGTTGCTTGGCCAGGGCTGGGTGCTAGGTTGGACTGCATAATCTTGGAGGTCTCTTCCAACCTGCTTGATTCTATGAATATTTTTTCTATGAACTTGCATGGCTGTCAGCATCTTTCCCACAGCTTTTCATTTCAAAGGATTCTATGCATCAGAGTTTCTCAGCAAGCAGCCTGCTGCCTGTGGCTGCTGAAGGGCACAGGATACCTGCCCAGTCTGCCAGCAGAAAGTACCAATGCAAGTGCAGAGGACAGTGCAGTGTGGTCAGGAAGCCACAATCAGGAGGCGAAAGGTGAGAACTCTGCTGGCTGCTTCTGCTTACATTTAGTAAGAAATTCATTAAACCATTCAGAATAGATAGAAAAAGATTTTTTTGTCACACTGAGGGTGGTGAGTCACTGGCCCAGGTTGCTCAGAGAGGTGGTAGATGCCCCATCCCTGGAGCCATTCCAGGACAGGTTGGACAGGGCTCTGAGCAACCTGATCTAGTTGAAGATGACTCTGCTTCTTGCAGGGGAAATGACCTTTAAAGCTCCTAAATCCTAGAATAATAGAATCAACTTGCTTGGAAGAGACCTCCAAGCTCAGCCAGTCCCAACCTAGCACCCAGCCCTAGCCAGTCAACCAGGCCATGGCACTAAGTGCCTCAGCCAGGCTTGGCTTCAACACCTCCACGCACAGTGACTCCACCACCTCCCTGGGCAGCCCATTCCAATGCCAATCACTCTCTCTGACAACAACTTCCTTACAACATCCAGCCTAGACCTGCCCTGGCACAGCTTGAGACTCTGTCCCCTTCTTCTGTTGCTGCTTTCCTGGCAGCAGAAACCAACCCCACCTGGCTACAGCCTCCCTTCAGGTAGTTGCAGACAGCAATGAGCTCTGCCCTGAGCCTCCTCTGCTGCAGGCTGCACACCCCCAGCTCCCTCAGCCTCTCCTCATAGGGTTTTTGCTCCAGGCCCCTCCCCAGCTTTGTCACCCTTCTCTGGACACCTTCCAGCACCTCAACATCTCTCTTGAATTGAGGAGCCCAGAACTGGACACAGCACTCAAGGTGTGGCCTGAGCAGTGCTGAGCACAGGGGCAGAAGAACCTCCCTTGTCCTGCTGCCCACACTGCTCCTGAGCCAGCCCAGGATGCCATTAGCTCTGCTGCCCACCTGGGCACACTGCTGCCTCATCCTCAGCTCCTCTCTACCAGCACCCCCAGGTCCCTCTCTGCCTGGCTGCTCTCAGCCACTCTGTCCCCAGCCTGTAGTGCTGCTTGGGGTTGTTGTTGCCAAAGTGAAGAACCCTGCTCTTTGGGTCCATGCTAGCCAAGCAGTTGCCTACCTACTTACCTTGGAGAACCTGGGCCAGCATGTCTCCTCTTTTGTGAAGTCCTCTACTGTTAGGTTTCTGTATTTAGCCACCTCAGCCTCAAAAGAAGCACTATTTCCACGATTAAAGCCAGCAGCCCCCTTCAAAATCATTGCAATTCCTTCATCAGCTGAGTGATGAAGCCACCTCAGCATGCTTAAGCATTTGGCTCATCTCCATTCCACATTAAGCCATGTAGGTTACATATTCCTGGTCCCATAAAAGACCAATAAATTGGTCTGGAAAAAAGCATTTGGAGGATCCCAAGTGGAAAGATAATTTGTTTGCTTTTTACCCAAGCTTCCCAGAAGCTCTTACAAAGACTGGCTTTATTGCTCTTAAATTTTATGGTGCTATTTATCAATGTGGTGATCAACAGCAATAGAAGTTAAGAATGGTCACTGGGAAGGCAAGAATTTAAGGCTTTCTATTCTGCTTCCCACCATGCAATCTGAAAAACCCCACAGAGATACTGGCTCAGGATTCTCCTGGAAGCACAAAGCGTTGCAGCACTCGCTGAGGAAGCAAACCAGAGCCCACTGGCACAGCAGGTCAGCTGAGGGAAGGAGATCCAGGGAAAGGGAGCTGTGTGTGGGACATGAGGATGGCACAGAAAAGCCTGGATGAGGCACTTAGTGCCATGGCCTGGTTGATTGGACAGGGCTGGGGGCTAGTTTGGACTGGATGAGCTTGGAGGTCTCTTCTGACCTGGTTGATTCTGTGATGCAATGGGAGCAATGTTAAAGGGATGCAAAGAGCTGCTTGAAGGTCAAGTGGCTGAGGATTTTGCTGGATCCACCTGAAAGGAAAATGAAGCAAAAGTGAAAATCACAGATCACTAGGCCAGAATAAATACCTCCATGAGCAGTCTGACTCTGCCAGGAACAACAGCAGGACAGTGGCTGGGGAGCTCAGGGAAGAGAATGTTATGTGAGCCAAGATCACAGAATGGCAGGGGCTGGAAGGGACCTCCAAAGCTCAGCCAGTCCAACCCCCCTGCCAGAGCAGCATCACCTACACCAGATCACACAGGAACATGCCCAGGTGGGTTTTGAATATCTCCAGAGAGGGAGACTCCACAACCCCCCTGGGCAGCCTGTTCCAGTGCTCTGTCACCCTCACAGGGTAAAGAATCCTCTTCATGTTTACATGGAAGTTCCTATGCCTCAGCTTCCACCCAGTGCCCCTTGTCCTGTCATCGGGCATCACACAGCAGAGCCTGGCTCCAGCCTTCTGGCACTCCTTTACATATCAATAACCACTGATGAGATCACCTCTCAGTCTCCTTTTCTCCCAGCAGCACAGCCCCAGCTCCCCTCAGGCTCTCCTTGTAAGAAAAATCTTCCATTCCCTTCATCATCTTTGTGGCTCTGCGCTGGACTCTCTCAAGATGTGAAAGGAGAGCACAGAAATCCTCTTCTCCTGCTGTGTGTTCAGAACAAAAAAGCCTTTTTGACAGGTTCTTTAGTGGCAGCCAAATGAACAGTGCCTGTGGGCAGCTGGAGTGCCACTCAGGAGGTAGCATAGCAGGATTCTACTGAAGATGCCATCCCAGCTCAGCAGCATATCCTGCCCACGAGGTACCACCACCTCAGACAAGCCACTGGCATTGAAAGCAAACCAACTGACCAAGTGTTCAGCTGAAGTAGCCAATGTTTCTCTGTTGTCCCCAAGTGGTGCACATTGAGTCATGCAAATCCATCACCCCTGATGGCTCCAGAAAGGCACAGCCCAACCTGCAGCACCTGATGGGGTGACTGCTGCATGGGCCTTGCCTTGAGGTGGGGGTGATGGGGAAAGAAGAAGCTTTTGGGGTGCAGAAACATCCATAGAAGCAGAAAGGTCCATAGGAGTCTGAGGAGAGACTGAGGGAGTTGGGGCTGTTCATTTTGGAGAAAAGAAGGCTCCAAGGTGACCTTATTGTGGCCTGCCAGGATCTGAAGGGGGTCTACAGGAAAGCTGGGGAGGGACTTTTTAGGCTGTCAGGAAGTGGCAGGACTGGGGGGAAATGGAGCAAAGCTGGAGGTGGGGAGAGTCAGGCTGGAGGTGAGGAGGAAGTCCTTCAGCATGTGGGTGGTGAGAGCCTGGAATGGGTTGCCCAGGGAGGTGGGGGGAGCTCCATCCCTGGATGTTATGGGCTCAAAGGATATCAGGAGTTGGAAGGGACCCAAAGAGATCATCCAGTCCAATCCCCCTGCCACAGCAGGACCACACAATCTAGCTCAGGTCACACAGGAACACATCCAGACAGGCCTGGAAAGTCTTCAGAGAAGGAGACTCCACAACCTCTCTGGGCAGCCTGTGCCAGTGCTCTGGGACCCTTACAGGAAAGAAGTTCCCCCTTGTGCTGAGCTGGAACCTCCTGTGCTGCAGCTTCCATCCATTGCTGCTTGTCCTATCCCAGGGAGCAGTGAGCAGAGCCTGTCCCCCCCTCCTGACCCCCAGATATTTATAAACACTGATTAAATCCCCTCTCAGTCTTCTCCAGACTAAGCAGCCCCAGGTCCCTCAGCCTCTCCTCCTCAGGCAGTGCTCCAGTCCCCTCATCATCCTCATAGTCCTCTGCTGGACCTTCTCCAGCAGATCCCTGTCCCTCTTCAACTGGGGAGCCCAAAATTGAACACAGTACTCAAGCTGGGGTCTCACCAGGGCAGAGTAGAGGGGGAAGAGACCCTCCCTTGATCTGCTGGACACACTCTTCCTAATACACCCCAGGATCCCATTGGCCTTTTTGGCCACAATGGCACATTGCTGGCCCATGGGTAACTTGTTAGCCATTGAGTTGCTGTTTAAGGCCAGGCTGGATGAGGCTGTGGCCAGCCTGATCTAGTGTGAGGTGTCCCTGCCCATGGCAGTGGGGCTGGAACTAGATGATCCTTGTGGTCCCTTCCAACCCTTACTGAGCCTATGATTGTTGATTCTATGATTATTCTACCAACAGAAGCTGCTTTTATCCCCAGGAGCCCTCAAATCCACTTGGACCTGCAAGCAGAAAGTCAGGAACAAACCTTCTGAGCTCTCTGCAGACTATGAGGATGCCAGAGGCAGAGCTGATGCTGTGTCCTTTGGACATGGCTTCTTGTCTTCTGTTTAAGCTTTAACTGGCATAGAAACTAACCAGCTACTGCTGCTGTATCACTGAGCCTACACAGCATGGTTTATAGGAAGACCCAGAGATTAGGAGCTAAAAGAGAGATAAAACCCAGTATTCCTGATGGAAATAGATCATTTGAGGGCTTCTGGGTTCCAGGGCAGGCTCTGTGTGAACCTGACAGCTTCCAGTGTGACACCTGGATACACCTGGATGCAAGGAGAGAAGAGCCCTTGCCACACCAGCACAATCTTTGCCTCTGGATGAGTTGCAGCATAAATCAATCTGATATCTACAGCTGCTGTTTTGCCACCTGACAAGTGATAAAGGAACAAAGCAAGGAATTGCTGCAATCAAACCCAAAATACAGTCTGGAGGACAGCACTTGAGCTTCCTGCTCCAGCCCCAGCCTGACCTGTGCCACCAGCTCAGCAACCACTCTGGACCCCAAAAGATGACTGATGGAAGCTGGCTTTGGTCTTGCTGCACATCAACTGGACAGGCAGCTGTGTGAAATGGTCTCCAGTGCAGAACGAGTTTGCTTGGAGCAGCAGATCTGAAATCATTCCCATATGTTACTTTGAAGAAGAAAATGAGTGGCAAGACTCAAAGCAGAGTAACCAAAAGCCAAGAGGAAAAAAATGCCCTGGAGTGCCCAGATCTTGAAGATAGACCAGTTGGGGAAGTCATTTCCATCTGCAAGACGTGCCTGTTCCAGCACAGCCCTCACACACTCTGGGTGGCTCCCAGCTGGAAACCTTCCAAAAGCCAAGGGGCAACTGCTGGAACGTTTGTACCTCCTGTGCCAGGGTTACAGAGCTCAGCAGGGTGAGGGTGGCTGAGCAGGCAGCCCGGGTGCCATCATCTGAGATATGGCACACAGCTCCTGTGTTTGCTTCAGGATGGGCTCAGTGGCCCTTGAGCAAAGCCATGGAACCCTGACTGACTTCTGACACAGATAATGTGTTCTGCTGCCATGCAGCACTCAGCATTCTCTCTTTATTCTGACTCGAGCTGTGTCTAGGCCAGCACTTAACCTGCACCTCAGCAGCAAGGCAAGAAGTTTCTAAGCACCCTCTTGGCAACTCTTTGCTTAAGTGCCTATGGGCAAGTGTGAAGGATTTCAGGGACTCTCCCTGTCCTCAGCTCACAGTGGGGAATAGATGCAGGTCAGCATGCTAGGCTGCCTCACAGAATCACAGAATCAACCAGGCTGGAAGAGACCTCCAAGATCATCCAGTCCAACCTATCCCCCAGCCCTATCCAGTCATCTAGACCATGGCACTAAGTGCCTCATCCAGGCTTTGCTTGAACACCTCGAGGGACAGTGACTCCACCACCTCCCTGGGCAGCCCATCTGTCCTTTGGGTAGGTCAGTTTTCTTAGTGGGATCAAACCCTGTGTTCAGAGCAAACCTCCTGTTAGCTGCTGCAGTCCCACAAGATAAACTGCAATACAACCACACATCAAACCCAGCTCTTTGGTGAAGCCCTCTCAAGCCATTCATACCACAGCACCTGTCCCTGCAGGAACAGAAGGGTTCATTGTAGTGACACAAAGAACACTGCAGCCACAGAGCAGCTGACTGTTGTGTGATTCTCCTTCTGGCCATAGATTTAGGCTGGAGGTGAGGAGAAAGTTCTTCACTGAGAGAGTCATTGGACACTGGAATGGGCTGCCTGGGGAGGTGGTGGAGTCGCCGTCCCTGGGGCTGTTCAAGGCAGGACTGGACGTGGCACTTGGTGCCATGGTCTGGCCTTGAGCTCTGTGGTAAAGGGTTGGACTTGATGATCTGTGAGGTCTCTTCCAACCCTAATAATACTGTGATACTGTGATACTGTGAATGGTTAAGGTTGATAAAGATTTCTAAGACCATCAAGTGCAACCTTTTGCCCACCACCTCCACAAGATCTGGGAGATAAAAGCAGCATCTGAAGCAGGGCAAAAAAACCCAAAAGACTCTGTGAAGCTCCATCCTCCAGAGAGAAGGAAGGAGATGGCAGAGCAGCAGGTCTTTGCCTCCCGCAGTTTGGATGTGAACCATCTTTGTTTTGCATCATTAGCTTTGCACAGCCTCTGGGCAGCTCCAGCAGTGCGGGAGCTGCCCAAACATCTGCAGATGTGACTCCTGACTCGCAGATCCCTGACGCAAGCCGAGGGCCAGAGCAATGAGGTAGCGTGCAGCTCCTGTGGGATTCCTTTCCAGGAAGCCATGTGACATACCACCCGTGTTTGGTTTGTGAGAGAACGCAAATACCCTACCCCCACAGGGAAAAGAAGCCACAGTTTCCATGCTCTTAACGTAGAGGAGGCTGGGGAGAGCTCCGTCTCCAAGCATCGTCTGCGGCACGGTTCCTTGGCGCGATAAAAGCGCTCACGGGAGGCTGCAAAGCAGACAGGGGCTGCTGTGCTTGTCTCTGAAAGCAGGGGGCAAGGCTGCTGGTGCAGCTTGGGCAGACCCACTGGCCTTGGTCTGGACTGCCATCCCAACCATGTCTGCTGCCAAAAGAGCCAGTGGCATCCTGGGCTGGCTCAGGAGCAGTGTGGGCAGCAGGACAAGGGAGGTTCTTCTGCCCCTGTGCTCAGCACTGCTCAGGTCACACCTTGAGTGCTGTGTCCAGTTCTGGGCTCCTCAATTCAAGAGAGATGTTGAGGTGCTGGAAGGTGTCCAGAGAAGAGTGACAAAGCTGGGGAGGGGCCTGGAGCAAAAACCCTATGAGGAGAGGCTGAGGAAGCTGGGGGTGTGCAGCCTGCAGAAGAGGAGGCTCAGGGCAGAGCTCATTGCTGGCTACAGCTACCTGAAGGGAGTCTGGAGCCAGGTGGGGTTGGGCTCTTCTGCCAGGCAAGCAGCAACAGAAGAAGGGGACACAGTCTCAAGTTGTGCCAGGGGAGGTCTAGGCTGGATGTTAGGAGGAACTTGTTTGCAGAGAGAGTGATTGGCATTGGAATGGGCTGCCCAGGGAGGTGGTGGAGTGGCCGTGCCTGGAGGTGTTGAAGCCAAGCCTGGCTGGGGCACTTAGTGCCATGGTCTGGTTGCTTGGCCAGGGCTGGGTGCTAGGTTGGACTGGCTGAGCTTGGAGGTCTCTTCCAACCTGGTTGATCCTATGATTCACTTTCTGTGCTGTGGATGAAGCCAAGCTCCTGAGGCCTTTACATGCTCCAGGAGCTGAATTACTTGAAGAAGCTCTGAGGCACTCACACAAGAACTGATGCAGTGTGGTTTGCAAAAGAAGTCACCAGGCTGCACCCACGCAAACTTGCAGGCCATAACCAGCAATGGCTGCTGCTACCTTTGCTCTGGGTACAGCACAGTGCCTTGGACAGCATAGATGCCTCCCTGCATTCACTGTTTGAACAAGAACCAAGTTGTTCCTGCTGTGTATGGATTTATCCTAGCAATGCTTTGTGCCATTTCTCCTCAAAGCCCCTTCTTGTCTCCTCTAGCATGAAAGGGGAGGAAGTCACCCAGGTCATGAGACTTATTTATGTGCTAGAAGCTTGGGCAGGGAGCCCATCTCTCCCAGCATCTTCCATAAGCAGAGCTGCTGCTCTGGTTTGGTCACACCAAGCTGGGCAGGAACCAGGCATTCCCTTTCTGCTGGGGCCTCTGTGAGCTCCCAGTCTCCCTCTCACAATGTTACTTGTTCCCATCTCCCATGTCTCAGAATCATAGCATTAACCAGGTTGGAGCAGACCTCTAGGACCTCTAGTCACCACCCCTGGAGGTGTTCAAGATAAAACTGAGTGAGGCACTTAGTGCCATGGGCTGGTTGGTTGGCTAGGGCTGGGTGAGCTTGGAGGTCCTTCCAACATGGTTGATTCTATGATCAAGTCCAATCTATCACCTAACCCTTCTAATTAACTAACCCATGGCACTAAGTGTCTCATCCAGCCTCCTTTTAAGCACCTCCAGGAATGGGGACTCCACCACCTCAGAACATTCTCTGATCTTCAGATAACTGCAGAGGAATTAGTTAGTGCTGCATCCAAAGGGAAGAGCAAAGTTTCTCTGCTCTCCCTTCCAGTTTTAACCCCTTTGCTCCCTGTGGTGCATGTCTTATGGTTCTTCAGACCCCAAGGCTTTGAAGAGTCCAACGTGCACCCCAAGGAGATGCAAAGATCAACCCTGCTCAGCTTCAAGCAACTCGTGAAAGCCTCCAGGGAGATAATCCATTACCAGGGTAAGTGTGATGTCCTAAGCCTCATTAGGGAAATGAGATGTTAGCCAGCGTGAGGACAAGATAAGGAGCACTAATCCAACTTACAAGGAAGCACAGCATTAAGTGACAAGCTCTCCTCTGACGTCAGCAAGAGCTTCTGAGCAGGCTGCTCATGGGGCACAGCTCCTTGCATGCCAGGGTCTGGGGCAGGGTCAGCAACTGAAACTGCAAAGGAAAAGCTTCTGCAAGCAGAGCTCTGGAAATGTAGGTGGTGTTCAGGCTGGCTGCAGAGCCTCAGACACGAGTGCCCTTCACCCTTCCACCACACTGACTGCTGGAAGTGCCAGCAGATGGCTCTCAAGGTCTTGATGCATCTTTGCTGCTTTCTGTACCTTAAACAGAGCTCAAGGAGACTCCTTGGATGCCCATGGCACAGACTTCTTGTGTGCCACTTCCCCTTCATCCCTGCAGGTGTTTGAATGTGCTGTTTGCCCACCTTGATGATAATGAAAGAAGGTAGGAATAGATCTTTGTAGCCTTGAAGTGTCTGGAAGTGCAAACTGCAGAGTTGCTAAATGTCTCCTCAGCTGCACAGCCTCTTCACACCAGGCAGTGCAAGCTGTAGAGGCTGTAGAAGTGGAAGGGTTGTAGGGAGAGATTCTTTACAGAAAGTGATTGGCATTGGAATGGGCTGCCCAGGGAGGTGGTGGAGTCACCATCCCTGGAGGTGTTCAAGAGAAGACTGGATGAGGCACTTAGTGCCATGGTCTGGTTGCTTGGCTAGGGCTGGGTGCTAGGTTGGCCTGGATGAGCTTGGAGCTCTCTTCCAACCTTGTTGAATCTATGATTCTATGATTCCTCACCAGGTTGGTGTCTGCCAGATCATTCAGCAGGACAAGGCAGTCTGCTGGTGACTGGCACAAACATCTTCTGTCTGTGGATTTTTCTTTCCCTTGGTTTTTATATTGGATACAGGATAGCAAAACACACACACAAAAAAAAAGCTTTGACTTCTCTGGCATCTACATTTTATCATCAGGGCTCTTCCAAACTGACACTGAGCTCTGACATACCTTTCCACTGTGCAAGAGTACAAAGCCTCACCTGTCCTGACATAGGCAAGAAGTAACTCATCAAAGCAAGGTATAATGTCCCCATTGCTTCCTACAGCATTTTACCAGCAGAACTATTCAAGTCTTTCCAAAACCAGTGTTTTTTTTTTTCCCTGCATCACAGCTGAAAGCTCATGGGAGTGCAGGTAATCCCACTGGATAATCCAAGGAATCAATGGGCTGCCCAGGGAGGTGATGGAGTCACCATCTCTGGAGGTGTTCAAGAAGAGCCTGGATGGGGCACTTAGTGCCATGGTCTGGTTGATTGGATAGGGCTGGGAGCTAGGCTGGATTGGATGAGCTTGGAGGTGTCTTCCAGCCTGGCTGATTCTATGATTCCATTTGGAGTCGCCGTCCCTGGGGCAGTTCAAGGCAAGGTTGGACGTGGCACTTGGTGCCATGGTCTAGCCTTGAGCTCTGTGGTAAAGGGTTGGACTTGATGATCTGTGAGGTCTCTTCCAACCCTGATGATACTGTGATACTGTGATACATGGCTGTGCAGGGGTGCTGGACCATCACGAAGCCAAGTGTGCAGCCAGACTGAGTGCAGCAGGTGGCAGCATTTATTGTCTGCAGATCCTGGAGCAGCCAGGACTGGCAGTTCAGTGCTCCACAGTCCATGCTATTAAAGCCTCTCAAGGTTGAGCTGCAGCCCTATCTTCCTCCACCTCAGTGATCACACTAAGGCTGATAGATAAGAGCAAAGCAAACATGTATCTTAAGAGGGCCTACAGGAAAGCTGGGGAGGGACTTTTTAGGCTGTCAGGTAGTGATAGGACTGGGGGGAATGGCACAAAGCTGGAAATGGGTAGATTCAGACTGGATGTTGGGAAGAAGTCCTTCAGCATGAGGGTGCTGAGACCCTGGAATGGGTTGCCCAGGGAGGTGGTGGAAGCCTCATCCCTGGAGGTGTTTAAGGCCAGGCTGGATGAGGCTCCAGACAGCCTGATCTAGTATGAGGAGTCATAGAATCAAGCAGGTTGAAAGAGACCTCAAGCTCATGCAGGCCAATTTAGCACCCAGCCCTGTACAATCAACCAGACTGTGGCACCAAGTGCCTCATCCAGGCTTTGCTTCAACACCTCTACCACCTCCCTGGGCAGCCCATCCCAATGCCAATCACTCTCTCTATCAACAACTTCCTCCTAACATCCAGCCTAGACCTTCCCTGCCACAGCTTGAGACTGTGTCCCCTTCTTCTGTTGCTGCTTGCCTGGCAGAAGAGCCCAACCCCACCTGGCTACAGCCTCCCTTCAGGGAGTTGTAGACAGCAATGAGGTGGTGGCAGGGGGGTTGGAACTAGATGATCCCTGTGGTCCCTTCCAACCCTGACTGATTCTATATATGTGTCACCTCTTCCCTGCCAGAGACAGTTTCCTTGCTGTGAAAAATGCTTGCTCTCCTTTTTGCCTGAGCTCTCCTGCCTATTTTACCCTTGGAAGGTTCTAGTCCCTCAACAGTCTCCAAGTTATCAAGAACACAAATGAAAGATATTTATCAGATTTGCCCTCTGCCAAAACAATGTTGTTGTTTTTTTTCCTGTAACATATTCCATTCAAGTAGCAAATAGCTCAGGCTTCCATCTGAGAAGGAAGAGCTTGACTGGGATGTAAAGACTGACCCAGAGGTATAACAAAGCCAAGTCCAGCACTTGAGTCACAACAACCCCACACAATGCTCCAGGTTTAGGGCAGAGCAGCTGGAAAGCTGTCCAGCAGAAAAGGATCTGGGGGTGCTGGTTGACAGCCAGCTGAATGCCAGCCAGCAGTGTGCCCTGGTGGCCATAAGGGCCACCAGCAGTAGTCTTGGATCAGCAGCAGTCTTGGATCAGCCATAGCGTGACCAGCAGGAGCAGGAAAGTGATTGTCCCCCTGTGCTTGACACTGGTGAGGCTGTACCTTGACTGGGTTCAGCTTTGGGCTTCTCAGTGCAAGAAAAACACTGAGATGCTGGAGAGTGTCCAGAGATGGGCAACAAAGCTGGTGAAGGGTCTGGAGAACAGGGCTGGTGAGGAGCAGCCAAGGCAACTGAGATTGTTTAGCCTGCAGAGGAAGAGGCCGAGGGGAGACCTCACTGCTCTCTCAACTTCACAGAATCAGAGTCTGTCAGGGTTGGAAGGGACCACAAGGAGCAGCCACTTCCAACCCCCCTGCCATGCCCAGGGACACCCTACCCTAGAGCAGGCTGCACACAGCCTCAGCCAGCCTGGCCTCAAACACCTCCAGCCATGGGGCCTCAACCACCTCCCTGGGCAACCCAGTCCAGCCTCTCACCACTCTCATGCTCAGCAACTTCCTCCTCACCTCCAGCCTGACTCTCCCCACCTCCAGCTTTGCTCCATTCCCCCCACTCCTGTCACTCCCTGAGAGCCTGAAAAGTCCCTCCCCAGCTTTTTTGTAGCCCCCTTCAGATCCTGGGAGGCCACAAGAAGCCTCCTCTTCTCCAGCCTGCACAGCCCCAACTCTTTTAGTCTGTGCTCAAGCAGAGCTGCTGCAGCCCTCTGAGCATCCTCCTGGCCCTGCTCTGGACACACTCCAGCATCTCCACATCCCTCTTGTCCCAGGGTCTCCAGAACTGGATGCAGGACTCCAGGTGGGGTCTCAGCAGAGCACAGCAGAGGGGGAGAATCACCTCCCTGGTCCTGCTGGCCACACTTCTGCTGCTGCAGCCCAGGCTCTGCTTGGCTTTCTGGGCTGCAAGTGCACACTGCTGGCTCCTGTTGAGCTTCTCATCCAGCAGCACCCCCAAGTCCCTCTCCTCAGGGCTGCTCTCCAGCCACTCACTGCCCAGCCTGGATTGGTGCTTGGCATTGCCTTGGCATTGCCTCGACCCAGATGCAGGACCTTGCACTTCCCAAAAGGAAGGCTGGATTGAGGTGGGGGTTGGTGTCTTCTCCCTGGTATCAGATTATAGAACAAGAGGAAATGATCTTAAAGTGTGCCAGGGGAGGTTGGCTATTAGCATAAGTTTCTTTGTGGAAAGAGTGGTCAGGCACTTGAACAGGCTGCCCAGGGTAAGTGGTGGAGTCACCATCCCTGCAGGTGTTCAAGAAATGTGTGAACATAGCACTTCAGGACAGGATTTAGTGGCCACAGTGGTCTTATGTTGACAGTTGGACTCGATGATCTTAGAGGTATTTTCCACCCAAAAGAATTCTATGGTTCTATAAAAAGTACCTCTGGCCTTAGGTCAAATGGCAACATGCAGGATGCCATGATTGGGAGAGTCCCTTCTAGGCACAGCAGCTGGTTTCCCAGCTCCTTCACTTCCATTTCCTCTGTAAGGCTTCAATACATACACCCAGGGTGGAGAACACAAACCAACATCTGTCATACAGAGGTTGGTTTTTTTTTTTTGCTTTGAAAAATATTCAGGATCAGATGGCCACATTCTGGACTGGTTTTAGAGTTAATGACCAAGTTGAGGTTACTGTCAATGGTTACTGCACACAAAGTTACTGCAATCACAGGGTTGTCAGGAAAGGGAAGCCAACTCCTGGTATCTTCTTCCCAGCAGATGCACACATCAGAGCAAGAACCATCCCTCTGGTGTCTGGCATGGCTCTCTGCTGGCTCTGCCAGACCAGTTTCTCCAGGTGTGACATATACCCAGATCCCAAGAAGGAATTCAGCCCCTAACTATGACCAAAGCTGTGTTCCTCAAAATGATTCCTTCACATGTAAGACACCATGGAAACCCTGAAGTTCCACACAGAGCACCTCAGCTTCTATTTCATGCCCAAAGCCCAAGTGGCCCAATTTGCCAGAACACAGAGCCCAAGAGCTTTAAGGGCTTTTCTGAGGCTGAGCATCACCATCACACAGAAGCTATTCCAGCCTGGGGAGCTGATGCTAGCCCTGGTCTTACAGCCATGGCCATCACTGTGGCATGGCTGTACTCAACACCAACATCTCCTCATCTCCTCCAAAGCCCAAGTGCCTGAATTTGCCAGAACACAGAGCCCAAGAGCTCTAAGGGCTTGTCTGAGGCTGAGCAACATCATCACATAGAAGCTATTCCAGCCTGGGGAGCTGATGCTAGCCCTGGTCTTACAGCCACAGCCATCACTGTGGCATGGCTGTACTCAGCACCAACATCTCCTCATCTCCTCCAAAACCCAAGTGCCTCAATTTGCCAGAACACAGAGCCCAAGAGCTTTAAGGGCTTTTCTGAGGCTGAGCATCACCATCACACAGAACCTATTCCACCCTGGGGAGCTGATGCCAGCCCTGGTCTTACAGCCATGGCCATCACTGTGGCATGGCTGTTCTCAGCACCAACATCTTCTCCAAAGGACACCAAAGGCCACTGTAGCAGAGGGCAAGAACTGTTTGCTTTCCCCAGCCCTGCTAATTAAATAGCCATTGCAGACAGCAAGCAAAGGAAGATTGACCAACATGGTTGCATCAGTCAAGCTACAAAAATAATTGTGTTGCCCAAGTCACAGATGCTTCTGTGGCTCTGCTTTATCAAGGCTTCATTTTAAGACCTGGCTCATGGTGATTACCCAAGCAACAGCCACCCAACTGTAGCAGTTGCTCAGAAACTGGTTTTTGAAATGCAAGGCACTGACTCTGGTTTTGTTTGTTGGGGGTCTTGGGTTTGTTTTTAAACATTTTCCTGCTCCACCACTCCATTTTCCATTTGACATCCCTGTTTCACAACTGAACTGTGCTGACCCACAGGGACAGTTTCAAGACATTAAAACCCAGCTTTTCCATTTCATTTTCGGGTTTTATTAGAGCTTCCCACTATGAATAGAAGATGTTTTCCTCCCCCTCCCCCAAAAAAACATGATGAAGTTGAAATTATTCCCCTGCTGCCTTTGCAGTGCCACTCATCTGCTCTGTGTCCTAGGGAAGATCTGCCATCAACCTCACTCCAAGCTAGTGTTCTTTTGAAGCTCTGTGCCTTCATCCTTCCTCCCCCAAAATCAATCATCTTCACAGTGGCAGGTTTTAAACTGGGTAGCAGGGGAATATCACAGATGCTCAAAGGCCCACACGCTGCAGAGGGGGATTAATCCAGCCACATAGACGTGTCCACATGGAATCTGCCTCATGGAGATGGTATTGCATGTAGCTCTTTTTTCCAAGAGTCCTGCGGTGCACATCAAGTGATGTAGGACCAATGACTTCAGCGCTCACATGAGGCTTACTCATCTAATGAGGGGGTTCGCAGGCGCTGCCCCTGCCTTTCTGTGCGCTGTTGATGTTAACTGCGCTGCCTCCGGAACATTTGTCCTTTAGTGGCTGGCTCCGAGGTGTACTTTGTTTACCTCTCCCACGCCAGTAACTTTGACCCCACGAAGTAGCGGCGGCAATAATCCCATGAATGAAGTTGTTCTGCGCACGGATGCGGCAAGCTTGAGGCGCACACTCGGCAAAGAGGGGAAACCAGACCCCCGCCAGCACCACGGAGGCAGCTGGGCCATCCTCAGACCTCCCCGTTCCTGCCCCTCGCCCGGCTCTTCCCAGACGCTTGTCGCAGCGCCTCCCGCCGTAGCGCAGCGGGTAGCCATCGATCCCCCCCCAGATGTGCTCCCCCCCCCCGCCAACATCTGCCCGGGCTCGTCTGATGCAACCACAACATCACCACGTGGCCACGCGCCGCTGCTGCCCGCCGCCAGCCAATCGCAGCCCGCTCCGCTCAGCCCGCGGGCGGGGCCCGCCCGCCTTGCCCACGCCGATAGGCTAATCTGAGAGCCCATCTGGGCGCGGGGCGGGCTCTCCGGCGGGGCAGCGGCCAATGGGAAGCGGTTCCGCCCCGGCTGCCGCCAGCGCCGCGGAGCGGGCCGGGCCCGGCGCGGGGGAGGCGCCGCCGCCGCGGGGGCCGGAGCGGGCCGAGCCGCCGCGCCCGCTCCATGGAGGCCGCGGCCGAGGCCTCGGGGGGCCCCGCGGTCCTCAGCTGCTTCTCCTACAACCAGGACTGCACGTAAGCGGGGCGGGCGCCGCGGGGAGGGGGGCGATGGCTGCGGGGCGGCAGCAGCAGCAGCCGCGCCGCCAGGGCCGGGCGGCGCTGGCCCGGGTCCACCGAGCCCCACGGGCCGGAGCGGGACCGGGCCCGTAGCCCACATGGGGCATGGCAGCTCAGAGAGGGGCTGGACCTACAAGGACGAGCCCCGTGAGACCCTCAGACGCACACAGGGGTCCAGGTTCGCGGGCCCTGGGCGGGGCCGTTCTGCCGCAGCCCGAACGAGGATGGCCCGGGCGGGTCCCTTGAGCCCGCAGGGCCCTACCCTGTTAAGGGGCCCTTGGCTCTCGGTAGACATCTTCAGATGCTGCCAGATCTGGGCTCTGGGAGACCAAAGGAGGCAGCAGATCCGTTTCCTTTTCTCCCGCGTCTCTGTTTTAACACCTCCTGCAAAACTGGGGAAGCGTTTTTGGCCGTTGGGAGAAGCGACTTGCTCTGGGGGCTTTGTCCACTGACCACTTGTAGGTGGCACAGTTGCCAAGAGCCCCACACAGGCTCTCGGGGAGCAGCCTGGCTCGAAGCACCACCAGCACCTCAAGACCGAGGTTTCCCCGGCGCCACTCACCCCCCCGGGTTCCCACCTTCAAAGCCAATCATTTAAGAACCGTTTCCAAGAGGGAAAACAAACATCCTGGAGCAGTGAACCACAGAGTGTCTGGCTCGGGGGGAGCCAAGATTATCCCAGCTGACGGGGAACAAGATAAGCCTCGCAGATACGGGTCTCACACCTGGAACACCGTTTCCTTTTCAGCGCTGCTTTGCATGTGCTGCCTCTCAACACAAGCGGCTTTGATGGGTGGCCCTGTGCTGCTGCCCGAACCTGCTGGCCACAGCCAGCACAAGCACTGGCTGTAGGCATTCTGGGCTAGCTGTTAAGACCTAGGTGTTGCTGCTTTCTATATCTGGAGCCGATCAGAGACAGTACTTAGCATGACTGTGCCTGCTGCCTTTAGCAGTGGGAGCAAAGCTTCCACAGCTCACACCAAGTCACTGTGCCAACGTAGATGGATCAGCTCCTGCCTTAGGAAACAGTCTCCTTTTGTGTCCCAGAGGTCTTGCCTGCAGCCTCTTGGCTCTCAGATGTGTCTGTTCATTCCTCCAGCAGCCACACACCATACTAATGGATGAGTTTACCATCTCACAAGAAACCTTGACTTCTGTAGGCTTCAATTGCCTCAAATGGAAACCTGGATTCTTTAGGTTGAGAATGGAAACAAACTGAATTACCCCTTCATAGGTCACTGTACCAAGAGCTACTCATTTCTTTAGGTTGAGAGTGGGAACAAACTGAGTTATCCCTTCACAGGTCACTGTACCAAGAGCTACTCATTTCTTTAGGTTGAGAGTGGGAACAAACTGAGTTATCCCTTCATAGGTCACTGTACCAAGAGCTACTCATTTCTTTAGGTTGAGAGTGGGAACAAACTGAGTTATCCCTTCATAGGTCACTGTACCAAGAGCTACTCATTTCTTTAGGTTGAGAGTGGGAACAAACTGAGTTATCCCTTCACAGGTCACTGTACCAAGAGCTACTCATTGCTTTAGGTTGAGAGTGGGAACGAACTGAGTTATCCCTTCACAGGTCACTGTACCAAGAGCTACTCATTTGTTTAGGTTGAGAGTGGGAACAAACTGAGTTATCCCTTCACAGGTCACTGTACCAAGAGCTACTCATTTCCTCTGTCTGTAGGAATCTTAAGATCTGAACTTCACAGCTTCTTGTCTCCTCTTTGCAGCTCCCTGGCAATTGGAACTACAACTGGATACAGGCTTTTCTCCTTAAGTTCTGTGGAGCAACTGGACCAGGTCCATGAAAGCAGTAAGTCTCCTGTTTGACCGTGGCAGAATATTGACCAACAGACTTGACCTGTGGTACTGCCCTGCAGTCTGCCTTTAGGGGCTGGTTCTGCTGGCATCTGTGCCCACAGCAGGAGAGGAACAGCTCTGGTTGTTGCCCTGTGCATAGCAACCTTTAGGGAGAGCTACAGCCCTGGAGAAGCCTCTGAACAGTCAGCAGCACTTTAACAAAGGTTAAGGGCTCCCACAAGCTTGGAGGCCAACTTCTTTTTCTCTGCTCTCAGTCTGACAGCAGCACTTTGTCCTGCAAACCAGCATTAAGGTAGTTTGCCATGAGCAGGCTTCTGATAGGCAGAAGGCTGCAGACTCCCAGCACAGATGCTGGAGTGCTTGCAAGCTTTTAGTCCAATGTGGTATTTACAAGCAAGATGTTTTTAACAGGTTTTCCATGTAAGAAGGTCATTCACAGCAGGCTCTCAGCTATTAGCTGTGCTCAGAGCAGCATGCAATGTGCTTAACAGCCCAAAACAAGTCAGGCCTCGTGGAGCACATACTCCAGTCTGGTTCAGGCCACTGCCAGTAGTGTTTCAGCTGAGGTACACCTCACAGCTGTGATATGCTAGTGTCTCTCCACTGGCTGTAGAAGGAGCCTCTAGAGTCAGACACAGCTGCATCATCTGGCACAAAGTCCAGGCTTCTTTCCTCTTTGTCTTACAGAGGAGCTGAGCTGCTATACAGCAGCAAGCCATAGCCTTAGTTTGGATTGCCCCTGGAGTCAGGCCACAGAAAAACAGCTCCTTGCTGGTCACATACTCAAGGTGATGAGCTGAGACATGAGCAATCCTTGTACCTGCAGCACAGCCCAAGCATTGAGCACCATTCAGGGCTACCTATGCTAGAAGTCATAGTCTCTGATTACTTAAGTAGAGATCCACCAGCACCATTTGAATGGTGCCTTCTCAACACAACCAAAGACTCTACAGACATCCCAAACACGATCTCAGCAAGCACACCACGCTGCTGTTCACCACAGCCACACTAAAGCTCTTTAGAGACCACAGCCCTGGTGACAGGGAAGGTTTAAACAGGCCAGCCTGCCCTAAGGAGGCTGGGAGTAACCAGACACCATGCTGGATAAACAGTTACATACTCACTCATACATGTTCACCCCCTCCAGGAAAGTCCCTGACCAAGTTGGGTGAGCTCCTCCTTATAGCCCCTTCCCAAGGATTAGCTTCAGCTGGAGAGGCACAACGGCTTTAAATTCTGCCTTCAGGGGAAGGTCCATTAACCCCTTTCTGCTCTGCCTTAAATGCTTCGTGTGGGGTCTGAGAAGTGTTTGATAAAAGCAGATCTTAGCACTGAGCCTTACAACCTGATTGGTTGAGTCTTGTTGCTGCAATCGAAGCAGCCCTAAGCCAAGCTGAAGCCTCTGCCTTGCTTCCCTTTCTGTACCCAGATGAAATCCCAGATGTTTACATCGTGGAGCGTCTGTTCTCCAGCAGCCTTGTGGTCGTGGTCAGTCATGCCAAGCCACAGCAAATGAATGTCTACCACTTCAAGAAGGGGACAGAGATCTGCAACTACAGCTATTCCAGTAACATTCTGTCCATCCGGCTGAACCGTCAGGTGAGAGGCTGGGGAAGGGCTTAGCCAGAGCTGGCCCTCTCTGTCGCTTTGCTGGTGGTGCCTTTCCAGCTGGGCCCCCTCTGCCAAAGCAACAGCAGCCTGGGTGGGCTTGCAGAAAGACTGTGAAGTGGGACTGGAGGGGTCAGTACCTGTGCTGTCCTACCAGCTCCATGTCAGGCTTGGTGACCTCTGGCAGAGGAGCAGGGTGGTTGTGGATGTCATCTGCCACAGCTGTTTACTTCAGGAAAATGAAGCTGAGTCCTTGTTTTTGTAGCAGTTACACAAAGGCTTTTTGTTGGCTGCCTTCTTGCCTATTCAGCAGGCAGCTCTGCCAAAAAAACACCTTTTCATCTTCCTCCCTCCCTTGGGTTCCACATCCTGACTTCAGGCCCACCTCTGCCATCTTGGTTGCAAATGAGCCCTTCAAAGTTGGTAACAAACCCCAGGAGTCATCTGAACTCTGTGGATGAGGCAAAAAGCTGCTTCTCAAGTACTGCTAGCAGCCTTATTTTATTTCTGAAGCTATGGAAAACGTTCAGGCCACTTAGAAGAAAGCTTTTAGAGTGTTATTCTCTGAACTGACACAGCCTGATGCTGCCCTCAGCTGTTTTGGAGGATTTTAAGTTGTCCTTTTTGTCCATAATTATTTTCCAAGTGCATGCCATAAGGAGCAGAGGACATTTTACAATCAAGAAATGAGCAGTCTGTGTAATTGTATATAATCAGCCTCTCCTCAGTTAGCAAGTCCTGCAGTAAGGCTCTCCCGTAAGGAAACTCTAGGTTGAGTTTCCAGTAAAGCTCTCTTTGACCAAAAGTTCCTCTACTACAATTAAATCTCTCCAAAATTGTTTTTTTTTTCACTTAAACTTACAATGGAGCTGGCAAAATAAGGATTTCTTTTGAACTGCAGATAGAGTTGTGTGTGTAAAAATAAAGTGGGAGGTTCTGCTTAGCAGATTGGAATCATAGAATCAACCAGGTTGGAAGAGAGCTCCAAGCTCATCCAGTCCAACCTAGCACCCAGCCCTGGCCAGTCAACCAGATCATGGCAAAAAGTGCCTCAGCCAGGCTTGGCTTCAACACCTCCAGGGATGGTGACTCCACCACCTCCCTGGGCAGCCCATTCCAATGCCAATCACTCTCTCTGACAACAACTTCCTCCTAACATCCAGTCTAGACCTGCTCTGGCACAGCTTGAGACTGTGTCCCCTTCTTCTGTTGCTGCTTGCCTGGCAGAAGAGCCCAACCCCACCTGGCTACAACCTCCCTTCAGGTAGTTGCAGACAGCAATGAGCTCTGCCCTGAGCCTCCTCTTCTGCAGGCTGCACACCTCCAGCTCCCTCAGCCTCTCCTCACAGGGCTGTGCTCCAGGCCCCTCCCCAGCTTTGTCACCCTTCTCTGGACACCTTCCAGCACCTCAACATCTCTCTTGAATTGAGGAGCCCAGAACTGGACACAGCACTCAAGGTGTGGCCTGAGCAGTGCTGAGCACAGGGGCAGAATAACCTCCCTTGTCCTGCTGCCCACACTGCTCCTGAGCCAGGCCAGGATGCCACTGGCTCTGCTGCCCACCTGGGCATACTGATGCCTCATCTTCAGCTACTCTCTACCAGTACCCTCAGGTCCCTTTCTTCCTGGCTGCTCTCAGCCACTCTGTCCCCAGCTTGTAGTGCTGCTTGGGGTTGTGTGAGAATAAAATGAATTCAGGCTTTTCCCCACTTGGTGTTCTGGAGAGTGCCTGAAGTTGATGCCTAGCCTGGCACCTGTGTTCCTTGAGTTGAGCTCCCGGGCTGAGCTCATCCTCTGCCTGTAACACAAACACACCTGGAGAGGTGCTGCAGATACTTGGGTAGATAGAAGAGGAATCACTGTTTCAGTCTTCATTCAGGGTTTAAACCGGTGGCAGTCAGGTGCTGTGACACCTGAACTTCTTCCTTGGCTGTCTGTGTGGAAGTTAAATGTGACTGAAAGTGCACAGAAGGCCACATCCATTGTGGCAAACAAAACAGGAGCAGGTCTCAAACAAATGCTGAATGTTTTGATTTGATCTCTTTGAAGCAGTCCTCACTGTGCAAACAGGGCCCTCTGTTGTTGTTGATCCATGGAGATTCTGTGTTCCAAGCTCCATCGTAGCTCTGAAATGTGTTCAGGCAGATGATTTGTCTCCAGGTTCTCCCATAACCTCCCTGGGTCTTCCTTCCCTGCTGCAACCCTGCTGAGCCCTTTGGAGGGGTTTGAAACGTTTCTCTAGCTGTGTCTGTACCCAGCACATTGAAGGCCTCAGCACTCAGCTCTGTTACCTAACCTGGCACCTTCCTTCTGAAGTACTCAAGGAAAGCACTTGGGAGCAGGAACATTTTGTAGAAGGTGCAGTGCAGCAATTGCAGCACCAGGACCTTCTCTGAGGCTCAGTCTGCGAGCACAGCAAGTCCAGGTCTGGTGTCCCCAGCGTAAGAAGGACATAGAACTGTTGGAGTGAGTCCAGAGGAGGGCCACAAAGATGATCCAAGGGCTGGAGAACCTCTGCTATGAGGACAGGCTGAGGGTGTTGATGCTTTTCAGCCTAGAGAAGACTCCAGGAAGACCTTAGAGCTGCTTTCCAGTACCTGGAGGGATCCTCAGTAGCCAAAGGGATCCTACAGAAGGCTGCAGAGGGACTTTTCATAAGGATGTCAAGAGATAGAACAAGGGGGACTGGTTTGAAGCTGAGAGACAGCAGAGTCAGACTGGAGCTTAGGAAGAAGTTCTTCAGTATGAGGGTGGTGAGACTGGAACAGGTTGCCTGGGGAGATTGTGGATGCCTCCTCTCTGGGGGTGTTTCAGGCCAGGTTGAATGAGGCCTTGAGCATCCAAGTCTAGTTGAGAGGCAGCCCTGCCCACGGCAGGGAGGTTGGAGCAAATGATCTCTGAGGTCCCTTCCAACCTAAGCCATTCTCTGATAAACCCCATTCCTCATCCCAGCAGGGTTTGCACTGCCATTAGCATGGGCTACAGAGCTGTGTGGAGGGCAGGAGGCAGAGAACCAGCCTTGTCCCAACCTGTGGGGAGCTTGTTCAGGCCCCCTTTGCCTATTGATCTCCAACTCCCATCACTTGGCTGGATTTTACCTCTGTTGGTGCCAACATCTCTTGTTGCTGCTTTGCCATCATCTGGAAACCTCCCTTCACCTGTACATCAATAGCTGCAGTTCTGGGAAAGCCACGTGGTGGCTTTGCCAGAATCAGCTGTATAAATATTACTGTGATGGTCTCTGCAATTGATGGTTGTTGGTGCAGAAAAGGCAAAGTCTTCCTGGAAATGCAGAATGGCTCTGACACAGCCCCAGATGCTGTGGTTAGCAGGAATAGAAGTGGGAAAGAGTTTGATCCGAGAGCGATGGTGGAGCAGGGCAAGGATTTTCTAATGTGGGTGTTTGAAGTCAGTGACTAAGCTCCACATTTAGATCCTAAATAAGTGGCCTCAATTCTAAAGAGGTGGAGGTTTCCTGTACATGGATTTGGGTGCTCCAACTTCAGGAGCCTGGATGGAGGTTGGCCTTAGATTTTTACTGGGAGGTTTTCAGCACTCCTAAGTCCAGCAAGCGCAGGGCTCCATCTGCGTTAGTGCCAAGTGGAAGTCATGCACTTGGCTGGGCTTAGAAAGCACAGCCCTTCAGAAGATCCAAAGCCTGATGTGTCCCCCCCAAAAAAAACCCTATGCAAACATGCCTCTGTGGTGACACACAGAGATCTGGACCAAGCTGGGACACAAAGCTGAGTGGTCACAGAGATGGTGCCCCCATGCTAAGGTTGCAGCGCTGAGCTTCCTTTTTCCTTTCTGCCTTTTCTTCCCATTGCTCAGCAGCTCCTGTCTTGGCTGGGTGGGTGGGTGGATGTTCCTGACAAGTTCAGTAGAAGAGGTGCAAGCACATGAACTTGGAAAGACCCAACCCATCTACCAAGGTGGTGTAAGTGTGACTGAACAAATGCTTCCCAGCCCAGTTTTACGCAGCTCTGCAGGGCACGCAGAGCAGAGTCTTGCCTGCCGATGGCCAATGGGAAGAGAAACTTTGGCTTGCTGAACAGATGGCTGAGGTTTAGCAGCAGTGGGAGCACCATCACCTAAATGTTCACTTCCAAGTCAGGAAAAAGTCAAGATGTGAAGCACGAAGTCCCATCTGTGGGCATACTGGCAGGCAGGATTGGCAGCCAGGTCTTTGTGATCAAAAAGTAATTGCTATGGAAAGAGCTGCAAAGAAGAGTCAAGCTGCAAGCAAGGCCTCATGGCAGGGTAAAACCCTCCTGTGTCCTCCTGTTCCTGGGGTTTCAGATGTGGAAGAGCAGCTCTCAAGATGAACAGAGAAGTCATGATGTTAGAGCTGTTTTCTCAAGCACAGCTCTCAAAAGCAGAGTTACACAAAACTCAAAAGTTGTCCAGTGAGGAGGGATGGAGAAGCAGAAGAGGTCACATTTGTGTTACGTTTTGGTGTGCAAGAAATTCCTCTTGGGTTCTTCTGACTGAAGATTTGGGTGTCTGAGCTGTGGGAGCAGCAGACAGAGGTACCATGCCCATGCTGGTGAGGTTCTGTGCATGTCCCTTGTGTCCTTTCAGAGGCTGGTTGTATGTCTGGAGGAGTCAATTTACATCCACAACATTAAGGACATGAAGCTTTTGAAGACTATTTTGGACACCCCTCCAAATACAACAGGTAAGTACAGAAAAACTCTGCAACAGGGAGAGATCAGCTCTGCAGGAGCTCTGTAGAGCCTCAAAGCTCATGATTGGATTTAACCCAGGCTGTGGTTTGTGTGTCCTAACTCAGCCAAACTCTTCCCAGTGGTCCCCAGTGACCTGTAAGAGGGAATGGGCATAAACTTGAACATAGGACACTCCATCTAAACTTCTTTACTTGTGGGTGGCAGAGCACTGGAATAGGTTGCCCAGAGGGGTGGTGGAGTCTCCATCTTTGTTGCCCTTCTCTGGACGTGCTCCAGCACCTGAATGTCCTTGTAGTGAGAGGCCCAAAACTGACTGCAGGGTTTGAGGTGCAGCCTCACCAGTGCCTAGTACAGGGGGACAGTCCTTGCCCTGGTCCTGATGGACACACTATTGCTGGCACAGGCCAGATGCTGTTTGCCTTCTTAGCCACTTGGGTGCATTCTGGCTCATCTTCAGCCAGCTGTTGACCAGCACCCCCAGGTCCTTTTCCACCAGGCAGATTTCCAGCCACTGTGCCCCAAGGCTGGAGTGTTCCTGGGGCTGTTGTGATCCGAACGCAGGAGCCAACATTTCACCCTGTTAAACCTCATACCACTGACCTTTGCCTATCGACCCAGACTGTCTAGCTGCCTCTGCAGAGCTTGTGGGCAGCTCCCAAAGTGATCAGCCCTGTGAAGCTCACTCAGGACAGAAAGCAACCAGGCACAGCACCAATTCCCTGCCAGGGAGTTCCCAGGAGCCTGGGCTGCCACCTGATACTATTCCATGTAGGTTGCAAAGCCCAGGGGCAAGGCAGGTGGCTGCAGAGCAGATCCTGGCTGTGCAGCCCAGGGTGAATCTGGCTTTCCTGCTCGTGGCAGAGCAGCTATTTATAGGCACTGAGAGGGAGGCTTGGCCAGGTGCCTGCGGCAGCGCTGCCGTGCCCTGCTCCGATACCCATGCCGGGCTGCGGCATCGCTTCACGGGTGGCTGCTGCTGCCATGCTCACGCATGGCTTGTGAGGCTTTCAAAGGACACTCTTCTGGTGGCTCCCCTGACCTACTTCAGGTCTCAACAGATGGCCTCTCCATGTGGATTAAACACACTAAATACTGCAAATATAATTAAAGTTTAAAACCTTGCCAAGCGAGCCCAGCGGCGGCAGGAAGGGCCAGGGGTAGCCAGGACTGAAGCTGTTCTGCGCTGGGGGCCGAGTGATCAGGTCATGGTTTAAGAGCAGCAGCAATCAGAGCTCAGTAGCCCACGAGCAGGCTGCTGGGGATCACAGGACTTCATACAGGCTTAGTTTTGTTAAGCCCTTTTACTGCAGCAGCTGTCACTGAAATGAGGGGAGTGACAAGTGCTGTGCCACGCGTGCCTCTTCTGTCCTTGCACCATCTGCTTTGATCCCAAGCTTGACCCTGAGGATGGTGTGTCCAGGAGGCTGAGGGGCAGTCCAGCCTCACCACTCTCTGCACAACCCTTTTTGGAGCAAGGATCTGTGCTGGGCAGTGCAGGAGCACATGGCAAGTGTGCCACCACCCTCAGAATGTGTACCCCAGGCAAAGTAATGCCAGCACAGTGAGGACCAGGGTTTGCTAGAGAGCCACCAGCCAGTCACAGTGATATCTCTGGCTGTTCCTGGCCAGAGCCTGGCTCCTAATTCAGCCTCCTCTATGCAGAGCAGAAAAATGCCCATGGTGGGCAAGGCTGCAGTAGCATCTTGTTTGTCATACAGCTTGTGGCAGGGGCAGGGTTGGCACTGAGGAGGTCACAGTGCTTGTGGTGATTTGTGTGGCACGAGGGCACATCTTGGGGATGGCTGCAGAAACCACCTTATGTGGCTCTCCCCAAGCCCCAAATGTGCCTGGACCTGCTGGCCTGGGGTCAAGGCCAGGCTGCTCAGACACAGTAGCACTTTTCCATACTGCTCAAGAAAGCCACCTGTGATGTGACATTCCCAGGGGTGCCATCCTGAGCAGCACTATCTTCTCTCTTCCCTCCCAAGCCTGCCACTGCCTGTGCTAAGCCTGGGCTCTCATCAGGGCTGTGGGTTTGCTGAGAGCAGAGGAGCATCTTCAAAGGCTGCCCGAGTCTCTTGTGATCCTTGCTCTCTGTGTCCCTGAGGTCAGCCCAGTACACTCACAGCTGTGTTTTCCCCTGGCCTGGTTTCCCAGCCGCCTCTCCCAGCCAGGCGCAGAGCAGAGGGAGCAGCTGACTCACACCAGCCGCTCAGAGCTCACTTTGTTTAGCTCCAGCCTGCTCTGCATCCTCTGCTTGCAGAAAGGGCTCTGCTCATCCCCCCACCATGCTGCCTGGGCCTGGACAAGACCATCCTGAAAAGATGAGGTGGTCAGCACGGGCAGAGTCCCTGGGCCTCCCTCCCAGCCCTCCCTCCTTGGGTGCCTTTTAGTTGCTCATGCTTTGCTGCAGCTTCACTCGGTGCCTGCTGATCCCTGGCATGGTGTAAATGCCTCTGATTGATAGGGAGTGGAATCCTGGAGCCCCTGGCTGATCCCGCAGCTCCTGCCTCTGCTGTGCTCTCTTTGTTTAGTTATAAACAGTGACCTAAAAGAGGAGCTTCAGCTGATCCTTCCCTGCTGCTGGCCAGGGCCAGTGTGTCCTGCCCCAGTGGGCTGCACACCATGTGTGTGTGCAGTGTCGCTGTGTGCACGCTGTGTCTCCCTATGAGTGTCTCCCTGTGCGTGTGTGCTGAGTGTGTCCCTCTGTGTGTGTGTGCTCTGAGTGCCTCCCTGTGTGTGTGTGCTCTGAGTGTGTCCCTCTGTGTGTACACTGAGTGTGTCCCTCTGTGTGTGTGTGCTCTGAGTGCCTCCCTGTGCGTGTGTGCTGAGTGTGTCCCTCTGTGTGTGTGTGCTCTGAGTGCCTCCCTGTGTGTACACTGAGTGTGTCCCTCTGTGTGTGTGTGCTCTGAGTGTCTCTCTGTGCGTGTGTGCTGAGTGTGTCCCCCTGTGTGTGTGCTCTGAGTGCCTCCCTGTGTGTACACTGAGTGTGTCCCTCTGTGTGTGTGTGCTCTGAGTGCTTCCCTGTGTGTACACTGAGTGTGTCCCTCTGTGTGTGTGTGCTCTGAGTGCCTCCCTGTGTGTACACTGAGTGTGTCCCTCTGTGTGTGTGTGCTCTGAGTGCCTCCCTGTGTGTACACTGAGTGTGTCCCTCTGTGTGTGTGTGCTCTGAGTGTCCTTGTGTGTACACTGAGTGTGTCCCTCTGTGTGTGTGTGCTCTGAGTGCCTCCCTGTGTGTACACTGAGTGTGTCCCTCTGTGTGTGTGCTCTGAGTGTCCCTGTGTGTACACTGAGTGTGTCCCTCTGTGTGTGTGTGCTCTGAGTGCCTCCCTGTGTGTACACTGAGTGTGTCCCTCTGTGTGTGTGTGCTCTGAGTGCCTCCCTGTGTGTACACTGTGTCCCTCTGTGTGTGTGTGCTCTGAGTCTCCCTGTGTGTGTGCTGTCTCCCTATGTGTGTGCTGAGTGTCCCTCTGTGTGTGCTGTGTCTGTGCGCTCTGAGTGTCCCTGTGTGTGCTGTGTATGCTGTCCCTCTGTGTGTGTGCACTGTGAGTGTACCTCTGAGTGTCCCTGAGTGTGTGCTGTGTCCCTGAGTGTACACTGTCCCTCTGTGTGTGTGCACTGTGAGCGTACCTCTGAGTGTGTGCTGTGAGCATCCCTGAGTGTGTGCTGCGAGCGTCCCTGAGTGTACACTCTGAATGTCCCTGGGCACGTAGGCAGATGTCCTCTGTCCAAGGGTCCTGCCAGCATCCCCAGCTGCCTTTAACCTCATGGCTTCTTCCGCACGTGGGACGTGATGGGGCCAGGAAGCTCAGGTCGTGCTGGAGCCTTAAGTCAGAGTTAGGAGGGCTGTGAGCACGCAGCCGTGGTGCAGGAAGTGAGTGCGAGCCTGTTCTGTATGACAGGATTCACCAGGATGGGTCCTCAGCCAGCAGCAGAACTGAGTGGCAGGAAGCGATGCTCTTTTCCGAGGTCACCTGGGGGACGGGCGGATGAACATCCCCACACGCACATCCATCCATCCATCCCTGTCTCATCCTGGAGTTCCTGCTCACTTTGAAAGGGCTTCTTGGGAACCTCTGTGCTCACGTTAGCATGAAACCAGATGGCTTTTATGGGGGAGAATTCTCCCTGTGGTTGAAATTCAGCTAGGTTGAAGTTCCCTGTCAGCCAGAACGGTGGCATTTGCTTTGTCATTCTCTGCTTCCCTTTTCTGTTCAGAGGAGGAGGAAATGGTGGTGCCCAGCCCCACAGCCACTGCCTTGCTGTGCCAGCCTTTACATGCTAGGCTTCACACCAGGGCATATCTGGGCTGTGCTGCTCATCTGAGCTTCTAACCCAGCACCTGCACTCTGCACACATCTGGGGGTGCCCAGCTGTGCCCGAGTCGGTCTTAGCCCTGACACCGAGATAGTCCTTGCTGTGTTTCCTGCACTTCTTCCCTCCTCAAAGGAGATGATTTGGGCAGAGGAGCCAAGAGCATGCCCAGGAGCAGGACCCGGGCTCCGTTTGGGGCGGCCGGGAGCCGTAACTGTCCCGTACCAGCAGGTGTCCCCACGGCCGAGCCATCGCCAGCTCCCCTCCAGCCCGCACCCAGTGCCAGACTGCCCCAAAATGAGACAGAGCCTGAACCCCCTGCCGTGTGCACGGCCACGTTTCTGCTTTCAGTCCTCCACCAACAAACAACCTCAGCCGTGTCCTGCTCTCCTTGCCAGGCCTGTGTGCTCTCTCCATCAACCACGCCAACTCCTACTTGGCTTACCCCGGCAGCGCCAGCAGCGGCGAGATCTCGCTTTACGACGGAAACACTTTGGTAAGCGCCCAGCTCGCCCCATTGGAGACTGCAAACAAACAGAGCCGCAGCACAGCCCGCGGGGCCCTTGGGGAGGGTGAACAAATGCACTCCACCAAGCTAGACTGCAGGAGGATTGCCTGGGGAGGCACCAGCCCCAGCCCCCTTGTTTGGATGCCGCATGAAGCAGCCAGCCTCGTGGAGAGCAGGAGATCCATCTGCCAGTAGGGGATACTCAGGGAAACGTGAGCCATTGCCCCAGAGCCCCCAGGATGCTGCCACACCGACACAGAGTGCCTGTAGGGAGGTCCCTATAGGAGCTCCAGCAGCGTATCCCATGGGAGTGGTGTGACCAAGGTGGCTCAGGGAGGGTTGGAGGTGCTGCAGGCACAGCACAGGACCTGCAGCAGCAGCTTTGCCACGCTGGGGGCTGGAAGGGATGCTGGACCCAAAGTCACAGAGAGGGCGAGGTGTCCAAAGTCCCCTCAGGAAATCTGTCCCTGGCTGGGAGCAGGGTGATGATTATCTGCTGTTTATGCCAGGGCTTTGGGTTACATAAGGCTGTGGCTCTGTACGTGCAGCGGGAGCTGAGGATCTGCAGCAGGGGAGGAGCAGAGCACAAGGGGAAAACTCGCTGCTGCTGTCAGAGGTAGCAGCGAGGGCCTGGGCTGCCTGCAGGCACCAGGGCGCTGTCGCTGCAGCAGGATTTGCGGCACAGGCCAGGGGGTGGCAGGGCTGCCAGCTCTGTCTCTGCTCAGAGAGGGCACACCTGCGATCCCACAACCTGGAGACGTGAGGAGCTGAGGACCTCTGCCCCTGCAATGAGTCTTCTGTAATCACAGTGGCCATAGTAGGTGTGGAGTGAGCTGAAGGTAGGGCAAAGATAATGAGTGCTAAGGGTGTTGAAGAGATACCGTAAGTGTGATAGGATCCCATGAACCCATATCAGCAGGCCTGGATAGGGTGTGAGACAGGCAGTGCCCTGCCCTTACACAGCCCAGGGAACAGCATGTCCCTGAACTCATCTCATCTTCTGCCCTGCAGAAAACAGCCTGCACCATTCCTGCCCACGATGGACCTCTGGCTGCCCTCACCTTCAACTCCACTGGCTCCAAGCTGGCAAGTGCTTCTGAAAAAGTGAGTGAGCACCCTCCCTGCTGCCTGAGTCCTCTGCCCATGGCTGGCTGGGGAGCATCAACTGTCTGGAGCATGGAGAGTGGGACCTCTGAGCTGGGCGTTCCTAATCACAGCCAACAGAGGAGAGGCACTCTGACTTGCAAGAAGCCAGTGTATCGTGTTCAGATTGACCCTGGCTGGCAAACAGGAGGGGCCTTTTCATGTCCAGAGTTTCCTGGGTGTGTCAGAGAAGGGCTCTCTGTCCTGCTCCTGATCCTTCATGATCTTTCCATTTGCATGTTTTGCAGGGCACAGTCATTCGTGTCTTTTCCATCCCTGGGGGGCAAAAGCTCTATGAGTTCCGGCGAGGGATGAAAAGGTCAGTCCCTTCTTCTGTGGGTGACAAGCACACAGAGGGCTCCCAGAGCACTAATGTAAACAGAGGGACAGGGACAACGTCAGATCCTGGTGACTTTGGCATCTTTAGCAGAAAGAAAACAAGAGTGAACGTATCAGATAGAAATGTCACTGTGCCAGGCGAGCCACGCCGTGCCCAGCTGCCTCCAGCAAGTTCACTGATTCAGTGCAGTGTGTCACAGAGCAGAGAACAGGGCTAGACTGAGTCCACTCACTCTGTCCTTCTCCTCTTTCTTACTTGAAATAATGAAGTCCCCAAAGTTATCAACCCAACTCTTGCCCTCTCAGAGGAGGTGCCTGCAAGGAGCCAAGTCATTTGTGCAAAGCTCAGGTCTCAATGGGTTGTTGCAGCCTTTCTGCAGGCTTCCTCAACTCTACAGAAGCTCCGTTCCTGACTTGTCCTTCTTCCCCAGCTCTGGTCTGCCTGTGGTTTTGCACCCACCTCTGCAAGTACAGAGGTGCTGCTGTGACTGAGGTGCTCTGCCCCTGCTGAACCTCCACAGGAGGAGCTGCCATATGTATCCCACTCTCCAGCACTTTGGATATCCTCCCTGGCATCTGCAGTACCAGAAGCTTTAGCTGCTGTAGCAAGGCCAGCACAGATGTTCACTCCACAGGCTGCTCTGTGAGCAAGGACATTTCCACCTCTTTGGCTGTTTGTGACTTGCTCGAGGCTACCGCTACTGAGCAAAGGGGTTAGTGCTTCTCAGTCAGCCCACAGGCTCTGCAGCAGCCAGGCAGGGTGCTCCTTGCTATGTGTGGGTTTCCTTCCTCCTCATCCTCTTCTCTGTCAGCAAATCCAAGCAGTGCCCTGAGTGCTGTGCCATGAAGTGACCCGTCCTGTCTTTGCTTGGCCCCAGGTATGTGAACATCAGCTCCCTGGTGTTCAGCATGGATTCCCAGTTCCTCTGTGCTTCCAGCAACACCGAGACTGTGCACGTCTTTAAACTGGAGCATCTCACTGACAGGTGAGGGCTTGGCCTGAGCTAACCTGCCTGCTCGGGGGCTGTCTCTGCCTTTACACTCTGGCCTCCTATTTCCTCACCACATACTCTCCACGAGCAATACCAGCTGCAAACTCTTCGACTTTTGTGTCCTGAGAGACTCACTCCTTGAAAGAGCTGCACGCTACATCCCTGCTGTCAGCTTCTTCCCTGCTGTCAGCTTCACTCCCTGCCTGCTCTGGGTTTATTTAGCTGCCACTGTCACCTGTCTCCTTCCTGTGTGTCCAGCTAGACTGGTGCACAATGTGTGCAGGTCCTGCAAAGCCTTTGTGCCTCCAAAATCAGGGTTGTTTTGTCTGTTCCTGGTATATTTTGTCACGCTGACTGTGATAGCCCCACTGATGCTGCTTTCTGACCCTCTCAGCCGGCCAGAGGAGCCTCCAACCTGGAGTGGTTACATGGGGAAGATGTTCCAGGCTGCTACCAACTACCTCCCAGCTCAGGTGTCGGGCATGATGAGCCAGGATCGAGCCTTTGCCACTGTCCGCCTGAACATCTCTGGACAAAGGAACATCTGTGCCCTCTCCACGTGCGTACTGACACCTGTGTCCCCTCTGCCACACCAGCCTGTGGGCAGGCAGCACTATCTCTGCAGAACACCACCAGAGTGGCTGCTTATCTTGTGCCCTTGGAGCATGCAGCATGCTGTGTGCAGTAGCTCTGTGTGGGTGCAGATGTGTTGGGACTCTCCTCATGCTTTTCTCATTAGGATTCAGAAGCTGCCTCGACTGCTGGTGACTACATCAGATGGACATCTCTACATCTATAACTTGGACCCACAAGATGGAGGAGAGTGTGTCTTAATTAAGAAACACAGGTGATTATAGCTCCAGACACATCTGACACACAGGTTGATCTCTTTGCAAACTAAGGGAAATGTCACCTGAAAGCACTAAACACTGGAGCAGGAACATTAGAAGTGACTTAGTGATTTTAGCTGCCTGATCTAAGAGATGTGGGTGGAAACCACGTCAGCAGGCAGGGACATGGAGCTCCTTGCAGAGGACATCAGAGAAATCTCTGCTGTGAAGGCAGTTGTGGGACAGCTCAGCTTAGGCAGCAGGGGAGAGCAGGCTGTGCCTTAGGAGGTGCCTCCAGCAGCGGAACGCTGACTGCTTCCATGGCAGGGAGAGCAAAGCAGCTTCTCTGGGCATGAGTGGGTGCTAGAAAGCTGACTTTGGGGCTAGGCTGGTGTGGAGTGACAGGGAGCTAGCCTAAACAAAACCCCACAGAGAATGCAAGCCTGCAGGCACGTGGGGCCAGAGCGGAGTCTGCCTGCTGCTGGTCAAGTTTGTATGCAAATTGGATTCAACGCATAACCCCCACGCACACTTCTGGGCTGCTTGGCTCCAGTTGTGAAGCCTTTGGGGTGGGGTGTGATGTAACATGTGCTGTAAGCTGGGAGGTGGCTGACAGCCAGGAAAATGCCAGCAGTTTTTGGAAAAGCCACAAAACAAAAGCACTTCAAAGCTGCGCTGTCCAGCGTGCTCCGGCCGCCCCGCCGCCTTCAGACACCGCTGACGCCCGGCCCCGAGCAGCCCTCCTGCTTTCCGTGTGGGCTCCTCTGAGCAGCAGAGGACTGAAAAGGGCCCTTGGGTCATGAGTTATGTTACATCATACTCTATCTCTGCTCAAACTCCATCCTAAACTAGCCAGGGCTGCTTTTCCCATCTAGTCCGCTCCTGTTGGGAGCCCTTTGGAGCCCCCTCTGTGATTAGAAACACTGTTTGCCTTTGTAACCTAAAGCTTTTGTGGTCAGTCTGGTCCCTTCTATTCTCATGCCAGCATTGTCCTCTAGCTGAAGTAGTCCTTTCCCTATCTTCTGCTTCCCCCCATGCTTTACTGGTGGAGCACAATGCCCCTCTCTGCAGTGCTGTTAGGGCTGCAGGCAATGCCTGGACACGGTGATGCGCTTCAAGGAGACGTGGATGCATGTGCTTGTTTTAGCCAGTGCTGGGGGAGGAGCAGTGGGGATCAGAACTAACTCTTCTCCTCTCTTTTGCTCCTGTGCAGTTTGCTTGGCTCAGGAAAGATGGAGGAGAACAAAGAAAACAACCTTCAGCCTCCTTTACCTCAATCTTACGCAGCAACTGTAGCCAGACAAAGTACAGTGCCTTCAACTTCAACCATGCCAGGTAAGCACCACCTCTGCCCTCCCTCAGAGAGAGATCAGAAAGCCACCTGGGGCAAAGTGGAAAGCCTCCCCATTTCCAGAAGTTGAACCAGAAACAGCACTTGTGCAATGCAGGACTCCCCAAAACTAGACCAGGCATTTTCTCCTCTGCTTCCTGGGACCTCTTGCCAGTGCTGCCCCTGCTCCTGCAAAGCCATGCCACAAACAGGCCTGTTGGCAGCTGCATCTGAGCTTCAGAGTCTGTCAGGCAGAAGTTGCTCCAGGCTGGTTTCCAGAAGTTGAAACCACAGGTGTAGAAGTCAGATCCTGCTGGTTTTGTGGCAAGATCCCTGCAGAGCCTCCAAAACCCGTTACACCTGACCCTGCCAAAGCCAGCACTGCATTCTGCAGAAGACTGGTGACTGTCATGTTCTCTTCCTGAGTCTAAAGCTCCACATCCAAATAAGGATCTTAATCTGAAATTGTTGCTTGCATTCTTGGTGGGAGGATGAAGCCTTCTGCCACAGGAGCCAGCCATGCAGTCCCTGGTGACATGTGCAGTTCAGGTGTCCACAGAGATCCCTTCCTCTTCCGCAGTCCCCCGGAGCTCTGCCATAAAGCCAGGGAAGGCAGCTCCGTGCTGAGAAGGTGATGAGCAGTGTGTGCACTGTTTGCATGCAGCCTCCTTCCACCCACCCACCCACCCATCCATCCATCCACAATGAGTTGTGTTTTCCCTTGGGCAGGTTATTCAGAGGACGGTGGTGCCCTGCGAGGAGAGGTGATCCCAGAGCACGAGTTTGCAACTGGACCAGTGTGTCTTGATGACGAGAATGAGTTTCCTCCTGTGAGCATTCGGGACCCCTAACACTGAGAAGAAAATATTAACCTCTTGCAGAAGAGTTACTGCTGTCCCCAGCTTGTCCCTGCTCACTGTGAAGCTTGAAATAACTAATGAAGTTATAGGGACAGTGCCAGGAACAGTAGCCCAGAAATGGCAGCTAGGGATGGGGCAAAGGTGACCAAACCTAATCACTAGAGATGGATCTGAACAGAGCAGTGGAATGCAGCTGCAGAGTGATGTTCAGATCCTCATCTGACCTTTGTGCCTTGCACAGGTTTCTAGTAGTAAGCAGGATGCAGCTTTAATTTGAACAATGCCATCTGGGAGAAATAAAAGCTTCCTGCTCCCTGTTGCATTTACAGTTGCATTAGTGTGTGGAATGCAGCTAGGATATACCTGAACCTTCCCAGTCTCTTCATTTCCAAGCTAACTGGAAAGGAAACTTCCCTTTTCCAAGTAGAAAGATGAAAAGCAAAGCAGAGATTGAAACCAGTTTCTGACTTTGATGTGGCACTTTCTCAGTTACTGGCTGGTTAAAATCTAACTGAAGCCTGGCAGTGTCTCTCCCTCCTCCTTTTCCTATGCACACAGTTACTGTGTCAAGTATCTCAGCCCTGAAGGGACAGATGCTGGGACCATGCTATGATCTGGTTGTAAGCAGATGTCCTCATAGCAGCAATGCATTAACACAGCAGAATATTGTAATGGATTTCCAGTTGTAGACTTGGCAGCCCTTGAATCCCTTGCTCCATTTTCACATGTCCTGATGGTGGAGTTTTGCCTACGAAAGGAGAAGGTTCAGAACTCTTCTTAGGATCCCAGGAGTTGTTCCAGATGCTAAGGCTGACCTCTGTGAGGCACTTTGCTGTAACTGGTACAAGGTGTTACTCAGATAAAAGATTATTGGCTTGATGATGGTCATCATCCCTTTGTAACAACACTGCCTAGACCCAGCTCAAAGTGCATAAACCTCAGATCAGTGCTCTTTGGTACCTGTAACATAACCAAGAACTGGGCTTGTCTAGTGGCCTGATCCTGTTACTCAAGAAGCAGCAGCAAAGCCAGAGAGGAATCCTTTGCTTCCTTCTGATGAACCTGCTCTGGAGCACGTGGTGTGGCAGATGGCAGCAAGCAGGGATCACACTGCTCCTGCATGAGCCTTCCTGCTGGGGCTGTGCTATAAAAGCAGCCCCAGATACCTGTGGTCCAACAGCAGGAACTTGATAAGCGAACTTTTATCTGTCACAGTCCTGAGCCGTAATTAACCTGACAGAGCATCTTAACCTGTGTAGCCTTAGGGAGGAGGTGGTGTGGGAGGGAGGGCACTTCCCTAAAATACTCCCTGCTATGGTGGCTTAGCAATTGAGAGAAAGTCTCTTCTCAGCTGGGTTTTGGGCTTGCCCCTCTGTTGCTAACGTGTTCAGCATCTGGCCTGCCAGCGGCACAGGCTCCCGCTGGGCGAGTGCGTACGGAGGGTCGAGAGGATGTTTTGATGCTCTTGAATTTCTCTGAACTTTGCTGTTTTCTCAGAGCTGAGATCTTCTGCTTCAGTGACGTGTTCAGAGTGGGGATGGGGGGTTGGGTTTCAGGCATCAGTCATTTCTGTGCAGAGAAGGAAGGAGAGCAAACCTGACCTTATCCAAGAAAAATGTTTTGACAGCATTCTGCTTTGCGGAAACATGGGAAGGGTTTTGTTTGTTTTCCAGTGTGCAACAAAAAAGACGTTTTAAAAACCTCAAAACTTGTGACAAAATGGAATATTCACCCACAGCCCATGCCACGAGGATGGCTTTGAACTTAAGACATGCTTCTGCAGAAACAGCAGCGCTCAAGCCCAGCAGTTCTTCTCCGTTTGGAAACGTCTCGCCTGCCCCTGACCTCGAGCAAGACTTCAGAGGCTCAGCTGCTAAGAGTGAGGAAAAGCAGCTTCAGTCTAACATGGGATCTGTTGAGATTGGTGAAAACTGCTTCTTGGTTAAACAAGAGAAGGGACAGATCAGAGAAGAGATGAGAAGCCCAAGGAGGGCTCATAAAAAGGCCTCGACGAGAGCAAACGTGGATGTTGCTACTGATTGTGCCAGGCCTGCTGAAGGATCCTGCAGCAAGAACTATAGAATCAGTCAGGGTTGGGACCACAAGGAGCAGCCAGTTCCAACTCCCCTGTCATGGGCAGGGACACCCTACCCTAGATTAGTCTGGCCACAGCCTAAGCCAGCCTGGCTCAGGGATGGGGCCTCAACCACCTCCCTGGGCAACCCATTCCAGCCTCTCACCACTCTCATGCTCAACAACTTCCTCCTCATCTCCAGGCTGAATCTCCCCACCTCCAGCTTTGCTTTATGCCCCCCAGTCCTCTGACTTCCTGAGAGCCTAAAAAAGTCCCTCCCCAGCTCTTTTGGAGGCCCCCTTCAGATCCTGAAAGGCCACAAGAAAGTCACCTCAGAGCCTCCTCTTCTGCAGACTGAGCAGCCCCAACTCTTTCAGTCTGTGCTCATAGCAGAGCTGCTGCAGCCCTCTGAGCATCTTCGTGGCAAGAGGTCAAGCAAGTTCAGCTCCATCTTTTCCTTGCAGGGGTGGGGTGGATTAAGTGCTGTCAGGTCTGCTGTTGATCTCACACAGGAAGGACTCAGACATTATTGAGATGGACAGGAGCCTAAAGCCTCAGTGCTGGGAGAAGCTCTGTGGCCTTTGCTCTGTGTGGTCAGAAGGTGTTGTGGGGTGGGAAGAGCCACCTCAGCTCTGGCTGCTGGTGGTTGTGGTGGCTATGTCTGTTTTCTGGTCACCTGCCACTTCTCTGTGGGTTTGTCAGTGTCAGTCAGGTTTCCAGTGGTGTCAGCAGCTGTTGGTGTGTGCTTTGGGACAGGTAGGGCACCACTCAGCCAGCTCCACTTTTGGGAGCCACCATGGTCAGAAGAGTTGTGGGGTAGTGCTGTGAGGTTTGCTGAAGCCTTACAGGGTTCAGCAAGCAAGGTGGCCTGTGCAGACCTGAGGAGCACAACCAGAGGGTGTCAGAAGTGCTGGGATTCAGCAGGAAAGGTGATTGCTCCCAGCAGGCTGCTCAGTGCTTTTCCAGGTGTAGGTGATCCGTTCTGCATTTGGCCAAACACTGAAACTTGTCAGCTTCAAAGCAGGGTTGCTGTGAAGGCTTTATCAGGAGAACCATTTCATTAAGCCAGGCTGGATGGCATACAGCAGCTCAGCTCCTCAGGGATGACTTCCCCTCATGGACACAAGACAGTCTTCAGAAACATCCCTTCCACAGCCAGTTTTGGCTTCCTCCAAAACTGCCTGAGCATCAAAGGATGCTGCTGCCCAGGGCTCCTGCCTGCAGCCTTGGTGACAGGCTGGAAGGGAAACCCCTCCAGATGTCAGCAGCAGCCACCAGCAGCTCCTCTGCCGCTCCCATTCCTGCCCTGCTCCCTGGAAGGACAGACATGAGGACAAGCTCCAGCAGCCACTCTTCACAGCACAGCATCCCCATCCTGGCTGCACTGCTGTCTGCAGAGGACCTCGACATGGGGTCTGCTGCATCCCCACTGCTCCAAGCCATGATCTTCGTGGAAGTAGCCAGGTTGCAGATGAATTTTTGGCTCCATGGGACCAGGATTTGCCCAGGCTCCTCCATGCTGTTTGCTGGAAGGTGTTCCACTTGTTCTGTTGCACCAAAATGTGACCCTGATGGGTTTTTTTCTTCAACAGCTGCTGTTAGCAGAGATGTTGCAGGGAAGCTCTTCACTGATCATGTTTCACAGGGGTTGAGCAAGTTTGGCAGAGCCCAACTGGCTGCTTCTTCCTCATGGCAGCTCCTGCTCTGGTAGCTCAGACAGGCATTTTGGGCAGCTGGGACTCACAGGATTAAGCTCAGCTTATCAGTGCATTATCTGAGGTCCCTTGGGAAACGTGGAAGCTGGTGCCAATGATTGTGCTTCAACACTGGACAAGTGATGGTCCTGAAGCCTGTGGAGAGATGGATGCTGGGAGGAGGAGCTGGCACAGACCCTCCTGCAGCTGTGGCTGTGGGGATCACATCTGTACTGCTGGGAGACACTGGTCACATCTGGCAAGGCTGGAGCTGATACAGGGAGATCTGTGCCTTGGTTTGTGTCTGCTTCAGGAGCTGCAGCATCCCCACAGCCTCATCCAGGAGCATGTGTACATCTTACCCCAGAGTCTCCAGCTTCATCCTGAGACTGTGAAGTGGGTCAGGGTCCTCACTGCTGCTGGTTCTTTGCTCCTGCTTTGCTCTTTCACTCCAAGCTTTTGCTGAATCTTGGCCTAAGGCTTCCTCTCATCTATCCAGTCTAACACGTAAGTGATTAACTCTGGCCTCCAGATTTAACTCCAGATGCATCTGGAGACCCCAGAGGGGGTTGGTGATGTATGGCACACACTTTTGCCTTCCTACCAAGCCAGGAGGTAAACTTTCTTGGGAGAACCTAGGAAAAACAAGGGGATTCAAACTCTGCAAGCCTGGCAGTGCAGAACCCAGTGCCAGCTTTCATTTCCCACTGTACCAGGAGGTGAATTTGCTTGGGAGGACTTAGCAAAACAAGGAGATTCAAACTCCTGCAAGCCTGGCAGTGCTGAACCCACTGCCAGCTTTCATTTCCCACTGTACCAGGAGGTGAATTTGCTTGGGAGGACTTAGCAAAACAAGGAGATTCAAACTCCTGCAAGCCTGGCAGTGCTGAACCCAGTGCCAGCTTTCATTTCCCACTGTACCAGGAGGTGAATTTGCTTGGGAGGACTTAGCAAAAACTCCTGCCAGCCTGGCAGTGCTGAACCCAATGCCAGCTTAGAGGCAAAGCCACACTTATCACCAAGCCAGATGGTTCCTGTTCCCAGGACCGTCAATTTGGGGAGGGAGAAGAGTAAATAAAATGAGAGAGGGGAAAAAAAGCACTCAGAGCTCTGCCTTTGAATGGAAAAATCAAACCACTCCCAGGTGTGTAAAACCCAAGTTGCCACAGAGCCTGTTGCTGGGAAAAGTAAGGCCCTGCTTCTGTTTTGCTTTTGGTAGATAATCTTGTGCCGTGGAGCTCAGCCGGGCAAAGCGAAGAGGTCATGAGGAGAAGCCAAACAGCCACGCATAGGACAGCTGCTGGGAAGTGCTTTGGAAAAACCAGGAGTTGGAATTTCGAAGAACAGGATTTGGGAATCCCCAAGACAAAAGAGAGGGGGAGGGGAAATGAATAATCAATCAATCCATCCAAGGTGGGCCACTGCTTTTTCCTACAGCTTTAAGAGACTCCCTGGCCTGACTCCCCCTCTCGTTTGAGTTGGTGTCTGTGTACTGTATGCACATTGCTCTGTTGGAAGAGTTTTTAGGTGGTAGAACCAGAGTGTAAATGCTAATTTAATCAGATTTGTATGTACCCAGAATTTTATATACCCCCAAGCTGTCCCTTTTCTAATTTAATGCTGGTTTCTGTGTATAAATGTACTTCTAGGAAGAGAGATTCACAGCTGAGGTCTTTGTACAGTCCATACAGCCCTGCTCTTTCACCCCAGTGAGACTAGAGGAGATGCCATTTGCTGTGTTTCAAAGGCAGAATAAAAGTCACACAGTCTGTCCCTGGCAGCTGGCTGCCTGTCTTCCTGCTCTTCTTTGTGGGGCCCTAAAGATGTCAGTCTTGATTAAGTTTTAGGAGTGGGAGAGTGGGTTTGAAGGGGGCTGGGAGGAGGGTGGCAGCTCTCACACCACCCACCTGGCCAAGTCCACACAAATCCATGTATGGCTTGTCCAAAGAAAGGTCTGGGTGTGGAAATCAGGAGTCCAGAAGGGCCTGGATGTGTTCCTGTGTGGCCTGCTCCAGATGATCCTGCTCTGGCAAGGGGGTTGGCCTGGGATGATCTTTTGAGATCCATTCTGTGATTCAGAGAAGCCTCACTCAGCTGCTGAGAGATCTTGGTGGGTTCTGAAGTTTCAGTTGCACCTTGGGTTTTGCCTCTGCAGCTCCCCAGCCCTTTGCATCTGCCCAGAAATGCCCCTCTAAGAGCAGCTGCACCCCACCTCTGGTATCACAGTGGGAGCAGCTCCTCTGCCTGGAGCCCTGATCTGTTGGCAGACCTCAGGGCAGGGACCTCTCCCTGCAGTCACACCCTTGGTCTGCCCACGCAGAGCTGACAGGGAGCAGCCACCCCAGTTCTGTACTGCAGACCTCTCCCCAACACCTTCCCCCAAAACAAAGCCTTTTCCAAACACTGGGACTTGGTGATTTGCAATCCCAGACCTTCACCAGGGCACCCTGCTCAGGAGGAGGGAGAGCTCAGGCTCATCCTTCTTAGATAGGCAGCTGGATCTAACGCAAGCTTGTCAGTAACCTCACCTGGCAGCTGGTGGGGCAGGTGCTCCACTTCCCAGAGCACTCACCTCACGCTGGCCAGGATTTTTCTCTGCATTCACAAAAGTTCCAGGCTCTTGGCACCAGAAGGGATCTGCTCAGAGGGGATGGGTCTCATCCTCCCCTGTAAGGGACTAGATGATCTTTCAAGGTCCCTTCCAGCCCCTGATCTTCTGTGAGTCTATGAAACCCAAGCCAATTTCCCAGAGGATTTCTCTGCCAGAGCCAGCTCTCACAGAGGGTAGTTTTAATCCAAGACTTGGCTCCTTCTTAGCTAAAGAGCCCTACAGAAGGCTTGTCTCCTTCCCTGTGCCCAGAGCCACCTGTGCCTGGCTCTGCTAGGGTGACAACAGTCCTGCTTTGCAGCAAAGGCACCCTCTGTGTACTCACACAGACCCGCAGCTATCTCGCCTCCTTGCTTCCTAGCATGGAGCAAGGGCAGACTGAATGTGGGGAAAAACCTCTGCTAGGAAGGTGCTGGAGCCCAGGAAGGAGCAGGCTACCCAGAGGGGCTGTGCAGTCTCCTTCTCTGGAGAGATTCCAAACCCAGCTGGACACTGATCCTGGGCAAGCTGCTTTGCTTTGGCAGGGGGCTTCGACTGGATGATGTCCACAGGTCCCTTCCCATCTCCACCATGCTGGGATACTGATTCTGTGACCACAGCTTCCATCCCTCTTCTCCATGTCCAACCTCTAGCCTGGAGCCAGAGTGCACAGCAGTGCTGTTCAGAGACAGCAGGCCTGGGAAGGGAGCAGCCTGAGGAGTCCTTTGCTCAAAGACAAAGCCACCTTGCTCTTGGTTCCTGTCGATGGTCCAGCATGGCTGGGCGAGCCCTTGGCACCTGGCATCTGCAGGCCACGTGCTGTGGGCTGCAGCAAGGGGTCACAGCTGGGTCTTTGGAGTAATCTGCAGCTGTGATGTTGTCTGTCATGATGTCCTCCAGAGCTTGGGCATAAGCCCTGCTGATTGCAGGCAGCACTGCCTGATACTCACTGGATGCCACATCCAAAGGCTCCTGCTCCTGGGCGTCGCGATCCAGATTGAAGATGAGGGGTGGCTGGTGGTGCTCAGCTGGCCCAGTGCTCCCATCACAAGCCATTGCTCCCCCTAGGGAGGAAAGGAGAACAAAACACTGGAGTCCCAGGCTGCCCATGGATCCCTTCTGTACTCCTCACCCATCTGTGATGGCTCAATCCCACCACAGCCCAGCTTTGGGAGCCCAGGTCCTGCTGCTAGGCTGAGGCCATCATCGCACAGTCACAGCAGGGCATGGACTTAACTGTTTGCTGGGTTTGCTCTTGCTTAAATGAACCTGGGTTGGGGTTTTGCCAGTATCTGCATGGACCCATGAATTCCAGAAGGTTTTCCTCCAGGCTTTATGACCTGTGAAAGGGACACAGTACCTGTGGTGTAAAAAGCCTTGTACTGAGCCAGCCGTAGCGCCTCTATCTCGCCGTACCTCCCTGCTGCCCCACTGTTGGGGTGGAGCAGAACCTGAAGGAAGAACAGAAATGGGGCTGTCACCCCCCTTGGCAGAGAAAACTGCTCTGGGAGACCCAGAAGAGACACACATTTTGAGAGACACACACACTTAGAGATACCATTTGGCCCTTCTGACTCTCAACACCTGACTGAGGTTTGCTCGCTGAAGAGTGAAGCAACAGCAGAAGGGTACCAGCATCTCCCTTGTGTCTTCTTGACCCCCAGACAACCAGCAACAGAACAAGGAGACACAGTCTCAAGCTGTGGCAGGGGAGGTCTAGGCTGGATGTTAGGAGGAAGTTGTTGGCAGAGAGAGTGATTGGCATTGGAATGGGCTGCCCAGGGAGGTGGTGGAGTCCCCGACCCTGGAGGTGTTCAAGATAAGCCTGGATGAAGCACTTAGTGCCATGGTCTGGTTGACTGGCTAGGGCTGGGTGCTAGGTTGGTCTGGATGATCTTGGAGGTCTCTTCCAACCTGGTTGATTCTATGATTCTATGACTTTACCTCCCCAGACCAACTGTACTGTGAAAAACAGGTCATGAAGGTGTGGAGGCTTGCAGCAGAGCAGGGCAGAACATTTTGGAGTCGAGATGTTCCTAGGTGCTCTGTGTCGCCCACCACTGCCCCATGCCAGCAGATTCCTGTCTCCCTCAGTGCTCACAGCTCAGCTGGTGGCAGGGACATTGAAGAGAGCCAAAATGCTGCCTGGAGCCAGCAGCAAGCCACAAGCTGAGGGTGAGCTCATGCGAGGCAGAGGCTGCTCGGGTAGGTGAGGTGCTGGAACATCGCTGCCGGTCCGGCTCCGGTCGCTGACTCACCCTGCTGTGCGATCATTCCCTTCCCTAACAACAGCACAGGGAATGGGGGTGAGAAGGAAGGGAAAGAAGGGAAGGGTGGGTCGAATTTCTCCTTTTTGGTATTTAGGACACTTGATCCAAACAGGACGACTGCTTTGGCACAGTGGAGCGAGAAGACAAGTGAGCTGGATGGGTCAGCGGGCTCGGCGGGCAGATAATATCTGCCGTGGAGCCAATGGCTTCATCGAGGGGATGAGTCACTCGAGATTTCCTCCCTGGGAATTTGGTTGAAAAGTGATTCAAGAAATTTCCACAGTGCTAAAAATGAGAAACATCTGCTGGAAATGCAGGCAGCTGCAGAGCCAAGTTTAGTAACAGTGTTCGCAGCTGATCAGAGCGGCGATGCTGTAGCAGGTGCCCGGCGCAGAGCCCTGCCCTGGCATGCAGCACCACCAGGCACTCACCTTGGTCAGTCCCACACTGCCAGGCCTGGATGTGGTTGTTACCTGAGCTGACCCGTGGCTGACTCACCAAAAATGTGCTAGGAGGTGATTCCCAAATGCTCTTTAGGGTTACTCTGCTGCCCTCAGAATCATACAATCAGCCAGGTTGGAAGAGAGCTCCAAGCTCAGCCAGGCCAACCTAGCACCCAGCCCTGGCCAAGCAACCAGACCATGGCACTAAGTGCCTCAGCCAGGCTTGGCTTCAACACCTCCAGGCACGGCCACTCCACCACCTGCCTGGGCAGCCCATTCCAATGCCAATCACTCTCTCTGACAACAACTTCCTCCTAACATCCAGCCTAGACCTCTCCAGCACAGCTTGAGACTGTGTCCCCTTGTCCTGTTGCTGCTTGCCTGGCAGCAGAGCCCAACCCCACCTGGCTACAGCCTCCCTTCAGGTAGCTGCAGGCAGCAACGAGGTCTACCCTGAGCCTCCTCTTCTGCAGGCTGCACACCTCCAGCTCCCTCAGCCTCTCCTCACAGGGCTCTGCTCCAGGCCCCTCCCCAGCCTTGCTGCTCTTCTCTGGACACCTTCCAGCACCTCAACATCTCTCTTGAATTGAGGAGCCCAGAACTGGACACAGCACTCAAGGGGTGGCCTGACCAGTGCTGAGTACGGGGACAGAATTAACCTCCCTTGTCCTGCTGGTCACACTGCTCCTGAGCCAGGCCAGGATGCCACTGGCTCTGCTGGAATTTACATGGAAGGTAAATAAAAAAGGAAATTCCTTCTGGAATTTGGTTTTAAAATCTCAATTTTAGGGGGGAAAGTTGCAGATGTACTGTGGAAGAGGTGGTGCAGTGTGAGCCTGCTGCAAGGAGGAGACTCAGGCTATGGAATCACCCCCATGCTGACACTTCTTGCTTAGCATAAAACAGCTCTAAAGCAGAAATCATAGAACCACAGAATGATTTGGGTTGGAAATGTCTCTAAGGTCTCTAACCACCAACCCCATACCACCATGGCCACTGAACCATGTCCCAGGTGCCATCTCTACACATTCCTTGAACACCCACAGTGTTGATGCCTCCCTCACCTCCCTGGGCAGCCAGTTCCAGTGCCTGACACTCTGGCAGTAAAGAAACTTATCCTCACATCCAACCTGACCCTTCCCTGGCACAACTTCAGGCCATTTCCTCTCATTCTATAGCTTGATTAGAGGCAGAAGAGACCAACATCCCTCCAACATCCTTGCCAGGACTTGCAGACAGCAATGACGTCTCTCCTCAGCCTCCTCTTCCTCAGACTAAACATCCCCAGTTCCTTCAGCCTCTCCTCACAAGTCCTGTTCTCTAGACCCTTCCCCAGCTTCACTGCCCTTCTCTAGACAATACTCAAGGGCCCACAAAGCCAAGTTAGCAGGAACTGAACCAGTTCATCTGCTTCTAGCCTTAAAGCTTTGCCCACACCCTGCTGCCAGTCAGAGCCACCCTCAGCAGCCTGGTTGGGACACTGCCATCTCAGTGTTAATGTGCTCAGGGCTCCTTTGCTACCGAGTTCCTACAGTGTGAATGCACTCAAGGCTCCTTTGCTACCAACAACTGAGTTCCTACAGTGTGAATGCACTCGAGGCTCCTTTGTTACCAACAACTGAGTTCCTACAGTGTGAATGCACTCGAGGCTCCTTTGTTACCAACAACTGAGTTCCTACAGTGTGAATGCACTCAAGGTTCCTTTGCTACCAACAACTGAGTTCCTACAGTGTGAATGCACTCGAGGCTCCTTTGTTACCAACAACTGAGTTCCTACAGTGTGAATGCACTCGAGGCTCCTTTGCTACCAAGAAATGGGTTCCTAAACCTGCCTCCTAAAAGTCCACACTGAGGAAATCTCTTTTGGTTTGCTGTAGGATTCAGGAGCTTGTTTCCACTGAGCCCTTTCAAGAAGCACTGCCAGGTCTGCAGCTCCTCCATTAATCTGTGACTTTGTTATTTCAATGTTCTCTTTCTAAAAGGGGGAGAGCTAAAACAAATAAGAGCAGCTTTTCACCCCAGAAAACTCTTTGTCTGAACTGGGTGCTCAGGGGCTGCTGGGGGTGGGCAGGACCTTTGCCATTCAGCTCGTGGAAAGAGCTGGTGTGTCTGCCACTTGTACCCTTGATAGATGCTGGAGGATGTGTTTATTTTCACTGCAAATAGCCTTCGCTCCCAACGGGACCTTGGCATCGCCCCAGGCCCGTCACAGGTTGTGCTGGTGCTGAGCTGGGACAGGGAGCAAGGTTACCCTGGGTAGCTGGCAGCAGGGAGCCCCAGCTGGGGAAGCTGTGTGCAGGCTGGGTGGTGAGGCAAGCAATGGAACTGCTTTCAGCAGCATTGGTGTCAAGGAAAACCCTGAAGGATAAAAGTGGGGGCTGCTGTGAGCTGCTCTCAAGCGGGAGATGAAAGGCAGAGCCAGGAGGGGAGGGAGCAGGGGACAGGCTCCTGATCGCTCCTGGTCGCTCTGTGCTGCCTGTCCCCCTCCAAGGTCACCCTGTCCCACAGCAGTGCTGGCAGCTGGATCCCATCCTCTGGGAATGCCCAGCTCATGCTGCCAGGATGGGCAGGAACAACCCAGCTATGCCCACCCTGGCTGCCAGAACTAGAGGGACTAAGACACCCCCCCAGAAAAGCACTGGGGGCAGTGGGGAAGGCTGGGGAGGCATGGCAGCTCAGGACTTTGCTCCTCAGTCTGAGACTTGTGTGGGCAGCAAGGCTGGGGAGGGGACTGGAGAACAGCCCTGTGAGGAGAGCCTGGGGGAGCTGGGGGTGTGCAGCCTGCAGAAGAGGAGGCTCAGGGCAGAGCTCATTGCTGTCTACAGCTGCCTGAAGGGAGGCTGGAGCCAGGTGGGGTTGGGCTCTTCTGCCAGGCAAGCAGCAACAGAACAAGGGGACACAGTCTCAAGCTGTGCCAGGGGAGGTCTAGGCTGGATGTTGTTAGGAAGTTGTTGTCAGAGAGAGTGATTGGCATTGGAATGGGCTGCCCAGGGAGGTGGTGGAGGCACCATCCCTGGAGGTGTTCAAGAAAAGCCTGGACGAGGCACTTAGTGCCATGGTCTGGTTGACTGGCTAGGGCTGGGTGCTAGGTTGGCCTGGCTGAGCTTGGAGGTCTCTTCCAACCTGCTTGATTCTATGATTCTAAGTCTGAGCAGAGTGCGTGGCCACACTGCTGCTCCTGTGAGCCACGTTCTGTAGGCTGGCAGGAGCTGGCAGCTCTCACTGTATGGACAGAGGGCTGCAGGGCGTGGGGCTGCCCTGCTTGGGCACCAGCAGCAGGCATGCTTCCCAGCCCAGGAGCTGGGAGGAGGAGGGCATCATTATGTCTAGATCTGGCAAGGGGCATAAAGTGGCTGCAACTAGGTGTGAGCCCCTGGCATCTTTCCTTTCCCACACTGATGGAGCTGTTGTGATTGGGAAGGAGGCACACATGCTGCTGGGCATTGCTGTGGGGATAGACAAGCCTGAGCATCCCTTGGGAAAATGGGCACAGCCTGGGGGCACACCGTGGGGCACACCCCATGGCAGAGGGATGAAACTAGATGATCCCTGTGGTCCCTTCCAACCCTAAGTGATTTATGATTCTATGATTCTAGGATGGCACACAAGCTACAGGCACAGGCATTTCACCTCTAGCCCCACAGTTATGACTATACAACTCCTCATTAAACACAGAATGGGTTAGGTTGGAAGGGACCTCAAAGATCAGCCACTTCCAACCCCCCACCACAGGCAGGGACACCTCCCACTACAACAGGTCACTCAAGGCCTCATCCAGCCTGGCCTTGAAAACTTCCAGGGAGGGAGCAGCCACAGCCTCCCTGGGCAACCTGTGCCAGTGTCTCACCACTCTCACTGCAAAGAACCCTTCCTAACATCTAGTTTGAATCTCCCTTCTGCCAGTTTAAACCCATTCCCCCTTGTCCTGTCATTAGAAGTCCCTCAATAGTTCCTCCTCCCCAGCCTTCCTGTAGCCCACTTCAGATACTGGGAGGCCACTCCAAGGTGTCATGGAAGCCTTCTCTTCTCCAGGCTGCAGAGCCCCAACTCGCTCAGCCTGTCCTCACAACAGAGCTGCTGCAGCCCTCTGCACATCTTGGTGGTCTCCTCTGGACTGGCTCTAACAGTTCCATGTCCTTCTTGTGTTGGGGGCTCCAGACCTGCACACAGGACTCCAAAGGCCTTTCTATCATGGCACCCTGTGCCCAGTCCTGGTGTAGCACCCAGCCACCTCCAGCTCTCCTACTCCTCCAAGCCAGCAGGATGATGCTCCCATGGGTGCTGTCCATCACCAGTTCTGAGCCTTTCTGCCTCCCACTTTCCTGGGTTAGCTCAGGGGTGGTGGGACCTGCTGCCAGCACCACTGGCAGGGGTGGCTCTGCCTTACCTTGTGGCCCACATCTGACCAGCCAAAGAGAACTGGGGACACATCCAAGCCATCAAAGCGTCTGTTCAGGGGAAGAGATGCCCCAGCCAGGGCCACCAGCGTAGGGAAGATGTCCAGGGTGCTGGGAAAAGAGGTGGGTTTCATCAGAACATGAAGTGAATCACCCCTGAAGGTCCCTCCAAGCCCACCTGCACCCCATGGTGGCACTTAGGGGGCACTCAGTGCACCGACAGCAGGGAACAGCCACAGATTGGGCACCAGCTGCTTCACATCACCCACCCCAACAGCTGAGCTCTGCAGAAAAGGTTAAACTCAGCCTGCAGCAGGACTTGGCCCTGGCAAGCCCTGGCTCTGCACACCTCCCAGCCCCGGCGTGGCTCCATGCCAGGCGCTCTGGGTGCAGCCAGGATCTGCCTCTCCCATTGCCCAGCAAATCCTGCAGCCGCAGGGCAGGGGCACAATGGGGAGCAGGGCAGCCCCCTCCTGTCCTCCTCCCCTCCCGAGGGGACACAGAGAGCAGGCCAGCAGGAGAAAGTGCTGGCAGAGGGCTTTGCAGGGCAGTGCCAGCAGATCCCGTGGCCCCAGGGAAGTGCAGCCTGGCAGTGGCAGTGTGCAGAGCAGTGCTGGGTGTGCACTGCCACCAACACCCCCAGCCCTGCCGGCGCTCAGCCCTCCCAGCCTCAGCCACAACAAAACAGCTTGGGGCTCGCCCTTGGATGCAGGAAAGGAGTGGGTGACTCCCTGTGCCCCCAGCTCCGTGGGGATGCAGAGAGGGAGGGTCCCTGTTCTGCTGCCTGCGGCCCCACAGCCGAAGTTCAGACGTGGCCATTCCTCACCTCATTGCTGCCTGCAGCTACCTGAAGGGAAGCTGGAGCCAGGTGGGGTTGGTCTCTGCTGCCAGGCAAGCAGCAACAGAACAGGGGGGCACAGTCTCAAGTTGTGCCAGGGCAGGTCTAGGCTGGATGTTAGGAGGAAGTTGTTGGCAGAGAGAGTGATTGGCATTGGAATGGGCTGCCCAGGGAGGTGGTGGAGTCACCTTCCTTGGAGGTGTTGAAGCAAAGCCTGGATGAGGCACTTAGTGCCATGGTCTGGTTGCTTGTATAGGGCTGGATGCTAGGTTGGACTGGCTGAGCTTGGAAGTTTCTTCCAACTTGGCTGATTCTATGATTCTATGATCCCTGTGCTGTCAGAGGGGCCATGGGTCAAGCAATGTCCTTGCTGTGCTGTCAAGTGCCCCTTGCTGTGGTGGGATGAGGACCACCTGGTTCTGGCACCAGCCCCTAACATAGTCTTGGCAGGGGCTTCCCTCTCCAACAGCTCCACTGTTGCCCAGTGGGGCCTGGACTCAGCTGCAGCAGGACAGGGTCAGCCCACTCACAGCCACCACGTCTGACCTCCACCCTCCAGGTCCCACTCCTGCAGGGCACAAGTGTCTTATCCCCACCACCACCCCCAAGTGCATCCCTCTCTCTCACAGCTGTGGTCAGGGGGTGACCCCACACCTCTACAAAGAGTCACCTGTACCAAGGGTGTCCCACAGCCCTAGGGGACAGCGTGACAAAGTGACACATCACAGCACTGCCCACCCTGGAGATGCAGCCATGGCATGGGAGCCAACAGGGACTCAGCCCACATCCTTCTGGCTGCAAAACCCAGGGCTGGCAGCACGGGGGTGAAATCCTCTGGGCTTAACTAGGGCAAAGAAATTGCTGGGGGTGGCAAGGGGTCCCTGGGATGCTGCCACTGTGCCATCACCCTGCTCCTGCCACCATGCTGCTACTGCATGGTGTGTGATGGTGCAGCAGAGAGAGAGAGAGAAAAGAGCCTCGGGCTGCAGGGCCCCCAGATGTCCCACAGAACCAGTTTTGATTTAGCTGCTAAGAGACAGAGAGAACAAATAAGAACAAACACTGCTGAGCACAGCCCTGGGACAGGGCTCATGGAGGCAGCCCCTGCTGCCAGCCCAGCCAGGAAGCTCCCAAAAACATCCTGGCAGGGACATCCCTGCAGCCACCTCGCTGAGCTCAGCCCAGGTCCACCCAGGACAGGCCCTGCTTTGTGTGCTCCTGGTCCTACCAGTGCTCAGCACCCTCAGGATCGAGAGAGGTGATTCTGCCGTTCTGCTCTGCTCCACCTCATCTGGAGTACTGTGTCCAGCTCTGGGGCCTTCAAGGACATGGACCTGCTGGAGGAGGTCCAGAGGAGAGCCAGGAAGAGGATCACAGAGATGAAGCACCTCTGCTACAAAGGCAGGCTGAGAGAACTGAGGCTCTTCAGCCCAGAGAAGGCTGCGAGGAGACCTTCTGGCTTCATTTCAATAACTAAAGGGGACCTCCAGGAAGGCTGGGGAGGGGCTGCTTAGAAGGGCTTGCAGTGATAGGATTAGAGGCAATGGTTTGAAACTAGAGGGTAGATTTAGGTTGGACATTATCATAGAATCAATCAAGCAGGTTGGAAGAGACCTCCAAGCTCAGCCAGGCCAACCTAGCACCCAGCCCTGGCCAATCAATCAGACCATGGCACTAAGTGCCTCAGCCAGGCTTGGCTGCAACACCTCCAGGCACAGCCTCTCCAACACTTCCCTGGGCAGCCCATTCCAATGCCAATCACACTCTCTGCCAGCAACTTCCTCCTAACATCCAGCCTAGACCTTCCCTGGCACAACTTGAGACCATGCATGAGGAAGCTCTTCGCAGTGAGGGTAGTGAAATGCTGAAAGAGCTTGCCCAGGGATGTGATTGAGACCCCATTCCTGAAGACATTCGAGGTCAAACTTGATGGTACCCTGAGCAGCCTGGTCTAGCTGGAGATGTCCTCTGCTCACTGCAGGGAGCTTTGACATGACCTTTGAGGGTCCCTTCCAACCTGATGCATTCTATGATCCAATCTCCATCACACTGCATGTGGACACTCTATGACTGCTCCTCCAAACAGCCCCAAACCAGTGGATGGGATTGCTGAAGCCATCACCAAGGTGGGAGGACAACATGACTGAGGACAAAGGTGGTCAAATGCAGGGCACAGGTGTAACCCATGGAGAAAAGGCATCAAAGCAAAGGCCTCCCTGGCAGGCAGACCTCAGCAGCCATGCTGCCAGCCCCAGTCCCAGCCAAGAGAGATTTAACCAAGTCACTCCAGTGTCCTGCTGCCACCCAAAAGGCTGTGAGCAAGGGGCCTGGCAGTGCCTGGAGAGGGGCAGCTCCCTGCCTGCTGCCAGAAGGGCAGAGCTGCCTAGGATGCTGCGCTGGCCATAAGCATCCTAGGCAGGACCAGCACTGCCAACGATGACGTGGTGCAGGCAGCTGCAGGCAGCCAAACCAGCTCTGCCCACACCCCAACCAGTTTGCCCAACCTGCCCAGCCCCACGCCGCCAGCACAGCCAGAGTGGTGCAATCTGCTCCTTCACCACCCCACTGACCTACTTCTTCTGTGCCCTACTTTGGGTTGGGGCAGGGAAGGGCAGAAGCTGGGCTGGTGGCTCCAACAATTAAGGCTAATTAAGAAAAGCCAACAAGGCAGTTTCTGCAGAGCCCAGCGTGCAGGTGCAGGTCCGTGGTGATGTCTCAGCACTTCTCTGCTGGCTTCGGCTTCCCCGGCCCCGGGGCACACTCACCCTCACTCACCTCTCCACACCCTGCACCGGGGAGAACGTGGAGCTGCGGAGAGGCAAGGCACAGGCTGTTCTCCTCAGCTGTGTGGCCAAGGCTGCCTGAGTTTTCATAACCTCAGGGGCAGAAGGAGGCTCATGCCAGGTGGTTAATGCCTGCCCTCGCCCAGCTCCTGCTCTTCCTGGGGGATCCCACTGGACAGGAGTCCTTCCTCAGCTGCAGAAGTCTCCCAGCCACATCTGCTTTCATTCCCACACACGGATTTCAGTCCCTCCCCAGCTTCCTGGGCTTCCCCTTCAGCTTGGAGAGACAAGTCTTGAACCATGCTCTTTTGTGAGGGCAGCAAGAAGCCAGCCTAGCACATGCTTGTCCTTCAAGGGTGCTGGGCTCTGCAGAAACTGCCTTCTTGGCTTCTCTTAATCACACCTAACTGCTGGAGCCACCAGCTGAGCTTCAGGTAGTGAGAGGACTGGGGGGAATGGAGCAAAGCTGGAGGTGGGGAGGTTCAGAGTGGGAATGAGGAGGAAGTTCTTCACCGTGAGAGTGGTGAGAGGCTGGAATGGGTTGCCCAGGGAGGTGGTTGAGGCCCCATGGCTGGAGGTGTTTAAGGCCAGGCTGGCTGAGGCTGTGGGCAGCCTGCTCTAGGGTAGGGTGTCCCTGGGCATGGCAGGGGGTTTGGAACTGGCTGCTCCTTGTGCTCCCTTCCAACCCTGACTGATTCTGTGATGCTATGTCCCCACGGGTGGCTCTGTATGCAGAGCAAAGCCCCCTGCCCCAAGGCACTGCAAGCACCAAGCAGCCCCTGCCCTCCACACCCCTCTGAATCTCCCTGCATTCCCTGGCCAAAAGGTCAGAGCATGGCTAAGACCACGGTGGTGACACCTTTCTGAACAAGAGCCATCACCCACATCCCCCAGGCTGGCTCTGTTCTGCTTCCCAAACAGGGGAGTGGCCTCTCCCTGTGCCAGGGCATCACCTTGCACCGGCCAGGCACGGCCCTGTGGCAGTGCCAGGCTGATGGGAGGACATCAGGCACGCTCTGACTCCCAAGAAGTTGCTTCCCAAGAGCCTGGGGAGCAGCACAACGCATGCTGCTGATGGCTTGCTAGATTTCCACTTGTCCAACCTGCTGGACTGGAGCTGAGAAATGCAGGAGATAAGGTCTTTGTCCTCAAAGACCTTATGGGATGCCTGAGCAGGGCCACAGCTGTGCAGTGGGGTCAAAAGGTTTGGTGGGACTTGGGGGATGGGGCCCAGCACCCTGCCCTCACTGCCTGAGCAGGTTGGCAGCTCTGCCCCACGTCCCAGTGGTCAAGTTCATCACCCAGACATGGAGGAGAAGGTTTGGAGGTGAAACCCAAAGTAAAGAATCATAGAATCAAGCAGGTTGGAAGAGACCTCCAAGCTCAGCCAGCCCAACCTAGCACCCAGCCAAGCAACCAGACCATGGCACTAAGTGCCCCAGCCAGGCTTGGCTTCAACACCTCTAGGCACTGCCACTCCACCACCTCCCTGGGCAGCCCATTCCAATGCCAATCACTCTCTCTGACAACAACTTCCTAACAACATCCAGCCTAGACCTCCCCTGGCACAGCTTGAGACTGTGTCCCCTTGTCCTGTTGCTGCTTGCCTGGCAGCAGAGCCCAACCCCACCTGGCTACAGCCTCCCTTCAGGCAGCTGCAGGCAGCAATGAGCTCTGCCCTGAGCCTCCTCTGCTGCAGGCTGCACACCCCCAGCTCCCTCAGCCTCTCCTCACAGGGCTCTGCTCCAGGCCCCTCCCCAGCCTTGCTGCCCTTCTCTGGACACCTTCCAGCACCTCAACATCTCTCTTGAATTGAGGAGCCCAGAACTGGACACAGCACTCACTGCACCCCATCCCCTCCACCAGAACATTCCCTGGCTTGCAAAATTCCAGCTCTTAGAGCTGTCCTCAGGCCTCTTAAGGACTAAATGGCTCCAGCTTATCTCAGGGCCTCAGAAACACCCGAGGCCTCTAGAGCCCAACAGTCAGGACCTACTTCTAGCATCTGGGACCCTCCCAACACTCAGCAGTTTGCCAGGCCCCACCACCCTGACCTTCACCATTTGGTGTTTCAAGGGATGAAAGGGGATGAAGCATCCCAGGCTGCTGCCCCCAGCCCAGGCTGTGACACCACCATGCACAGGTGGGGTAGGGGCAAAGAGGGGGCAAGTGCTGCATGGAGAGGTTTAACTGATGCAAGGGAAAGCTGCAACTGCCACACCCAGAGGTGCAACTGCTGCATGCAGAAGTGCAGGTGCTGCATGGAGAGGTTTAATTGCTGCAAGGGAAAGCTGCAACTGCCACATCCAGAGGTGCAACTGCTGCATGCAGAAGTGCAAGTGCTGCATGGAGAGGTTTAACTGATGCAAGGGAAAGCTGCAACTGCCACATCCAGAGGTGCAGCTCTTGCATGCAGAAGTGCAAGTGCTGCTTAGAGAGGTTTAATTGATGCAAGGGAAAGCTGCAACTGCCACATCCAGAGGTGCAGCTCCTGCATGCAGAAGTGCAAGTGCTGCTTGGAGAGGTTCAGCTGCTGCATGGAGAGGGGCAGCTGCTACACGCAGAGGGGCAGCCACAGGAGAGATGCAACTGCTGCATAGAGAGGTGCTGCTGCTGCATGCAGAGGTGCAGCACAGTTGCACCTCTCCATGCCACCCTCCGTGGTGCAGAGGCCTCGGCGAGGAGCAGCAGGCAGCAGCTTTTCCCCTGGGCTGCCGGCGGAAAGTTGCCACCTCCCGGCCCGGCCGCATCCTGCGCTGATTGCAAAGGGCCATTCCCCGTCCAGCCTTTCCCACAACCGCACCCTGCTCCACATAAAGCCATTCACAAACCACAAAGCCTAAGCCTGCTCCTCGGTGGAGAGAGAGAACATCGTCAGCTTTTAATTATCGGGAGGCACTCGGCCACCGCGGGCAGGAGGCACAAGGAGCCCAGCGCCGGCTACCGCCAATGCCAGCCTCACAAAAAGCCCTTTCAGCTCCTCTTTGCTGAAGCATGAACTCTTAGGGGCTTAGGAGAGGACAAGAGCACAGGGTCTGGCACAAGGCAGGCAATAACCAGTGTGGGTAGCTGCTGCTGCTGCTGCCAAAATCCAGCTCATTACCTTGGTCCCGGCGCGGGCACTGTGGGGGTTTTGGAACTAGGGCAAGAGGGTTGCCCTGCTGCCCAGTGTTATCTGGCTCAGCTCTTACCTAAGCAGGGCACTGCTCGTCCTGTTGGCAGGGATGTGCCCAGGCCAGTACACCACTGCTGGCACCCGGTGCCCTCCTTCCCAGGTTGTTTGCTTTGCAGAGCTCCCTCCTGCAAGAGAGAAAGGCAAGACTCAGCATCCCACAGCCCAGGAGATTGGCACTGATGGCAAAAGCTCCTGCCCTGGTGGCCCAGGGCTGCCAGCTGTTCCAACATTGCAAACGCCTGCTGGTGTGGGTGCTGGGTGGGTGGGAAAGAATGGCCATCCTATTCCAGGGATAGCATCCTCCACGGGGAAACAAAGCCTTTTGAGGAGCTTCCTTTCCTGGGAAGGGAGCTACTCAGAGACCAAGATGGGAGTAAACGACCCAACAGGAGGATGACTGCACTGGAAAGGGACCTGGGTCGGGGGATGGAGAAGAGTTACAGGACTTTTAAAAACAAACAGGGTAAGGGAGAAGGAAGAGGCCTCAGCTTGGCACCACTTCTGTGTTTCTCCTCTGTTCCAGTGAGTGATGAGAAAAGAAGCCAACTGCCAGAGCTGCCACATTTCCACCCACTATAGATTTGGGGTGAGAATATGGAGCTGGTGGAAATATAGAAATCTAATGCAGTGGCTGTGAATGGTCCCATGAAGGTGGGCTGCTGCCCTCTGCATGGAAAAGCACCACCAACTCCCCCAGCCTGCTGGCAACCTGCTTCATTAACCATCCCATCCTGCTGAGAACCCTCCTGCCAGCTAATTAACCTGGTTAGATGTTTCTCTGCCAGCACCCAAAACGTCCCTGCTTTGCCCTTGGCTTTGAGATGTCTGGCACGGGGAAGTTGACAGATCTGCTCCTCCACCTAGGACACTGAGCACTGAAACTGGGGTGCTGAGCACCAAAACAGAGGTGCTGAGCATAAAAACGGGGGTGCTGAGCAATGAAATGAGGGTGCTGAGCACAGAAATGGGCATGCTGAGCAATGAAATGAGGGTGCTGAGCACAGAAACGGGAAAGCCGAGCACAGAAATGGAGATGCTGAGGATCCAAATGGGTGGAAGGGTGTTGAGAGAGGCTCTGCACTGGGCACAGCCCAAAGGACCCCCCAGGCAGCTGGCAGGGGAAGGGGCTGGGAATGGGGCAAACAGAAAATGCCAACCCAATTCATGGAGCAAACTTCCCAGGAGCAGCCTTTGTCTGCTGCTTTTCAGCGTGCGCATGGCAACGGCGCTCGCCCAAAGCCATTTCCTCCGGGCACAGCCAAGAGCAAGGCGAGGTCCCCACCGTGGCACAGCCACCTCAAGCTCCTCTGTGTCCCTGCAGCGGTCCCCACCCCAGCCAGGCCTCTCTGGGAGTCACCTCCTGGTGCTACAGGCATCTGATCCAAGAGATGCTATCAGAGTGGAGAAGGACACATATGGCATGTATGGATGCCATGGCACCAGTGGCATGAGGGACATGGAAAAGGTTTCTGACTCTGCTGCCCATCCTGCTGGCATGGGCCAGGCACATCCTCAGTCTCTGCCACTTTCCATACAAACTTCTGATGTTTCCCTCTCTGGGGCCTGAAGTGGTGGGAAATAACCAGCCCTGAGGTGTCTGGTGGCAGCTGGAAATGTAAGAGCCCTTTGAACGCATCGCCCAGAGAGCTTAGGCAAGGTGCCAGCCTGCCTTCAGACAGCAGTGAAAGCAATTAATGGCAATTAACAGCATTGCCCCTCTCTGCACACACTAAATAACTCAGCCTCCCAGTAAGGAAACTGCATTTTAAGGGGTTTCTGGGCCAGGTCAGGAGGGCTCTGGCAGAACATGGGGTGGGCATTTCCCTCCAGCCACCCCACTCCCTCTGGCTGGGCAGGACACTGGAGCTGCCCATGAATGAGCTCACATTGACACTCTGGGCAGTAAATGGGGCTGAGACATCCCAAAGCCAAGCAGGGACTTTTCTCTCAAGCCCTGCTGCTGTGGGGGCTGTGGAGGTTGTGGTTTTCCAGGAAAGCTGAACTGAGCATTCCCATACCGGGATGAAACCGCTGGTCCCCCTCCCACCACGCACAGCAGGTCCTCAGCAAAGGAACCCTGGATTTGGGAGGCTCCCAAACCTGCTTCAGGACACAGCCAGCATCACATCCCCAAAAAACACATCTCCATCCCACAGCACCTCTTGCAGGGCTTTTGGCCCCAAGATGGGATCCTGGGAGCTGTGGGAAGCTCCCCCACAGGAGCAGGGATGTGGCACACGTGGATGTGCTGCTCTCTGCAAGTGAGGACTGACTCTAGCCACCACTTGAAATCAATGGAAAACAGCCATGGGATTTGGGTTGGACCCTAGGGGGAAACTCCAAGCTAAGTGGTCATCCCACCCTCCCCCTGCCCTCCTGCTCCTCAAAGGGCTTTGTTTCCCCGCGGAGGATGCTATCCCTGGAATAGGATGGGGCCAGGCTTTCCCACCCACCCAGCACCCACACCAGCAGGCGTCTGCAGTGTTGGAACAGCTGGCAGCAGACCCTGACGCCCAGCTGGCACTCAAAACATCCCTGCAGCACCCAGCTGAGGGACTTCAGGAGCCATCCTGCCCTGTCACATAGAAAAGACCTCTGAGATGACCCAGTCCAACCATCACCACGGCCATTAAAGAGCATCCCGAAGCGCCGTGCCCGGGCATGCCGCTGCCCTGCCAGCCTGCTGTCCTCCACAGCCTGCCACCACTGCCAGGGCTGGAGGTGCTTTCCCAGGGCAGCAAGAAGCTGGAAAGGAGCCGTGTTTTCCTAGCTTTGTTCCTGAACACTGGACTGCCTGTCCCATCTGCTCCGGCTTTGTGACCGCCGGTTGCTCAAGAGCTGCCCAGGTCGGCAGCAGAGTTTGCTTACCCAAAACAAACAAAAAAGAGAAATAACTTAAGGTTACAATTTCATCCCGAGGCCAGCCCAAGGAAGGGCTTTGGGAATGGGAAAGCTGGGTGTCAGGAAGCGGAGGAGGAACAGAGGGAATGAGGAGCCGAGCCGTGGCCCCTCCGTCACCACCGCTCCCTCCCCGCTGACCCGGGAGCGGAGAGGGGGAGCCAGCCCGGGGAGCCTTTTGCTCTGCGTAACAGGAGTGGGAAGAGCCTGACTCATGCATGCTTCTGGCTGCTGGGGCTGAAAGAAACCCACCGAGCAGATGGCTTGGCCGGAAAGGGAATAAAGGCAACAACAACAAGCAAAAAAACCCTCCCAGCAAACGGTGGAAAGAAAGAAAAGCAAAGTCCGGAGCTGCTGGGAGAGCTGGCACAGAGACCCACCCAGAGCTGACGGTGCTTGGGTGGGGAGAGCATCCCACCTCCAAAACCAGCAGCTACTCACCCTGAGCTCTGGGGTGACAGGGACTGGGCCCCCCCAGCACCACCCCCAGCAGTACTCCATCTCCAAAACCAGCAGCTACTCACCCTGAGCTCTGGGGTGACAGAGACTGGACCCCCCCATCACCACCCCCAGCAGTACTCCATCTCCAAAACCAGCAGCTGCTCACCCTGAGCTCTGGGGTGACAGGGACTGGGGCCCCCCAGCACCACCCCCAGCAGTACTCCATCTCCAAAACCAGCAGCTACTCACCCTGAGCTCTGGGGTGACAGAGACTGGACCCCCCCATCACCACCCCCAGCAGTACTCCATCTCCAAAACCAGCAGCTACTCACCCTGAGCTCTGGGGTGACAGAGACTGGACCCCCCCATCACCACCCCCAGCAGTACTCCATCTCCAAAACCAGCAGCTACTCACCCTGAGCTCTGGGGTGACAGGGACTGGGGCCCCCCAGCACCACCCCAGCAGTACTCCATCTCCAAAACCAGCAGCTACTCACCCTGAGCTCTGGGGTGGCAGGGACTTGGGCTTCCCAGCAGCAGTTTTAGTGGAAAATTTGACATCTCAAAACTACAAAATCATCCTGGGGTGTTCTCAGGGCAGCAAAGCCCAGGGTAGCAGCCAGTGGAAAGGCTGGGAGGTGAAATGTTCCCCATGTGTGTCCCCCCCCAGGGAGGTTTGTGAAGCAGCCCCCTGCGCTCCAGGGAGCACAGATCTCTCCTCCCCCAGCACTGCCAGGTTACCTCGCTGCCTCTGCCAGGCCCCCACGAATGGCCCCAGGCGTCCAGCCAGCTCACACTTCTGTGCCCAGGGGCCATTGTCACCTGCAAGAGAAAGAAATGGCCCCATGAGTGACACCAGGGCCAGGAGACACCCCCACAAGGTGGCAAGCGACCCCTCCACCCCTCTTTGTCATCGCCATGCTGCATTCCCACCTCAGCAAGAGCTGGGGGGTACCCTGACTGATTCTATGGTTCTATTTCCCTTTCCTTCCAAGGGCCAGGGCTGCCCAGGTGCTGGGTGAGAGGCTGGAGCAGAGCTGGGCTGTTGTGGGGGGGGACACGGCTGCCACCAGCTTTGGGCCTTAATGAGCGGTTCCTGTCCTCAGGAGCAAGAGATCCTCATTAAGGAGCAGCTCAGAGAGCGGATTTGGGCCTCTTAATGAGTGAGGATTTGTGCTCTAATTAGGCACAGCCCTGCCGGTTCAGCCAAGGGTGGGTGACAGGGTGGGGACCCAGCTGAGCGGCCACAGCAGCCCAGGACCCCTGTCCCCACCATGAGGTAGCTTGGCTGTGTCTGCTGATCACTCCCCAGCCACAGAACAGCCGAGAGCATGGAGGGAAGGGGACAAACAGAGGTCCTGACCTCCACCAGCCCTGCACACCCCCGGAGCTGATGCCGGTGCAGCCACCAGCGGCACCTCCAACCAGCAGGGCTGTCCTGCCTGCTGTACCTGTGAGCCACAGCAGAGTGCTGCCCTTGCCGTGGCTGTCGGCCACCTGCTTTATCCAGCCCACCAAGCTGTCCATCTCGCTGAGGGCGGCTCCGTAGATGCCCGAGGCAGGCGGTGGCGGCGAGGGCACCTCCAGCGGGACGTGCATGTGGGCCAGTGCCAGGTAGAGGAAGAAGGGGCGGCCGCTGGCGCTGCGCAGGGAAGAAGACAGGGAGAGCCTTCAGCTGCGCCCGGGCAGGGGAAGAGCAGCAGGAGGTCACTGGGGTGATGGCACTGCTGAGGCCAGAGGTCCTTCTGCCCAGGAGCTCTGCAGCCACTTCAGCCCCTGCCACGGCTCCTGGGTGAAAAACCAGCCTCAGCCAGTCGCCACCTCTGCAGTCACCCCCTCTCCTTGCAGGGGGGGCTGCTTGGTTCAGTGTGAGCCACTTCTCTTGCTAAACCTCTCCTTGTTGTCCATAGTCCTTCCATTTGGGACAAACCTGCCCCTTTCTCCATCTCCAGTGGCACCCCTGCATCAGTGCACCCCTGGCACCACCTGCCTCCCTCCTCTCTCTTTCTGGGTCCATCTTCATAGAATCATAGAATGGGTTGGGTTGGAAGGGACCTTAAAGCTCATCCAGTTCCAACCTCCCTGCCATAGGCAGGGACACCTCCCACTAGCCCAGCTTGCTCAAGGCTCCATCCAACCTGGCCTTAAGTACCTCCAGGGAGAGGGCATCCACAACCTCTCTGGGCAACCCACTGCAGTGTCTCAGTGCTCTGAGAGTCAAGAACTTCCAGTTGACTGGCTAGGGCTGGGTGCTAGGTTGGACTGGATGATCTTGGAGGTCTCTTCCAACCTGCTTGATTCTATGATTCTATGATGATTCTAAATCCACTCTTCTCTCCCTCTCCAACAAACTCCTGGCCCCAGCAGTGATTTCAGCAGTGTGTGAGCAGCAGGAGGAGGCAGCCCCTGACCCCGAGCAGCCCTGGACAGGGAGCGCAGCACGTTCGCCCGCCCGCGCTGCCCGCTGCCTGCTTGCCTTCAACCCAGCAGAGGACACGTCCTGTTTTCTTGTTTACAACTATATTTATCTCCTCCAACCAGGCTTGCTCTTCCTCAGGGACCTCTGAGGGGAAGGGTGGGCTGGGGAGCAGCCAGGAGAGGCCGGATCCCAGGGACGTGCCCCATGCCGCGCAGGCGCCCGAGCCTGGCCACCCCATCTCTGCCTCCAGGAGCTTTCGGGGCCCCTCTGACGTGCGCTTTGGCACTTCCTTCCTTTACCCAGCACCCACCTGGGGATGGAAAATGAGTAAATCCCATCCTGTCTGGACCTGCCACATCCTTCCCCGGCAGTGCTGGAGCTCAGCAAAGGGCTGCGTGTCCCCAGCACCCTGCCCAGCCCCTGCGAAACAGCGTGGGCTGGAGGGGGGCTGCTGAGGCTTCCCCTGCAAGTTGCTGCTGCAAAAGGCTATGTGGCATCTTTCCCCTTGGCATGCCAAAGACCCTGGCGTGGGCAAGATGCTGCTCTCAGCTCACATCCCACCCAGGACCCCAGCATCCAGGTGGACTCATGACCACGGCACTCAGAGTGTGTGAAAAGGCCACAGAGGCCAGAGAGGGTCACGAGAGGGCCAAAGGAGAGGGCTGGAGCACCTCTCCCATGAGGACAGGCTGAGAGAGTTCAGCCTGAAGAGGAGAAAGCTCTGAGGAAACTTCCTTGTGGCCTGTCAGTATCTGAAGGGGCTACAGGAAAGCTGGAGAGGGACTATCTGTAAGAGGCTCTGGTGACAGGACAAGGGGCAGTGGTTTGAAACTAGAGCAGGGGAGATTTATTAGGAAGCAGTTCTTTACTCTGAGGGTGGTGACACTGAAACATAGAATTATAGAATCAACCAGGTTGGAAGAGAGCTCCAAGATCAGCCAGTCCAACCTAGCACCCAGCCCTGGCCAAGCAACCAGACCATGGCACTAATTGCCCCAGCCAGGCTTGGCTTTAACACCTCCCTGGGCAGCCCATTCCAATGCCAATCACTCTCTCTGACAACAACTTCCTCCTAACATCCAGCCTAGACCTGCCCTGGCACAGCTTGAGACTGTGTCCCCTTGTTCTGTTGCTGCTTGTGTCTGCCTGGCAGACAAGACCAGCCCTCATCTGGCTACAGCCTCCTTTCAGGTAGTTCCAGCTGGAACAGGTTGCCCAGAGAAGTTGTGGATGTTCCTTCTCTGGAAGTTTAAGACCAGGCTGGCTGAAGCCTTGAGCAAGCTGGGCTAGTGGGAGGCATCCCTGCCCATGGCAGGGGAGTTGGAACTGGATGATCTTTAAGGTCCCTTCCAAACTGAAACCATTCCATGATTCCAGGATTCTATGTCAGTATTCCCTTTGAGAATCAATCAAACCTTTAACCAATAACTTAAGGCAAATGCCCCTGACTTTTGCTCCCATATTTGCTGTGCTCTAAGCATCCCAGGGCAGAGCCAAGTCTCACCACCATGAATTGCTCAACCTTGACATGACTGGTTAACAAAAACACTGAGATGACAAATCCAGTGTTCTTTTGTTGCCCTGTAATGAATGAGTCAGGCAGAGGAAAACTGGAATAAGCCATCAAAGAGAAGGAGAGAAAAGGCAGGCACCTGCTTAATCCTGTTCTCTGTGAACGCAGATAACCCCAAAACACTGCTGGGACTTGAAAGGCTTTTCCTATTAACCCACAGCTTTCACACTTGGGTTCACAGCCTCACAGCTACCTCACAGCCTAGAGGGCTGAGGGTTTGCACAGCAAGAGGGACCACTCACTGCTGCCCACTGCTTGGGTACCCTCCCACTCTGTGACAAGCTGGGACACCTTGACCGTGCCACGCTGCCGTTCTTGGCACCCACAGGGGATAAACAGCAGGTATTGTGTGCTCGAAGCAGCAACCAGGCTTACAAGGAGACATTTCCCTACAGTCCCCCATTTGCCCCCATTACTCAAACCTTTCCCCAAGCACACCCCACTCTGGCCCTTTCCTGGCTCAGTGTTGTGCCAGGATGTTGGCACAGGACAGAGCTGCCTGGCAGCGCTTCCATCCCGGCTGCAGGGAGCATTCTGCAGAGTCACAGCTCAGGATCCACCTGCAATGGGGATTAACATCACACAACCCAGCAGCAGGGCTTTGGGGGCAGCATCTCAGGGGAGACACTTTGCTCCTTGGGAAGGACATGCCCTGGATCCTCACCTCCCCGTGCAGGTGGGGAAAGCAGACCCTGAACTGAGGGATCCCAAAACATTGTGTCCCCAAAATGGATCAAACCTCACATACAGGACAGGTTTAAATGCCTCTGGGTGATGCTCTGCTCCCACTGCCAGAGCTTCTGTGGGCATTCATTCAGCACCCACAAACCCACCAGCACCTCCTACCCACAAAGGCAACTCCAGCAGCCTGCTGCCACCTCAGCCTGTGTCTCCATGTCTTTGTGATGGAGGGATGGAGGACAGAAGGTTGGCAGCATGTCTTTCATTCCCCTTTGTGTCTCACTGCATATTAACACCAGCAAGGAAGCACAGTCCAGCTCAAAGGATTCAACCTCCCTTGTGGTGGTGGTTTTAAACACACACAGTCCTTTAGGAGCAGATGCACCCAAAGGCTTCCACGCTGGTGACAACCTTGGTGGCTTCTCCCTTCTCCAGTGGTCTGGGAAGCCAAGCCATAGGGACCCCAGATTTGCCTCCTAAGGCAGCACCCATCCCCCATGGCACTGCACCAACAGGATGCAGAAGGCTTGCAGTGACTCACAAGCTCTCCCAGTGAAGAGGACAGGGGAGCAGTGCCCTGAGAACTCTGGTGAGGGGGCCAGGGGACAGTGGGTGGCATCTCACCTTGCCCGATGGATGAAGCGCGCTGCCTCCTGGGCGTAGCGCGCTGCCAGGCTGCTGAGGTTGGCAGGCTGCTGGACAATGGTGATGTTCTCAAAGAGAGGAAGGGCCACATCTGTGTAACAGCCCTTTCTTGCCAACCTGCAGGGAAGAAGCCACCCCACACTTGTCAGTTGGTGTGGCAGCAGACCCAGAGCCTGGCTGTTCTCCTGGCTTCGCAGAAAGCCGAGGAGGGCAGAAGGAAAGGGATGGTGCCAGGGACCCGATGACAAGGCACTCCAGGCACCCACTTCCCTGACCTGCCTCCTGCTACAGGGTGCACAGAGGGAAAAGCAGCTGCATGTAGCATCAAGGGAGGTGACCACAGCAAAGAGTAGGGGACACCAGTGCAACACCCACCTCCCAGTGCCCCGCCGTGTCCCTGTACCTGGCAGCCGTGCCATGCTGTGGGCAGGGCAGGCAGGGTGGCACGTTGTAGCCAGGGGTGTCCGTGCAGCCCATGTCGTGGCTGTAGGGGATCCCAAAGAAGTAATCAAAGCCTGAGGGGCAAGTGAGGGTGTCAGCAGGGATGAGGTGACGAGATGCTCAGCTTGTCCCCACCAGCACAGCCCTTACCACGGAAGCTGGGGTGATGGTGGCCATGGTGCCCCAGGTGCCACTTGCCTGCGTGGAAGCCACAGAACATCATCTCAGAGGATAACTCAGCTACAGCCACCACCAGCCAGCACCCACAAGGCTCCTGCACTGCTGGGGGCTTTAATCTAGCAAAAGATACATCTCTAGAATAGAATAGAATCAACCAACCAGGTTGGAAGAGAGCTCCAAGCTCAGCCAGTCCAACCTAACACTCAGCCCTGGCCAATCAACCAGACCATGGCACTAAGTGCCTCAGCCAGACTTGGCTTCAACACCTCCAGGGACAGCAGCCCATTCCAATGCCAATCCTGGGCAGCCCATTCCAATGCCAATCACTCTCTCTGACAACAACTTCCTAACAACATCCAGCCTAGACCTCCTCTGCCACAACTTGACACTCTGTCCCCTTCTCCTATTGCTGGGTGCCTGCCAGAAGAGCCCAACCCCACCTGGCTACAGCCTCCCTGCAGGTAGTTGTAGACAGCAATGACCTCTGCCCTGAGCCTCCTCTGCTGCAGGCTGCACACCCCCAGCTCCCTCAGCCTCTCCTCACAGGGCTCTGCTCCAGGCCCCTCCCCAGCCTTGCTGCCCTTCTCCAAACACCTTCCAGCACCTCAACATCTCTCTTGAATTGAGGAGCCCAGATCTGGGCACAGTACTCAAGGAGTGGCCTGAGCAGTGCTGAGTACAGGGGCACAAGAACCTCCCTTGTCCTGCTGCCCACACTGCTCCTGAGCCAGCCCAGGATGCCATTGGCTCTGCTTCCCACCTGGGCACTGCTGCCTCATCTTCAGCTCCTCTCTCTCAGCATCCCCAGGTCCCTCTCTGCCTGGCTGCTCTCAGCCACTCTGTCCCCAGCCTGTAGTGCTGCTTGGGGTTGTTGTGGCCAAAGTGCAGAACCCTGCACTTGGCCTTGTTCAGCATCATCCCATTGGCCTCTGCCCACCCATCCAGACTGGCCAGGTCCCTCTGCAGGGCTCTCCTACCCTCCAACAGCTCCACACCTGCTCCTAGCTTGCTGTCATCTGCAGCAGAAGGCCTTCTGCTTTTGCAGAGGCTCAGAAGAAATGCAGGTGTCTCCAGCCTGTGCTGAGCTGCTTCCAGCCTTAAAAGGCTCTCCCATGCATTTGTGTTCAGAGAAGCTGACTTTCCAACCCCTCCCACACAACCAGCCTCATCCTCTGACCTCCAGCACATGCTTGCTCCCACCAAAAGTATTGATCCAAGAGGGAGAACTCCCAAAGCTAGGGGGGAAAGGAGAAACTGAGAGATTTTCTGCAGGCAGAAAGGACTGGCTGCCAGCTAGGGCTCGGGAAGACGAAGGGACCCGTGGTGACAGCTCTGCCCAAAGCCACAGGGCCAGTGGCACTCACAGTCCCAAGTGGTGGGATGCAGGAGGGCAGAGCTGCTGTGCACTGTCAGGTTTACTAAGGCAATCCCAGCATGTTCCTTTTGAGCTGAAACAATTTGAGCTTCAGTAGGGAACTGAGGTGGGTCTGCATTTCAAGCAGCATGTTTGAAAGCAAAGATTTTTAGACTTGGGACTGCAAAATCCAAGGGGAAGTGCAAAATCTGCCCCACGTGAGCACAGGATCACAGAATGCCAGGTTAGAAGGGACCCCAAGGAGCATCTGGTCCAACTTTTCTGTGTAATAGTGGAGCTGAAATGAGCTGGCCCAGCACGCTGGCAAGCTGAGTCTTCAGACTGTCCAATGTACAGGAATCCATCACTTCTCTTGGGAAGTCTACAACTACCTGAAGGGAGGTTGTAGACAGGTGGGGGGTGGCCTCTTCTCCCAGGCAACCAGCAATAGAAGAAGGGGACAGAGTGTCAAGTTGTGGCAGGGCAGGTCTAGTCTGGATGTTAGGAGGAAGTTGTTGGCAGAGAGAGTGATTGGCATTGGAATGGGCTGCCCAGGGAGGTGGTGGAGTCACTGTGCCTGGAGGTGTTGAAGCAAAGCCTGGATGAGGCACTTAGTGCCATGGTCTGGTTGACTGGATAGGGCTGGGTGCTAAGTTGGACTGGCTGAGCTTGGAGGTCTCTTCCAACTTGGTTGATTCTATGATTCTATGATTCCAATCTCTCACTGTTCTCATGGGGATAAACTTTCTTCTGGAGCCCAATGGAAATCTCCCCAGCAGTAACTTGTTCCCACTACCTCTTGTCTTTGTCATGGGACTCCTTGCAAAAAGGGAGTCTCCATCCTCCTAGTAGCCACCCTTTATGTACTGATTCACGTTGCAAAGGTCTCCCCTAAGCCTTCTCTTCTCAAGGCTGAACCAACTGAGCTCTCACAGCCTTTCTAGACCTTCCAGCGTTCCACCTAACTCCCTGTGGTGCCTCCTCAACAGGGGATGGAGATGGGCATCTTTGCTGCCCCCTACACCATCTCCCCCTCCTTGGCAAGGCAGCTGTTACCTATAGCCCCCGTGCTGTAGCCAGCCTCCCGCAGGACCTCGGCCAGGGTGCTCTCGTTCAGGGGCAGGCCACCAACAGAGCTGACAGCAAAGTTGTGGGTGACTCCGTTGCGTGCCCCGAGACGTCCTGTCAGCAGAGATGCACGGGATGGGGAGCAAGTGGATGCAGCTGAGTGGAAGTCCACAAACCTGGAAAAGGAAAGGAGCCTTCACCAGCAAGCCCCTGAGTGATCCAAAGCTGTGCTGTCCCTTCCTGCTCCCCTACATGCATCCCATTCCACCCCGGGGAGGAGGGTCTGGTGGGGAGGATGAAGCTTGCAGGTCTCACTGGGGACAGACAGACCTGCACCATGAGGTGCCAGGCTCTGGCCACCCTCCCAGTGCAGCCAGTATCACACCAGTGACATCCCTCTGCCTGCCAGTCCCACGGGAGTGGACTCCCCTTTGCTGGATGGAGTAATTGGGGATGCTTGAAGAGGGCCAGGGAAGGGGAGCAGACATTACCTTGTCCCTTCAGCAGCCAGCTCATCCAAATGTGGGGTCTCCTTGGTCTCTGCCCAGTTGGCCCCCAGATCTCCCCAGCCCACATCATCTGCCAGGATGACAATGAAGTTGGGCTGCCTGTGTGCCACACATGGAGCTAAGAAACCCACCAGCACCACAGAGAGCATGGGCACTGCCCACGACCAGGGGTTCCCAGTGATGCCACACATTCCCTTCCCCCCACGCTGGGGCACTGGTGGCTTTGTCTTCCCCACGCTGCCTCTGGAGCGTCCCCGTGGGTGCAGTTGAGCTCTCCACAGGCCCCCGCAGCGATGCAAACGTCCCCTCCTCCGCTGCTCCCTCCAGGTCAGGTCGGGGACCAGCAGGTCCAGCTTCGCTCTCTTGGCTACGGGCGGAGCTGCAGCACCTCCCGCATCCTTCACACCCAGGCACAGCTGAGATTCCTGAAATCAGCAGCAGCAAAGGTGTTATTCTTGGAAGTCAAAAACACCCTTTGAAGTCACCGTTGCTCTATTTTTAACCTCCCTTCCTTCCTGCTAAAAATCTAATTAGACACCAGACCAAAGTGGTATTTTTCCCTCCAGAAGTGTGTTCGATCTGCAGCAGCAGCTCCTCTCCCCTCACTGCAGCCCAGGGGTTGTTCACACACAACAAACAGCTCTTGCCCTGCAGACCCTGCTCCTCAGCTGCCCAAAATCCTGGCCTCCTTTCATAGAGTCATAGAATCAGGCAGGGTTGTAAGGCACCACAAGGATCATCCAGTTCCAACCCTCCTGCCATGGGCAGAGACACCCTACCCTACATCAGGCTGGCCAGAGCCCCATCCAGAGTCACCTTAAACATCTCCAGGGACGAGGCATCAACTGCCTCCCTGGGCCACCCTTTCAGGTGGACCAAGAGCTGCTGTGGCTCTACTGGCAGCTCTTGGTGCATCCTTCACCTTGCATGGCTACAGCATCCCCTGTGCAAGAGAAACAAGACAAAGTCAGGACCTGCCAGAGCTCTCCCGCACCCCAGCCTGAGGCAGAATGGCTTATCCAGGCACCAAGGCTTTGCCTCTCAAGTTGTACTATTTGTTGCCTGGCTCACGATGGCTCAGCTGGAAAAGACCTGGAAACAGGGAACATCCCTTTCCTGCATTTCCAGCTTCTGCTGGGATGGTCCCTGCAGTGCTGACATCCTTGGGGAGCAGGACTGCTCCCTCCTGCCTGGTGCACAGCCCTTGGGAGAGGTGGAATGTGCAGGGTCTTGCCTTCATTTGTAACAACTGAGATGTTACTAGAGCTCATCTTTTAAACTACTTCTGCTCACCTTGCCCCACTGCTGCCCGTGGGCCAGAGCAAGCAGCAGCCCAGCTGCCAACCACTGAGGGCAGCTTGTCCCAGAGGCAAGAATGCAGGAATTCAGGTGAAGCCAGAAAGGAATAAAGCCCAGAAACACCTGGGATGAAGCACGTACAGTTCCTTAGGGAGGGATTTGGCCTCCAGGGAAGGAAAGGTTGAAGGACAAAGACTTGAAAGATCAGTGGTGGAGATGGGGTTGTGAAATACAACATCTTGAGCAAAGTTATGGCCAAAGGGAGATGAAGCTGCAGAGATCTGCCAAAACCATGCTGAGCCCTGCATGAGGAGCTCCACGCTGGCCGTGTAGATGGCACAAGACCTGCTCCTAGATGGGGATGGCCAGGGGCCAGCAGGGGCCCAGCTGGGACCAGTACTGTGGCAAATTTCTGCAGTTGGTACCAGCAACCTTGGGGGAGGAATGTGCCATGGAGAACACAGCTCCCCTGGGATGGCCAACACGGCTGAGCAGGACAACAGCCACAAAGACAAAACGAGAGGGTGAGGAGAGAGAGAGGAATACTGGAGAATAAGAAAGGAGGAGATGACAGGAGGAGGCAGGAGAGGGAATAGGATGAGTCCCATCTGTAGGCCAAGAGGTTTGCAGCTGGCACAGCAAATCACTGCCAGGTTTTGCTGCTCACATCTTTAAAAGCTTTGGGCTGTCGCTCGGAGCAGCAGCTTCAGAACTGTTGGCGCAGCACTGCGGGGATGTGACTTCTTCATAATTCATAGCCCAGGGCAGCCACTTAGAGACTTCCATCTCGGGGCCTGGAAGCTCTTGGTACATTAATTAACGGGGTGGGATGTGGTGGGTTGGTGGGCTGAGCTGTAGGAGGGGGCTGAGCCATGGCAGAGACTGCCCAGCCCTGCCCGATCAAAGCACAGGAGCCCAGCAGCTCCTGTTCTGCATCGGAACTGCAAACCCACAACTCACTCCTCATGCCCTCAACTGCCAAACAGCAACAAGAATTGAGACTGCACACCTGGGCATGCAGTTGGATGGTGGCTAAATCACCTTTATCTTCCCAGAAAAGATTCCCTTTACAGAGTGTTTGGAAAGCCCTTGGGGTTTTTTATAAGGAAGGGGTTTGAATGAGGAGCTCTGCTCCAGTCCAACACTCCCATGCAGGAGCTGGGCACAGGTGGACCAAGGGAAGCAGGGACTTGAGCTACCATCTTCATAGGAACAGCCTGGATTAACCTGGGCATGGCTAAGTGTGACCTCAGCCCTATGTTAGCCCTCTGCAGAGGAGTGGAACAGGAGACCACCCTGCACTGCATTCAGTCTGGGGACAAAACAAGAAGGGACAAAGTCCAGCTGAGCACCATGTAACCATCCCAGATGAGCTGTGCCTAAGGTGGGTGATGCTCCCCCTTTCCAGGATGCAATCCTAGTCCTCTGGCACCTTCACCAACATCCAACTGCTCTCACCAGCAGATCCTGGGCCACTTTCCCAGGCTGAATGCAGTGCCTGCACCAACCCCCAGCCTCTTGGAGCATCCTCCACACAGCACGCTGTCCCCAGGGGGTGGTGGCTCTGCACCACGACACTTGCACTGGGGACCCTCATCAGCACCTGCAGCCACTCAGAAGAACTGAGCAACACCCAAGGGAGCTGAACCCACAAAGCTCTGTGGCTTCCATTGACTTCGGGCAGGGACACCGAGATGACAGTTAACAATAACAATCAGAAGCATTTTCAAAGGACACTTTCTTCTCTCTCAATTACAGGGCAGTGTCATCCAGGGCTGAAATTTATGCATTAGAGTCAGAGAAAACTTCTTGATCTCCGACGCTGAGAGGCCACTTGAAGGAGAGTCCACAGAAGATGCTCTTGCCAAGCTCCTGCAGAACCATCCTCAGCATCCACAGCAGGTCCAAACCCCAGCGGAGCATGAGGCTGTCCTTTGGCATCAACCCCAGTGCTCTCCTCCAAGATCCTTGGCAGAGGCACCTCTCTGACCCTTTGATCTTGAATTCCTGGGCGAGTGCGGGCTGTGCCGGCTCTGTCCCTGCGCCACGCTGAGAATGTCCTCCAGCAGCGCCAAGGTGCCCACGGGGAGCCTTGCTGGGATGAGCCCTGGGCCCCGCTCGCTCTGCTCAGCAGCAGCTCGGCTCCCGCATCACGCTGCTGAAGGGACACCTTCCAGCTGTTGTCCCAAAGGGTAAGCGACTCAGAAGAGCTCCCCCAGGCGACTATGGTGGGCACATGGCTGGTCCAGGATCACAGGATCACAGGATGTCAGGGGCTGGAAGGGACCCAAAGAGATCATCCAGCCCAACCCCCCTGCCACAGCAGGACCACACAATCTAGCTCAGGGCACACAGGAACACATCCAGACAGGCCTGGAAAGGCTCCAGAGAAGGAGACTCCACAACCTCCCCGGGCAGCCTGTGCCAGGGCTCTGGGACCCTTACAGTCAAACAGTTGCCCCTTGTGTTGAGCTGGAACCTCCTGTGCTGCAGCTTACACCCATTGCTCCTTGTCCTATGCCAGGGAGCAGTGAGCAGAGCCTGTCCCCCTCTCCTGACCCCCAGTCCTCAAAGATTTATAAACATTTATCAAATCCCCTCTCAGTCTTCTCTTCTCCAAACTAAACAGCCCCAGGTCCCTCAGCCTCTTCTCCTCAGGCAGTGCTCCAGTCCCCTCATCATCCTCATAGCCCTTCACTGGACCCTCTCCAGCAGATCCCTGTCCCTCTTCAACTGAGGAGCCCCAAACTGAAGGCAGTCCTCAAGATGAGGTCTCATCACGACAGGGTAGGGGGGAGAAGAATCTCTCTTGATCTGCTGGACACACTCTTCCTAATCCACCCCAAGATCTCATTGGCCTTCCTGGCCACAAGGGCACATTGCTGGCCCATGGGTAATTCGTTATCCACCAGCACTCCCAGGTCCCTCTCCACAGGGCTGCTTGCAGCAGTTTGCTTCATGCCAAGCAGGAAATGCTGCACTGGTGGTTAAAGCTTGATGAGCTGCCTGCCTGGGCAGAATCAAAGAACCAATGCCTCCAAGCTAACCATAGAAACACAGAATCATAGAATCAACCAGGTTGGAAGAGACCTCCAAGCTCAGCCAGCCCAACCTAGCACCCAGCCCTAGCCAAGCAACCAGACCATGGCACTAAGTGCCCCAGCCAGGCTTGGCTTCAACACCTCCAGGCACAGCCACTCCACCACCTCCCTGGGCAGCCCATTCCAATGCAAATCACTCTCTCTGACAACAACTTCCTAACAACATCCATCCTAGATCTCCCCTGGCACAGCTTGAGACTCTGTCCCCTTCTTCTGTTGCTGCTTGCCTGGCAGCAAAGCCCAACCCCACCTGGCTACAGCCTCTCTTCAGGTAGCTGCAGACAGCAATGAGCTCTGCCCTGAGCCTCCCCTTCTGCAGGCTGCACACCCCCAGCTCCCTCAGCCTCTCCTCACAGGGCTGTGCTCCAGGCCCCTCCCCAGCCTTGCTGCCCTTCTCTGGACACCTTCCAGCACCTCAACATCTCTCTTGAATTGAGGAGCCCAGAACTGGACACAGCACTCAAGGGGTGGCCTGAGCAGTGCTGAGCACAGGGGCAGAAGAACCTCCCTTGTCCTGCTGCCCACACTGCTCCTGAGCCAGCCCAGGATGCCATTGGCTCTGCCGCCCACCTGGGCACACTGCTGGCTCATGCTCAGCTACTATCTACCAGTACCCCCACGTCCCTCCCTGCCTGGCTTTCCAGTTACCATGCTCCTTGCCACATGGTGCTGGGCATCAGTCAGACCTGGCCTTGCAGCACACACCTAGCACCATGCAAGACTCAAACAAACAAAGTGCATCGCTGCCAGCCAGACAAGGCGTTTCCACAGAAGGAGGAGGGAGAAGTCAAAACCAGATAAACCAGTTCACAACAGCCCCAGACGAGCACTGCTCAGTGTTGGCCTCAGAGCAAAGGAGATACCACCTGGGTTTGGAGATGCCACCCGCTGGCTGTACCACCAGCAAGCAGCCATGGTTGCCCACCCAGAGCTGAGAGTATCTGCCCTGCGTTTATTACACATTAACCAGGAGTTTACAGATCCTGGGGCCAGCACGATCATTTTCACATTTTTCACATTCTTTCACATTTTCACGCCTGCCTGGAGAGCAAAGCAGCAGCCAGAGCCCAGCAAAACCTGCTGCCCTTTGAAGCACACCCGGCTGCGCTGAGCTGTCCCCCACTGCCAGCGCCCAGAGTGCCACAGCTCTGATCTCCTGCCCGAACCCGCGGTGGCGACACTGCTCTCCTGCTGCAAGTCCAGCAGGCATCCCCATTCCAGCTGTGAGGAGCCAGGAGGTAAGGAGACGTCAGGAATGGGAAATTCAAACCGGAATGGGTCTGCAGCGCTACCCCAGGACTGCTCTGGGGGCTCCCAGCATCACTCCTCGTGCCAGTCAGGGTCAGGGAAACTGAGGCAGGCAAGCAGAGGTTGCTGCTCAAGCTGGGTGCTAAGCATGTGACACAGGATGGTCATAGAATCAGAGAATCACTTCAGATCACAGGGTGTCGGGGGCTGGAAGGGACCCAAAGAGATCATCCAGTCCAATCCCCCTGCCACAGCAGGACCACACAGTCTAGCTCAGGTCACACAGGAACACATCCAGACAGGCCTTGAAAGTCTTCAGAGAAGGAGACTCCACAACCTCTCTGGGCAGCCTGTGCCAGTGCTCTGGGACCCTTACAGGAGAGGAGTTCCTCCTTGTGTTGAGCTGGAACCTCCTGCGCTGCAGCTTACACCCATTGCTGCTTGTCCTATGCCAGGGAGCAGTGAGCAGAGCCTGTCCCAGTGCTCTGGGACCCTGACAGGAAAGAAGTTCCCCCTTGTGTTAAGCTGGCACCTCCTGTGCTGCAGCTTACACCCACTGCTCCTTGTCCTATCCCAGGGAGCAAGTGAGCAGAGCCTGCCCCCCGTCTCCTGCCCCCCAGCCCTCAGATAAACACGTATTAAATCCCCCTCTCCGATGGAGAAGCCCTTTAAGATCACCAAGCCCGACCACTCTCTAACCCTGCCAAGCCTGGTGCTAACCCACGTCCGTCAGCACCACATCTCCGCAGCTTTTAACCACCTCCCGAGGCTGTGATTCAGCCACCTCCCTGGGGAGCCTGCTCTCGCGTTTAAGAACTCTTCCAGTGCACAACTTTAACATCCAACCTCAACCTCCCCTGGTGCAACTCGAGGCCATTTCCTCTCATCCCCACAGTGTGGCTCCCGGTGTTGATCCTGAGCCCGCCAAGGGATGCCCAGCCACATCCTGGAGGGGAGGGATGGTGTCACATCCCAGCAGGAGTGAGTAAAAGCCTCATGGTTTGTTTGCAGGCTAACCACACGCAGACTTTGTTTTCGACTCCAGCACAGCCAAGGGCAGCAGGTGCCTCGCGTGGGGTTTGCCCACGGGGCAGAGGCTGCCCCAGCTCTGTGCCTGCCCCGTTAGGCCTCCTGGATCCCAACATGTTTACCAGCCGAGCTGCATTCCCGGTACAACCATCCTGACAACGCTCTGAACACAGTCAAGACTTTATTCCAGGAAGAGGTTTTCTACTGAGATGGTTTATTCTCGTTCCCTTAGCAGGGTAAGCAGCACCGACAAAAACCACTCTTCTGCAGTTGCCCGTGACCTCTGCCAGCTCCCGGGACGGCAGAGTGCTTTTCACCCACCTAACTGCTGGGTCTTTCAGGGGAAACATTGCACATGCCGAGCAGGGCTGGGCGAACCCCGGCACAATAAACGATCTGCAAGTCCCTGACCCATCCGGCGGCAGCCGCAGCAGCGAGCGGGGCCCCAGCTCCCTCTCTGCTCTGCAGCCCGCCCTGTTTTTCCAGCCCCGGGCTGATTTATGCCCACAGATGGGATGCTTGCTTCCCTTGCCGGCGCTTCAGGGAGCGCTCAGACACCAGCCACACGCTTCCCCGCGAAGCCGGAGAGCTGCACGGCTCGGGGCGAGCCGCTGCCAGGCACCGGACAGACCCAACATGGATCTGCTGGGGCAAAGCGTCCTGGCACGACACAGCCAAGTTCCAGCCAAGGCTGGGCTGCACCAGGGGAAATCCCCTCAAAGCGGGCAAACGACGTGGAGGAAAAAAGGACTTTAAGGCTGAGCTGGGAGGCCTTGGGCTCAGAAGGCTGCTCTGTCCCTCTGATGGGGCCCCTTCAGCTCCCACGGTTCCCCAAAGCCTTACTGCACTTGGAAAGCCTGAAGGGAAAGAATGAGAAGGTGAAGCGGAGACAGATGCAAAGTACTGACAAGAAATACCAAGGAGTAAATCGCCTTTGTTTTCGTTTTTTTTTCATGCCAAAGATATTTGCATTCTTCCTTCTCCCCTGGAGGCACAAACCTCTTTTGTTGTCCCACAACCACTTGCACTGTCGCTGCCAGGGAGAATTACAGCTCAGGGAGGGTGATCCATGCTCAAGGAAGGGCTTGTGTAACGGGACATCGGCTCTCTGAGACCAGACAAGGTCTTGGCCCAGGATCCCTACCCCTGAAGGGCAGAACCCCTCGGAGGAAAGGGTTTCCTGTAGGACAGAGCGATGTGACGCCCCCCAAGGACATACACAGCACAGTCCTCATCACACCCCATGGCTCGGCACACGGAGCTGAGCCTGTTTAGGATGGGACTGTGACGGGTGAAGCTGCTGCAACCTCCTTGCCGAGAGCAGAGCCTCGGTGACTTGCTGGAGGCAGTGGCTGCTGGACCAGCCACGAGAGCTCAGCAGCAGCTTTCTCCAAATCACTGAGTGAAAGCAGTGGATAATCTGCCTCATTTCTCAGAAGATTCCAGAATTTTGCCCCCGCTACCTGGTATGGTCACCTCCCATTGTGACAAAAAAGCCAGAGCACCAGGGAAGGGCCTCCTGCCAAAGCAAACGCAGCAGCCCTCCAGCCCTTGCCGACAGCAGAGGCACACCGAAGGCACACTTCAACCTAAGCACTTTTTCCAGGGGGTAGGAACCAGAATGCTCAGGTCCCAACTTAAACCCACCAAACTGTGCTGGACCAGCACGGGAGGGCAGGTGAGGAGGGGTCTGAGCGCTGCCCCGCTCTGAGCCCTCTGCAGGCTAAAGTTGCTCTATCACAAGTCCTGCGAGGCAGCCTGAGGCTCCGAAACCTCTACACCAGCATCTGTCTGTGCCCAGACAGCAGCGGTGGCAGCTGGGGCACAAGCAGCCGCATAAATGCAGCACTGTCCGGTTTATCCCTTTTTTCACTGATTTCAAGGAATTTTAGAGGGAAGCCTAAAGCAGCCATCTGCTTTAGTTCCACCCCCCTTGGCTGGGCACTGTTAGGGAGGACCCTGTGCTCTCCATGGCAGGTAGCTGATCCCTTCGGCTCCCTCCCTCCTCCATCCATGCAGGTGGTGAGTCCCGTCCAGTTTGACTCACAAATGGCTGCTTCTGAAATTCCTAACCTAAAGCAGCTGTTTTCCCCTAAATGCACAATACGTGCCACGTACGGCTGGAGCAGGGAGGACAGCAGCACATGATGGCATCCTCGGGAATGGAGCACGGGGACCTTGGCGTGTGCTCAGCCCCATTCCAACCGCTCCGGTGTGCGCTCAGCCCCATTCCAGTGTCTACAACGTGTGTTCAGCCCCATCCCAGTGTCTACGTGTGCTCAGCCCCATCCCAGTGTCTCCAACGTGTGCTCAGCCCCATCCCAGTGTCTACGTGTGCTCAGCCCCATCCCAGTGTCTCCAACGTGTGCTCAGCCCCATCCCAGCTGCTGCAGTCCCAAATGGAATGCTTGGCTGCCTACTCTGCTGCAAGCCTGAACCCAGCGCTGCATCCTGCTGCTGCAGGACCAGGGAGGGAGGCAGGCAGCCAGATCTTGGCTTCGCTGCCCAAAGGGTCTCAAGCATGTGGGGAGAGAGACCTTTCCCTCACATCCCAACCTGCTATCAGCTCATCCCATTCCCATGAGGTGATTGAGGTCTTTCTGCAAACCGAGGGCTCAAACCCTCTGCACCAAAGGAGACAGAAGTGATGCGAGGGAGTGAAAGTGATGAGAGGATCCCAAATTTTGAGGGGAGACTCCAAACCTGGAAGCATTTAAGACCAGGTTGGATGGAGCCTTGAGCAACTTGGTCTAGTTTTGAGCAACCTGATCTAGTTTTGAGCGACCTTACCTAGTGGGAGGTGTCCTTGCCCATGGCTGGGGGCTTGGAACTAGATGGTCTTTAAGGACCCTTCCAACCCAAGCCCCTCTTGCGAATCTATGAAGCCCTCAAGGGGTGAGGCGGGGACACTTACCCCCCTCTTTGCACCGGTTGAGTTTCTTCTGCCGCTGCTCCGCCCGGCGACCCCCAGCCCCCAGCGCCCTCCCCGCAGAGCTCGGGCTGGGCCGAACCGGCGGGAACCTGTTTCTCCCGGCGCTGCTCCAGCCCCGGCCTCCCCCCCACCCCCGGCGGGCTTTCGGGCTGGGAGAGTGGGGGGCAGCGTTAGTTCGGGGTCCGCGGAGAGGTGGGGGGGAGGGTAGGGAGCGTCAGCCCAGCCCGCTGCAGCAGGTGCCCGCCCGGGGCCGGGGGGTGTTGGGAGGGGTCCGGCGGTTAGAGGAGAGGCTTGGGGTGGATTGATGCGGGGGGTAAGCGGCGGCAGCACCGCCCCTCCCCTCACACGCGGTGCCGGCGCCGGCGCTGGGGCGAGCCGGGCCCGAGCGCGCACATGGCGCTGCGGAGCCGCCGGCGGAGACCGGCTGCAGCCGGTATATAAAGGGCTGGGAGCGAGCGCAGAGCAGCCGCCGCCGCGGGCAGCGGGAGCAGCAAGCGGCCGGGGGCCGGCGGGCAGCGGGGGCCGCCTACCTCTCGCCGCTCCGGGTCGGTCGCCCGCTTCGGTGGGTTACCCGACCCGGTTGCCCACCCGCTTTGCCCCGGCCATGGGCAGCCCTTAAGTCCCGCAGCCACCAGCACTCAGCGCCGCCCGGTGAGTGGGCTCCGGAGCGGGGACTCCGGGGGAGGGAAAGTGGGAGGCTTTGTTTCCTATTTATTATTTTTAACGATTTTAATTATTTTCAGGGTTTTTTTTTCCCCCCCTTGCTTTTTGGTCCACCACCACCACCCTTTTATATAGATGATATTTTTTTTTCCCCGCATCCCTTTATTTTTAGCTGCCGGCCCCGGAGCCGGTGCGGCGGTGGCGATGCAGAAATCAGGTCTGAAATGTTGGGAAAGTGATGCAGGGAGGGGGGGAAAAAACAACACAGAAAGGGGGAGATGGTAGGGGGGGGACACCCACGCTGGGCCCCGCAGCTCTGACATTGTAATTCTTCATTTTTTTTTCCCCTCTCTTCCCCCATCGTAATTTCTTTTAATTAATTTATTTTTTAAAAAAAGGTATAGAATTTACGCCAGGGGTTGCGGTTTGGAGGTTGTTTTTTCGGGGGGGGGTGTTATTTCAGTTTCTAACTAACGTGCTTCCTCCTCATCTAATTTCCCTCCCCCCCCCCCCCACCTCTCCATGCCGTGTGCAGTGACACAGGAATTCAGTGCAGCCCCCTCCGCTTCTCCCTTGAGGTCCAGGGCGGGGGGGGATTCTCCAGCCACTTCACACAAACTTTAGGCAAAGGCTCAGCCTCCCCTCACCCCCTCAAACTGGACACCCCCGCACCGGTGGTCCTGCTCCCTGCCCCTCGTCTAGCACAGGCATTGCCGAGACGATGCTGGAGCCCACGCCTCGCTCCATCCCTCCGTAGAGCCCCCCCCCCTAGGGAGCCACGCACCAGCCTTGCCCCACCGTTCAGCGTCAGGGAGGGGAAGGGGTCAGCGGGGTGCTAAGACACCCCCAACCCCCCTGCCCCGCTTCTGACACCTCTTGGGTGGGCCCCTGCAGCACCCACGCCGCGCTGGCTCCCGTGGGGCCGCCCCCGAGTGGGCGCTGGTGCCGGTAGCACCGGGAACGCCGTGGACTCGCCTGCTCCTCGGCGAGAAGTTCGGCGGTGGGATGGGGAAGCCTTTGCCGGGGTCGTTCTGGGTTCTTCTGCCGAGAAAGTCGGAGCCGATGGTCTGGAGTAGAAAATGGAGGAGGGAAATGCCGGCTGGCTGCCGGGGAGGAAACGCGTCGCCTGCCACCGCCGCAGGTTCATGCTGTGCCCGGGACACGCCACGCGTGGGGCATCCACGAGCCGAGGGACAGCAGCAACCGTGGGGGGTGCCCACGGTCGTCACGCTGTCCCCTCCTGGGGTGGGTGTTGGGGACAGACCCCGGGGCTGTTTCTTCCAACCCTGTGCAGGTGTGGCCAGGAACGGGACAAAAACTGCCCCTGCACGTCCACAGCCCCACCGCGAGTGACACGGAGCAGGGCTGAGGTCACGCCACGCAGCTCACTCCCGCTGTCTTACCGGCTCACCCCCTCCAGCCCGCTGGCAGCCGTCTTCTGCCCTGACGGGTGGCAGTGACCCTGAGGACAGGGTGGGAGCAGCAGAGGGAGTTGGTGGCTTCTGGGGTGCGATTTCCCCCTCCTTGCCCTGTTGCTAGGCTGCAGTGGTGGCATTTGGGGGCTTGGAGCAGCCATTGTGGGGCACAGGCAGGTTCCCGAGGAGTTGCCCTCACCCTGAGTTTTGGGTGGGTGTAGGACATTGCAAGATGTGATGCTGAGGGCAGGGCTGGGTGCTAGGTTGGACTTGGAGGTCTCCCGACCGGCTTGATTCTGTGATCTGACCAAGCCTGCAGCAGATGGGTGGCACTGAGGTGGCACTAGCTGCTCCAGAATGGGTGCTCCTGGGTTGGGGGTTCCTGCAGCCCCACCAGCCAACAGTGGATCTTTCATGAACTGCATCCATCCACCCCCACTCGCCGAAATTCGGATGCCAGCTCCCGGGTGCTGGGTTTTGCTGATGGGAACAGTTTGCCTGGGTGCTGAGCAGATAGATTCTGGTCCAGGGCTCAAAGGGCACCAGCAGAACCCAGCCCCACAGGCTGATAAAAGCAGAAACTTCAGCTCCACTCCTGCCTTCAATCCCTTGGCAGCACAGGGACGGCCGGGCTGGTGGTGCCTGGTGGATGTGAGAGCTGCCAGGCCCTGCCTCTTCCATCAAGGATCAGCCTCGACTGACGCCTGGCTCCTTCTCCCCGCTGTGTTGCAGATCAAAAATGACTGTCAAAGCTGGAAAGATGCCGTGCAGCACTCCCAACGTTTATACTAAAGTGCCTGATGGAGGATGGGGTTGGACAGTTGCTTTTGCTTTCTTCTTTGTGGAAGCTCTGACCTATGGCATCTTAAAATCGTTTGGGGTCTTCTTCAAGGACCTGATGGAAAGCTTTGATGAAACCAACAGCAGGATCTCCTGGATAATATCCATATGTGTGTTTGTGCAGACCTTCACAGGTAAGAGCGGTGGGGCATGAGCACAAGGGGCAGTGGTAGAATGGTTTGGGGTTGGAAAGGGACCTTAAAGATCATCTAACTCCAACCCTTCTGCCATGGGCAGGGACACCTCCCAGTAGATCGGGTTGCTCAGTGCCCTGTCTAACCTGGCCTTGAGCATCTCCAAGGAGGTTGTGGAGCCCAGAAGCACAGAATGTGATCAAAGATCACATGTGATCACCTGTGCCAGAGTCTCACCACCCTCACTCTAACGAATTTCTTCCTAAAATCCAGTTTAAATCTCCCCTCTGCCATTTTAAACCCATTGCTCTTTGTCCTGCCTTTACAAGAGCTTGTAAATAGTTCCTCCCCAGCCCTCCTGTAGGTCTCCTTCAGATACTGGAAGGCTACCTGGCTTTTAAATACCTCTAGGGTTGACGACTCAACCACCCCCTTGGGCAGCCTGTTCCACTGTCTGAGAACCCCTTCAGTGAAAAAAATGATCCTAATGCTCAGACCTCCCTTGGTGCATCTTGAGGCCACTGCCTCTTGTTTTGTCCCTCATACTTGGGAGGTGAGAGCAACACCCAGCTCACAACAACCTGTCCCTAGGCAGTCGTAGAGAGCAGCGAGGTCTCCCCTATGTTCTGTCCCTTATACCTGGGAGGTGAGAGCAACACCCAGCTCACAACAACCTGTCTTTAGGCAGTTGTAGAGAGCAGTGAGGTCTCCCCTATGTTCTGTCCCTTATACCTGGGAGGTGAGAGCAACACCCAGCTCACAACAACCTGTCCCTAGGCAGTCGTAGAGAGCAGTGAGGTCTCCCCTATGTTCTGTCCCTTATACCTGGGAGGTGAGACCAACACCCAGCTCACAACAACCTGTCCCTAGGCAGTTGTAGAGAGCAGTGAGGTCTCCCCTATGTTCTGTCCCTCATACCTGGGAGGTGAGACCAACACCCAGCTCACAACAACCTGTCCCTAGGCAGTTGTAGAGAGCAGTGTGGTCTCCCCTATGTTCTGTCTCTCATACCTGGGAGGTGAGACCAACACCCAGCTCACAACAACCTGTCCCTAGGCAGTTGTAGAGAGCAGTGAGGTCTCCCCTTTGTTCTGTCCCTTATACCTGGGAGGTGAGAGCAACACCCAGCTCACTACAAGCTGTCCCTAGGCAGTTGCAGACAGCAGTGAGGTCTCCCCTCAGCCTCCTTTTCCTCTGCCTCTCAAGGCAACCTCTTCCAGTGTCTCCCCACCCTCACTGTAAACAATTTCTGTCTAATCTCCAGTCTAGCACTGCCCTCCTGAAGCTTCAGTCCATTGCCTCTTGTCCTATCACAGCAAGCCTGTGTAAAAGTCGTGCTGCTGACTCAGCATGTGAGGGCCTGTGACTTTGGTGTCTCTAATGGCTCTGTTAAAAATGACAGCCATAACTTTATGAGCTGTGTGCTCCTGAAGTGCCAAGAACGACCTTCGCTCTGCCCAGCAGTGCCTTTGAGCCCCAGCTCGTGTCCTTCTGTATGGTCCAGGGACCTGGTCTGTACCACTGAGCCTTTCCTGGCCGTTCAGCTCACATCAGCAAGGGGTGAAAACAAGAGCTAGTAAAAGGGATTAGAAAGAGCTTGATCCTCACTGAGTTCCACTGGGGTCTATGGATGCTGCTGCAGGTTTGTCCCAAACTGCCACCCACCTGTCCTGCTCTCCTCTGACTTTTTCATTGCATCCTGAATGTTATGAGCTGTGCAGAGCTCTGTGGTGGTGCTCCACTCTGTGAGGCTGGCTGGCTGAGGGGGTGGCATGTCACAGGCACTGGTGCAGGGTGGGGGAGAAGAACCTCTGAAGGAGATGGTTAGCTGATGAATTTGCTGATTTGAGTGCTGACCTCAAGTTTCTTCCTCTCCTGCCCATCCAGCTCCTCTGTCAACAGTGCTCAGCAATCGCTTTGGTCACCGCTTGGTGGTGATGGCCGGAGGGGTGCTGATCAGCACCGGCATGGTCATCGCCTCCTTTGCCCGCAGCGTGGTGGACATGTATGTCACCATCGGCCTCATCTCTGGTGAGTTCCCTTCCTGTACCTGCTCAGCACTTCATCTCCTGCAAGCGTGCCTCTGGCCAGGGCATTTGTTCCCTCCCTGGGACACTGGCAGTGCTTGAGAAAAGCTGCTGCTCCTTCTGAGCTGACCTTGCCCTCCTGCCAGAGGTGATGACCTGGGCTCAAGGCTTGGCTCTTCCTGGCCTCTCTCACCCTGAGCACCACCTCAAGACTTGGTCCTGCAGACCACTGCTCTAGTGCAGCTGCACTGATTGCTTCTGGGATCGGTGGGGCAGGGAGAGCTGTTCTCAGGGTCTGGGATGGCTGGGGCAGGGAGAGCTGTTCTCAGGGTCTGGGATGGCTGGGGCAGGGAGAGCTGTTCTCGGGGTCTGGGATGGCTGGGGCAGGGAGAGCTGTTCTCGGGGTCTGGGATGGCTGGGGCAGGGAGAGCTGTTCACAGGTGTGAGATGGCTGGAGCAGGGAGAGCTGTTCTCAGGGTCTGGGATGGCTGGAGCAGGGAGAGCTGTTCTCAGGGTCTGGGATGGCTGGAGCAGGGAGAGCTGTTCTCAGGGTCTGGGATGGCTGGGGCAGGGAGAGCTGTTCTCGGGGTCTGGGATGGCTGGGGCAGGGAGAGCTGTTCTCAGGTGTGAGATGGCTGGGGCAGGGAGAGCTGTTCTCAGGGTCTGGGATGGCTGGGGCAGGGAGAACTGTTCTCGGGGTCTGGGATGGCTGGAGCAGGGAGAGCTGTTCTCGGGGTCTGGGATGGCTGGAGCAGGGAGAGCTGTTCTCAGGGTCTGGGATGGCTGGGGCAGGGAGAGCTGTTCTCAGGGTCTGGGATGGCTGGGGCAGGGAGAGCTGTTCTCGGGGTCTGGGATGGCTGGGGCAGGGAGAGCTGTTCTCGGGGTCTGGGATGGCTGGGGCAGGGAGAGCTGTTCTCGGGGTCTGGGATGGCTGGGGCAGGGAGAGCTGTTCTCAGGGTCTGGGATGGCTGGGGCAGGGAGAGCTGTTCACAGGGTTGAATCTTCTAACTTCACCCACTTTTTTTTCCCCTGATGCTTTTCCTTCTCTCCAGTCTGGCCTGGGTATCTTGCTCATATCCATGGCTGCGAGCTTGCTTTGCTTAGGAGAGCAACTGCTGCAGGCTCAAACCCTTTAAACAGATGAGGTCCTCAAAGAGGACCCTGCTGTCTGTTGGGGAACAGAAGGCAGGTTTGGGAGGTTGGGTCTCTTGGTTTGTTGTGGTGTTTTTTAGGGGGTGGAAGGGGTTGGGTTTGGTGGTTTTGTTTTTTTTCCCCTTCCAGTTAAAAGAAAATAACATTTTGGTTTCCCCAATGGTTTCTTTTTTCCAGGGTGACTTGCTGAGTTGGCCGAAATGCTACTGTAGTCTCACCACTGGGGAAAGCTGACTTAACGTGTTCTTGCAGCGGTGTTTCCCTCTCCTTTCCCTGTTGTTATGGCAATTTTTGGCATTTATTCACAGGCCTTGGGTACTGCCTCTCTTTCCTCCCGACTGTCACCATTCTGTCACAGTATTTTGACAAAAGACGTTCGCTGGTCACAGCAGTGGCATCTACAGGGGAATGTTTTGCTGTCTTCTCCTTTGCACCAGGTACAGTGCCCAAACCTTCTCGAGTTCGTCCCTGCATGCCTAAAGCACAGTGCTGCTCCAGCCCCTTTTCCCAAGCAGATGGGAGGTAAAGGCCATCAACAGCCAGCTGGGTTGGGTGTCAGGAAGGAAGGGACAGGCACTTCTCACCTGTGGTCAGCAGGAGCAGGGAGGTCATTCTGCCCCTGTACTCTGCACTGGTTAGACCACACCTTGAGTGCTGTGTTCAGTTCTGGGCCCCCCAGTTTAGGAGGGACATTGAGATGCTTGAGCGTGTCCAGAGAAGGGCGACGAGGCTGGGGAGAGGCCTTGAGGAGAGGCTGAGGGAGCTGGGATTGGTTAGCCTGGAGAAGAGGAGGCTCAGGGCAGACCTTATTGCTGTCTACAACTACCTGAGGGGAGGTTGTGGCCAGGAGGAGGTTGCTCTCTTCTCTCAAGTGGCCAGCACCAGAACGAGAGGACACAGCCTCAGGCTACACCAGGGGAGATTTAGGCTTGAGGTGAGGAGAAAGTTCTTCACTGAGAGAGTCATTGGACACTGGAATGGGCTGCCCGGGGAGGTGGTGGAGTCGCCATCCCTGGAGCTGTTCAAGGCAGGACTGGACGTGGCACTTGGTGCCATGGTCTGGCCTTGAGCTGTGTGGTAAAGGGCTGGACTTGATGATCTGTGAGGTCTCTTCCAGTCCTAATAATACTGTGATAGGACAAGTGGCACTGGATGGAAAATACAGCACAGGGAGTTCCACCTCAACACGAAGAACTACTTCTTTACTGTAAGGGTCACAGAGCCTGCCCAGAGAGGTTGTGGACCCTCCTCTAGAGGCTTTCCAGACCCTCCTCTAGAGGCTTTCCAGAAAATACAGCACAGGGAGTTCCTACTCAACACGAAGAAGAACTTCTTTACCATAAGGGTCACAGAGCCTGCCCAGAGAGGTTGCAGAGTCGCCACTAGCAGCTTTCCAGACCCATCTGGGTGCATTTCTGTGTGACCTGCGGTAGATTCTGTGGTCCTGCTCTGGCATTAAGGTTGGACTCTGATCTCCAACCCCTAACATCCTGTGATCCTGTGCTCATGGACTTCCTGGCCAGCCTGATCTAGGGTAGGGTGTCCCTGCCCATGGCAGGGGGGTTGGAACTAGATGGTCCTTGTGGTCCCTTCCAACCCTGACTGATTCTGTGATTCCTTCACATGAACTGCTGAAGCCCATGGGTGGCTGCTCACGTGCCTGTGGCACTCGTGCCCTGCAGGCAGGGTTTCACATAGTCCTAGAGAGTGGTCTAATGCTGCCTGATCTCCTCAGCATCTCCTGCCAGAGCAGGACATGCCTTGCTGATACACAGCCCAACGGGTTCCCTATATAGATCTAGGAGGCTAAAAATAAGACTGAGAAACTTCAGCTATTTAAAACACAACTGCTCCTAAAGGTTAGTGGGCTCAAGCTCAGCACAGCCTGCTTCAGCCTCCTGCAGACCCGTCCCCAAGCTGTGTGACCCTGTCAGTACTCTGCAGTTCAGGTGGTCTTCTGCTGTGCACACTGCAACAGGCAGCAGCTGAAAGCAAAAGCTGCACTGAATGGCAAACCATCTGCAATAAGCAGTGACATGCACCTTTGAGTAGAGCTAAGAGACTTCCTCTAGTAGCTGGTTTCAGGGTGGGGTCAGCTGAGAGAGGAAACTTCAGTGTGTTCTTATTTATTAGAAGTAATGCCCTGTTTTGTTCTTGTGCATCCCAAACTCGCTGGGCCCTTAGAAGTGCCTGCCTAGAGGTTAACTTCTGCTAGCTAGATGTGAAATGCAACTTCTAACTTGTCTGCTGCAGCTGGTGGGATGAATGTGGGTGCCAAACCTGGGTAGAGTGGACCAGAAGGGACCTCTGCTCAGGCTCTGCAAGATTTAAGGTGCTTGAGACCTTCCATTGACAAGGCTCCAGTTTCTTCCCTGGCTGTAAATTCAAACAGCTCCTTGGTGTAGCTGAAGGCTTTTTTTTAAATCACTTTCTCCCTTTTCCTGCCCTCTTCCCTCAGCAATTACAGCTTTGAAGGAGCAGATTGGCTGGAGGTACAGCCTGCTTGCTGTCGGGGTGTTACAGCTAAGCATCGTCGTCTGCGGATCGCTGCTGCGGCCCATCGTCATCAAAGAGGAAGAGGCAGCCAAAGCTCAGCCTCGGGAGGAGCCCACGGAGACCAAGTACATGCTTGAAAACGAGCAAACACGCACCTCAATCGAGTCCATCGACTCAGGAGTAGAAATAACTACCTCACCCAGCAACGTGCCTGGAAAAACCAAAGCGGAGCCCAAAAGCGAAGAACCAAAGGAACACGTACAGATGCTTGTTGAAACTGACAGCAGCCCTGCGGAACCAAAAACCAAGCTCCTGGACTTCTCTGTGATGAAAGACTGTAGTTTTATCTGTTATGCATTCTTTGGCCTGTTTGCTACCCTGGGCTTCTTCGCTCCTTCCCTTTACATCATTCCCTTGAGCCTCAGCCTCGGCATCAGCAAAGACCACTCTGCCTACATCCTGTCGGCCATGGCGATCGCGGAGGTCTTCGGCAGGGTTTCTGCCGGTTGGGTGCTCAACAAGCAGCCCATCCGCAAGATCTACATCGAGCTCATCTGTGTCATTCTGCTCTCTGTAGCGTTGGTTGCCTTCCCTTTTGCCTCTGAGTTCTGGGGCTTGATGACATGTAGCATATTTTTTGGGTTCATGCTCGGGACGGTAGCGGGCACACACATCCCCCTCCTGGCAGAAGATGATGTGGTTGGCATTGAGAAGATGTCTTCTGCTGCTGGAGTCTATGTCTTCATTCAAAGCTTAGCTGGCTTGGCAGGACCACCCCTTGCAGGTAACCTTTCCTCTTTCAAGGGTTTTTTTTAATGGCTGTGTTTGGCAGCTGTTGGTGCTGATCTCTTAGAAAGTGTTCTGGCAGCCCTAGCGGTGTCCCAAAAGCCCTGCAACTACTATTAGGAAGCTCTCAGAGCCAGAAGCCTGCTGCATTGCAGCTCTGCAGTGTCCCACAGATGAGGCAGTCTCCACTGAGGAACCTTGGAGCGCAGGCAAATGCTGCAGTGCTGCCCTGATCCTCTTAGAAACCCAAAACTGGCATCACTTCAGGCTCTAGCAAGCAGCAGGAGCAGATCGCTTCCCACTGCCTGTTTCTGCCACGCACTGCAGAGAGGCAAAGTCTCTCACAGCAGACAGAAGCCTGATGCATCTTGGGCTTAGTGTCCCTGCAGTGCCCAAAGGCTTCTGGCTTGCCTGGGGACAGCACTGTGTACCCCTGGAATGCTTTAAGGCGACATCTGTTTGCCATTGAGCATCTTCGGATTGCAGATAAAGTGATGCAGTGGGACCTAGATTAGATCCTCTGGAGGGACAGACAAGGGAGAGGGAGAAGCCTTTGTGGCTAACGGCCGTGACTGTGTTTTCTGTAGGTGTCTTAGTGGATACAACACAGAAGTACAGCTCAGCCTTCTACTCCTGTGCTGCTGGCATGGTCCTGGGTGCTGTGTTCCTGTCCCTGGTGAGACCCTGCAAGGTTGGGCTGTGCCAGTGGCGGCAGCAGCAGAGCACAGAGGAGAGCGCGGCGGCGGCGGCGGCTGTGGCGGTACCAGACTTACCAGATGACTTTATTGACATGGATATTGGGAAAGGAGAAAATTCAGGAAAAGCCTCTGACAGTGCCCCATAAAAAGCCTGCCCCTCCTCCTCCACCACCTAACATACATCAGCTCTGCTCCACGTTTTAAACCCACCATTCCGAAGGGAATGTGAAAGCTGAAATGTGAACAGTTGCCACCAACAACTTCTCTTCCTTTTGGTTATTAATGCTAGAAAGAACTTTCTCTTTTTGCAAACCAACAATGGAAAGCTCCATAGAACATACAGATAGCCCCACAAGAATAACATCTGTCTAGCATGAAGATGTGATGCACACTCCTGCTATGCTGATAACGACCATAGGTAAAGGTTCAACCTATCCCAGAAGAAGAACTGACAGCACCAACAGCAGAGGCAGCTCAGTCTCTGACTGCCCTCACCCATCCCCTACCACAAATTCCACTCAGCCAAGAAACTGATGACACAAAAAGTGGACATGAGCATTTCCTACACCACCAGTAGCCAACTGAACCTTTCTTCAGGAAGAACATGGACTTGTGTGTTGGATTGGAGGAGGAGGCTAGGCTAAGTAGCTGACTTTTTAAACCATTGCTCATTTTCTTCTACTTAACTTGAATGTCACAAGTGCTGGGAAATTGGAGGCTCCACCTGTCTTTTATGGCCAGTTATTAACTGCACGTGTTCTAGAAAGATCATTTTTCTTCTCCTGATTTGGTAATGCTTAGAACTGGTTCTCTCTCAATAGATCTGATGTACTGTTCCCTAATTTAACTAGTATTTATTAATTTATTCTTGAGCTTGGTAAAGGAGGTTAGCTTCAAAGAACCGGAGAGGAAAAATCATCTTTGGCCTAAAGGGAAAGCTGACTTTTCACAATCAATCTCTCTACCACCTATCTTGTATTGCTAGCTTGTGAAATTGTTGGGAAACTTTAACTCTTACAGCATAGAGTGTAGCTGTTTTTTAATAGGTAGGTCTTAGGTAACCCCAATTGTTTTAGTTTTAAAAGGGGGGGGGGGGAAATCCCCACCCCAACCCATCACCAACCCAAACTATAAACTGCATAAAGCCTCAGCTGCTGTCAGTAGATCTAACTCTACTGCCACCAGAGTAGATCTAGCTCTGGTCAAAACCAGCCCACCCTACAGGGAGGATTTGGCCCAGTATGTCTTAATGTACCCAACCCCTTTTATTTCTTCAACCAGGTGCACAAGGAAATCTTTGCCACATCACCAAGTGAATGTGGGACCTCACCACGTTACCCAGCCCTTCGCACTCTGCTCCCTCTAGCTGCCAGCTCTGGGGGGCTCAGGGTGGCTGCTCAGAGCTGTAGCCCCTTCCCTGGCTCTTCTTGCTCCTCCAAAGTCAGCAGGAAGGTTTTGTTGCTTTCTTTTTTTTTGCTGCTGACTTGGGTGAACTTGGAGCCTGTGGCACAGGGTTGAAGGCAGGAAGGGAATAAAAGACATGGTACTGGCTGTTCATCTAGTCCTAACAGGAGCAATTCCTTCCTCATAGGTGACACAAGCTTGCTTACCCCACCTATATGCATCTTAACGCCTCTAGGCAACTCAGGGGGACAACTAACAAGTCTGTTATGGTTTGGGGAAGGGGAGGAAGGGGTTAAAAAAAAAAGGCAAGAAACCCCAAATCCCAAACCAACATTTCTGTGTGTTTAAGTGGAAGTGGCATCATGCATTAACTGCTACGCTGACCTGTCTGTATTTTTACCAGCCATAGAAACGTGGGACAATCTGAAAACAACCTCTTTTCAGGGGAGAGGGAAGGGGGAGGGGAAGGTGCTTGATTTGTTTTGTCTGTCTTTTAGATGTTCAAAAAAAAGAGAAAATAATACTTAAAAAAAAAAAAGAAAAAGAATAAAAAGAAGATAAAAAAAAAAGGAAAGAAACAGGCACTCTTGCAACCAAGTGGCTAGAGCAATTCATCCTCACTGCCCAAGACCTCTCGGGTCTTGTGTCCTTCCTCTGCCTCAGCACTTTAATCACAGCCAGCAGAACCTCGCTGCGTTGCACCCAGGACTGGAAGAAGCCCTTATAGACAGGGAGGAGAGTTTTGGTGACTCTCCAGTGAGTGAAATGAACAAAACTGATGATGATGATGATGATGTTGCATTGAGATGTGCTTTTTTTTCTCCTTTTTTTTTTAATTTATTGTTTAATTTATGAATACCTTCAAGCATTGTTCTGTTCTCTGGTAAATGTTCTGTAGAGTCGTTGGATGAGTTGAAGTCTTTTTTTTTTTTGTTGATTACCAGACCTCACTACAGCACTTTGCTATTACAACTCTTGCTTGGAAGTGGAATTTGAAGACCTCCAGGTTTTACATGTGTATGTGTGTGTGTGTGTGTGTGTGTAAGCTTCCCTGTTCTGCAGGTTCCCGAGGTTCTACTGTAACTTTTAACCTTTTCTTTTGTTGGGGTTTGTTTTTTTGGCAACAATTTCCAATACAGATCAAATAATAATGTTTGTCACTGACCTCACCCCTGACGTTTCTGTTCCTGTCTGTAGCAGCAGGAGCAGGGGAGCGAATGAGTTGTGTGTGTGTTGCGGGCGCAGAAGACCCAGAAGCAGGCTTTAAAACGTGTTCAAAGCAGGACTTAACTGATCTGTTTGTAATGTACCTAATGGACTCTGGAAATCCTCTAAACCACTGAGTTTTGCAATAAACTTTTTTTTTTTTCCTACTTTTTCCTTTCCTCCCCATCTTGTTTATTTAAAAGGAAAGAAAGTGAAGGTATTTCCCCCCTGTTAGTTGGTTGGGGTTCAAATCCAAACCCACAACATCTCCTCTTCTGCCTTACTGAGAGCACAGGCTCTGCCCAGTTTGGGGCTCCCTAATTCAAGAGAGACAGGGATCTGCTGGAGAAGGTCCAACAGAGAGCTATGGGTATGATGGAGTGACCTGAATGTCTCTCCTATGGAGAAAGACAGACCCCTCAACACACAGCTATGAGGATGATGAAGGGACCTGAGTATCTCTGCTATGGAGAAAGACAGACCCCTCAACACACAGCTATGAGGATGATGAAGGGACCTGAGTATCTCTGCTATGGAGAAAGACAGACCCCTCAACACACAGCTATGAGGATGATGAAGGGACCTGAGTATCTCTGCTATGGAGAAAGAGACCCCTCAACACACAGCTATGAGGATGATGAAGGGACCTGGAAGGTGTCCAGAGAAGGGTGATGAGAGGCCTGGAGCACAGCCCTGTGAGGAGAGGCTGAGGGAGCTGGGGGTGTGCAGCCTGCAGAAGAGGAGGCTCAGGTCAGAGCTCATTGCTGTCTGCAGCTCCCTGAAGGGAGGCTGTAGCCAGGTGGGGTTGGGCTCTTCTGCCAGGCAAGCAGCAACAGAAGAAGGGGACACAGTCTCAAGTTGTGCCAGGGGAGGTCTAGCCTGGATGTTAGGAGGAAGTTGTTGTCAGAGTGATTGGCATTGGAATGGGATGCCCAGGGAGGTGGTGGAGTGGCTGTGCCTGGAGGTGTTGAAGCCAAGCCTGGCTGGGGCACTTAGTGCCATGGTCTGGTTGCTTGGGCAGGGCTGGGTGCTAGGTTGGGCTGGCTGAGCTTGGAGCTGTCTCCCAAGCTGCTTGAGTCTATGATTCTGTCTCTCCTGTGGAGAAAGACAGACCCCTCAACACAGAGTTATGAAGATGATGAAGGGAGCTGAGTATCTCTCCTCTGGAGAAATACAGACACCTGAGGCTGTTCAGTCTTGAGAAGGCTGAGGAGGGATCTTATTAACCTATAAATAGCTGAGGGGTGGGTGTCAAGACGAAGAGGCCAGACCCTGTTTGGTGGTGTGCAGTGAGAGGACAAGGAAGAATGGGTACAAGCTGGCACACAGCAGGTTCCACCTCAACATTAGGAGGAACTTCTTTACAGAGAGGCTGACAGAGACCTGCAGCAGGCTGCCCAGGGACTTTGGAGTCTCCATCCTTGGAGGCTTTCAAAACCCACCAGGATGTGTTCCAGTGTGACCTGCCCAAGGGGGTCAACTCCCAGGGGTTGGAGTCTGATCTCTGGAGGTCCCTTCCAACCCCTAGCCCTGACTCTCCATCCCCAGGACGAGGCTGGGTTTATCTCAGGATCTGGCCACCACTTCCCCTCCCTGAAGGGCTGTCTCAGCGTGGCTGTCACATGCTGCTTCCTCAGCCCCAAGCAGCAGTGTTTACCCTGCAAATTGGGCAATCCTACGTTCTTCTAAATGGGCTGCTTGGAAGCTGCTAGATTAATGCTGACCTCGAGGGTTCTCTTGCAAACCCTTACCCGGGGAGGCCTGATTAGAAGGAGCCTTTTCTTCCCCTGATTGGTGCCTGAATTGGTGGCACTTGGGAACATTGTCCTCGTGCCTTCCAGCAGCATGCAATCATGTAATTATTTTATCATCTCTGAATTCCAGAAGGCTTTCCCCAGGCCAGGCTGGGCGGCTCCTCTATCAGAAATCAAGCTACTAAATAGCAGGGTAGGCACACTCCAAGGCAATTTTCTCTCCCTCAGACCTTCCTTCTTTTTACACCAGCTGAGAGAAGCCCTCCCCTGCTTAGAACCATAAATATCATTAAGGTTGGAAAAGGCCTCTAAGATCAAGCCCAACTGTCCACCCAACACCACCACAGCCACTGCACCATGTCCCAACCTGCCACAGCCACACATTTCTTGGCTGCCTCCAGGGATGCTGACTCCACCACCTCCCTGGGCAGCCCATTCCAATGCCTGACCACTCTTGCAGCACAGAAACTTTTCCTAATATCCAGACTAAAACCTCCCCTGGTGCTACTTGAGGCCATTTCTACCCCCTTCACCAAACCCTGCAAGGAGTAACATTGCCATGCTACTTAATTCTGAACACCAATGCAGGGAGTAGATCAACCAGCTTGGAAGAGAGCTCCAAGCTCAGCCAGGCCAACCTAGCACCCAGCCCTGGCCAGTCAACCAGACCATGGCACTAAGTGCCCCAGCCAGGCTTTGCTTCAACACCTCCAGGGATGGCAACTCCACCACCTCCCTGGGCAGCCCATTCCAATGCCAATCACTCTCTCTGACAACAACTTCCTCCTAACATCCTGCCTAGACCTGCCCTGGCACAACTTGAGACTGTGTCTCCTTGTTCTGTTGCTGGTTGCCTGGCAGAAGAGCCCAACCCCACCTGGCTGCAGCCTCCCCTCAGGTAGTTGTAGACGACAATCATAGACCCAACCAGATTGGAAGAGACCTCCAAGCTCACCCAGTCCAACCTAGCACCCAGCCCTGTCCAATCAACTAGACCATAGCACTACTGAGCCTCCTCTTCTCCAGGCTAAGGACAATTTGTTTTCATTCAGGTTGCAAAAGTCCTCGATCAGAGGTGATCACAGACGCAAGTGGGCACAGCCTTAACGCAAATAGCAAAGTCCTGGGAAGTTAATCTGCATCCAGCTTTGACTCTGGCTCAGTTGCAGCAGTGAACAAACACCATGTGCAACAGCTTCCTCAAAAACACTCTCCTTCCCCACCCCCCCCCCCCCAAGGATGAAAGCCTTAACCAAGCCTGCACACTGGTCACGTAAATAAAAAGCCCATAAGAAGTGGAACAACTCTCAGAGGTCTTCCTGCACAGGAAGACTTTGGAGTAGTTGTTCCCACCTGGTTTAAATTAATTGCCTGTGACCTCTTGTTACCCTGCTCCAAAGGCATTAAGGCCAGAAGAAAAGAGGATTACAGCTTTTATTCAGTAGCACGGGCTGTCTGCTTTGTGCCAGGAAAGAAAAGGCCAACCTCGGGCAGGACTCCCCCTTGCAAGCTTTGCTATCCCTCTCCCAAGCGGCTGGATAAACTCTTGTGGTCACTGGAGGCAGTGCCAGCCAAAGGGAAAGAAAGGAAGTTACACAAGGTCAGCTCCCAGAAGGACAAAAGGCTCTCAAAATGTAGGTATCTATCCCTTGTGAGGCTGGGGGAGCTGGGGGTGTGCAGCCTGCACAAGAGGAGGGCAGGGCAGAGCTCACTGCTGGCCTGAGGGCAGATCTAAGAGATGGAATTTTGCAAGCCAGGGAATATTCTGGTGGAGGGGATGAGGTGCAGTGAGTGCTGTGTCCAGTTCTGGGTTCCTCGATTCAAGAGAGATGTTGAGGTGCTGGAAGGTGTCCAGAGAAGGGCAACAAAGGCTGGGGAGGGGCCTGGAGCAGAGCCCTGTGAGGAGAGGCTGAGGGAGCTGGGGGTGTGCAGCCTGCAGCAGAGGAGGCTCAGGGCAGAGCTCATTGCTGTCTACAGCTACCTGAAGGGAGGCTGTAGCCAGGTGGGGTTGGGCTCTTCTGCCAGGCAAGCAGCAACAGAAGAAGGGGACACAGTCTCAAGCTGTGCCAGGGCAGGTTTAGGCTGGATGTTAGGAGGAAGTTGTTGTCAGAGAGAGTGATTGGCATTGGAATGGGCTGCCCAGGGAGGTGGTGGAGTCGCCCAAGCAAAGCCTGGCTGAGGCACTTAGTGCCATGGTCTGGTTGGTTGGCCAGGGCTGGGTGCTAGGTTGGGCTGGCTGAGCTTGGAGCTCTCTTCCAAGCTGGTTGATTCTATGATTCTGCAGCAAAAAGGAAGCTCTCCAGCAGGTTGTTTTGGTGTCTGTTTAAAAACAACACCACCAACATCCCCCCTCGCATTTTTTTCCATTTCAAAATGAAAAGGAAGGGCAAGCTCCTGTTCTTTTTCACTCCTGTTAGATAAGCTGACAGCAGGTACTTAAGGGGACAAATGAGTCTTTAAAAATAGCTAAACTGGGCTGGGGAAAAATCAAGTAGGTGCTTACAAAACAACTCGAGTGTTTTAATGCTTCCCTTCAGATGTTACTTGTTAGCATCTGAGATCATCATTTTCCAGCTGCCCGTAGTAAACATGACCTGAATTTTGACAGTGGTGCAAGCTCAAGCAGCAGCCTTCCTCCCACCCTCTCCAACGCTCATCTTCAAGAATGCTTCAGAGGTTGGCTTTAGGAAATGATCCCTTTAACTCCCGGCTGGGTGTAAAGGCACAGAGGGAAGGCACTGCTGCCCAGGGCACTTTTAGTGTGATGCCCACACCAAAGGACAAGACCTTCCAAGTGCCTGAAGGGGCCAGAGAAGAGCTGGAGAGGGACTACCCCTAAGGGGATGTGGTTACAGGACAAGGGGCAATGGCTTGAAACTAGAGCAGGGGAGACTGAGATTGGACGCTAGGAAGGAGTTCTTTGCTCTGAGAGTGGTGAGACACTGCAACAGGTTGCCCAGGGAGGTGGTGGATGTCCCCTCCTTGGAAGTGTTTTAAGCCCAGGTTGGATGATGCTTTGAGCAACATAGGCTAGTGGGAGGTGTCCCTGCCTGTGGAATAGGGTTTGGATGATCCACACCTTGAGTACTGTGTCCAGTTCTGGGCCCCTCAATTCAAGAAAGATGTTGAGGTGCTGGAACATGTCCAGAGAAGGGCAACAAAGCTGGTGAGGGGCCTGGAGCACAAATCCTATGAGGAGAGGCTGAGAGAGCTGGGCCTGTTTAGCCTGGAGAAGAGGAGGCTCAGGGGTGATCTTATTACTGTCTACAACTACCTGAAGGGGCATTGTAGCCAGGTGGGGGGTGGCCTCTTCTCCCAGGCAACCAGCAATAGAACAAGGGGACACAGTCTCAAGTTGTGCCAGGGTAGGTATAGGCTGGATGTTAGGAAGAAGTTCTTCACAGAGAGAGTGATTGGCATTGGAATGGGCTGCCCAGGGAGGTGGTGGAGGCACCGTGCCTGGGGGTCTTTAAGAAAAGCCTGGCTGAGGCACTTAGTGCCATGGTCTGGTTGATTGGTTAGGGTTGGGTGATAGGTTGGACTGGCTGAGCTTGGAGGTCTCTTCCAACCTTCTTGATTCTATGATTCTATTCTATGATCCTTAAGGTCCCTTCCAACTCAACCCATTCTGTGACCCTGGTTTCCACCAGGATACAGCACCGGTCACACGTGGGAAAGGCTCCTGGGTATCCCAAGCAGCCATCAGTTGGAGAAGCTGCTTTGCAGCCTCCAGGTGACCTCACAGGGGATCCCTGCAGCAAAACACAGGGAGTTCCCCCCCTCCCTGGCTGCATTCCCATGGACTTTTACTTGCAGGCTTTGCAAACCGGAGGCTGCGCTAGCGCGAAGCTCGCTCTTGCAAATTGCAGTTAACTCACCCAATAAATCAACCCCAGTCCCCCACCCTCCTTCCTACTGCAGTTGTCAAGCTCCAGTTACAACAATTTGTGGTAAAATATTACTCACCAGCCCTCTGGCCCGTGAGAGCAGGCTCTGCCTCTGTAAAGACAGCCCCCTAAATCACTGCTTTGTCACAGAAGCCACAAGCATCACCAAAAGACTTATTACAGGCAGGCGTTATGAGAACAAGGCTGAGCAGACAATAGTTTTCCTCACTTCCTTTTTGTCAGAGCTTTCATTAATGTCATGAACCTCTTTTGCTACTTGATCTGCTGCTGGCTGCTTGCTGCAGTCAGCCTGGCAGAGAAATGGCCCAAACCAGCCCCAAAGAGCCTGAGCATCAACCTCTCCTCCTGTCTCCCAGCACTGCTGGTACCCACTGCCCTGCTCCACGAATTCACTTTGACCTCCACCAGCTTGTGCTATGGAAAGTCACCAAAATTAGGCACTTTGAGCACTTCAAGCACGTGAAGGTTTTTGCATTTTGCTGTCAGTGTGGCTGGGGTTATGAGTTTGTTTGTCCTTAGATGTTGCAAGATGAGACAAAGACCCAGAACAAGCAATGAAGAGAGAAGGCTGCTCGGGAGGTTAGACCTGGGGCTCCAGGATGGCAGGAGAGATGCGTGGGAGCAAGGGGGCACAATGCAGCCAGCACCACCACTGCCAGGGGAGCTTTCCACTCCCACTGCTGCTTCCTCCTAAGCCAAGCATCCTCAGCACCCTCGTGAACCCTTGCTGAGCACCCTCCTAACCCCCCCTGTGGGTCAGCTCCCCTTAGCGCCCTAACCCCCAGCTCAGCAGCCCTTACATGATCCATCTCCACACCATGTGCAATGGGAGGAAGGTTTCCCACAGCAGCTACAAACCAACCCCAGATTAAGGGCCAAATAACCCAGCGATGGGTGCACAAATCACCTGGCAGGCAGGAGGACACGAGACAAGGTCTGCCTCTGACACTGCCACCCAGACAAATGAGCCACTCAAGCCTTCTACCCACTCCCAGGCACAGCCTTTGACCAAAGTAAGCCACACCCTTCCCCTTGCAGGTCTGCATCCCTCTGCCAGCGGTGCCCACGCCGTGGCTGTGTGCCCCAGCTTGAGCCACCCCCAGCAGCTGGAGCGCAGCAGTGCCCTGAGGACGCCCCCACACACGTGGCCGCCTCTAGTCGAGACGCAGCATCCACAGGCAGCAGCTGGCACAGCAGTTACTACCCCTTGATACTCCTACGTCGTACTCCCCAGGTGTGAAAACAGGTTCTGGGTCGCAGCGAGAGGAGGAGAAGAGCGGGACAGGGTGTCCTGTGCACGCCGGGGCCGGGGGCAGCCTCGCCCGGGGCCGGGCTGTACCCCTCTGGATGCAGCACAGGACGTGCCGCTGCTGCTGCTCCAAAGCAGCGCTTGGGGGACAAGCCAACCCCTGCCAAGCATTGCAACACGCACGGCCAGAAACTGGAAACAGGAACACGCTGCGTGGAGGAACAGCCTGTGCCCTGCTTGGAGCTGAACCCCCAGAAGGGGCTGGACACGATGATCTTGAAGGGCTTCTCCAAAAGCCAGCCCCTCCCCCCACACCGCAGGGCTCCCTGCCCACCCTGAAGTCACTCCCTTCCTCTCCTCCTGCCTGGGGTGCAAGCTCCGGCTTCACCCTCACCCTACCCTAAAGCAGGCAGCAAGCCATCAGTGAGTCTCCTCACATCCCCCCCGGGCTGCAGCAGCAAGGGCTTATCAGCACCAGCCCTGCACAGCCCTGCCCTGCTATCAGCTGCCACAGGCTTCCCGCACCCTGCTATGGGCTCCTGCCAGCTGGTCCCACCAGGCAGGCTGGGGGAAAGCCAGCGACAGGCTGGGACCTCCCCGTGCCCAGAAAATCCCAAAGCAAAAGCCTCTGCTCTCAGGGTGCAGAGCTGCCTTCCGTGTCTCAGACACAGTCACCGTGTGCTGGGGGGTGGAAGGGACCTCTGGAGATCAAGTCCAACCCTCCTAGAGCAGGAACTGTTTGAGACAATCACCCAGGAACACATCCACCTGGGTCCTGAGTGCTTCCAGAGACACAGGCTCTATGGGCAGCCACCCAGGAACACATCCACCTGGGTCCTGAGTGCTTCCAGAGACACAGACTCCACAGTCAGCCACCCAGGAACACATCACCTGGGTCCTGAGTGCTTCCACAGACACAGGCTCCACAGTCAGCCACTCAGGAACACATCACCTGGGTCCTGAGTGCTTCCAGAGACACAGGCTCCATGGGCAGCCACCCAGGAACACATCACCTGGGTCCTGAGTGCTTCCACAGACAGAGGCTCCACAGTCAGCCACCCAGGAACACATCCACCTGGGTCCTGAGTGCTTCCAGAGACACAGGCTCCACAGTCAGCTACCCAGGAACACATCCACCTGGGTCCTGAGTGCTTCCAGAGACACAGGCTCCATGGGCAGCCACCCAGGAACACATCCACCTGGGTCCTGAGTGCTTCCAGAAACACAGGCTCCACAGTCAGCCACCCAGGAACACATCCACCTGGGTCCTGAGTGCTTCCAGAGACACAGGCTCCACAGTCAGCCACCCAGGAACACATCACCTGGGTCCTGAGTGCTTCCAGAGACACAGGCTCCACAGTCAGCCACTCAGGAACACATCACCTGGGTCCTGAGTGCTTCCAGAGACACAGGCTCCACAGTCAGTCACTCAGGAACACATCACCTGGGTCCTGGATGCTTCCAGTGACACAGGCTCTGTGGGCAGCCTCTCTCAGTGCTCTGCCACCCTCCAGGAGACAAACGTTTCCCCCCCTGCTGCTCCACAGGAGGGGCAGGAGTTTGGGCTGGGGGAGTCCAGGGAGCTGGCCATGCAGCAAAGCCCCCCCAGTCCTCCATGGGAGAGGGGGGTGCATGCTGGGCACAAGGAAGAAGCTCTTCACAGAGAGGGCAGTGAAACACTGCCACAGGCTGCCCAGAGAGGTGGTGGAGAGCCCATCTCTGGAGACATCCAGAGTCAAACTTGGTGGGGCCCTGAGCAGCCTAATCAAGTTGAAGATGTCCCTGCTGACTGCAGGGAAGGTTGGAGAAGATAACCTTTGAGGGTCCCTTCCAACCTGACCAGCCTGGTCCCCCCAGAGGAACCTGCTCCCTGACCTCCTGCAAGCCCTCACATGACAGACCTGCAGTTACTCCCTTGCTGCTCCCCAGACAGAGCCTTTTCTGCTCTGACACCAGCCACAGCACCCAGTGAGGGGCTGCATCCCTGCCCTCACACCCTCCCAGCCTGCAGCTTTTCCCTTGCTGCTCCCCAGACAGAGCCTTTTCTGCTCTGACACCAGCCACAGCACCCAGTGAGGGGCTGCATCCCTGCCCTCACACGACAGACCTGCAGTTACTCCCTTGCTGCTCCCCAGACAGAGCCTTTTCTGCTCTGACACCAGCCACAGCACCCAGTGAGGGGCTGCATCCCTGCCCTCACACAACAGACCTGCAGTTACTCCCTTGCTGCTCCCCAGACAGAGCCTTTTCTGCTCTGACACCAGCCACAGCACCCAGTGAGGGGCTGCATCCCTGCCCTCACACAACAGACCTGCAGTTACTCCCTTGCTGCTCCCCAGACAGAGCCTTTTCTGCTCTGACACCAGCCACAGCACCCAGTGAGGGGCTGCATCCCTGCCCCCACACCCTCCCTTGCTGCAGCTATTCCCTTGCTGCTCCCCAGACAGAGCCTTCTCTACTCTGACACCAGCCACAGCACCCAGTGAGGGGCTGCATCCCTGCCCTCACACAACAGACTTGCAGTTACTCCCTTGCTGCTCCCCAGACAGAGCCTTCTCTGCTCTGACACCAGCCACAGCACCCAGTGAGGGGCTGCATCCCTGCCCTCACACAACAGACCTGCAGCTATTCCCTTGCTGCTCCCCAGACAGAGCCTTCTCTGCTCTGACACCAGCCACAGCACCCAGTGAGGGGCTGCATCTCTGCCCTCACACCCTCCCAGCCTGCAGTTACTCCCTTGCTGCTCCCCAGACAGAGCCTTCTCTGCTCTGACACCAGCCACAGCACCCAGTGAGGGGCTGCATCCCTGCCCTCATACCCTCCCAGCCTGCAGCTTCAGCAGCCCCCAGGTCCAGGCTTACCTTACAGAAACCTCAGCAGCCTCGCAAGGCTTTCTCACCTCAGTACCTCACGCAACACCCCAGGCTCCACCAGAAGAAAAAGACCTTCAATAACCTGCAGCTGGGGAGGAGGCTGCAGGCACAGAGGCAGTTTGTCCAGCTCTGCTCCCTTTTGCTGGCTGCTCTCCTCCTGCCCTCTCCAGTGAGGGCTCAGAGCCCTTCACAGCCTTTTCCAATATCACAATCAAGAGCGCTCAGAAAAGGGGAGGTGAAAACCTGCTCCCTCCACAGCACCCACAGCAAATCCTGCTGCAATCAGACCACCCAAATGTTTAAACACTAAGCCACCTTCCAGGTTTGGCTCATCAGGTGTTTGTCAGGTTGGTTTTCCAAGGCAAACTCTGTCCTTCCTACACCTACACTGACATCTTCACGTCCCCAAGATCTTTATCCAATCTCATTGTAGAGACAGGATTAAACTCAGGGGTTGGATTCAGGGACTAAGCATCAACCATGTGTCCAGTTCTGGGCTCCTCAATTCAAGAGAGATGTTGAGGTGCTGGAAGGTGCCCAGAGAAGGGCAATAAAGCTGGTGAGTGGCCTGGAGCACAGCCCCTGGGAGGAGGGGCTGAGGGAGCTGGGGGTGTGCAGCCTGCAGCAGAGGAGGCTCAGGGCAGAGCTCATTGCTGTCTGCAGCTGCCTGCAGGGAGGCTGTAGCCAGGTGGGGTTGGTCTCTTCTGCCAGGCAAGCAGCAATAGAAGAAGGGGACACAGTCTCAAGTTGTGCCAGGGCAGGTTCAGGCTGGATGTTGTTAGGAAGTTGTTGTCAGAGAGAGTGATTGGCATTGGAATGGGCTGCCCAGGGAGGTGGTGGAGTCACTGTGCCTGGAGGTGTTGAAGCCAAGCCTGGCTGGGGCACTTAGTGCCATGGTCTGGTTGCTTGGCCAGAGCTGGGTGCTAGGTTGGACTGGATGATCTTGAAGCTCTCTTCCAACCTGCTTGATTGATTCTATGATAATGTCCATCCTAAATCTACCCTCTAGTTTCAAACCATTGCCTCTAATCCTATCCCCCCAAGCCCTTGTAAGCAGCCCCTCCCCAGCCTTCCTGGAGGTCCCCTTGAGATATTGAAATGAAGCCAGAAGGTCTCCCCACAGCCTACCTGCTGGGTTTCTCCTTGGTTAAAACCCCAAAAGGCCCCTTCAGCAAAGCAGAGGGGACCCAAAGTGGTCAGCTAACAGGGTGTAAAGTGATAACTGGACCTGAGCTACACATTTATGCCACTGGGTAAAGGAAATAACTGCAACTGTAGCTCAGAAAAGTAATTAAGGCTATGTAGAGATGCACTCGGGTGGGTGCTGTTAATTCACACACAGCAGAGAATGTAATTGCTTGCAGTGTGTCAGACCAGGAAGGGAGCACAGAAGTGGATTCATGAAGCAGAGAGCAGAAATCAATCCTGAAAATTGTGCCCAGTGGGAAACTCCCCTCCTGATGCGGGGCCTTGGGGTGAGAGAGGCAATTTGGCAGCATGCAAGGGGAAGTGTCCTACCTGGGAGAGGCAAAGGAAGATGGAAACACAACCAAATCTTGGTCATGACATCCTGACACAGGAAATTAGACCTCTGGCACAGAGCACCAATTAAATCTGTGAGCCTGGGTGAAAAAAAAAAGCCCAAACCCACTGAAAAGAGGCTATGTAAAAAAACCTGGATTAAAGTTCAAGCACCTTCTCTTCATCTCCATGCAGAGCCTTGGAGGCTTCACAACAAGAGTGGTAAATACTGGACCAGGCTCTGCAGCCTGGAGAAGAGAAGGCTTTGAGGAGACCTTGTAGTGGCCTTGCAGTATCTGAAGGGGGCTACAGGAAGGCTGGGGAGGGACTATTGACAAGGTCTGGGGATGACAGGATGAGGAGGAATGGGTTTAAACTGGCACAGGGGAGATTGAAACTGGATGTTAGGAAAGGGTTCATTAGAGTGAGAGTGGTGAGACACTGGCACAGGTTGCCCAGGGAGGTTGTGGCTGCTCCCTCCCTGGAAGTGTTTAAGGCCAGGTTGGATGAGGCCTTGGGCAGCCTGTTCAAGTGGGAGGTGTCCCTGCCCATGGTGAGGGTTGGAACTGGCTGATCCTTGAGGTCTCTTCCAATCTACACCATTCTGTGACTCTATGATTCTATGCCCATAGAGATGGTAGAGACTCCATCCCTGGGGGCATTCAAGGTCAGGTTGATGGGATCCTGAGCGACCTCATCTAGTCAGAAAGGTCCCTGCTGCCTGCAGGGGGGTTGAACATAGACTCATGGAATCATAGAAAGCTTTAGAACCATAGAATCATAGAATCAAGCAGGTTGGAAGAGACCTCCAACCTCAGCCAGTCCAACCTAGCACCCAGCCCTGCCCAAGCAACCAGACCATGGCACTAAGTGCCCCAGCCAGGCTTGGCTTCAACACCTCCAGGCACAGAGACTCCACCACCTCCCTGGGCAGCCCATTCCAATGCAAATCACTCTCTCTGCCAAAAACTTCTCCTTACATCCAGCCTAAAGTGACCTCAAAGATTATCCATTTCCAACCCCCACTCCATAGGCAGGGATACCTCCCAAAAAATGACCTGCAGGGTCACTTCCAACTCTATGCTTGACTGCTCTCGTTGCATCCCATGCCATGGACACATCCTGGTGCTTGGGGACTCTTGGGACAGCACAGACTGTGTGCTCACAGCCTGTCCCCACACTTTGCTGGTCCCATACCGCCCCTTCCACCTGCAGATAGCCTTTTTACTTCTGTGTGAGGCAGAACCGACAGAGAGAATCAATCAGCACAAGCTGCCTGCAGCTGCGTGGGACACAGCACACCCCAGACCTGGGCTGGAAACGAAGTGTTCAAGAGTGATGAAGAGAAACATTCCTGGCTACACGTGGCATCAGCAGAGCCCAAATAGTGTAGGATCACATTAGCAACCAGTGTCAGCCAAGGGATGATACAAACATGAGCTTTTCAGTGAAGAATTTTTAGTGCACTGGTAGTTCCTTGTCAGACAGGCACTTCTAAAATAGCCCTTGGTGAGTGATGCAAAGTTAACTCTTTCCACACAGGAGCCTCGCTGAATCCACTCTGCTGCGTCCAGAGAAGGGCAACAAGGCTGGGGAAGGGCTTGGAACACAAACCCTATGAGGAGAGGCTGAGGGAGCTGGGGGTGTGCAGCCTGCAGCAGAGGAGGCTCAGGGCAGAGCTCATTGCTGTTTGCAGCCGCCTGAAGGGAGGCTGTAGCCAGGTGGGGTTGGGCTCTGCTGCCAGGCAAGCAGCAACAGAAGAAGGGGACACAGTCTCAAGCTGTGCCAGGGCAGGTCTAGGCTGGATGTTGTTAGGAAGTTGTTGTCAGAGAGAGTGATTGGCATTGGAATGGGCTGCCCAGGGAGGTGGTGGAGTTGCTATGCCTGGAGGTGTTGAAGCAAAGCCTGGGTGGGGCACTTAGTGCCATGGTCTGGTTGGCTGGCCAGAGCTGGGTGCTAGGTTGGGCTGGATGATCTTGGAGGTCTCTTCCAACCTGCTTGATTCTATGATTCTACGATTCAGTCCTTGCAGCACATCCAGGCACTTCAATAACCACTTGGGGCTCTCCTTGAACACTTGTTGGGAGTTTTTGGTGAACACCTTTGGGTTCCTGCCACTCTCTTGTTATCATCTCTGTGCACTCTGTGGTCTTCAAGATGTCACACATGAAATGAAAACAGAGGAAGAAAGCTGGAAGAGTTTCACCCTTAAAGTGAAACCATTCTCCCTCTCCACTGCACTCTGCTTATGCTTACAACCTGTAGAACCATTTGGGTTGGAAAAGACCTCCAAGACCACCCAGTCCAACCATCAACTCCACACCACCATGGCCACTAAACCATGCCCCAAAGTGCCATGGCTGCATGTTCCACCTGCATGGGTGGTGACTCCCCCGCCAACGTGGTTGATGCAAGAAGGGTTTCAACCACCAACTGGCGTGAGCAGCAACCCTTCTGCCTCTCTCCCCCAACACCCTAACACCTGCTTCTGCTTAGCAAAACAAATAAGCAGTTGCTAACCACAAGTGTAACTCTCTACCACTGACATTTCTTTGCATCTCTCAGACCACAGTTTCCTTTGGAAGCCCTGAACTTATGTGCCCCTTCAGTTTTTGTGTCCCTGAGACTGTAGAAATATGAGAAAAACAAGAAAAGAGGCACAGACAGAAGGTACAGTGCCTACAGCAGCAGCTGAAACACAAACTGACGTAGGGGTTGTGAAATTCACCCTGCAAGGAAGTTAAAAAACGGGGCTGATGCACACCACTGATGTCGTAACCGAGTCTTGAGTGCTGCTTCCCAGGCACAGCTCACCAGGGGGGGCCAGGTGCCTGCTTGTAGGGCCCACCATGGGACAGGCACATCCAGCCAGGCATGAGCTTCCCAGGCAGAAGGGTGGGCAGAAAGCTGCCCAGAGCATGCTGGAGGTCACACGCTGCTCCTGGACACCCTTGGCTCCAGCAGGCCTGAGGATGCTGCAGCTTTGCAGATGTGCTGCTAACACTTGCGAGCACTGTTTTCTGCAGGAAGCAGCTGGCTGGAGGTGGTGCCAGATGTGCTGCAGGCCCAGGCATTTTCAGGTCCTCTGTGCCACTGTAACCAACCATACCAGGCAGCCAGGTGGCCACCGGTGTCCTTTAGAGAGGTGGGCAGCAGCAGGACCCTGCTGTGGGTGCCAGCAGCACAGCTGAGGACGGAGAGGAGAGAAAAGGTCGTGTGCTGCTTGTGTGCCTGCCCAGCCTGCGTGCTGCGTTCTTCTGTAATGTCAGACCTGTGCCTCTGCAGCTTATGCAAAGCAACTGGGCAGAGGGCCAGGGGACTCTGATTCCTGAGGCCCTGCAGCCATGGGCAGGGCTGGAGCCCAGAAATATGCCCACTTCCATGAGTCAGGGGATGATAGCAGCCCGCGTCGGGAAAACTGCTGCTGCCTGCATCCTCCTCCACTCCTCACACTGACCGCTTCGGGACTCCTTCGCACACCAGGCAGTTTAAGGACCCCCAGTGCCCAGCAGCCCCCACACCGAAGCAACAGGTGCCCACCGCCCCCGCCTCGGCCCCGCCAGCCCCTGGCACAGCCAGAGGTCCCGTGGAGTCCTGCCGGAAGGCTGCCGGGGCGGGCAAAACCCCCGAACCCTCCTTCGCGGGCTCCCACCCTACGCGTGGGGGCTCCAGCCGAGCCCCGCCCCCTGAGCATTGCCCCGCCCCTGGCCCCGCCCAGGCCCGATGACCACGCCCCCCACGCCCCCGCCCCACTCCTAGCGCTCCCCGCGGCACCGCCCCGGCTGCGCGGCCCTCTTGCTCCCCCTGCTGGACTCCCGCGGCGCTGCGCCGCAGCCGCCCCGGCCACTCCGTGTCACCGGGTGTGGCGATGGACGAGGCCGGTCGGGACTCTGGACTGCCACGGGTGCGCTTTCTTAGCTCACTGGAATCCTCAGAGTCCTTAGTATTTGTGGCACTCGAGATGCTAACGTCAGCCCCCCCTGCAGTGGTGCTGTGCTGCTGCTTCTAGCTGCTTCTTTCTAGCACAAGCATGGAATCGTAGCATAAGCTGGGTTGGAAGGGACCTTAGAGGTCATCTAGTCCACGGGCAGGGACACCTCCCACTAGCCCAGGTTGCTCAAGGCCTCACCCAAGCTGGCCTTGAATACCTCCAGGGAGGGAGCATCCACGACCTCCCTGGGTGACCTGTTGTGGTGTTTCACCATCCTCGCTGTAAAGAACTTCTTCCTAACCTCCAGTCTGAATCTCCCTTCTTCCAGCTCAAAGCCCTTGTAAAAAGTCCTTTCCTTGCTTTCTTATAGCCCCCTTCAGCTCTTCCACCTGTCTCCAGCCCTCTGATACCTTCATGGTCCTCCTCAAGACCCACTCCAGCAGTTCAATGAAAGGATCACTCCATCCCCAAAGCATCTCTCCAGCCACAGGGCAAAGGGGGTTGGTGGGATGCAGTGGACTGGGCTGGTTTTCTCCAGTGCTGTGTTTGGAGCAGGACTGCAGTTACTGATGCAGGATGCAGGCGTGAGAGGGAGGATGTTTTATTAATGCAGCCAATTTAACAGGTGCTAACTGAAAAGCTTTCAAAGACCTGGTGAAAGCAGCAGCAAGTGAAGGAGAACTTTGTGATCGTTGCAATTAGGGCATGGTCCAGGCTGGAGGAGAATTTGTCTGCAACTTGGGGGACTCTTTACAAAGGCCTGGAGTAACAGGAGGAGGGGCAATGGCTTCAAACTAGAGCAGAGCAGATTTAGAATGGATGTTAGGAGGAAGTTCTGCACCATGAGGAGGTCCCATGGAAGGGACCTCCAAAGGTCATCCAGCTCAACCTCCTCTGCAGTCAGCAGGGACATCCTCAACTAGATCAAGTTGCCCAGGGACATGCTTGAGGCCTGGAGATATTCAAGGTGAGACTTGACAGGGCTCTGGGCAACTTCATCTAGTTGAGGATGTCCCTGCTGACTGCAGAGGACCTCTGGAGGTCCCTTCAAGCCCAGACCATTCTGTGTGATTCTGCTAAAAGAAAACAGGAGGAAAAAGAGAGAAAAAAGCAGTGTGAGTGATGGGGCAGCATGACCATGCTCTCACCAGGGCACCAACACCCATCAGGGAGCTGCCAGCCTCCATGCTTCCTCTCTGAAATGGGTCAAGAACTGGCTGGAGGGCTGGGCCCAGAGAGTGGTGGTGAATGGTGCCACAGCCAGCTGGCAGCTGGCACTAGTGGTGTGCCCCAGGGATCAGTGCTGGGCACAGCCCTCTTCAATATGTTTATTGATGATCTGGAGCAGGGGATTGAGTCCAGCATCAGTAAGTTTGCAGATGACACCAAGCTAGGAGCAGCTGTGGAGCTGTTGGAGGGTAGCAGAGCCCTGCAGAGGGACCTGGCCAGGCTGGATGGGTGGGCAGAGGCCAAGGGGATGAGATTGAAGAAGGCCAAGTGCAGGGTTCTGCACTTTGGCCACAACAACCCCAAGCAGCACTACAGGCTGGGGACAGAGTGGCTGAGAGCAGCTAGGCAGAGAGGGACCTGGGGGTGCTGGTAGAGAGGAGCTGAAGATGAGGCAGCAGTGTGCCCAGGTGGGCAGCAGAGCCAATGGCATCCTGGGCTGGCTCAGGAGCAGTGTGGTCAGCAGGACAAGGGAGGTTCTTCTGCCCCTGTGCTCAGCACTGCTCAGGCCACACCTTGAGTGCTGTGTCCAGTTCTGGGCCCCTCAGCTCAAGAGAGATGCTGAGGTGCTGGTTGATTCTGTGATTCTTTGACTGCAACCAGGACTCATTTTCTCCATGAGGCATTACAGCAGGAGGCCTTGCAGGGCTCACTGATTTGCAGAGATGTGTCCTCTCTGCTCCCCTGCCAGAAGCAGCATTTCCCCCACCCACCCAGGAGTTCTTTGGTGTCTTTATCCAAACCCAAACAAAGAGGAGCTCTGATGTTTTACACTCCTGTGATGGCTTTTTCTTTTGTCTTCAGAAGGTCTGACAAACATTTATGCTCAGACAGAGGCAGAGTTGAGCCCATGGGTCCAAGCATGGAACCTCGAGCAATGTTTTTATTCCTCCCCCATATGACTTCATTATTCTCCCAAGCATTTCAGAGAGACATAGCCCAGCAAAAAAAAAGAGCATGATCCTGGGATCCCTGGGCTGATGTGCTGATGGAGACTGAATTTCACACCTCCCCTTGGGGAGGGCAGTGTGGTTCCTCCTGCAGCCTTGTCCCAGAGCAGGATGTTATCTGCTGGACCCGAAGTACAGCTGCTATTTTTGGTGCTCTGATGTTCCTGGAATCCAAGCCTGTGCTCAGATGGCAGCAGTTCTCCCTTGACCTCGCAGCTCCTCTGTTGTGATTGGGTCTGAAGCAAGCAGAGCAGCTCTGATGTTTCAGAGAACCATAGAATTGTTTCAGCTGGAAAAGACTCTAAGATCTGGGTCGAGGCAATGCCAAGCACCAATATAGGTTGGGCAGGGACTGGCTGGAGAGCAGCCCTGAGGAGAGGGATTTGGGAGTGCTGCTGGAGAAGAAGCTCAACAGGAGCCAGCAGTGTGCTCTGACAGCCCAGAAAGCCAAGCAGAGCCTGGGCTGCAGCAAGAGCAGTGTGGGCAGCAGGGAGAGGGCAGGGATCCTCTCCCTCTGCTCTGCACTGCTGAGACCCCACCTGGAGTACTGCATCCAGTTCTGGAGCCACTCTTACAAGAGGGATGTGGAGATGCTGGAAGGTGTCCAAAAAAGGGCCACAAGGATGCTAAGAGGGCTGCAGCAGCTCTGCTGTGAGGAGAGACTGAGGGAGTTGGGGCTGTTCAGTCTGGAGAGGAGAAGGCTCCCAGGTGACCTCACTGTGGCTTTTCAGGATCTTAAGGGGGGCTGCAAAAAAGCTGGGGAGGGGCATTTGAGTCTGTCAGGTAGTGAGAGGACTGGGGGGAATGGAGCAAAGCTGGAGGTGGGGAGATTCAGACTGGATGCTAGGAAGAAGTTCTTCAGCATGAGGGTGCTGAGACCCTGAAATGTGTTGCCAGGGAGGTGGTGGAAGCCTCATCCCTGAAGGTGTTTAAGGCCAGGCTGGATGAGGCTGTGGGCAACCTGATCTAGGGTGAGATGTCCCTGCCCATGGCAGGGGGGTTTGGAACTGGCTGATCCTTGTGATCCCTCCCAACCCTGACTGATCTAGGATTCTAAGTCCAACTGTCAGTCTAACACCACCATGGGCAGCCTTGCCCCCAAGTGCCATATCCACACATTTCCTGACCACCTCCAGGGATGGTGACTCCATCACCTCCCTGGGCAGCCTGTCTCAATGCCTGATCACAATTCCAATGCTTCTTAATCTCCAACCTAAACCTCCCCTGGCACAACTCGAGGCAATTCCCTCATCCTCTCACTCGTTACCTGGGAGAAGAGACCAACCTCCACCTGGCTCCAACCTCCTCTCAGGGACCTGTAGAGAGCAATGAGCTCTCCCCTCAGCCTCCTCTTCTCCAGACTAAACAACCTCAGTTCCCCCTAGCTGCTCCTCATAAGATTTGGTCTCCAGACCCTTCACCACCTGTTTTTCCACACTTTTGGGGGTACATACATGGCACAACCCTGGCATCACCCTGTGTGATGTTATGGGGCTCCAACAACTACCTGCAGTGAATAATGTCACCCTTTAAGCCAAAGAAAGTGGCTGTGGGTTGCAGATCTGCTGTTGCTCTCACTAACATGTTCAGCTCTGGCCCATTTTTCAGGAGCAGCACCCCAGGAGCTCTCCCCAGGCAGTCTGGGCTAAGCCACAGTGGGTGAGAGATGAAGCTGGGGTGACATTTGTGTCTGCTCTAACAGAACTCCAAGCTGACTGGAAGCTGGAGGGGGGGGAAAAAGCAGCCTGTGCTGAGGAAATTGGTGCTCCAAAGTGCTCCAGCTAGGGAAATGGGAATTTAAACGAGGATTCAGTTATTCTTTTGCTTTTTAAGGAGTTGTTCCCTACACCAGTGCCAAGATGTGGAGCTCTTCACCTGCACTGACTTGCGACTGTTCCAGAGATGGGATGGGTGAAATCCTGCCACGAAGAGGGTACTGGAGGACACTGTGATAAAAATAAGCCTCAGCAAGAAGACAGTCCAGAGCTCTCCTCCAAGGACCTCACACTGACCCACTCCCATCATACCTCCTGCCTTTATCAGGGAATTCTAGCACAAAGGCACTGGGTGGAGGCAGTTTCATTCCACTGGAGGCATCTGAAAGTGCCGTCACCAAGTCTGGGCCGGTCACTTGTGGGGACTGACTCACCTGACTGGCCTGGGACACCATTTCAGACTGAGAATTGCTCTCTGGAGGTGCTTTTCTTCCTCCCTACTGAGTAGAGATACCTCTTGAAGAAGCTATCTGTGAGAAACACTCCCTGGATGTGGCTCTCACCTGAGAGACAGCAGGCTCCTCGCTTGCCCTGGCAGTCCCTGACCTCCCCCTCCTCAGGATGCTACAGCAGCAACAGAAGTGCCAGACTCTGCTTTCCTCCTCTGCTCTCCTTACTTTGGCATCATCACAGACATTTGTCTTGCTGCAAGCAAATGAGATGGGATGTGGAGACACAGAGTGGGCAGGCTGGCTCCAGCAAAACACCTGGCTGGCAGCCAGTAGCTTTCATATCCCATCTCTGCTTCTGAGAAGAGGGAAAACCAAAACACTTTACTTTGCCAGCCTCAGAGAGGAGCTACTTTGGGCAATTAATTTGAATATTCAGTGTCTGAAGACTCTCCATGTAGCTAATCTACCAGTTCAGGCAGCTGGGGGTTGTCCTTCTAGAAAGGAGGCACAGCCAGCAAACAGCCACCAGGACTTGCTGCTGGCGTTTCTAAGCGTGGAAGCTGCAGCAGCTCTGCTGTGAGCACAGACTGAAAGAGTTGGGGCTGTGCAGGCTGCAGAAGAGGAGGCTCCCAAGGGACCTTCTTGTGGCCTGCCAGGATCTGAAGTGGACTACAAAAAAGCTGGGGAGGGACTTTTTAGGCTGTCATGGAGTGCCAGGACTGGGGGGAATGGAGCAAAGCTGGAGGTGGGGAGATTCAGCCTGGAGTTGCTGAGCATGAGAGTGGTGAGAGGCTGGAATGGGTTGCCCAGGGAGGTGGTTGAGGCCCCATGGCTGGAGGTGTTTAAGGCCAGGCTGGCTGAGGCTGTGTGCAGCCTGCTCTAGGGTAGGGTGTCCCTGGGCATGGCAGAGGGGTTGGAACTGGCTGCTCCTTGTGGTGCCTTCCAACCCTGACTGGTTCTATGATCACAGGTTTACACAGAGCAGGAATTCCCTGAGGGGTTGGTACCCTTGCCCTGCAGGCTGCCAGTGCCAGGCTGAGCACACCCACCCTGAACCAGCCTTGATGACTGGCACTTTGCTGGCCGCAGGCTGTGTCACATCCCCATTTCTCCTCATGTTTTGTAAGTGGCCATGGGAGAGAAGAGGAAGGAAAATCCTTCTCTGGAGACTTTCCAGCCCTATCTGGATGTGTTCCTGCACAACCTGCACTAGATTTGATGGTCCTGCTCTGGCAGGGTGGTTGGACTCAACGATGGACCAGCAACAGAACAAGGGGACACAGTCTCAAGTTGTGCCAGGGTAGGTATAGGCTGGATATTAGGAAGAAGTTCTTCACAGAGAGAGTGATTGCCATTGGAATGGGCTGCCCAGGGAGGTGGTGGAGTCACTGTGCCTGGAGGTGTTGAAGCAAAGCCTGGATGAGGCACTTAGTGCCATGGTCTGGTTGATTGGATAGGGCTGGGTGATAGGTTGGCCTGGATGATCTTGGAGGTCTCTTCCAACCTGGTTGATTCTATGATTCTATGATTTATGGAGGTCTCTTCCAACCCCTAAGATCCTCTGTGACCCTGTGAATCTGCCTGGGTCATCTGCATGACTGAAAGAGGAAGTTTTCTCCTTAATTCTAGACTGCCAGACATGATGTAAGAAGGCTGCTGCTGAGGACTTGCTTCTGGCTTTACCTCTTTGAAAATGCTGCTTTCTCTGTTCTTTTTTTTTTTCCCTTGCTTGCTCTTTTCTTCAAGGAAAAAGGAGGCAGCAGCAGGAAACAGGCATCAGCTCACAGCTACTCCCACTGTGAGGCTGTGGTTTAACAGAAGAGAATGGAGCTCGTAGAGAAAAAGAGCAGAGTACAACCTCCAGGCCCAGGGAGGTGGTGGAGTCACCATCCCTGGAGGTGCTGAAGCAAAGCCTGGATGAGGCACTTAGTGCCATGGAAGATGACTGGCTAGGGCTGGGTGCTAGGTTGGACTGGATGATCTTGCAGGTCTCTTCCAACCTGGGGTTCTGCACTTTGGCCACAACAACCCCAAGCAGCGCTATAGGCTGGGGACTGAGTGGCTGGAGAGCAGCCAGGAGGAAAGGGACCTGGGGGTACTGATAGACAGTAAGCTGAAGATGAGCCAGCAGTGTGCCCAGGTGGCCAAGAGAGCCAATGGCATCCTGGCCTGCATCAGGAACAGTGTGGCCAGTAGGACAAAGGAGGTTATTCTGCCCCTGGACTCAGCACTGCTCAGGCCACACCTTGAGTGCTGTGTCCAGTTCTGGGCCCCTCAATTCAAGAAGGATGTTGAGGTGCTGGAACATGTCCAGAGAAGGGCAACAAAGCTGGTGAGGGGCCTGGAGCACAAATCCTATGAGGAGAGGCTGAGGGAGCTGGGCCTGTTTAGCCTGGAGAAGAGGAGGCTCAGGGGTGATCTTATTACTGTCTACAACTACCTGAAGGGGCATTGTAGCCAGGTGGGGGGTGGCCTCTTCTCCCAGGTAACCAGCAATAGAACAAGGGGACACAATCTCAAGCTGTGCCAGGGTAGGTATAGGCTGGATGTTAGGAAGAAGTTCTTCACAGAGAGAGTGATTGGCATTGGAATGGGCTGCCCAGGGAGGTGGTGGAGGCACTGTCCCTGGGGGTCTTCAAGAAAAGCCTGGATGAGGCACTTAGTGCCATGGTCTGGTTGATTGGCCAGGGCTGGGTGCTAGGTTGGACTGGATGATCTTGGAGGTCTCTTCCAACCTGGTTGATTCTATGATCTTACTGAGTCACCAGGTTCCAAAGCATCCAGGCAGAGAAGTGAGCTTTGTTCCCTTTCAGCACCTGCTGACAAACATGTTCCTGCTCCCTTCTCCAGTGCCCGAGGAACGCTGAACACACAATCTGCTGCTTTCAGCTGGGGCTTGAGAGGCCACAGGCTTTAAATATTTACCTTTGCCTGAAGCTGCAGGCACTGAAGCAGACCTGTGCTCACAACAGCTTGCCCCAAATTCAGGTTTGTCAGATCTGGTGCTCAGCAATTAATCAAACTCTTGGCTCCCTCCGCAGAGGCGGCAGCTCAGCTGCAGATGTGGGTGGGATGGCAGCTCCCAGCTCGGTGCTCGGCTCCTTTCTGCTGCATGTTTGGATGCCTTTTAGCTTGGAGTCATCTGCAGCTTGTCTCTCAACTTGGGCTGAGGGCTGACTCTGCCATGGTGTGCTTCACAGGCTGGAGTGGGACTTAGAGTCATAGAATCAACCAGGTTGGAAGAGAGCTCCAAGCTCATCCAGGCCAACCGGGCACCCAGACCTGGCCAATCAACCAGACCATGGCACTAAGTGCCCCATTTGGTCTTTGCTTGAACACCTCCAGTGACAGCAACTCCACCACCTCCCTGGGCAGACCATTCCAATGGCAAATCATTCTCTCTGTGAAGAAATTGCTCTGATGTTGCAGAAGCTTCTCTCAGGAGCAACAGAGCACAAGAATCTCATAGAATCATAGAATTGACCAGGTTGGAAAAGACCTCCAAGCTCAGCCAGTCCAACCTAGCACCCAGCCCTGGCCAAGCAACCAGACCATGGCACTAAGTGCCTCAGCCAGGCTTGGCTTCAACATCTCCAGGGACAGTGCCTCCACCACCTCCCTGGGCAGCCCATTCCAATGCCAATCACTCTCTGCCAACAACTTCATCCTAACATCCAGCCTAGACCTGCCCTGGCACAGCTTGAGACTGTGTCCTTGTTCTGTTGCTGCTTGCCTGGCAGAAGAGCCCAACCCCACCTGGCTAAAACGTCCCTTCAGTAGTTGTAGACAGCAATGAGATTACTCCTGAGTCTCCTCCAAAGCTGTTGGTGCTGCTTCTGCAAGTTCCACTCATGCAGGAACAAACATCTTGCATCTCATTTTAGAGTGCACAGAAACACAAGGGAGGGAAGCAGAGAGGAGAAATCCAATGCTGCCTCACATTGTAACGACAGGACAAGGGGTGATGGGTTTAAACTGGCAGAGGGGAGATTCAAACTAGATGGTAGGAAAGGGTTCCTTAGAGTGAGGGTGGTGAGACACTGGCACAGGTTGCCCAAGGAGGTTTTGGCTGCTCCCTCCCTGGAGATGTTCAAGGCCAGGCTGGATGAGGCCTTGAGTGACCTGTTCTAGTGAGAGGGGTCCCTGCCCATGGCAAGGGGTTGGAACTGGCTGATCCTTGGAGTCCCTTCCAACCTAAACCATTCTGTGGTTCTATGACCAGGCACAAATAAAACACAACTGCAGACCCTTCATTTTTTTTCCAGCAGTTCACATTTAACACTGAAAACATTTCAGCTGGTGTGGAAAACACAGCCAAGCAGTGCATTAGGTGAGCTGGCCAGAAGTAACCTAATGCCCATTCCCTTTTATTTTCTATTTTAGAGGAAAAAAAACAGCAGAGATTGGAGAACAGGTTGGAAACAGGACAAGAGTCTGCACTGGCCCAAAGGGCCCTGCTCCCTTGGCAGCTCCTCCAGCTGCTCTATGGATTAACAGCTAGGTCAGCTCCCCAGAAGGAATGGAGCTCCTATGGTCAGCTCTGAAACTGGCTCCTGCTGCCAGCAGGGCAGCAAGGGAAGGTCTTAGCAGAGCTCCCCTGCGTTGTCATTCTGATGCCGATTGTGTAATCACCCAGTTACTGCAACAGGAAGGAAAGGGCTTGAAACCCCAACCTACACTCAGGCACACACACACAGAGCTGTTCTGGCAAACCAAGAGAACCACAGAATCAGCCAGGCTGGAAGAGACCTCCAAGCTCAGCCAGGCCAACCTAGCACCCAGACCATGGCACTAAGTGCCCCATCCAGGCTTGGCTTCAACACCTCCAGGCACAGTGACTCCACCACCTCCCTGGGCAGCGCATTCCAATGTCAATCACTCTCTCTGTTCCTAACAACATCCAGCCTAGACCTGCCCTGGCACAACTTGAGACTGTGTCCCCTTCTTCTGTTGCTGCTTGCCTGGCAGCAGAGCCCAACCCCACTTGGCTACAGCCTCCCTTCAGGCAGCTGCAGACAGCAATGAGCTCTGCCCTGAGCCTCCTCTTCTGCAGGCTGCACACCCCCAGCTCCCTCAGCCTCTCCTCACAGGGTTTGTGTTCCAGGCCTTTCATCAGCTTCATTGTCCTTCTCTGGACACCTTCCAGCACCTCAACATCTCTCTTGAATTGAGGAGCCCAGAACTGGACACAACACTCAAGGTGTGGCCTGACCAGCACTGAGCACAGGGGCAGAAGAACCTCCCTTGTCCTGCTGCCCACACTGCTCCTGAGACAGCCCAGGATGCCATTGGCTCTCCAGCCCATCTGGCCACACTGCTGCCTCATCTTCAGGCTTTATGAAAGCAAAGCAAACTTGCTCACCTAAAAGCTGCCAGGCAGATTCTGAGCATCCCAGGAAGCCTTTGCCAAAACAATTCCCTAAGACCAAGGTGAGGCTGGAAATGTTTTGTTGTTTTGTTTTTATTCATCGTCAGTAAGGGTTTTTTTTTTTGTACACAAGGCAAATATTAATAGCAGAATGGCAACACTTTTGGAGAGTATGTACAGAGCAATGTACAAGCAGGTGTAAAGAGGTTTTAAAACCGTTCCATTTCACCATTTCCACTTAAAAAGACCAACCAAACAAAAAAAGTGATTTTGTTTTTTCTTCCTTCCTTCTAGGACCTCCCTTTGAAATAATTTATTGCCAATTTGAAAGTAAAGCAAGGAAGAGGGGAAAAAAATTAACAACAACAACAAAAAAAAAAAGACAGAAACATAAATTTACAATAATAAGTAGTCCCTGGAGAGGTTTTGGGGGTAGGTTTTTTTTTTTTCCTTATAAAAAGTTAAACCATATAAAAATCGTAAGCCACAAACATTTATACAAAGCTAATACAAACCTTGGGTTTTGTTAAAGATCTATGAGGTTGTTACAAAATATATATTTCTTTTTTTTTTAATCCTTTTTTTTTTCCTTTTTTCCCCCTTTTTTTTTTTCTCTGTCTTGGTTTTTTTTTTTATACATAAAGGCTTCACTTAAGGTAAGCTCTCGCTGCTACTTGGAAGCGCAGGAAAGCAGCTTTTAAATAGTCTGCAACTCGACTCAGTTTTCAAGTACAAAGAAATTGCAAAACAAAACCAACAAAACCAAAACAAAAATCAAATTCGTGGCACTGTATTGCAATGCTGTGGAATTCAAACCAGCTAAGTTCATGGTACCATCAAAGAGACAACGACCTGCAAAGTCAACTCGGGACCAGTTGGGTTATGGCATGAATATTCCGGATCCTTCTGAAATGGGAAAATGAAACCTTCTGTAATCAGCTTTAGAAATGATCAGAGAAAAGTGGTTTGTTTTTTTTTTTTGGTTCAATGTGCACAAATTTTGAGCTGCTTCCAGATGGGGTAGGGTAGAGTTTGACCCAGCTATCTGGGGCTGAGCATAAATACTATTATTAGCCAAGTGGCTTGAAGCTTCAAACGCTCAGCCGAGCCGAGCTGGATGAATTGTGATGGGCAAGATTCAAAGCTGCTCATTAGCCAAATGATCAGTGGACCCACCTGACTTTTGTGGGTGGAGAAGAAAGCTTAAGTTTGACACAAACTGATGGCTTATGCTCCCACATATAACATAGAAAACCCAGGAAAACCTGGAAAGCCCTGATGAATAGCCACAGTTTTCAGGTATCAATCAACTGGCTTGGACACCCTGCAGCAGGGAACAGTTGCTCCAACCTCAGTTTCACCTTCGAGTGTACAGGAAGGCTGTATAAGACAGTGGTATACCTCCATAGGGTCAGTGATCTTTTTAAGAGCTCATTCCATCAAAGAGAACTAAGAAAGTCTTGGGAAACTTGATTTTCTACCAGCTTTCCCACATCCTGACCTTGTACCACAGACTGCTTTACTCGGACAAGCTTCACTCTTACTCGCCACCAGCGACTCGTCTGTTGGCTTCAGGCTAAAAAACAAACCACCTACCAGTCTGTTCAAGACATCAGCCCTTCAGCTCTTGTACCAAAGTTATATCCCACTACAAAGAAAGAGTATTTAGAATAATAATAGTACAAAAAACACCCCCCCAAACTCATGAGAAACACAACAGTACACACAACTGTGCTCCTTTTCAGGCAGCTCACAAAGAGTCAAGTCTGAAGATGGAACAGCCCAAGGTTGATTGGGGTTTGTTTAGCCACTAGGTTAACATAGGAACCATGTAAACAGTTACATCAAGAGTTAGTTGCCTCATCCCCTCTCTGAAGAAGTAGGAGTGGGAAATGCAAGTGATTTGACTCAGTCATTTCATTAAAATCATTCATTCCTGCCTGAGATTTTTATAGTGCTTTGCTACCAGGGCCTGCTTTGTCAGAAGTAGGGGCACACTTTGCTGTCCTTCAGGCCTTGGGGTTCACGGGGAGAGTGATTTGAAAGGATTGAGAAGAGGGAGATTTTTCTCTTGCTTCAAGGGGAGAAGCCTGCTGAATGTTTTTCCCACTTCAGCTAACATCAGAAGTGCCTTAGTGATAGTCACTAGACCCTTAGGCTGCCACCAGACCTTTAGGCTGCCATCAGACCCTTAGGCTGCCATCAGACCTTTAGGCTGCCACCAGACCCTTAGGCTGCCACCAGTTCTGAGGATCTGTAGTATAACAACAGCCCCCTTGAGGCAAAACTCATCAATATTTTACATCAGTACATGGTCTTTTTCTTTTCCTTTTCTAGACAAAACTCCTGATAACCTTCCCATCATCCAGTCTTTAGTCTTTCCTGCAATCTAGTCTGCCATCCTGCAAAACACATACTGCAGACCCTCTCCAAACTGATTATTTGAGATCAGAGAGGAGGGGAAGTCTCTTTTTGGACAAGAAGCTTCTTCAGACAACTGTCAGCAAAGGGAAAAAACAACCAACCAAAGCTGCTACTCCTCCTGGTGACTAACAAGGGCATGGATTTGTTCAATTCCTGCTTTCCAACCCTAGACTTTGTGGCTACTGGTCAAGAGGTTTGTTTTCTGCTCATGTAGCATTTATAGCTCAAGCAAATCAACCCATCCGTTCCCAAAGAGGGAAATGGAGAACTTCTGGAACTCCCATGACAGGCATCTTGGCCAGGCCTTTAAATAGCCTCACTTAGCTTCTTCTGAGGTCTCTAGCTTACCCTCTTTCTTGAATGGCTCACATCACACCAGATACAATCACATCCACGGCCACCAAGCAGGCAAAACCTGCATCAAATAACCCCATCTGGAGCTGCTGACAGGATCTCACTCAGTTCCTGATCTAAATCCTTCTGATAGGAGTGCTGCACCTAGACTTTATGGTTATCTTGAGAGGGTGCACTGTCACTTTTCCCAAGCTCTTGCCAGAATTCTTCCCTCCCCAAACAGTGCTTTATTGCAGAAACTGCAGACTGAGGACTGAACTCATTGGATGATGTGAGAAAACAGAGGTCTTTCAAAGCACTTGACTAAAAATACACTCTGCCCCTTCTACTGACAGGAGGACGAAGCACAGAGATGCTAACAGAACTTACAATCACAGTAAGTAAAAGGCTAAGTTCAGAAGACAGGCAGCTTTCCTATGTGCTAGCAGGGCCACTGCTCCAAGCAGTGAGGTTATTCTGTCCCCTGGCTTTGCCACCTATTTGGCTGTGGTCAGAACAATTCATTTCAGGAACAATTCATTTCAGGAAGTCTTGGCCAGCATCAGGATCCACAGGAATTGGCTGGTTCCATGGGGCAAAGTGGCAAGGCAAACACTACAGCCTGGGGGAACGTGGGGAGCAGCACAACTTCTTAGAGCACAAGCTCACCAGCTTGCCCTCCTGCTGCAGCAGAGGATTTCTAGGCAAGAAGTACTTTTATTTTATGACTTGGTTTTAATTACATGGCAATGGTAACAACCCCTTCTAAAACATAAAAGAAATCAAAATGAAACCGCAATGAAACTTTGGGTTAAAATCTTTTCAGTCACAAGCAGCACCCCCCCAACCCCCCCCAGAGTGTGCTGTGCAACATTATTTGGCTCAAGTACACTTAGACCCAAGTGGAAAGTCTCAGAAACAACCTCATCAGCTGAAGCACATCTGTGAGTTTGGGGTTTCTTTTCTTTCTCTTTTCTTTTCTCTTTTCTTTATGGTTTTTTTTGCTCCAGAAGAAAACATTCATCTTCAGGGTGTCAGCTACACAAGGCCTCTGCTGGGATCACATAAGGCCACTGAAAATATCAGAGGAGGACAGAACACAAAGAGGCACTTAGGTTTGCAGGTACTTCTGACCCCTCAAGCAAACGCTTAACCGATTGAGGCACGCTGGAAGAAAAGTCCAAACTTAACCAGTGCTACTAAAGCGCTCTGAGAACAAGTAAGGTACCTAACAGATAACATCTGCTCAGTGAAGCTAAATCCAAGGTTAGGTTGCTTCCCCTTCCCACATCACAATTTCATAGTGCTCTGTGCTTTGCCACGGCTCTAAGACGTACGAACGACGCAGTGGAGCGAACCCATGCGCTGTACCAGCCACTAATTCCTCATCATTAGACTTCTGCCTGCCTTGGGATTTCCTGCCAGGCACATCCGAAGCTCCCACTCAAAGCACTTTAAAACCTCTCCCCAAGTCCAACCCCACGCAAAGATTCCTACTGGAACAGGAAGTACGTTAGTTACACCCAGGAATTCTAGCTTCAAACAGATGATTCCAGCAAGGGATTTGATCGGATTTCTAACCAGCAACAGACCTGAGAAATCATAAGTCAGCTACGGTATCACAGTCTTCAGCATGAAGTCAGAAGTGAAAAGTTTCTCTTCCCCCCCCACCCCCCACCCTTAAGTTACTGCCACAGTCTAACAATTGCAACAGAATTGGGAATTCTGCAGGTGGAATGAATTTTCTAGGATAAGATACACCTTTGGATTTATCACTTTACAGGTAACTTACACATAGGCCTGCTCTAAAATTACAACTCGAGTCAACTTGAAGCTACACTGGAAGAGATTTAAGCCTGAATTCCTGCAGAAATTGGCAATAATGTGTTCAGCAGCAGCTTTCAGCCACATCTCAAGAAGTCTGACAGGATCTGGATTTCTCTACTCCTGCTGTAAACTTCTAGTTTAGAAAAACAAAACAAAACACAACCCCCACCCCCCTGAAAAAAAAAACCAACCAACCAACAAACCACCAACCAAAAACCAACCCAACACACACAAAAGTTACTGAAATCAAAATGTCTTTTGTTGCTGTGGTGGGGTTTTGTTTGGGTGTTTTGGTGGCACATCACTGTAACATGAGCTGCTTGAGGTTGTCGTGGAGGATGGTATCCTTCACGTCGCGGAACACTAGCCGGATGTTCTCTGTGTTAATAGCAGTGGTGAAGTGGTGGTAGAGGGGCTTCTGCTGCTGGTCCCGGCGTTTAGTACGAAAACAATCCACCAGGAATTTCTGGACATCTGTTAAGCAGTGGGGATTCCCTTCAAACTCTGGGAAGTAGTCTTTGATGCTGACTTTCTGTACTTTCTCCTCGAGCAAGTCCGTCTTGTTTAGGAAGAGGATGATGGAGACGTTGCTGAAGACGCGGTTGTTGACTATCGTCTCAAAAATGTTCAGGGACTCGGTCAGGCGGTTTGTCTGCCGATCCTCCATCAGCACCTGGTCAAATTCACTGGAGGAAACCAGGAAAAGTATGGAGGTGACACTGTCGAAGCACTCGAACCAACGTTTCCTCTCGGACCTTTGGCCTCCTACATCGACCATTTTGAAAGGGACATTTTTGATCTCGAAGTCGTACTCGTGAATGCCTTTGGTGGGTCGCCGTGCCAGCAGGATGTCTTGCTGGGAGGGAAGGTAGTCCTAAGGGAGATAAAGGAGATGTGATCAAGAAAAAAAAAAGAGAGACCTTTTGAAATGGAAATAAATAGATTTAAAAAGGAGACCTTTGAAAAAGGTAAAAAAACAGAGCAAAAACCAAAGCAAAAAACCAAAGCAAAAAACCAAAGCAAAAAACCAAAGCAAAAAACCAAAGCAAAAAACCAAAGCAAAAAACCAAAGCAAAAAACCAAAGCAAAAAACCAAAGCAAAAAACCAAAGCAAAAAACCAAAGCAAAAAACCAAAGAAAAAAACCAAAGCAAAAAACCAAAGCAAAAAACCAAAGCAAAAAACCAAAGCAAAAAACCAAAGCAAAAAACCAAAGCAAAAAACCAAAGCAAAAAACCAAAGCAAAAAACCAAAGCAAAAAACCAAAGCAAAAACACACAACAAAAAAACAAAGCAAAAACCAAAGCAAAAACACACAACAAAAAAACAAAGCAAAAAACCAAAGCAAAAACACACAACAAAAAACCAAAGCAAAAACACACAACAAAAAACAAAGCAAAAACCAAAGCAAAACACAAAACCCAAAACCAAACCAATACCAAACCAACAAAAAAAAAGACACAAAAAACCCAACAAAAAAACCACAAAACAAAACCAAAACAAAAAAACAAACCAACAAAAACCCCCCACAAAAAAACCAACAATAAAAACAAAAAAACCCCAAGACCAAAGCAAAACCAAACAAAGACCAAAGCAAAACCAAACAAAGACCAAAGCAAAACCAAACAAAGACCAAAGCAAAACCAAACAAAGACCAAAGCAAAACCAAACAAAGACCAAAGCAAAACCAAACAAAGACCAAAGCAAAACCAAACAAAGACCAAAGCAAAACCAAACAAAGACCAAAGCAAAACCAAACAAAGACCAAAGCAAAACCAAACAAAGACCAAAGCAAAACCAAACAAAGACCAAAGCAAAACCAAACAAAGACCAAAGCAAAACCAAACAAAGACCAAAGCAAAACCAAACAAAGACCAAAGCAAAACCAAACAAAGACCAAAGCAAAACCAAACAAAGACCAAAGCAAAACCAAACAAAGACCAAAGCAAAACCAAACAAAGACCAAAGCAAAACCAAACAAAGACCAAAGCAAAACCAAACAAAGACCAAAGCAAAACCAAACAAAGACCAAAGCAAAACCAAACAAAGACCAAAGCAAAACCAAACAACAAAAAAAATCCACAAAAAACCCCCACAAAACCCCAAAAAACAAACAGCCAAACAAAAACCACAAAACCAAAACAAAACTCAAACCAAAACAGGGACTTTGTAACCACATTTCAGTATCTGAAGGACATTTTGGAAGGGCTTGTGGATATTCAAGAGAGATGTTGAGGTGTTGGAAGGTGTCCAGGGAAGGGCAATGAAGCTGGTGAGGGGCCTGGAGCACAGCCCTGTGAGGAGAGGCTGAGGGAGCTGGGGGTGTGCAGCCTGCAGAAGAGGAGGCTCAGGGCAGAGCTCATTGCTGTCTGCAGCTACCTGCAGTGAGGCTGTAGCCAGGTGGGGTTGGGCTCTTCTGCCAGGCAACCAGCAACAGAAGAAGGGGACACAGTCTCCATTTCCAGGCTGGATGTTGTTAGGAAGTTGTTTGCAGAGAGAGTGATTGGCATTGGAATGGGCTGCCCAGGGAGGTGGTGGAGTTGCCATTCCTGAAGGTGTTCAAGAAAGGACTGGCTGAGGCACTTAGTGCCATGGTCTGGTTGACTGGCTAGGGCTGGGTGCTAGGTTGGACTGGATGAGCTTGGAGGTCTCTTCCATCCTGGCTGATTCTATGACATTGGGCAATGGTTTGAAAGTGGAGCAGAGGAGATTTAAGTCGGACATCAGGAGGAAGTTCTGCACAATGAGGGTGGTGAAATACTGGAAAAGGCTGCCCAGGGATGTGGTTCAGGGCCTGTTTCTGGACACAGTCAAGACCAGACTTGACGTGGCCCTGGGCAGCCCAATCTAGTTGAAGGTGTCCCTGCTGATTGCAGAAGGGTTGGACAAGATGCCCATAGCAGGGGGGTTGAAACTAAATGATCCTTGTGGTCCTTTCCAACCCTGATTGGTTCTGTGATTCTAAGATGACCTTTGAGGGTCCCTTCAAACCAGATGCGATCTGTGGATCTGTGATTAGGATACAAGTCACAGGCATGGTGATTGCAGCTGACTTGCAATCAAGAGGAAAGCTTGCAGAGGAACAACATGAGGTTTTGCAAAGAAGTTCTTCCTCAGGTTCAGAAGGAACCTGCTGGGTTCAAGTTTGTGCCTGCTGCCCTTTGTCCTGTCAGTGGGCACCACTGAAATGAGTCTGGTTCCATCCTTTTGCCCCACACTTTAGCTCTTGCTGAGCATTGAGAAGATGCCCTCTCAGGTTGCTTGTCTCCAGGCTAAACAGCTCCAGGTCTTTCAGCCTCTCCCTTGAAAAAAGATGCTCTAGCTCCCTCAGCAGCTTTGTAGCCTCTGTTCCAGCTGAAACAGAAGCATTTTTGAGAGATCCAGAGTCCCAAGTGGGCAACACACCCAGTTCTAAATCAAAACATGCACCTCAGAGAACTGAAGCTCTCCATGTGCCTCATGACAAGGATCCATAACACCTGAGACGTGTACCATCAATTTCTCATGCCACCTGCCCTCATTACCTTCTGCTTCATCCATCCTCTTCCCACAAAGCTGGGAAGCACATTGCCTGCCATGACTGTTGTGCAGCAGATGGGCTCTAAAGAAGGTTTCTCATATCAGAAGGATAGTATCTCATTATCAGAAGGATAATCTCTCCTTTTAAACTAGGGGCACTCATCTTCTCCCATGTTCTTCTGCATCTTCAGCCTGCCTTTCCTCTTAGAATTAAAGAGGCAGGATGGGTGGTTTCTCACTACTTCTTTGGGCTGTTGCATGAACAGTCATCACCAACGGATGCAGATGTTAAGAGGAAGAGGAATTCTTATTAGTCAGCTTTCAACAGCCTGAAATTCAAAACTTGCACTGGGGGTTTCTTCATTCTTAAACATGCACTCTGCATATGGTCCAAATCTCTCTGCTATTTGAAAAGCCAGCTGAGCTGACACTGAAGTGCAAAGCTTTGCTGTTCAATTGTTATGGAAACTCTTCCTAACGTTTGTCCAGCGTTTCTCACCACTTGAGTGCAGCGCTTTAGGTTTCAGAAGTCAGCAGGGAGGTTGGGCTAGATGATCTCCAGAGGTTCCTTCCAACCCCTGCCATTCTGTAATTCTGTGAATTTCTGTCTCCTCTTAGTGCATGATCTATGATTTTCCTCCACAGTGCCAGTTACAAGGCTTGGAGCTTTTATAGAGATGTGATGGTCCAGAAAGTCTGATTCAACTAATCATCTAGGGTGGGACACACACACACACACACAACTACACAGCAATTCAAATGCTGGCATTCCAAGTTGAAAGCAGCTGGGCAAGTTTGATCCACAGCCACTAAGAACTCAAGAATGCTCTAAAAGAAACTCAAGGACCACTTTGCTTTACTCTGTGAGCTCAAAATGTTGAAGCAGCTAGAGAGAGAAAGGAGTTTTGTTTGAAGTCCTGGGTTTCTCTATTTGAGCTGCCCATGACTAATGCACTGATTTTTATCGTGGCAGGAATTACAAAGCAGCTCTCCGGAGCACAGAATCTCCACCCTGCACTTTCTGCTGTGGGTACTGTTACACATCTCAAACCCACACCACCTAAATCTGCAGCAGAGCTGAACTGCTAAAGCAGCACTGTGCTGTCTCCAAACTGAGCAACAGGCTTGTGCTGCCCTTCCCTTGTCTGACTAAAGGAAGGAAATTTAAAGGGCTGAGAGATTTTTCTCTTTGTGACATTTATCTTGAATCCTTTCTGTCCAAAATCGTTAGAGAGGGAGGGACAAGCAGAGGACTGGAGTGAGTGGATCTACTGTCACTAGGCACAAGCAAAGGGATTTGGAGTAAAGCTGCTTGTTAACATTTAGACAAGAGAATGTCACAGGTTCAACGCTCAACTCCATCTTTCAAACAGGAGCTTACAATCTCTTGTTACTTAGGGAGTTAGCCTCAAATTTTCAGAACATAACCAGCAAGGCTTAGGGAAGATCATGAGTGAGTGAAATTACTGAAGCAAATAAATAAAACCAATCAGCACAATAAGCAAAGCCATAGATACTTTCACCATTGAAAAGCAGAGGACAAAGCAAACCCTTCTGGGAGCTGGCCTGTAGTGTTTACCCAGTAAAGCACTCAAGAACAAGGAGCATATCCCTAGAATTCCTGACAAATTCCTTCTTGACTATTACTCATTTAAAATTCCTTCCATACTTGCAACCACAACCCAAATCCTTCCAAGTTCTGCATGTGCAGAAAGCCTACCATGGGTTACAGAGAATGGCTACTCTGATTGGCACTGCAAAGGGGCGCACAGGAAGTCAAGTGCTTGGGAAACAGGCAACCAAATGCACCAACTCCTAACAAATGTCCCAGGGTTCTGCTATCTTTTTGAAGGATGATTATGTTCTGTCCCCCAAGCCCAGAATCTTGGGCTATTAATGCCTGGGTGATGGAGCACTGGACAGGCTGCCCAGAGAGGATGTGGAGTTTCCTTCTCTGGAGGCTTTCAAAAGCTGCCTGGATGCGTTCCTGTGTGACCTACCCTAGGTGAAACTGCTCTCGGCAGGGAGGCTGCACTCGATCTCTGGAGGTCCCTCCCAGCCCCTCTGTGATTCTGTCACTACAACAGTTTTGAGCTGCTGTTGACCCCATGCTCTATGGCAGGAGACTGCTGCATTAGGTGAACCTTTCTCTCAGACATAATGAGGATCATTTCCAAAGTCCTTTCTTTGTTTGACTACTTTCCTACAGGCATCCCCAGCAGACTCTCTCCTTTTCCATACTTCATCCTCTTCTCCACGTTGACTATTTTCCTTCTCCCATTTCTGTGCCGGTTGTCTGGGTTTTTTCAGTTTGTTAGGACTATTTTCTTGGTTGTTTTGAGGAGTTTTTTTGAGTGGGTTATTTTTTGGGAGGGGAGGTTTGCTGATGTTTTATTTTCCATGCATCTCTCCCTCTGATATCGACTCAGATGTGTGTTTTACCTCCTTCCTCAAACTCACTACAGCCTGTTTTCTTCTAAAGGCCTTCTTTTGGTTCTCAGGTAGCTCTTTCAGCTGTCACATCACTGTTTGCCTAGTTTAAAATCAGAATTTAAGGCACAAATCATATCTAATCACAACATGGAAAGCTGTGTCTCTCCCTGAGCTATTTTGAATACATATAGTCAGTACTGGCAGTGGAAATAGCAACAAACAGTTGCAAGGAATCCAGCTGATCCCACGTGCATATATATGCAGCCAGCTACTCTTATTTTGCTCATCTGATTAAATCTGAACATAAAGTTCTTTTCCCTGTCTGCTGTTATCATCAGCTCCCTTTTGGCAGCAGGCACATCAGCTGCCTTTCAGCTAGAGGCACATGAATGGCTTATAAGCAATATAGTTGCAGACCAGCCCGGTTGTATCAGATAAGAGATAAGAGCAGTAAAATACTTCCATTAATGAAGTTTGGGGAAATAATCATTAGACAAATCTTGCATACAGATAAGAATAAACCAGTAGGACCTATCAAATCTTTCACTCAGTAACAGAACTCAGGCAGCACTCCTTCCACAAGGACCTAACATCATCTGTGCAGCAGAAGTCAATGAGTCCTTCTGTATCTCAACATCCTTTGGTCTAACTTTAAACCAGAAAAGCTGTAATTCAGAGCTCAATGTTCCCACAGTAACATCAGACCTACAATGAATGTGGTATATAAAAAACCATACACCCTAGTGACTTCAAGTTTCATGCTTCAATCAAGAATGGACCACGGTTTCTGAATAAGTAACTTTGAAAGGAAGCTGCAAAAGCCAAAGGAAAAAAAAAACACAACAACAACAAACAAAACCAACAGCAGCAAAAAATCAAAACCCAAACAAAACCCCTAAACCTTTGAAACTAAACTGGCACTGGATTCAAAGACAACGAGAAATTCATCATCAGCAAAAAGTTTAACAACTCATGAACCTTGAGTACTGTGTCCAGTTCTGGGCCCCTCAATTCAAGAAGGATGTTGAGGTGCTGGAACATGTCCAGAGAAGGGCAACAAAGCTGGTGAGGGGCCTGGAGCACAAATCCTATGAGGAGAAGTTGAGGGAGCTGGGCCTGTTTAGCCTGGAGAAGAGGAGGCTCAGGGGTGATCTTATTATTGTCTACAACTACCTGAAGGGGCATTGTAGCCAGGTGGGGGTTGGCCTCTTCTCCCAGGTAACCAGCAATAAAACAAGGGGACACAGTCTCAAGTTGTGCCAGGGTAGGTATAGGCTGGATGTTAGGAAGAAGTTCTTCACAGAGAGAGTGATTGGCATTGGAATGGGCTGCCCAGGGAGGTGGTGGAGGCACCGTCCCTAGGGGTCTTCAAGAAAAGCCTGGATGAGGCACTTAGTGCCATGGTCTGGTTGATTGGATAGGGCTGGGTGATAGGTTGGACTGGATGAGATTGGAGGTCTCTTCCAACCTGGATGATTCTATGATTCTAAGTGAGTGCAGTTTTACTGACTTGTAACTCAAGAACCAAATCAAAATGAGATTAAACATTAGGAAGGAATTCTTCACTGTGAGGGTGGGGAGGCATTGGAACAAGTTGCCCAGAGAAGTTGTGGAGGCTCAAACTCTGCAAGTGTTCGAGGCTGGACTGGATGGAGCTTTGAGCAGTCTGGTCTATTAGGAGGCGTCCCTGGTCATGGCAGGGGGCTGGAACTAAATGACCTTTAAGATCCTTTCCAACCAAAAGCATTCTGTGACTCTATGGAAACTGAGAGAGTGAGTGCTGGAGGTCTCAAGCACAGTATCTGGGAAGCATCAGCAGTTGCAAGATGATCACCAGCACTCTAGCTAGAAAAATTAAAGTTCAAAGCAGAAGAACAGTCTGCCTTCAAATGAGATTTTTATCTCTTCAAGAGAAAAAGTAAAATGACACTAAGCATGATGTAACAGGACTCAATTGAAGTGGTTTGGTTTCCTTCATCATTTGTTAGCCATCAGCTGCAAAGGGCCATGGAGAAGCTACCTCCCCACAGAACTGAAGCATCCTATTGCAAAGGCAGTTTTTCCACATGCCAGCTCTGCAATCATAGAATCAACCAGGTTGGAAGAGACCTCCAAGATCATCCAGTCCAACCTATCCCCCAGCTCTATCCAGTCAACTAGACCAACACACCACTGATGTGTGGCACACAATTTTGTCAGTCAAGCAGAAACCAGCATCCCTGTCAAAAGGTACTCTATACAGTGTTCAGCTTTTCCCTCAGAGAAAGCAGATTTTATTCTGTACCCAGTTTGTTTTGAAGTAGGTACTCCAGAAAACCACCACTGAGCTGTGCACTGATTTACCTTAGTGCTCATAACTGCAATGGTTTGGGTTGGAAGAGACCTTAAAGGTCATTCACTGTTCCCAGCTGGATGTTTAAAACCAAAAGCATTCAGGCCTCATTCTGAACTTTTTTTACTACCAGAACAGTTAAGCCCTGGAAGGGAAGGGCCATGGACAGTGGCACTGAGTGTACTCTCAGCAAGTTTGCTGCCCACACCAAGCTGTGTGCTGCAGCAGCCAGGCTGGAGGTCAGGGATCCAGCCAGAGGCACCTGGACAGGCTGCAGAGGTGGGCACAAGCCAAGCTCAGGAGGTTCAACAAGACCAAGTGCAGGGTCCTGCAGCTGGGTCGAGGCAATGCTAAGCACAAATCCAGGCTGGGCAGTGAGTGGCTGGGGAGCAGCCTTGAGGAGAGAGACTTGGGGGTGCTGCAAAAGGAGCCAGCAGTGTGCACTTGCAGCCCAGAAAGCCAAGCAGAGCCTGGGCTGCAGCAGCAGAAGTGTGGCCAGCAGGGCCAGGGAGGTGATTCTCCCCCTCTGCTGTGCTCTGCTGAGACCCCACCTGGAGTACTGCATCCAGCTCTGGAGCCCCTGGGAAAAGAGGGATGTGGAGATGCTGGAGTGTGTCCAGAGCAGGGCCAGGAGGATGCTCAGAGGGCTGCAGCAGCTCTGCTGTGAACACAGACTGAAAGTTGGGGCTCTTCAGTCTGCAGAAGAGAAGGCTCCCAGGTGACCTTCTTGTGGCCTTCAGGATCTGAAAGGGGCCTACAAAAAAGCTGGGGAGGGACTTTTGAGGCTCTCAGGGAGTGCCAGGACTGGGAGGAATGGAGCAAAGCTGGAGGTGGGGAGATTCAGAGTGGCTGTGAGAAGGAAGTTGTTGAGCAGGAGGGTGGTGAGAGGCTGGAATGGGTTGCCCAGGGAGGTGGTTGAGGCCCCATGCCTGGAGGTGTTTAAGGCCAGGCTGGCTTAAGCTGTGGGCAGCCTGCTCTAGGGTAGGGTGTCCCTGGCCATAGCAGGGAGGTTGGAACTGCCTGATCCTTGTGGTCCCTTCAAACTCTATGATTTAAACATTCTATGGTTCTGAGGTGCTGGTGGTCCTCAGGCTGTGTCATTGCACTGCCTCATGTTCTTGCAGGGGTTTGTTTTCCAGGGAAGCTGATGCCTCTTGCAGAGTGTTTGGTGTGGTCCCCTCTGCCTGGCTCCATCCAGGCTTGTGTGGGGTGTGTGTTTTTCACCAGTGGGGTTGTGTGGAATCCCTCTCCAGCCTGCTGTGCTGGTTTGGTGGGGGAAGCAGGGGCTGCTGCTCTGGGCTGGCTCATGCTCTGCCTCAGCTTGTCATTAAAAATGAAACCTTGGGGCTGAGTGTTTAAATGAAGAACACATTTTTGTGTTCTAGTGTAAGATGCCCATGGCAGGGGAGTTGGGAACTGGATGATCCATTCCAACCCTGACTGATTCTGTGATTCTAAGTGGTGGATTGCCCTGCACTAGACAGTCTGAAGATCAGCTTGACAGGGTGCTAGGCCAACTCATTTCATCTTCACTATTACCCAGAAAGGTTGGATCAGATGATCCTTGGGGTCCCTTCCAAGCTGGCATTCTGTGATTCATGGATATCAATTAGTGTTGAAGTGCTACTTTAAACAATCTTCTGACTGCATAAGCATTTGGAATTTGTTTTTCTTTTTTTAATTCAATTTCTACTGAAGTTTTATTTCCAGAAAGTCTTTTTGGCCCTTGCATAGCCCTGTGGTTTTGACATATCAGTGATGAACTGCTGAGATAATGGGACAGGCAAACTTAACTAAAGCTCTTTGAATAGACACTAACTGCATTTCATCTGTTTAAAACCCAGAGATCAAGAAGGCTACTTAAACCTCAAGAATGAAAAAAAAAAGAACTTACTTGTTCTCCAAGTTTATCCAAGTTGTCCAAGAAATACTTTACAGATTCCCCCTAAAAACAAAGCAAATGGATATTTAAATCAATGTCACATTTGATCCTAACAGTTTACATTCTGAAGTCCAGCTAATTTACCACCATCTAGATTTGAAGTGTTTTAAGCTTTAATCATTGCCATTTTTTAAAGCAGCCACCCCAAGAACAGGAGTGAAATTTTAGTTTTTAGGCCAGTTAATATTTAAGGTTAAAAGCAGAGGTAGGCACATTTAAAACAGTGACATTCTTTCCAGGTTTGGAATTGCTGAGTAAATCCTACAGTGTGATCCACAGGGAGTATCAAGGAAGCAACCACACCTTCACTGTGAAAAAAAAAAGCTACATTAGAGTCTTCTGAGGCTTTGAAGAGCCTGGACACCCAGGCAGTCCAGGACAAGTTCATCTCTTAAGTGTGTTGCCACAGATCCCACTCACAAGGGTACTTCCTTGAGGTCACTTTAGGCTGGATGTTAGGAGGAAGTTCTTCACAGAGAGAGTGATTTGCCGTTGGAATGGGCTGCCCAGGGAGGTGGTGGAGTCACAGTCCCTGGAGGTGTTCAAGAAAAGCCTGGCTGAGGCACTTAGTGCCATGGTCTGGTTGACTGGATAGGGCTGGGTGCTAGGTTGGACTGGATGAGCTTGGAGCTCTCTTCCAACCTGCTTGATTCTATGATTCTCCCAAGCACAGCAAATGACTCACAGAAAGGAGGATGAGAAATCACAACAGATGAAGCATTTCACTCAAGGTTCCTATCAGAAACCAAGTTGGACAAGAACTCCTTGCTGTGGGAGGAAGGAGCAGAGCTCCACACTGCCATGCTGCATGATATCACCAGGTTATCTTCCAGATTCGTGCCACCACTGTCCTCACAAATAGGAGCTGCAGTTTTTAATCCCTCCAGCAACACAGAACTGAAGATCTCTTACTGTGAGCTTGAACTACTGCCAACACCCCTGAACTCCATTAGGGTGCTGGGATTAAGGAAGAATCCTTCCAAGCATGCTGCTGAACCTGAGTTCACTTGCAATAGGTAGTGCACTGATTGAATTTATAGCAAAGGGACGTGTACCTTTCTAGGATTCTCAGCATCACCACAGAAGCACAAATATGTTTCCTTTTGAAAGCTCTTGACTATCAAGCTGTAACTGCATTGCTTTATAGTAAATATAGAAAGAAACCATCTGTTTTTACAGAAGAGCAAGAATTCTGATGGATTTTCTTGCTGAGGAACTTGAGAAGCATCCAGGGCTGGGGTGACTACAGCTAAAGCAGACAACCCAATGAGGACAAGAGTTACACCCTGATAATGATTTCCCCTCACTTCAGTTTGAACTCTGCTAAGTTATCTAGGAAGAATATCAAACCTCACTATTAAACTGTGCCATCTAAGCAGAAGAAAAGTAGGGTAGGGTAAAGAACAGCCCAAAAAGGGTTCTGACACATAAGCCAGGGCCATTTGCTACTAAAGTTATGTAACACAAGTAGATACCACACCTTTAAGCATACAGTTTGAACATCAACTTTTAATTGAGCAAGACTGGGACTCTGGTTGAAACATGCCTTGTGCTTGACACACCTGCAGGGAAGGAGTCCAACACAGTTCCACTACCTTATTTTACCTTCTCTTTGGTTTAACATGATTGATTTTCTCTTAGCTGCCAAACTGCAGCAGTAACATTAACCACCGTGAGGCCTGGTGGCACACAGCAGAGCTGCTTGCAGTGGCAGCAGGACTTTACACCTGCATCTTTTTCAGCACTTCAGAAATCCATCCTAGCCACAATCCTAAGGGAAGTGCATGGAAAAGGGCATTGCTATTTCACTACAAATGAAAATACACAACCTCTTGATCCATCATGCCTCCCAAGCAGGTGTAACAGGATCAGAATTCACGTGTTCCAAGTACTAAGACCACTGTCTGTAGCTGAATATTAAGATGAAATAAAGTTTAAAGCTAGACTTCATTTCTTTTTCAGGTCCTAGTAGGAGCTGATAAGCTTCCCTCCCCCACATGATTATGTCCCAATCAGCCAAATTTCAGTCTCATTGAGTGGAGCTATTTGTTCTGCCTGGATCTCAGAGGGTGTAAGCATGTGTGTGTATGCATGCATACATATATTTTAATCTTAGACAGCTCTTTTATCCTACTTATGGCAGTGCTTACTCCCTAAAGAAGCATTAACTCCCCAGTACTGGAAAGAGTAACATGAGTTACTTCTCCTGTAAGTTCCACGGCTTACTGCTGTTGTAGTGGATTGAGAAGTTGGAGCAGAGAGCAAGCCAGAGCCTGGAAAGGTCACAAAACATCCCCAGAATCTTCCCAGAAGAGGGGATTTCCTGAAAGCATCAACGCAAAACACATTGGCCTGCAGCAACAGGGATGCTCTAGAGACAGGCACCCAGCAGCAGGAAGCCTACCAAGAAGACTGCTCAGCTATCTGGGCTGTCACATACCCAAGCCAAGGGCAGAGAGGCATCAAAGTGGCCATCCTGAATCTCAAGAGATAAAACTACAAGAGCAACCAGTTACAAGCACAACACACTTCATAAAGCAGTGACATTCCAGTTTCCCTCCTCCACATCTCTGGCTCAGTCACCAGGTTCTTTCCTTATGAAAATCTACACAGATAACTACTGACACACTGAGCAAATGCCATCAGTGTGACTCAACTCTCCATTTTGGGATAAAAGTTGTCTGATCATTGGCTTTTAATCAATTTACGTGGAACCAAGAACTTAGAGCAGCTGCAAATTCATCTTCTTTCCTTCCATCCCATTCCAGGCACTGCTCTAAGCCATACAGCTACAAAAGCCAGTGTCTTCACCAGTGGTAATCTTCTAGCTGACCCAGCCATCTAATAGCATTAAGCTCTGCTAACTACAGATAGCTAGCATGGCTAACAAATTGTTATCAAAATGCACTATTGTAGAGCTGAAGAGTTTTGACTCATGTAAGGTCCTGCACCTGGGTGGGGGCAATCCCAAGCACAATTTCAGGCTGAGTGGGGAATGGCTGAGAGCAGCCCTGAGGAAAAGGCCCTGGGGGTCTGGGGTGATGAGAAGCTCAAAAGGAGCCTGCAGTGTGAGTGCAGCCCAGACAGCAAGCCTGTGCTGGGCTGCAGCAAGAGCAGTGTGGGCAGCAGGGCAAGGGAGTGGATCCTGCCCCTTGGCTCTGTTCTCCTCAGACCCCACCTGGAGTCCTGCGTGCAGTTCTGGAGCCCCCAGACAAGGAGCACATGGAACTGTATAGGCCAGTCCAGAAGAGGCCATGAAGATGCTCAGAGGGCTGCAGCAGCTCTGCTATGAAGACAGGCTACAAGAATTGTGGCTCTGCAGCCTGAAGAGGAAAAGGCTTGGAGGAGACCTTGGAGTGGCCTTCCAGTATCTGAAGAGGACCTACAGGAAGGCTGGAGAGGGACTACTGACAAGGTCTGGTAATGATAGGACAAGGAGTGATGGGTTTAAACTAGCAGAGGGGAGATTGAAACTAGATCTTAGGAAAGGGTTCTTTGCAGTCAGGGTGGTGAGACACTGGCACAGGTTGCTCAGGGAGGTTGTGGCTGCTCCCTCTCTAGGGTGTTCAAGGCCAGGCTAGATGAGGCCTTGAGCAACCTGTTCTAGTGGGAGGTGTCCCTGCCTATGGCAGGAGGTTGGAACTCGATGATCCTTGAGGTCACTTCCAACCTAAACCATTCTATGACTCAAAGCAGGCTTCACAAAGGTGGCACTACAAAACACCCAAGCAGGACTCCCCATCCTTTTCCAAAGGGCTGAATCTATGTATTTTATGCAATGGTGAAGAGAAACTCCCTGAAAATGCTACCATGCAACAAGTGAGCAAAGCCTTAATGCCAGCAGTTACTAAATCTGAGGAAGAAATGATCCATTCACAACACTGTGCAACAGCTCCAGAGGCAGCTTCTGTGCTAGGCAACTTTTCTTGCTATTAGATCAAGATCTCACTCTGAATCGATGACAGTGGCTGTATTTAAGCAGCTCTATCCAACTGTTTTCATGTCCTAGAATTGCCTTTAAGACAAACTGTAAACTCTCTGGTTTACCCAAAATGACTAGAAAAAAAGAAACTGGCCTTCCCCACTCTGCCCCCACTAACTCCAGTGTGGCTCACCACACCCAGCCCCTGCCACGTGGCCACTGCAGCAATCTGCTGCTGTCATGCCACAGAGAAGCCATGCCAAGGACAAAATCAATATGAGACTGAGGAACTGCAGGATCTGCCCTCTCCAGAAACTCTCTAGTTCTCCATTACGTTCCCCTTGGTTTCACACCCGTGTTCTGTGAGCACATAGGATGGAAACTTAAGATGTGAAGGTCTTCAGTTAGTCACAGGTGAACTTCTGGGCATTTCTAAATGCAGGTCAATCCCTTAAAGTAATTTTTACAGCTGACCAGTTCTGAGCTGCAAGTTTGTGAAGTGTGAAGGTTACCAATGACCTGTTGCTGCAGGAACCATACTGCTGAGCCTTCCTTTTTCACTGCCTGCTTCCTCCTAGTCAAAGCTCAGGCCCAAAGATTCCATGGAAGTAACAGCTGCAGGGTTAAGCCCATTTCTGATGTGCATGTTGACATACTGCAACAAAGCAAACTTCCTCAACACACACCTACCAATGCTGTCTACAACTACCTGAGGGGTGGTTGTGGCCAGGAGGAGGTTGCTCTCTTCTCTCAGGTGGCCAGCACCAGAACAAGAGGACACAGCCTCAGGATGTGCCAGGGGAAATTTAGGCTGGAGGTGAGGAGAAAGTTCTTTACTGAGAGAGTCATTGGACACTGGAATGGGCTGCCCGGGGAGGTGGTGGAGTCGCCGTCTCTGGGGCACTTCAAGGCAAGGTTGGACGTGGCACTTGGTGCCATGGTCTAGCCTTGAGCTCTGTGGTAAAGGGTTGGACTTGATGATCTGTGAGGTCTCTTCCAACCCTAATGATACTGTGATACTGTGAACAGAATGAATGGCCTACACATGAGCTCCAAGGATGTCCCAGTGACAGGTGACTGTGGTTTTGCTCTGTTAATACAGTATTCAATAGTCTATCAGAATACCAGATCATAGAATCATAGAATCAACCAGGTTGGAAGAGACCTCCAAGATCATCCAGTCCAACCTATCACCCAGCCCTAACCAATCAACTAGACCATGGCACTAAGTGCCTCATCCAGTCTTTTCTTGAAGACCCCCAGGGACGGTGCACTCTCTTTGCTTGTAGATGTCCTTTTTTAATTCAGTTGGCCACATACATCTCAGCTGCAGCCCTTCAGCCTCCTCCTGATTCACAAATGCATGTAAACCACAGGAAGTTGACTGTTAAATGACTTTATTCACAACTGTCAAGTATTCCATTTTCAGAAAGGTTTGATTCAAACCAGCTTGCGTGTCCCCTGGAGTCTTGTGATGCTCACTGAAGGCAGCCAAGCCAAGGCCACTTCATCATGAACACAGAAGTGCTTCACAAGAAAACACAACTAGATCATGTTCCTATCAAGATACCTCATGTTTCAACATCAACTTCTCTTAGAAATGTTGAGTTTATTTTAACCAGCCTTGCTCATGCCTGTACAATGAAACATCTCCAGGTTTAGGTCATGCACTCTTGGTACAGAGTTGATTACAGCACAAATTGCTTATTTCATCACATTTGCAAGGTCCTGGCAGGCTGGTGAAGTTGTGCTGGCTGCAAAAGGGCAAACATAAGGCCCAGCTTCGAGGAGGGACAAAAGGATGAGCTCAGGAACTACAGAGCAGGCAGTCTCACCTCTGTGCCTGGCAAGATCATGCAGCAGATCCTCCTGAAGGCTCTGCTATGGCAAATGGCAAACAAAGCAGAGGGGGTTGGTGGTACCCAGCAGTGACTGCACCAAGCCACCAAATTTAGTGGCTTTTTATGATGAAGTCACAGCAACAGTGGAGGGCAGGGCAACTGACAGCATCTGCCTGCAGCTGAGTAGGGCATCTGACTGTCCCACAGGACATTCTGGTCACCACACTGAGAAAACAGAGGCTGGATGGGTGGAGCACTGATGGTAAGGAATGGTCTGGTTGACTGGCTAGGACTGGGTGCTAGGTTGGACTGGATGATCTTGGAGGTCTCTTCCAACCTGCTTGATTCTGTGATTCACCTGTATGACAACAGGGTACTGTAGCTGCTGGTGTGGCCATCTGAACTAACCCAGGCCAGTTCTCTTCTATAAACAACACATGGCACAGAAAAAAAGATTACTGTCTACTATGTTGCTAGTTACTGCCTAAAGCAAAAGTAACCACAAAAGTATTTTGGGGGAGGAAAAAAAAAGAAGAAAGAAAAAGACTGCATGAAATATACAGCAGATGAACACATCTTTTAAACCCAGGAAGTGGCACCAATTTACTTGGTTTCCATGCAAACAATGTCAGCAATCTAAAGATGATTTGTGGAGTCCTCAGCACAGCCAAAATGGCTTTTTAGCTGTTCTAAGGGAACGCAGCCGCTATGGGTTTTTTTTTAACCAACAGCAATCACTTATAAAGACAGAAGGAGCATCAACTGAAGATTTGCTCATCACGAGGTTTAAAGAAAGAAACACAATTCATCAAGCTATCTGTGTTTGGCTGCAAGTTCAGGGGAACATACTGAACTGACAAGACTTAAGTATCTGAAAGAATAAATCAGATGTTTAAAGAAAAAAGGAGACATAACTTAATAACTCAAGATTAGAATTATAGGAACCACCAAAGGTTTTCTCCTCCTGACCTTACTTGAATTTCTGGGAAAAAAGAAATCAACTTTTCCTATGTTAACAACCAAAAAAACCCCACCCCACAAATGGACAAAAAACAAAAAAAAACCAAAAAGACAAAAAAAAGCTTTTGCAAAAGCTTTGAGTAAGAACAGGTAACTGTAAAGTTTTTAGGCTGGCATGTCCATGCCTAACTTGATACACAAATCAAACCATCCATAATAAAGGAAAGAGGAATAAGCAGACCCTTAGAATTCTGCATCTTACAACCCCTAGTAATCCCATGGCATACACTTTCATAGAATCATAGAATCAAGCTGGTTGGAAGAGAGCTCCAAGCTCAGCCAGCCCAACCTAGCACCCAGCCCTAGCCAAGCAACCAGACCATGGCACTAAGTGCCTCAGCCAGGCTTGGCTTCAACACCTCCAGGGACAGTGTCTCCACCACCTCCCTGGGCAGCCCATTCCAATGCCAATCACTCTCTCTGAAACAACTTCCTCCTAACATCCATCCTAGACCTCCCCTGCCATAACTTGAGACTGTGTCCCCTTGTTCTATTGCTGGTTGCCTGGGAGAAGAGACCAAACCCACCTGGCAACAGCCTCCCTTCAGGTAGAGGGATGTTTTTTTTTTTCTCTTAGAGGCTTAATCCAGGTAAATCCATATCTGAGGATCATAGAATGAATCATAGAATGTCAGCGGCTGGAAGGGACCTTGAAAGCTCATTCAGTCCAACTCCCTGCCAGAGCAGGATCACCTAGAGCAGATCACACTGGAACACATCCTCATGGTTGTTGATTATCTCCAGAGAGGGAGACTCCACAATCCCCCTGGGCAGCCTGTTCCAGTGCTCTGTCACCCTCACAGGAAGAAAATTCCATCTCAGATTCACATGGAGCCTCCTACGCCTCAACTTCTACCCAGTGCCCCTTGTCCTGTCACTGGGCATCACCCAGCCGAGCCTGACTCCATCCTCCTGGTACTCACCCTTTACATATTTATAAACAGGAATGAGGTCATCCCTTAGTCATTTCTTCTCCAAGCTGAAAAGCTTTGGATTTTGGCAAAGAATCCAGAGAAATGAATCTTTAATCTTTATTTTCTTGACACCTCACGCCAAGCTGATTCAAATGAAGTCTGACTGCAAATCAATATTGCTGCTCCTACAGTTTCATCAGATGTCTTTGGAAATGGCAGTAATAAGCATGGAGATAATTAATGCAGAAATGTTTTAGTTAAATCAATGCAGATTTCCTACTGGGAAAGGTATTGGAGAGTGTTACAACCTCCTCCCTCTCCATCCAAATGAGGGATGCCCATAGTTAACCAGAAGAGGCAGCTGACAGCTTTATGTTGTGAATGCACCTAACTGCAATTATATTCCTGAGCTCAAATCCACAATTCTCTTAGTTGTTAGACTAGTATAAGTTGAACTGAGTCTTGAAACATTTAATTGGTTTGTTTTCTTTTGCTGCCCTCAGACTTGGAGGTAGATAAAATAATCCTGGCTCCTTCAAAGCTTTCAGGTTTCTACAGATTAATTTCTCTCATCAGTCCCTCCTCCCACTACTTTCTCCTGAGGATTCCTCTTTCAAACATGACCCAGTCAACAAAACAGGACAAAAGTTCCACACTTCCTTTAGTCAAGGAAGTAAAATTTAAAACCTCAGATACTTTCCACATGGATTTCCATCTTTTACAACAGCAATTTAACAACTTGCTTTGTATCTCTTAAGGTGAAACGATTTGCTTCCCAACTGCCACTCCTATGCTCTAACATTCGCTATGCTGCTCCCTGTCTCAGCAGCAGTTTTATTAGCAGTGCTTTGGGAGTTTACAATGAGCAGGCACAATAACTAGTTTTTAATGAGGGTGCTAACCATACTCAGGGAAAAGTGTTGAGGTAAGCGACAGTAAATTTATTTACCAAACTGCAGGCCTGGGTCAAAACATTTGAAAGCTGCTAACACAAAACACATTTCCTGGAGAGAAAGATGTTTCCTTTCTCTAAGTGTTAATTACGGCCATGGCTATGCTAAACCCAGCACAAACTGGCACTCCCACCAAAACAAAGCAGTCCCCATTCATGACCACACCAGCATTTCTGCAGCCTTGCAGACCAGCCAACTGTTCTGTGTTAAACCAAAACCTCCCCCTCTGAAGGAAGGACAAACAGCTTTAAAAGGGCACGGCTGCCAGTGGAAGCCCTGCTGGACCAGCCTTAAAAGAGATGAAGCACAGAAACCACCTATCAAGCTCAGACATTTTAGGATCTCCTTCCTTCTTTCTCTCCAGCTCCACCATTTAAATCTGATCTGCCTATTTTCCAAGGTGAAATTTAAATCATAGAATCAATCAGGTTGGAAGAGACCTCCAAGATCAGCCAGTCCAACCTAGCACCCAGCCCTGGCCAGTCAACTAGACCATGGCACTAAGTGCCTCATCCAGTCTTTTCTTAAAGACCCCCAGGGATGGTGCCTCCACCACCTCCCTGGGCAGCCCATTCCAATGGGAAATCACTCTCTCTGTGAAGAACTTCTTCCTAACATCCAGCCTATACCTACCCTGGCACAACTGCAGACTGTGTCCCCTTGTTCTATTGCTGGTTACCTGGGAGAAGAGGCCACCCCCCACCTGGCTACAGTGTCCCTTCAGGTAGTTGTAGACAGTAATAAGATCACCCCTGAGCCTCCTCTTCTCCAGGCTAAACAGGCCCAGCTCCCTCAACCTCTCCTCATAGGATTTGTGCTCCAGGCCCCTCACCAGCTTTGTTGCCCTTCTCTGGACATGTTCCAGCACCTCAACATCCTTCTTGAATTGAGGGGCCCAGAACTGGACACAGTACTCAAGGTGTGGTCTGACCAGTGTTGAGTACAAGGGAAGAATAACCTCCCTTGACCTACTGGCCACGCTGTTCCTGATGCAGGCCAGGATGCCTTGGGATTAATTGCTGGCTCTTTTTGTAAGACCAAAGAGTTTCAGACACAGGCTACACTTGCTGTAGGAGTACAAAATAATCCTGTCCTCCATCAAAACACATCACAGCTCATCCCACCCCGGGGAGCTCTATCTCACTTCCTTTTTTCAGCACTTCCCACCTGCAGCTCCACTTGTATTTGACTTTTTCCAAAGCAGTCAGAACTGCATCAAAAGGTGTAGAAGTGAAACTTGTCTTATGTTTGGTCAGGCAAACTTAGCATCTGTCCTAAAGAAAAGTTTCATGTCCTGACTCATAGAAATAGCTCTTCTGTAAATCCTTTGGTGGCAGAACAGCTGGATCACATCGGGTGGAGGGAGCTCAACAGCACCAAGAAAGGAGGAGTCACATTTAAGTTTATTTCATGACTGACATTTTTCTCTTGCATAATGGCATTAAAAAAGGTGAAGGGGTTTAAGAAGGGTTTTAACCCAATAATATCCCTTTAATCTATTATCCTCTATTTACAGTCTAATCCAATTAATCCATAATTCTCACAATGTGGATAACAAATGAGGAAAGACAGAGCAAGCCAATCTGAGCTCCTGCACTACACCCACACAGCAGCATCCACGAGCTGCTGGGTACCCAGATCTGCTGCGTCTGCCATACCCACAGATGTGACAAGAGGAGGTGAGCCAGGCCATACACACATCACTCCACAGCTAAGTACTGAACTAAAGCTCCAGTATTGCCTGTTTCTCCCTTTTGCACCGATTTTTCTCCACCCCTGCAAAGTGCCCCTCATTCACCCCCACAGTTCAGACTTGGATTCTCCCCAATCAGCAGAGCATTTCCACAATTTCAGATACAAAATGCTATCCCAATTAATCAAAGGAAGACAGGATGAAGCACTAAGAACTTAATCCACATACTAATATAGCACAGAGCAAACTTCCAGCTTTGAATTACTTTCCTATGAGGGAAGAAATCCAGTTCCATTTTTCCTCACTAGGTACTCCTCCCCTCTCCTAAGGGATGTGACTGCCAGATTCTAAACAAAACTGACTTAAAAATGTCAAAGCTCACTCCAGCTTTTAGGCATGAAACAGCATTCCATGAAATCTTACAGAACTACAATTTATTCCACACTGAGCAATTTGTTATCATATTTCTAACTCGTCCTGAGACTGCTTGAAAACCAGAATGTGCTATATTCTATAAACAGCTGAGAAGTTAAGACACTGCACAGCTTTGAGTGGTAAGAAGGATGTTCTGTTTGTATAACTCAAGAGTAAAACCCAAAACTCTGATGAGGCTCTTTTCCCACCACCAGAAACGTTAGGAATAGGCAACATTTATCCAGGCCTTTTTTTTTAGGATCACCAATGCTTCCACAGAGAAACACAAAGCTACTGCAGCCCCCTAGAGAGCTTAGAGGTAGGTTAAGGAATGCATTAAATGGCACAAGGGACACGACATGTCCAGGGCCAGAGCATCAGAGAGGCTGGAGCACCTCTACTATGAGGGAAGACTGAGGGAGCTGGGGCTCTTCAGTCTGGAGAGAAGGCTCTGAGGTGACCTTTCAGTATCTTAAGGGGGCTACAAGAAAGCTGGGGATGGACATTTTAGGATGTCAGGCAGTGAAAGGACTGGGGGGAATGGAACAAAGCTAGAAATAGGTAGATTCTGGCTGGATGTTAGGAAGGTCTTCAGCATAAGGGTGGTGAGACCCTGGGACAGGTTGCCCAGGGAGACGGTGGAAGCCTCATCCCTGGAGATGTTTAAGGCCAGGCTGGATGAGGCTCTAGAGAGCCTGACCTAGTGTGAGGTGTCCCTGCCCATGGCAGGGGGGCTGGAACGAGATGATCCTTGTGGTCCCTTCCAACTCTGACTGATTCTATGATTCTGTCTAACGAAGATACCAGAACATGAACAGAAACGAATCCATGAGAACGAATTAGGGTACGATCTCCACAAGATCAGGTGCAACTTCTGTCTTCAAGACCTTTTCTTCTCTCTTCCTCAGTAAGCATTTACAATCCAACCCCCTCTTCCAGAAAGTTTACTTTAGGAAAGGCATGGATACTTTGTAAAAAGGTTTTCAATTTTCATTGATGAAAGAAACTTCCCAAGTCAAGGCATACATGCAGCCTTCGAAGTCCTAGGAAAACATGCACTCACCAAGGCGAAACAGCCACCTCCCAGTTACTATTTACACTCTGGGAAGCATCTATATAAACTTCAGATGTTTTGCACACAAAACAGACTGGAACCAGACTGTAAACATTTGCTCTTCTTTCAGTGCACTGACCCACTGGCTCCATGACTTCATGCGTTTGCAACTCAAACTGCATTTCATCTGACACTGAGGCAAGCGGTGAGTCTGCAAATCTGCCATCCATCATTTAGAGCTTTATTTGCCTCCAAGTTGTACAAGAGTGGCAAAAGCTCCCCAAAACATCACAAATATTTGGCCCAGAGAAACATATCACCACTAAAAACTGGCCACGTTGAACTTCAAGCAGCTTGCCAAGTCCATTATTGCATAGGCTGTAAACCAAATCCACAACGTTTCAAAAGCAGAACCCTAACCTAGATCTGATGCACACACTCAAGTATCCTCAGGATTTCATTTTCAAGTACATTCAGTTCCTCTTTCAGCCTCATGAGCAATCCAGATGACCAAATGCTTTTTAGTTCCTTCCTCTGTCTCAATTAGCAAAATCCATTTCAATTAAGTTCTGGTATTTCTGTTTGCAAATGGTGACACGAATACATCAGCTCTTCCTACAAGCCCTCTGACAAGATGCAGCACTCATGTACTAGATCTTGTGAAAGACCTACAGGTACCATTAAATAAATACTAGTGGGCTTAAAAACCAGCAAAAGTTGTGTCTAATGCACTCAGAGTAAGAGTGATGTACACAAGACTTCCAAACCAGCAGAAACATTAGAGAGGCTGCAAGTATTTCACTTTGCTTGCAGAATTTCATACCAGGAATTAGCTTCAAATAGAAAAACTAGAGATTAATTATGGAATCACAGAGTCATAAAGGTTAGAAGAGACCTTTAGGATCATTGAGTCCAACCACTAACCCAGCACTACCAGGTCACCACTAAGCCATGTCTCTCAGTGCTATATCCACACTGTTTTTAGATCTGCTCAGGGCTGGGGGTCCACCACTGTCCTAGGTAGTCTGTTCCAGGCCTTGACAACCCTTTCAGGGAAGATATTTTAACTAATGTCCAACCTAAACCTCCCCTGGTGCAACCTGAGGCTGTTTCCTCTCATGCTATCACTTGTTTGGGAGAAGAGACTGACCCTCACCTAACTCCAACCTCCTTTCAAGGAGCTGGAGAGAGCAAGAAGGTCTTCCCTGAGCTTCTTTTTCTCCAAACTAAACAACCCCAGTTCCCTCAGCTGCTCCTCACAAGACTGTAGACCCTTCACTACCTTAACTGAGCAACTATAGAACTGTTTGCTTGTGCAACCAGTTGATGGCCCTGATACCATCCACACATAACATTTCCATAGGTCACCCAGCACAGAAGTGTTTGTACACATTATTTTGTGTAAGCATTTTGAACTCCAGACAGTGTCAATGTGATGCATTTCCTTGCCTGGAAATTCTGCATCCTCTTTATCTGGTCACCAGTGGGTGATCAAACACCATCATGTGCCCAGTGAGAAGCTTCCAGGCACTCTGCCGAGACTCCTGTCTGCTTAAAGTGATTCCTCCAGCATCATTAAACAAAGGAAAGAGATACAGAACACATTCTTGTATCTCTCATCTATTAGAAGAATTTGGGGTCTTTTCAGTTCCTTGCTTAAGTGACTGAAGAGGAACACCATCTTCTACTTAAACTGAGGAGACTGTGAAGTGCTGGGAAAACATTTAAGGCATGAATGACCGTGGTGGAGAAATGAGCAGCATGGCAGAGTGAATTAAGTGCTGTAAGAGGCAGCTCACTGCCTATTACAGGCCAAAAATTTTCTTCTGTGTGAAACAGTTCAAGTTGTTGTGATGATAAAGAATACAGAGTGTTTTCTATATCCAAAATCTCTCACACTTCCAGCTGTATTATCCAATGTTTATTGCTAATGCAGAAGAAGACACTGGAAATAGTTTAGGATCTTCTTCAGCTGCTGCCATAGTCTAAAACATTTTCTTTATTCATCATTTAAATTCAAACTACTAAAGAGGGGAGGTGTCAGGCTTGGTGTCCAGGATAATTCAGACTTTGTGTGGATTAAACACATTTACTGATTGAGGCTGTGGAGTTAACTAATATTAATATTCAATAATCCATTTATTCACCTTTAAGAGGAGGTGTTCAAGAAAAGACTGGATGAGGCACTTACTGCCATAGTCTAGTTGACTGGCTAGGGCTGGGAGATAGGTTGGACTGGATGATCGTGGAGGTCTCTTCCATCCTGGTTGATTCTATGATTCTAAGATATAAGCAAAAGCTTCACACTCCATAGCAACAGAAGACATCAACTGGTAACTGCTTCACCACCGATAGTTTGCTGTTCTGCAAACGGGCAGACTCTGAACTTCCTGAACTTCTCACCTCACTTGTGGCCAGTTTAGGTATTTACCAAAGAAAACAGCCAGCAGACATAGTGTGGTATGGAGATCACCTTACTGTGTATGTGAAACACCAGCACAGCTGTTCTCTTCATTTTCTTACGTAGTAAGGTCAGCTGCATTTACGTTTTCTCACATTTTCTTGAGCAACTTCCTCAGCTACCACAAGCTACAGTTTCCTACCACTCTGCTAGCTCTGCATAAGAGGAACAGCATGAGATCAGAACCTATAAATACCATTTATCATTAACTGAAGTTTAGCTCAATAAAGACAGGCAAAATAGTCATCCAAATATAACCTGAGTATCCTGTGTGTTCAGCAAGGGCAGACTGAGCCAGCCTCTAAGGCTGAAGTCTTGCTACGGCAAGCTCAAATTAGGGAGTGACAGCAGAAACCACCACTGCCCCTGGCATCACACCTTAATCCCGAAGGATCCCACATTTACATATGAAAAGGATCTCTCCATATTCTTTGCCTCAGGTACACAATTAATTTTGCCTGTATAGATGGAAGATGAGAGCTGTGTGCATACCACATGCTTTGCCAGCACGGAGGTTTGCTGACAGCTACGAATCCTGGGGCTTTGTAGAGGAGACTGGGCTGGTATTTACTAAGTCATTTCTAAGTGGACAGAGAAAGGAGAGTCCATTGCTACATCAAACTGCTGTGAAGTAATGCAAGGAGACAGTTTCACAGGTACCAACATGCAGTCTTTTGCAGCAAGGAAATGGGCTCTGAATGAGTGTTTGTAGCCAGCTCTCACATTATGCTGGGGGCCACTGAAGCAGCAAAAGCTCAAGCTAACATTTGCTCCAATTCAAAAGAAGAGGTTCACACATTCAAACCATGAGAACAGCTGACAAAGTCTCTTCCAGTGAGGCCTTCAGAGGTGGTTGGCATGCACAGCACATTCAGAAGAGCACTTGTATTTTACTTTTGTTTAATCAAAGCTCAGTCAAGAAATCCAAGTTTTTGCAAGAATTAGGTCACCTTTTAGTCTTCTGTAATCAAACGTTTAGGGCTCTTCAGGCACACAACTATCAGCAGGACAGAGCTTGTTTGAGCCAGAGTATGTGTAAGAACACATAGCTGCTCCCACACTGTCTTGTGAAAGTCTGCATTTTAAAAGCAGTGGTTCTACATAAACAGATAACTGGATCAAGTCTGAATTAGAAATTCCATCCTCAGAGGTTGCACCAAAACCACACAGAAAAGTTTGTACAAGCTAAGAGCAGCACAGAAGAGTTGCTAGCACTCTTGGTTGGAAGACAACACATCATGCTTCTAGCTGGCATGTGTGTGCCATAGAATCATATAGGCTGGAAAAGACCTTTGAGTCCAGTCATTGACCTAACACTGCCAAGTCCCCACTAAACCACGTCCCTCAGCACACATCTCTTAAATCCCTCCAGGGATGATGATTCAACCACTTCCCTATGCAGTCTGTTCCAAGGTTTAACAACACTTTTCAGCAAAGAATTTTTCTTCTGATGTTCTACCTAAGCTTCTCCTGGCACAACTTGAAGACATTTCCTCTCACCCTGTCACCTGCTATTTGGGAGAACAGACCAAAATGCTCATGTTAAGACCAGGCTGGACAGGGCATTGAGCAATCTGGTCTAGTGGTAGGTGTTCATCTACTACATGACTGGAGATTTGGAATCTGATGATCTTTAAGGTCCCTTCCAGCACAAGCCATTTAATCAGAGGATTCTATTTTGGCTTCCACTGAAAGATCTCTCAATTCAGAGCCACATCTATGCTTAAAAGAAGTAGTAACAAAAACTAAAAAGATAAACCAGAAAATAGTAGCAGTCAGAAACAAAAGTTATGGCCAAGAAGTTCTTCAGTAAAGCCAGACTAGTCTGCACTACAACATCACCTGGCCAAACACTTCAATATGTTACTGCTAAGAAAAGTCAGCAGGCAGGGAAGGAAGAATGGTTGGATCCCATATTCACAAAGAAGAACATTCTCCTACTGGTCTGACCAACTTTCTACCAGTTTATCCACTCAAGCATGTCATGCCCTAACAGAAGCATCACCTTACACACTTCAAGCAGAAAGAGAGGACAACCCAATCTCAGAACCAAGAAGAGAGCTGGGAAAGGGGAAAGACAGCTCCATCTCCCAATGCAGGGGTGTGGAGAGGTTGCAAAGGATGAGTACTGAGGGTATCAACATGTTAGAGAGCCCACAAGCTGTTGAAGGCTTCTGAAGTTCAGTGTAGCTAACACGGTGTAGACACTTTGAATGAACATGTTAAGACACACTTTTTCCACATTCTGTGCTTGTAAGGTCACTGCTTCAGTGTGTCTCTGAAGTCACAACTGTTTCATAAGATAGGAACTGAGAATTGAAGAAACAAGACGACCTCAACATCTGACAACCTAGCATGGCTTCAAACACAACTGACCTCTGGCAGGACCAGTACTCCATGACCAAGCAGATTTCAAGGACCTGTTGCCTATGCACCCAAAACAATGGCCAATTTTGCTAGTATTTTGCAGCAGCCATTACATTAGCTCTTCTGGAAATAAGTTCTTATGTGTACAACAGCCCCACCAATATTCAGAGGCAGAACCCAGGAAAGCCCAACCAGAGTAAGATAAAATACAATCCTCCAGTAAAACAAACACCACTCTCAAAAAAAATTGCTTTGCAACAGCAAAATGCTACAGAGAAGCTGCAGCAGAACTAGCAGTAGGACTTCAAGCTGAGCACGCCTTTTCCTGTCTTCTATAATCTGATCTAGCACTTGCAGACATGTCACAGAAGTAAACAGGATCCAGAGGTAAATGCATATCCTACCATCCTTACTGTGTCTGTAGTCCTCTGCAAAAAGCAGGCAGAAGAAAGTGCCCTCACTGTCCCTGTGTATTGCACGTTCATGGCATAAACCCCTCCCAACATTCAGTGCAATCTGTAAGGAAGGCAAAAAGTCTCTATCTGAAAGATCAACCGATGCTGGTAGCAAACATCCAAAACCACCCAAAAGTCATCTTTAACCAGAACAAACCTTTGAAACACTCAAACCTCACCAAGCATCTGATCCACTCATGCCACTTATCCATTCTCAGAGAATTAGAAGACTACTTCAAAATGATTCACTGTTAATGACTCTAACAGTAAATTCAAGAAACTCGATTTTCCAGCAAGTACAGTGAGTGAGAGGCAGGGCACAAAAGGCACCCAGAGGCAGGGCACGAACAAAGGCACTCTCCCTCACAAGTGCTTCCCTCTGCCTTATGAGACATGCAGCACCAGACACTCCTCAGCTGTCAGAGCCTCAAAGCAAATCTCAATGAGAGCAGCAAACCTTTACAATCACAGAAGTGAATAGCTCAAAAGCATAACTACAAAGGGTAGGAAATGTCTAGTTAAGTTAGTTTGCATGTTAGAGAATTAAGATAATAGCTCTGTTTATCCGAGCCATTTCAGGAGACTCTGAACCGGAAATCAACTTGCAATGAGAAGTGTGAAACTTTAGCGAGGTGTCAGAAAGCATTAAACTGATTCCCACTAACTCTGTAATTAATCCATGTTATCCACCTGACTAGAGGCTGTAGGAGGAATAAGATCAGTAGATGAAGGAGAGAAAGCTTGAGGATGACCAGAATCTTAAGTGTAAGTTACAGAGACAAAAGAGTCTTTTAGTTAGCCATGGCAGTGGAACGATCACCCAAATTACTTGAGCTGGTAATAAAACTGAAGGGATTACAATGTTAAACCCCTCCAGAAGCATTGAAGGGACGTTTTGATTACAGCACCAAGCTGTAATGAGCTCTTACCAGTTTCAAAGCACCAGACAAAGCTGAACTAAAGAGTTTTCATAAACACTGTTAGTGACCAGAAGGCCTCTATTTTTATACCAAGGAAAATAAATCATATTGACTATCCCCGTGGCCACTGAACAAAATGAGGAAGGACACTCCAATGAACTCATCATGGAAACGCTGATTTCTAATTCTATTAAAATATAACCAAGTTCTGGGTTTTTTTTACCCCCTGTCATGCTTCTATAAAAAGACTACATTGCTTCTTTAGGCTCTAAGCATCATGTCTGGCTTTGCAAGTGAAAGACCATGGAGAAAACCAGAAATAAAAGGCAAGAACAGCTCAGTGATCGCTCGCAAACATACAGAGATCAACGTGCTGAAACCTGAACCTTAGAGCTCTTTCTCTGTGCTTCCTATCTGCCCAAGTTACAAATGCCTTCTAGAGCTGCATGATCTTTCTTCCTCTCCTTCAGAATTTCTGTGTAAATCTGATGTTTCGCTCCTTACCCACCACTGCTCTGTTCATTTGCTCATTTCTACCTCTGCTCCAGCATCTCATTCCCATGACAAACATTATTTTCCCAGCATTCCTTCCTCTGCTCTCTTAACTGTGTTTTCAGTGCAATGTAAAACTCAGCTCAGCAGAGAAAGTTAAACTCACTCAGTCTGAAAAGAAGTTTGAGTATATAGAGTCAAATAACACTCCTCTACCATGCTCAGTCCCAGCATCTTACACGTTTTTTGTGCCACTTTTCCCTCTCTCTGATTCATCTAATGATTGTTGGTGTCTCTCCTTTCATCACATTTTATGCCACACAGAATCACAGCTGGAAGTGACCTCTGGAGATCAACCACCATGGCTAAAGCCAGGTCACCCACAGCAGGTTGCCCAAGATCAAAATGTTGCAGCAAGTTTGGAATCTTTCCAGAAAGGGAGACTCCACAACCTCTCTGAGCAGTTCGTTCTACTGCTGCAACACCTTCAAGATAATGAAGTTCTTCTTTATGTTTAAGTGAAGCTTCCAGGGTTCTGGTTTGTGCCTATTGGCCTTTACCCTATTACTAGGCACCACTGAAAAGAGTCTGCTCCCAGTTGCCACAAGCAGTTGAACTGGAAGCAGAACAGTATTTCTCTCTTACTCCTCATTCGGCACTGCTAACAATTTTCGTTCTTGAATCCCTATTCAACGCAACTGAGCTGTCTGTCCCTCTTTCAACTTCCCCTTGCTCTACCTCCTGACTTGGGTGTGTCTGTCACTCCCTCTTTAACCATTTGTGCCTCCCTTCCCTCTTACAGCACAAGTCACAACTCTCTGAACACTCTTTACCAAGTCATCAGCAGGTAGAGCAGAGCCATGCAGTGCTTTCAGGAGCTCTCTGCCGCCCACGTGGGGCTCTGTCAGAACCTAAACTGGAAGCTGACTGGTGTAACACCATGACTGCATGTTTGGCCAGCACCGATCACACTGCCGGCACTCAGTACAATGACATCATTCAGCCTTTTTTCAGTCGTGTTTTTAACTTGGCATAAATCTCTCAGGATGAGATTTTGAAAGGGTTTAGGAAATGAAGCAGTTACCGTACTCTCAAAAATCAGTATTAGGACAAGACTCAGCCATTAAGAGCACTTAAAATGTTCTTGAGCTCTGCCTAAAACACAGCATGATCCATGTGTATTTTACAGAGGACATTCTTCAGATCTAGAGATTTCCACAAGAAAGCAAGAGTCTTTCTTTACTGTTAGATGAAGAAAAACAGGCTCTTCAAATCCTACTCAAAATGAAACTCTGCACAGGCTTTGGCTATGGAAAGAACCTACTTCTCAGAGGCTCGAGATGACAGAAGACTAACAGCTCCCTGTTCCTTTGCTACTTAGCCTCAAGTCCCCAAACAGGCTCACTCAAGGACAAAACCATTTTATTTAACAGATTCTAAAACAGATCACTTCAACACAGCAGCAATTACGTCACTAGAAGTCACATCTGCACCATAAGAGGATCTTGACTGTAGCACAGCAATTACCTTTTTACGACCGCTACTTAGAAGGCAAAATGCAAGGAGCGATAGGTCTCGTTAGACACTTATGGCCATAGCTCAGAACCAGGCTGGGCAGGTGATAGGCTGCTGGAGCACCTGCCCATGCTACAAACTCCAGAAGACATTCCATGATCAGGGCAATACATATTTATAGTGTATTTACACAACCTATGATTACACAACCATTCAGAACAGCTCAACAGGAGACATCAGCAGCTATTGTTCAAATTCACGCTAACACAAAGCTTATTTTTAAGACATAAAAACACAAAGCCACTTAGGTTTAAGAGACCTACAAAAACAGATTTAATCTATTTTAAGGTCCTCAACCCTCCCACCCTCCCAAAAACCCTATGCCACTGGCATTTTCTACACAAGCTTATAAACCACTAAACAGCAAATTTAACTTAAATGGAAACGAAGCAGAGACTTCAGCTGTCATAGACAGCCAAAGCTGCAGCTCAAGGACCATGACAAGCTTCTTTTTTCCTTTCCAAGCCCACTATTGAATTGTTTACCCTATCTCAACCCCACTATTAAACTGTGTTAACTCCATCTTCAGCTGAGAACTTCGATCTAACAAAAACCTCATTACTTAAGTACTAACACAGACATTCAAAATTAAACAGGAAGTATACAGAGGGAATGTTTGGTAGATTGCTCAAATTGGAATAGAGAAGGGAGTGGTTTTTAAATTCTTCTCATTAACCCATGCATATCTTTGCTTAAAAATCACATTACTCTTCAGCCTGCCTTTCCTGCAAACCATTCTTTTTGTTGTTTTGGTTTGCTTCTTGTTTAAGCTGATGCATCAGTTAAAGGCTGGAAACAACCATATGGTAAGAACACCGCACAGGTACTAGCTGTGCTACAAAACATAAAAGCCCTCTGTACCTCAACTTTCTCACATATGAAATGAGGACAATTATGTCAGACGCTCTTTATCACTCTTTTTTTCACAAACTGGGGTGGGGGGGAAGGAGCTAAATGCATTTGTTTGCAATACCAGAATGTTATACCATTAAAAGAACGCTTAAGACCCACAAGGAGGCAGCTGGCTCAGTGCTTTACAGCACAACAAACACAGGAACAAGAACCATAAGCAGTCAAAACCTCCAAAAGACAAATCTTACCAGCTGGAATTCTCTGCGCCTGTCATAGGCGTGCTGGATGCCGCTGTCTGCCCAGAGAGCTCTTATGGCTGGGAGGTACTGTAAAAAAACTGCTGTCTCCACCATGCCTTGCACCACCGTGACCGACCGAGTATCAAAAGCCATCATCGTGTCTCCGTTGCTTTGGTTAGCAGGATCTCCCCAAGGGATATGAAGTTTCTCTCTGGCATCGACGAGGACTCTGACACCTTTAACAACACAAGAGAGCGTTGCAATTAGAGTTTCTCAGCGGCTACTGTTTCACTAGCCTACAAATCAGTGAAGTTTCAAACAAAGCGCCTACTTTGTACTGTCAGAGCTCAATAGGACTATCCAACCCTGCGGGAAACCAGCAAGTTTCTGATGAATTGACTCAGAGCACTACATTTCCAGGTAATATCAGAGCTCGGGTGCTTGCTATCAGAAAAACACAGCTCTGATCAATGGTATAATATCTGTAACACAAACTTAACTCTTGAAAAAGGGCAAATTTTAATCAGCAAGTCCCCCAGTCACTGCTACCAAGCAAATCTCTTCTACCTGGCATGAATACAAGACAAATGAAGCACGTTTGAAAGCCTATTTCAGAACACATCAAACCATCTGACAGCTTATGTTAAGGTTTCCCAGTCTTTGTATTCTTACAAACTTGGTATCTAGTTACAGGATGCTACAGAGAGTTCATAGAATCAACCAGGTTGGAAGAGACCTCCAAGATCATTCAGTCCAACCTATCCCCCAGCCCCATCCAGTCAACTAGACCATGGCACCAAGTTATCACTGCCTTTAACATTTTCAGAGACATGAAGCAAATATCTACCAAAATCATAACACTTATTTAAAAGTATGCTTAGACTGCTTAAATGCAGAAAGAGCTGTCTCACCTGAAGACTTCCTCACACCTTCTTTTGTGGTTGTTTTGATAAATACTCTGTATATTCTACTATTTTAGACTTCTCTTATAAAAGACTTTAAAATACTAAGTCACTGTGCTCATACTGATGAGGGAAATGCAGAGAAATTAATTCCAGAGCTAATGCAGAAGAAAAAAAAATCCCCGGAGGAATAAGCAAAGGTAAAGGCATGAGGAGAGGTATAAGGAAACTGGAATGGGCTGCCTGGGGAGGTGGTGGAGGCACCGTCCCTGGAGGGGCTGAAGCAAAGCCTGGATGAGGCACTTAGTGCCATGGTCTGGTTGACTGGCTAGGGCTGGGTGCTAGGTTGGACTGGATGATCTTGGAGGTCTCTTCCAACCTGGTTGATTCTATGATTCTATGACTGTATAATCACATACTTGTTCAATGCCAAAGTCTGTTTTCAAGTTCCACTCTCTTCCCATTACTTTTCCACCTGTCAAAAGCAATGACTACAGGAAAGCAGCCTCCAAAAATGATCTGCTGTTCCTACATCTGTACTTTCATAGAGTCATAGCATCAACCAGGTTGGAAGAGACCTCCAAGATCATTCAGAGTTGGAAGTACTTTACCTCGTTAATAAACTACAACCTGCTCAACATACATGCTAGGGATTTCCACTGCCTTGTTACTCAGAGCTTTTCCAGGCTTGATATGTAAGTTTCATCAAACAATTCTCTTCAATAACCACTGCACCTCAGCCCTGCTCTTCAAAGGGCTGAGCTCTGACAATGCTTTGCTGTTACACAAACTCAGTCAAGATTTTGTCCAACCATTACACAGTCCAAATGGAAAAATCTGACAAGTGATTCAGATAAGAGAGAGAAAAAAAGTACGGATGACCCATTAAGGATGACAGCAGTGAAATCGAGAGCCCGCTCCTACAACTGTGTGTAGAGCTTTTGGCAAGGCATCTATGAAAAGCGGCTCGGCGTGCGGGTGTCTGTTAAGTGATGTGTCACCCTAGTTTCCAACACGATGGCAACGTTTCTTCCACCCATGCCGACTGCAGCGAGCGTTTCCTCCTCGGGCACAGGACGCGTCTCATCCTCACGCACTTTCAGGTGCATCTTTCCCACCCCCCCGTCCATTACCGCTCATTACTGCGCTGGCGTTTCCAGGAAATGGCAAAGCTCGGGACCTCACAGACTGAACCGCTGCTCCAAGGGCAAGAGCTGAAGCTGTCCTCCGAGGCACAGCGGGCCCTCCCCGGGACAGCACCCACCGCGCACCCCAGACAGGGTCAGGGTGACATCCCGCGGGCTCGGGGGAGGTGGGCTGGCCCCGGCCGCTGAAGTTCGGTACGGCGGGGCCGCTCATCCTCGGCGAGAGGGAAGGTAAAGTGCCCAAAACGAAAGTACCAACCGTATGGGAGAAGGCGGCGACCCCAACCCTAGCGACCCTCCGCTCCCGCCCTAAGGGCGGCACCCCCGCCCTCCCCAGCCGGGCCGGGCCGTGTCTCCACAGGCCGCCGTCCCGGTGCCGGGCGGGGCACGCCGGCTCCACCACCACCGCTCACCCACCCTTGATCACGTTGCTGTAGATGGTGGCTCGGAACTCCTCGCGGGCCGCCCGGTCCCAGTCTTGCCCGTGGATGATCCGCATCTGCTTGAGGAAGGTGGACTTGCCGCTCTCGCCCGCGCCCAGCAGCAGGATCTTGACGAGGCGCTTCACGTACGTCTTCTCGCGGTTGAGGCACTTGTCGATCTCCTTGGACTTGCGCTGCTGCTCCGCCTCGCCGCTGGTGAGCAGGCAGCCGGGGAAGCAGCCCGACAGCACGGAGCGCGACGGCAGGAAGTCCGCCATCTTAGCGAGCACTGCCAGCGAGGGAGCGGCGCCCGGCGCGGCCCGCACCAGCCCCAGCCCCAGCCCCAGCCCGCTCTCCGCCCGCGCCTGCGCGCCGCGCCCCGCCCCGCCCCGCCCCGCCCCGCCCCGCCCCGCCCCGCCCCGCCCGGTGACGCCGCCGCCGCTCCGGCACGTGACGGCGGAGCCGCGGCCTGGGTCACGTGACGCGAGCCCAGCGCCCGCCCCCCGCCCCGCGCGCGGGCGTGTCACGTGACGGCAGCTCGCGCCCTGCCGCGCCCGGCGGGAAATGGCGGGAGGCGGCGGCGGCCGCTGCGGGCTGCGCCCGGTAACGGAGCGAGAGAGCGAGGCTCGGGCTCAGCCAGTCCCGCCGGCAGCACTAATGCCCCGCCGCTTCGCCGCCGCTGAGAGCCGAGCGGCCGGGGGCAGGTCAGCCCTCGGTCAGGGAGGGCGGGAAGAAGCTTGCCAGCTAAGCGGTGGTTTTCTCCGCACGGAAAGAAAGCCGTTCCGTTAAAACGCTTCGAGCGGTTTGGCAGCTGCTTCCTCTGCTGCTCTTCACAAGAGCTCTCCGGTACTGCCGCCGGGAGACGGCGCGGGCTGAGCAAACACCGGCGCTGGGCCTCAGGCGTGGGCTGTTGAGATGGTTTGGGTGTTCCCCGGCCCCCACAGTTTAGAAATCACCCAGACGAGGCTCAGCCGGCGCTGGGAATATAAATGAAGCTATTTATTTGCAGCTAGCACAGTGTACAGGCAGATAGTTACAGTATATACACTTACAGACAGAAATAGACAAGGGAAAAGTAATACAGAAGCACAACTCCCCCTCCCAGAAACCTGAGTCCCCAGGAGGGGCTCTCAACCACCCCTGCACCTTCCCCCTGCCCCTCTCGGCCTTACCCCAGTCCTAAAGAAGAACAGAGGTTCAGCCAAGAGGTTAAGAAGCAAAGGTGAGCGGAAGGTGAGGTTAGGGAGATGCAGCTCAGTCAGAAGCCCGAGGCAGAGTGTTACCTAATGTGTTCCTTTCTTCTTCAGCAAGACTCTGAGGGGAGCAGACATGGCCATTGTTTCCCTTTCACAGCCTGTGATCTAGTTCTCCCCAAAACATTCCAGCTAGCTTCAAACTAGCACAGCTGTGTGCAGGCAGAGGGGGAAAAGAGAGTGGAAGTTTCATCCGTTCCTAAGTGCAGAGAAACAAAGTATTTTTAAGTGCTTGATGGTAAAAGCACCTGTAAATTGGCAACTCTTCCCATGAGGGGTAACAGAACAGGCTGAGGGACAAGGAAGACTGAAAATCCCAGTCTTGGTGGGACCCAACCCTGAGCATGATTTTAAAGTTCATCATTTGTGGAAAAAAATAACTTCTCATCTCTCCCCTGCATCTGGGTCGAGGCAATGCCAAGCACCAATCCAGGCTGGGCAGTGAGAGGCTGGAGAGCAGCCCTGAGGAGAGGGACTTGGGGGTGCTGCTGGGGGAGAAGCTCAGCAGGAGCCAGCAGTGTGCACTTGCAGCCCAGAAAGCCAAGCAGAGCCTGGGCTGCAGCAGCAGAAGTGTGGCCAGTAGGGCCAGGGAGGTGATTCTCCTTCTCTACTCCACTCTGGTGAGACCCCACCTGGAGTACTGCATCCAGTTCTGGAGCCTCCATTACAAGAGGGATGTGGAGATGCTGGAATGTGTTTAAGGCCAGGCTGGATGAGGCTGTGGGCAGCCTGATACAGTGTGAAGTGTCCCTGCCCATAGCAGGGGGGTTGGAACTAGATGATCCTTGTGGTCTCCCACCCCTGGCTGATTCTATGATTACACCACCACAGTGCAAGGTGACAACTCCACTGCCTACCCAGAGCTATACTGGCTGAAAATGCTGTCCATGAGGTGAAAGGCAAAACAATGCAGCAACCTTTTCTATTACTTCAGCTGGTCCAAAGTACCCAGAGGAGTTTCACCTAGATCAGCAACTCTGCTCTCCCACACCTGCTCTCTGACATGCTGGTTATGTTTTGCAATAAAAGGATAGCAATAAAAACCTGTGACTGGAAAGCAAGCACCCATGCATGCAGTGCAGCTCAGTTGCAAGCAGGTAGGAAGAGACCTCTAAGATCATCCAGGCCAACCTAGCACCCAGCCCTGTCCAATCAACCAGACCATGGCACTAAGTGCCCCAGCGAGGCTTGGCTTCAACACCTCCAGGCACAGAGACTCCACCACCTCTCTGGGCAGCCCATTCCAATGCCAATCACTCTCTCTGACAACAACTTCCTAACAACATCCAGCCTAGACCTCCCCCAGCACAACTTGAGACTGTGTCCCCTTGTTCTATTGCTGCTTGCCTGGCAGAAGAGCCCAACCCCACCTGGCTACAGCCTCCCTTCAGGGAGCTGCAGACAGCAATGAGCTCTGCCTTGAGCCTCCTCTGCTGCAGGCTGCACACCCCCAGCTCCCTCAGCCTCTCCTCACAGGGCTCTGCTCCAGGCCCCTCACCAGCCTTGCTGCCCTTCTCCAAACACCTTCCAGCACCTCAACATCTCTCTGCAATGGAGGAGCCCAGAACTGGACGCAGCACTCAAGGTGTGGCCTGAGCAGTGCTGAGCACAGGGGCACAAGAACCTCCCTTGTCCTGCTGCCCACACTGCTCCTGAGCCAGCCCAGGATGCCATTGGCTCTGCTGCCCCCCTGGGCACACTGCTGGCTCAGGATGGGATGGATTACAGGGGAGCAGAGGAGGGAGCCCCAGGACTACCAATGCAGCCCAGAGGTGTTCCACAGGAATGGAGGCAAAGTCCTCTATGAACTTCCCCTTGCCACTAGAGATGCCACCTCCAGACCACAGCTGCTGACAGAGTGACTGAGTGTCACTCCCTCCTTCAGAAGACACAGGGACAGCCAGGGTTAGCCCCTGAAAGACAGGAGGTGACCCCTCCATGAGAGCTGAGCTAATTCAGGGAGCTGCAGACAGCAATGAGCTCTGCCCTGAGCCTCCTCTTCTGCAGGCTGCACACCCCCAGCTCCCTCAGCCTCTCCTTACAGAGCTGTGCTCCAGGCCCCTCACCAGCTTCATTGCCCTTCTCTGGACACCTTCCAGCACCTCAACATCTCTCTTGAATTGAAGAGCCCAGAACTGGACACAGCACTCAAGGTGTAGCCTGACCAGACGTGGCCATTTATAGTGCAAAAATTACAAACACTCAATGATATATTCAAAGATTACATGAAACATTTGTCTCTCCTTATATTTCCTTGACTTTGATATGTGATGACTTCTTCTCCTAGTGTTTTTCTGGTGTTTTTTTTTTTCCCCTAACAATAGTCTTAATTTAGAAAAAGGAAGAACTGACTGAGGAAACTGAGATGAGCTTAGCACAAGAAAATGCCACTTGGCCTCAACTCAAAATCTGAGAAGCATTCACACCTTAGACAGGGGATGGCCTCACATGGAGATAAATTCCACATGAATTACTCTATGTGGCTTTACAAAAACAAAACCCCAACATTTCTGATAGAAGAGCAGGTGATCATAGAATGGTTTAGGTTGGAAGGGAGCTCTAAGTCCCAACCCTCTGCCATAGGCAGGGACACCTCCCACTAAAACAGGTTGCTCAAGGCCATATCCAATCTGGCCTTGGACACCTCCAGGGAGGTTGGGGAGCACAGAAGCACCCAATGTGATCTTTGATCACATTGGGTGCTTCTGTGCTCCTCAGCCTCCCTGGGCAACCTGTGCTAGTGTCTCACCACCCTCAACCTGTGCCAGTGTCTCACCACCCTCACTGCAAACAACTTCTTCCTAACATCCACTTTCAATCTCCCCTCTGCCAGTTTAAATCCATTCCTCCTTGTCCTGTCATTACAAGACCTTCTCAATAGTCTCTCCCCAGCCCTCTTGTAGCCCCCTTCAGATACTGGAAGGCCACTCCAAGGTCTCCTCAAAGCCTTCTCTTCTCCAGGCTGCAGATCACCAACTCTTGTAACTTGTCCTCATAGCAGAGCTGATGCACCCTTTTGAGCATCTTCATGGCCTCTTCTGGACTGGCTCCAACAGTTCCATGTCCTTCTTGTGTTGGGGGCTCCAGAACTGCACCCAGGACTGCAGGTAGGGTCTGAGGAGAGCAGAGCCAAGGGGTAGAATCCCCTCCCTTGCCCTGCTGCCCACACTGCTCTTGCTGCATCCCAGCACCTGGTTGGCTGTCAGAATGCAGTATAAAACACATACAGCCATCCAAGAAGCACTTCTTTGGTACCAGTGTGGAAGCCAATCATGCCTGAGCTCTAATCTGGGTTTAAAATGAGGAGATCTTTGCTGGCTTGATGCAGCTCTCATCTCACCTTCAGAAATGTAGAGGGCTCCTGAGTTTCTACAACTCCTCCTGGAGCTAAGTAGTTTTCAATGAATGAAAACCCTACATGTCTGCAAGGTGAAACTGGTAACAGCACTCATGCTGTCCTTCAGGATGTTCAATGTTCATGCTAAGGGAGGGTGAAATCTATTGCCTCTTAGTGAAGGAGAGAATTACAAAGAAGGAATTCAAGAACAAAACTTAGACATGGTATCAGCTGTTGACTTTTTAGAAGCTAATCAACACCTGCCAATAAAGTATAAGAACAACAAAAGTGCCACAAGCAGAAGTTAAGAAGATCCAAGTCGTACAGCAGAGAAGGTAACCAACAACCAAGCTTGTGCAAGGGAGGCATAATGAGTCCTTCCAAGCCAGCAGCAAGATGCACCTAAAACCTGGACTGCAATAGCAAAGGATGAATGAGTGAAGAGTACAAGCTGATTTCTGGTGCCTGCCAACAGCACTAGCATCTTCCCAAACCAGGGCATCCCTCACCAGATGCCAGAACTACCTGTGCTTCTGTTGAAGGCAGCTTCCATTTCTCTCTGGTCTCGCTGGTAGTCTCAGTTTTGCCCTTTTCCTTCCTCTTTTTTCCATCTTTCACTTCGCTTTCTCCCATGAACCCACTGATTTGCTGAAGTCTTCCTTTTCTCAGGCGTGCAGGGAGCTCCAGCTGCTGCAGTGCTCCACCCTCTGCTTCCCACTGACTCAGCACAGGTCCCTGCTCCTCCTGCCTGCTGCCACCCTGCTCTCTCACATTTGTCGCCTCCTGCTCAGGGAATGCCATCCCACATTTCCCACTGCCCAGGTCACCTAAGTCTTGAGTAGCACTTGACCTCTTTCCAGTGCTGCTGTATGTCCACTTCCATTCATGTTCCAAACAGCTGGCAGCCCTTCAAAATCACTTAGCCCAGTTCCATGACCCTCAGCATGCTGCAGAGTGGGAAGGGCTATTCCTTCAATGAGGATGATGATGTTCCCTGGAGAGGACACTGGGAGCCAGCAGAGGAAGCCAAATAGCTCAGTCTTAGGTCAGGTGTTCACTCAGCTGCATCCTCCCACCCCTGCAGCCAGGCTTCATTTCTAAAGCAGGGTGCAGAAGGTCTTTCTCTGTTTTGCTTTTTTCCTTCCTCTTTGCCACCTCTTTCCTTAGCTTTCCTGTCCCTACAAAGTCCAGGAGTGATGGGAAGCAAATGCTGCCCATTGCTCCTCACAGCTTTTCCCCTTGTGGCTGCTAAGGAAGCTTCTTACTGGAAGAGCTGGTGCCCTACCTGCCAGGACTATAAACTCTGGAGATATCACTGTAACTGTTCCCTTGCTGGGGCACCTGAGATGAAGAGGCCAATGGGATGAGATTGAACAAGGCCAAGTGCAGGGTTCTCCACTTTGGCCACAACAACCCCAAGCAGCACTACAGGATGGGGACAGAGTGGCTGAGAGCAGCCAGGCAGAGAGGGACCTGGGGGTGCTGGTAGAGAGGAGCTGAAGATGAGGCAGCAGTGTGCCCAGGTGGGCAGCAGAGCCAATGGCATCCTGGGCTGGCTCAGGAGCAGTGTGGGCAGCAGGACAAGGGAGGTTCTTCTGTCCCTGTGCTCAGCACTGCTCAGGCCACCCCTTGAGTGCTGTGTCCAGTTCTGGGCTCCTCAATTCAAGAGAGATGTTGAGGTGCTGGAAGGTGTTTGGAGAAGGGCAGCAAGGCTGGGGAGGGGCCTGGAGCAGAGCCCTGTGAGGAGAGGCTGAGGGAGCTGGGGGTGTGCAGCCTGCAGCAGAGGAGGCTCAGGGCAGAGCTCATTGCTGTCTGCAGCTCCCTGAAGGGAGGCTGTAGCCAGGTGGGGTTGGTCTCTGCTGCCAGGCAAGCAGCAACAGAACAAGGGGACACAGTCTCCAGTTGTGCTGGGGGAGGTCTAGGCTGGATGTTAGGAGGAAGTTGTTGTCAGAGAGAGTGATTGGCATTGGAATGGGCTGCCCAGAGAGGTGGTGGAGTCACTGTGCCTGGAGGTGTTGAAGCCAAGCCTGGATGAGGCACTTAGTGCCATGGTCTGGTTGCTTGGCCAGGGCTGGGTGCTAAGTTGGACTGGCTGAGCTTGGAGGTCTCTCCCAACCTGGTTGATTCTATGATTCTATGATTCTATGTCACATTTCTCTAAGCCACAATTTGCACTTTTATATTTTCTTCTAATTTTATTTCTGGTAAACTGCTTTGAAATCTCCCTGGAAGGAAGTGCAGGCTGAAATCCAGCCTCTGCTTGCCACACTCACAGAACAATTCTGGTTGCATCACACACATTACCCCTTCCTTCCCCTCAGGACTGTCCCCAGTTTCCTTAGATAGAAAGGTAGTTTACTTACCACATGCCTTTCGTGTTGCATGATTCAGCTTCTGATGTGTGAAGAAGGGGCAACCACGTAGGAAATGTGATCTTTAGCAAAGAAAAGGGCTGTGGGGGTGATTCCCTCTGCGGTGCTTTCCACAAGAGAAGCTGCTTGAGAGTTGTGAGCGTTGAGAAACATCACAGCCATCACAAAGGGAAGAGAGGGACAAAACTCCCAGCAGAGATTTCTCCAGCTGGGAAATACTCCTTGGTGTTGGGTGCAGGCTGAGAGGTGTCAAAACTCAACTCCCAGCAGAGATTTAGAATCATAGAATCATAAAATCAGGCAGGGTTGGAAGGGACCACAAGGAGCAGACAGTTCCAACCCCCCTGCCATGGACAGGGACACCCCACCCTAGAGCAGGCTGCCCACAGCCTCAGCCAGCCTGCCCTGAAACACCTCCAGCCATGGGGCCTCAACCACCTCCCTGGGCAACCCATTCCAGCCTCTCACCACTCTCCTGCTCAACAACTTCCTCCTCACCTCCAGGCTGACTCTCCCCACCTCCAGCTTTGCTCCTTTCCCCCCAGTCCTGTCACTCCCTGACAGCCTCAAAAGTACCTCCCCAGCTTTTTTGTAGCCCCCCTTCAGATACTGAAAGGACACAAGAAGGTCACCCATGAGAGTGGTGAGGCACTGGAACAGGTTGCCCAGAGAAGCTGTGGAGGTTCCAACCTTGGAAGTGTTCAAAACCAAGTTGGGTGTAGTCTTGATCAACATGGTCTAGCAGGAGGTATCCCTGCCCTTGGTACAGGTGTTGGGACTCAATCACCTTTAAGGTCCCTTCCAGCCCAAACCATTCTGGGATTTATTTGGGGCACAAAGGGCCAGGACTGACTTGGGGAGCCAGAAGTCAGCAGGGAGCCTGCACTGCTGCTGCAAGTGCTGTCTGCTTCTTTTCCCTCTCACCCCATTTCAACCCCTTGATTTCTTGACTAACAAATCCCCAAGTAAAAGCCAGAGTGTGTCAGAGTCTGTAGAACTGTCTGCTCTCCACAAGTGTGGGTTTCTTGGTCAGAGGCCCAGGAGTGTCTGCCCTTTACCAGCTTGTATAATCTGACTTAAATGCCTCGTGCTTCACGTGGCAGACAGGCATTAACTGCTAGGCTAGTTCACCTGGGCAGCAGGTGACATGCAGGTCACCTCTGAGCTTGTCTTTGGTGGTGTGGGTCCTTTACAGATGCCAGCAAAGCTGAATTTACCTTAGACATCTTCTAGAGCAATGCCACAATGCAGCTTTGGAACACAGAGAGGAAATATCCACCTCTGCAAAGGAAACTAGAAAGAGGAAAAAATCCAGACCTGATCTATGAGGGGGGGGTCTGTGGTGGACTGGCAGGATTTAAGCTAACCAGGAGCTTTGGAGCTCAGCAGGGTTGAAGAGCTCACACCTTAGCTTAAGCTCTTCAGAGCTGTTTCTCTCCTGGATCTCCTGCAAGGCAGTGGTCTGAATTCAACTGCAGACCCAGTTTTCAGCTGTTTCTTGTAAGACATGTTGTATTCCTCAGTAGCACTTCTAAAGTCAGTATTTTGGGATGAAACAACTATTTTTGTTCCTCTTAAGAATGTGGGACACATGCAGCTGGTGGAGCCTTTCCTTAGGCCAGTGTTTGCACCTCTCCTAGAATACTTCTGAGTCCTTCTACCACAGAGTAGAATGGAAAAGAACTCTTCAGAGGAATCGTTTGTAGTTTAGAACAACTTTTCCCTGTTTGCCTACTGAGCCAAGAAACTCAGCTCTGTCTTTTTGTGTGCTAGTTACCCTGCCATGATATCCAAAAGAACCACTTCATATGCACAGGACCTGCTTCTCTCAGAGGTGGAGTCACTTCTGTTACCTTGTCAAACTGCCACCTGCCTTTACTGTCCCTTCCCTTGCTTGCTCTGACTCCACTCTGAATTCCTTGTCTCCCTCCAGGGCCATCCATACTACTGGGAGAGTTGAGGTTGTTCAATCTGGAGAAGAGAAGGCTCCAAGAAGACTTTATTGTAGCTTTCTATTATCTAAAGGGGGCCTACAAGAAAGCTGTTGAGAGGCTTTGTAGGGTGTCAGGTAGTGATAGGACTTGGGAGAATGGATCCAAGCTAGAGGAGAGGAGATATAGAGGTAGGAAGAAGTTCTTCACCATGAGAGTGGTGAGACACTGGAACAAGTTGCCCGAGGAGGTGGTGGAAACCTCATCCCTGAAAGTTGTTAAAGCCAGGCTGGATGTGGCTCTGGGCAACCTGACCTAGTGAAAAGTGTCCCTGCCCATGGCAGGGGCGTTGGAACTCAATGATGCTTGACATCCCTTCCAACCCTGCCAATTCTGATTCTATACTAGAGTTCCTGTCACTTTTGCCATTTCAGAGGGCCACTAGGATCTGAACATGGCTTCAAAGAACCAATGAGCACCTCAGCACTCAAATTGCAAGATACTGCAGCCCTGTGAAGAACCCCCCTGGCCATCAGCCGACGCCTTGAAGCATGGGGTATGGTGACTTGGATACCAGCATGTGGCATGACAGTGGTTACTCAGAACTGTTAAATTACCAGCAGCATGGTGTGGAGGAGGGTGGAAAAGTCTCCTGGAAAATAAGTGTCTGATCCAACAGCTGTTGTGACTCACAAGGGGATTTCACATGGGACCGACTCTGAGCAGACACGGGAGAAAGGCCTCCTGAAGCACAGGCGTGCGGAGATAGAGAGAGCAGAGAACTAAAACAGCTCCCCGAGGGCAGCAAAGCAACCCTCAGGGGATTACTATGAATGGAAGCAGCTGTGTGCTCGGCGCTCAGAGGCAGTGTGCTTTCCTCAGGCGTGTCACAGCACTCACACACGCTGCGGTGGAGGAGGCACTGCCCCAAGAGACGGCTCCACGTGTGTGTGACTTGCAAACATGGACCTGTAGGGTGTGATGCTAGGTCCCTGCTCACCGCAGGAAGATTGAACTAGGTGACCTGGTTAGACCACACCTTGAGTACTGTGTCCAGTTCTGGGGGCCCCAGTTTAGGAGGGACATTGAGATGCTTGAGCGTGTCCAGAGAAGGGTGACGAGGCTGGGGAGAGGCCTTGAGCACAGCCCTACGAGGAGAGGCTGAGGGAGCTGGGATTGGTTAGCCTGGAGAAGAGGAGGCTCAGGGGTGACCTTATTGCTGTCTACAACTACCTGAGGGGTGGTTGTGGCCAGGAGGAGGTTGCTGTCTTCTCTCAGGTGGCCAGCACCAGAATGAGAGGACACAGCCTCAGGCTGCGCCAGGGGAGATTTAGGCTGGAGGTGAGGAGAAAGTTCTTCACTGAGAGAGTCATTGGACACTGGAATGGGCTGCCCGGGGAGATGGTGGAGTCGCCGTCCCTGGAGCTGTTCAAGGCAGGATTGGACGTGGCACTTAGTGCCATGGTCTAGCCTTGAGCTCTGTGGTAAAGGGTTGGACCTGATGATCTGTGAGGTCTCTTCCAACCTTGGTGATACTGTGATACTGTGACCTTTAAAGGCCCTTTCCAACCTAAAGCATTCCATGACTCCCTGTGGCATGAAGATGAGGTATAAATGTGCTTGCAATACCTGTGCCTGCCTGCCTGTCTGTGGGATGCCAGAAGTGTTGGGTGGGATCTGGCCATGGAGAGCATGGTGTGAGTACACACACAGTGCCTCACAGGTGCGTGTGGGGGGTGTAGGCAGGTAGCAGACATACACCGTGTGTGTGTGTGTGTGTTGTGCAAAAGGTAACGTGCCCACAGGGCTGCCTGGAATTCCTGGGAATGCCTCATACAAGTCCCAGCACAATTGGGTTCTGCATGAGCAAGTCAGCTCTCTCCTGCTGCCCAGCCGTGCTGGCAGGAGGAAATCCCACCGTTTTCTTGAAGAAACCAGAAAAATTGAGCTCTTGGTTTCCACTGCTGCCAGTCAGGTGCTGTTCCCCCACCCACTGGCTTGAGACAGCTCCAACATCATGAGGAAGCACTCTGCAACCTCGTGGGCTTCCTCTGGTCACCGTTAGTCACAACTTCCCCACACGGCAAAGCCACCGAGTCGCCCCAAACCGCCCAGCTGGCTCCTGCGCCCACAGCTCGGCTGAGCTGACCAACGCTGGTGGCATCCGAGGAGCAGATGCGTGGAGCAACGCTTACCTCCTGCGCTGTCACAACGGCGTGGGCTCGGGTGCCCTGCTTTTACCTTGGCTCCACACCAGGGGGGTTTGGGGGAAGTATTCTCCCCTTCCCACACAAAAAGCATTGCGTGGAGGTTCTGCCCACCTCCTGCCTCCCCCTCCTCAACGCTGCCTGCTCTGTGCAACGCCCACCTCTTGTAAGCCCCATTTCCAGGGACTACCACACTGCTATCGCACGGGCAGCCGCAGGCACAAAGCACCTTGCAGAATGATGTCACACCTCCAGCAGTCTCCTGCCCTGCTTCTAGCACCTTCCAGGGCGATGTCACCCCCCCCCCCCCCCACCCCCGAGCCCCTTCCCATCTCCTGCTCCCCGTCCCGACCCCCCCCCCTCGCCGCCTGCCCTGGCCCCGCCCCTGCCGCGCGCACCCCCCGCGAGCGCCCCGAGGCGGCAGCCGCGCGGCCCCGCGCTTCATGTAAATGAGCGTGGATCCGCGGGCGCTGATTGGCTGCGGCGCGCAGCGGTGGCGCCGCCCCCGGCGGGGAGCGGAGGCGGCGGCAGGGCAGCGGCGGGCAGGTGAGTGCGGTCGGGGTCGTCGCTTCTCCAGCCCGTTCCGCCCGCCGCGCAGTTCGCTCCGGCACCATGACCGTCACCCGGCTCGACCAGGGGCAGCGCTACCGCCCGCGGATGGCCTTCCTGAAAAAGGTGAGGGCTGAGCAGCGCCGGGGGACAGCCGCACCGTGATGGGCATCAGCAAGGGGGACCGTCGGGGCGGCGTCCAGGAGGGGTGATGCGGTGGCCCGGGGAGCATTGACCGGGAAGCGCCGCGTTTCTAGCTCCGAGAGTGTGTGGGTTGGCAGCCCCGTCCCCGGGGGTTTGGGCCTCTAACCTGTTGCAGAGCCCTCTGGATCCCAGCTGGCTGTAGGGCTCAGGGTGGGAAGCTGAGGGACGCAGTGGAGATGAAGCTGTGATTTTTGTAGTTTAGCCTCGTTTGAATGATTCTCCTGACACATCGTCTCCCTCTCTCATCGTTTTCCCCAAATGCCATCGAAAGTGTATCATTTTCCAAGGAAAAAGCCATCACCTGCTGCTCCAGGCTCACAATCTGTCCAGCCTGTGTGCTCCCAGCTGATGTCTGCTTTCGCAGGAGCTGTCGCGGCCAAGTGTCGGCCCTGAGCCTCTTCCAGCTGTTTCAGAAACGAGCCTGTTTGTGGCCAGAGACAGTTGAAATGAGCATCTTTGTGACCAGAAGCCGCTGAGACGAGTGTATTTGTGACCAGAGACAGTTGAAAGCGTGGGAAGAGGCACACCTACACTTTTTGGCTGTGATGTGTATGTGTAAAGCCTCTGGTGGGTTGGGTTTTTTTTGGTAGCATTCATTCAGAAGTGTAGCTGGTTTTAGTAAACTGCTATCTGCAGATTTTCGACAGCAGGGTGTTAAGCTAGCTTCTCCCACCTCTCCTGCCTCTGGCTTATCCTGTTGAGTGGCATTAGCTGAATTTCCAGTGACAAGCACAGCCAGGCAGTTGCTGTTTGAGGTGGAGTTAGCTCTTCTGCAACGCCCACTGCCTAAGGAGGATTCCAGGGAGGCAAAACGTGCACCACATGCAGAGTCGAGGAGGCAAAGCTCATAAATCCCCCCTCTTCCTTCCTTCCTTCCTTCCTTCCTTCCTTCCTTCCTTCCTTCCTTCCTTCCTTCCTTCCTTCCTTCCTTCCTTCCTTCCTTCCTTCCTTCCTTCCTTCCTTCCTTCCTTCCTTCCTTCCTTCCTTCCTTCCTTCCTTCCTTCCTTCCTTCCTTCCTTCCTTCCTTCCTTCCTTCCTTCCTTCCTTCCTTCCTTCCTTCCTCCCTCCCTCCCTCCCTCCCTCCCTCCCTCCCTCCCTTCCTTCCTTCCTTCCTTCCTCCCTTCCTCCCTTCCTTCCTTCCCCTTTTACACAAGGAGAAGTGGAACAGGTACTTCCTTTGTTAGTCTGTCTGTCAAGGTAAATGTGGCTGGGGAGCCCTGCCAAAGGAAATGCTCTGGGCCGGATTCTGCTCTGAGTTGCACTCACGGGTACAGAGGAGGAACTGCGTGCTTGGCGAAGGCAGCTTCCAGCAGCTGTGTTTCAGCTGCTCTGGAGGAGCCCAGCAGGCTTTGCAGAGTGCTCTCAGTTCCTCAGGTGGGCAGATTCATTACAGTGCAGCAAGTGGCTGTCGCAGAGCATGCACCGCTCACTCTCAGCAGCGACAGGCTGTGAGTGCTTGCAGGGCTTTGCAAGTCCAAGACCTGTTAGACCTAGGGAATCATAGAATCATAGAATCAACCAGGTTGGAAGAGACCTCCAAGATCATCCAGTCCAACCTAGCACCCAGCCCTATCCAATCAACTAGACCATGGCACTAAGTGCCTCAGCCAGTCTTTTCTTGAAGACCCCCAGGGACGGTGCCTCCACCACCTCCCTGGGCAGCCCATTCCAATGCCAATCACTCTCTCTGTGAAGAACTTCCTCCTAACATCCAGCCTATACCTACCCTGGCACAGCTTGAGACTCTGTCCCCTTGTTCTATTGCTGGTTGCCTGGGAGAAGAGGCCACCCCCCACCTGGCTACAATGTCCCTTCAGACAGTAATAAGATCACCCCTGAGCCTCCTCTTCTCCAGGCTAAACACCCCCAGCTCCCTCAACCTCTCCTCATAGGATTTGTGCTCCAGGCCCCTCACCAGCTTCGTTGCCCTTCTCTGGACATGTTCCAGCACCTCAACATCTTTCTTGAATTGAGGGGCCCAGAACTGGACACAGTACTCAAGGTGTGGCCTGACCAGTGCTGAGTACAGGGGAAGAATAACCTCCCTTGTCCTCCTGGCCACACTGTTCCTGATGCAGGCCAGGATGCCGTTGGCTCTCTTGGCCACCTGGGCACACTGCTGGCTCATCTTCATCTTACTGTCTATCAGTACCCCCAGGTCCCTTTCCTCCTGACTGCTCTCCAGCCACTCAGGAAGCAAGCTCCTAGATAAAGGCTTTGTCTCTCATCTCTGCTTTCTTCTCTCCCCTGTTTGTACAGACCTGGGGAAGCTGTGGATGGAGCTTTGTCTGTTCCATACTAATGTGGTCTGTATCATAGAATCAATCAGGTTGGAAGAGACCTCCAAGATCATCCAGTCCAACCTAGCACCCACATCCTCTGGGCTGCCCTCAGATATCAAACATCTTTACTGGTTGCTTGTGATGGGAGTTGATGATGCTCAGCATACCTCCTGCAAGCACCTTGCAGGCTTGGATCTACCATGAGCTAAAATCCCAGGGAGGAGCTTTCTCAATTACTTAAGCCTGTGCTCAAGCTTTGCCAAGAGCTGACACATAAGCTCTAAGATGGGTTTGCTTGGTGGGATTTCCACCTTGTTGATGGGCTGCTGGCCTTGTGATGGATCTCCATGCACTGATTCTCCAGCAGTCCTGCTATGAGACAGGGGGAGAGAAAAAGGGGCTGCTTTGGGGGTGGTGGGCAGTGCCATGTGCTTGCTGTGAGGCTGCTCTGCTTGACTGAGGATGCAGAGCATCCTCAAGGGTGAACCATGGGGTGACTGGGGAGCCCAAGGCCCTGCAACAATTGCTCACTACTAAGGCTTAGGTTGGCTTATTTTTACATTTCCCCCCCTCCTAAACTTACTAGGAAGAATATTTGCACACCTCTGGACTTGATGATTGATCTTAGAGGTCTTTTCCAACCTTAATGATTCTGTGATTTGCATTTGGTGAACCCAGTGACTTCCTGCAATCAGATGGGGGCAGGCAGTTGTGTTGTTGCCTGCTCTGTGGCTTTCAGGGTGAGGTCACCTCCGTGCAGAGATTTTAGCTGATCTGAAAGGAGACCTCTGTGAGGCTTGTTCCTCGTGGTGGCTCTCTGCTTGGGGTGAGCTCACCTCAGAGCCTGACTCCTCTAGCAGTCCTCCAGCTCATGCTCACCTCTGCATACATCTCCACCCATCAACCGATGTCAGGAAGTGGCTTCTGGGCTCTACAAGGCTCAAACCAGACAGCACTTTCCTGGCTGAAAGCATGACAAGAAGTGCCAGAGCTCTCAGCACAGCAAGCTGATGTTTCCACCAAGCCTTGATGCCAGGCTGCTGCTGATAGCAACTCCTAATCACCAGCAACCCTTAATCAGCTGTGCTCCCTGAGGAGAAGAGGAAGAGATAAAGTTTTCCCCAGCAAAGTGCATGGTTTGCAGGCAGAGCAGCAGACACCCCCCAGCAGCAGCTCCCTGGCTCATCTCCCTTGTTTCTTATTAGTTGATGTTATTTCTCTAATGAGAGAAGAAGGCCAGTGGAGTATGAGCACAGCAAGAGTCTGGAGCTCTTTGCTGATTGAAGGGAAGGGCCTGGAACACAAACCCTATGAGGAGAGGCTGAGGGAGCTGGGGGTGTGCAGCCTGCAGAAGAGGAGGCTCAGGGCAGAGCTCATTGCTGTCTGCAGCTACCTGAAGGGAGGCTGTAGCCAGGTGGGGTTGTTCTCTTCTGCCAGGCAAGCAGCAGCAGACCAAGGGGACACAGCCTCAAGTTGTGGCAGGGGAGGTCTAGGCTGGATGTTGTTAGGAAGTTGTTGTCAGAGAGAGTGATTGGCATTGGAATGGGCTGCCCAGGGAGGTGGTGGAGTCTCTGTGCCTGGAGGTGTTGAAGCCAAGCATGGCTGGGGCACTTAGTGCCATGGTCTGGTTGACTGGCTAGGGCTGGGTGCTAGGTTGGCCTGGCTGATCTTGGAGGTCTCTTCCAACCTGCTTGATTCTATTCCCAGTGTCCCTGTGTGCTGGGGAGGTGCTGTCTGCAGAGTGGCTGTGCAGTTATGGGGAGAGCAAGTGGCTTAACCCAAGGTACCTGTGTTTGCTTAGAGGGAGCTGAATCTGAGCCTCCTAAACTAGTGCCCTGCCTGCTGGACCATCCTGTCTCACCTCATCTTGCTCAGCTACACAGACAGCTCTTCATGCCCAGCCTTGAGCTTGCTGAGGCTGAAATTGGAGCTTCTGTTAAAAGTTCTACACCAAGTCCTCAGAATCCATCTTTTTGGGTCTGATTTTGCTATTTCAATGCATTTTATAGAGGTGTTTGTACAAATACTTGTGTGAAATTCTACCAGGCTTCTCTGAGTCAGTACTCATTTGACCTCTCTTGAAAAACAGCTGAAAATCCATTTTTACTGTCAAGCCCAGAGTGCATCCTGTCACTACAGGCTTAAATCCTCCCTGAACTTGGCAAGGCTTGGGACCAAAGTTGCTGTGGTGCCTGTAAAGACAATAGCCTTCACTACACATGAGTGTCATCAAGTCACACTCATTAAATCCTCTAATCCTAGTTAAAAAGCTCTTGCCTTGCCCAAAATTGATGTGCAGAGACAACAAATTGGTCCTGTTGGACCAGTTGTGATTTATTATCTCTGGGAGCAGAAGAGAGGAGGAGGAGGAACATCTTCCACAAAGCCTGTGCTCTCATAGCACTCTGAAATAAGGTGAGGAGCATGTTCCAACTTCACCCATCTGAGCAGAGGGCCAAGCAGGAGTATCTTGGGCTCTTGGGATGGTGCTAATTTAGAGAATCAGAGTTTAGATTAGAAAGAAATTCTTTACTGTGAGGGTGGTGAGACACTGGCATAGGTTGCCCAGGGAGGTTGTGGATGGCAGAAGCACAGAATGTGATCAAAGATCACATTCTGTGCTTCTGCCATCCACAACCTCCCTGGACGTGTTCAAGGCCAGCTTGGATGAGGTCTTGAGTGACCTGTTCTAGTGGGAGGTGTCCCTGCCTGGATGATCTTTAAGGTCTCTTCTATTGTGTCCAGTTCTGGGCTCCTCAATTCAAGAGAGATGCTGAGGTGCTGGAAGGTGTCCAGAGAAGGGCAACAAGGCTGGAGAGGGGCCTGGAGCAGAGCCCTGTGAGGAGAGGCTGAGGGAGCTGGGGGTGTGCAGCCTGCAGCAGAGGAGGCTCAGGGCAGAGCTCATTGCTGTCTGCAGCTACCTGAAGGGAGGTTGCAGCCAGGTGGGGTTGGGCTCTGCTGCCAGGCAAGCAGCAACAGAAGAAGGGGACACAGTCTCAGGTTGTGGCAGGGGAGGTCTAGGCTGGATGTTGTTAGGAAGTTGTTGGCAGAGAGAGTGATTGGCATTGGAATGGGCTGCCCAGGGAGGTGGTGGAGTCTCTGTCCCTGGAGGTGTTGAAGAAGAGGCTGGGATGAGGCACTTAATGCCATGGGTTAGTTAATTAGATGGTGTTAGGTGCTAGGTTGGGCTGACTGAGCTTGGAGGCCTCTTCCAACCTGGTGGATTCTATGATTCTTCCAACCCATTCTGTGGCTCTGTAATAGGAAGTCAGATACACAGAGAAGGAAAATACCTTTGAGAATCTTCATCTTGTAAAAAGATCAAAGATGGCAGGGAACCAGAAAGAGAAGAATTGTGGCCCCGAGGGTAAGACTCATCCTCTGTAACATGATCTGTTCTCAACAAGTCAGCAGCATCCCTCAGGAATCAAAGGCAGGAGATGCTGCCAGCAGAGGAGTGACTTGCTCCGGATGATGACTTGCTCCAGATGGTGTCTCTGCCCTGTCCCTGGAGGGGCCGAGCTGGGCTGCCCACAGAGAGGGCTAAGCCCCCCCTGGGTGGGTGCAGCCATCCACAGGAACGGCCTCAGGGGCCTTTGTACACCTCCTTTCTACAAGCTTGGGCTGTGTTTCTGTGTCTGCAGCCCCATGGAAATTCTGGTCCCTGCTGTAATCAGCCCTTGGCCAGCTTTTCAAAGCCTTGGCTGGGCTGGTGGCTGTGCTTGCTCAAAGGACAGGCTGTTCTCAGCTCCCCCCGGGCTGCAGCTTCTTGCTCAGCCCCGGAGCACAGCCCTGTGTTTTTCCTGTTGCTCCCCTAAAGTCCTGCCTGCTCATTATCTGCAGAGCAGAAAGAACCTTTGCTGCTTGGTCTCCAGCCAAAATATTGCTTATTTTCATAGTGCAAGATCTGCAAGGTCCTTGCACAGCTTGGGTGTTTGTGCAGTCCAAGCACAGCTTTTATTTCCTCCCCTTTGTTTTGGGGGTTTTCAGTTGTGGTGTTGGGTTTTTTTTCTCTCTCTCTCTCCAGGTGCCCCAGCAAATAGCCACAGAGCCAGAGAGGAGCATTGATGGGTAGCAGAGATTGATGTCTTGTAGCTCAGCTCTCATGGAGGGGTCACCTCCTGTCTTTCAGGGGCTAACCCTGGCTGTCCCTGTGTCTTCTGAAGGAGGGAGTGACACTCAGTCACTCTGTCAGCAGCTGTGGTCTGGAGGTGGCATCTCTAGTGGCAAGGGGAGGTTTATAGAGAACTTTACCTCCATTCCTGTGGCACACCTCTGGGCTGCATTGGTGGTCCTGGGGCTCCCTCCTCTGCTCTCCTGTAATCCATCCCATCCTGAGCCAGCAGTGTGCCCAGGGGGGCAGCAGAGCCAATGGCATCCTGGGCTGGCTCAGGAGCAGTGTGGGCAGAAGGACAAGGGAGGTTCTTCTGCCCCTGTACTCAGCACTGGTCAGGCCAGAGCTTGAGTGCTGTGTCCAGTTCTGGGCTCCTCAATTCAAGAGAGATGTTGAGGTGCTGGAAGGTGTCCAGAGAAGTGCAACAAGGCTGGGGAGGGGCCTGGAGCACAGCCCTGTGAGGAGAGGCTGAGGGAGCTGGGGGTGTGCAGCCTGCAGCAGAGGAGGCTCAGGGCAGAGCTCATTGCTGTCTGCAGCTGCCTGAAGGGAGGCTGTAGCCAGGTGGGGTTGGGCTCTTCTGCCAGGCAAGCAGCAACAGAAGAAGGGGATACAGTCTCAAGTTGTGCCAGGGGAGGTCTAGGCTGGATGTTGTTAGGAAGTTGTTGTCAGAGAGAGTGATTGGCATTGGAATGGGCTGCCCAGGGAGGTGGTGGAGTCTCTGTGCCTGGAAGTGTTGAAGCCAAGCCTGGCTGGGGCACTTAGTGCCATGGTCTGGTTGCTTGGGCAGGGCTGGGTGCTAGGTTGGGCTGGCTGAGCCTGGAGCTCTCTTCCAACCTGGCTGATTCTGTGATCCTCCCCATGCTTTGCAGATCGAAGCACTCATGATGGAGATGCAGAATCCAGACAAGGGCATCAAGACACAGACTCAGACAGTGATGATCACAGACATCCCCCATGCTGTGACAGGTGAGAGTTATGTGAGGGGGTGTGGGCCAAGGAAGCTCGTTGGGACAAAGCCTCCTGTGGTCTCCATGACCACCTCAGCGCTACCACTGCCCGGCTGCACGCTGGAGCCTGTGCTCCCAATAAGTATTTGCTGTCCTTTGAGACAAACCTGCTGGGTCTCACTTGAGTCTCATTGCACTCCTAGCTCTTTGAATCAGAGACACAGAGTTGATAATCACACCCTGTTAGCTGTCTGCTGTGAGTCTGGCTCTGCTGACCTTGCTTTCTCCTAGCAGAGAGCCCAGCAGCTGCTTCAGCCTCCAGACCTCGTCGTGTTCTCAGTGAGACTGGATCACAAGGAAAGATAAATATTCAAACCTGATTAAAATAGGCAGCCTGGGGTTAGCCTGTGAGGTGGTACCTCAGAAATGAGCAATGAAAAAAATGAGTCTCCTTTTAGTGTTTCCTGATAATGATCATTTTTATTCATCACATAGGAAATGAACAAAATATTCAGCCCCTTCTCTGCCTCTTAGGGACAGCCTTTCTTTCTCCAAGCAGGCTGGGGAGGCAGCAGACTCTGCTGTGTCACCTGCAGTGTTACAGGCAGCTCTTAGCAGTCTCCTCTCTGCCTGCCAGCTCCTGTCACAGGGCACTCTCAGTACCTCTGCTTCCCTCCACATCAAACCTCCACTCAAGCTCTTGTGAGAGATCCTCTGCTATAAATATTCACACATACTCTACCCAAATCTCTTCCTTCTGCTTTGGTCTTTTTGCAGCACTTTGAAATTCAGACCAAAAACTCCCACTGAAAGCAGTGAGCTTGCTCCAGGCAACTCAGGAGACAACTTAAGCAGAGAGATGAGTTGTTCCCCCCTGCCTTTGCCAAGCCTGGCAGGCCCTTTGTGCTGGTTACAGTTTCCACTTTCCATTTCTTCTCAAAGATAAGGAAGCACTGAGATAAAGTCACTTGCCCAGGGGTACAGGCAGTGAAAGGGTAAGGAGAACTTGGATGGCACCTGAAGCAGATTCTCAGCAGCAGCCTCCCTGCATTACTCTAGAGACCCTTTCCTGTCTTCAACGACTGTTGTGCAGCTGACTTTGGAGGAGAGCTTTGCACCTGCAAGGAAGCAGTGAGCAGTTAAGGCAGTGCAGCAGGAGAGATTCCTCCTGGCCTGAAGGTGACATGCCAACTGGATTAAGTGCAGGGGCAGCAAGCACTTCTGACCAGTGTGAAATACACTTCCTAAAAGTCCATGATGTGATGAGAAGATGCCCACCGAGGCTCATCCTCTTTGTGTGCTCTCTGCTTTATTCTGCTTCCTGAACCAGAATGGCTACAGGTTCCTTCTTGCATAGCTCCTAACTTCTAGTCAGCTTCTGCATGGTCTCCTTGCATGGTGGTCATCACTCTTAAGTTAGGATAGTTTTAGTGCATAGATTCTGGTTGGCTTCTGAGTGTTGTAAAAGGCTGGGGACAGAGTGGCTGAGAGCAGCCAGGCAGAGAGGGAGCTGGGGGTACTGGGAGAGAGGAGATGAAGCTGAGGCAGCAGTGTGCCCAGGTGGGCAGCAGAGCCAATGGGATCCTGGGCTGGCTCAGGAGCAGTGTGGGCAGCAGGACAAGGGAGGTTCTTCTGTCCCTGTGCTCAGCACTGCTCAGGCCACGCCTGGAGTGCTGTGTCCAGTTCTGGGCTCCTCTGTTCAAGAGAGCTGTTGAGGTGCTGGAAGGTGTTTGGAGAAGGGCAGCAAGGCTGGGGAGGGGCCTGGAGCAGAGCCCTGTGAGGAGAGGCTGAGGGAGCTGGAGGTGTGCAGCCTGGAGATGAGGAGGCTCAGGGCAGAGCTCATTGCTGTCTGCAGCTGCCTGAAGGGAGGCTGTAGCCAGGTGGGGTTGGGCTCTTCTGCCAGGCAAGCAGCAAGAGAAGAAGGGGACAGAGTCTCAAGCTGTGGAAGGGGAGGTCTAGGCTGGATGTTGTTAGGAAGTTGTTGTCAGAGAGAGTGATTGGCATTGGAATGGGCTGCCCAGGGAGGTGGTGGAGTCACTGTGCCTGGAGGTGTTGAAGCCAAGCCTGGCTGAGGCACTTAGTGCCATGGTCTGGTTGCTTGGCCAGGGCTGGGTGCTAGGTTGGACTGGCTGAGCTTGGAGCTCTCTTCCAGCCTGGTTGATTCTGTGTTTCTAAGAGACTGATTCCTGGTTGGTGATTGAATGGTGTGGTTGTTGGAGCAGTGAATGCAGACTCCCTGAAGAGAGTTTGGCTTTTCACTCTGCAGGAAGCTAAGTGGTTAAATTCAGCATCAGTAAACTGGCTCAGGACAGAAAAAGCAAAGAAACCTCCTTGTTAAATGCTCACCTTTGAGGGGAAAATGCTTACAGAGAGTGCTGTCTAGAAGTGAGTGATGAGATAATCCTTTAATTTAATCTATTTCAGGAAGCAAGTGGTAGGATAAGAGCTCTGAGCCCCTATTAGAAAGTTAAGTCAGCACTGCAATGTCAAGAAAAGGTCAGCACCTCAATCTGCAGTCTTGGGGAGTTGTTGGGAGGAAAAGAGCAGCAACAGAACAGGGCAAGAGTGCAGTTTTGCTGGATAGGTGGGCAGAGGCCAAGGGGATGAGATTGAACAAGGCCAAGTGCAGGGTTCTGCACTTTGGCCACAACAACCCCAAGCAGCACTACAGACTGGGGCCAGAGTGGCTGAGAGCAGCCAGGAAGAGAGGGACCTGGGGGTGCTGGTAGAGAGTAGCTGAAGAGGAGGCAGCAGTGTGCCCAGGTGGGCAGCAGAGCCAGTGGCATCCTGGGCTGGCTCAGGAGCAGTGTGGCCAGCAGGACAAGGGAGGTTCTTCTGCCCCTGTGCTCAATACTGCTCAGGCCACACCTTGAGTGCTGTGTCCAGTTCTGGGCTCCTCAATTCAAGAGAGATGTTGAGATGCTGGAAGGTGTTTGGAGAAGGGCAGCAAGGCTGGGGAGGGGCCTGGAGCACAGCCCTGTGAGGAGAGGCTGAGGGAGCTGGGGGGGTGCATCCTGCAGCAGAGGAGGCTCAGGGCAGAGCTCATTGCTGGCTACAACTCCCTGAAGGGAGGCTGTAGCCAGGTGGGGTTGGGCTCTGCTGCCAGGCAAGCAGCAACTGAACAAGGGGACACAGTCTCAAGTTGTGCCAGGGCAGGTCTAGGCTGGATGTTGTTAGGAAGTTGTTGTCAGAGAGAGTGATTGGCATTGGAATGGGCTGCCCAGGGAGGTGGTGGAGTCACTGTGCCTGGAGATGTTGAAGCCAAGCCTGGCTGGGGCACTTAGTGCCATGGTCTGGTTGCTTGGCCAGGGCTGGGTGCTAGGTTGGCCTGGCTGATCTTCCAACCTGCTTGATTCTATAAAGGAGGTTCACAGAATTTTCTCCCCAGGACATCAAACTAAAACTGCTGGAGGTCTGTGTGTAGGACAGGTCCCACCCCAGCAAGAGAAGTGGGAGAGCTGAATGGCCTGTGAGTGCAGGAACCTTGTTTCCCTTTGGCATGTGCTGGTTTGGATCTGAGGCTTGGACATCCTTTCTGCACTGAAAGTTGAGGCTCTTAAGAGGACTTGAGAAGACCAATTGCTGGTCTGTGAGCAAAGCTGAGACAGGGCCATGCTCTGTGAACCTGGAGGTACTTTGCAGTGAGTGATGCAAAACAAGAGGCACTTCACCTTCTCTAGGCATGGAAGCTGCTGCTTTGCTTAAGTCCTTGTTAAGCCAATGATGAGGGTTTAATTGCTGCTTAGGCCACACATGTGCTTCTGCACACTCATGCTGTGCTATCCTGAGGTCACTGCCTGCCTTAGGCTCCCTTTTTGCAGGGAGCTGCTTGGTGAGGAGGAAGCAGCATGGCCACTGAGAGACCAGCAGTGCATTTGACCTCCACTTCTCCTGTGTGCTGCATTTGGAAGCCTGGAGAGGAGAAATCTCTAGGGAGACCTAGTAACAACCTCCCAGTAGCTGAAGGGGAGCTAAAAGGAGGCAGAGAGACTGTTTGCAAAGGCCTGTAGTGACAGGATGAAGGCAGTGGCTTCAAAACAGAGCAGAGCAGATTTAGATTGGATGTTAGGAACGAGTTCTGCACCATGAGGATGGTGGAACTCTGGAACAGGTTGCCCAGGGAGGTGATTGGGTCCCCATCCCTGGAGATATACAAGGTGAGGCTCACAGGGCTCAGGGCACCCTGATCTAGTGGAGGATGTCCCTGCTGACTTCAGAGGGGCTTGGACTGGATGAGCTTTGGAGGTCACTTCAAACCCAGACCATTCTATGATGCTGTTTGCAAGAAGAGGTCTGTGCAGTTGGTGGGACCCAGAGCTGAGGGGCAAGGGCTGGAGAGTTCTGTTTTTGGCCTGCTCCCAGTTTCAAGCAGCTGACATTTGCTCTGTTTTACAGGTAATGATATACTGCAGTGGATCCTTCAGCGCCTGCAGGTCACTCAGGAAGGTAGGGAGGAGTGTCACAGTGGAGGCTTTCTCAGCTTTGCATCATGCAGCTTTAAGGTCTCCACAGCCAAAACCTCTTAGATGAATTCTCCTCCCCTGAGTAGCAGCTCACTCTTAATTTCCAGCAGTGTTTCTGTGCATCCAGTGACTCTGCCTTGTCTGTTTTCAGAGGCACTTCACCTGGGAGACCTGTTTGTCAAATATGGATACATCTACCCTCTCCAGGAGCCTAAGAACCTCACCCTTAAACCAGATGGCAGCCTCTACAGGTTTCAAGTGAGTTGCATCTTCTGGGCTGCAGCAAGAGAAGCATGGCCAGCAGGGCTAGGGAGGGGATTCTGCCTCTTGGCTTTGCTCTCCTCAGACCCCACATGGAGAACTGTGTGCAGTTCTGGAGCCTCCAACACAAGAAGGACATGGAACTGTTTGAGCCAGTCCAGAGGAGGCCACCAAGATGCTGAGAGGGCTTCAGCAGCTCTGCTCTGAGGACAGGCTGAGAGAGTTGGGGCTGTGCAGCCTGGAGAAGAGAAACCTTTGTGGAGACCTTGGAGTGGCCTTCCAGTATCTGAAGGAGGCTACAGGAAGGCTGGGGAGGGACTATTGACAAGGCCTTGTAATGACAGGAGGAGGAGGAGGAATGGATTTAAACTGGCAGAGGGGAGATTGAAAGTGGATGTTAGGAAGAAGTTGTTTGCAGTGAGGGTGGTGAGACACTGGCACAGGTTGAGGGTGGTGAGACACTGGCACAGGTTGCCCAGGGAGGTTGGGGAGCACAGAAGCACCCAATGTGATCAAAGATCACATTGGGTGCTTCTGTGCTCCCCAACCTCCCTGGAGGTGTTCAAGGCCAGGCTGGATGAGGCCTTGAGTGACTTGTTCTAGTGGGAGGTGTCCCTGCCTATGGCAGGGAATTGGAACTGGCTGAGCTTTGAGATCCCTTCCAACCTAAACCATTCTTTGGTTCTAGAGCCATTGAGAGGGAATTCAACACTGGTTTGGTAGACAGGCAGCTGGGACAGTTCCTCAGAAGCTGTAGTGTGTTGACCTGCTGGGAGGAAGGGATCCACAGAGAAGCCTCAGGCTTGTTCTGCCAGATTACAGTGTACAGGGGAACTGTCATACTTCCTCCAGCCAAACCAAGCATGCCTATTTAGCTGCAAGCTGTGCTTTCTTCCACGTCTCTGTTCCCTTCCTGGTCTTTAAAGTAGCAAATGGAATTGCTGGTTGAAAATGACATGATCTAGGGAGAGTGAATCATGACTACACAGAAAGCACAGTGCCAGCAGGATGTTGTCCAGGATCCTGGCTGGGCTGTTCTCACCAGGATGGGGGAGGGAGGGTATCTGCACTGGTACTTTGAATGAGGAGTCTGCTTCCCTGTGGTGCCACATCAGGCTGCAGCCCCTCAGCCTGAATGCTCAGGCAGCAGAGAGAGCTTGGCCATGTCTGGAGAAGAGGAGGCTCAGGGGTGACCTCATTGCTGTCTACAGCTACCTGCAGGGAGGCTGTAGGCAGGTGGGGTTGGGCTCTTCTGCCAGGCAAGCAGCAGCAGAAGAAGGAGACACAGTCTCAAGTTGTGTTGGGGGAGGTCTAGGCTGGATGTTAGGAGGAAGTTGTTGTCAGAGAGAGTGATTGGCATTGGAATGGGCTGCCCAGGGAGGTGGTGGAGTCTCTGTGCCTGGAGGTGTTGAAGCCAAGCCTGGATGAGGTGCTCAATGCCATGGTCTGGTTGCTTGGGCAGGGCTGGGTGCTAGGTTGGGCTGGCTGAGCTTGGAGGTCTCTTCCAACCTGCTTGGTTCAGTGTCAGCTGACTGCTGAGTAGGGGTGGCTGTGATGTTGGCAGCCTGCTGCCCACGGTGCTGTCCTGCACCACCCTGCAAGCTGACCCAGCAAAGAGCTGAGGCCCTGAGCGGAGAATATTCCTCTCCCTCCACTGTGGATGGTGCTGTGCACCTCTTGGCCTGAGTTCAGGGCTGCTCTGTGCACTAACAAAAGCCTTCTTTCCCTGCAGACCCCCTATTTCTGGCCAGTGCAGAGCTTGCCTGCTGATGACACAGACTATGGTAAGTGACAGCACTGTGCCTGTGCAGGGGGCACAGTGCCAGCCTGTTTGGGCATGCAGTCCTACACCTTGCTTGCTGTCACCTCTTTGTGCTGTGTGTCCCTTCCACATGCAGAGTCCAGCCCTTCCTTTCCTTCCATGCTGTCTTGTGAACAGTCCTCAGTAATGCAGAGGGCTCTGAATGTGGCCTGCTCCTGGTGGCCTTGATGAGAGGAAATGTTTAAGCCTCTCATACATTCCACCAAGGCCCCTCAGACTGGAGCATATCTGCAATACTCTGCTGGGTGGGGAAGACTTTAAACACAAGGTTAGATTTCCTTGAGTACTTAAGTGTGTTCCTGGAGCTGACCCCAAGCCTGTCTTTAGGTTTGGCTCAAGCCCTGTGCTTTCACAAAGGCATATAAGGATGGGGTGATGAGTAATGGCTTCAAGCTGGAAGAAGCTCAATTTAGATCAGACATTAGGAAGGAATTCTTCACCTTGAGGGTGGTGAGACACTGAAACAGATTGCCCAGAGAAGATGTGGAGGCTGCCACACTGGAAATGTTCAAAGCCAGCTTGGACAGGACCTTGAGCAACCTGGTTTAGGAGATGTCCTTGCCTGCAGCAGAGGGGTTGGAACTGGATCATCTCTTGGGTCCCTTCCAACCAAACCATTCTATGATTCAGGGGTGGTTCTTGCCTTGAATCATGCACAGTGCCTTCTGATGGCCATTTCTCAGTCCTTTGTTGCCTTTCTGCTGCTTTCATTCTAGCCCTGGTTGTGAAGCTTGGGCTGCTCAGCTCGGTTTGCTCCTGTGGGCTGTGCAGTTCACAGGCTGATTTGTTTATACCCAGCTTGTCCTCTGTGGCTTTTCTCTACATGGTGCTGTAGATCTTCAAGGGAAATAAAAGCCCATTTTAGGCTGGAAAGGTTTTGATTGAACTTGGAACAATGCATTGGCCTCTGTTCAGAAAACTTGAAGATCAAACTCTGAAGGATCTCAACATCTTAGAGGTTTACTCCAGCATCCCTTGACCTGTGAAGCCCTGGCTGAGTTCCCAGAGGAACTGCTGGCACAAGATACAACACTTCATGTTCTGGGTGGCTGCTCCCAGCCTGGGCACCATCCCCCAGAGCATCAGCAACAAAATGAAAGCAGCAAGCTGGGTTTTGTTGGGTTGTTTTCTTTCTTCAGTGAGCTCTTGGGAGCTTGGAGCAGGCAGATTATTGTACCACAGTTTGCTATGAGGGGGTAAAAATTGTGACTGCTCTTGGGTTTCTTGGTCTGACTGCCTGCTTTTGTCTGCTGCTGCCTCCACAGCCATTTACCTAGCAAAGAAGAACATTAAGAGGAAAGGGATTTTGGAAGAATATGAGAAGGTGAGGAGATGTTGTGCTTCTTCCACTGCAAGCCCCTGGTTTGCTGCAGCTTTATCCCTCTGTTGCTAAATGAATGGAGCAGGGCAAAGGAAAATTCATCACCTCTAGTCCAGCAGTGGCCAGAGCCAAAACTCTGTGAGGGGAAAAAGGTGGAATAAGCACAGGACAATACTCTGAAGCCACCAGGCATGATTGCCCTCCTTGCAGTGGTGTTTTACAAGGAGCAATGGCTAGCTTGGAGAGGAGATGATTCAGGGGTGACCTCCTGAGTGTTTATCAGTATGGAAGGGGTGAGTGCCAGGAGGCTGGAGCCAGGCTCTGCTCAGTGCCAGGACAAGGGGCACTGGGTGGAAGCTGAGACATAGGAGGTTCCATGTGAACCTGAGGAGGAAATTTTTCCCTGTGAGGGTGACAGAGTGCTGGAACAGGCTGCCCAGGGGGGTTGTGGAGTCTCCTTCTCTGGATATATTCAAGAACCATCTGGATGTGTTCCTGTGTGATCTGCTCTGGGTGATCCTGCTCTGGCAGGGGGGCTGGACCAGATGATCTTTTGAGGTCCCTTCCAGTCCCTGACATTCTGTGCTTGTACAAGCTGGAACTTAGAAAGTTTCACCTCAGCATGAGGAGAAAATTCTTTACTGTGAGGGTAACAGAGCACAGGAACAGGCTGCACAGAGTGGAGTCTCCTCCTCTGGAGGCTTTCAAAACTTGCCTGGATGCATTCCTGTGTGAACTACCCTGGGGGATCCTGCTTTGGGCTGGATGACCTCTGGAGGTCCCTTCCAACCTCTAAAGTCCTGTGATTTTCTTGCTCTTGGAATTCATGTGATTAGGTTGAGAACATAGAATCATAGAATCAGGCAGGTTGGAAGAGACCTCCAAGATCATCCACTCCAACCTAGCACCCAGCCCTGTCCAGTCAACCAGACTATGGCACTAAGTGCCCCAGCCAGGCTTGGCTTCAACACCTCCGGGCACAGAGACTCCACCACCTCCCTGGGCAGCCCATTCCAATGCCAATCACTCTCTCTGACAACAACTTCCTCCTAACATCCAGCCTAGACCTCCCCTGGCACAGCTTGAGACTGTGTCCCCTTGTTCTGTTGCTGTTTGCCTGGCAGCAGAGCCCAACCCCACCTGGCTACAGCCTCCCTTCAGGGAGCTGCAGACAGCAATGAGCTCTGCCCTGAGCCTCCTCTTCTGCAGGCTGCACACCCCCAGCTCCCTCAGCCTCTCTTCACAGGGCTGTGCTCCAGGCCCCTCCCCAGCCTTTGCTGCCCTTCTCCAAACACCTTCCAGCACCTCAGCATCTCTCTGCAATGGAGGAGCCCAGAACTGGACACAGCACTCAAGCTCTGGCCTGAGCAGTGCTGAGCACAGGGGCAGAAGAACCTCCCTTGTCCTGCTGCCCACACTGCTCCTGAGCCAGCCCAGGATGCCATTGGCTCTCTTGCCCACCTGGGCACTGCTGCCTCAGCTTCAGCTACTCTCTCCCACCACCCCCAGGTCCCTCTCTGCCTGGCTGCTCTCAGCCACTCTGTCCCCAGCCTGTAGTGCTGCTTGGGGTTGTTGTGGGCAAAGTGCAGAACCCTGCACTTGGCCTTGTTCAGTCTCATCCCATTGGCCTCTGCCCACCCATCCAGCCTGGCCAGGTCCCTCTGCAGGACTCTCCTACCTTCCAACAGATCAACACCTGTTCCTTGGCTTGCTTGCCAACCTGATGTAGCTGAGCTGTGAAGCATCAAGCAAAGCCTAGCATGGGAGGGCCTTGTCCAGATTTTTCACACTAACTGCTGCCTTTTTTTTTGTTCCAGGAACATTACAACATGCTCAATCAAAAAATAAACTACAAGTGGGATTTTGTCATTATGCAGGCCAAAGAGCAGTATAAGTGAGTTGACTTTGCAAGCCTTTGGTTGCCTCATTGTGGGGATAATGAGGAGGTAGAGCTTCACTGCCTGGGTGCATTGCAGTTTAACAGCAGAAGCTGCAGCTTAGGATGACTTCTCAGAGCCCCTCGGGCCTGTGAGACAAAGCTGCCTTTCCTGGCAGGTTGGGGTTCCTCTGCTTCACAAGTAAAGCTGCTCACATGCTGAGCAAAGGCTTTCAGATGGTTTCAAATGACTGGACAGCTGCTTGCAAAGACTCATCCTTGCCCACCACACCTGCCTCCTTCTCCCTGCCTGGCATCTGCCCACCAAGGATGAGGGCTTGCTGTGGTTTGGGAGTGCACAGGTGAGGGTGGTTGTGTTTCACAGTATCACACACTATCACAGTACCATCAGGGTTGGAAGAGACCTCACAGATCATCAAGTCCAACCCTTTACCACAGAGCTCAAGGCTAGACCATGGCACCAAGTGCCACGTCCAGTCCTGCCACCTTTGCAATCAATCTTTGCATGTGTGCAAGGGGGTTGATTTCTGTACCTGGTGGGACTCCCTGAAGAGCCTGGAGTGTGCAGACCCCCACTAGAGGAAGCTGCTTTTAGCCCAGTGGTGTCCATGAGCATTGGGTTTGATTTCTGTACCTGGTGGGACTCCCTGGAGTGTGCAAACCCTCCCTAGAGGAAGCTGCTTTTAGCCCAGGGGTGTCCATGAGCATTGGGTTTGATTTCTGTACCTGGTGGGACTCCCTGGAGTGTGCAAACCCTCCCTAGAGGAAGCTGCTTTTAGCCCAGGGGTGTCCATGAGCATTGGTTTGATTTCTGTACCTGGTGGGACTCCCTGGAGTGTGCAAACCCTCCCTAGAGGAAGCTGCTTTTAGCCCAGGGGTGTCCATGAGCATTGGTTTGATTTTTGTACCTGGTGGGACTCCCTGGAGTGTGCAAACCCTCCCTAGAGGAAGCTGCTTTTAGCCCAGAGGTGTCCATGGGCATTGGGTTTGATTTCTGTACCTGGTGGGACTCCCTGGAGTGTGCAAACCCTCCCTAGAGGAAGCTGCTTTTAGCCCAGGGGTGTCCATGGGCATTGGGTTTGATTTCTGTACCTGGTGGGACTCCCTGGAGTGTGCAGACCCCCACTAGAGGAAGCTGCTTTTAGCCCAGAGGTGTCCATGGGCATTGGGTTTGATTTTTGTACCTGGTGGGACTCCCTGGAGTGTGCAAACCCTCCCTAGAGGAAGCTGCTTTTAGCCCAGGGGTGTCCATGGGCATTGGGTTTGATTTCTGTACCTGGTGGGACTCCCTGGAGTGTGCAAACCCTCCCTAGAGGAAGCTGCTTTTAGCCCAGGGGTGTCCATGGGCATTGGGTTTGATTTCTGTACCTGGTGGGACTCCCTGGAGTGTGCAGACCCCCACTAGAGGAAGCTGCTTTTAGCCCAGGGGTGTCCATGGGCGTTAGTGGATCAAGCCACTGGCCCTTGGTCTGGTTCAGTGATTGCTTGCACATGTCTGACAGCTGCACTGAACAGCCTGGATCAAGCAGCAGCCAATGTTCTCAGCAGGGACTTGTGGAGAAAGCTCTGCAGTGCATACTTGGGCACCCAGCCCAACTGGCTTGGTGTTTAGGAATTGAATCCTTCAAATTGCCAGGGAAGTTAGTGAACATGAGCTGGGATTCCACCTTTGGAGAGAGGAGCTTCCCTGCTTCTGTGGATTCCTCCTTACCTCCCAGCATGGCAGGCACTGCCTGTGCTGCTCAGCAGCCTTCCTGCCTGCACTGGGATGGCAGCCAGCAGGCAGAATCCAGCTCATCAGATAACTGTCTCATTAAACACCAGACTGTTGTTCTTGTAAATTGAGGTCAGACTTGGGCTAGGAGATGCCAAATGCAGTTTTAGATACCAAGGCTGTGTCTGAACTAGTAGATTAAACACGTCTGAGGCTGTTTGATGCTGCTGCTGGGGCAGACTGGTACAGAGCAGCCTGCATCCACCCTCTTAACCACAGCAGGGTGGCCACATGCAAAATCAGCCTTTTGGGAATGCTCCCTTGTCCATGTTAAGTCCCAGGCTTTACCCAGGACTTGTCTGGGAAAGAATTGGTTGGTCCAGTCCCAAACCATGCTGGTGCTTCTTATTTTTAATAGCAGAGGTGATTTGGGTTTTATTGCCTGGGAACACCATTTCCAGATCCCTTCTGTGAGAAATATCCCTCTTTGCTGTGAGATGTGTCCAGGATGTATCTCTGCCTGGCACTGCTCAGATAACTGCCTGCCTGGGCACATCAGAGCTGGAAAGATGTGAGGCAACAGGACTGACCACAGGCAGTGGGTTGTTAGCATAAAGCTACCAAAGGGCTAATTAAAGGAGGATGTGTCTGCTCCCAGCTGAGCTCAGGAAGGTGGTGATGTCTCAAAGGCTGCAGTCATGTGTGGCCATGTGAACAGCATGGTCTGCAGGCCAGAAATAGCCTGGGTAAGATGTGAGCATCAGAGCATCCCATCCCTGTGATACAGGGCAAGGAGCAGTGGGTGGAAGCTGCAGCACAGCAGGTTCCAGCTCAACACAAGAGGGAACTTCTTTCCTGTGAGGATCCCAGAGCACTGGCACAGGCTCTGCTCACTGCTCCCTGCGATAGAGCAAGCAGCAATGGATGGAAGCTGCAGCACAGGAGGTTCCAGCTCAACACAAGGGGGAACTTCTTTGCTGTGAGGGTTCCAGAGCCCTGGCACAGGCTGCCCAGAGAGGTTGTGGAGTCTCCTTCCCTGGAGCCTTTCAAGGCCTGTCTGGATGTGTTCCTGTGTGACCTGAGCTGGATTGTGTGGTCCTGCTGTGGCAGGGGGGTTGGACTGGATGACCTCTTTGTGTCCCTTCCAACCCCAGCATCCTGTGAGCCTGCGTGATGGTGTAGGCAGGCTGGGACCCACAGGGCAGGGTGGGTGGGAGGTGTGTCCCCTCTGTGTCCCCTCTCTCACACCACTGGTTTGAGGAGAGCAACGTTCCTGAATTCCCTTGAGAGAGTCAAAAGCTGTTCTTGGCTTTGCAGGGCAGGGAAGGAGCGGAAGAAAGCGGACAGGTATGCCCTGGACTGCCAGGAGAGAGCCTACTGGCTTGTCAACAGGACTCCTGTGAGTAGGGGCTGGTGGTGGGTGGCTTTAGTGCCTGCAGGCACCTGGGACGAACTCCTGCATGCTGAAGGCTTGGCCTCTGGGCTCTGCACCCTGTCAGCTTTCATCAGGGAAGGACTCAGCCCAGGCTTGCCCTGGATCCACACCACCTTTCTCAGAGGAGCAAAGGAGGGAGGTCCAGCCGCAGCCTCCGTGCTTTTAGGGGAGCATTCCCAGGTTAGGGGTCAGAGCTTCTGCAGGGCACTGCTGTTTGGGAGCTGCATTTGTGCCCAGCCTTTCAAGCAGGGGAGTCACAAAGCTGTTGGTGGTTCTTGTCCCTGGCAGCCTGGCATGCTGGACGTCCTGGAGTACGGAGTGGATCGCGTAACGGACCCCAACGAAAGTAAGGTAAACCAGGTGAGGCAGCTTGGCTTCTTCTTCCACACCACCTCAATTTGTTTGGGAGCACCCAGCCAATATCCCTGGGACTGTGGAGTTTTGGACACCACAGGCTGAGTCAGCTCAGCTGTGACATCCTAACAGGCCAGAGGTTGAAGCAGTCTCATTGTCCCAGGGGTGGGGCACTTAAAATAGGCTTTGGCAGCTTCTTCTGGTTTGAAAGTCCTTTGTCAGCTTTCTTGCCACGCCAGTGAGTGTGAGTGCTTAGCCACAGGATGTGTTTTCTTTGCTAGGGAGAGCAAATGAAGGGAATCCTCTGTCTCCAGGTGCTTTTTGCTGCCTTTTGGCCGGCCCTGAATGAGCTGCTTGGGGTTGTGGGGTGTAAAAGGAGCAGAGGAAAGATCCAGGTTTGAAATGAAACGACAGAAAACCTCCCAGAGGGTAATGTGTGGCAAGATGGTGTTGATCTGTTGGAAGGTAGGAGAGCCCTGCAGAGGGACCTGGCCAGGCTGCATGGGGGGGCAGAGGCCAATGGGATGAGACTGAACAAGGCCAAGTGCAGGGTTCTGCACTTTGGCCACAACAACCCCAAGCAGCACTACAGGCTGGGGACAGAGTGGCTGGAAAGCAGCCAAGAGGAAAGGGACCTGGGGGTACTGATAGATAGTAGCTGAAGCTGAGGCAGCAGTGCCCAGGTGGGCAAGAGAGCCAATGGCATCCTGGGCTGGCTCAGGAGCAGTGTGGGCAGCAGGACAAGGGAGGTTCTTGTGCCCCTGTGCTCAGCACTGCTCAGGCCAGAGCTTGAGTGCTGTGTCCAGTTCTGGGCTCCTCCATTGCAGAGAGCTGTTGAGGTGCTGGAAGGTGTTGAGAGAAGGGCAGCAAGGCTGGGGAGGGGCCTGGAGCACAGCCCTGTGAGGAGAGGCTGAGGGAGCTGGGGGTGTGCAGCCTGCAGCAGAGGAGGCTCAGGGCAGAGCTCATTGCTGCCTGCAGCTGCTTGAAGGGAGGCTGTAGCCAGGTGGGGTTGGGCTCTGCTGCCAGGCAAGCAGCAACAGAACAAGGGGACACAGCTTCAAGCTGTGCCAGGGGAGGTCTAGGCTGGATGTTGTTAGGAAGTTGTTGTCAGAGAGAGTGATTGGCATTGGAATGGGCTGCCCAGGGAGGTGGTGGAGTCACTGTGCCTGGAGGTGTTGAAGCCAAGCCTGGCTGGGGCACTTAGTGCCATGGTCTGGTTGACTGGATGGGGCTGGGTGCTAGGTTGGACTGTGTGGTGGGCAGGAGACATAAACTATTGCCTAGAAATGCCCATTCTATAGCTAGACCATAAAGAAACAGAAGCAATCAACCGTGGAAGCTGTAACTGGGCGAGACTGGTTCAGAGTCCACTGCCAGACGAATGCAGAGTGGGTGAGGAGCTGGAGCTGCTCTTCACCTTCTCTATCCCTCCTTTTAACTGCACAAACACAAGATCACTTAAAAGTACTCCTTTGGAAGCGAAGTCTCTCAGCAATGAAATGCAAATGTTGCTGTGATCGCCCTCACTTTATTCCCACACCTTCTCCTTTCTGTAACAGCCTTTAAACATCTCAGCAGCCGGAGGCAGGATAATTGCTTTGGCCAACTGCGTTCTGTTGCTATAGAGACTGAAAAGGAGCAAAATGTAAGGGGGGGGGGGGGGGGGATTTTAGGGTTTTTTTTGTGCTGGAAGTAGCAGCTGCTGAAAACCTTTTCTTTAATGTTTTGTTTTGACTTAAGGGAAAAGGAGTGGTGGAAAAGGAGAAGGATAGAGCAGGGGAGTAAAGCCAACTTCTCACCCACGGTTGTACAGCTGTCGTGGAAGGAGATTGTAGGTTTGCAGATGCTCTGGAAGCTCATAGCCAGCTGCTTGGTAGGGCAGAACTGTTTAGCCTGCAGAAGAGGAGGCTCAGGGCAGAGCTCATTACTGGCTACAACTACCTGCAGGGAGGCTGTAGCCAGGTGGGGTTGGGCTCTGCTGCCAGGCAAGCAGCAACAGAAGAAGGGGACACAGCTTCAAGCTGTGCCAGGGCAGGTCTAGGCTGGATGTTGTTCGGAAGTTGTTGTCAGAGAGAGTGATTGGCATTGGAATGGGCTGCCCAGGGAGGTGGTGGAGTCACTCTGCCTGGAGGTGTTGAAGCCAAGCCTGGCTGGGGCACTTAGTGCCATGGTCTGGTAGAATGGCTAGGGCTGGGTGCTAGGTTGGGCTGGCTGAGCTTGGAGGTCTCTTCCAACCTGCTTGATTCTGTGAATTAGTGAGCTGAGGGTTCTCTGTTCAGTTCCCACCCTGGCCATGAGAGGATTGGTTGGTTCCTTTCGTTGGCAGGGACTCTGAGGAGGACATGAGCTGAAAGACATCAGCTTCAAGGTGCCTTCACTGCCTTTCTCCTTTAAGCTGGTCTCTGAGCAGTGCCCCCTCTCTGGAGGCTGAGCTGAAGAGGGAAGGTTCTTGCTGCTCTTGTTGCTTCATAAAGAGCAAGACATGCTCTTGCCATACACAAGGCAGGCAGCAGCTCCCATAGGACCACCTTTGGTCTCGCAGCTTTCTGCTGCCTGCTCTCGCAAACCCCTGGAGCTCAGCAGCCTTTGATGAGCAGACAGCATGGTCCAAGCTCTGCTGGTAAGCCCTGAGCTGGGCTGTGCTTTGGTGGCTGCACCTTTAGCCCTGCTGAAGGCAATGCAGAGCTTTACTGATGTTTGCTGTGGGCCCAGCTTCTGGCTCTGACACAGGTGAAACACTGAAGAGCAGAACACGAGTGTATGAGTGCAGCACCCCTCTCTTTGATTCGTGTCTCTGTTCCCCTTCAGCCTGGCTTCCTTTTCTTGGCCAGCTAAGCTGGTTTTTTATCTTGACAGCTGAGAAAGGAAATCATTCCTGATGATAATTAATCTCTGACATCAGAACGACTTCTTGGAAGCCGGTGTTGGCATGAGCATCTCTCTTTCACTTGCTGCAGGGCCTTTGGTGGGCTGCTCCCTCCCTCATTGATCGAGTCCTCTGGGGACAAACAGGTGCTCCCACTCCTTTGAAGGGAACTTCTGCTGCTGACACATGGGCATCCCTCAAGCTTATAATGAGTTAGGAGTTGTAGCTGGGCTGGAGGAGCAAGGCAGAAGTAGCCATCCATTGAACAGCTCATTAAGGAATGCTTTAGCCTTTTGTTACCCAGGTCTCAGGCTCACGATCGAGCCTCACTGCTTAGAGAGTTACCAGGCAACTGTCAGAGCCTGCTGACTGCCCTGCAAGTACACACTCAGCTGCTTCTGCCTTCTGCAACCGGAGTCGTTCTGAAAGGTGCTTTAGCTTAGCCAAAAATCACTGCCCCTAGGTTCAGGGCCTGCTGAGGGCAGTGCCCTGCTTTCTTCTGTGCAGCAAATCAGCCACAGATCGTCCTTGTCATTTGATTTGTCAGTTTGGCTGCCTGCTGCACAGGCATACCTTCTGCTGCAGCCCTCACATCAGTTGAAACCAGAGCCAGGAGCAAATAAGCAAGATGGAGGAAACAAGCAATTTGCACAGAGCTGGGCATATGGTCCAGCTCTGATCTCCAGATGTTGGGCTGGAAGCACCAGAGAGGCATGCTGAGCTGCTCTTCTGCTGGACATCTGAATGTGCCTCTGTCGTGCAGGGCTCTGGGCTGGCTGTGTGTAGGGAAAGGTTCCCATCTGCACCAGAGAAAAGATCTTTCTGGTTACTGGAGAGTCCAGTAGAGGACTACAAAGATGCTGAGGGGACTGGAGCATGTCTTTCATGAGGCAAGGCTGAGAGATCTGGGCCTGTTTAGCCTGGAGAAGGCAGAGGGGCTCAAATCAATGCTTATCTCTCCCTAAAGGGGGGGTGGGGCCAGACTCCTCAGTGGTACCCAGAGATAAGACAAGGGCCAGTGGGCACGAGCAGGGGTGAACATGAGGAGCAGCTTCTGTTGTGAGGGTGCTGGAGCCCTGGAGCAGGCTGCCCAGAGAGGTTGTGGAGTTGCTTTCTCTGGGGAGATTCCAAACCCACCTGGTTGCTGATCCTGGGCAACCTGCTGTGGGTGTCCCTGCTTTAGCAGGGGGGTTGGACTGGATGATCTCCAGTGGTCCCTTCCAGCTCCCACCATGCTGAGATGCTGAGACTCTGTGTGTGCAGCACCAGGACCGTGTGCATGCTGCAGTGCTGTTTGCCATGGCTGAGGTGGAGGGGCCATGCTGCCAGGTTTGTGCTCTGGCTGCAGAGAAGTGGGCTCTGGAGAGAGGCTGTGCTGTGCTGGCACTGCCCTGTGCTTGGCAGCTGGTGATTCCTGTGGCCATCATCACAGCTTGCTGAGCTGTGGGCATGGGCAGAGGGGGGAGTCTCTGGCCCAAAATGAGCTCTGGGTAGCAGTGGCCTTGCTTGCTCTTCCCTCCCAGCTCCATCTGGGCACACACAAAAGCTGTTGGCCAGCTGTTTGTGGCCTCTCTAAACCCTGAATGGTGGCCAGAGAGGTGAAAACACGATGCCCACGACCGTTATCTCCACAGCATGGTCAGGAAGAGCCCCAGGGAGAGCAGAGGAGGTCGGTGGGGGTGGTTAGCTGGGAGTTAGCAGAGGTCCAAGCTTTTGTAGGAGCTCAGAGCTGAGGCTGTGCGGATCAGCTCCAGCCACAGAGCTCTTGGGCAGGTCCTGGCTGGCTCCCAACTGAGCTTTGTGGTGGGGGCCGTGCAGGGTGTCCAAGTGCTGCTGCATGTCTCGGGGGTGGAGGATGTTAAACAGCACAGGGCACTCGCCTGAGACGGCACCAAGGTCTTTCACTAATTGCCACTTTGATGTGAAGCCTGCAGGGCTGGGGAGCTGAGCCCTGCTAATTGTGATAAGTCACTCGTTAAGGGCATTGCAAAATTAATCTCATTAGAAGAAATGACTCCTTTGTTCCAAAACTGATTGCCTTCCAAATGAGGGAGGGTGGGTGGCTGTACGAGGCACTTGGGTACCGCTGTTGCCAGTGGCAGGAGGTAAGGATGGGGACAACAGGACACAGTATTCGAGGTCCCTGTACCAGCAGCAAAGCTGCAAATTGGTCATGGGAGCGCTGTGGGAGAAAGGGAAATGAAGTGGTGTGCAGCTTTGAGCTGAAACAGCTGAGCTCCTTCCCAGTTACTGTGGAACTGAGGACTGGAAAGGGCTGAGCACAGCCAGCTCCTGCAGCCCTCAGCAGTGTCCAGTGCTGGGCTCCTCTTTGACTCTACTGGAGTCCAAGTGTGAACCATAGCCCCTTTTCTGCATGAGCCTTGGCAACTCCCCTCCCCACCCTGCAGCACCCCAGCAAACCTCCTTGGTTTCCCCAGGATGGGAGCACTGTGGGAGAAAGGGAAATGAAGTGGTGTGCAGCTTTGAGCTGAAACAGCTGAGCTCCTTCCCAGTTACTGTAGAACTGAGGACTGGAAAGGGCTGAGCACAGCCAGCTCCTGCAGCCCTCAGCAGTGTCCAGTGCTGGGCTCCTCTTTGATTCTATTGAGTCCAAGTGTGAACCATAGCCCCTTTTCTGCATGAGCCTTGGCAACTCCCCTCCCCACCCTGCAGCACCCCAGCAAACCTCCTTGGTTTCCCCAGGACCAGCTCTCTGGAGGGCTGAGGCTGTGGCAGGAGTTGATCCTTGGTGCACTTCCACGGGAGAAATCTTTCCCCTGTTTGCAGGGAGGGCATTGGCTTTGCTTTTTCACTTGCCCACATACAACTGTTCTGTTGTGCTGGCATTTTGGTTCGTGCCTTTCTTGCTCTAACATTTCACTTACTGTGTTCTTTTTTCCTCTGTCCCACCAGCTGTTTGTCTCCTGTGTGTGTGCTGTGCTTCTGCCTCTAAGAGCCCTGTAGAAGATAACACAACTTAACTACCTTCTACCACCAACTCCTAACAACTGAGCTGCCTTCAAGCCACTCTGCCAGCAACCAGCTCTCCTCACCCTGCTGCTCCAGGCCCATCCAGGGCACCCACTTGACAAAACAGAGGAAGCAACCAGAGGCCTTTTAGCTCTGTCTAACGATTTTAACATGTTGATCATCTTAAAGTAAACACCCTGGTCACACCTAAGCTCCATCAGATGGAACACTTTAGCTGGCACTTGTAAATCTGCTGGAGCCTGGTTTGTACCTTGGGCTCCCCAAGCAGACAGTGAGCTCCTCTTGTGCAGGGAATAGCTGGCCTGAAACAGAGTTCTCTAAAGAGGACACTTACAGAACAGGAAAGGCAGTGAATTTCTCTGTGCAGGCAGGTAATTGTTTTTGTTGCCTTCCACTTCTGCAGTCCACCTGAAAGCAAGATGGCACTGCAGAAATGGAGGAAGGAATGATGTCTGTGTGGGAGCTGAGCTGGCAGCTAAAAGCAGAGAAGGGTGAAAAGCTGTGCCTCAGTCCATGTGCCTTCCATCATTTGTAAGCCTTTGGATCAGCAGAGGAGGCTGTACAGCCCTGTGACCAAGGGTCCTGTTGTCCAAGAGCTTGTTCTCCCTCCTTGATGTATCAGCCCTTGCTCCTCACACACAGTTCCTTGTGTGTGGCCAGCAGAGCATCGCTTCTGGTGCAGCTACTGTTTGCTTTCCAGTCGTCCCTGCTGGGACGGTGTGCAGTGTGGTCATTCAGGGCTGGCCAAGATGTCTCCAGCAGAAAAAGCTCCCTCTGCTTGCAGTGGCACAGCGAGGATTTGTGTCAGCACCCCACTGGCCAGGCTAGGTTTGTGTTAGGATCAGCTGGGCTGCTGTCGGGGTAGTGCTGTACAGCCTGATCTGCTGCCTGGCTGGCTCCTGGGTGTGCCCTCTCCAAACCAACCAGCTTCAGCTAAAGAGGCTTATTTTTATTGTGCACAGAGAACATTTTTCTCCCTCCCGAGCTGGCCTAGTGATGATAGTTAAAATGCAAAAGCAGATCTGCAGCAGTGGCCCTCACAAGGCCGCCCTGAGAGACCATGCAAATGGGGGCAGCCCAGGGTGCAGGTTAGAGAATCACAGAATGCCAGGTTGGAAAAAGCACCCCAAGGATCACCTGGTTCAACCTTTCCAGGTGACAGTGGAGTTGAAGTGAGCTGACCTAGCACCCTGTCTTCAAACTGCCCAATGCAGGGAATCCACCACTTCTCCTGGGAGATGATTCCAGCCTCTTAGGTGTTCTCCTGGGGAAAAAGATCCTTCTCGAGTCCAGGGGGAGTCTTACTCCTGGGAGAAGCAGGCTGCCTGTGGCATTCAACACAGGATGCCTCACAAACTGCATTTCTGCAGGCCCTCTGCAGCCCCACATCTGCCCCGAGGTTAGGCTCATTCTGGGCTGCAGGTTGGTGTGGCTTTTGTTGGCTGAAATGGGAGGTGGAGAACTGAAAGCTTTTTAAAGGCTGACTTGGGGTATCCCTGTCTTTCCCTCTTCCCTCCTCGGGTTTATTTCCCACTAAATAAGAGTGCTTCAAAGGAAGCTGCCTGAAATAAACACCCTGCAGTTAATTCCTTGCCTTCAATTGCTTGCTCATTTGTGGATGACATGTAACACAGCCTGAGTTATTCAAATCACCACGTAAGCACCCTCTGCACAGCAGCTCCTGTGCTCTTGAGGCTTTTAATTGTGCTGTTTATGTTTTGCAATGTGTTGGTTCCTGTCTCCTTCAGCTAATATTGAATGATCTAATCTGTGTCTCCTAAACGAATCTATTTGAGCTCCATTAGAACAACCTCCCCCCCTCCTCCTCCCACCTTAATTGAAGGCACACAGGCAGGCTGTGATGGAAGGAGCAGTGCTGAGCAGTAAATGCAGCTAATGGAACAATTTGCAGGCTGTGGATGCTCTTAGCTTTGATGATACCTTGATTAGCTGAGCTGCTCTGCTCGATTTATTTTCTTTCTTTCTTTCTTTCTTTCTTTCTTTCTTTCTTTCTTTCTTTCTTTCTTTCTTTCTTTCTTTCTTTCTTTCTTTCTTTCTTTCTTTCTTTCTTTCTTTCTTTCTTTCTTTCTTTCTTTCTTTCTGCCTTTCTTTCTTTCTTTCTTTCTTTCTTTCTTTCTTTCTTTCTTTCTTTCTTTCTGCCTTTCTTTCTGCCTTTCTTTCTGCCTTTCTTTCTGCCTTTCTTTCTTTCTGCCTTTCTTTCTTTCTGCCTTTCTTTCTGCCTTTCTTTCTTTCTTTCTTTCTTTCTGCCTTTCTTTCTTTCTTTCTTTCTTTCTTTCTTTCTTTCTTTCTTTCTTTCTGCCTTTCTTTCTTTCTTTCTTTCTTTCTTTCTTTCTTTCTTTCTTTCTTTCTGCCTTTCTTTCTGCCTTTCTTTCTGCCTTTCTTTCTGCCTTTCTTTCTTTCTGCCTTTCTTTCTTTCTGCCTTTCTTTCTGCCTTTCTTTCTTTCTTTCTTTCTTTCTTTCTGCCTTTCTTTCTTTCTTTCTTTCTTTCTTTCTGCCTTTCTTTCTTTCTTTCTTTCTTTCTTTCTTTCTTTCTTTCTTTCTTTCTTTCTTTCTTTCTTTCTTTCTTTCTTTCTTTCTTTCTTTCTTTCTTTCTTTCTTTCTTTCTTTCTTTCTTTCTTTCTTTCTTTCTTTCTTTCTTTCTTTCTTTCTTTCTTTCTTTCTTTCTTTCTTTCTGCCTGCCTTTCTGCCTGCCTTTCTTTCTGCCTGCCTTTCTTTCTGCCTGCCTTTCTTTCTTTCTGCCTTCCTGCCTTTCTGCCTTCCTGCCTTTCTGCCTGCCTTTCTTCCTTCCCTCTTTCCTTCCTCCCTTCCTTCCTTCCCTCCCTTCCTCCCTTCCTTCCTTCCCTCCCTTCCTCCCTTCCTTCCTCCCTTTCCTCCCTTCCTTCCTTCCCTCCCTTCCTTCCCTCCCTCCCTTCCTTCCCTCCCTCCCTTCCTTCCCTCCCTCCCTTCCCTCTCTCCCTCCCTTCCCTCCCTTCCTTCCCTCCCTCCCTTCCTTCTTTCCCTCCCTCCTTCCTTTCTCTTGTTTAATTGCAATGAGAATGAACTGGAGAGGGCTGCACAGCAGCAGCCCTGCACCAGGGTTTTCCTGCCTCAAAAAGAGGCAAGTGAAAGCATTCACCCCCAGCTGATGGGTTCTGTTTCTTTGCTTTGCAGAAAAAAACAATGGATGTCTACAGGAGAGAGGTAAGAGGTCCCTGCCTTGACTTCTTGGAGTCACAGGACTCTTTGGGTTGGAAGGGACATTAAAGCTCATCCAGTTCCAGCCCCCCCTGCCATGGGTGGAGACACCTTCCACTGAAGGCTGCTCAAGGCCTTGGACACATGGATCTTAGGAAGAAGCTCTTCAGTACGAGGTTGGTGAGACTCTGGGCCAGGTTGCCCAGGGAGGTCATGGATGTGCCCTTCCTAAAGGTGTTCAAGGCCAGGTTGGATGAGCCCTTGAGCAGCCTGGGCGAGTGGGAGGTGTCCCTGCCCATGGCACGGGGGCTGGAGCAGATGATCTCTAAGGTCCCTTCCAACCTGAACCATTCTATGGTAAACCTCCAGGGAGGGGGCATCTGTGACCTCCCTGTGCAGCCTGTTGCAGTGTCTCACCATCCTCACTGGAAAGAATTTCTTCCTAACTTCCAGTCTGAATCTGCCCTCCTCAAGCTTCAAACCATTCCCTCTTGGCCTGTCATAACAAGCCCTTATAAAAAGTCCCTTCCCAGCTTTCTTGTAGGCCCCTTGCAGTTCCTGGAACTGGCTGTTCATCCTGTGTTGCTTACAGCAGTGTTTTGTGAGGGCTGAAAGCCCATTTTGAGGGCATGAGCAGTTTTGGAAACACCTGGGTCTGGCTGGCAGAGCCTCAGCCCCATGGAGCTTTTGGTTGATGTTCTTCCAAAACATTTCCTGCCTCCTCACCTCTGGCTGCAAGCAGGCACTGGCTGTCCTAGTGGTAGGGAAGTCCCAAGCAAGGGCAGATTCCAGAGCTAAAATCAGTGGTGGGGCAATCACAGGAGACAGATGGCAGTGGGGCCAGTGCAGAGGCAGCCAAGGGTCTGTGGTAATTGCATGCTCCATCATCCCCAGCACTGGGAGGTGCCACTGGTGGTGGCTGGTACCCAGTTGTTGTGTAGCATGGGGAGTGCTTTCTGCTCACTTGCACGTTGCAAAGTGGCCTTGTGACATCTGCAGTAAGCTCAGCTGCTTCACTCAGCCAGTTTAGGGGTGCTTTGATTCCTTGGGCATCCAATAATTAGGGGAGAAGCAGCCTCTGCTGTAGTTAGCCTCTCTGCCTGGGAGGGGGCACGTTTGAGGTTCAGGTAGAGACAGCCATGCCTCCATATCTTCGTGCTCCTGACCATGGCCACCTCTGATCCCTCTCAGATCATGTACTATCAGCAGTCCATCATGAAGTCCAGAGTGAAGTCTTCTGTCTCTCTTGGAGGGTAAGTCCTGGTTTCCTTCTGTCCACACATTAATTAGTCTTCAGCACTTATCTCCTAATGAGATGGTGAAGCTCTCTTCTCTGAGCTGGTGACTCAGTCAGGGCAATGGATGTGGTGGCCACACACAGTGGTGGTGGTTGTGCTGTCTGGGCTGCGTTGCCTGGGTCAGGAGATAGAAGGCAGAGGAGGGATCAGAGTCCTGGTCATGACGAAGAGGCTCCTTTGGAGCTAAGGAGAGCTTTGCTGTGGGTGTCTGTAGAGCAGCACTAACCTCTTGCTTGAAATCCCTCTGACATCAAGAGATGTTCAGGCTGGGCAGGGCTGGGCTGTGATGCTCAGTGCCCAGCACAGCTCCGCAGCCTCAAAGGCATCTGTGCAGAGCCTGCCTTGTGAGCCTGCAGCAGTGTGTCTGTCCTGTGCAGAGACAGGCTGACCTGCCTGTCCCTTGTCCCCAGCCTGCTGGGCTGGCTTCAGCCCCAGTGGCTGCTTTTGCCGGTGGTGATGCTCAGCAGGTGACACACAGCAGAGCTGGGGCGGTCTCTGGTGGCTGTGTGCTCCTTCCTAACTCAGCCTGTCCTTCAACGTCCAAGCAATTCATAGAATCAATCATAGAATCAACCAGGTTGGAAGAGACCTCCAAGCTCAGCCAGGCCACCCTAGCACCCAGCCCTATCCAGTCAACCAGACCATGGCACTAAGTGCCCCAGCCAGGCTTTGCTTCAACACCTCAAGGGATGGCGACTCCACCACCTCCCTGGGCAGCCCATTCCAATGCCAATCACTCTCTCTGACAACAACTTCCTCCTAACATCCAGCCTAGACCTACCCTGGCACAGCTTGAGACAGTTCCTCTTCTCGGAGGGAATGTCTCCTCCTCAGGTTCTTGATGAAGCCAATGAAGGGGAAGCTCCCAGTCCCACCCTTGCCTGTCTGTGTGCTTGCCACAGGCGTTTCTTCCCTGGGAGCTCCTGAGCTGGCCAGCTGCCCGGAGCTGCAGGCCATACCAGCACTCTGATTTCCATAGTCATTGCCACCCGGAGATTCCTATCTAAGATAAACAGGTTGCTCAGGCCTGTTCCTGCCAGAAGGCAGTCGTGGATGAATGAAATGGAAGAGTCTGGGAAGCAGCTGTCTCCTGAGAAGCACAGCTTGCAGCAGCGGTTCTGCTCATCTCATCTGTCACTGACTTCCAGGTCGCTTGAAACTCTCCTGCCTCTGTTTTTCCTGTCTGTGAGCTGGGCAGACCTGGCTGCCTCCCAGGAATTTTGTGCTGCTTAGCTCTTTGGCAGTGCAGCTTCTCTCTCCTTAGTTCTAGGCTTCTGATGGGACAATGTCCTATCACCCAGACCAGAAAATTCCTCAGGGAGTTTGGATCTCCCTCTCAGCTGCAGGATTGGGTCCAGCTTGAATTGTTAATTGATGAGCAGCAGCTAGGCAGAGCACTGGGGTGATGGAGGGTGACGAAGCTGGGGAGGGGCCTGGAGCACAGCCCTGTGAGGAGAGGCTGAGGGAGCTGGGGGTGTGCAGCCTGCAGCAGAGGAGGCTCAGGGCAGAGCTCATTGCTGTCTGCAGCTCCCTGAAGGGAGGCTGTAGCCAGGTGGGGTTGGGCTCTTCTGCCAGGCACCCAGCAACAGAACAAGGGGACACAGTCTCAAGTTGTGCCAGGGCAGGTCTGGGCTGGATGTTAGGAGGAAGTTGTTGTCAGAGAGAGTGATTGGCATTGGAATGGGCTGCCCAGGGAGGTGGTGGAGTCACTGCCCCTGGAGGTGTTGAAGTCAAGCCTGGATGAGGCACTTAGTGCCATGGTCTGGTTGGTTGGGCAGGGCTGGGTGCTAGGTTGGCCTGTCTGAGCTTGGAGGTCTCTTCCAACCTGCTTGATTCTATGATTGCATTGGTTTAGGAGAAGCTGATCACTGAAAGGACAGAGCAGTGCTGCCTGAGTTGTCAGGTTTAGATTTGCAGCTTGATGAAGATGTATGGATTGGAGGGCATGCTGCAGGTGCTGACTGCCTTAGCACTTCCAGTGGGGAAGACAGGATTGAGCACTCCCTGCCAAACCTGCGCTGTGCTTTGTGCAGCCCTGTTGTAGAACTGCAGGCTCCATGCCAAGGTAGCTGTTAGCAATGGGCCCTTGGACAGTGCACTCCCAGCTTCCAGCACATGAAAGCACTTTTGGCCTGGAAGGAATTTTAAATGCAGAAACCAGATGAATTAATTTGTGTTCTTTAAGAATGAAAAAGGGAGGAGAAAGCTAAAATTCCAGGACATTAGTGAAATTGGTTGTAATTACAAGTCTGGCCAACTTAGAAGGTAAAAGTGTTTGTCTGGTTCCTACTAGGAGAGAGACATTTTTGCTTTGTGCCAAGCCCTCAAAGCCATTTGCAGAGGAATGAGCCATGCGGTAGGTGAGTGGTGGGAAGGAGAAGCCAGGATGTGCCCTCGGCTCTCCTGGAGCTCCCTGGGTTCTCCCATAGCCATGGGAAGGCTGTGAAGAACCCACCCTGAGTGAAGGCAGCACTGCCTTTCCTCTTCTCTGCCACTTTCCTCTCTCTGATGTGTGGCACAGAGAATCAGACCTCTGCCAGCTGGCCTGAGAAGGAGACAGAAGCAGTTTAGGGGCTTAGTCCCACTTGCAGTGGAGGCGATGGAAGAGAGTCTTGCATCTGCCAGCCCTTGAGCTGGCAAAGGCACTGCTTTGAAAGGCAACCTTTGGAGGAGATTGCTGCTGGGAAATGGAAGAGATTAAGTGAGCTAATGAATCCATTTCTCTAGGAAGGCAGAGGGCACGTTCTGGATCCCTGGGCTGGGAGGGCTGCAGCTCTGAAGACCTCCACAGTCTGTGCTAGCAGGGTGGCTGCTGCTCTGCTTGGGTATCAGAGGGCTGATTCTGCTGGGTTTGCTTGCAGGCTTGTCAAGTACTCTGAGCAGTTCCTCTCCAGTGATCCTATCCTGTCTGGATGTCTCCCCAGCAACCCCTGGATCACGGATGACCCTGACTTCTGGGATTTCAATGCAAAGCTGTATGTATTTGTATTCCTCTGCCAGCCTGTGGTGTGCCTTGACCTTTGCACTGACAGACCCCAGAAAAGGGAGCCCTTGATTTTGTCATGGTGTCTGGTCTCTGCTCATGAGCAGGGAAACATTGCCTTGCTGACATCACTTGGCCATGCTAAAGAAACTGTCTCTTGGGGATACTCCATGCTCAGCTCCCAGCATTATCTTCTTCAAGTGAAGCCTTCCTTTACGTGGCAGAAATCCCTGCCACGATGGGAGTGTGCACTCAGGCCCTGCTGAGTGGGTCTAATCCTGCCCTAGGGTGAGTGAAGCCCACTTTTCCTGCCAGAGGAATGGAGTACAAGCAGTTACCCCCAGGTATAGCACTTGGTTTAGTTAACCTTACACATTTTGGTGCCAGCAGTTCAGGGTTCAGCTGCTGGCCCCTGGCCTTTGCACAGACCTCAGGCTGCTTCCTGAGCTGAGAGTTTGGGTTGCAGGCACACACTGGTGGTCCAGCCCTTCTCTGGGGCCTGCCTTGAGTTTGCATTCAGATAACATTTGCTAATTATCCAGTGGCACCTCTGGGCTGGAAGCACACAACATGTTAGTGGTTCTCATCCGAGACCTGTTAGGCTGCCCCAAGGGGAGCTTCACAGAATGCCTTGATGAGAAGCAAAGCTTTGGGCTCCTCCAGAAGGGAACTGAGTCAAACCAGCAGCAGAGCTGGGCTGTGAGAGCAGTGTAAACCCAAGACAAATCCCCATCCCACTGCATACTGAGTTGCTCGGTGCTGCCCTTGCTTGCTGGGCTGGCTTTAGGAGCTCTTTACAGCCTTCTGGGAAGCCTTCTGGCATTCCAGCCAAGGGCATTTTGGTTTTAATTAAGCTGCCCATGAGATGTGCTGCACGAAGCTGGCAGTGCTGCTTGTTTTCAACCTGTGCAGGGTGGAAATCCCCACCAGGATGCGGGTGGAGCGCTGGGCTTTCAACTTCAGCGAGCTGATCCGGGACCCAAAGGGCAGGCAGAACTTCCAGCTCTTCCTGAAGAAGGAGTTCAGTGGTGGGTCTGCTGGCTGGCTGTCTTTGTGCTATGGCAGTGGTGGGAATCCATGAAGCTACACCTCTGCAGTAGGTGCTGCGAGTTGAGATAGTGACAGTCGCAAAGGCATTGGTGTGGCCACACCTCAAGTGTTGTGTCCGGGTTTGGGCACCTCAATACAAGAGGTACTGGAGCCAGGGCAGAGGAGAGTAAGGGCCTGGAGAATATATCTGAGGAAGAGTGGCTGAAGGAATCATAGAGAATGGATTAGGTTGGAAGGGACCTCAAAGATCATCCAGTTGCAACCCCCTGCCATAGGCAGGGACACCTCCCTCTAGAACAGGTCACTCAGAGCCTCATCCAGCCTGGCCTTGAACACCTCCCTGGGCAACCTGTGCCAGTGTCTCACCACCCTCAACCTGTGCCAGTGTCTCACCACCCTCACTGCAAACAACTTCTTCCTAACATCCACTTTCAATCTCCCCTCTGCCAGTTTTAAACCCATTCCTCCTCATCCTGTCACTACAAGACCTTGTCAATAGTCCCTCCCCAGCCTTCCTGTAGCCCCCTTCAGATACTGGAAGGCCACTTCAAGGTCTCCTCAAAGCCTTCTCTTCTCCAGGCTGCACAGCCCCAACTCTCTCAGCCTGTGCTCACAGCAGAGCTGCTGCAGCCCTCTGAGCATCTTGGTGGCCTCCTCTGGACTGGCTCAAACAGTTCCATGTCCTGCTTGTGCTGGGGGCTGCAGAACTGCACCCAGGCCTGCAGGTGGGGTCTGGGGCTGCCTAGCTTGGAAAAAGAGGAGGCTGAGGGGAGACCTCTTTGCTCTACCTGGAGAGGTTGGTGCTGGTCTCTTCTCACAGGTGATGGAACAAGAGGGAATGCCCTCAGGCTGCAACAGGGAAGGCTTAGACTGGACATCAGGAAGAAATTGTTTCACAGCAAGAGTGGTCAAACTTTGGCACAGGCTGCCCAGGGAGGTGGTGGTGTCGCCAACCCTGCATGTGTTTGCAGGTGGTTGGGATGTGGTGCCTGGGGATCTGCTTTGCAGAGCAGGCTTATCGGTTGCACTCGATCATCCCGAGGGTCTTTTCCAACCCGAATGCCTCTGCGATTCTGTCCAGGCAGTGGAGATGCCTTTGCAGGCTGCCGTGCAGGCAGTGCATGCAATACCATCTAGTGGCACAGGACACAAAATACAGCCCAGGACACCCAGCGTGGGCTAACCACTGCCAGAGGAGTGCCCGGAGAGGTGATGGAGCATCCATCTCTGGAGACATTGAAAACCTCTCTGCACTTGTTCCTGTGTGACCTTCACTAGGTGAACCTGCCTGGCTGGGTTGGTGGTGTGTGTGTGTTGACTCCATCTCCAGAGGTCCCTTGCAGTCCCTAATCTTCTGTGGCTCTGTGGAACTGGTTGAAGTTGCTCATTCAAACAGGTGGCAGTGGGCAGAGTGTTTTATCCCTCTGACCTCGTGGGGGGTTATCAAGGTGGCTGTAAGAAGTGGGGAGACTGAATTTGGACCAGTAAGTGTTGAGGCAAACAGATTCAGCTTAGGAGTTGATAAATGGGATTGTGTTTTCCTCACTCTGCTGCCTGCAGGAGAGAACCTGAGTTTCTGGGAAGCCTGTGAGGACCTCAAGTATGGAGACCAATCCAAGGTCAAAGAGAAAGCAGAAGAAATTTACAAGTGAGTGTGATTTGATTTGACTTTTTTACATGCTTAAAACCCTTGGTACACAAGTCCCATCACTTTCCTCCTCACATCATTCCCCACATGATTGATTCTGAGTCTTTATCTTTGCAAGGTGTCAGCCAGTGTGGGTGTTCTGTGTCTCCATGTAAGGAAAGAGCCAAAGATGAAAGCCTAAGTACTATTTTGGTGTGTGGTCACTTCTCTCTGTTCTCCACTGTCACATTTAGCTCTTAGCATGTCATTTAAATAGAGGTGTGCAGCAGCAAGGGTCTTGGGGGCAAGAGGAGGCTGAAGAGGCCCTTTTTGCTGAGGAAGAGGCCCTTTTTGCTGAGGAAGAGGCCCTTTTTGCTGAGGAAGAGGCCCTTTTTGCTTGCCCTGGGCTAAAATCTGGGTTATATTTTGTGTTACCCAGTGCAAGAGGCACTGCTGAAGAGGAGATGGATTGCCCAAGATTAGGACAGCAAGTTGTAGTGAGGAGCCAAAGGGACTTTTCCTTTCGAGCATAGCCAGAGGAACATCCAGGAGTTCTCCAGTTGCTAAAGGCAGTGTTGGTTCCTTCTCCTTTCAGGCTCTTCCTGGCTCCAGGGGCAAGGCGCTGGATTAACATTGATGGCACAACAATGGGCATCACTGTCAAAGGCCTCAAGCACCCTCATCGTTATGTTTTAGATGCTGCTCAGACTCACATTTACATGCTGATGAAAAAGGTTTGTCACTTGTTTCCAAAGCCTTAGGGGGATTCCAGCTCTCTGGGCTTTCCCCTGCCTTTGTGTGCTCTCAGCTATCACTTTCAAGTGGCTTTTTTGTTTGAGAGTCCCTCGGATTTGCTGACTGAAGCAAGCACTGGTTCAGGTCTTTGTGTTTTGCTGCTTGTTTTTCCTTCTAAGCAGCGTTCCCCAAGGTGGTGAAGGTCTGGGGGCTGCTGGAAGTCCTCCTGATTTCTAATACCACCTTGGTCACCCATTCATTCAAAGTCTGAATGAATCTGTTCACTCAGTGCCACTACTCTGCGTGCCCCTTTGGGTATCCCTGTGGTGGGATGCTTGACTCCAGATGGATTTCAGCGCTGATGGGAGAGGGAACAGCAGTTGTGATACAACTGCAAGAGCTTTTGGAACCAAGAGCATAACCAGATGTGACCCATCTCAACTTGTACTGACTTTTCTCTTAGAATCATAGAATCAGTCAGGGTTGGAAGGCACCACAAGGATCAGCCAGTTCCAACCCCCCTGCCATGGGCAGGGACACCCTACCCTAGAGCAGGCTGCACACAGCCTCAGCCAGCATTGCTGTCTACAACTACCTGAAGGGAGGCTGTAGCCAGGTGGGGTTGGGCTCCTCTGCCAGGCAAGCAGCAACAGAACAAGGGAACACAGTCTCTTGTTGTGCCAGGGGAGGTCCAGGCTGGATGTTAGGAGGAAGCTGTTGTCAGAGAGAGTGATTGGCATTGGAATGGGCTGCCCAGGGAGGTGGTGGAGTCACTGTGCCTGGAGGTGTTGAAGCCAAGCCTGGCTGGGGCACTTAGTGCCATGGTCTGGTTGCTTGGCCAGGGCTGGGTGCTAGGTTGGCCTGGCTGAGCTTGGAGCTCTCTTCCAACCTGCTTGATTCTATGATTCAGTGCCTCCAGGGACGGAGCCTCAATCCCACATTCACACATTCTGTGTTGAGGGACATCCTTTTTTAGGTCTGCCTGATGCAGCAGGCTGTGGGCTGATGTCAGCATGCAGTGTGTGATGGTTTTGGTTAGATCATGCTGACCACAGACGACCTGTAGCTCCTTTGGTAAGCACACAGGAACAAGGAGCAAGAGAGCTGCACTAAGACAAAAGAGAGCTGGGAAGTTCTGCCTGAGGTTTACATTACAGGCTCACAGGATACTAGGGGTTGGAAGGCACCCAAGGAGATCATCCAGTCCAACCTCCCTGCCACAGCAGGTCAATGCTATCTAACACAGATCACAGAGGAACACATCCAGACAGGCCTGGAAAGGCTCCACAGAAGGAGACTCCACAGTGCTCTGGGACCCTTACCAGAAAGAAGTTCCCCTTGTGTTGAGCTGGAACCTCCTGTGCTGCAGCTTCCATCCATTGCTCCTTGCTCTTTCTCAGGGAGCAGTGAGCAGGAGGGAGCACTGTGGACCAGAGCAGCAGCTGGTGGACCATGAAAGCAGCAGAACTGTGCTCGTTTCATCCAGCCATTGGAAAGTTTGGCTCCTGAAACATGACCTTGCAATGACTGTGGGACACCACTGACCTGGGCTAAGCTTAGTTCAGACCTTTTGGTCTGGATCTTAACCTGGGAAGCCTTACTGTGAGATGGAGAACTCTGGGAACGTTCCAGCAAGATGAAAGACTATTGGCTTAGAGGGCTCCATTTGCCTGCAGGATACAAAGTCCCTTGGGCTGCTGGGGGAGATGGTGCAGTTCCCAGCCTTTCTGGCTCCTGAGCAGCTGGATTTGGTGGTGATTTTAATAAGGGTGTTTCCAACCCATAACTACCAGTTTCTCTCTTCTTTTCCCTCCTAGTAGGACTCCTATGGCCGCTATTTAAAGTCTCCAATATACAAGGAAATGTTGGCCAAGGCTATTGTGCCTCAAGAGACTGTCAAGAAAAGGCAAGTGAAACTGGGTGGCAGTGTGGGATTTGCTTTTCTTGTTGCAGCAGGGATAGAAAAAAACCCTGAACTGCAGCAAAATGACTCTGATCTAGGTGTTAGCTTAATTAGAGAAAGGTTTGTCACTGCAAAGCTGCCTGGCTTTAGGATTGATGATGCTGCTGATTTGTGAGCCTGGGGCTGTGGAATTGCACAGGCTCACAGGATGTTAGGGGTTGGAAGGGACCCAAGGAGATCATCCAGTCCAACCCCCCTGCCACAGCAGGTCAATGCTATCTAACACAGATCACAGAGGAACACATCCAGACAGGCCTGGAAAGGCTCCAGAGAAGAAGACTTCACAGCCTCTCTGGGCAGCCTGTGCCAGGGCTCTGGGACCCTTACAGGAAAGAACTTCCCCCTTGTGTTGAGCTGGAACCTCTTTTGCTGCCATTTACATCCATTGCTGCTTGTCCTGTCCCAGGGAGCAGTGAGCAGAGCCTGTCCCCCACTCCTGGCAGCCCTCAGATACTTACAAACATTTATCACATCCCCTCTCAGTCTTCTCCCGACTAAGCAGCCCCAGGTCCCTCAGCCTCATAAGCCATACCCTCCAGTCCCCTCATCATCCTCACAGCTCCTTTCCTGGAAGGAGAGAGCACTGTGTACTGGGCATGGGAAAGCTACCAGCCATGAAACATTGCCTGCCAGAGGGGAGACACAACCACTGCAGAGCCCTCCGTGGGTTCTGCTGGGCTCTGGCTGAACAGAGGTGTGAGGTGCAGGTGACAGGCAGCCACATAGGATGCCACACAGCATCTTGCCTGCAAGTGACTGCTGGCACATGGTAGACAACTTCAGAAGGAGCAGGCTTGAAATGGCTTCTTCCAGACTGAGATGAAGGTCGTGTAGCAGATTCAGGCCACTTGAACTGCAGTTGCTGTTCAAGCTGAGTGTGCAATGTCAGAGCCAGGCTGGGTGGTGGTGCTGCTTTCTCTGTTCCTCTTCCACTTGTCAGCTAGCAGGCAAGAAAGAGGAATTGTAGACTTTCACACCATTGTTTCATCTAAAGCCTCTTTCAAGTCAGTGGGAAAAAAACACCTGCTGACTTGCCTGGGGTTTGGTTAGTTCTTCCCTCAGCCACACATCACAGGGTCACTGGCAGATCACTGGTTGACCGCTGGTGGCTACCTTCATGTTTGTCAGTGCCTGTTCTGGGCACTCAATACTCAGCATCCTGGCTGAGCTAAAGAGCCAGTGCCTCATCCAGGGGTGCTTTAACCCTTGCTGCCTTTGCTGCTGGCAGTGGCTTTGCTGAAGCAGGTGGTGAGTGGGTCGTGGGGGTATCACAAACACCCACACTGGTCACTGTCTTGGTCTTAGTGAGGACAAAGAAATTCTACTAATGGCAGTTGTTTGGCTTCACAGTGAGTGTTAGTTATGTGCAGATGCTTAGAGAGTCATGTACTGAGCATCTGCTGGCCCTGGAGTGCCTCCCGAGGAGCAGCAGTGGGTCTGACTTCACCCTTTCAGCAGTTCTGTAGCTGATGTGTGACACTGAGTCACCAAGTCCTCCTTTAAACCTCCTCCTCTGCACTTGTGCTTCCTTGTTGCTGGGCAGTGACAGTGGCATGTCCCTCTCCGGCTGAGCCTGTCCTCCTGCTCACTTTGCTCACCAGGCAGGGGGGAGGTTTTGGTGCCCTCCTGCTTTTCAGTAAACCCCTGCTGCTTTCTCTCACTCTCTGCCCAGCTCCGGTTTGTTTGGACGCCGTCACCTCCGCTCCAGCCCCAGTCCCATCATCCTGAGGCAGCAGGAGGAAGAGGCCAAAGCTAAAGAAGCTGCCGCGACCGTGGACATCACTCAGGTCATGAGCAAGCTAGACCGCAGGAGCCAGCTCAAGCAGGACCCTCCCAAGTAGGCTCTGAGCCCCGCAGGGAAAAGACAAGGCGAGGCTGGTGCTGAGCTTCTCCCCTTCCTGAAGGTGTCAGTGCTGCTTTAGCTTTCCCGGGCCGGCTCTGCCACCAGCCTGCTTCCCGCACGTTGCCATGGCTTCTGGAGCAGCAGATGTCACTTCCAAGCTTGTCGGCGCTGGTGGAGCCAGGCTGCTGGCTGTGCCGGGCTCGGGGTACGGGCTCCTACCTCACTCCTTTCACATCTCAAAGGGGCGATGCCTTTTGGCTGCCCCGAGGAGGAGGAGGAGCAGGAGGGTGGGCAGCCCAGCTACCTCCCCCTGCCTCCTGCTCCTCTGACAGGTGGGATGGCACAAGGCAGAATAAAGCTCTGCCATCCCAGTCTTCTGGGTTCAAACCAGCCCTCCTGGTAGGAGCAGAGATAAATGAACCTGCAGGGAGCAGGGCGAGGTGGTCCACCTCAGAGCGTGCCCATGCTGGTGTCCACCCTCTCAGAGGGCTGTGGACCTTGCCAAGGGGGAGGTGCACCCTGGGTACCCTCTGAGGACTGCAGCCTCTCCAGGTATCCTGCCCCTCCTAGGCAGTGCAGCAGCCAGAAGATTGGGGCAGACTTAGGAGAAGAGCAGGATGAGCGTTTCGGAAGGTTTAAGTTGCCCCTTTGAATTTCAATGATGCTCCCAACTCCCCCCTAGTGAGCTGGAGGTGTTCAGTGGAATTCTGCTCCTTCCCCATGACTTCCCTGCAGAATGACCTTGGCGTGCAGGTGCAGAGAGCCTGCAGGAGAGCTGGAGAGATGCAGCCATGGCTTTGTCTTTCTTTCATCACATCCTGCCTCTCGTCTTGTCTTTTTCCTGCTCTGCCGTTTTCTGTTGTTCAAACCCCCAGCAGGAGGTAGTGCCAGTTGTCCCTGGCTCGTAGCCCAGAGGCAGGGGAGAAGCAGGGTAGAGCTGTCGAGAGCTGACTTCAGCTTTAGGTAGTGAGTTCTGGGTTTGGTGGTTTCTCTTTTTTTCTCTTTAGAATGAGGTAATCAGAAATAGAGCTAAAGAGTACAGGGAGATTCCAGGCTTTGCTGGGAAACTCCAGCCTGTCTGGACCAGGCCAATGATTACCAGAAGTGGGAAGATTCCTGAAAAGCCAGTGAAGGGAATTGAGGGGGTGGAAAAGCTTCCTTGTTTGTTCCAGTGTAGGGGAAGCAGAGGGACTGGGGGGGAAGCACTGAGTTCTGGGGAAGTTTCCTCAGCCCCATTCGTGTTCTTCAGCCTCTTTTTACCACTGACAGGATTGGACAGGAAATGGGAGATGGGGAAAGCTGGATGTGAGTGGGAGCCCTCAGGTACCAGGGTGCTTGCAGGCCAACCCCTCGTGAACAGGGAGGTAGTCAGGCTCTGAACGGCTTCGAGCAGCACTTCTTGCCCTCCCGTTAGCAGAGCTGGCACCAGGGCCCCTTGTGCCCTGATCCAGCATCCCCACAGAACCAACCTCCTTCACTTTGCAGCTGAGCTGGGCAGAGTCTCCTGACTTCTGCTAACCTCATGGAGCTAAACCTCCTTAGAGGAATTGAAACCAGGCTGCTCTGATGTCAGGGTCTGTTCGCTAAGTCTCTGCTCTTACTCCCAGGAGAAGCAGCGACAACTTTTGCAAGGCTCTAAGGATGAGCAGGCTCAGACCATAGTCCTTTTTCGACTCCTGCTTAAAACTCTAAAGCTTTTTTACATCAGGTGCTGAGCATTATCAGCCCACCATGACGTAGGAGCACTGAGAGGTGCTCAAGAACTTGGCAGGGTTGGTCCAAAGCTGCTCGAGTGCGATGAGCTCTGCATCTTCAGAGCTTGTGTGATGTGGAGCACGGAGCACGTTGGGTTTGCCAGGATGTAGTAACATGTGGAAGATCAAGCCAGGCTATAAATAATACATAACAAACCTGTGTGTTCCAGTCAGTCCCTCTGACTCTGCTCCTAGTTTGTCTGCAGCTTTGCTGTTTATGTTCTCTCCATCCATTCTTGTCTCTGGTATTTCATCTCGGCTTTGCATCACTGCCCCCCTGGCAGGGGTTACTGCTGGGTGCTCTGGGATCACTGTGCTTGTGGAGCACCAGCCCTACTCCTCTAGCCTCTGCTCTGCTAGCAGCAGCAACAAGCTGGCACGACCCAGAGTGCTGCTGCTCTGTCCCTGAAGAGGAAGATCACTTGGTACAAAGTGTGACTGCAGTGCCAGCTGAGCTCCACTCTGTGCCAGCCACCAATTTGTTAGTTGGGAATCAGTGCTGTGTGGTGTCACTTCTTGGCCACTGCTTCCATGCTTTTGTCTGTCTAATAAAGAGAAATGTAGAAACTGAAAGAAAGCTGAGTTCATCGTTCTCTGTCTTGCCTCACTGTGTCCATCCTCCACCCTGTCACCCCCTGCCCTCTCTGCATGTGTCTTCTGCGTGCCTCTGCTCTCAGCACCTCCCCTTGGACACTGGAACTGCCTTTCATCCCTGCTGGCATTGGGAAATGAGGTGGGACCCTGGCATGCAGCATGTCCTCTGTGCATGGGCATGTCCTGAGGGCTGACTTAGCCAAGCTGGAGACTTCACAGCACCAGCCAGGGAGACTGGGAGGACTTCAGCACAAGCTGTGGCTGCTTCTATTATCAGCCATCAGGGTTTGGAGCTCAGTCTCCTGTTTCTTGGCCATGGCAGCAGGCAGCACATCGGTGCTTCGGGTGTGACATGCTTATGCTGTTCCCAACCAAGATCTCTGTTTGGGGCTGGCAGCCTCCTTCATGCCCACAGCTAAGTGTAAGGAATGAGACAAAGCTGATGTCTCCTGCAGCATCCCACTGGCTGTGAGGCCAGATCTGTCAGCACCCACTGAGGCTGGTAGCAACGAGCCTGTGGCTTTCCATGGGCACATTGCAACACCTCATCTCTCCTGCTGGGGGAGAGCAGGGAAGGGCAGAGAGCTGCAGGAGACAGGGGCACCAGCCCAGGCTTGGCTCTTGCTGACAGCTGAGCTCTGTCTTTCCTGGCAGCACCAGCACCACCCAGCCCTTCTCCTCCAAAGAAGAAGGCTTTCCCTGGTGTAGCCACCAGCGTGTCATCCCCCTGGGCCTGACCAACCCTCTCTCCTTCTCCTCCCCACAGCCATGCCACCGTGCCTCCCAGCCCCTTTGCCCTGCTGTGCATGCTGGCACTGGTCCCCCAGCCCTGCCCCACAGCACTGCCTGCCCCTCGCCCATCTCTGTGGCCCTAGACAGCACCGTGGGCACCGAGCAGGAGCCTGAGGGGCCCAGCCCTGGTCCCCTGCCCTCCAGCAGCAGGAGGCCCCCCGGGGCCACCCTCTCCTTCGGCCGCTTGCTCAAGAGGGGCTGCTGGACCTCGCCCAAGTGCCCAGCCATGCCCCACGGGAAGGTGCAGCCGCTGGGTGAGCAGCAGCAGCAGCAGCTGCAGCAGCAGGACACCAAGGTGGTGAGCAGGTAAGCACCGTGCTGCACACCCTCCTGAAGGGCTCATCTTTGGGGCTGTTTGGGTTTGTAATTAGCCAGGGACTGAAATTTTGTGGGCTCAGCCAGCACCTGTGGGCAGCAGCTGGAGGGGGAGGGTAGGATTCTGTGCCCTCTGCTTCACGCTGCTGAGACCCCACCTGCAGTGCTGGGAGCAGCTCTGGAGTCCTCAGCACAGCAGAGATAGGGACCTGCTGGAGTGAGGCCAGAGGAGGCCCTTTGAGGATACCAGGCAGTTGTGCTGTACGCCTCTTGCCCTATGTCCTGAGCCCCCAGATGCTGGGGCAGCCTCAGGGAGGTGCCCACCCTCTTGTGCAAGACAAGCCCTGGCCCAGCCCAAAGATAGGTTTGCATTTACTTCCAGGCCAAGCAGCTTCCTGGGCCGTGGAACTTTGCTGCCCTGTGTTAGCAGGAGAAGTTTGTCCTGTCTGATTCATTTGTTGGCTTTGGAGACAAGCTGGAGATCTGTGAGCTAGCAGAGACCTTCTCTGTCTCCAAGAGTCCCCCCCTACAAAGCTTTAGGTGCAGCTGACCATGGCCTTTCATAGAATACTTTGGGTTGGAAGGAACCTTTAAAAGTCATCTATCCATGTCCCCTCCTGCAGGTGTATCCCAAACCCACCACTGGTGTTTGTGTTGCCTGCCCAAAATCGTGGCCAAGCCTCTCTAAGTGCCTCTTCCCTTGACTCCCTGCTCTTGGTCTCTGTAGTGGGTGTTTCCTGATGACAAATGGGCAAGAGGCCATGCTGGTAGCTCCTCTCTGTTGCTGTTCATTGTGTAAAGCCCCCCAGGTTTTACTTTTAAGCCTGGAATTTGGAAAGCCTCTCCTATCTTTGTGTTTGTTCTTGAGCATTGATTCAGGTTTGTATTAAAGATTTCTGGGTCTCCACTTTCAAGTAACAAGGAAGGAGAAATCTTGAGGGAAGAGTCCTAAACCCTTTGTCATTGCAAAGCAGGCTGCATTAAAGTGGGGATGTTTTGCCTGCAGGGGCTGTCACTGCTGAAACCAAATCCTGGCCCTGGCCCTTGCTGAGAGTGACACATCCTCAACCTCTTTTAATCCCCCTCTGCTGCTGCCCAAGTGGATGAGTCCACATTTTAAATTCAAAAGCATGAATTTGAGGGCTCCTTCTCCACCTGGCTCTGAGCTCTGGCTGTGCTGGGGCTGTGTCACACAGCAGTTTGGCTTCAAAGGGGTGGGAGTGCACATTCCCTTCACTTTCCCTCTCTGCAGGCTTGTGCCCAGGAGTTTTGCTTTAGGGTTTTGAAGAGTGGAAAACTCAAAGCCAAGCTCCGTGCTGCCTGATGGCTGTCTTGGAGAGCACATCCAGAAGTGCTGTATGCATGATGAGTTTTTGTTTCACAACACAGCTTCTTCCAAATAAAACCCAAGGCTGCTGTGGAGAGCAGCATCTGCCCTGTGGACTCTGAGGAGGGAGAGGAAAACCACCACCCAGCTCAGAAGGACTCTGCCAAGGAGGTGATCTGCCCTTGGGAGGACCCTGTGGAAGAGGGGAGAGCTGGGTGAGCAGCAGCCTGGGCATGGACAACCTCTTCCCAGGCTTGGGACCACAACGCTGGCCACCTGGGGGTCAGTGCCTTGCTGTTGGTGAAGTGTGTCAGATCCTTCAGCATAGAGGAGCTCAGACTACCACAGCTGCAACTAAACAGCCTCTGGGGTTCCTATCCGTTTGTGATCCAAGAGCCCAACGATTTCTGGACTGATTTTTCTCTCCTCCCTTTGGCAGATTCTGATCCATTGCTTACAAACTTCTCGATAAACGAGCCTGGTTTCTTGCCTTTTAGCAAGAGGAGCTGTGTACAGAGCTCCATCCTGGGAAGTTCTCTCTTATCTCAGTTGCTTGCTTGGCCATGAGGTGTCAGCACAGCTGGAGCAGAGCTTCCAAGCGCTTTTCAGCTTCAGCACCGAGACTGAGGCGTGTTTGTGTCCTCAGCTTGGCTCCACCTCTCGTTACTCGTAATGATCGTTTCGTTTTAAAGCCAGTTCGTGAAGAGACAGCTGATGGCTTGGGGAAAAGAAAGTGAGCCCCTCCCGAGGAGCTGTGTGCTGTATGACATCGCTTCAGCCCTTGAGCCAAACCAGCAGTGACCCCAAAGAGCAAGCAGTGAGGGAGAGCAAAGGCTCCGGGGCAAGGCAGCGCCAGCACCAAGGTCCCTGCATTGCTTTAGGAGGTCCAAACCAAAGCCATGTTTTGGTCCTCTCCAAGCTCAGACTGATGTTGCCACAGCCTTTAGCAGTGCTGTTACCAGGAGTGTCAGAATGTTGCATTGCTTTAGGAGATCCAAAGCCAGGTTTTGGTCCTCTCCAAGCTCAGACTGATGTTGCCACAGCCTTTACCTGTGCCACAGCCTTTAGCTGTGCTGTTACCACGAGTGTCAGAATGTTGCATTGCTTTAGGAGATCCAAAGCCATGTTTTGGTCCTCTCCAAGCTCAGACTGATGTTGCCACAGCCTTTACCTGTGCCACAGCCTTTAGCTGTGCTGTTACCATGAGTGTCAGAATGTTGCATTGCTTTAGGAGATCCAGAGCCATGTTTTGGTCCTCTCCAAGCTCAGACTGATGTTGCCACTGCCTTTACCTGTGCCACAGCCTTTAGCTGTGCTGTTACCAGGAGTGTCAGAATGTTGCATTGCTTTAGGAGATCCAAAGCCATGTTTTGGTCCTCTCTAAGCTCAGGCTGATGTTGCCACAGCCTTTAGCTGTGCTGTTACCAGGAGTGTCAGAATGTTGCATTGCTTTAGGAGATCCAAAGCCATGTTTTGGTCCTCTCTAAGCTCAGGCTGATGTTGCCACAGCCTTTACCTGTGCTGTTACCAGGAGTGTCAGAAGGTTGCATTGCTTTAGGAGATCCAAAGCCATGTTTTGGTCCTCTCCAAGCTCAGACTGATGTTGCCACAGCCTTTACCTGTGCTGTTACCAGGAGTGTCAGAAGGTTGCATTGCTTTAGGAGATCCAAAGCCATGTTTTGGTCCTCTCCAAGCTCAGACTGATGTTGCCACAGCCTTTAGCTGTGCTGTTACCAGGAGTGTCAGAATGTTGCATTGCTTTAGGAGATCCAAAGCCATGTTTTGGTCCCCTCCAAGCTCAGACTGATGTTGCCACGGCCTTTAGCTGTGCTGTTACCAGGAGTGTCAGAATGTTGCTTGCCTTACTTTGTGTCAGTGTCTGAAGATGGTTTTCTTGTCCAGGCGTGGAGAGGTTTCCCTGATGTGTGTGCTGTGGGTCCCTACTCTGTAGTTTGGCCTTTGGCTTCTGGGGTCACTCTTTTGTGTTTCTAAGCAGAGCTTTGCCTTTGTGGCTGCTGTGGTTCCCCATAGTGATTTCAGACTCCCCACATGCCATCAGAGGTCCCTGTTTCTGCCAGGTCTCTGGGGTGACACTTCTAGGCCAGGGCAGTCTGGGGAAAGCAAGAAGCTGATGCTGTTTCCAAAGGCTCTTTCCCAGGGCAGCAGAAAGCTGCTGTCCCCCAAAGCAAAGCTGAAGCAGGAAGGAGCTGCCCCACGCTGCCCGTGGTGCTTCTCTGCTACGAGTGCCACACCTGCTCTTGCTGTCCTTGCTGTGTCTGCTCTGGCAGTCGCCAACAGTGACCACCTGCTGCTCTTGAGAGACAAATGTGGTGTCCTTTGTGACTGCTTTTGTTCATGTTGGTACTCAGCTGTGCTGGTGGGACTCTGATAATGTGCAATGCAGGAAACACCACGGGGAGATGCTGTGGTGTGTAAGAGTCAATAACTGGATGTGCTGTGAGAGCAGTGTGATTTGTATTTCTCTCATCTGGGGCTCCTCTTGTGCACCCCTTTGCCTTCTGCTTCCAGAAGCCAACAGCATCTGTGGACCAGCAGTGTGTGGGCTGTGCTGGGCCATGGGTCATGCTCCATGGGACTTGGTTGTCTGTGGTTTCCTTCTCTGCAGCACTGCTGAGGTGGACACTCAACACCACCTCCCCAGGCTGGCTTCCTCACTGCCTTGGCCCCACAGCTTGCTGAGGAAGACACATTCTGGTGCCAGTTTCACAAGCTGAACTTGGGCATTGCTCTCACTCATTTTGTGCCCAGCAGGAGCAGCATCCCTGGTGCTGTGTGATACCCAGTGGCCCTGAGAGCCTCTGCAGCTGGGTGCAGCTCACTTCCAAAGGAAAGAGGAACAAGAACCCCTTGTCAAAGAGGTGAGTCTGACCCACACTGGCCTTGGTGAGGATTAGGATTCCCTTCACTGCAAAGAGACATGCAGGCATTTGTAGACCTGTGTGTGCCCAGATGCCCAAGAAGACCAATGGCATCCTGCCCTGGATCAGGGACAGTGTGGCCAGCAGGAGCAGGGAAGTCCTTCTGCCCCTGTACTTGGTGCTGGTCAAGCCACACCTTGAGTGCTGTGTCCAGTTCTGGGCCCCTCCATTTAAGAAAGATGTTGAGGTGCTTGAACATGTCCAGAGTAGGGCAGCAAAGGCTGGGGAGGGGTCTGGAGCACAGCCCTGTGAGGAGAAGCTGAGGGGGCTGGAGGTGTGCAGCCTGGAGGAGGCTCTGGCCAGAGCTCATTGCTGTCTACAACTACCTGAAAGGAGGTAGTTGGTGGGGTTGGTCTCTTCTGCCAGGCACCCAGCAACAGAACAAGGGGACACAGCCTCAAGCTGCAGCAGGGCAGGTTCAGGCTGGATGTTAGGAAGAAGCTCTTCACAGCAAGAGTGATTGACACTGGAATGGGCTGCCCAGGGAGGTGGTGGAGTCCCCATCCCTGGAGCTGTTTGAAAGGAGGCTGGATGAATAACAAGGCCATGGTTTAGTTAAGTAGAAGGGTTAGGTGATAGGTTGGACTTAATGATCTCAGAGGTCTTTTCCAACCTGGTTAACTCTGTGGTGCTGTGCACTATCTCTGGGTTTATTTCCAGTGAGCTGGAACAAAGCAGTACTTCATCTCCAGACACAGCTTGGTGGCTCCTGAGCAGTGACCAGCCTGTGGCTGTGCTGTCTCTTCTGTGGTGCACATGCAGGTGGCTCACACTCTCTGGTGACCTGTTCTGCTCCTTAGGAGATGGGCTTTGAAGATCTCCCCTTCTTTGCCAAGGAACTAAAAAGCTCCTTGGTCTCATGCTCGTCTTCTAAACCAGAGGGAGGACTTCAGGATCTAAACCTGATGCAATTATAACCAGGCAGACAGGTGCAGACATGCCCTGGAGGCCAGCACTGGAGGTTCCCAACACTTATCCCTCAAGGGCATTGCTTTTATCCTCAATCTGTTTCAGTTTGAAGAGTGCTCCATTTTCTCTCCCCTGGGGCTATAGAGCTCCACATTGTGCACCTGATGTCCATGCCTTGCTTTCCAGTCTTACCCCCTTCACTCATGGACCTCCCAGGTGCCTGCTGACTGCAAGGTAGAACACCCCTGCTACCGCTCTGCACTCACACGGTGACATCTGAGGGTCTGGTCCCCGCTGGATGCCTGCCATGCCAGAGTCAGGAGTGCTTTCAGCTCTGGCAGTTCACATCCCCTCCTGTGCAGGAGCCCATTTAACGCTGCCTGGAGTCACCTGCAAGAATTAGCTCACTGCAGCAACGCAGACAGCCGAGGTAATGTGAGGGATGTGTGAGGTTAATGACTGGAAAAAGTGATTGCTCCCTCTGGGCAGTTTCTCAGCAAACTCCCTGCTGCTTGGCTGACAGAAGAAAGGAGACTCCAGCAGCAGCAGCAGCAATGAGGAAGCCCCACGCCCTCACCACAGCAGCTCTGCCTTCCTGCTTCCCACAGGTGGAGGAGGTCACCTCTGGTACAGACCCACTTGGCTGCCACGGACCCACAGAGCAACTATGGACCTGCAAACACTCTCAGAGTGGCCATGGACCCACACAGACATGAGGAATGGCCATGGACTTGCAAGCACTCACAGAGTAGCCATGGACCTGCAAGCACTCACAGAGTGGCCATGGACCCACACAGACATGAGGAATGGCCATGGACCTGCAAGCACTCACAGAGTGGCCATGGACCCACACAGACATGAGGAATGGCCATGGACCTGCAAGCACTCACAGAGTGGCCATGGACCCATGGAGCAGCTGTGGACCCACACAGGCTCATGGAGCATCTGTGCCCTCACACAGGCTCAGGGAGCAACCATGGACCCATGCAGATTCATGGAGCAATCATGGGCCCACACAGGCTCATGGAGCAGCTGTGCACTCACACAGGCTCATGGAGCAGCTGTGCACTCACACAGGCTCATGGAGCAGCTGTGCACTCACACAGGCTCATGGAGCAGCTGTGGACCCACACAGGCTCATGGAGCATCTGTGCCCTCACACAGGCTCAGGGAGCAATCATGGGCCCACACAGGCTCATGGAGCAGCTGTGCACTCACACAGGCTCATGGAGCAGCTGTGCACTCACACAGGCTCATGGAGCAGCTGTGGACCCACACAGGCTCATGGAGCATCTGTGCCCTCACACAGGCTCAGGGAGCAATCATGGGCCCACACAGGCTCATGGAGCAGCTGTGCACTCACACAGGCTCAGGGAGCAGCTGTGCACTCACACAGGCTCAGGGAGCAGCTGTGCACTCACACAGGCTCAGGGAGCAGCTGTGCACTCACACAGGCTCAGGGAGCAGCCATGGACCCACGGAGCAGCCGTGGACCCACCCGGACCCACAGAGTGACCACAGTCCTGCTCTGGCTCAGTGGTGCTGGCAGAGCTTCCCATGCTCCAGGTCTTGAGCTGATGTGCTGCAGGAGGGACCACAATGTCTGTACTTTGGATGGTGCCTGAAGGAGTTTGGAAGGAGGAAGCTTCATTGAGCTGTGTGGTTCCACAGCATGCTCCACTCCCATCTGTGGAGATCCCACATCAGGGTAGGCTTCTCAAGAGTCCTTCACTTGGGCTAGGCTGACCCATGGCTGCTGGGATTTGTCCTAAGCTCCAGCCTGAAACACAAAAGCAGGTTTTGGGGTTCCCCTAGGTCTCTGTGAGGGCGCTTCCCTGACCGCCTCAACCACCAACCTCAAGGGGACACTGTTGGGATAGGATGGGAGCGAGTCTGATGCTCTTGAAGCTCCAGCTCCGGCTGGAGCCCGGGGCAGGAGATGCATCCTGGGGAGCAGGCAGCCAGGTTTGGGGTGAGAGGCTGCCCTGTGGTTGTGCTGTGGGGTACACACCATGGCTGCACCTGACCTTCAGGGTGGGAGGAGAAGTGTCTGCAGGGGCATGGGCAGCTTGGTGAGCCTGGTTAAAACTTCCACACCAGGGGTCTGTTTTCCAGGCCATCAGCATCTCTCAGATCTCCCTTCAGGTCTGACATTCCACTCTCTGCTGTCCAGCTGGGACATGTGGCCAGTGTGCCACAGACACCCAGAGCCTCTTTTTCCTCTGAAGTCTTGGACTGTGCATTGCTCAAGTCTGGTTGATTTTAAAATGGAAGGAAGAATGCTCAGCATCCAGCAGGAAGCACCACCTGGCTCAGGAGAGGGCTTGTTCCCAGGAGATTCCCAGTGTGGTTTTGGCAGGCTTCGTGGTTGGGATAGCTCTGTGAGCAGGATCTTCCTGCCTGGAATGCCAGCCCTGGCAGAAGAGCTGACTCAAGAGCGTCCTTCCTTCTGGAAGGAGCCCTCAGAGGTGTTCCCCAAAATGCCACCTTTACCCTGTATGAGGGTGGCTTGAAGGCTGAGCCACAGCCCCCATCATGGTCCTCTTGGAAGTGGTGCTCCATGGTGGGACTCAGCTCTGAGCAGAGCCTGCACCACCTTGTGTCCCAGCCTGGTCCCAGAGCAGGATCTCAGTCAAACCACTGTGGTTCATTCATCCCAAGACAGAAACACAGATTCATAGAGTGGTTTGGGTTGGAAGGGATCTTGGAGATCATCTAGTTGCAAACCCCCTGCCACGGGCAGGGACACCTCCTGCTAGCCCAGGTTGCACAAGGCCTCATCCCCACTTTCAAGGAGGGAGCAGCCACAACCTCCCTGGGCAACCTGTGCCAGTGTCTCACCACCCTCAACCTGTGCCAGTGCTTCACCACCCTCACTGTGAAGAATTCCATCCTAATCTCCATCCTGAATCTCTGAGTGATGATGAAGGTCCTGTGGCAGAGTCCTCATGACTTGGCTTTTGGGGGTTCAGGAGCCTGAGGGCTGTGGGAAGAAGCCCTGAAACAGGAGAGGTTTTCCCCTTGCCATGTATTGTGCATTTTGCAATGCACCTGACCCAGAAGCAGAGGTGAGCACCTCCCAGGATTCCTTTTGGGGCAGAGCTTCCCACATCTGCTCTGCCCCAGACTCAAGGGGAGAAGATAAACTCTTGCAAGTCAGTTTACTTCTTTAAATTCCTGTTGCCATAGCAGCTTAGCACACTGTCTCCAGTCCTGCTCCTTGCAAAACTTTGATCACCATTAAAACAGCATTACCTTGGTCTCCCAACATCTTCTGCATGCCAAGGCATTGAAATTCTCATGCTTCATGCTTCAGCATCTCTCTAAAGACCTCTTCTCCCTCACACAAACTTCTTTGGGCAAAGGACAATTATTCTAAACCCTCAAGCTGCAGTGGGTTCAGTCTTGGTGTTGAGCTGGATCCCTGTGGTCCTGCTGCTCATGTTTCCAGCTGAGGTTCTGGTTCCAGTGGTACACCACAGCACTGAAACTCAGCCACCAACTTCTGTCCCCAGATTGGCAGGGATCCCCTCCTACTTGGCTCTGCTCTCTGGCCATCAGCCTGCTCTCTGCCCTGAAGGAAGGAGCAAAACTTCCCCCTGGATATCTTCTCAGCCGCTGCTACCCAGCACTCAGCTTCACTCACCTCTAATCTCACCATACTGGTTCCTCTGTCCTCAGGGAAGGAAAGGAGTCAGTCACCCTGCTTGGGATGGGATGGATCAATTTTTGGAGCTGGTTTATTCCCTCCTATTGGCTTTAGGGGACTGTCTCAGGGTTGGAGATAACCTCTGTGTGGGTAAGGTTTGGTGCCAGCTTGTGTGTGGGTGAGATCCACTGCCAGCAGTGGTGTAGAGTTAGTGTATCCAACCTGTAGCATGCAGGCAGCTGCTGCAGCTTCAGCTGTGCTGGCCTGGCTCATTGCAAGCTCTGCTGAAAGCCTTAGCAGACCTGAATTTATTCTTGTTTGTGCTCCAATCTTGCTCCTCAACCTTCCTTCTGTTGTATGTGCTGGGAGCAACAAAAGGAGCTTTAATAAACACCAAGCCTTTAAATCCTTCTTAGAGCAAGCCTTTTATTTCCATCAGGTGTCCCATTTTTCCAGCTGCATTCATGCCAGCACTGTTGGAAAAGACAGACCCCCCCAAAAAATAAAAAGGAATTAGGCCAGGCACAGAGAACTTTGCAGTTACAACCCACACAGGGGTTTGGCTAAGCAGCACATTACCCCAGGCTACCCTTTTGCTGCTGTTGTTGTTCACATGAAACCATCTCCTCACCCCAGAGAAGATCCTTCCAGACCAGGACTGGGAGAGGTCAGTGGGATTTTTATTCACAGAATCAGGGAGGGATGGAAGGCACCACAAGGAGCAGACAATTCCAACCCCTCTGCCATGCCCAGGGACACCCTACCCTAGAGCAGGCTGCACACAGCCTCAGCCAGCCTGGCCTTAAACACCTCCAGCCATGGGGCCTCAACCACCTCCCTGGGCAACCCATTCCAGTCTCTCACCACTCTCCTGCTCAGCAACTTCCTCCTCACAGCCACTCTGACTCTCCCCACCTCCAGCTTTGCTCCATTCCCCCCAGTCCTGGCACTCCCTGGCAGCCAAAAAGTCCCTCCCCATCTCTTTTGTAGCCCCCTTGAGATCCTGGAAGGCCACAAGAAGGTCACCTGGGAGCCTCCTCTGCTCCAGCCTGCACAGCCCCAACTCTTTCAGTCTGTGCTCACAGCAGAGCTGCTGCAACCCTCTGAGCATCCTCCTGGCCCTGCTCTGGACACACTCCAGCATCTCCACATCCCTCTTGTCCCAGGGACTCCAGAACTGGATGCAGTACTCCAGGTGGGGTCTCAGCAGAGCACAGCAGAGGGGGAGAATCCCCTCCCTGGCCCTGCTGGCCACACTTCTGCTGCTGCAGCCCAGGCTCTGCTTGGCTTTCTGGGCTGCAAGTGCACACTGCTGGCTCCTGTTGAGCTTCTTGTCCAGCAGCACCCCCAAGTCCCTCTCCTCAGGGCTGATCTCCAGCCTGGCACTGCCCAGCCTGGATTGGTGCTTGGCATTGCCTCGACCCAGCTGCAGGACCCTGCACTTGGTCTTGTTGAGCTTGGCTTGTGCCCACCTCTGCAGCCTGTCCAGGTCCCTCTGGATGGATTCCTTCCCTCCAGCCTGGCTGCTGTAGCACACAGCTTGGTGTGGTGAGCAAACTCGCTGAGGCTACACTCAATGCCTCTGCCCACGGCACCCACAAAGATATTGAACAAGACTGGTGCCAGGACTGATCCCTGAGAGACTCCACTTGTCATGCTAACAGTCAGAATTCTTCCACTCGTTTTTTTTGCCCCCCCTTTTTCTCCCAACCAAATGAAGGAAAGGAAGAAGAAAAGAAAAAAAAAAAGAGAAGGGGAAAAAAAAAAAAGTGGGGTAAAAGTTGAAGAACACTTTAATTTGTAAGAAAAAGAACTAAATAATTGATGTAGTCATGGTGCCAAAGGTAATTTCTGCTGCTCCCTCTATCTCACAAAGACATTTAGCATTGATTGAGATCAAAGTATCAGAAACCCCTGCTGCTGAGCTGAAAGGCAAAACTTTCGGCTGCCTTTCTCCGCTCTAATAATATCGTCTTTATGTAGTTAATAAACTGCACACTTCAGTCAAACTATATCATTACAGAAGACTTAGGGAGCTAATAATTTAAAAGCAAAGAATTGCCTCTGTTCTTTGCTTTGAACTAAACAACATTCTGTTGAATGAGGGGGACATCAAAGCTTTGTTACTATTACCAATGTGGCTGGAGCGTAGGGCCGCACAGAGTGTGTACTTCAGTCATCAAGAGAGAGAGAGAGAGGGAAGGGGGGGGGGGAGAGGGAAAAAAAGAGAGAGAGATTAAAGATATTGGCTTATCAAGCCACAGGCAGAGCCAGGTGTTTTCTTTTCTGCTGTGCAAGCATCAGGTGGTTTGCTTATCAATGAGTTTCCTTCTTAAATAGATGTACATGACTTAGGTTGATCCCTCCAGTCCTCCAGGCCTTTTATTTTCCCTGAGTGATCTTTGAAGGAGTTGGGCTGAGGAGCTGTTTGTTTGCAGGAGGATGGATAATTGGGGCTTGTGTTGAGGACCAGCTCCTGCTTTGGCTTTTTCTTTTTTTTTTTTTTTTTTTTTTCTCTCCTGTTGTGCTGTGCTCTGCTGCAGAAGGTCTGCTGCTTGTTTTCCACCTTGCTCTTCACCCATGCAATGAGGCAGCCCCAGGATAAGGCATCACTGTGCTCTGCTGCAGAAGGTCTGCTGCTTGCTTTCCACCTTGTTCTTCACCCATGCAATGAGGCAGCCCCAGGATGAGGCATCACTGTGCTCTGCTGCAGAAGGTCTGCTGCTTGCTTTCCACCTTGTTCTTCACCCATGCAATGAGGCAGCCCCAGGATGAGGCATCACTGTGCTCTGCTGCAGAAGGTCTGCTGCTTGCTTTCCACCTTGTTCTTCACCCATGCAATGAGGCAGCTCCAGGATGAGGCATCACTGTGCTCTGCTGCAGAATGTCTCTTTGCTCCCCACCTTATTCTTCACACATGCAATGAGGCAGCCCCAGGATGAGGCATCACTGTGCTCTGCTGCAGAAGGTCTCTGCTCCCCACCTTATTCTTCACCCATGCAATGAGGCAGCCCCAGGATGAGGCATCACTGTGCTCTGCTGCAGAAGGTCTCTTTGCTCCCCACCTTATTCTTCACACATGCAGTGAGGCAGCCTCAGGATGCAAGGCATCACTGTGCTCTGCCGCAGAAGGTCTGCTGCTTGCTTTCCACCTTGTTCTTCACCCATGCAATGAGGCAGCCCCAGGATGTGAGGCATCACTGTGCTCTGCTGCAGAAGGTCTGCTGCTTGCTTTCCACCTTGTTCTTCACCCATGCAATGAGGCAGCCCCAGGATGAGGCATCACTGTGCTCTGCTGCAGAAGGTCTCTTTGCTCCCCAACTTCCTCCTCCACACATGCAACGAGGCAGCCCCAGGATGTGAGGCATCACTGTGCTCTGCTGCAGAAGGTCTCTTTGTTCCCCACCTTATTCTTCACACATGCGATGAGGCAGCCCCAGGATAAGGCATCACTGTGCTCTGCTGCAGAAGGTCTCTTTGTTCCCCACCTTATTCTTCACACATGCAATGAGGCAGCCCCAGGATGTGAGGCATCACTGTGCTCTGCTGCAGAAGATTTCTTTGCTCCCCACCTTGTTCTTCACAGATGCAATAAGGCAGCCCCAGGATGCAAGGCATCACTGTGCTCTGCCGCAGAAGGTCTCTTTGCTCCCCAACTTCCTCCTCCACACATGCAATGAGGCAGCCCCAGGATGAGGCATCACTGTGCTCTGCTGCAGAAGGTCTCTTTGCTCCCCAACTTCCTCCTCCACACATGCAACGAGGCAGCCCCAGGATGTGAGGCATCACTGTGCTCTGCTGCAGAAGGTCTCTTTGCTCCTCACCTTGTTCTTCACACATGCAATGAGGCAGCCCCAGGATAAGGCATCACTGTGCTCTGCTGCAGAAGGTCTCTTTGCTCCCCACCTTATTCTTCACACATGCAGTGAGGCAGCCCGAGGATGTGAGGCATCACTGTGCTCTGCTGCAGAAGGTCTCTTTGCTCCCCACCTTATTCTTCACACATGCAACGAGGCAGCCCCAGGATGCAAGGCATCACTGTGCTCTGCTGCAGAAGGTCTGCTCCTTGGTCTCTACCTTATTCTTCACACATGCAATGGAGCAGCCCCAGGATGTGAGGCATCACTGTGCTCTGCTGCAGAAGGTCTCCTCCTTGAGCCCCACCTTCCCCCTTCACGTGTGCCATGCGTGGGGCACATGGTAGTGTGGGGCAGTGTGGTAGTTTGAGGCCATGAGCTACCCAGGACAGGGTGACAGATGTGAGTCTTACTCCTTCTGGAGAGTGAGGATGAAAAGACTGCATGCTGATTGGAAGGTTAAAGATGGATTCTATTTACTAGTGCATATATGCACTGGCTCTGAGGAACAGGACCTGAGGGTCTGGGGGGGGGTGAAAAGCTCCACAGGAGCCTGCAGTGTGAGTGCAGCCTCAGGTCTGCTCCTTGCTCTCTACCTTATTCTTCACACATGCAATGGAACACAGCAACCCTGTGCTGGGCTGCAGCAAGAGCAGTGTGGGCAGCAGGGCAAGGGAGGGCATTCTGCCCCTTGGCTCTGCTCTCCTCAGACCCCACCTGCAGTCCTGGGTGCAGTTCTGGAGCCCCCAGACAAGAAGCACATGGAAGTGTTGGAGCCAGTGCAGAGGAGGCCACCAAGATGCTCAGAGGGCTGCAGCAGCTCTGCTCTGAGGACAGGCTGAGAGAGCTGGGGCTCTGCAGCCTGGAGAAGAGAAGGCTTTGAGGAGACCTTGGAGTGGCCTTCCAGTATCTGAAGTGGGCTACAGGAAGGCTGTGGAGAGACTATTGACAAGGTCTTGCAATGCCAGCATGAGGAGGAATGGGTTTGAAGTGGCAGAGGGGAGATTGAAAGTGGATGTTAGGAAGAAGTTGTTTGCAGTGAGGGTGGTGAGACACTGGCACAGGTTACCCAGGGAGGTTGGGGAGCACAGAAGCACCCAACGTGATCAAAGATCACGTTGGGTGCTTCTGTGCTCCCCAACCTCCCTGAAGGTGCTCAGGACCAGGTTAGATGTGACCCTGAGCAACCTGCTCTAGTGGGAGCTGTCCCTGCCTATGGCAAGAGGTTGGAACTGGCTGACCCTTGAGGTCCCTTCCAACCTAAACCATTATTGTATGATTCTATGTGCAAAAGGCACTCAGGTGGAATGGAGACAGCCACGAGCTCAGCCAAGTCTGTCACTGTATCACAGTATCACTAAGGTTGGAAGAGACCTCACAGATCATCAAGTCCAACCCTTTACCACAGAGCTCAAGGCCAGACCATGGCACCAAGTGCCACGTCCAGTCCTGCCTTGAACAGCTCCAGGGACGGCGACTCCACCACCTCCCCGGGCAGCCCATTCCAGTGTCCAATGACTCTCTCAGGGAAGAACTTTCTCCTCACCTCCAGCCTAAATCTCCCCTGGCACAGCCTGAGGCTGTGTCCTCTCGTTCTGGTGCTGGCCACCTGAGAGAAGAGAGCAACCTCCTCCTGGCCACAACCACCCCTCAGGTAGCTGTGCTGTAACCTTGCACGTGTTCCACCCTGGGCAGGCCTGAGAGTAGGCCCCAAGCGCTGCCCCCACAGGCCGAGGCCTAGCAGGCCCCAGCAGGCCGCGTGGCGCAGCTGGCGGCTCCCTGCCGGCTGGACGCTGTCTGCCGCACACAGCCCAGGAGAGCAGGGAGGATGTGCTCTGCCCAGGGAGAGGTGAGAGGGCAGGAGGGGGGAAGGGAAGAGAGAGCCGTGTTGGCCAGGCACTGGCTTAGGAGCTGTGACACTGGGGAGGGGAATAACAACTTTACAGTCATACAATCAACCAGGCTGGAAGAGGCCTCCAAGCTCAGCCAGGCCAACCTAGCAGCCAGCCCTGGGCAGTCAGGGGGAGCAGGGCAAAAATGAGCTGTTCTGTGCCTCTGTACTGTGGGCAGTGTCATACAGACCATGGCACTAAGTGCCTCAGCCAGCCTTGGCTTCAACACCTCCAGGGACAGTGACTCCACCACCTGAAGGGGCATTGTAGCCAGGTGGGGGGTGGCCTCTTCTGCCAGGCAAGCAGCAACAGAACAAGGGGACACAGTCTCAAGTTGTGCCAGGGTAGGTATAGGCTGGATGTTAGGAAGAAGTTCTTCACAGAGAGAGTGATTGGCATTGGAATGGGCTGCCCAGGGAGGTGGTGGAGGCACCGTCCCTGGGGGTCTTCAAGAAAAGCCTGGATGAGGCACTTAGTGCCATGGTCTGGTTGCTTAGCTAGGGCTGGGTGCTAGGTTGGACTGGATGATCTTGGAGGTCTCTTCCAACCTGCTTGATTCTATGATTCTATGATTCTCCCTGGGCAGCCCATTCCAATGCCAATCACTCTCTCTGACAACAATTTCCTCCTAACATCCAGCCTAGACCTGCCCTGGCACAACAAGAGACTGTGTCCCCTTCTTCTGTTGCTGGGTGCCTGGCAGAAGAGCCCAACCCCACCTGGCTACAGCCTCCCTTCAGGGAGTTGCAGACAGCAATGCTGGCTGAGGCTGTGTGCAGCCTGCTCTAGGGTAGGGTGTCCCTGCCATGGCAGGGGGGTTGGAACTGGCTGCTCCTTGTGGTCCCTTCACACCCTGACTGATTCTGTGATTCTAAGACAAAAGTCAGTACAAGTTGAGATGGGTCACATCTGGTTATACTCTTGGTTCCAAAAACTCTTGCAGTTCAGGCAGCTGCAGCCAGCAATGAGCTCTGCCCTGAGCCTCCTCTTCTGCAGGCTGCACACCCCCAGCTCCCTCAGCTTCTCCTCACAGGGCAATATTCTGGGATGCCCAGATCTGTCCCCTGGGATGGACATTGTTCTCTGTAGGGGAACCTGGGACCCCTCAAGCTGCACTAGGCAGCCCCTAGTATCTGGGGCAACCTCATCCTCTGCTGGATGTGCTTTGGTTCCCAACCTGCCAGCTCATCCCCATCACTCCAGTTCCTCAGTGCTCTTCTGGGCCAGGCTCTGCTCTCAGGTGGCAGAGCTAAAGGCTGGAGGCCTGGAGGAAGACTTGATACAAGGAAACCCAAGGACAAAATGGCAGCTCTGGCTGATTGCTTTGTTTAGTGGCCATACAGCAGAAAATAAACTGAAGCCGAGGCAGCAGTGCCCAGGTGCCCAAGGAGGCCAACGGCATCCTGGGCTGGCTCAGGAGCAGTGTAGCCAGCAGGACAAGGGAGGCTCTTCTGCCCCTGTGCTCAGCACTGCTCAGGCCACACCTTGAGTGCTGTGTCCAGTTCTGGGCTCCTCAATTCAAGAGAGATGTTGAGGTGCTGGAAGGTGTTTGGAGAAGGGCAGCAAGGCTGGGGAGGGGCCTGGAGCACAGCCCTGTGAGGAGAGGCTGAGGGAGCTGGGGGTGTGCAGCCTGCAGCAGAGGAGGCTCAGGGCAGAGCTCATTGCTGCCTGCAACTACCTGAAGGGAGGCTGTAGCCAGGTGGGGTTGGTCTCTTCTGCCAGGCAAGCAGCAACTGAACAAGGGGACACAGTCTCAAGCTGTGCCAGGGCAGGTCTAGGCTGGATGTTAGGAGGAAGTTGTTGTCAGAGAGAGTGATTGGCATTGGAATGGGCTGCCCAGGGAGGTGGTGGAGTCAGCATCCCTGGAGGTGTTTAAAAAGAGGCTGCATGAGGCACTTAGTGCCATGGTTTAGTTAATTAGAAGGGTTAGGTTGGACTGGATGACCCTAGAGGTCTTTTCCAACCTGGTCAGTTCTGTGATTCTGCCATTCTTTGGCTGGAGGTGTTTGAATCTGTGGCTGTGACATGAGCCCCAGGATGTCTCCAGGAGGAACAAGGTGAACCATGAGGTCAGCATTGGAGAGCATGGATCCTCTGTACCTTCCTGCTCTGATGTCCTGGGCTGGACAGACCCTTGGACATCCCAGGCAGCTCTGAGAGCAGGTTGGTGTGGGCTCTCTTATGGGATCCTTGCACTTCTTAAGTGCTGCTTTTCATTTGCATCAAAACCTCTCCTTGGTTCTCAGCGGTCTGGATCCCATCCCCTGTTAAAGAGTGGAATTTTAAAGAGCAGGAAATAATGGCTCCTTTCAAAGTCACAATTCCACTGCTTTTTGAAATGCCATCCTTATTCAAAACCACTTAAATTTATACATATTTCTAAGTCTTTATTATCCTCAGAGGCTGAACCAATTTGGGGCTTGGTTTCCACAAGTGTTCTCCTTGATTCCTGTGTCAGGATGGTGAGATGTAATGGGAACAGATGGGATGTGAGGCAGAGGTAACAAATGGTTTCCTGGGAACTGTTGCTGAAGTTATGCTGGAAAATCCTCTGCAGAGCCCCATTGCAACAGGGAGAATGGCAGAAAGACCTGCAGAAAGGGCTGATCTTCTGCTTTTCATCCTGCTGAGGATGCAGGCTGCACTGTGGGCCTGAGACACAAGTGCATGGGTGTGATTTGGGGGCTTCTGCCCTCTTTTTGTCAGTGGCAGTGGCTCTACTGTGCTCCAAGAGCAATGTTCCAGCCCTGCTGAAGTGTTCTTCTTGCCTTTCTCTTCAGTGAGACTACAGTTTCCCTTTCTGAAATGGAAAAATATCTTCCAGCAGGTACACACGTGGCTGACACACGTCTTGTGATCAGAATACTGCAAACTGCCCTGCAAACAGAGAGGAACTTGTCCAGCACTCCTTCTGCAGGTGAGTGGATGACCTGCAGATACCCTGTGCTTGTGGTGATGCTGTTCCACGACAGTAAAGACATGATGAGAAGGTAAGAAAAGATCTTCTACCCACCCTGGCTCAAACAGCCCATGGTTCACAAGCAGACGTTGTGCCAAAGGTTGGAGAAGCATTTTCAGTTTGCCAGGAAGGTTTTGAGTCTGAGCTGATCAGATGACAGCTATCCTGAGAGGGGGAAATGTGTCCAGTTAAGTCAGCCAGTTTAAACCCATTCAACCTCATCCTGTCACTACAAGACCTTCTCAATAGTCCCTCCCCAGCCTTCCTGTAGCCCCCTTCAGATACTGGAAGGCCACTCCAAGGTCTCCTGGAAGCCTTCTCTTCTCCAGGCTGCAGAGCCCCAGCTCTCTCAGCCTGTCCTCAGAGCAGAGCTGCTGCAGCCCTCTGAGCATCTTGGTGGCCTCCTCTGCACTGGCTCCAACACTTCCATGTGCTTCTTGTCTGGGGGCTCCAGAACTGCTCCCAGGACTGCAGGTGAGGTCTGAGGAGAGCAGAGCCAAGGGGCAGAATGCCCTCCCTTGCCCTGATGCCCACACTGCTCTTGCTGCAGCCCAGCACAGGGTTGCTGTCTGGGCTATACTCCCACTGCAGGCTCCTGTGGATCTTTTCATCCCCCCAGACCCCCAGGTCCTTTTCCTCAGGGCTGCTCAGAGCCATTCCCCACCCAGCCTGTATTCTGCTAAGACCCTGTGTATCCTGCTCCACTTGGCTGGACTTTCAGTGATGGGAGCTCTCATACACAACACTCAAGATTTGCACCCAGAAGTCAGAAGCTGATAAGTAATATTTAAACCAACCCCAAGTGCAAATTCTAGAGCATGGTGTCTGCCTGTCCATCCATCTGCCTGCCTATCTGCCTACTGCAGACTCATTCATGGACTGCCTGCTCCTGCAGCATTTAGAAAGGCTCTCTCTGCACAAAGCAGTGCTGAGAGCCAGTGTGATGCTGAGAGGGGCTTCCTGGCTGGACAGAGCTGCAGAGTTCTTGAGCCAACCTTTGCAAGGTCTGCTAATACAAAGATAACAAAGTGCCTCTGAAGGGAGTGCAAGGCAGAGTGAAGCTGTCTTTAGCCTTTACCAAAACCACTGTCAGTGCCTTTGCCTTTTCACAGCACAGCTCCTCGCAAAGCTAATTGGGTTAGTGCCTTGCAGGGGGTTTTCAGTGTCTGCAGGAGATGGGCTGCTGCAAACACCTTCCCCTTCAAGGCACACAGCGTTGCCTTTTTCACACCACAGCTCTCTCCCTGGCTTCTGTTCTCCAAAAGCAAAAGTCCCAGGCTGTTCTTCAGTATCAGCCATTACAGTGTTTCAGTTCTTTCCTCCCAGCCATTTTCAAATGTTCAACTTAAAAGGAAAATGTTTCATTTTAGGCCAAATCTCCCCCCCCCTCTCCTCTCCCTTTTCCCTTCTCTTCTCCTTCATTCCTCCCCCCCACCTCCTTTTTTCTCTGGAAGAAGAACAAAGTCATTCAAATCAGGAAGCTGAGGAACTCCATGTATACTTTCCACTGGGACCTCGATCCCTACTGGTTTGGCTTGGTTTGATTGAAGTGTAATTTAATCCTTCATCATTTGTCATAATGTCATTTATATATAAAAACAACACTGCATCCAAACTTCAGATCAGCACCGAGGAGCTCTCCAGGAGGCATGAAAACAGAGCTGAGGAGCAGGCTTTGCTGATGGCAAGGAGGGTGTAAAGCTGGCAGGCAGTGGGGCTGCCTTCCTCCTCACTGGGAAGGTGCTGGGATGAAGCATGTCATAGTCAAGTCAGGTTGCATTATGCTGGTGAAGATGGCTCTGGGCTCACAGCAGAATGGAAGGGTGATTGTGAGCACAGATATGCCACATAATTTAGGTTTTACAGGTGAAACATCTGGGAGGAAGTGGCCAGCCTGGATTTGGGATGACTGCAAGCATGTCTGTGCAAAACAAACCAGGCTGTATAGGTGAAATACCTGGGAGGAGGTGGACAGCCTGGATTTGGGGTGACTGCAAGTATATCTGTGCAAAACAAACCAGGCTGTACAGGTGAAATACCTGGGAGGAGGTGGACAGCCTGGATTTGGGGTGACTGCAAGCATATCTGTGCAAAACAAACCAGGCTGTACAGGTGAAATACCTGGGAGGAGGTGGACAGCCTGGATTTGGGGTGACTGCAAGCATATCTGTGCAAAACAAACCAGGCTGTACAGGTGAAATACCTGGGAGGAGGTGGACAACCTGGATTTGGGGTGACTGCAAGCATATCTGTGCAAAACAAACCAGGCTGTACAGGTGAAATACCTGGGAGGAGGTGGCGAGCCTGGATTTGGGGTGACTGCAAGCATATCTGTGCAAAATAACCCAGGCTGTACAGGTGAAATACCTGGGAGGAGGTGGCCAGCCTGGATTTGGGGTGACTGCAAGCATATCTGTGCAAAATAGCCCAGGCTGTACAGGTGAAAGATCTGGGAGGAAGTGGCCAGCCTGGACTTCAGAGTGGCCAAGAAATGATTGTCAAGATGTGACTTTGGGAGAGGAGAAGTGGTAGAGCTTGGCCAATATGTTTAGCTGTAAAGGAGATGGATGCACCATGCTCCATATCTAAATCCTTTTTGCCATCCTGTGGTGCACACTGGGGTAGAAGAGAGATAAGCTTCATGTTTGGGCCCTTAGAGATTCATTTGCACTGGTAAGCACTGCAGTGGTGATGTCACTGTCCTCTGTTACCAGCTGGAGCAAGGTAGGGCTGGAGCATACATCAAACTGTGCCTTTATTTGTAGGAGAGGAAAGGGAGGAAGGGAAATGCCTTTTCTGGTAGGAAATGTCTTCCTACCTCTGCTCAGCCATCAGGTGCAAGTTTCCACCATACTCTCTTCTCCAGGGTGACCTCTATATTGTTGGTGTTCACCTTCAAGTGTTGGGCTTGGGGTTTCAATACTTCTTTGGCATCAAGTTCCTCTCATGGAGTCTGCATGTGAGGTAGCAGAAGTCACCAGATGCTCATCTCAAGGGGCTAGGAAGCTGGATCTTCATCTTCTGCCTCCAGTGTGCCATATTTAGCAACTCACAATTGCAATACTTAATGTCTGAAGTCTGGCATCTCTCTGATCCTTCATCTGAGTGGCATAAGGTGAGAGAGGACAGGCAGGGAGGGGAGGACATCAGCCCTGCTGTGACTCCAGGAGGCTGGTGGCTATGGGCAGTTATGGACTTGGCTGCACTCAGCTGCTGAGACAGGACATGGCTGTCCAGAGAGGTGGTAGAGTTGCCATCCCTGGAGGTGTTTAAAAGGAGGGTAGATGTGGCACTTGAGGCTATGTTCTGGTTATGAAGGCTGCTGGGATGAAGGTTGGACTGAATGACCCTGGTTGGTCCTTTCCAATCATGGCTATTCACAGTGATGAGATGTTGTGCTGAGGGATTTGGTTTAGTCAGGGACTCGTCAGTGTGAAACTCATGCTTAGACTCGATGAGCTTGAAGGGCTTTTCCCATCTAAGAAATTCTGTGATTCTGTGACATGGTTCAAAGCTTACCTGAACTCCCCTCTGCAAGCTCTCCTTGGCTCCAGCTCTCAGTGTCCCTGCCTGTAACAAAGGAGCTTCTCGAGCTGTGGTGAAGCAGCAGCTATGATCATCATCTTGTTACCACTCCTGCTCCTCACCGCAGCCCTTGAAGGAGTGGAGCCTCATCAGGATAAAAGCAGCTTCTGAAGCTTTGGTGCAACATGGCACAGACCAAAAACCAGAGCAGCACAGAGGTAACTCAGCACTTGCAAGCCCTGGGGCTTCTGTTTTGCCCTGGGTGCTGTGCTGGGGCAGGGTTTGCTCCCGGTGCTGCAAGCCTACACGCAATCAGCTGCACCGACCTGGCTCAGCAGCCAGGCAGGGCTGTTTCTCATCCTCTTTCAAGCTTGCTGGCTCACTGCTCCTCGCCTGAGCGTTCTTGGCAGGCTCTGGCCTCACAGCTAGGCATGTCCTGGAATGCACCGTGGCACATTCCGCAGGGAGCCACCGCCGAACAGGAAGGTTACGGCTGAGCTGCACATGTCGTCTGAGGTGGGTTTACACAAGGATGCTTCTGAGGGGGAGGCCAAACATCTTTACTTTCCCCTTCCTGTCTGTTCACTGAACACCCCTAAAGGAAGCTGGAACAAAGGGAACAGATCAACCTTATCCCTCAGGAAGAAAACACTCCTGCAGTCAGGGTGGAGGAGCCAGGTTCCACCTGCCTTTCACAGAATCATCGAGTGTTAGGGGTTGGAAGGGACCTCAAAAGATTATCTAGTCTGACCCCTCTGCCAGAGGAGGATACCTATACCAGATCACACAGGAGTGCACCCAGGAAGGTTTTGAGTACCCCTAGAGAAGAAGACTTTCCTCAGCCCAAGCTGAGTGGGGATCACCACAGCTGAGTTGGATTTTTCTGGGGCTTAGGACAAGAGGCAGCACTCACAGGGCTGACTGGGAAGAGGTCTCCTCTCCTCACCACCCTCCCTAAGCAACCAGGCTGCCAGGTCACCAGTGATGGTGTGCTCAAGAAAAGACTGGGTGAGGTATTTAGTGCCGTGGTCTAGTTGACTGGATAGGGCTGGGTGCTAGGTTGGACTGGATGAGCTTGGAGGTCTCTTCCAACCTGGTTCATTCTATGATTCTATCACCCCTTCCAAAGTAAACCAGCCTATGCTTCTATGATCTCCCAGCTGTGGCACTGGGACCAGGGACAATACCTCCTGCAGCATTTCCTGTCTGCAGCATTGGGACCAGGAGTGGTCTCCACAAGCCCCGCTGCAGCATCTCATTGCTGTGTACAACTACCTGAAGGGAGGCTGTAGCCAGGTGAGGTTGGCTGCCAGGCAAGCAGCAACAGAACAAGGGGACACAGTCTGCAGTTGTGGCAGGGGAGGTCTAGGCTGGATGTTGTTAGGAAGTTGTTGTCAGAGAGAGTGATTGGCATTGGAATGGGCTGCCCAGGGAGGTGGTGGAGTTGTTGTGCCTGGAGGTGTTGAAGCAAAGCCTGGCTGGGCACTTAGTGCCATGGTCTGGTTGCTTGGCTAGGGCTGGGTGCTAGGTTGGACTGGGTGGGCTTAGATGTCTCTTCCAGCCTGTTTGATTCTATGATTCTATGATGTGCTCTGGGGTGCTGGGAGGACCTAATGTCAAACCAAAACCAGAGGCATAAACAGTGATGGTCATAGCAGGGCTCCTGCTCCTCTTTCCTGGGCTCCCCAATGCAGTGCAGTCAGGGCTTTACTCCATCTCTCCTCTCTGACAGCAGAGCAGAAGATCTATTCACAGCACTTGTCAAAAATTAAAGCAGAACCTTCTTTCAAATGCTCCATCTGTGCTTGACAGCCAGAAAAGTGATTCTTCCTCCAAAAAAAAAAAAAAAGGGAAAAAAAGAAAAGAAAAGAAAGAAATTTGCATTTAAAATTCCAAATATGCACTTTTTTTTTGCTCAGACAAAAGGCTGTGTGTTCCTGCTTTCAAGTCAGGTTCTCCATGACCTCCAGGTTTTAATAATTCCAGCAAAGTGTCATTTGACAATTCAAATACAGTCAGTAAGCAGAGGAAAGTAAATGGCCTTTAAGATAAGTGCATATTATATTGAGAGCTGATGATGAGAAGATTTCACCTACAGCTAGGAACTTCAGAGCAATATGTACCAGGCTGCTGCATATTAAAGAACTGCTTTGGTGAAATATTGGCATTTCCAGATCTCAGCTTTGCCACCCCTGAAATGTTTCCGCTGTTTAATTCACAAGAAGGTGTGATGGCCTTCAAAAGTTGAGCTTTCACTGTTTAGCTTTTGCTTTCCAATTAAAAATAACTCAGCCTTCAAGCCCTGCTTGCTGCTGAGCAGATGGGGAGGAAGGAGCACAGTCTGGATGGGCAAGATCTGCTCTGCCAACCCACTCATGTGCTGCCCGCAGTGCCACCACCGAGAGATGCTGCGGCAGGACTGGGAGGGACACCGTGGTCCTGGTGTTATGGCCAAGAGATGCTGCAAGAGGGCTGGGGGTATCAGTTCTGGTCCCAGTGCTGCAGCTAGAATCATAGTATCATAGAATCAAGCAGGTTGGAAGAGACCTCCAAGCTCAGCCAGCCCAACCTAGCACCCAGCCCTAGCCGAGCAACCAGACCATGGCACTAAGTGCCCCAGCCAGGCTTGAACACCCCCAGGGACAGCAACTCCACCACCTCCCTGGGCAGCCCATTCCAATGCCAATCACTCTCTCTGACAACAACTTCCTAACAACATCCAGCCTAGACCTCCCCTGGCATAACTTCAGACTGTGTCCCCTTCTGCTGCTGCTTGCCTGGCAGAAGAGCCCAACCCTACCTGGCTACAGCCTCCCTTCAGGTAGTTGTAGACAACGAGATGCTGCAGCGGGGCTTGTGGGGACCACTCCTGGTCCCAGTGCTGCAGACAGGAAATGCTGCAGGAGTTATTGTCCCTGGTCCCAGTGCCACAGCTGGGAGACCATGGAAGCATAAATTGGTTTATGTTGGAAGGGATCATGATCAATCATCTTGGTTGCTCAAGGCCTCATCTAACCTGACCTTGAACACTTCCAGGGAGGAGGCATCCACAAATTCCCTGGGCAGCCTGCCCCAATGTCTCTCCAGCCACATGGGGATGAATTTCTTCCTAATCTCCAATCTAAAATCTCCCCTCTCCCAGTTTAAGGCCATTCCCTCCCATCCTATCACTACAGGCCTTCATAGAAAGTCCCTTCCCAGCTTTCTTGTAGCCCCTCTCAGGTACGGATGCTGCAGGTGATACTGCTTCTGGTCCAGGATGCCCAGGAAGCTGGAGCTGACCCCATCAGCTTTCAGCTTCCAGCCCCAGGTGGAGGTGCTCATTCATATTTGAGTCCCCCCCCCTCAAGCTCCGATTTCCTCAGATCCCCTCACCTTGTTGTGCTCTTCCCAAGTCTGTCACAGAGAGGGCTGTGTCACAGGGGCACCCACCCCTTTGCATGCAACTCAAGCCACCAGGCAGCCAGCAGATCAGCTTGTCACAATAATTAATAGGCCTCCTTGTGGTCCCTGCTAATCCATCCCAGGGCTGCACAGCACTGGCTCTGTTTGGCTTAGGTGTGTGTAAGCCTTAGAGCCAGCCCAGACAGAGCCTTTTTCATGAAGCTGCTTCATTCAACACCTTCTAAGGGCTGCGGGCGCAGGGAGGGGGCAAGTTTACACAGATGCTAGTGTCTCAGGACTTGCTAGCAGGTGTCTCCTAACTTTACACAGACCACCCTCACACTAAAGGGACTCTTTTGCTTTGAGCCTGTTTGAGTTACATGGCTTTGGTCTTTGAGTTCCTGTTCAGCAGGCGATTTATGACTCTCCTTATTGATAAGGCTGCTGTAAGTGGAGGGATGGGTCCTCAGCCGGTGGGGTGGGTTTCATAGCATCTTTAAATACTTAAAGTTCCCTGACCATGCAATTCCTCAGGCTTTCTAGGGAAAAGAAAACAGCAACACACAACCCCTGGGGGCTGTGGGGGCAGGGGTGTGGGGGTGTGTTCATTTGTTTGTTTGTTTATTTAGAATGAGGGGGAGGAGGGAGTGGGGAAGAGCTAATCATAGGTTTAAGCAAACCCTTTCCTCTGAGTTTGGCCATTTTCTCTGGCTGAGGTCATAATGACAGCTGACATGACACGACTGGAAATGGTTTAAGGCATTCTTTCAGCCTCAAGAGGGGAGGAGGGAAAATATCTAGAGTTGGCTGTCTGTAGTGCTGGGAACAAACATCTGAAGAGCTCTGCTACGCAGGAGTGAGCATGGAAGATGCTGCCTGTCTCCCAGGGGATGAAGCTGGGAGGCAGTGGTGAGTTCGAGCTGCTGCTCCTGATAAGAATTCAAGGTCCCTTAGGCTTTGGGAAGTTTGGGTAGGGAGAGGCTATTGCAAAATTTGTGTTCATAGAATCATAGAATCAAGCAGGTTGAAAGAGACCTCCAAGCTCAGCCAGGCCAACCTAGCACCCAGCCCTAGCCAAGCAACCAGACCATGGCACTAAGTGCCTCAGCCAGGCTTTGCTTGAACACCTCCAGGCACAGTGACTCCACCACCTCCCTGGGCAGCCCATTCCAGTGCCAATCACTCTCTCTGCCAACAACTTCCTAACAACATCCAGCCTAGACCTCCCCCAGCACAACTTGAGGCTCCACTCTCCACTCTGAGCATTGTCCCTGTTGTGACTCACAGATACAGGTGCACAAGGGGGACCCGAGTGCAGGGGAGGGAGGTAGGACATCCTCCTCGCAGTTGCCTGCATGCAAATGGGGGATTTGCTGCTTTGTGAGCACCATCTGTGTGAGCAGAGGGAGTCATGGTTGTTCAAAGAGATACTCCAGATCCAAAGAGGAGCAGCAGATCTCAGCAAAGTGGTTTCACCAAACTCAGAAAAAGAAAGAGCTACTTTGAAAGACCTCTGGGAGCTGGGGAGCTGCAAGCCTGATGGTTGGTCAGAGCTGTGGGCTGAGAGTTTTCTCTGGCACTACATGAAAGCAGCATCAGCTCCAGTAGCTGGAAGCTGCCTGTGCACTGGAGTGCCAAAGCATAGGAGAGACCAACCTCACCTGGCTACAGCCTCCCTTCAGTCAGTTGCAGACAGCAATGAGCTCTGCCATGAGCCTCCTCCAGGCTAAACAACTCCATCTCCCTCAGCCTCTCCTCATAAGGTCCTTTCAAGCAGCTCTCTGAAACCGCTTCGATTCTTACTGGGCATCAATGAGGAGGAAGCTTTTCTGGGGGTGAATATAGGGCCCCAGAATGCCTCAGCAAAAAAATGGTCTGACCTGCACTCCACAAATGCAACCAAGCCTTAAGATGTGTGCTGCTGTATCAGGAATTCCTCCCTCTGCCACCATTTTGATCCTGGCGAAGGTTTCCTGCTGATCAATAACTGCCTCCATGGCGCAGCCACTCAGTGAGCTGCCTGAAGTGACCACTAAGTCTCAGTCGTTGCAGATAAATGTCTCCAGTCTAGCCCTGGCATCACAGCTGTGCCTCCCCAGCTGGTCCAGGAGCAACAATAGGTGCTCAGTGAGTTAAATGCTATTACTAGTTCGAGTCCTTATCTGCTGCAGCGAGGAGTAGCCACAGGATTCATCTCCTCCTCCTGCTTTATCAGCTCTCACTAGAAAGGGAAGGGGGAAGGTCTCCTGCTGATCATAGGGAGGTTATTAGCTGAGCTGATTCTTGGCTGCTTGGTAACTTCCTGCTTCAGCCCTCATGCCTTAGGTCATTTAATCTATTCACAGAACCACAGAATGCCAGGTTGGAAGGGACTCCAGAGACCTGCTGGAAAGAGTCCAGCAGAGAGCCACGGGGATGACTGGGGGATTTGAGCATCTCCCCTGCAAAGAGAGACTGAAAGCCCTGGGGCTGTTTAGTCTGGAGAAGAGAAGGCTGAGAGGAGATCTCATCAATGTCTCTAAATATCTGAGGGGTGGATGTCAAGTGGAGGGGGCCAAGCTCTTTTTGGTGGTCTGCAACAGTGAGACAAGAAGCAATGGCTACAAATTTCCACCTCAACGTGAGGGGACACTTCTTTACAGTGGGTGTGACAGAGCCCTGCAGCAGGCTGCACAGAGAGGTTGTGGAGTCTTCTTCTCTGGAGCTTTTCAAACCCCACCTGGATGCATTCCTGTGCAAACTACCCTAGGGGATCCTGCTTTGGCAAGGGGACTGGCTGGATGATCTCTGGAGATCCCTTCCAACCTCTATGGTTCTGTGATTCTGTGACTCCAAGGACCACCTGGTCCAACCTTTCCAGATGACAGTGCAGTTTAAATAAGCTGGCCCAGCATCCTGTTGAGCTGAGCCTTTAAACTCTCTGGTGTAGGGGAATCCACTGCTTCCCTTGGGATTCCCTTGGGACACCCTTGGGACAGAGCTATAGAGGCTTCAGTTGAAGCCCAGAGATGTGTGTCAGGTACTGGATGGCCTCTCACCTGGCACCATTTCTGACCAGCCCCAGGAAGCTGTAAGGATGCCTTCCCACGCCCCAAGCCCCCTTCTTCACACAATGCTTCATAAAAGATGCAAAGGCTTTGGCTGGAGAGACATGATAAAAATTCAATGACTTTGTTGTGCTTTTGGACCCAAATAATGCTTTAATAGCAGAATCCTGGTTCAAAGTTAGCAGTTAAGAGTAAGCAGCACTGTAGGCAATCCAGGCATCTGCTGCAGGGACTTTCCCTGCTAATTAGTTAATGAGCTTGATGTACTTTCCCCGTCTAATTAAGAGGACATAGTTTTAGCCTTGTTAGGAGAAGTGAACTTTGGAGATGTATTAGAGACAGGGTCCATAATTGAGCCTTGGCTGTGCCCTGGTCCTGGGCACTCACTCTTGGTAGGGAAGAGAGATGTTGGTGAGTTCCTGTGTGTACAGGCTTCAAGCAGGATTCATAGGTTCATAGAATGGTTTAGGCTGGAAAGGGCCTTCAAGATCCTCCAGTTCCAACACCCCTGCCAGGTGCTCTTCCTTAGCTTAGAATCATAGAATCAGGCAGGTTGGAAGAGACCTCCAAGATCATCCAGGCCAACCTAGCACCCAGCCCTATCCAGTCAACCAGACCATGGCATCGAGTGCCTCATCCAGTCTTTTCTTGAAGACCTCCAGCTTCCTGCTGATGAGGAGGTCAAAGAAAGCTTTCTTCTAGTTCAATGTTGTGCTGCCAGCCTGGCACCAGCCTGCTGCTGTCCTGGGAGCCCTGAGTGGTCCTGCTGCTACAGCATGGTGTGAGTGGTGAGAAGAAGGCTCCTGGGTACAATATGTGTCTCTGCAGCACTGTAAAGAGTGCCAGAGGGATCATGTGGGCTGTGTTTGTGAATGATAGAATGGTTTAGGTTGGAAATGACCTCAAAGCTCATCCAGTTCCAACTCCTCACCATAGGCAGGGACACCTCCCTCTAGAACAGGTCACTCAAGGCCTCATCCAACCTGGCCTTGAACACCTCCCTGGGCAACCTGTGCCAGTGTCTCACCACCCTCACTGGAAAGAATGTCTTCATAATCTGCAGTCTAAATTTGCCCTCCTCAAACCTAAAGCCATTCCTTCTCACCCTATCACTACAAGCCCTTGTGAAAAGTCCCTTCCTGGCTTTCTTGTAGGCTCTCTTCAGCTATTGAAAGGCTGCTCTAAGGTCTCTTTGGAGCCTTCTCTTCTCCATGATGTGGAGACATGCGAGACTCACCATGCACAAGAAAACTGGGAAGCTAGAGGAGAAGACCAGGCAAGGAACAGTCCATGCAGTACTTTTCCATGCAATGAGTCAGTCTTCCTTTCCATGGCTGAAAGTTCTGGCCACCAGAACAAGTTTCTGTTCCCAGATCCTTATGTTGGATGATTTTGCTGATTTAACATGGGAACTGGAGTGGTCACCTCACCAGGACCCCTCTTTAGGGCTTGTTGATCAGTCTTCCTTGGGAGTAGTGGCTGTAGTGACAGTGCTGGCCCTCCTAAAGCTCAGGACTGAGGATTTACAGAAGCAGCCTCTGAGAACATTTCTCTTGATCAATACATGCAAGGTTGCTTGTCTCAAGCTGGAGAAGGCTGTGTCACTGTTGTCCCACGTCCATCACTGACATCTTCTGTGTTCTGTCCTGCATGAAGTGTCTCAAGTGGATGGCAACAACCTGAGTCATTCCTCTACTGGGCCTATGCACAATGCTCAATTAAGCATAAGTTTAGGAACACCAAAGTGGTATAATTTCACCAACTGGAATTTCCTTCCTGAGCCCTTGTCTGCCTCCCTTGCTGCCAATGAACTTTGGGAGCATGCTGCACGCTTGGGCTCAGATCCAGCCCAAACCTTCCAGGACTGGGATTTGTAGAGCTTCAGGAAAGTGGAGTTTCAGACAGAGTTCCCAAGCTTCACTCCACTTGAAGACCAAATATGTGTTCATAGAATCATAGAATCAAGCAGGTTGAAAGAGAACTCCAAGCTCAGCCAGTCCAACCTAGCACCCAGCCCTAGCCAAACAACTAGACCATGGCACTAAATGCCTCATTCAGGCTTTGCTTGAACCCCTCCAGGCACAGTGACTCCATCACCTCTCTGGGCACCCCATTCCACTGCCAATCACTCTCTCTGCCAACAACTTCCTAACAACATCCAGCCTAGACCTCCCCCAGCACAACTTGAGGCTCCACTCTCCACTCTGAGCATTGTCCCTGTTGTGACTCACAGATACAGGTGCACAAGGGGGACCCGAGTGCAGGGGTGGGAGGTAGGACATCCTCCTCGCAGTTGCCTGCATGCAAATGGGGGATTTGCTGCTTTGTGAGCACCATCTGTGTGAGCAGAGGGAGTCATGGTTATTCAAAGAGATACTCTGGATCCAAAGAGGAGCAGCAGATCTCAGCAAAGTGGTTTCACCAAACTCAAAAAAAGAAAGAGCTACTTTGAAAGACCTCTGGGAGCTGGGGAGCTGCAAGCCTGATGGTTGGTCAGAGCTGTGGGCTGAGAGTTTTCTCTGGCACTACATGAAAGCAGCATCAGCTCCAGTAGCTGGAAGCTGCCTGTGCACTGGAGTGCCAAAGCATAGGAGAGAGCATTGTGAGCCTGAATCCAAAAGGAGAAGGGCTGGAGTGCTTGGCAGAGGGATTGCTAAGCAAGGAACCTGCCAGCTCTTGTGCAGGGTTTGTCATCATCATCACCAGGGTGACAAGTGGCAGGAGGGAGAGACACTGACAGTCAAGGGCAGCTAAGGGGCCCACGACCAGCGTCATTTGCTCTGCCCACTGCAGAAGTCACTTTGGCTGACACCAGAGGGAACTGCCATTGTCTAACTCCATGTCCCATCCCCGTTGCAGCTCCACTCAGCTCTTACAAACCACCCTAAAGCACACAGGTCTTGGGCATAAATGCCCCCTGCTGATGATGTGTGTGGGAGCAGCTGGTTTACCAGATCCGTGTCAGGATGAAGAAGACTCATTGCCTTTCAAACCCAGCAAGTGAACTGGTGGCTGCACTAGAGTTTCTGTCAGCTTCTTTTCCCACCTGACCCCATTTTTATGTGTTCTCCCTTCACAGCTGGGCTCCAAAGCCTGGCTACATTTCCTCCTGGCCTACCATCGTGCTGGTGGGATTTGAATATGAAAAGCATTGCTCTCTGTTCCAGAGAAGCCTTTGGTTAAAAGTGCAGGATGTGAAGAGGTGCAGGAGTTTTTTTAGTCTCCTCTAAGGTCTTTTTCAGTGTCTCCTTACGAGATGGTGCTGAAAGCCTCTGTGATATAATGATCTCACTCACTGTATGTGCAGCATCTCTCCTTCCTTTCTGCAGGGTTTGCCTAGCTAATTTCCCAACATACTCCATCAAATTGCCATCCTCTATAGTGAGCTCTGAAGGTCCTTGTTGCCACATGGTCCTTGTGGCTGCTGCTCAGAGAGAGTGATTTGCCATTGGAATGGGCTGCTCAGGGAGGTGGTGAAGTCACTGTCCCTGGAGGTGTTGAAGCAAAGCCTGAATGAGGCACTTAGTGCCATGGTCTGGTTGCTTGGCCAGGGCTGGGTGCTAGGTTGGCCTGGCTGAGCTTGGAAGTCTCCTCCAACCTGCTTGATTCTATGATTCTATCTGCCTTGAATTAATGCAGATGGGCTTCATGAACAGTGTGGCCAGCAAGACCAGTGTAGAGACTGTCTCCCTGTGCTCGTACTGGTGAGGTCACATCTTGAATACTGGGTTCAGTTTTGGGCCCTTCACTACACTGAGGTGCTGGAGCAGGTCCAGAGAAGGGCAACAAAGCTGGCAAAGAGTCTGGAGAGCAGATCTGGTGAGGAGTGGATGAGGGAACTGGGACTGCTTAGTCTGGAGAAGAGGAGGCTGAGGGGAGAGCTTCTGTCTTGTTATGACTCCCTTCATAGAGCCACAGAATCACAGAATGGTGGAAGTTGGAAGGGACTTCTGGAGATCATCAAGTCCATTCACCCTGCTAATGCAGGGCCACCTAGGGCAGGTGAGGTTTGAGGATCTCCAGAGGAGACTCCACAACCTCTCTGGGCAGCCTGCTCCAGTGCTCAGTCACCCTCAAATTCACATGGCCTCCTCTTGCCCAGACAAAAGAAAGATTCTAAAGCAGAGATGAGATGAGAAGATGAAGAAAGAACAAGGAGGGCAGAAAAACAACAGGAGGAGAAGGCCCTGGAGGTAAAACACATTTCAGCATCAGCAGTCCAATGGCATCAAAAGCAGCATGAACAGCAGGTTGAGAGAAGTCATTCTGCCACTCTCCTCTGCTCTGGTGAGACCTCACCTGGAGTGCTGTGTCGAGTTCTGGAGCCCTCATTGTAGGAAGAACATGGACCTGATGGAGTGGGTCCAGAGAAGGGCCAAGAAGATGATCAGGGAATTGGAGCAGCTCTGCTACAAGGACAGGGTGGGGGAGCTGGGGATGTTTAGCCCAGATAAGAGAAGGCTTGAGGGAGACCTCATAGCAGCCTGCCAGTACCTAAAGAGGGCTACAAGACGGTTGCAGAGGGACTGTTTGCAAAAGCTTGCAGTGACAGGACAAGGGACAATGGATTCAATCTAGAGCAGGGCAGATTTAGATGGAATGTTAGGAGCAGGTTCTTTACCATGAGGGTAGTGGAACACTGGAACAGACTGCTCAGGGGGGTGGTTGTGGCCTCAGCCCTGGAGATATTCAAAGTGAGGGTCAACAGGGCTCTGAGCAACCTGATCCAGTGGAGGATGTCCCCACTGACTGCAGAGGGGCTTGGACTGGATGACCTTTGGAGGTCCCTTCCAACCCAACCCGTTCTGTGATTCTCCTAGGAACTGTGGGCGCAGCGTGACGAGGTGAGCAAGGAAGGCAAATTCTCTTCTTCCTCCCCAGCCCATGCAGACCTCACTCCTTGCAGTGCTGCTGCTGCCACCTCGGTGTCCCCAGGCGGGTGGCCAGGAGGGAGGCTGCCTGTCCTTCCGTGCTGCTTTGATGCAGGCACAAAAGAACAAGTCACTTGAGACGCTGCCTGACTGGTGGCCTGTATCAGCTTGTGAATCATCCAAACGCTTCTGCTTAATCCCCTTGTGCATCTTTGAAGCCTTTTCTGCCTTGCAAACAAATGATCAACTGCAACTTCTTTCTAATCCATTAAAAGGTTCCAGATATCCCCCTGTAAAGAAAAAAAAAAAGCCAAACCCAAAATACCCAGGCCTGGGTCCTGAGGGAGGTGTGAATTTTGTGAGTATTGATTTGATCTCCACTGATCACAGCCAAATATTAGCATCAGTTTGTGAGCTACTCGCTAGGAGGAAATGTCAGAGGTTCTGCTTTGACTTGGAGTTAATCCTAGCTATTAGAATCCTGGGATCTCCAGGAAAGTAGCTACAAAACAGTGTCAGAATGGCTTGGACTAGAGTGCTGTGTGTGGCATGCTTGATCCGAAGGGGATGCAGAGTCAGGTTTGGCATGTGGGAAGAAATCCTGGCCAGGCAATACAGGGCCAAGCTCAAAGCAACACCTCCACTGCTGTTTCTCATTTCACAAAATCACAGAATGCCAGGTGTGAAAGCACCCCAGGAGTCATCTGATCCAACCTTTCTAGGAGATAGTGTAGATTAAAGGACCTGGCCCAGCACCTTGTCAAGCTGAGACTTCAAACTCTCCAATGTAGGGGAATCTCCTATTTGTTTTAGGAGATTATTACCTTCTAGACACACAGGGAAGGACACCTCTCAGTCTCCTAAGACTTTTATAAACCTGCCCTCCTGTTTCATAAATGTCTTAGAAGGCAGAGTGAAGAGGTGAGGAGAAAGTTCTTCAGCATGAGAGTGGTGAGAGGCTGGAATGGGTTGCCCAGGGAGGTGGTCGAGGCCCCATGGCTGGAGGTGTTTGAGGCCAGGCTGGCTGAGGCTGTGTGCAGCCTGCTCTAGGGTACGGTGACCCTGGGCATGGCAGGGGGGTTGGAAGTGACTGATCTTTGTGGTCTCTTCCAACCCTGACTGATTCTGATTCTGTGTTTTAAGAAGCAGTCTTAAGAGGAGCAGCTGAAGGGACTGAGATTGTTTAGCTTGGAGAAGAGGAGGCTGAAGGGAGACCTCATTGCTCACTACAGCTCCCTGAAAAGAGATTGGAGTGAGGTGTGGGCTGGCCTCTTCTCTCTAGTATCAAGTGACAGAACAAGAAGAAACAGCCTCAGGTTGCACCAGTTTGGATATTAAGAAAAATCTCTTTCCTGCAAGTTCGTTCAGGGATTGGAACAGGCTGCCCAGGGAGGTGGCAAAGTCACTGTCCTGGAGGTGTTCAAGAAACTTGTGGACATGGCACTTTGGGACACAGTTTCATGGCTATGGTGGTGTTAGGTCAATGCTTGGACTCAATAATCTTGGAAGTCTTTTCCAGCTGAAACAATTCTGTGATTCTGTGATAAGTTTTATGTGAATTAATTGCTGTTTTCCATTCCTTCTTCTGTGTTTTGCTCTGACTCTCTGAACAAAAGCCTAAAATTATAAAATCCAGCTGAAACTTAATTGAAAACACCAAGTTCCATCTGGCCTCACATAAATTATGGTCAAAGTTGCCATTTTAAAGAACAGTTGTTGTTGTTTGTTGTTGTTTAGTGCCAAGCTATAAATCAGCTGAAATTGAGTTCAAACCAGCTGAAAATTGGGACCAGGTTTGTTCAAGGAGTTTGCAGACTTGAGCAAAAAGCTTTGGGCAAAGCTTGGCTTGAACACTGAACTTGGAACAAGACAAGGAGTTTTGTACTGATTGTTTCCCAGGGATGTGCTGGTAACAAAATGGTGCTTGGAGCTGGTCTGTGCCCAATGCAGGGTGAGGAGGACAGCATGAGTCCCCACACAAGCAAACCAAACCTGTCTTTCATGCTCTTCCTTGGCTTCCTGCTGCTGAGGAGGTCAAAGAAAGCTTTCTTCTGGTTCAATGTTGTGCTGCCAGCCTGGCACCAGCCTGCTGCTGTCCTGGGAGCCCTGAGTGGTCCTGCTGCTACAGCATGGTGTGAGTGGTGGGAAGAAGGCTCCTGGGTACAATATGTGTCTCTGCAGCACTGTAAAGAGTGCCAGAGGGATCATGTGGGCTGTGTTTGTGAATGATAGAATGGTTTAGGTTGGAAATGACCTCAAAGCTCATCCAGTTCCAACTCCTCACCATAGGCAGGGACACCTCCACTAGAACAGGCTACTCAAGGCCTCATCCAACCTGGCCTTGAACACCTCTAGGGAGGTTGTGGATGACAGAAGCACATTCTGTGCTTCTTTGATCACATTCTGTGCTTCTGTCATCCACAACCTCCCTGGGCAACCTGTGCCAGTGTCTCACCACCCTCACTAGAAAGAACTCTTCCCTAACATCTAGTTTGAATCTCCTCTCTGTCAGTTTAAACCCATTCTTCCTTGTCCTGTCATTACAGGACCTTGTCAATAGTCCCTCCCCAGCCCTCCTGTAGGACCCTTTCAGATACTGAAGGGAGATGGTGGAGTCGTTGTCCCTGGAGGTGTTCAAGCAAAGCCTGGATGAGGCACTTAGTGCCATGGTCTGGTTGTCTGGCTAGGGCTGGGTGCTAGGCTGGACTGGCTGAGCTTGGAGGTCTCTTCCAACTTGGTTGATTCTATGATAGGCCACTCCAAGGTCTCCTTGAAGCCTTTTCTTCTCCAGGCTGCAGAGTCCCTACTCAGCCTGTCCTCATAGCAGAGTTGCTGCAGCCCTCTGAGCATATTCGTGGCCCTCCTCTAGACTCTCTCCAACAGTTCCATGTCCTTCTTGCGTTGGGGCCTCCAAAAGGACATCAAACTGTTGAAGTGAGGAAAGGAGAGGGGAGGGAGAGGAGTGAGAGCAGTCAGGGAGGGAGATCAGTCACCTCCTGCTGGCTGGCTGGACACTGCTGGCTGGGGAAATGTACTTGCAGGTCTGGATGCTATCATCCTCCTGTTTAACCTTCCAGAACGAGGCAAAAATACTTCAGAGCACTGCAAACAGCAGGAGACGGCCAGCATCAGCTCTGCCATGGCACAGGAATCAGAGAGACTTTGATCCCTCATCACTCCACCCCCTTCCACCTTCTGTTGTTTAAGATTTACCAAACACTGCATCTCTTCACAGAAAGAAACAAAACCAAACACAGCAAATCACCTTTGTTTCGCCCCAGATAATCATCGACTGGCAATAAATAACAACAAAACTCGCAGCAAAACCTCCCTCTGGCAACAAGTAATTGACCCAAGAATTTCCACTGGAAGGGAGTTTCTCTTTGACTTCATTTTATTTTATTAGTAGTAGTAGTATTTTTTTTCTCCTTAATAACCACCCAGCACCGGAGCTGCTCGTTCATCAGGGGATACACCACTATTGTTCTCATCAGTCCTGATGCTTTGCCTTCACCCTTTGAGTTTTCTCAAAGGATGGAGATTATTTGGTTTCTTTGAAGAACAAAGGCTGGAGAATTTTTTTAGATGACTGGCTATTTTGATCTGCCAGGTCTGCGCGCAGTGTGAGCGAACAAACATCACTAAATCATTAAGGGAAAAGGGAAGGGTATGCATAATGGAAAGGAGAAACACAAAAGCCACTGGCACTGCTGGTTAGAAGGGAAGGTGCTGGCAGCCACAGGCCTGGCTGTCAGTTTTAACCCAGCACAAGGTTTGCTGCATCACTTCTCTGTGCCTTGCTTTGTCTCGGCTGTGATTTGGCAGGAGAACTCTTCGCAGCCTAAAGACTCTCTCAGGTTAAGTTGCAATTTGCAGGTCCTTGGACCTTTAGAGAAAGCATAGAAGGGAAAGCACAGAACTGTAGAATTGTTTGGGTTGGAAAAGTCCTCTAAAATCATTGAGTCCAACTATCAAGCTAAGGCCACCATGGTCAGTAAACCATGCCCCCTAAGACTGCCTTGGTCATTAAACCATGATCTCAAAGACCACCATGGTCATTAAACCATGGCCTCTAAGACCACCATGGTCACTAAACCATGGCCTCTAAGAGCACTATGGTCACTAAACCATGGCCTCTAAGACCACCATGGTCACTAAACTGTGGCCTCTAAAACCACCATGGTCATTAAACCATGGCCTCTAAGACCGCCATGGTCTCTGAACCATGGCTTCTAAGACCACCATGGTCAGTGAACCACTGGCACTGGCACTGCTGGTTAGAGGGGAAGGTGCTGGCAGCCACAGGCCTGGCTGTCAGTTTTAACCCAGCACAAGGTTTGCTGCCTCACTTCTCTGCGCCTTGCTTTGTCCTGGCTGTGATTTGGCAGGAGAACTCTTCACAGCCTAAAGACTCTCTCAGGTTAAGTTGCAATTTGCAGGTCCTTGGACCTTTAGAGAAAGCATAGAAGGGAAAGCACAGAATTGTAGAATTGTTTGAGTTGGAAAAGTCCTCTAAGATCATTGAGTCCAAGTATCAAGCTAAGGCCACCATGGTCAGTAAACCATGACCCCTAAGACTGCCTTGGTCATTAAACCATGATCTCAAAGACCACCATGGTCATTAAACCATGGCCTCTAAGACCACCATGGTCACTAAACCATGGCCTCTAAGATCACCATGGTCACTAAACCATGGCCTCTAAGAGCACTATGGTCACTAAACCATGGCCTCTAAGACCATCATGTTCACTAAACTGTGGCCTCTAAAACCACTATGGTCACTAAATCATGGCCTCTAAGACCACCATGGTCACTAAACTGTGGCCTCTAAAACCACCATGGTCATTAAACCATGGCCTCTAAGACCGCCATGGTCTCTGAACCATGGCTTCTAAGACCACCATGGTCAGTGAACCACTGGCACTGGCACTGCTGGTTAGAAGGGAAGGTGCTGGCTGTCACAGGCCTGGCTGTCAGTTTTAACCCAGCACAAGGTTTGCTGCCTCACTTCTCTGCGCCTTGCTTTGTCCTGGCTGTGATTTGACAGGAGAACTCTTCACAGCCTAAAGACTCTCTCAGGTTAAGTTGCAATTTGCAGGTCCTTAGACCTTTAGAGAAAGCATAGAAGGGAAAGCACAGAACTGTAGAATTGTTTGAGTTGGAAAAGTCTTCTAAGATCATTGAGTCCAACTATCAAGCTAAGGCCACTATGGTCAGTAAACCATGACCCCTAAGACTGCCTTGGTCATTAAATCATGATCTCAAAGACCACCATGGTCACTAAACTATGGCCTCTAAGACCACCCTGGTCACTAAACCATGGCCTCTAAGAGCACTATGGTCACTAAACCATGGCCTCTAAGACCATCATGTTCACTAAACTGTGGCCTCTAAAACCACTATGGTCACTAAATCATGGCCTCTAAGACCACCATGTTCACTAAACTGTGGCCTCTAAAACCACTATGGTCACTAAATCATGGCCTCTAAGACCACCATGTTCACTAAACTGTGGCCTCTAAAACCACTATGGTCACTAAATCATGGCCTCTAAGACCACCATGGTCACTAAACTGTGGCCTCTAAACCCACCATGGTCATTAAACCATGGCCTCTAAGACCGCCATGGTCACTGAACCATGGCTTCTAAGACCACCATGGTCAGTAAACCACTGGCACTGGCACTGCTGGTTAGAGGGGAAGGTGCTGGCTGTCACAGGCCTGGCTGTCAGTTTTAACCCAGCACAAGGTTTGCTGCCTCACTTCTCTGCACCTTGCTTTGTCCTGGCTGTGATTTGGCAGGAGAACTCTTCACAGCCTAAAGACTCTCTCAGGTTAAGTTGCAATTTGCAGGTCCTTGGACCTTTAGAGAAAGCATAGAAGGGAAAGCACAGAATTGTAGAATTGTTTGGGTTGGAAAAGTCCTCTAAAATCATTGAGTCCAAGTATCAAGCTAAGGCCACCATGGTCAGTAAACCATGCCCCCTAAGACTGCCTTGGTCATTAAACCATGATCTCAAAGACCACCATGGTCACTAAACCATGGTCTCTAAGATCACCATGGTCACTAAACCATGGCCTCTAAGAGCACTATGGTCACTAAACCATGGCCTCTAAGACCATCATGTTCACTAAACTGTGGCCTCTAAAACCACTACGGTCACTAAATCATGGCCTCTAAAACCACCATGGTCATTAAACCATAGCCTCTAAGACCGCCATGGTCATTGAACCATGGCTTCTAAGACCACCATGGTCAGTAAACCACTGGCACTGGCACTGCTGGTTAGAGGGGAAGGTGCTGGCAGCCACAGCCTGGCTGTTGTTTTTAACTCAGCACAAGGTTTGCTGCATCACTTCTCTGTGCCTTGCTTTGTCTCGGCTGTGATTTGGCAGGAGAACTCTTCACAGCCTGAAGACTCTCTCAGGTTAAGTTGCAATTTGCAGGTCCTTGGACCTTTAGAGAAAGCACAGAATTGTAGAATTGTTTGAGTTGGAAAAGTCCTCTAAGATCATTGAGTCCAACTATCAAGCTAAGGCCACCATGGTCAGTAAACCACGAGCTCTAAGATCACCTTGGTCATTAAACCATGACCTTTAAGAGCACCATGGTCACTAATCCATGGCCTCTAAGACCATGGTCACTAAACCACGGCCTCAAGTGACATGTCTACATGGATTTTGAACTGTGATGGTGACTCCACCACCTCTGATTCCTTACCACTCTTGCAGGAAAGAGATGTTTCTTGAGAGCCCTACCTGCCCCAGCACCTGTCTTCAAATGCAGCCAGCACTTTGCTCAAGAGCTAAGATCTCATGAACGTGTCTATGAAAACCCTATCAGGCTGCTTGACCTCCTTGTCTGCAGCCAGACAAGGCACTGAGGATGCCAGTCTCAGGTCCCTGGCACAAGGCTGTGAGGAGCACCAGGATGACAGATGTCCACCTGGTCTCCACTGCTGCAGCAGTGCATGGTCCTCAGTATTTCTTCTCCTGAGACCTTTTCTCCCCTTCTTGTTGACAGGGACTGAGGTTTTGCAGTGTGAGAGTCCATGCATCAACCATTCAGATGATGCTCAAAGCATTTAATGCAGGAATTCAAGATCAATTCCACTAACCCAGCACTACCAGGTCACCACTAAACCATGTCCCTCAGCACCACATCTGCACGGCTTGTAAATGCCTCTAAGAAGGGTGACTCCATCACTGCCTTGGGCAGCCTGGTCCACAGCTTGACAACCTTATTGCTGTCTGCAACTACCTGAGGGGAGGTTGTGGCCAGGAGGAGGTTGCTCTCTTCTCTCAGGTGGCCAGCACCAGAATGAGAGGACACAGCCTCAAGCTATGCCAGGGGAAATTTAGGCTGGAGGTGAGGAGAAAGTTCTTCACTGAGAGAGTCATTGGGCACTGGAATGGGCTGCCCGGGGAGGTGGTGGAGTCGCCGTCCCTGGAGCTGTTCAAGGCAGGACTGGACGTGGCACTTGGTGCCATGGTCTGGCCTTGAGCTCTGTGCTAAAGGGTTGGACTTGATGATCTGTGAGGTCTCTTCCAACCTTGGTGATACTGTGATACTGTAACCTTTTGAGGGATGCAATTTTTCCTAATATCTGACCTAAACCTGCCCTGGCAGAGACCCAAAAGAGCCAAGCAAGCACTGACCAAACCAAGGTGTCTCATTTGCCCCTTGGGCTGCATCACTTTAGATCTTGCTCCCCAACAAGTCAAATTCCCTCTGAATCTGCTTGCCACAGGGTAACAGACAAACACTTCCCATTCAAAAGTGCCTTTTCCATTTGGGGAGATAAGGAAATATCACACATTCTGAGGAAATAGGATTAGCCTGTAATTAAGCAAAATCCTCCTATTTAGCCTAACAAGTTGTTATTATTATTATTATAGGCTCTTCTTTCTTTAAATTAAAGAGTGACTATTACCTGCTAATTATGGGGCACATAATATCCATGGAGCAATGTCTAATTTGTAGCTGAGTGCCTATTTTTATTCTATTTGGAAGGGGGGGGTGGGGGAAAGAAGAAATAATAAATGTTAGTATAGCCATTCACTAAGATGCATAAGCAAAAGACATCTTCTAGACATCCAGCTAAACAAACAGCATCCTGCTGAGCTGAGTCCGTGCCTGCTCCTGCCAGCTGGAATCCAGCAGATGATGCTGGAGCTGACTGGAAAACACAAGGGCTGTACTCAGCTCGTGGTGGTGGTCTGCAGGATGGGAAGACCCCGCGAGGCTCTCATAAGCTGCCCTTGGGTTGTGTAAGGGTACTGGTGGAAGTGGAGAGTGTAAACCATGGAGGAAAGAGAAGTCTTGAACTCTGTGGAATCATAGAATCAAGCAGGTTGGAGGAGACCTCCAAGCTCAGCCAGGCCAACCTAGCACCCAGCCCTAGCCAAGTAACCAGACCATGGCACTAAGTGCCCCAGCCAGTCTTTAACACCTCCAGGGATGGCAACTCCACCACCTCCCTGGGCAGCTCATTCCAATGCCAATCACTCTCTCTGACAACAACTTCCTCCTAACATCCAGCCTAGACCTGCCCTGGCACAACTTGAGACTCTGTCCCCTTGTTCTGTTGCCGCTTGCCTGGCAGAAGAGCCCAACCCCACCTGGCTACAGCCTCCCTTCAGGCAGCTGCAGACAGCAATGAGCTCTGCCCTGAGCCTCCTCTTCTGGAGGCTGCACACCCCCAGCTCCCTCAGCCTCTCCTCACAGGGCTGTGCTCCAGGCCCCTCTCCAGCCTTGCTGCCCTTCTCTGGACACCTTCCAGTGCCTCAATATCAAGCAGAGTCCTTAGCTGGGGTTTGGAGCTGTGCTAAGGCTTGTCCTGCTTCTGTGGAAAAAAAAACCAAAACCCTGTGAAAACCTCCTGTACTTTTAACAAAGCCTGGACTTGTACAAGGGAGCTTGGACTATGTTGTGGTTGACCTTTGCCCTCTTATTAGTGGATCTTGGGAAATGGTTTGCATGAAGCTGTGGAGGGCAAAGCAAAGTTACTCCCCTCCAGTTTTGATCCCCCTCCCTCCCCTACATTATCCATCAGGTTTAGATTTTGCCCTGAATTCTGCAAACACTTAAGCACGTGTTTTGCTTCACACACTTAACCAAGAGTGCTCACTTAGGTGCAGTTAAACACATGTACTGGTTTCCACAGGATCCAAGAACCTGCCACAAATAATTCAGGTTCAGCTTCTCTCTTACATCATTCCAATTGGAGCTGGTCTGGCTCCAGAAGCAACCCGCTACCCTAATTAGTCCCTATGATGCACTTAGATGCTGCCCTTTGGACATCTTGGCATGAGTATGTCTCTAATCTTCAGTGAGGATGCTTTCTGGTGACTTCACTTTCCACATGTCTCCTTGAGATGGAGTGCTCCTGACACATGAGATGGTTGTAGCTGTGGTGGCCTTGGGGTTAACCAGAACAACTTCTAAAAGCAGCCTGTTTGCCACAGTGTCACCACCATGTGTGAGAACTTTTCCAGCATTAGATGTCTGTCCTGGAACAATGAATGGTGCTGCTCTGTTGCACCTCAATACATTGTTGATCTGTTAGAAGGTTGGAGAGCCCTGCAGAGGGATCTGGACAGGCTGGATGGGTGGACAGAGGCCAAGGGGATGAGACTGAACAAGGCCAAGTGCAGGGTTCTGCACTTTGGCCACAAAAAACCCAAGCAGCACTACAGGCTGGGGCCAGAGTGGCTGAGAGCAGCCAGGCAGAGAGGGAGCTGGGGGTGCTGGGAGAGAGCCAATGGCATCCTGGGCTGGCTCAGGAGCAGTGTGGCCAGCAGGACAAGGGAGATTATTCTTCCCCTGTACTCAACACTGGTCAAGCCACACCTTGAGTACTGTGTCCAGTTCTGGGCTCCTCAATTCAAGAGAGATGTTGAGGTGCTGGAAGGTGTCCAGAGAAGGGCAACAAGGCTGGTGAGGGGCCTGGAACACAAACCCTATGAGGAGAGGCTGAGGGAGATGGGGGTGTGCAGCCTGGAGATGAGGAGGCTCAGGGCAGAGCTCATTGCTGTCTGCAACTACCTGAAGGGAGGCTGCAGCCAGGTCGGGGGTGGCCTCTTCTGCCAGGCAAGCAGCAACAGAACAAGGGGACACAGTCTGCAGTTGCACCAGGGGAGGTTCAGGCTGGGTGTTGTTAGGAAGTTGTTGTCAGAGAGAGTGATTGGCATTGGAATGGGCTGCCCAGGGAGGTGGTGGAGTCACCATCCCTGGAGGTGTTGAAGCAGAGCCTGGATGAGGCACTTAGTGCCATGCTCTAGTTGACTGGATAGGACTGGGTGCTAGGTTGGACTGGATGATCTTGGAGGTCTTTTCCAACCTGGTTGATTCTATGATAGACTGCTAATGTTGTGCCATGTGGGAATGGAGCAGAGAGGGCAGTGCCAGGTGCCAAGAGACTTTGGGGTTTTCAGAGTGCGGAGTATTTTCCCCAGTTTCAGCAGTGCTGCTTAGCTCTCACCAGCCCAGATTGGCATCTCAGCAGATTGGCTTCAAGGCTGCCCTCAGCTTTGGGTGCAGGCTGCAGGGTATTTCTCTCAGTTTGGAGGATGGAGGACAGTCAGAATCATGGAATTATTTCAGTTGGAAAGATCTTTTAAAACCACCGAGCTCAACCACTAACTCTACCAAGTCTGCTGCTAAACCACGTCCCACATCACCACACCTCTGTCTTCTAAACACCTCCAGGGATGGGGATTCAACCACCTCCTTTGGGAGCCTATTTCAGTATTCAAGAACACTTTTTGGTGTAGAAGTTTCTTCTAACATCCAACCTCAACCTCCTCTGCTGCAACTTGAGGCCATTTCCTTGCTTCTCTACCAGGCAGCCAGCAACAGAACAAGGGGATACAGTCTCAAATTGTGCCAGGGGAGGTCTAGGCTGGATGTTGGCAGAGAGAGTGATTGGCATTGGAATGGGCTGCCCAGGGAGGTGGTGGAGTTGCTGTGCCTGGAGGTGTTGAAGCCAAGCCTGGCTGGGGCACTTAGTGCCGTGGTCTGGTTGCTTGGCCAGGGCTGGGTGCTAGGTTGGCCTGGCTGAGCTTGGAGGTCTCTTCCAACCCGCTTGACTCTGTGATTCTGTGTTTCTCATCACATCAGACTGACATTGCCCCACAATGGTGCTGGGCTTGGGGCCAGGCTGAGCCATGCTCCTGCGCAGGCTGCACATGCTCCTCATGCCTCGGTTTCCTGGATGTAGAAAGGAAATGCTAAAGCCTACCTTGCAGAAATGTGAGGCTTCCTCAATTAATAAACGTGCTCACAGGCTTGCCAGATGAAAGAAATGCAAAATACCTTGATAGCTTCTTTTATGATCATTAATAATAGCCTGACTTACCTGAAAGGCACAGTGCCTGTCCCCAGCGAGTTTTGATCTCTTGTCACGCCTGGGTATGTAGGATGGGTAAGGCTCTGTCTCTTTGGGGAGTTGTTAGATGAGAAAACAGGCATCAGATATTTCTCCACCCCCTGCTTCACCCTATTCCCAACAGTGCCTCACTCCCAAGGATCAATATCTGAAGTGAGAAATTACATGATTAAGCTGCACAGTGCAATCAAACATCAAGTGGAGTCCACTTCCCCCCTTGGCACACATTAGCATGTCCTGGTGGAGTGGTGCTGCTTTTGAAAAGATTAAGAGCATGGAGCCATGCAAAATATGTGGGGGTATAGGAGTGGGACAGTCCTTCTGCAGAGCATGTCTGATGACTTTGTGTGGATTGCTCCTTCTCAATTTGCATTACAGAAAAAACAATCTTTTATTTATTTAAGTTGGAAATCCCTTTGCATCTGAACTTCAAGTGTGCAGCAAACACACTTTGATCATTTTAATGCAGAAGTCACTGATTTACAATAAATATTGTGTTTTCTTTTCATACTTCTTTTTGTTCTTTGAGGAGATTAGAGCAAAGGAAGGAAAAAATAATGTTGACCTCATTAGAATTGCCTGGTGAAAGGAATGTGCAGAATGAGGAAGATGCTGGGCTTCAAACTGGCCTGAGCTCAGGACAGATGCTACAGCATGGGTTGGTTGTTAATCCCTGTTGTGGTTTATTAGGACTGAGAGGAGAAGCAACTCTTTGAATCTGATTTGGGGCAGTCTGGTTGCTTGCTGTAAAGGGTGAGAAAAGCTTCTGCCCAGCAGGAGCATCAGTGGCTGGCATGGACACTGCGTGGCTGTGTAAGAGGAGAGCTGATGTTAGAGCTTTCTGGCTCTGAGGGTAGTTCAGAGCAGCACCCAAACGTGCATTTTACAAATGCAGCAGTTGCCAAACCCTGTTCCCCTGAGCCACAGTGGCACATGGGGTGACACCTCCTTGCCATGGACCCCTGCATCTGTCAGGTTGGCTCTGATGGGGTGTTAGAGGGAGGCAGAGCAGCACTGCAGACTTTCCTCTCTCTTGCAATTATCTTGTGCAAAGGTTTTTGCTGTGTACCAGGTCTGAACTTGCACTGTCAGGCTGAAATGGGGTCCAAGATGATCCCCAAAAGGAGCACAGAAATGAATATTAGACATGGAACTCTGCCCAAGGTGCAGGCTGTTTCTAGATTTGGTGGTGTTCGTGTGAGAGCAGTGGATGGAGTTTGGGATGGAGGCAGTTGGAAGCTGACCCACTGTGATCTGCTAAAGCAGGCCACAGGCTCCAGGAGCATCGTGGCAGGTTGTGTTCCTGCATCAGGAGCCTGAGACCAGAGACAGCTCAACCTCCTTACTGCCTCTCAAGGAAGCTTTAACGTGGATTTGCAGAACTGCTCTCCCTTTTGAGGACAGAACTAGATACAAAGTGGATACTTTAAGAAAACAACCAACCCAAACAACCCGCAAACAAAACACAACTCCAAACCCAAACAAAAGCAAGCCGCAAACAAAAAACCACCCAAACAAAAACCCTCCAAACACTCCCTCCAACCTCCCCCCCCACCGGCCCAGCCTATTCAGCCCACCTCGAACAAATGCAGCTTTCTTCTGGAGTAATCCAGTGTAAAGGGAAGGGCTCAGCTCCCTTTATGCACCCTCTGCACTGACACTGATCCGAGCTGACTTGGGGCTTTGTGGCCATCCCTATGCCAGGAGCAGCAGGTCCAACTTACAGGTGTGAATTCCAGCTCTTTCCCTTTTAAAAGGGGGATTTTCATGCTGGGCAGGCTTGGACAGAAAAGAGTTAAACAAAAAAGGCAGTTTACTTTGCCTGCAGCATGCTCTTGCCTTCCTCTTCTGTCTTTTGCTGCTCTTTTTATTTCCTTAACTGATGTGGGCTCAGTTTGCTCCACTCAGTGTTTTTTTTTCCCCTCCTCTTTCATCCCACAGCAAACCTATGAAATTCTATTTCTGCTTTGTCTTTCTAAAGAAAAGGCCACAAGGAGAGGCAGGTTGCTTGAGCTTTACTCAGGGTTGTAATTTGACCCAGCAAGAGCAGTAGGTGCATTGCTTGCACCAGGCAGATTGATCACTCCAAGGGTTGTTTTGTGCTTGATCAGTTCTCAACTACTTCAGCTGCTGTGGTTTGCAGTCCTGAGCATCAGGAGCAGATGTGGTGGAGAAGAAGGGTGGGAAGAAGGGTGATTTCCCATTGGAATGGGCTGCCCAGGGAGGTGGTGGAGGCACCGTCCCTGGGGGTCTTCAAGAAAAGACTGGATGAGGCACTCAGTGCCATGGTCTAGTTGACTGGCTAGGGCTGGGTGATAGGTTGGACTCGATGATCTTGGAGGTCTCTTCCAACCTGGTTGATTCTATGATTCTATGATTCTATGATTCTAAGTAAAGTCCCAGGCCCTCTCCTTTCTCCACAGCACTGGCTGGGACGTTTCCAAACGAGCACTGGTTTGCACTCGAGCTCATTTCCTGTCTGTTTAATTGGACTTGGTCAAGCCATTCCCTTCATCCAGTCTGAGTAACCTTTGCTGGGAAAACTCCTGGGATCTTGGTGATGTCCAAGTGGGTCTGAATCCCTCCTTTCCTGACAGTGGGTTTAGCAAACCTGATTCCACAGCCAGCATCAGCCTGCTCTGAGAAAACTGTCAGAGCCCAGACAACATCTTCCCAGTTCCTACCCAGTGCCTAACTGAGCTTAGTTTTCCCACTGATAATAAAACAGTGGGGGAAAGGAAGCGATTAACAGCTTACAACTCTATCTAGTTCCTTCTGAGCAAAGCTCTCTGCTTTATTTGGAGACTTGGAAGATGAACTGTGCAATATATTGTTTGGGGGGAAAAAAAGTGCTTCCTCTGGGTTGGAAAATCTCCATAGATTTTGTTTCCCTGTTATCTGTGTGGTTGTAATTAGAAAATGATGTGCCTGCTACATGACCTCCTCATAAAGAACATATTTAAAGTGAGACAATAACATTCAATTCCCTTTCTAAACCATCAAAAAGAAAATGGTTTTCAAGGCATTTCTTCCTCCTTCCCAGTTCCCTCCCTCCAGCCACTTGGGTGGTCTCATTTGACAAGTTTTACAATAGAGAACTTTTTGTGTTTGGGTTGGTTTTGGTTGTTTTTTGTTTTTTTTTTCCACGGACAAACATGTAAGTACAGGAGAAAATCTGGAACTGGAAAACAAATGCTTCCCCCCACCTGCCTTCCCCAAGAAAATCCCAGAGAGGCTGAGGTCCTTCCATGATTCCTGGCAAAGGCAGGATGAGAGGGAGACTTTGAGAAGGGAAATCTGCTCAAACCTCCTCCCCCCCTTTTATTTTTTGCTGGTTACCTGCATCAGTGCTACAAACCCTCATTGTCCATGCCTGTGGAAGGAGCAAGCCCAGACCCAAGGGAAGATGAGGGCAGTAGTGGGGACTGCCACAGGATTCCGGGGCTGAGGTCAGGTCATCTCCACATGAGATGCATGCAACAGGACCTCAGCTTGTCCTTGCTGCAGAGCGAGAAAACAAATGCTTCCCCACTCCTGCCTTCCCCAAGAAAATCCCAGAGAGGCTGAGGTCTTTCCATGATGCCTGGCAAAGGCAGGATGAAAGGAAGACCTTGAGAAGGGAAATCTGCTCAAACCTCCTCCCCCCCTTTTATTTTTTGCTGGTTACCTGCATCAGTGCTACAAACCCAGACCCAAGGAAAGATGAGAACAGTAGTGGAGACTGCCACAGGATTCCCAGGCTGAGGTCAGGTCATCTCCACATGAGACCTCCAGAGCAAGGTGAAATGCACAGAAGTGATCACTGGAGAATGAGCAGAAAGTGCATGTGGGTGGTAAAACCTCACTGCAGGGGTGAGCTGAGTATGTCTCAGAGGAAATAAGGAGAGTTGGTGGTACTGAAGTGAAACAGAAGGAGGTAGCAGAGCTTCTATGAGGGGCTTCTTGGAGTGCTGCTGGGAATGTGAGGAAATGCTGCTTTCTGGGTAGTAAGGATGAAGAAGATGAGATGAAGTAAATGAAAACTGGTTCGCCTAGGTGGTTGCTGGGCACTCCCTGCAGAGCTGGCAGAGAGCTGGGACTGGGTACAGCCTCCCCAATCTGTGCCATCATTGCATGTTTCCCACTCAGTGAAATGCTGCTCTGATAAGTCCAGCCCCTTCCAGTAGATCATCTGGCTTTGTAGTACCCTCAGCCACCAGGGAAATACGGGTTTAGAGGCAGTCTAGGAGCAGCTGCTGCCCTTGTGGTGCTGTTGGCATTGGTGCTGTGATGCCAGGCTGACCCCAGCAGGAGCTGCCTGCCCCAAGCAAGGCACAGCTCAGTTGGCTTTTCCACCTGCTCTGGAGCAGCTTGTTTGTTCTAGTGCACTGGGTGACTAGGATAACACATTGGCCTTTGGTTGACTGCATTAGATGGGAGAGGAGCACTTAGGAGACTCAGAGAGCATCACAGAATCATAGAATGCATCAGGTTGGAGGGGATCCTAGAGCCCTGGAGCAGGCTGCCCAGAGAGGTCGTGGAGTTTCCTTCTCTGGACAGGTTTCAAACCCACCTGAGTGCTTTCCTGTGTGACCTTCCTTATGTGGCCCTGCTCTGGCAGGGAGGTTGGACTGGATGATCTTTTGAGGTCACTTCCAACCCCAAATATTCTGTGAGGCTGTGAAAAATATGCTGAGCATAGTTATTAATTCTACTTCTAGATCTCACTGCTGTCTACAGCTACCTGAAGGGAGGTTGTAGCCAGCTGGGGTCAGTCTCTTCTGCCAGTCTCAAGCTGTGGCAGGGGAGGTCTAGACTGGATGTTAGGAGGAAGTTGTTGTCAGAGAGAGTGATTGGCATTGGAATGGGCTGCCCAGGGAGGTGGTGGAGTCACTGTGCCTGGAGGTGTTGAAGCAAAGCCTGGATGAGGCACTTAGTGCCATGGTCTGGTTGCTTGGACAGGGCTGTGTGCTAGGTTGGGCTGGCTGAGCTTGGAGCTCTCTTCCAACATGTCTGATTCTGTTCTATTCTATCCCTTTGCCATCCTAAAGAGACTTCAATATAAATGAGAACTTACTTTGACAATGACCACCATAACTGGACTGTATTTACAGCCTCTGCTTCTCCTTTCTACCATGACCTTGCCAGGCCACAGTGCATGCAGAGGACAGCATCTGCACTCTCCAGACTGATGTCACTTTTTGGATGTGGATGTGCAAGCAGCAGAATGTTTAATTCTTCTCATTTTTGTAACAACCTCTTTGGTCATCAGCTCCTCTGTTTTCACAGAGGAGGCCTCACAAACAGAAGCCAGGCAGAGCAGGTCTCACAAGAGCAGCTTTGTGCCTTGGGAATGCACCATGCTGCGATGCCAAGAGGGCACAGGTGCAAAGCAAGAGAGCAGGGGCAAGGTCTGGGCTGATGACAGGTTGGTGGCTGAGATATGCTCCCATCAAATGTGTCTGTGCACCTGGGGTACGTTAGAGGGATGGAGGCAAGCTAATCTTTCACACAGCTGAGCAGCATCACCCAAAGCCTCACAAAAGGCTAATAATAAATCATAAAAGCTACAAAATATATTAAGCAGCTTCCCACTCAGATTCTGGGGAAGAGGAGATGAGCTAAGCTGCACAGTGTGAGAGGCAGAGCTGTCACTGGGTATCTCTCTATGAAGCTCAGATTGTGTTTCTTTGATTAAACCCACCCAGAAAAGCTGGAGCCAAGAGCTCCCTGCAGCCCCCAGACCAGCCTCACAAAGTAGCATTTGCCTTGGCTTTGTTGTGCATCTCCTACCACCCTGAGCAGTGCAAGGAGGAAAGGATGGACCACAGCTCACAGACAAGAGGTGCAGTGTGGGGATGAAGTTATGGATGTTGGTGTTGAGTGCAATACTCAGTACATTGACCTCAACATACACTGAGCCCCACAGAGATGGGGGAATTAGAACAGAATCATAGAATCACATCAGTTGGGAAAGACCTTCAAGATCATCAAGTCCAAGCACTTTATAACTCAACCAAGTCTGGTGCTAAACCATGTCCCTCGGTATCACATCTCAATGTCTTTCAAACATCTCCAGGGGTGAGGATCCAAAGACCAAGAGAGCCAATGGCATCCTGGCCTGCATCAGGAGTAGTGTGGCCAGTAGCACAAGGGTGGTTTTTCTGCCTCTGTACTCAGCACTGCTCAGGCCACACCTTGAGTGCTGTGTCCAGTTCTGGGTTACTCAATTCAGGAGAGATGTTGAGGTGCTGGAAGGTGTTTGGAGAAGGGCAGCAAGGCTGGGGAGGGGCCTGGAGCACAGCCCTGTGAGGAGAGGCTGAGGGAGCTGGGGGTGTGAGGAGGCTTAGAGCAGAGCTCATTGCTGTCCACAATCACCTGAAGGGAGGCTGTAGCCAGGTAGTGGTTGGTCTCTTCTGCCAGGGAAGCAGCAACAGAAGAAGGGGACACAGTCTCAAGCTGCACCAGGGGAGGTTCAGGCTGGATGTTGTTAGCAAGTTCTTCACAGAGAGAGTGATTGGCATTGGAATGGGCTGCCCAGGGAGGTGATGGAGTCATCATCCCTGAAGAAATTCAGGAAAAGCCTGGATGGGGCACTTAGTGCCATGGTCTGGTTGACTGGATAGGGCTGGGGGATAGGTTGGACTGGATGATCTTGGAGGTCTCTTCCAACCTGGTTGATTCTATGATTAAGGTACCTCTAGGGATGGGGATCTGACCACCTCCCTGGGGAGCCTGTTCCAGCCTTTGAGAACCTTTTCAATGAAGAAGTTTCTCCTAATATCCAACCTAAACCTCCCCTGGTATATCTTGAAGCTATTTGTTCTTGTCTCATCACTTGAATGAAGCAGGGATTCACTCTGCATCTTCTCTTTGAAAGCTAACTTCCCTGTCTGCTGCCCTTTGCTTTTTTCCTGCCGATGCTACAGTTGTGTTTGCAGGAGTGGCTCAGTAAATGGATCACCTAGAACAAGGTCTGAAGGAGAATCATGCCCAGCTGCCTGGCACTGAGTCATTCACTCAGTAGTAGTCTCTCTGAAGTGCCCAGTCCCATTTACCAACATGACACAGATTTCAGATGTGACAAGCCTCTTCTGCAGTAAGTCCTAACTGAGTGAGTGGGAAACCAGATCAAGTACCACAACAAAACCAGAAACGAACTGAAAAACAACCCCCAAGCTGCCAGGTTCTTCTCCAGCTTTGTCTGCCCTCTATCTCTCTATCTGAGCTTCCAATCTTTGACACTGAAAGGACAGCAGGGATACTGTGAAGATTGAAAGCCTGAGCTGGCATCAGCACTTCTAAGTAGGTTATCACTTGATGTTGTCTTTGGCACATTAGCTTCACTTCAAATGAGGTTTGAGATCTCCATCTGGTCCTGGCAGACAAAAGCTGTCTTAGAGACAAATGAGGGAGATTATCTCCTTCCCATAGCAGTCCTTGTAGCAGTGCTGATGACATGGACTAGTTTAGGTGGTTTGCCTCAGAGACTAATAACCACTGGGCTCATTCCTTCATAGTTATCACTGGGTTTTGCCCCTGCCACAGCCTGTGTTAGCAGGATACCTGATTTTTCTGGTGGTAGTTGTTCCCTACCTGGGGGCACTGGAAGGCATGATGCAGGGTACAGCACCTGGGTGCCCAGGGAGGTGGTGGAGTCTCCATCCCTGGAGGTGTTCAAGCAAAGACTGAATGAGGCACTTAGTGCCATGGTCTAGATGACTGGATAGGGCTGGGGGATAGGTTGGACTGGATGATCTTGGAGGTTTCTTCTGGTTGATTCTATGATCCTATGATCACACCACGGTCACACCATCTTCCTCTCAGCCATCTCGATACTTTAAGTGACAATCGTTTTATATGCTACAAGGGTTCATAATAATAAGATGAGGGAGAATCTGGGTTGACACAATCCCAAGCACAGATACAGGCTGGGTGGGGAATGGCTGAGTGCAACCCTGAGGAAAAGGACCTGGGTGTTTGGGGTGATGAAAAGCTCCACAGGAGCCTGCAGTGGGAGCGCAACCCACACAGCAACCCTGTGCTGGGCTGCAGCAAGAGCAGTGTGGGCAGCAGGGCAAGGGAGGGCATTCTGCTCCATTACTCTGCTCTCCTCAGACCTCACCTGCAGTCCTGGGAGCAGTTCTGGAGCCTCCAACACAAGAAGGACATGGAAGTGTTGGAGCCAGTGCAGAGGAGGCCACCAAGATGCTCAGAGGGCTGCAGCAGCTCTGCTCTGAGGACAGGCTGAGAGTTGGGGCTGTGCAGCCTGGAGAAGAAAAGACTTTGAGGAGACCTTGGAGTGGCCTTCCAGTATCTGAAGGGGGCTACAGGAGGGCTGGGGAGGGACTACTGATAAGGTCTTGTAATGACAGGAGGAGAAGGAATGGGTTTAAACTGGCAGAGGGGAGATTGAAAGTGGATGTTAGGAAGAAGTTGTTTGCAGTGAGGGTGGTAAGACACTGGAATGTGATCTCTGATCACATTGGGTGCTTCTGTGCTCCACAACCTCCCTGGAGGTGTTCAAGGCCAGATTGGATGAGGCACTGAGAAACCTGTTCTAGTGGGAGGTGTTGCTGCCTATGGCAGGGGATTGGAATTGGTGAGGATGGTGAGATCACAGGATCACAGCTCACAGGATGTTAGGGGTTGGAAGGGACCCAAGGAGATCATCCAGTCCAACCCCCCTGCCAGAGCAGGACCATACTATCTATCACAGATCACAGAGGAACACATCCAGACAGGCCTGGAAAGGCTCCAGAGAAAGACACCCCACAACCTCTCTGGAGAGTCTGCGCCAGTGCTCTGGGACCCTTCCAGGAAAGAAGCTCCCCCTTGTGTTGAGGCAGAACCTTTTTTGCTGCAACTTACACCCATTGCTCCTTGTCCTATCCCAGGGAGCAGTGAGCAGAGCCTGTTCCCCATCTCCTGGAAGCCTTCAGATACTTATAAACATTTATTAAATCCCCTCTCAGTCTTCTCCAGACTAAGCAGCCCCAGGTCCCTCAGCCTCTCCTCATAAGCCATGGCCTCCTGTCCCCTAATCATGATGCTGGAAGAGGTTGCCCAGGGAGGTCATGGCTGCCCCTTCCCTGGGGATGTTCAAGGCCAGGCTGGATGAGACCTCAGACACCTGTTCTAGAGGGAGCTGTCCCTGCCCATGGCAGTGGATTAGAACAAGATGATCTTTAAGGTCCCTTCCAACCCAAACCATTCCACGATCCCACGATGATCTGTCCTATATCCGTGGCAGACCTAAAATTAACTCTCCTTTCATTTTCAAGCCATTTTTCCCTGCCAGAGGTGAGCTCCTGGTTCTTTCCTTGGCTGAAAAAGCCCTGCACAGAGGTGGAGGAGAGCACACATCCTGGCAACTTTCTTTGCTTGGGATGTCGTCGCAGGCTGCTGTCGGTCTTCCTTCTGTGGGAATCACTGACTCTGGGCTGAGTTTCTTTCTGTGGCTGGCAGAGTTTGAGTGACAGATCAAATGACCAGATTTTAGTGTGATTTAGGAAAATTAGTTCATTTGGCTGGAGAAACTGAGGATCCCCACGGAGTGTGCAGGGTAAAACTTGCTTCAGATGGCTCGTAAACAAAGGGCTGTGTTGCTAGGATTGCTTAGTTCAATGGATTTTGCTTTTGCAACCCACTGTTGCAGCTTTACTTTTCCCCTTTCTGCCTGGGAGAGGTTTACTTGCCTCAGTTTTATGTTTTCCTTCTGATTTTTTTTTGGTTTCTGTTTTCATTTTTTATTGTTTTCAGCAATCCTACCAGCAGGGTTTGCCTTTGCAGGCTGTTTTAAGGGGACATAAGGGGAAAAAAATATAAAATCAGACCAGAAATAGCAAAACTAGCAAGCAAATATTAGCTAAAGATGTGTATTGAGGAGCCCAGCTGAATCAAAAGCATCTCTGCAGGTTGCTTGGTCAGGCAAAAGCATCCAGAGCCTGGGCTGCAGCAATAGAAGTGTGGGCAGCAGGGTGAGAGAAGTGATTCTCCTCCTCTACTCTGCACTGGTGAGACCCCACCTGGAGTACTGCATCCAGTTCTGGAGCCTCCCTTACAAGAGGGTGATAGATGTGCTGGAAGGTGCCCAGAGAAGGGCCATGAGGATGATCAGAGGGCTGGAGCTGCTCTGCTATGAGGAGAGACTGAGGGAGTTGGGGCTGGAGAGCTGGATAGGAAAAGACTCTGAGGGGACCTTTGTGTGGCCTTCCAGTGTCTGAAGTGAGCTACAAAAAAGCTGGGGTGGGATTTTTTAGACTGTCGGGGAGTGATAGGACTGGGGGGAATGGAACAAGGTTAGAAATGTATACATTCAGCCTGGATGTTAGGAAGAAGTTGTTAAGCATGAGTGTGGTGAGAGGCTGGAATGGGTTGCCCAGGGAGGTGGCAGAAGTCTCATAGAATCATAGAATCAACCAGGTTGGAAGAGACCTCCAAGATCATCCAGTCCAACCTAGCACCCAGCCCTATCCAATCAACTAGACCATGGCACTAAGTGCCTCATCCAGGCTTTGCTTGAAGACCCCCAGGGACGGTGCCTCCACCACCTCCCTGGGCAGCCCATTCCAATGCCAATCACTCTCTCTGGGAAGAACTTCTTCCTAACATCCACCCTATACCTACCCTGGCACAACTTGAGACTGTGTCCCCTTGTTCTATTGCTGGTTGCCTGGGAGAAGAGGCCACCCCCCACCTGGCTACAATGTCCCTTCAGGTAGTTGTAGACAGTAATAAGATCACCCCTGAGCCTCCTCTTCTCCAGGCTAAACAGCCCCAGCTTCCTCAGCCTCTCCTCATAGAATTTGTGCTCCCTGGAGGTGTTTAAGGCCAGGCTGGATGAGGCTGTGACCAGCCTGATCTAGTGTGAGGTGTCCCTGCCCACGACAGACGGGTAGGAACTAGGTGATCCTTGTGGTCCCTTCCAACCCTGACTGATTCTGTGGTCTGTATGCAGAGAACTGGGGACATCAGAATCATTAAGCATGGAAAAGACCTCTGAGATCATCAGGTCCAACTACCAGCCCAACATCACCACAGCCACCACCCCACGTCCCACACTGCCATGTCTTCACTGATTTTTGAATGCCTCAAGGCATGGTGACTCTGCCACCTCCCTGGGCAGCCTGTTCCAGTGCCTGACCACTCTTCCAGTAAAAAATTTTTTCTTAATACCCAATCTAAACCTCCCCTGGTGCAACTCGAGGCCACTTCCTCTTGTCCTAGATAAACAAGGGCAGGAGCAGGGAGCTGTCAGCAGCGTGCTGGGGACGTTCTGTGCCGCAGCCTCCTGTCTTTCACTGTTGCCCTTAGGCATGGTTAAGCTTCTGTATCAGGCTGTCCTGGCCTATCTCCCAATGCCATGGTGTTCCTTAGTGACTCTTTATATTTGTTCTCCATCTGACATTGCACAACGGATCAGGATGCCTTAATCTGGCCTTGTTTGCATTCCTTCCTGAATTGCATCCATGTGTCCAGGGGCTGAGTCCTTTCACACAGTTGGGCAATGTCTGTGTTGAGATCTGTCCTAACTGGGTGCCAGTGGTTGTTCCTTCCAGTCCTGGAAGGGCCAATGTGAGGTAGAGGGTTTCAAATCCTGGCACATAGCTGCAAGACCAGGACAGAGGGCTACAGGATAATGTTTGTTCCTTGTGTTTTTCCCTGGAAGCAGCTGCTTTTTCCTTTTGGGCAGGGCATTGGCTACGGCTGAAAGTCATTTAGAAATTGCAGGATTGAGTAGCCTGCCTGTGAAGTGAGGTTTCCTGCCAAAACATAGGACTCTGAGAGAGCTCTGCACTTGCACTCGCTTCTCATGTACGGTTAAAGGCAGTGGATGGAACACCTCAGGCCAGCCTGGGCTTGGGCACTTATGGAACAGCTCCCCAGCATCATGGATAGTGTGGTGGGCTGCCACCAGGCAGCTGCATGTGAACATAGAAAGGCTTGGGGTGGAAGGCACCTTTTGAGGGAGCTGGGGTTGTTTAGCCTGCAGAAGAGGAGGCTCAGGGCAGAGCTCATTGCTGGCTACAACTACCTGAAAAGAGGTTGTAAGTGCCCCATCCAGGCTTAGCTTCAACACCTCCAGGGATGGTGACTCCACCACCTCCCTGGGCAGCCCATTCCAATGCCAATCACTCTCTCTGCAAACAACTTCCTAACAACATCCAGCCTAGACCTCCCCTGGCACAATTGCAGACTGTGTCCCCTTCCTCTGTTACTGCTTGCCTGGGAGAAGAGACCAACCCCACCTGGCTACAACCTCCCTTCAGGTAGTTGTAGCCAGCAATTAGCTCTGCCCTGAGCCTCCTCTGCTGCAGGCTGCACACCCCCAGCTCCCTCAGCCTCTCCTCACAGGGCTGTGCTCCAGGCCCCTCCCCAGCCTTGCTGCCCTTCTCTCAACACCTTCCAGCACCTCAACATCTCTCTTGAATTGAGGAGCCCAGAACTGGACACAGCACTCAAGGTGTGGCCTGAGTAGTGCTGAGCACAGGGGAAAAATCACCTCCCTTGCCCTACTGGCCACACTGTTCCTGATCCAAGCCAGGATGCCATTGGCTCTGCTGCCCACCTGGGCACACTGCTGGCTCATGTTCAACTGCTATCTACCAGCCTCCTCTTCTCCAGGCTAGTTGTATTCATAACAGCTGACTTCTGTTTCTTCTCTACCAGGGAGGCTCTATCAGAGCTAACAAGCACTAATTGAAGAAGGGGAGATGAGGGGAAAGGGCACAGAACTCAGGAAGAAGTTGAGGGGTTGGAAGGAGCAAAGATCCCAGAGACTAAGTTGAATACCACCAAGCTTGTGTGGAAGCTCTCCCTGAGCACAGAAATGTGCCTTTATCTGTAGGAGCACAGAGCAAAGAGAGAAGAGAGACAGGATAAGGCTGCTGGAGTCGATGCAGTTGGTGCAACGAACCCTGGGCTGTTCCACTGGAAGTTTCCTTCTGTGGGAAAAATCCCTGCCTGGAATGGGTCAGTCCTTTTTTTTCTTTCCCCTCTTTTGCCACGACAAACCTATACTTAAGTGTGATTAAAATGCTTTGGGCAAAGGAAATACCCTGTAGTTTAACCCAAACATGGGGACATCCTTGCTCTCTCTGATTGATGTGAGGGTGGTTTGTGTGGTGTACTATATGCTGAACCAGACCCAAGTCAATTAGGCAGCGTTTCAAAGGCTTTTCTCACGCAGCCCAAGGTTCTGCTCGTGCCAAGGAAATGGGAACTGGGGGAAATAAGAGCAGAAAATGAGTTCTGCGAGCGAGCGCAGCCAGGCCGTGGGGGTTAGCAGGCAGCGAGCACTGCAGGATTCCCTGCTTCAAGGATCAAGCTGCCTTTTTCAAGTTGTGAGATTTAATGGCCTGTTTGCTGAGATCAAGTGTGGTCTGGCTTTAACATCTGATACCAGCTCTATCAGCAAAGCATACGCTGCCTTTTGCGAGGGGGGGTCGAGGCGATCTAACTCTAAAATGATCAGATCCTTCTGGTTCTTTCCTACCCATAGACCAGATGAGATTTCTGCCCCAGAGACACCATCTGAACCAGGTTTGTGCTCAGCCCCTGGCTATTTGAAGTTCTCAGACAATCACAGTGTGGGAAAGGACAGCTCTTACAAATCTGTCGCCCTTTTGGTCCCGAAATATCACTGCTTGTGATGGAGGAGAGTAATAACATGTGAGAGCACCATCACAAGCCAGCCAGCAAAGGAAATAGCAGGGTGACCTTATAAAAATCAGTGCTGAGAAAACCACCCAATTATAGGGTTAAATGCCACTGAAGTAATGATTCCCCTGGTTTATCTCACTCATGATATGCTGCATTTTAAACCCAGCCAGTGGGGACGCGTGAAATGGTGCTTAAGCCATCAGTGGAAGGTTCCTTCCTATAACAGGCATATTTCCATGTATTCCAAAGCAGCCTCGGAGTCTGGGCAGGCAAGGAGTGAGCTTAATACCTTCCTTTGTAGCAGGAGATCTTTTGAAACTCTTATTTGATCGTTTCCCTAGATTAGGATGGTTCTGCTCTGCTTTGGAGAAATGTGTTCCCCCTGCCCACCGACCTCCCCTCCCAACGCGATAAGGCATCTGTAAACACTCTCTGAAACTCTGCACAGAGCCTGCTCTGTGAGCTGCTTTGAAGCAGAGCTGCATGAAGACCTCTGTACCGGCTGAAAATATCTTGCAAACTGATAAAGAAGTGCAGGTACAGCTAAAATCCACTGTGTAATAAGGATTAGCGAGCCTAAGGACGTTTGTTTGGCTTGAAGACAGAGTTGAAATGGAGGAGGCTTGGATTCAACTGGAATTAAACCCAACTTGGATTCCATCAGATGCTCTCTCTCCTGTCCTGCTCCTCCTCGCCCCACTCCACCTTCAGAGTAAACACTCAGAGCTCTTCATTTTAAAAGGAGTAGTTTAATTTCATGTGGCCAGCAGGACAAGGGAGGTTATTCTGCCCCTGTACTCAGCACTGCTCAGGCCACACCTTGAGTGCTGTGTCCAATCCTGGGCTCCTCAAGTCCAGAGAGATGTTGAGATACTGGAAGGTGTCCAGAGAAGGTGAGGAGCCTGGAGCAGAGCCCTGTGAGGAGAGGCTGAGGGAGCTGGGGGTGTGCAGCCTGCAGCAGAAGAGGAGGCTCAGGGCAGAACTCATTGCTGTCTGCAGCTACCTGCAGGGAGGCTGTAGCCAGGTGGGGTTGGGCTCTTCTGCCAGGCAACCAGCAATAGAACAAGAGGACACAGTCTCAAGTTGTGGCAGGGGAGGTCTAGTCTGGATGTTGTTAGGAAGTTGTTGTCAGAGAGAGTGATTGGCATTGGAATGGGCTGCCCAGGGAGGTGGTGGAGTCACTGTGCCTGGAGGTGTTGAAGCCAAGCCTGGCTGAGGCACTTAGTGCCATGGTCTGGTTGCTTGGGCAGGGCTGGGTGCTAGGTTGGCCTGGCTGAGCTTGGAGCTCTCTTCCAACCTGCTTGATTCTATGATTCTATGATCAGCACTAAGAGCTGGTGACACCTTGCCTGGATCCATCAGGAGGGGTTCCAGGCTGGGCAGACACATGGCTCAGGGGCATGCTGGAAGCTTGGAGGTCTCTTCCAACCTGGTTGATTTTATGATTCTATGATTTCTCCTCCCTATTCCACGGTCCAGCTTCTCACGCCAGGTTCCAGTCTCACGCTTGACTTTCCCAATCAGCCTTCATCTCTCCCCTCCTGCCTACCTGTGTGCTGCAGCCCAGAGATTGATCTCAGATATGTGGGCAATTGCTCTGCCAAACACAGCCTGAAAGGACCCCGTTTGATCCAGTGATGATCCCATAGCACACATTCCCACTAATTGTGTCCATGGAAATCAAGTGCACTTTAACTAATGACAAAAAGAGAGAGAGAGGGAGCATGGTCAAAGCTTATTTGAAGAGCTGACACGTTTAAAATCCTGCCACAACTTAAAACAGAATCATCTAAGTTCCTTTGCTAAACCACTTTCAGGATATATTAAGTATAACAATAGTTTTCTACATGAAAATGGCTTTGAAATCATAAAAGTATTTTAAAAGAAAAGATTTTTTTTCTCTCTCTTTTTTTTTTTATTTCTTCTTCTTCTTTTTTTTTTTCCCCCTCCTCTTGGTGTGCATTAAATTGGGCTGTGAATATGACAGATTTCAAAAGGGGGCCTGTCAAAATAACGAATTTACATCATAAATGCCCAGGCTTCCCTTTTTTAAAAGGCCTCTTCAACAACTCAGGAAGGCGTTTAATGGTGAGGCAAGTTCAAAGTGTCAGGGACTCCCACTGGCATAAAAAGGAGGCAATACCCACTCTACTCTCTGTGTTTCAGATAATGTATCTGTCTCTTTTCAAGTTAATAAACTGCACTCCTGTCAAATTGCAGATAAATGAAAGCGACCAAGACATTGTTTTTTCCCCCCTCTCTCTCTCTCTTTCCCCCTCCCTCCCCAACACATTGCTAAGAAAGATATCTCCCAATAGCTCTAAACGACCAATATGCTCCCCCCCCCCCCCAAAAAAAAAAGGAAAAAAACCCACAAGAACTTGAAATGAATCCACCCTGCAGTTATTTTACAGCATCAAAGACAATGAAATTTCCACAGAGGCACTTTCTGAAGTTGTGGGGTTTGGGTTGGTTTTTTTTCTTTCCCTTCTAAATGCTTCGTTTCTGAGAGCTCATTAAGGAGCTTCCAAAGCTTTTTTTTTTTTATTGTTTCAAAGGCAGTCATCTAAATTTTTAATCATTCACCAGTGCTATGTGGTCAGGATGTTGCTCTCTAGCTTTAAAAAAACACAAAAAAAACCCCAAAACAACCTTTTTCATTTTTTTTTCCCTTTTATTTTCTAAACAGTATAGAATCATAGAATCAGTCAGGTTGGAAGAGACCTCCAAGATCATCCAGGCCAACCTAGCACCCAGCACTGTCCAATCATAGAATCATAGAATCAGCCAGGTTGGAAGAGACCTCCAAGATCATCCAGTCCAACCTAGCACCCAGCACTGTCCAATCCTAGAATCATGGAATCAGAAAGGTTGGAAGAGATCTCCAGGATCATCCAATCCAACCTAGCACCCAACCCTAGGCAATCATAGAATCATGGATTCAGCCAGGTTGGAAGAGACCTCCAAATTCATCCAATCCAACTTAGCACCCAGCCCTATCTAACCATGGAATCATAGAATCAGTCAGGTTGGAGGAGACCTCTAAGCTCATCCAGTCCAACCTAGCACCCAGCCCTAGCCAATCAACCAGACCATGGCACTAAGTGCCCCAGCCAGGCTTGGCTTCAACACCTCCAGGGATGGTGACTCCACCACCTCCCTGGGCAGCCCATTCCAATGCCAATCACTCTCTCTGACAACAACTTCTTCCTAACAACATCCAGCCTAGACCTCCCCTGGCACGACTGCAGTCTGTGTCCCCTTCTTCTGTTGCTGGTTGTCTAGGAAAAGAGACCAACCCCATCTGGCTGCATCCTCCCTTCAGGTAGCTGTAGCCAGCAATGAGCTCTGCCCTGAGCCTCCTCTTCTGCAGGCTGCACACCCCCAGCTCCCTCAGCCTCTCCTTATAGGTCTGAGGCTTCATTCAGCCTCGCATTTGCACTGGGGGAATGGTAAATAGCTCACAAGGTGGTCGCCAGGGCCATAAATCTTCTCTGAAGGTCTCTGCTCTTTTTTCTTTTCACATACTTAAGGGGAAAAGAAACTAAAAAAAAAACCCCAAAAACAAACAAAAAAACCCCCCAAAAAGATAGTAAAACAAAAGAGGTTAAAAAAAAAAAGGTAAAAACATCATAGCAGGCTTTATGTGTGTTTTAAGCTGTGTGATGAAGATTCAGCACAGCCCTGCCCAATCTCAGGCACTGGAATGAGCAGCCCAGGAAGGTGGTTGAGTCTCCCATCCCGGATGTGTTTAAGGGTGGTTTGGATGTGGTGCTTAGGGATATGGTTTAAGATGAGTCTTGTAGAGCAGGGTTCTAGGTTGGACTTGCTGATCCTGAGAGGCTTTTCCAGCCTGGGTGTTTCTGTGATCACCTCCTGTGGTTAGCAGAGTGCACCAGCCTGAGCACTTAGAGTGCTTGCAAAGGAGCAGCCGAGGGCAGGGGAGACTGGTACACAGTGCTCATCAGTCAGCCCAGCTGGGCTCATCCTGGCCTTGCAGCTGCTTTGGCACCATTAAAGATCAGGATTTCTTCCTTGCTGCCTGGGACTGCAGATTCTCACGCACTAGACATAGGGATGAGGCTGCAGTTTATTTACTCTACAAGCTTGTATTGAATTTCTCCTTCTAGAAACCACAATCCTGCCTCTCTCCTCTTCAGGGACTGTGAGTTTTCCATTTTCAGGATCTAAGCATTGGACTGAACTCATGTTCCAGCTCAAGCTTTTTCCCTTTTGTGTGCCTGTATTAAAGTCAGTTCAGCTCACTGATAAGTGAGCAGCAGAGATATGGGGAGAGATCTAGTCTGCCTCTGCTTAGCAAGAGAGAGGATGGATGTCTCTGAAGGCAGGCACTTGGCATTTCTACTTCCAGCTTTCAGTCTGGGTAAATCCAAAGGGGAGAGAAATGCTGAGCTGCAGGAACAGCCTGTGCAAGGTGCAGTGTTTGAACATCACCTGAGAGAGCTCTTGAGGGGAGGATGGCAGCTGGCTCTTGTTCATGTAATGCTTTGCCCTCCTCTAGTGACCTGAGACTCCCAAAGGAATTGCAAATATTAATAGCCTTCCCCTGAAAGTTGTAGCCAGGTGGGGTTTGTCTCTTTTCCCAGGTAATCAGCAACAGAACAAGGGGACACAGTCTGCAGTTGTGCCAGGGGAGGTCTAGGCTGGATGTTGTTAGGAAGTTGTTGTCAGAGAGAGTGATTGGCATTGGAATGGGCTGCCCAGGGAGGTGGTGGAGTCACCATCCCTGGAGGTGTTGAAGCCAAGCCTGGCTGGGGCACTTAGTGCCATGGTCTGGTTGCTTGGCCAGGGCTGGGTGCTAGGTTGGGCTGGCTGAGCTTGGAGGTCTCTTCCAACCTTCTATGATTCTCTGATCCCACTTGCACAGCTGAGGTGACAGAAGGTGAGGCTGGGTGAGCTCTCCCTGCAATCCAGTAGGAAAAGGCACCCACTTTAACCAGCACCTCTTGGTTTGCCCCCTGGGTGGTGGAGGTGTCACCCAAGTCCCCAGAGGATCACTGTTTCCATTTTGAATGTGCAGCTATGGAATAGCTCTCAGTAGCTTTGTATGCTGTATGCAAGCTGCTGCCTGACATAGGTGTAGGTTGACACTTTCATCTGTCCCTCCTTGACTGGTTTCAGGCACATTGAACACAGCTTTCAGCCTTTTCCCTGTGACCACACCAAGCCTTCCTTCCACTCTCTGCCTTGGACCCAGGCTGTCTGTCAACTGATCTCAGTGACAGAAAAAACAATTTGCCTGAGCACAGAAGTTTTGAAATGCAAACAGTTTCAGAGGTTGGCTAAGTGGAGCTAGAGAGAGAGAGAGAGCAGGCTTGCAGTCTCTGGGCCAGCTCTGTCCCTCCAAGAGGAATTTTGCTGGTTACAACTCATTAGTGATACCCTGGGAACAAAAATCTGAAGTGGTTTCTCCACTTGCACCAAGGCTTTGGGGAAAGACAAGTCTCCAGCTGTTCCTGATGGGAGTGGAGTGAGAATTGGACAGCTGTAGAGCCCGTGGGTGTCAGTGATAGCTTTGGGTGGGGAGAGATGCTCTGTGTGATCCTGGTCTCCTCCTGCTGTGCCAGGCTCCCAGACAGCCTGGGCTTTTCTTTAGTGTCTGCACCCAGGCTGTGTCCTGGCATCTGCATTTGTTTCCTTGGCCATTCAAAACCCAGATCACTTTCCCTCATCTGCTTTAGGTTTTGTTCTGCATGGTGTAGTTACTGTTGTTAATTCCAGCACACCCCTGAGCAATGCATCTGCCCAGCCTGGAGCCCCTCCTAGTGGACCTGGGCAAGGTGCCACCCGCTCTTAGTGCTGATCATGGGATCAGCCAGGTTGGAAGAGAGCTCCAAGCTCAGCCAGTCCAACCTAGCACCCAGCCCTAGCCAAGCAACCAGACCATGGCATTAAGTGCCCCAGCCAGGCTTTGCTTCAACACCTCCAGGGACAGTGACTCCACCACCTCCCTGGGCAGCCCATTCCAATGCCAATCACTCTTGCTGTGAAAAAGTTCACAGGCTCAGCCACAATCTTGCCAAAATACTGAAGCTGCAGTGAATGTAGCTGATCTTAAAGGTCTCTTCCAACCAAAACAGTTCCCTCAGTTTTGATGAAAGATGAAGATATCCTGCCTGTTCCTCCAAGACCTCTTGAGTACTGGATTCAGTCTGGAGCTCCCCAGTTGAAGAGGGACAGGGATCTGCTGGAGAAGGCCTAGCAGAGGGCTACAAGGATGATGAGGGGAGTGGAGCACTGCCTGAGGAGGAGAGGCTGAGGGACCTGGGGCTGCTTAGTCTGGAGAAGAGAAGACTGAGAGGGGATTGAATCAAAGTTTAGAAATATCTGAGGGCTGGGGACAGGCTCTGCTCACTGCCCCCTGGGATAGGACAAGCAGCAATGGATGGAAGCTGCAGCACAGTAGGTTCCAGCTCAACACAAAGGGGAACTTCTTTGCTGTAAGGGTCCCAGAGCACTGGCACAGGCTGCCCAGAAAGGCTGTGGAGTCTCCTTCTGTGGAGCCTTTCCAGGCCTGTCTGGATGTGTTCCTGTGTGCCTTGAGCTAGATTGGATGGTCCTGCTGTGGCAGGGCAGTTGGACTGGGTGATGCCTTTGGTCTCTTCCAACCCCTAGCATCCTGTGAGTCTGTGAAGAGCTGCCTTAGAGGTGTAGACTATATCCTCCTGTCTCTCACACCTATGACACCCTGTGAGCCTGTGTGGACTGCCTGGCACCTGTCTGCCTGCAGCCATGCTGTATGCTGCTGTGAAGGAGCTGATCTGCTGGGGGCTCTGCACAGCCTTTCTCAAGGCAGAAGCTGAGCTGGGCAGGTGCTGCAGTTCAGTGCTTTGCACTGGGGAGCTGCTGCTGACATTGGCTCCTGCTTTGTTGAATGCTTGTGGTGCCTTGGGAAAACTTCACATCATCTTTGGTCCTTCTCTGGCAGGGGGGTTTGGACTCGATGATCTCTTTGGGTCTCTTCCAACCCCTAACATGCTGTGATCTGTGATCTTTCCTAACCTTACCTTTGCAGAAGACACTTTTCCTGTAAAGACAAATTACAGCTACCCAGAATCTTGTCTGAGAAGAGTTCTTCCCATCCTGTGTTCCTTGGATGACCAAGGAAAACAAATGAGATGAATAAATAATATCTTGCCAGGGACAAAACTGATTCAGAGCTCTGTGCTATGCTTGGAGCTAAGTTTAGAAGTCAGGATTTTGGACAGACTTCTAACTATTGACATGCAGGGTCTCAGGCCCTTCTCCCAGATTGCAAACATCCCATGTTCTTGGCTGCTCTCCTGTCAGGATCCATGCTCTGTTACCTTTCCAGGGAGAGCTTCACTCTGGCCCTTTGTGCAGGAAGGGCCAAGGGCTGTGGGAATAGTGAGATAACTTCATGTGCTACCAGATCATTTGGCCTGTCTTGGAAGCGTGGAAGGAGGGGATGGAGAATGATACAGCTCCTGCAGCTGTGAAATTCTTTCCCATTGGCAACCTCCCTACAAAGCCATAATTAATGAGGATCTTCCAACCCAAGATGTAAGCACTGTTACAGGCATTGCCTTTCCCAGACTCTTTTGATCCCTGCACATGGAGGTTGATCCCAGTACAGCCTCCTGGGGCAAGGGCTGGAGTTAAAGCTGCTGCTTGTGGCCAGGGTATTGGGTGCAAATGTGGCCAGCAGCAGGACCAAAAGAGCCTTTCTACTAATCTTTCCTGGCCTGGTGCATGCTTAGAGTGCAGGGTGAGGGAGAGGTCTCCCCAGAACTCACCACGCTGTGCTGGCTCTGGCAGGCAGTGATGCTTTGCTCCCAGCCAGGTGTTGGGAAGCTGTTTCTATCTGACTTTTTGTGCAGGCTTTCTGAGCCCACATCTTTTTCCCCTTGTAAGTGTAGCTGCAATGACTTCATCTGAGCAACTCTAGAGCTGGGTCAGAGTGAGAGCAGGAGCAACCCCTCTGTGAGCAGAAGACGGCAATGCAAATACCTGCCTGCAGGCACTGGCTCCCAGTGCCATTTGGCCTCCAAATACCCTGCATACTCCACTTCTGTGTTGTAATTACCAGTCTGGTTCCTAACAGCCATAAAGCTGTCCTCAGGACAGCATGATAGATGATGTTGTGTTGTCAGAGCAGCCTTCTCTGGGGGGTGTTGCTAACTTGCTGGCATGTTCCTTGAGGTGACGCTCTGCTGCTCCGTTGCTTCAGAGTGAGCCACAGTTCCCCACTGCTTTCACTTCCCAGCTGAACTGGCTGCTCTGAGGCTGCAGCTGATGGTTCCAGAGGTGATGGTTAAAGAGAACGAGTGGAACTTTTTGCTTGAAACAAAACGAACCAGAATCAGGAGCAGTGTGGCCATTAGGACAAGGGAGGTTCTTGTACCCTTGGACTCAGCATTGCTCAGGCCACACCTTGAGTGCTGTGTCCAGTTCTGGGCTCCTCAATTCAAGAGAGATGTTGAGGTGCTGGAAGGTGTCCAGAGAAGGGCAGCAAAGGCTGGGGAGGGGCCTGGAGCACAGCCCTGTGAGGAGAGGCTGAGGGAGCTGGGGGTGTGCAGCCTGCAGAGGAGGAGGCTCAGGGCAGAGCTCATTGCTGGCTGCAGCTACCTGAAGGGAGGCTGTAGCCAGGTGGGGTTGGTCTCTTCTGCCAGGCGAGCAGCAAGAGAACAAGGGGACACAGTCTCAAGCTGTGCCAGGGCAGGTCTAGTCTGGATGTTGTTAGGAAGTTGTTGTCAGAGAGAGTGATTGGCATTGGAATGGGCTGCCCAGGGAGGTGGTGGAGTTGCTGTGGCTGGAGGTGTTGAAGCCAAGCCTGGATGAGGCACTTAGTGCCATGGTCTGGTTGTTTGGCCAGGGCTGGGTGCTAGGTTGGCCTGGCTGAGTTTGAAGGTCTCTTCCAACCTGGTTGATTCTATGATGCTATGATTTTTTAGGCAGACATTATTTTAGACAGCTCCTTCTGGCAATAAATGGACAGAGACAGTGCCCTAAAGTGCTTCAGTTCTTAGGCTGGTGACTAAGGGAGGTTTGAGGAGATGCCTCACGGTGACATCCACTCACTTCACTGATTGTAAGAGCTGCCTGTGTGACTTGCTGAGACCATACACCTGACCTGTGTGTGGCAAGATGGATCCTAGCTGCAGGCAGGCACTTTTAAAGGCAGTTATGTGCCCAAACAATCAGAAGACACCTTGCAGGACTTACAGAGAACTCCTCTGCTTCCACTGAAAGAAATGGGATTTGGTGTAGATAAGGCAGATGTTTGGGAGCTCTGATGTCTCACCTATTCATCTAAACACTTCAGAAGCATGTGAGCCTGAATGCTCTCTCAGAGTGAGGTCAGACGTGGCTGGCAGACATTTAATACCTTTGATCTTAACGTCACCCTCAGGAAATAACAAGCTTTAATTGCAAACTAAATGCTTTATTCAGAGGAATTGGAAGTAGAACCTTTCCCACTGCTGCTTCGCAGTGACACATCCCCTCCTACCGAGGTCTTCACCAACCTGCCCTGCAGTACCTTCCCTTCATGGTAAGGGGAAAGGCAGCATGGTCTAAGCCCAGTCTTACCTTGGGGTGTGCTGGGCTGAAACAACTCCTCTTTTCCCTGTGTAGGCTCTGTATGTTTCTTTCTCTGCCTAAACCCCGAGGAAAAAGCACTGTCAGCCTTGACTTCCAGCTTTCATCATGTTCCTTGCCTGCTAAGTCTGCTTTCAGTAAGGAAGCAACTTTGTGCTAGCTCATACAAAGCCTAAAACAAAAGCCAGACAAAAGCCCCTTGTGTGTTCAGGTCCAGACATCTCTTCTTGAGTTGTAATTTGTGGCTGTCTGATCAGTGCAGAGCTGTAGCACTGATTTCCTCACTCCTCCTGAACTCCTGCCATCTCTGCCCAGGCTGGAGAAGGACCACTCAGCTCCCTGCACTTCTGAGCTGCTTCTTTCTGGAGAGCTGGAGGAGGCATGAATCACTGGTGACAAAGCTGCTCGAAATTGAGACATGGTGACACCCAAAGCAGTGGCTGAATGCAGCTCCTCTTTCCCCCATTCATGGATTTTGTGCCTGTGCTCAGGCTGGGGAAAGCTGTGCCATGCTAGCAGGTGTGTGCTGGATCCAGCTGTGCTCCTTTTGCAGGACAGTAACTAATCACATCTGGTTCCCCTTGATTGCACTGCAGAGAAATCACCTTGTTCTCATTTTGAAGCAGCAAAGGCCTCTTTATTCACAGTAATCAATTCTGGTTGGAGGGTCCTTTAACCTTGCAGACAAAAGAGGAGCCAGGTCCAGTAAACTGGAGCTACCAAAGGTCAAAGCAGCAATAAGTTGAGAAGCTTTTGTGCAGGGCATAATTAATCACCACAACATCCCTCACAGCTGTAAGGTAGATTTTCTACCACTTCAGCTTTTTACATTATGACTGAATATTTCTCAGAGCTGGATTAAAGACAATCAAAAAGTGGCTGGCAGAAGTAAAAGAATCATTGCAAGAAATTCATAGAAAACACAACAGAAGTTGCCTACACTTCAGCTGTCATTGAACAGCACAACCTGCTTTGAGGGTTCTACTGTTCATGAGTCCAACTTGGTGTCTACTTGGCACTCAAGGTTGATGTTTCCTAGATGCAAGGAGGCTCACATCTTGCTGCTCCCAGTGAAGAAGCACACAGCTAACACAATGAATCCTTTCCAGGATTCCAGATGTGTTGCAGAATGATAGAACAGCTTGGATTGGAAGGGACCTTAAAGATCATCTAGTTCCAACCCCTGTGCCATGGGCAAGGACACCTCCTACTTACCAGATTGCTCAAGGACCTGTCCAACCTTGAACATTTCATAGAATCATAGAATCAGTCAGTGTTGAAAGGGACCACAAGGAGCAGCCAGTTCCAACCCCCCTGCCATGGGCAGGGACACCCTACCCTAGAGCAGGCTGCACACAGCCTCAGCCAGCCTGGCCTCAAACACCTCCAGCCATGGGGCCTCAACCACCTCCCTGGGCAACCCATGCCAGCCTCTCACCACTCTCATGCTCAACAACTCCAGTCTGAATCTCCCCACCTCCAGCTTTGCTCCATTCCCCCCAGTCCTGGCACTCCCTCAGAGCCTAAAAAGTCCCTCCCTAGCATTTTTATAGGCCCCCTTCAGGTACTGGAAAGCCACAAGAAGGTCACCTGGGAGCCTCCTCTTCTCCAGCCTGCACAGCTCCAACTCTTTTGGTCTATCCTCATAGCAGAGCTGCTGCAGCCCTCTGAGCATCCTCGTGGCCCACTTGCAGGAAAGTCATCCCAAGCTAGGGACAGAAATCACAGCATGAAAGGAGAAGCTTATCTCTGGTTGTGCCAGACAAGGAGGGTTCCAAATCCCATGTGAAGAGATTGGCACAAACCAGTGCAAGTGGGGACACTGGGGTGGCTTGCAGGGGAACAGATTGCTCAAGGCAACATCTGCCTGAAGCTTTCTCTTTACCCCTCAAGAGGTAAAACCTTTCTCCCCAGCACCTTTTTCCCAGGTCTGAACTTCATCCCAGAACACAGCATCACTTCATAACACATAGCACAGCAAAGCTGCTCATTCCCACAGAATCATAGAATCAGGCGGGATGGAAGAGACCTCCAAGCTAAACCAGTCCAACCTAGCACCCAGCCCTGGCCAAGCAACCAGACCATGGCACTAAGTGCCCCCTCCAGGCTTTGCTTCAACACCTCCAGGTATGGTGACTCCACCACCTCCCTGGGCAGCCCATTCCAACGCAATGGGACCTATCCATTAAATTGGAAGATGAAGCTGATGTTGTGGTAGTTGGTTGGATTTGTGCATCACTAGGGATTAGTGCTTCCATGGTTTCTGAGTTTGGCTAAGCTTTTCTGTAGAGAAAGTTGCTCTAAGCTGAAGTGCAATGCTCCAGAGTGCTGGTCCGGACCTGATCTTGTGTGTAGGCACTCTTAAGTCCATCTTAGTCCTTTGATAGTCACCCAAGCCCCATTACAGTATCACAGTATCACCAAGGTTGGAAGAGACCTCACAGATCATCAAGTCCAACCCTTTACCACAGAGCTCAAGGCTAGACCACGGCACCAAGTGCCACGTCCAGTCCTGCCTTGAACAGCTCCAGGGACAGCGACTCCACCACCTCCCCGGGCAGCCCATTCCAGTGTCCAATGACTCTCTCAGTGAAGAACTTTCTCCTCACCTCCAGCCTGAATTTCCCCTGGTGCAGCCTGAGGCTGTGTCCTCTTGTTCTGGTGCTGGCCACCTGAGAGAAGAGAGCAACCTCCTCCTGGCTACAACCACCCCTCAGGTAGTTGTAGACAGCAATAAGGTCTCCCCTGAGCCTCCTCTTCTCCAGGCTAACCAATCCCAGCTCCCTCAGCCTCTCCTCGTAGGGCTTGTGGACACCTCTCAGGGTCTCAGATGGTCTGAGAGGAAATAATAAGCCATGTACCATGAAGAGAAAAGAAATCTTTGGATTCTGGCCTTGCTGCTCTCCATGCAGATCAGTGACTGAGACCAAAGGAAGAAGAGGCAAAGTAGGATTGGAAGTAGGGTGAGGAAAGATTCTGATGTAGGGATGAGCTCTACGTCACAAAAACAGACACATAACTTGGGCCAACTGCTACATTCATCTCCCTCTGGACAACCACAGATTTGGGCTTTGCTTTCATTGCTTCTTGGGGAAAAAAAACCCCAACAAACCACAACTTAAAATGCTGGACCATCCTCACTGGAAAAAACAGGTGGGGCATCTTGGAGCAGACTTTGCTCTGGCAACTCCATTTCAAGATGAAATCTGGCTAAAGAAAGCTGCTAACTAACCCAGTACCTGCTGCTGAAGGGTTCTGCTGGCTTTCCAAATGTCTTTGTGATGGTTCTGTTCTTTCCCTGTTCTCCCAGTGCTGTGTTGAAACGTTGCAGGACTTGAAAGCTGGAAAGTCATGGAAGGGGGTCGGAGGAGGAGGAAAATACAAAGCAGGTTGTGCAGGCGGCTAGCGAGGGGAGGGGGTGAGGATTTTTTGGTTCATAAGCCTCAGTAACCACATGAAAGCTCTTTAAAAAAATAACAAAACCATCTTCTCCATAGCAGTTCCAGTAGTGCAGGTAGTAAAAGCTGGTATTAATTACCTGATTGAGCTTATTGCTGCAGGTGGAAGGCAGTCAGAAGCTCAAGAGCTTGGGTGGCCAGTCGCACTGCTGTCCATAAAGCTAATGGGACACCTTGTCAACCCCAGCCTCCTTCCTGGAGCCCCAGGAGGAGATGCAGAGCAGGTTTCTGGAAGACTTTGCACTGAGAAATCTCCTAAAGGAGCCTGGCCAGGGTTTTTGGAGCTGCCTGGATCCGAGTATGTGCAGCCATGTGTGCCTGTCTGCAAAGCAAAGCCGCTGGAAGAAGGAGCAGGCGCCTGACACCAACAGCCGCCGCTCAGAAGCCGGCACGGTGGGTGCTCCAATTAACAGTGCCACCACCATCGCTGATGCTCATGAGTTCATTACAAAAGACAGACAGACATCTGCAGGGGTCTTAAAATAATGACTCCTTTCATCTGGTGACTGGCAGAGGTGGGGTGACAAGGATCTGCTGCTTAGCATAAACTGACTTTTTCCGCACTTGTTTTGGAGCCCAACGGAACGCGGACGCCCGAAACTGGGGGCGTAGTGGAGGATGGCAGAGCTGCAGCTAAGCCTTTGCTTCACTTGCCCCATGTTGGCATGGCCTTCCCAATGGGCTTCCCAAAGTGCTCACCTTAGGCTTGAGGAGGGAAGGAGTCTTCTGGTCTCCACCATCCCGCAGAGCACTGTTTCACAGAATCACAGAATTAATCAGGTTGGAAAAGACCTTCAGGATCATCGAGACCAATCTATCACCTACCACCTGCTAGTTAACTAAACCCTGGCACCAAGTGAATCATGGAATCATAGAATCAAGCAGGTTGGAAGAGACCTCCAAACTCAGCCAGTCCAACCTAGCACCCAACCCCATCCAGTCAACCAGACCATGGCACTAAGTGACTCATCCAGGCTTTTCTTCAACACCTCCAGGGACGGTGACTCCACCACCTCCCTGGGCAGCCCATTCCAATGCCAATCACTCTCTCTGACAACAACTTCCTCCTAACATCCAGCCTATACCTCCCCTGGCACAACTGCAGACTGTGTCCCCTTGTTCTATTGCTGCTTGCCTGGGAGAAGAGGCCATCCCCCACCTGGCTACAATGTCCCTACAGGTAGTTATAGACAACAATGAGCTCTGCCCTGAGCCTCCTCTTCTGCAGGCTGCACACCCCCAGCTCTCCTCATAGGTTTTGTGTTCCAGGCCTTTCACCAGCTTTGTTGCCCTTCTCTGGACACCTTCCAGCACCTCAACATCTCTCTTGAATTGAGGGGTCCAGAACTGGACACAGTGACAGCCTCTTTTCAAACACCTCCAGGGATGGTGACTCCATAACCTTCAAGGGCAGCCCATTCCAATGCCAGTCACTCTTGCTGGGAAGAACTTCTTCCTAACACGCACCCTAAACCTGCCCTGGTGCAGTTTGTGTCCTTTTGTTCTGTCACCAATTGCCTGGCAGAAGAGCCCAAGCCCACCTGGCTACAACCTCCTTTCAGGTAGTCGTAGACAGCAATAAGGTCTGCCCTGAGCCTCCTCTTCTCCAGGCTGTCATCTTGCTTTCCTTGCAGCAGTGGTGTGTCTTTGGCAGTTCTGTGTGCCAACTGCACGGACATGAACCCTGGGCACAGCCATGTGCTGAGCTGCTTAGGTCTCTGGGCTCAGGTCTATCACCACTGCCAATGACCAAACCACAACTCGATGGCAGAAGTACCCTTTGAATTTGTCCTCTTCTTCCAGGGGCTGTGTAGCTCTGCCATTGCTGGGCCCTTTCCTAAAGGTAAAGCAACTTCCCATCACTTTGAGCCTCTTTAGTCTCTCTGACTTGAGAAATCTCCCTGAAACTCTCAAGGGAGATGGCAATTTCAGGGCTTCTCCCATCCAAATTGATCACTGGGTCATCCATACAGGAAATACCTGTGCCAATTCATGTTTCTCATGAGTCTTCTAAGATTCCTGAGGTTTTACTCTGATTTATTTTTCTGAAGCAGGGCTCAGCAATAGAAAATAAGGAGGTTCTTGGCTATTTTGTAATGAAACCCTGACCTTTTACAGTACTTTTCAGTAAGGGACTTCAAAACTCCTCTGGCAAGTTTCATGCACTAAGTCTCAGCATAAAGAAGTGCCACCTTCTTTTTCAGGTCAGAAAACTAAAGTGTTTTCTTAAAATATATGAGGAGCTGAGCTGGGATTAGACTCCAGCCCCCCCCCCCCCCCAGCTCACAATCCTTTGCTTTGACTGTGCTAGCTCAGCCTTTGCTCATTCTGGCATGGGAAAAGCAATTGGGAATAAGAAGCTCTTACTGGGGCAGGCAGTCTATAGGGGATAGAGTTATAGTTGTCACAATAATGTATTATTTAGGACTGGGATATGATTTGAGATGGGCTCAAGCTGCAACTTCAGAGGCACTCTTAGGATTGAATATTGAAAACCCCAGAGCAGAGAAGCATTTGAGTTTGAGCTTTGGGATCTATTACTGTGGATTCCCAGAGATGTCCATTCCAGAGGTCTATGAGGCATCTTCTTGCCCTCAATACTTTACCAAGCAGTAGAAGAGACAGGAGAGGGTTTTTTTGCCATGCCATTGTGATTTCTCCCTTCTTATTGACCAACTCCAGAAAAAGTATAGATGGAATTAACAGAAAGGGTAAGACTTCCTCATTAGAAGGTTGTTTTCTGCCTCCTGATGCCTTGCTGCCTGGTTGGAATGTGTGTCTACACAGAGCTGATGCTGATGTGTTTTATTTGGGCTTTCATTTGAGGGTTGCTGCCTATTTCCCGACTGAACTTCAGCAGAAGGCCACAAGAGTTTAAACCTGATTAAATAGGAGGCAGGAGAACATGAAATGCTGCTCTCCAGAAGCTATCAGACTCCCTGTTAATCTGTGCTGACACCTTTTGAGCATCAGGGTTAAGAGACACAGACAAAAAAAGGAACACAGGGTAAATGGGATAGAGACAAAGGGGGGGGGGAACCGAAAGTGAATTAGTGAATTAATGAAGAAAGATCATGAGAAAAATGTCTTTGATAACTAAATACATCCAATAGTGTCTATTAGTTTAAAAGCATATTTTCAATGCAGGGATGTGTGCACACAGCAGGGAAGGAAATGCAAGAGAGGCTGTAGGAGAGAGTGTAGAGGGTGAATTTAACTGACAATAGATCACTGGAGCCTGTGGTATCGCATTTAGAGGGTTAAAAGGCTAAACAGCCTCGTGTTTAATGGAAGATGCTCCTAGAATTCTCAAAAGCAAAAGATGGAGAGAAAAATCTGCTGCCTGGCAACTTGAAAGAGATGCACTTTTGAGCCCAGAGCCTGGGAAGCTGCAAATCTATTCAGTGGGGACACCCAACAGATCCATTGCTTCTCTTCAGCGCTGCAGGGAATGACTTCTGTCCCAGGGGATTGGATGATGCTTGGACTGGTCCCAGGAGTGCTCCTCACCCACCGTGTCCTGACCCATGGCCAGGTGTCACCTCAAGATTAATTTGGGTTTAGAGAAAGAGTTTTCAGGGCCTTTTAACCTTACTTATAGAAAAAGTACTCTTCTTGATCAATGGGTGAAGAGGAAGCTCAACCAAGAAGGGTTTTCTTTGCCAAGGGCGCATCATGCAAAATGCTGCAGTGTGGTTTTGGTTTCACAGTGAAACACTTTGCTGAAAGTTGTTCTTGGGTATTAATCAGGCACTGGAATGAGCTGCCCAGGGGGGTGTTTGAGTCACTGACCCTGGATGTGTTCAAGGGTCGTTTGAATGTGGTGCTTAGGGATATGGTAGTTTCTCCCAGGGATCAGTGCTGGGCCCAGTCCTGTTCAATATCTTTATTGATGATCTGGACCAGGGGATTGAGTGCAGTACCAGTAAGTTTGCAGATGACACCAAGCTAGGAGCAGGTATGGATACATTGGAGGGTAGGAGAGCCCTGCAGAGGGACCTGGACAGGCTGGATGAGTGGGTGGAAGGCAATGGGATGAGATTGAACAAGGCCAAGTGCAGGGTTCTACACTTTGGCCACAGCAACCCCAAGCAGTGCTACAGGCTGGGGCCAGAGTGGCTGAGAGCAGCCAGGCAGAGAGGGACCTGGGGGTGCTGGTAGAGAGTAGATGAAAATGAGGCATCAGTGTGCCCAGGTGGCCAAGAGAGCCAATGGCATCCTGGGCTGGCTCAGGAGCAGTGTAGCCAGCAGTACAAGGGAGGTTCTTCTGACCTCCAAGCTCATACAGCCCAATCTAGCACCCAGCCCTGGCAAATCAATCAGACCATGGCACTAAGTGCCTCAGCCAGGCTTTGCTTCAACACCTCCAGGGATGGTGACTTCACCACCTCCCTGGGCAGCCCATTCCAATGCCAATCACTCTCTCTGACATCAACTTCCTAACAACATCCAGCCTAGACCTGCCCTGGCACAGCTTGAGACTGTGTCCCCTTCTTCTGTTGCCGCTTGCCTGGCAGCAGAGCCCAACCCCACCTGGCTACAGCCTCCCTTCAGGGAGTTGTAGCCAGCAATGAGCTCTGCCCTGAGCCTCCTCTTCTGCAGGCTGCACACCCCCAGCTCCCTCAGCCTCTCCTCACTGGCCTCTGCTCCAGGCCCCTCCCCAGCCTTGCTGCCCTTCTCCAAACACCTTCCAGCACCTCAACATCTCTCTTGAATTGAGGAGCCCAGAATTGGACACAGTACTCAAGCTGTGACCTGAGCAGTGCTGAGTACAATCCAGAAGTCACTCTTTTCACTTGATTAGATTTGTTTTGGTGGGAAGGCAAACTCTATAGGTAAACTGTCACCCCTAAAAACCCATTAAATGCTGTTCTTTGGGAACAAAGATCTAAGAATGCTCTGTAGAAAAGAATAACAGGAACAAAGCTTTACCATACACTAAAATCAGCAAAACTGCTTAAGGCAATTGCTTTTCTTGTGTTTTATTATTATTAGTAGTATGGTGTTGTGATGCTAAACAGAAAATGACAACTGTGAATAAGATAAAGGTCTTCACAGCACATGAAAAATTCAAATGTTACTTTTAGGAAAGATTTATTTTATTTATTGCCTTTTTTTAAAGAAAAAACAGCATAAAACATTCATGATGGCATTTTACTAAATTAAGAAGGGGAGAATGGGCTTGAAGTCTTCTCAACCCATTAAATTTGCATGTTGTTGTTCAAAGCAATGGTTAAAAAGGCAAGAGAAGGAGAAGGTCTCGAAGGCACAACTGTATCTGGTTGACATCCAGTTCTGGAGCCCCCATTACAAGAGGGATGTGGAGATGCTGGAGTGTGTCCAGAGCAGGGCCAGGAGGATGCTGAGAGGGCTGCAGCAGCTCTGCTGTCAGCACAGACTGAAAGAGTTGGAGTTGTTGAGTCTGGAGAAGAGGAGGCTCCCAGGTGACCTTCTTGTGGCCTTCCAGGATCTGAAGGGGGCTACAAAAAAGCTGGGGAGGGACTTTTTAAGCTGTGAGGGAGTGCCAGGACTGGGGAAAATGGAGCAAAGCTGGAGGTGGGGAGAGTCAGGCTGAAGGTGAGGAGGAAGTTGTTCAGCATGAACAGATGAGAGCCTGGAAAAATTTGCCCAGGGAGGTGGTTGAGGCCCCATGGCTGGAGGTGTTTGAGGCCAGGCTGGCTGAGGCTGTGTGCAGCCTGCTCTAGGGTAGGGTGTCCCTGGGCATGGCAGGGGGGGTGGAAGTAGATGATCCTTCTTTTCTCTTCCAACCCTGCCTGATTCTGTGATTCTCTGATCCTATGTCTCTGTGTTTGACAGTTCCATCTGAACATCAGAAAGCTGGATGGAGCTTGAGGTAGTTGAGATATGAAGAGAAGTTTTAGCTGTGGGTTAGGCTGAGAATTTCTGATGATTCTATGTAGGTCTCTTCCAACCTGGTTGATTCTAGGATTCTATGGAGGTCTCTTCCAACCTGGTTGATTCTGTGACTCTATTGAGGTCTCTTCCAACCTGGTTGATTCTATAATTCTATGGAGGTCTCTTCCAACCTGGTTGACTGATTCTGTGATTCTATGGAGGTCTCTTCCAACCTGGTTAATCAATTCCATGATTCTATGATTCTGTGATTCTATGACTGGTAGAGCTGGCACTTGGGGAAAAAAAACCCAACCAGGAGCCTCAGCAGCATGGTTAGTGTCAAGCAGAACTGGGAGAGAGGTTTGAGATGCAGGCTCTCTGCACACTGTCGGCCAGCGGAGTGGCAGGGAAGCCGCTGGCTGCGTTTTGCCACTCGGTGATTACATTTGTCATATTTTACTTATTTCCTCAAAAGAAACCAGTAATTATTACACAAATCTTTCCCCCCACACCACCTTTGGATGATTTATCAATTCTAATCTGGGAGAACAGCCCTCTGTTTGATTTCAAATGGGTCTCATTAAAGGCGGGTTTTGGGTTCGGTTTGGTTTTGGGTTGGTTTTAAGGGAGGGTGGTGGAAATGAAACGAAACAAACCCCAACCAAACAAAGAACTGCTGTGCTGTTGTCTTTTGCTCTTCTTTAATGTTGGGTTCAGAAGTAATGATGTTGGGAACAATCATTCCTCAAGCTCCAGTTTCCCTGTGTTTACTCATTAAAGAGGAGATCCAGGTGCTCTCGTAGGGAAATGTGTTCCAACGCTGGCTTGAGAAATCAAAAGTCTCTTCACTTTCACTAACAAGCTCAGCCTTGCAGGGAAGGGGGGAAAAAGGGGGAAAAAAAGAAAAGCCAAGCAGGACCTGCTTTAAAAATGAATTAGTAGTACCCAGCTCGTGGAAATCATTCTGATTTTAGAGAGGTGTTAGTGGGAGGTGTACGAGGGTCATAGAATCTTAGAATAGAATCATAGAACCAACCAGATTGGAAGAGAGCTCCAAGCTCATCCAGTCCAACCTAGCAGCCAGCTCTGTCCAGTCAGGGGAAGAAGGGCAAAAATGAGCAATTCTGTGCCTCTTTACTGTTGACAGTGTCATATAGACTATGGCACTAACTGCTCTATCCAGTCTTTTCTTGAACACCTCCAGGCACAGTGACTCCACCACCTCTCTGGGCAGCACATTCCAATGCCAATCACTCTCTCTGACAACAACTTCTTCCTAGCATCCAACCTGGCACAACTTGAGACTGTGTCCCCTTATTCTGTGGCTGCTTGCCTAGCAGAAGAGCCCAACCCCACCTGGCTATAGCCTCCCTTTCAGGGAGTTGTAGCCAGCAATGAGCTCTGCCCTGAGCCTCCTCTTCTGCAGGCTGCACACCCCCAGCTCCCTTAGCCTCTCCTCATAGGCTGGCTACAGCCTCCCTTTAGTTAGTTATAGACAGCAGGATGCAGCTGACAGGTAGAGCAGAGCTTGCTGCTTCCCCATCAAGGCTCCCCACACAAAAGGCCAGCTGAGGCTTTACCTGGCTGCTCTGAAAGGGCAGCTGCCCTGCTTTCTTTGTTTAAATGCTGGCCCATTTGTTGACTTGAAGGCACCCACTCCTCGGTGGCAGCAGCAGCAGCAGCAGCAGCAGTGGCATCATACCTCGCTCTAATGAGCGTCCCTTCAATAACCATTGCCCTGATTTTTGATACCTGGAGAGAAGATGCACCAGCTAGGGAAGGATTTATCAAAAACTTGCCACTGACTAGACATCAGAGGGAACCTCAAAGGGACAGTGAACTAGAACAAAGAGTAAAAAACATTTACAGAAGTGCTACGCCGGGGAGGGGGAAAAAAAAAAGGAAGAAGGGGAAAAAAAGAAGAAGGTAAAGGGAAAAAACTCCACTAACAACAGTAACAAGGTCAGCTATAAAACCAGAATTAAAAGGCACTGCTGGGAAAAAGACAGAGACTCAAAAAAGCACCAAGAACTGAGAACACAGCTTGCCAATCAGATCCACACAGCTTCCCCTTGATATCTTCCCACTAACAGGCTTTCCTGCAGGACAAGTGGGGGAAAAAAGTTGAAGCAACTGGCTGTGGGAAGGTGGGATGGAAGTGGGAGAGCAGCTTTGAACACACAGCTTCAGGCTCTGCATCAGTGGCCTTGCTCAAAGCTGTGGGGGCTTGGGGAGCTGAGGCGTGCTGGGGCTGGGAGCAGTTCTCCACAGCAAACCCCATTTAGACCGGTTTTGCACTTGAATAGAATCACAGAACGGGTTGGGTTGGAAAGGATCTTAAAGATGATTTGGTTCTGACCTCCCTGCCATGGGCAAGGACACCTCCCACTAGAGCAGGTTGCTCAAGGTCTCATCCAGCCTGGCTTTGAACATCTCCAGGGAAGGAGCAGCCATAACCTCCCCGGACAACCTGTGCCAGTGTCTCACCACCCTCACTGTAAATAATTTCTTCCTAACAGAAGAGGGATTCAGAGTGGCTGGAAGAGACCTCTGAAGATCACCTAGTGCAACTCCTCTGCTCTGGGGTTGTTTAGCCTGGAGAAGAGGAGGCTCAGGGCAGAGCTCATTGCTGTCTACAACTCCCTGAAGGGAGGCTGTAGCCAGGTGGGGTTGGGCTCTGCTGCCAGGCAAGCAGCAAAAGAAGAAGGGGACACAGTCTGAAGTTGTGCCAGGGCAGGTCTAGGCTGGATGTTGTTAGGAAGTTGTTGTCAGATAGAGTGATAGGCATTGGAATGGGCTGCCCAGGGAGGTGGTGGAGTGCCCATCCCTGGAGGTGTTGAAGCCAAGCCTGGCTGGGGCACTTAGTGCCGTGGTCTGGTTGCTTGGCCAGGGCTGGGTGCTAGGGTGGGCTGGGTGAGCTTGAAGCTCTCTTCTGCAGGCTGCACACCCCCAGCTCCCTCAGCCTCTCCTCATAGGGCTGTGCTCCAGGCCCCTCCCCAGCCTTGATGCCCTTCTCTGGGCACCTTCCAGCACCTCAACATCTCTCTTGAATTGAGGAGCTCAAGACTGACAGAAAAAAATATTTATTGCATCTTCTTGAAGTGCTCTGAGCAGAGAGAGCAGAGCAGGGAGGAGCAGCAGCTCCAGATTCCTTGTAGCAGCCAAGTGGAGAGCTGGGGGAATCTGGGGATCCTCAGCAGAGAGAAACCAGCAGCCTCACCTCTGTACTTTCCCAGCACAGACCTTTGGTCTTGGAATCTTTCCTGTGCTATGCATGGTAAATCTACTTTCTCTGAGTCTCTCTCATGTTAGAGGTTTAAGGACAAAGGGCTTTGTTCTGGTTACAAGCATTGCAAAGAACATCTCTGAGGTTTGTTTACACCAAAGGGCACTGGCATAATAATAATAATAATAATCCTGTGTGCATCATGCAAGGGCTTGCAGCAGGAAAGGTAATGTCTAACGACCTTCATTTCTTAAATGCCTTCCAAGCTCCTCCTCAGACACTAGAGGGTGAAGCTCTGCAATTCCACTGAGAAGTAAGGAACAGAGGGAAAAATGAACCACCAAAAGGTCAAAGAGAGTGTCTGAGCCAGGAGACTTGGCTGCTTTGATTATGTCAGCACTGCTCTACATTCTGGAACCTTTAGGAAATTAAAGAAACTCTGAGTTGGACAAAGATGAAGTTAATAACAAGACTGAGCAGCCTTTGGTGATGCCTTTGGTGCTTCTGAAATATCACCAGACTCTGCTCCCTGACCAGGCAGGGTCCATTGGCAGCACTGAAGATCCAGCAGAAGTTGTATTGCAGAATCCCAGGACCATCAGCAAAGCAACCAAAGGCAGCTTTGAAAGAAGCTCAACCTTCAATTCCCCTCATGGATTCACTGCAGGAACCAAACCAGCTGCCAAGTGCAAATGCTGGAAGCAGAACTCTGACTTTGACATTAACTTCTGCTTGTTGCAACTTGAGAGGCACACACCAAATGCACCACCACTTTGTTCTAGCTCTAATTCACCCATCCACACCTGCCTGAACTGCTGGTGACTTTCAGCTGGATGCACAGGCCTGGTGTTGAGCTGTGTCAGCAAACACTTTGCCTTCTTGCTTTAAGAAGGTTGCAAAACCTTTGTTTGGTGCCAAGGAGCAAGCTCCACGCAGCCAAAACTGAAATGCAAATAGGAGGTTTGGCCAATTGCTGGTGAGAGTCTTCAAAGCAGGACTCCCCTTCCTGTGATGTGAAGACTTTGAGATGGAATCCCCCCAAGCAAGAATAGCTCTCAGAAGGGATGCCAGCACCTGGTAAAATCAAAGCTTTGAAGATGGGCCTCCCCATTGATAGAAGCCTTTGCATAAGCAGCCTCCTATCTTCTCTGATGCCTTTCCAGTGTCAGCAAACTGGAAGCCATAAAACCAGGAGAGGGGTGGGATCCCTCTGACGCACCTTCACTGGAACAGCAGGTCCTGGCATTGCTGCAGGCTACCACCCAACCGTGCAGATGGCTCCAGATGACCTTTTTCTGTCTGACTAAGGGGTCTGGCAGGTGAATTCTAGCAAATCTTGCTGGGGTGGTTGGAGATGTTATCTCACCTCCACTTCCCCTCCTATCCATCTGTCCTCTGCCTGCCACTCCCCTGAGGAGCTGGCAGAGCAAAGCTGTGCTGGCACCTTCAGCACTTGAGGGGAACCCCAGCACCTTCACTGGGATGGGTGAGGAAGGGAGGTTCTTCCAGCAGGCTCTGCAGAGCCAAGTCTTTGATTCCCTGTGCCATGGGAGCAGAAACCTCCTGCAGGGCAGGGCAGGATGGTTCACAGATTACATAGGGTTGGAAGGGACCCTCAAAGGTCATCTTCTCCAATCCCCTGCAGTCAGCACCTCCAACCAGAGAAGGGTCACAATGATGCTCAGAGGGCTGCAGCAGCTCTGCTGTGAGCACAGACTGAAAGAGTTGGGGCTGTGCAGGCTGGAGCAGAGGAGGCTCCCAGGTGACCTTCTAGTGGCCTTCCAGGATTTGAAGGGGGCCTCCAAAAAAGCTGCAGGGAGGGACTTTTTAGGCTGTCAGGGAGTGAGAGGACTGGGGGGGAATGGAGCAAAGCTGGAGGTGGGGAGAGTCAGGCTGGAGGTGAGGAGGAAGTTGTTGAGCATGAGGGTGGTGAGAAGCTGGAATGGGTTGCTCAGGGAGGTGGTTGAGGCCCCACGGCTGGAGGTGATTAAGGCCAGGCTGGCTGAGGCTGTGTGCAGCCTGCTCTAGGGTAGGGTGTCCCTGGCCATGGCAGGGGAGTTGGACTCAATGATCTCCTTGGGTCCTTTCCAACCCCTAATATCCTGTGATCCTGTAAGCCTGTGAACTATATCAGTCTGTCCAGGACCATCTCCAGTCTGATCTTAAGTATCTTCTGGGATGGGACCTCCACCACATCCCTGGGCAACCTGTTCCAGCATCTTACCACTCTCATGGTGAAGAACTTCCTCCTGATGTCCAACCTAAATCTCCTGTGCTCCAGTTTAAAATTACAGGGCAAGAAGAGCACCAAAAGCTTTTGCAGATCTCACCTGCTGGAGCCCTAATGTGCAATCTTCTCCTATTTGGACCTTCCTGAGGGAGGTGATGGTGGCAAAGCAGGGTAAATGCTGCAACTTCTCTTCACTGTATCATTGTGGTATCCTGTAGTGCAAGCACACCACTTTCAACCACCCCTGACTTGCTCAAAAAGAGAATCACTCACTCCATCCTCCTCCCAGAACCAGCTTCTCCTTTTCTTCCTCAGGCTGCTCTTCATCAAAGCACTGCTTTCCATGCACCAGGCAGGGTATTAGGTGCTCTCAGGTTATGGCATTATTTGATTGGTCATCCTTCTACTTGAATTTGTGATCTACTGAATTACATGGAGAAAATATCTTCTGGTCTAAATTCTCTCTTGTAGAGGAGCTTTAAAGCTCTCATTTATCCTTGTCCTCAAAAGCTTTCCACTATCAGGGCATAAGAAACAAGATAGAGTGAGGCTTCATCTCCCTTTTCATCTTTTCCTCTAATCAAGTGACACTCCTCAGCATCCTGCCATACCTGTCTTGGAGCCTGTTTTGGGGTGAGAATTGTCTTCTAGCCAGGAAGGAAGGGGGTGGAAATAAAAATAAACCCCCTCAGGCTTTCTCCAGGAAGAGGAACTGGGAGTGCAGTGGTTTGGGCACATGGGCCAGGAGGAAGGTGTTGGCTATTGAGGTATCCATGCAAGGCATTTGAAGTATGACTAAAGTCACTTCCTGGCTGCATTCATTAGGGAAGCAATGTGGTCTGTGTTGTCCCTCTGCTTCTCTTTCTGCTAGCCCCTGTGGATCTGGGCTCCTTAACATTGGGGCACTTTGGGAGGAAAATGGGCTGCTTGTGCTGAAATGGCCAGGAGAAGGGTCCTGAGAGAGAATGTGGTGCCCAGCTGGACATTGAGGAGAAGGTTGGACATGAGGAGGAAGTCTGAGCATGAGGAGGAAATTCTTCACAGTGAGCATAGGGAAACACTGACACAGACTTGCCATTGATGTGGCTGAAGCTCCATTCCTGAGGACATTCAAGGCCAAGCTTGGTGGGGCCCCTGGGTAACCTGATCTAGCTGGGGGGGTTCCTGCGCACTGCAGGAAGGTTGGTCAAGATGATCTTCAAGGGTCTCTTCCAAGCTGCTCTTTGGTCTTTACCAAGCAAAACTCAGCCCCGTGCTTGCTCACAGGATCATAGGATCACAGGATGCCAGGGGTTGGAAGGGACCCAAAGAGATAGAATCATTGACTCATAGAATGGTTTAGGTTGGAAGGGACCTCAAAGATCATCCAGTTCCAACCCCCTGCCACAGGCAGGGACACCTCCCACTAGAACGGGTTGCTCAAGGACTCATTCAGCCTGGCCTTGAACACCTCCAGGGAGATTGTGGAGCACAGAAGCACAGAATGTGATCAAAGATCAAAGATCACCTTAGGTGCTTCTGTGCTCCACAACCTCCCTGGGCAACCTGTGCCAGTGTCTCACGACCCTCATTGCAAACAACCTCTTCCTAACATCCACTTTCAATCTCCCCTCTGCCAGTTTAAACCCATTCCCCCTTGTCCTGTCATTACAAGACCTTGTCCCTCCCCAGCCCTTCTGTAGCCCCCTTCAGATACTGCAAGGCTGCTCCAAGGTCTCCTGGAAGCCTTCTGTTCTCCAGGCTGCAGAGCCCCAACTCTTGTAGCCTGTCCTCATAGCAGAGCTGCTGCATGTTGGTGGCCTCCTCTGGAATGGCTCAATGTCCTTCTTGTGTTGAGAGCTCCAGAGCTGCTCCAGCCCTTTGATCATCTTCAGCACTTTCAGATCACCAGGGCCAACCCCCCTGCCAGAGCAGGACCATACAATCTAGTTCAGATCACAGAGGAACACATCCAAATGGGTCTTGAAATCCTCCAGAGGAGACTCCACAACCTCTCTGCTCAGCTGGATTATTTTGATCATTTCAGAATGTGTCACTTCTGAACAAGAAATCTACTGCCCTTATCCCACCAGACCCAAAACTGGAACTCTCCATTAAACACAAAGCTGGAAATGTGTTTCAACTGCACAATTAGAGTCTTAATGAATTATTATCTCTTTTAAAAGGGGAAAACAAGGAAGAATTGCTGGCATAAGTATGGAATAATATTTGTTGTGTTGGGTTTGTTTTTTTTCAAAGGAATTACCCCAACCAAGGCCCAGGATAAAAGCACTTTCAATAATAGCATTAGACCCAGAAGAAGCACAGCAAGAAATACCAACTGTAGTCTCTAAATGCTTAAGCAACTTGAAATCTGAAGATGAAAAGGCTCTGTGCACTATTTACTCTTATTAATGCTGGATTGGACAGAGGTACATCTGCACTTTGTAGCTCTTTGAACTGGGAAATATGTCTAATTCCCACAAGAGGATAAAGTTGGGTGGCTTTTTTTTTTGGCACTGAAGGATTAGAGAGGTGCTGTTTAAAAGACAATTTAAGGTGCAGCTCTGAAAGGGGCTTTGATGGTCAGGCTGGCTGCTGCTCTTGTACTTTCATTAGCGCCCCAAATTGGTGGCTCACGTCTGAGCTCCACCATGGGGGTGAGTGGGAGTAGTCCTAACAGATCTGAAGCAAATTGTTCTGTTGTTTGAAGGTGGAGCCCTGCTTAAAAAGTAAGGGGCTGAGAAATCATGGAATCATAGAATCAAGTAGGACGGAATAGATCTCTAAGCTCATCCAGTCCAACCTAGCACCCAGCCCTGGCCAATCAACCAGACCATGGCACTAAGAAAAAAAAGGAGAATCATAGAATCAAGCAGGTTGGAAGAGAGCTCCAAACTCAGCCAGTCCAACCTAGCACCCAGCCCTAGCTAATCAACCAGACCATGGCACTAAGTGCCCCAGCCAGGCTTTGCTTCAACACCTTCAGCCACTGTGACTCTACCACCTCCCTGGGCAGCCCATTCCAATGCCAATCACTCTCTCTGACAACAACTTCCTAACAACATCCAGCCTAGACCTCCCCTGGCACAACTGCAGACTCTGTCCCCTTGTTCTGTTGCTGCTTGCCTGGCAGAAGAGCCCAACCCCACCTGGCTACAGCCTCCCTTCAGGTAGTTGTAGACAGCAATGAGCTCTGCCTTGAGCCTCCTCTTCTGCAGGCTGCACACCCCCAGCTCCCTCAGGCTCTCCTCACAGGACTGTGCCCCAGGCCCCTCCCCAGCCTTGCTGCCCTTCTCCAGACTGCTTTGTGAGGGTCTCCACCTCTGTGACCCACTGGACCTTGTCCAGCCACAGCCCCAGGCTTCTTAAGGTGCTTCCACGGTGGTGCATCCCCTCGGAGATGGGGAGTGGGAGGTGCTTGCTCTTGCTGAATGTTCCTATTTGAGCCCAGCCCATCACCTCCTTCGATGCATTGCTCTGTTGGACTGTTATTAAGAGTGACAAGCCTCTAGTAATGTAATCTATCATTTGAATGCAGCAACTGCTGTGTTCTGCAGGTGACTGCTTTGTGGTCCTGCTTGGAGGAATCGCATCAGGAGCGGCTGTGTGTGCCTGTCAGCTGCATGGCAGCACACAAAGGGCAGGAAAGATAAAGAACAGCCAGCAGCAGCTTGTGCCATCCAGTTAGGAAGCTCCAGCACATCAGCTGGACTGGCTGGAAAGGGATACTGCCCATCCTGACAGTCGTTTTTATTTGCTTGATTCTGGCATCAAATGCAACCACTGGCCTGGGACCGCCAGAAATGCTTGCTTGGGATGACACAACCCCACTCATCCAGTGACTTTGCTTGGGGATGCCAAGAGATGCCAGGTGGGCTCAGCTCACACTGGCTCCTCTCAACCTGCTCTCCTGCACTTAATTATAGAGTTTGACTTCCCATGGACCCACCACTTGAAGCACTCTATGGGCTTGGTGCTGGTGGATAGAGTTTTTGCTTACCATAGAGAGTTTTTACTTCCCATGGACCCACCACTTAAAGCACTCTTTGGGCTGGATGCTGGTGGATAGAGTTTTTGCTTACCATAGAGAGTTTTTACTTCCCATGAACCCACCACTTGAAGCACTCTATGGGCTTAGTGCTGGTGGATAGAGCTTTTACTTACCATAGAGAGTTTCTACTTACCATGGACACACCACTTGAAGCACTCTATGGGCTTGGTGCTGGTGGATAGAGTTTTTGCTTACCATAGAGAGTTTTTACTTCCCATGGACCCACCACTTGAAGCACTCTTTGGGCTGGATGCTGGTGGATAGAGTTTTTGCTTACCATATAGAGTTTTTACTTACCATATAGAGTTTTTACTTCCCATGGACCCACCACTTGAAGCACTCTATGGGCTGGGTGCTGGTGGATAGAGTTTTTACTTACCATATAGAGTTTTACTTCCCATGGACCCACCACTTGAAGCACTCTATGAGCTGGGTGCTGGTGGATAGAGTTTTTACTTACCATAGAGAGTTTTTACTTCCCATGAACCCACCACTTGAAGCACTCTATGAGCTGGGTGCTGGTGGATAGAGTTTTTACTTACCATAGAGAGTTTTTACTTCCCATGGACCCACCACTTGAAGCACTCTATGGGCTGGGTGCTGGTGGGTAGAGCTTTTACTTACCATATAGAGTTTTTACTGCCATTATAGCATTATTAATTAACCACATAGAGTTTTTACTTGCCACATAGTTTTCACTTACCATATAGAGTTTTTACTTACCACATAGAGTTATTAATTAACCATATAGAGTGTTTACTTACCATATAGAGTTTTTACTCACCATGGACCCACCACTTGAAGCACTCTATGGGCTTAGTGCTGGTGGATAGAGTTTTTACTTACCATATAGAGTTTTTACTTATCATGAACCCACTACTTGAAGCACTCAGGTCATGGGCTTGATGCTGGTGGATAGAGTTATCACTTATATAGAGTCTTTACTTCACCATATAGAGTTTCTACTTGCCACATAGAGTTTTTACTTACCATACAGGGTTTTAACTTACTCTATAGAGTTTTTACTTACTATATAGGGTTTTTATTTACCATGGAGCCACCAGTTGAAGCTCTCAAGCTGTTGGCTTGGTGCTGGTGGGAGGCAGTATGGCTTCACCTCTCCCAACCATGAGGGTGGTTGAGCACTGGAAGAGGTTGCCCACGGAGGTTGTTGAGACCCCATCTGTGGAGATAGTTGGGGTCAGGCTCAACAAGGCTCTGGGCAAGCTGACCTAGTGGAGGATGTCCCTGCTTACTGCAGAGAGGCTTGGACTGGATGACCTTTGGAGCTCCCTTCCAACCCAGACCATTCTATGATTCTATGAAGCCAGGGCCCTGCCTCTGCCCAGCAATTTCTAACCAGCAAAACCAGGTTTGAAGACTCCCATTGTACCAACCCACCACTGGGAGGGGAAGAAGAGCAGATAATATAATGAGCTACTGCATGATCAACCACCAGAAGAAGGTGTAAAAGATACAGACCATTAGAAAAGAACAAGGCTTTAAATACCATCTGAGATTTTAACTGAAAGGGCCTTTATTAGGTTAAAAAAAAAGAGGCAATAAAAATCTCCATTTAACAATCCAGAGTACCAAATCCTGTCGATTGCTGCTGCAAACTCCTCTGAAGTAAACTACAAAGGGTTGTGATGTTTCTTCTTTCAGACTTTTTTTTTACATATATATATATATGAACTTTTCTCTTTTTTTTAAAGGCACCAGATCCCACTGAACTATCCTCCATTTCTTTTTCTTGCTGAAGCTGCAGATGTACATTATGCTAGTGTGAAAAAAAGCTAATTAAACTGCATAGGCTCTGCAGGAGGCAGAGGAGGCCTGCAGTGCACTGGGGATGATTGATTTGGACTGTCACACAGCTCTGCTGGGTGTCATAACTTAGTGACAAATAAAGGATTACAGTGTCCCAGAGTAACTCTCTCCCTTTTATTGTTCACCAGACATCAAAGCATAAAGAAGCATATTAGCATTTTTAATAAGTAGTTGGGTCAGTTGTGGCTTACAGTTTGGTATGGCTGGATGTAAAAGGGAAAGAGAATGAAAAAGGGAAAGGGAAAGAAATGAGAAAGAAAAAGAACAGAGAAAGTGAAAGAAAAATGAGATAGAAGTAAAAAGAAAAGGAAAAGGAGAAAGGGAAGAGAAAGAAAAAGAGAATGAAAAAGAGAAAGAAAAAATTAAGAGAAAAATAAATAAAAAGAAAAATAAAAAGAAAAAGGAAAAAGAAAAGAAAAAGGAAAAGAAAAAGAAAAAGAAAAAGGAAAAGAAAAAGGAAAAGGAAAAGAAAAAGAAAAAGGAAAATAAAAAGAAAAATATTCAAATTAAAAATATATAAAGGAAAAGGAAAAGAAAAAGGAAAAGAGAACGAAAAAGGAAAAGAAAAAGAGAAAGAAAAAGATAAAAGAAGAAAAAAATAAAAGAAAAAATAAAGCAAAAGAAAAAGAAAAAGGAAAATAAGAAGAAAAATATTAAAAGAAAAATAAATAAAAATGAAAATGAAAAGGAAAAGGAAAAGGAAAAGGAAAAGGAAAAGGAAAAGAAAAAGGAAATAAAAAATAAAAATAAAAATAAAAATAGAAATGAAAATAAAAAGAAAAAGAGAAAGAAAAAGGAAAAGAAAAAGGAAATTAAAAACAAAAATAAAAATAAAAATAAAAATAAAAATAAAAATAAAAATAAAAATAAAAATAAAAATGAAAAGAAAAAGAAAAAGGGAAAGAAAAAGGAAAAGAAAAAGTGAAAGAAAAAGAAGGAAAAAAATAAAATTAAAAAATAAAAAGAAAAAGGGAAAGGAAAATAAAAAGGAAAAGAAAAAGGAAAAGAAAAAGGAAAAGGAAAAGAAAAAGAAAAGGAAAAAGAAAAAAGAAAAAGCAAAACGATAAAGAAAAAAGAAAAAAGAAAAAGAGAAAGAAAATTAAAAAAAAAGAAAAAATAAAGAAAAAGAAAAAGAAAAAATAAAGAAAAAGAAAAAGAAACATATTAAAACAAAAAAAAAATCCAAATAAAAATAAAAATAAATAAAAATGGAAAAAGGAAAAAGAGGAAAAAGAAAACTAAAAAGAGAAAAAGGAAAAATAATCTCTCAGCACCCTCATGGTGAACTTCCTCCTAACTTCCAGTCTGAATCTACCCACTTGTAGCTTTGCTCCATCCCCCCAGTCCTACCACTACCCGACAGCTAAGAGCTCTCTCCCCAGCTTGCTTGTAGCCCCCTTCAGACACTGGAAGGCCACAAGAAGGTCTCCTCGGTATTTATGTTCCTAAATGCCACACAGAGTTTGAGCTGAGTCTGACTCTGTGAGGATCTTGGCTGCAAATATCCTTCTTTATGGCGGAGTAGATCAAAAGCAGAGGCAGAGGGCAAGGTAGGGCTGGGTGGCCCCAAAGCTTTTCCTCCATCACCACCCAGCCCCATGCCCGCAGGCACCAACAGATGATGTCAGTGAGCTGCAGATGCGGCCACAGCCAAACCAAGATCCCTTCTGACTGCAGCAATCCTGCATTAGAGGCCACTTGACTCTCCTCAGCTCCCCTCTCAGTGGCACCAAAGTGACCGAAACAAGGACGTGTGAGATGCAGCTGCTAAAATCGGCTTCTTCAGCCCAAAGCACCACCACCAGGAGGTTTTTTCCTCTCTGGTGTCACCCTTATCAGCCGCTATCTCGGCACTGTTGTTAACAGAGAGCTATTATCTCTTCTGCTGGTGTTGGGAAATTAACCCTTTGCTAACGGCTCTCTTTCATCTTGCCCCGGCGAGTGTGAGCATCACTGACTTCGGTGGCTGGAGCCAGGTTTTCTAAGCCTACCCTGCAAGACAGGCAAGGAAATTGAAGACAGGAAAAGGGGGAATGGCCTCAAGCTGAGGCTGAGTAGATTTAGATTGGATATTAGGAAAAAGTTTTTTTCATGGAGAGAGTGGTCAGGGACTGGAAGGAGCTGCCCAGGGAGGTGGTGGAGTCATCCACCCTGGATGTGTTTAAGGGTGGTTTGGATCTGGTGCTTGGGGATATGGTTTAAGGTGCATCTTGCAGAGCAGGGGTATGGGTTGGATTTGATCCTGAGGGGCTTTGCCAACCTGCACCTTGCTGTGATTCTGTGTGAACTCAAAAGCTCTTCTGGAGTTTGGGTGAAAATGCCACCTCTCAGGGGGACACTCAGCTGAGCTCATCTTGGGTGTTGCTCCTGTGTCCCCTTCTCCAGGCTGGCAAAGTCACCGGTGAGAGCTGATGGTACTGCTAGACTCCAACAATGGGACAACTGCACCCTTCTGCAAGCCTCTCCTGGAGGGGAGAGCCTTCCATTACTCCCATCATTACTTAGATATGAACCTCTATTTGTCTTACCCCTTCCTAACATGGTAGCAGCTGTCCAGACTGCCTTCCTGCCCCACCAGCAATATTATTAAGCCATCATCTTGTGCCCACACAAGAGGCACTTCAGATACAATGAAGATGCTCAAAACAGCACAGGACTGACCATTCTGCTGGTACCAAAGCACTGAGACATGGGGTAGGAGTTTTTGAGGGTGGAATTTCCTTCCAAATTTAATTTCTTTTCTCTGGTTTGAATAACAAAGAAAATCTTTCCTTTAATTTTTGCTGTGGTGCTTTCTAATACATCCAGACTTTGGGGCATTTCGACCTTCATCCAGAGCTGAAGTGTGCAGTGTGAATCCAGCACTTGAATCACAGAATTGTAGAATCAAGCAGGTTGGAAGAGACCTCCAAGCTCAACCAGGCCAACCTAACACCCAGCCCTAGCCAGTCAACCAGACCATGGCACTAAGTGCCTCATCCAGGCTTGGCTTCAGCACCTCCAGGGATGGAGACTCCACCACCTCCCTGGGCAGCCCATTCCAATGCCAATCACTCTCTCTGACAACAACTTCCTCCTAACATCCAGCCTAGACCTCCCCTGGCATAACTTGAGACTGTGTCCCCTTGTTATAGAATCATAGAATCAGGCAGGTTTGGAAGGGACCACAAGGAGCAGCCAGTTCCAACCCCCCTGCCATGCCCAGGGACACCCTACCCTAGAGCAGGCTGCACACAGCCTCAGCCAGCCTGGCCTCAAACACCTCCACCCATGGGGCCTCAACCACCTTCCTGGGCAACCCATTCCAGCCTCTCACCACTCTCCTGCTCAACAACTTCCTCCTCACCTCCAGGCTGAATCTCCCCACCTCCAGCTTTGTTCCATTCCCCCCAGTCCTGGCACTCCCTGAGAGCCTAAAAAGTCCCTCCTCAGCCTTTTTGGAGGCCCCTTCAGATCCTGAAAGGCCACTAGAAGGTCACCTGGGAGCCTCCTCCTTGTTCTGTTGCTTCTTGCCTGGGAGAAGAGCCCAACCCCACCTGGCTACAGCCTCCCTTCAGGTAGTTGTAGCCAGCAATGAGATCTGCCCTGAGCCTCCTCTTCTGCAGGCTGCACACCCCCAGCTCCCTCAGCCTCTCCTCATAGGGTTTGTAAGTCCATCCTCAGGATCTCAGTCATTGCAGTGACTTCCTCCTTTCCCCACAGAAGCAGCAGGGCTGTGAGCTGGTTCTATTTTCATAGAATCACAGAATCAACCAGGTTGGAAGAGACCTCCAAGCTCATCCAGTCCAACCTAACACCCAGCCCTGGCCAACCAATGAGACCATGGCACCAAGTGCCTCATTTTCTGACGCATCAGCATCATTCACACATGTTCCAGTTACCACCCTGGACCTTTCTGGGACCTGGGAGGCTGTGTTTGTGAAGCCTGCCTGCTCCCTCACTCCTGTAACCCGGGAGGCTCCTGCAGGCTTGCAAACGGTGGCAGCAGTTGTTTGTGTCCAGGTCCTTGGTGATCACTTGTTGGTCTAGGAGCGGCGTTCCAAGCGGCAGCCTCTCTGAAAGCTCCTTTCTTCTTTGTGCCACTTGGAGCACGTCACAGACTTCTCCCCACACACAGCAGCCTCGGTTCTGCCATTGATCCTCTCGGCCATCACGCATGAAGTATGCCTTTATGGGTGGGTTTGTGTCTCTGAACTGACAAGGACCCTTTCTTCTGGAGGGGAGAGTCCTGCGGCTCTGCGCTGGGCTGCAGGGCTCCGCCAGCAGCCAAGCTGGCTGCTCGCCAAGCCCCAGGCTTATCTGTGCAAGCAAAATGGGGGGGGGGGGGGGGGGGGGGAGAAGGAACCAAAAGAGTGAAGTTTGAATGATCCATCTGGAAAAAGAAACACCCCCACAGCCTGGTGATGTCACCCCCAATCCCTGGCTGGCACACACTGCCCAGTGGCACTGCTTGTTCTCTGCGGTGGAGCTCCTCTTGATGCCCGCTGGGGAAGCAAAGGGCAGAGTTGATCTGACCCTAAAAACCATTACCTGAGGACTGTGCTCTTAGGGCTCCACGCTCCATGTGCTGCACAGCGTGGAGTGGAGTGGCTGGAGGGGGAGCTGGGAAAATAGCCAGAGGCACGGGTGGAAGAAGGCTCCTGTGGGGCCAGCTCGTCTCAGATGTGATGCATCAGCACAGCCCAGGCCAGCTGGGCTTTGTGGCCATTGTTCATGGCAGTGCCTGGGGTGGGGAGGGAGATGAGGATGAGTATTTGCAGCGGATATTTATCACGCAGGAGCCTCAGCCAGATGAGGGCATCGTTGGACTTGGGCTCTTGCTCTCCCTAAACCCTTCTGTCCCTCAGGGCAAGACCTAAGAGGCAGAGGAGAAACTCGTGGAGGAGATACAGAGTGCAAATGACACCACTCTGCTTATAAATAGGAACCTAAGAGGAAGATCATGGTCATCACCTGGAGGTCTGCTCTGTGAGGTCACACAACCCAAACTGTGGGAAGCCTCATTAACATCTCAGGTTGCTTGCAAAGGAGTTGCCTAACAGCAGCCTGGGAGAGGCCTGCAGGTTGCTGAGAAGTAGAGAGGACAGCATAGTGCTCAAGGTGCCGTTTTGTGGTCAGGTTTGTGGCTTGATGTCCTCAGGCTACAGATGTTCCTGCTGAGACCAGCTGGGATCAGGAGCATCAAGCCTTCATCCTGGTCTGAGTACAAAACGTGACCTCTGGGTGCTGTTTCTTTCACTCAGCCATGGACATCTGGGAAAGTCTGGATAAGAAGTCGAGGTGAGCTTTGTTTCCAGGCACCAGGAGGCAAGTAGACCTGCCTGGAGCTTTGACCAGACCAAACACTGAGAAACAGATCCTAGTTCTGCCAGAGCCTGTGGTACTGTCAGGCATTGGATCAGGCTGCCCAGGGAGGTGGTGGAGTCACCACCCCTGGAGGTCATAGACTCATAGAATTGACCAGGTTGGAAGACACCTCTGAGATCACCCAGCCCAGCCTATCACCCAGCCCTATCCAAGCAACTAGACCATGGCACTAGATGTTAAAAACAAAAGTGTAGCCATAGAACTTCTGGACATGGTTTAATGGCCATGGTGCATGTAGGTCAATGGTTGGACTCAGTAATCTTTGAGGTCTTTTCCAATCTAAACAAAGTTGTCCAGAGAAGGGCCATGAGGATGATCAGAGGGCTGGAGCACCTCTCCTATAAGGAGAGACTGAGGGAGTTGGGGCTGTTCAGTCTGGAGAGGAGAAGGCTCCAAGGTGAACTTATTGTGACCTTTTGATGTCTGAAGGGGGCTTATAAGAAAGCTGGGGAGGGATGGGGAGGGATCCTTTTTAGGCTGTCAGGTAGTGATAGGACTGGGAGGAATGGAACAAAGCTGGAAATGGGTAGATTCAGAGTGGATGTTAGGAAAAAGTTCTTTACCATGAGGGTGCTGGAGCTTGGAATGGGTTGCCCAGGGAGGTGATGGAAGCCTCATCCCTGGTGTTGTTTAAGGCCAGGCTGGATGAGGCTCTGGACAGCCTGATCTAGTGTGAGGTGTTCCTGGCCATGGCAGGGGCTTGGAATTAGATGATCTTTGTGGTGCCTTCCAATCCTGACTGATTCTATGATTCTCTGATGCACAAACCATGACCCACAACCCACTAAAGTCTAGGGTCTGTGTTTGCCTGCCCATGGCATCCATCATTTTCAACCCCATCCTACAACTGTGACTTCCTCTTTGAGAAATTCCCAAGGTGGGAGGCTGCTCAGGCAGCCCATTTGCTGAAAGATTGCCATAATCCACAAGCCATTAACACCACACAAAGCAGAGCTTCAGTAGGCAGACCCAGCAGAGAAACCAAAGCCTGTAGGAGCTTTATTTCCCTTCAGTCCCTCCTTAAACTGGGCCACAGCTAATGCCAGTTCCTGCTGTAACTGCAAGAGTTGTAGGTTGGAGTTAGGTGATAGGTTGGACTCCCAGCAAGCAGCAACAGAACAAGAGGACACAGCCTCAAGCTGTGCCAGGGCAGGTCTAGGCTGGATGTTGTTAGGAAGTTGTTGTCAGAGAGAGTGATTGGCATTGGAATGGGCTGCCCAGGGAGGTGGTGGAGTCACTGTGCCTGGAGGTGTTGAAGCCAAGCCTGGCTGGGGCACTTAGTGCCATGGTCTGGTTGGTTGGGCAGGGCTGGGTGCTAGGTTGGACTGGATGATCTTGGAGGTCTCTTCCAACCTGGCTGATTAGCCACTTCTAACCCCCCTGCCATGGGCAGGAACACCCTACCCTAGAGCAGCCTGGCCACAGCTTCATCCAGCCTGGCCTGAAACACCTCCAGCCATGGGGCCTCAACCACCTCCCTGGGCAACCCATTCCAGCCTCTCACCACTCTCATGCTCAACAACTTCCTCCTCACCTCCAGCCTGACTCTCCCCACCTCCAGCTTTGCTCCACTCCCCCAGTCCTATCACTCCTTGAGAGCCTAAGAAGTCCCTCCCCAGCTTTTATGTAGCCCCCCCTGAGATACTGAAAAGCCACAATAAGTCATTTTAAGTACTTCCAGTTTAGTCCATTTTAACTAGTCATTTTTAACTAGTTCCAAAATACAGGGAGGGGAAAAAAGCCAAATAGCAGCAGGTCTCTGCAAATACCTAAGCATGGTCATGCAATATCTATTACAGGGTGCACAGAGGACACACAGGCTTAAGGGTACTGTGGGGAGCACAGAAAGGTTTTCACACTTGAGCAGCAGCAGAGAACTTCTTTTGCCTTCCTTCTTCATCTTTTAGCTGAGAGGAAAATAACCTAAAATGACAGAGACAGAAGGGAAAAAATAAGCAGCCTTGGGTCTGGACTAAATATACCAGCAGGATAGAATGTTAATTTTACCCAGATTTGGGTTGGCTTGGGGTAAAAAAAAACAACACTTTGTCTCTCAGAACTGTCTGCACAGGGTGTAAATGTGGCTCTTTCCAATGTCACTGCAGAACTGGCAGCCAGGGCCAGGTTGTCATGCTTTGCTCTCAGCTACCCCTCAGATGGAGATACCTCCTATCAGCACCTGGGCTGTGAGAGGGGAAGGGGAGAAGCTGGGAGCCTGCACTCCGAGTTTCCCCTATGACAGGAGGGCTGTGGAGATGCTGGAGTGTGTCCAGAGCAGAGCCAGGAGGATGCTCAGAGGGCTGCAGCAGCTCTGCTGTGAGCACAGACTGAAAGAGTTGGGGCTGTGCAGGCTGCAGAAGAGGAGGCTCCCAGGTGACCTCCTTGTGGCCTTCCAGGATCTGAAGTGGGCTACAAAAAATCTGTGGAGGGATTTTTTAGGTTGTCAGGGAGTGCCAGGACTGGGGGGAATGGAGCAAAGCTGGAGGTGGGGAGAGTCAGGATGAATGTGAGGAGGAAGCTGCTGAGCATGAGAGTGGTGAGAGGCTGGAATGGGTTGCCCAGGGAGGTGGTTGAGGCCCCATGGCTGGAGGTGTTTAAGGCCAGGCTGGCTGAGGCTGTGTGCAGCCTGCTCTAGGGTAGGGTGTCCCTGGGCATGGCAGGGGGGTTGGAACTGGTTACTCCTTGTGGTCCCTTCCAACCCTGCCTGATTCTATGATTCCTTCCTCAGCTTGGCTTGCACCTTAATGAGAATGGGAGCATTTGGGAGTTTGATTAAGAATATTGAATCAATTAATAAGTCACTTAAATGATTGCCCAAAGTTAGCTGTGTACAGCTTGATGCTTCAACTCCTGCTCTAGCTAATTCCTGATTTGATGGTTCCCAGCCATTAATAAGGCTCAGGTAATTAGTCCTCCTCTGCATCAGAAAATGCTTTAAACCACCCATCCCTTACTGAGTGCACTCTCTCCTCCTTGAGAGATGGAACTTCTCAGATGGAATTCAGAGATGGAATTTCTCAGGTGGAATTTAGAGAAACCCCAGGAAATTGCCCCTAAATAAACCAGGGGAAATAAGGAAAACAAAGGCCCATCAGCAAGGTCATTTTGTGTTGGTGGTGTTAGCTTTATGTTGCACACATGAGAAGATGCTTGTGGCAGTGCAGTGCTGAGTGCCAGGCAAGCCCTGCCTCTGGTGCAGGTTGCAAGGTGTGCTATGGGCAGGATAAAGCACATGAGGAAGTGCTTGAGGTCAGGTTGGATGAGGCTCTGAACAACCTACTCTGGTTGAAGATGTCCCTGCTCACTGCAGGGGGTATGGGCTAGATGAACTTTAAATGTTCTTTCCAACCCAAACCAGTCTATGACTCTATGAGGCTGTGGGAAAAGCAGCTGGGAACTGTGCAGAGGGCAGCTGATAGGACTGGTGTCGCAGTTTTCAGGGTATGATGTGGCACAGCTTCTGGTTGGGGAAGCTTGTGGTGACCTCGTGGCCACTCTGCACCGTGCAGGCATCCAGGGACCTCCGTGGTAGCACACAAGGCACTCTGCATCACATCTGAGTCCTCCCCCAGGCAGAGCAGAGGTGAGCCTGAGGGTAAGCACCAGAGACCCAAATCAAAAGGCTGTGAGGCAGTCTGGCAGGGAAAATCCTCTCCCACACTACAGAGCATCTCTGGTTCATAGCAGTGAGAGGATAGTGAAAAGACAACCTGGACTATAAAATCCTGCTGCCCTTTCCCTGGAGGTGTTGAGAAGAGGCAGAGATGTGGTGCTGAGGGACGTGGTTTAGCAGCAGGCTTGGCAGAGCTAGAGAATGGTTGGACTGAATGATCTTAGAGGTTTTTCCCAACCAAAAGGCTTGTATGGCTCTATGATCCTCTGTGGTGTGGTCAGGCAAGGAGCACTTGCAGCAAAGGAAGGGCAATTTCTGCTTTGCATTGAGCACAGGATGGCCTCATCATGTGTGGTGCAAGGGAGATGTGCAGAGGGTGCCTGGCTTCCCCTAAGAGAGTCATAGAATCAAGCAGGGTGGAAGAGACCTCCAAGCTCAGCCAGCCCAACCTAACACCCAGCCCTGCCCAATCAACCAGACCATGGCACTAAGTGCCTCAGCCAGGCTTGGCTTCAACACCTCCGGGGATGGTGACTCCACCACCTCCCTGGGCAGCCCATTCCAATGCCAATCACTCTCTCTGCCATCAACTTCCTCCTAACATCCAGCCTAGACCTCTCCTGGCACAACTTGAGACTCTGTCCTGCTGCAGGATCACAGTGACATCTGAAACTTTCTTTCAGACATTTTCTTCTCCCCCCACACCCTCCTTTTTTCTCATCTCTTTGGGTCCTTTGGCCCATATGTTGCTAATTTTCTGTCTTTTCAAAGCACTCTGTTTCATTTAAAGTCAGAATACATTCTATTCATCACCATGAATACCAGGGGAAAGGGGAGGGAAAAAAAGGAGATCTCAGGGGTCAGTGTTCCCCTTAATACATAAAATAGATGAGCAAAGCAGTGTGTTTCTTTCCTTTAGCTTATTACTTTTCTTAATCTACTTTTTTAGGTCTACTGTGTGAGATCACAGGAGGGACTTTAGCAGTTGCTCCTAGAAAGGCTTCTTACATATTCTTGCAAGAGAGAAGTCCCTCAAAATTGCATTCCTTTGTGGTTTGATCTGCTGAGGCAGGCTCCAGCCAAGCTGGTGGTGCCACTATGGTGACATGCACTCAAGGGACAGCCCTCACCAGAAGCTCACTTTGATTTGTTGTCCATCATGTTCACCCAAGAGAATAATTCTTTCTTCTTTTGGCTAAGATATTGTCCCTACATCCTGAAATCCATGCAAGGGAAAAGAATCACAGCTTGGTTTGGATCTTAATGATCACAGGATGGTTTAAGTTGGAAGGGACCTCAAAGCTCATCCAGTTCCAACCCCCTGCCACAGGCAGGGACACCTCCCACTAGAACAGGTTGCTCAAGGACTCAGCCTACCTGGCCTTGAACACCTCCAGAGAGGTTGTGGAGCACAGAAGCACTCAATGTGGATCACAATGGGTGCTTCTGTGCTCCACAACCTTCCTGGGCAACCTGTGCCAGTGTCTCACCACCCTCAACCTGTGCCAGTGTCTGACCACCCTCACTGCAAAGAACCCTTTTCTAACATCAAGTTAGAATCTCCCCTCTGCCAGTTTAAACCCATTCCTCCTCATCCTGTCATTACAAGACCTTGTCAATAGTCCCTCTCCAGCCTTCCTGTAGCCCCCTTCAGATACTGGAAGGCCACTCCAAGGTCTCCTGGAAGCCTTCTCTTCTCCAAGCTGCAGAGCCCCAACTCTCTCAGCCTGTCCTCATAGCAGAGCTGGTGCAGCCCTCTGAGCATCTTTGTGGCCCTCCTGATCATCCAGTTCCAACTCCCCTGCCATGTGCATGGACACTTTGCACTGGAACAGGTTGCTCAAGGCCTCCTTCAACCTGGTCTGAAACATTTCCAGGGATCAGGCATCCACAACTTCTCTGGGCAACCCATTCCAGTGTCTCACCACCCTCACAGTAAAGAACTTCTACCTCATGCCCAGTCTACCTCGCTCTAGTGTAAACCCATTGCCCCTTGGTCTATCACCATAAACCTTATAAATAAGCCCTCTCCACCTCTCCTGTATGCCCCCTTCAGGTACTGCATGAGAGAAAACTGGCATTTGGCTTTTTAAAGTAACAAATCAAGAGCTCATAGTCTGAGCAAGATGCAGGTTAAGCTGTTGAGAGCACTTGAAGCCAAGAAAAGCATGCAAGATGAGCTGCTGCTTTCGATTCTGTGGCTGCAGAGGTGGGGGTTTGTTTGCAGAAGGCCACCAGAGGACTGAACTTCTGCAAGGACTTGTAGCAGATTGCTGTGCAGCCTGCAAAGAGTTAATCTTGCCAGTAGCCCACCACTTGCTTGCTTCTCTACAGTTTACAGTGCCAAGAGCTGGTCTCTTCCCAGCTGTGACAGCGAGGGCAGAGCCTGGGCAAGCCCACATCAGCCCTCGCAGGCTAAAGTGACCCAGGAGGCAGAGCCAAACCCAAACTCAACTTGAGAGCCAAATGAACCTTTCTTTACAAAACCTCAGACCACATGAAAGTGCCTGGATTTGTGTTCTCTTATGAACTCAGAATTCGGGCCAAGTTAGTTAAAACCTTCATCAAGGCTCATCAAGACTCAGATCTTTGTGGTGAATCTGGGCTTGAGAATTGAACTAACCCCAGTGTGGACTTCAGAGCAGCCTGGAGGAAAACATTGTCTGGAGCAGAGTGAAGTGCTGAGTAGATGGTGGCTGGATTTCCCCTGCTCCCAGGCTGAGCTGCTGCTTCACATAGCAGCTGGGCTTGCCTGAGACCCCAGAGAGAAGCCCTGGGGGACGAAGTGCTTGGGTTCCCCTGCAGTTTTGCTGCTGCCACCGCTCATTTGCTCAGCCTCTTGGCCAGAGCAGTAGCCAAAGCAGGTCCAGCTGAGTCCGCAGCCTCCTCCCTGGGGTTTGATGGATGCCATGAGGCCAACCTTCTGTGCACCTTGCCACTGTTTGGGCAGAGACCTGCTGTGTGTTCAGAACACTCGATGTGACCTGGCTAATAAATGATCTCAGGCAAGTTCTCTCCAGTGCTGTGAGATGCCTACTTTCATCTGGCAGCACTTCAGGGCTGGCACTTCATCACTAGATGAACAAAGCCAAGCAATACAGTGCAAGCAAAACTATAACAGTCTGGGGCATTTCCAAAACAGGATCCTGACCAAAAGGGGAAAGAAAAGGGAAAAGAAAATGAAAGAGTATAAGAAAAGGGGAAAGAAAAGAAAGAGGGGAAAGGAAGAAAAGAAACGGAAAGGAAAAGGAAAAGGGAAGGAAATGGAAAAGAAAAGGGAAGGGGAAAGAAAAGGGAAGGGAAGGGAAGGGAAGGGAAGGGAAGGGAAGGGAAGGGAAGGGAAGGGAAGGGAAGGGAAGGGAAGGGAAGGGAAGGGAAGGGAAGGGAAGGGAAGGGAAGGGAAGGGAAGGGAAGGGAAGGGAAGGGAAGGGAAGGGAAGGGAAGGGAAGGGAAGGGAAGGGAAGGGAAGGGAAGGGAAGGGAAGGGAAGGGAAGGGAAGGGAAGGGAAGGGAAGGGAAGGGAAGGGAAGGGAAGGGAAGGGGAGGAAAAAGGAGAGAAGAGGAAAAAGGAAGGGAATGGAAAGGAAAGAAAAGAAAAGGAATGGAAAAGGAAAAGAAAAGGGAAGGAATGGGAGGGGAGGAAAAAGGAGAGGAGAAGAAAAGGAAAGAAAAGGAAAAAGGAAAGGAAAGGAAAGAGAAAAGAAAAGAAAAGAAAAGAAAAGAAAAGAAAAGAAAAGAAAAGAAAAGAAAAGAAAAGAAAAGAAAAGAAAAGAAAAGAAAAGAAAAGAAAAGAAAAGAAAAGAAAAGAAAAGAAAAGAAAAGAAAAGAAAAGAAAAGAAAAGAAAAGAAAAGAAAAGAAAAGAAAGGAAAAGAAAAGAAAAGAAAGGAAAAGAAAAGAAAAGAAAAGAAAAGAAAAGAAAAGAAAAGAAAAGAAAAGAAAAGAAAAGAAAAGAAAAGAAAAGAAAAGAAAAGAAAAGAAAAGAAAAGAAAAGAAAAGAAAAGAAGAGAAAAGAAAAGAAAAGAAAAGAAGATAAGAGAAAAGAAAAGAAGAGAAGAGAAAAGAAAAGAAGAGAAGAGAAAAGAAGAACGGAAAAGAGCAAAGCTGGAGGGAGCAGGCAGGAAGGGCTTTGCCTGCAGTTAGAGTTGAGCTGTGCCATTGTCATAGCTGCCGTTTCTGCCTGCTTTGCACGAGTAGAGCGGTTGCAAGCCTGTAAGGGAAGTCCCCTGCTTTGCAGAACGTCTCCATCCATCTCCATTAAGAGAGTTCGGTGGGAACCAGGAACGATGCTAGCGCAGACATCCCAGGCCAGACACCAGCGGACAGGCAGGCAGGCAGGCAGCTGCTCTTGGAAGCCTTTTCAGCAGGGCATCAGCATTTGATCTCCCTCCAGGTGGAGCCAAGCCGTGCAGATGGGTAATGGGTTCTTTTTGAACCCCAGGCCTGCAACGCTTCTCCATCTGCACTTGAAAACGCCGCAGCAATGAGAGGAAGCAGGGGCTTTGAGGGCTGGTTTCTGGCTCTACCACTAATTTCATGCATGACCTTGGGCAAGTCAAAAAAGCAGCTCTGACCTCAGATTACCCAGTGAGAAAATGGGAGTGGTAACACTTATCAGCCTCTGTGGTATCCAAAATCTCACTAATAGGTGTTTCCTCGGTCTGCTAAGGCAAGTGAATCATTGCTCTGCCCATCCCTAGGCAGCCTCCTTCCCCCCTCCAAAAGGCAACCTCTCCTCAGAACAATGGTAACACAGGCTCATAACTCAGCCTTGGAGAGAGCTCTAACCTGCTCCTGACCTCTGAGCATTTCCAGGCAAGCATGAGCTGGGATAATCCATCATGATATCACTCTGCTGCTCACCTGATGCTTTCCAGGAGGTGCTTTCAACCAAGAGACCAAATCTCTCTTAGAAAGGCACAACACCCTTTAAAACCTGACTTTTCCACCACGTGTCACGTTTGGCTTGTGTGCAATTAACACCCAGCTGGTAGTAAAATTAGGTGCTTCCTGGGCATTATGATTTCTAAATTGCTTTCTTCATGCTTTTTGCTCTCTCAGAGCTGCCCTGCTGAGGGAAGGGCTAATATCTTCTCCCAAAAGCAGCTTTTCTCTCAGCACTGCAGTACAACAGCATCCCTGTTGCAAATGTGATGCCCCAACAAGCTCTCCAGAATTCCTGCAAGTCTTCCATGTCTGGAGGTGAACTCAGATCTATGGTTTCTGGGTTCATCTGAGCAAAGTCTTTGCCACTGTCCCACATCAAATCCTGGTCTCCTAGCTGATGACACATGGGTTGGATGGGTGGAGTACTGGATGGATAAAGAACTGGCTTGATGGCTGCACCCAAAGAGTGGCTGTCAATGGCTCCATGGCCAAGTGGAGGCCAGTGTCAAGTGGAGTCCCTCAGGGATCAGTCCTGGCACCAGTCTTGTTCAACATCTTTGTTAGTGACATGGACAGAGGCTGAGTGCAGCCTCAGCAAGTTTGCTGCCCACACCAAGCTGTGTGGTGCAGCAGCCAGGCTGGAGGGCAGGGATGCCAGCCAGAGGGACCTGGACAGGCTGGAGAGATGGGCACAAGCCAACCTCAGAAGGTCCAACAAGATCAAGTGCAAGGTCCTGCATCTGGGAAGACAATCCCAAGCACAACTACAGGATCTTCCAGGATCTGAAGAGAGCCTCCAGAAAAGCTGGGGAGGGACTTATGAGGTTGTCACAGAGTGCCAGGACTGGGGGAATGGAGCAAAGCTGGAAGTGAGGAGAGTCAGGCTGGAGGTGAGGAGGAAGTTGTTGAGCATGAGAGTGGTAAGAGGCTGGAATGGGTTGCCCAGGGAGGTGGTTGAGGCCCCATGGCTGGAGGTGTTTGAGGCCAGGCTGGCTGAGGCTGTGTGCAGCCTGCTCTAGGGTAGGGTGTCCCTGGGCATGGCAGGGGGTTTGAAACTGCATGATCCTTATGGCCCCTTCCAACCCTGACTGACTCTATGATTCTATGATCATTCTGGATTTGCCATTGGAATGGGCTGCCCAGGGTGGTGGCAGAGTTGCCATCCCTGGAGGTGTTGAAGAAAGAGTGGATGAGGCACTTAGTGCCATGGTCTGGTTGCTTGGCCAGGGCTGGGTGCTAGGTTGGACTGGATGATCTTGGAGCTCTCTTCCAGCCTGCTTGACTCCACGATTCTATGATTCTATGGTCTGGTTGATTGGACAGGGCTGGGTGCTAGGTTGGACTGGATGATCTTGGAGGTCTCTTCCAACCTGCTTGATTCCATGATTCCATGGTCTAGTTGATTGGACAGGGCTGGTGCTAGGCTGATGATTCTCTCAGGCCTCACATGCTGCTGGCTTCACAGGGATGCTCTCCCCTGCGCATCCCTGAGCAGTGAGTGCAACCCCTCAGCGCCTTTGCCAGGCAGGGTTTTGACATCCACCTTAGCACATTGCTGCTGCTGTCTGAAATGGAGAAGGGATCCTGGCTCTGGGAGCTGTGAAGCCAAACTGACTGGCAGGCAGCAAAATCTGCAGCAAGGCACAATGGTTCTGTTAACCTGTGAGGGAGGGAAAGAAGGACCCTACACCAGACATCCCATGTCTGATTATGCTCCGAGCATCCACGGCTGTTGAAACTCTCTGATTCCCCTGTTTGAGATTTAGCTGCAACATCCCATTTGTTCCAAGCAGATATGTAAAGCCTCCCTGCTATTCAGGTTCATTTAAAGATTTACATTTTGTATTTCCTTGCTCTTTTCCTGACGATGTACATAAAACAGAATTGTAAATGTTTAGGAGAATCAAAGCTATTCTTAGATGCTTGCAATTCCACTAAGTTTGTGTTCTCTAATTTGTGCCATGAAAGGGAAAAAGAAGTCTGGGAGGGGAGCTTGGAGTTTGCTTTTTGAGTTGTTGGGGTTTTCTTCTTACATTCCTTTGCTGCATTGCCATTGAAACTTGGAGCTCAGAGTTGTGTTTCCCAAAGGCAGTCGGGAAGTAGTCTCAGCAACTCTTCCCTCTGAAGAACATGTCTGCATGTCCTTACCTTTTCAGGGGGCTGTAGGGGAGAGTTGCAAAGTTAACTGCAACAGAAGCAGCTCCTGCAGATGTCCAGAAGCTCAGCAAAAGGGGTGGCAGCTGAGTGAATTCTGCCTGCCTGCTCTTTACGTAACTGCTGTGATGATTTCCAGGGCAGAGTGCAGCACCCAGCGCAGTGCTGAGGCACAGCCACAGCTCTAATAAACTTGGTTCTTCATATCCTGAGCCAAGATGCCAGTCTGGCTCTTCCCTGAGGACTTGGCCAGTCCCCTTGGTGCAGAGAGATTCAGAGTCCACCCCCGTGTACGTCAGAGATGGCAAACTGCTACGAGGGGAGCGTGAAGCGGTTTCAGATTAGGATCTCTGGAAGAAAATCACTCCCCAGGTGAATCCAAGCTAGATGAAATCTGCCCCCCCCTTTTCTCTTCCCCCCCCCCCCCCCCACTCCCCACTTCTTTCTGCACAGTCAACACCTCGAGAAAGTTCAGCTTCACAACAGCAACTGGGAAAGGAAATGCTGAACAAAACTCCCAACCAGCAGAACGAGAATGTTCAAAGGCATGAAGATTGCATTCCCTGAAGCCAGCCTCAGCATCTCTCCTGGGTCCCTGCTTCTGAGGCTGCAGTAAAAACAATCACAAAGAAAAGCAGTGGGGTTGGACCTTCACCCTTTGCCCAGGTTTGCAGCAGCTCTGTGGGAAAGGAAGGTTTAGCCAAATGAAAGGCTTCTGCAGTGGCTGAGTGGCTCCATCAGCAAAGCTCTGGAGCAGAGCTCAGGAAAACCGAGCCCTTTTTGTGCTGCTCTGCAGCAAGGCTGCTGGAAAAACTGAATGCTTCCCTCCTGACGAGTGGGGAACAGCAATTTCCAGCCCAGAGAAGGATTCTCATATCTAAAATATTCCTCTGGATTAGAGGGAAAAACACAAAAAAAACCCCAAAACCAAAGCCAGGGATGTGGAATTTTCCACAAGTGGAAAATTTCAGGTTTGGGGAACACAGCACAGGAGGTTCCAGCTCAACACAAGGGGGAACTTCTTGACTGTAAGGGTCCCAGAGCCCTGGCACAGGCTGCCCAGAGAGGTTGTGGAGTCTCCTTCTCTGGAGTCTTTCCAGGCCTGTCTGGATGTGTTCCTGTGTGCCCTGAGCTGGATTGTGTGGTCCTGCTGTGACAGGGAGGTTGGGCTGGATGATCTCTTTGTGGCCCTTCCAACCCCTGACATCCTGTGAGCCTGTGAACACAAAGGGGACTGCTCCTCTGAGCTCAGGTTCAGCTGCTGCTGCCACGTCCCCTTGTCTTGCCCAGCTTTAGAGACCAGGGGACACAGTCTCAGGTTGTTCCAGGGCAGGTTCAGGTTGGATGCTAGGAGGAAGTTGTTGTCAGAGAGAGTGATTGGCATTGGAATGGGCTGCCCAGGGAGGTGGTGGAGTCAGTATCCCTGGAGGTGTTGAAGCAGAGCCTGGCTGAGGCACTTAGTGCCATGGTCTGGTTGCTTGGATAGGGCTGGGTGCTAGGTTGGACTTGGAGGTCTGGGTGCTTGGATGATCTTGAAGGTCTCTTCCAAGCTGCTTGGTTCTATGATTCAGTCAGGTCCCATGGTGAGGCTGCAGCCCTGAGGAACCTGCTGTGAGGCTACTGATGAAAACCATTACATAACAATTTGATCTAACAGCTTGCTTCTGGTGCAGGCTTTTCTTCTTCCACCACAAACCTGCTACCAGCTGCCATGGAAAGCACAAGTGCTAAGGCCAGGCTGGATGAGGCTGAGGCCAGGCTGGACGAGGCTGTGGCCAGGCTGATCTAGGGTAGGGTGTCCCTGCCCATGGCAGGGGGGTTGGAACTGGCTGATCCTTGTGGTCCCTTTCAACCCTTTCTGGTTGTATGATTCTATGACAACCACGTGCTTGCTGCAGCTCTAGCCAGCAAAGGACATGCCAAGCTTGTGACAACAACGTGCAGAATGTCCCCTCCAGCCTGGCTGGCTAAGCCTGGCCAAGGGGCAGATGTTCAGCACATCTTGGTGAAGTTAAGAGGAATTTGGCTTGGTGCTTTACCTTTGCAAGTCAGTGCTGGAGGAATGCTTTGCACATATGAACTATCTCATGCTCACCAAACTGCTTATTAGTTTCAGGCACTGGCCCCTGTGTTATTATGGCCTTGATAACTTTATTAAATTCAGCCCCAGCTTATTCATCTGGCAGAATGGGCCCTAACTATTTGTAGATATTTGAAAGTAGCCATCCTTGCCCGGTGATGGCTTCCAGACCTCGCCCAGAGACACGCATGTGTTTGAAATGCCTGCTTTCCTTCTCCATTTCACCATAAAGTAGCCAATTTAATTTTGCACAATGCCTTTTGATAACAACCATGTGTGTGTGTGTCTTCAACGTTCATGCACTTCAGAGAAGGTACTGCTTGGTCAGTGTGAGATGATTTCACAAAGCAAAACGGAACCAGATGTTGCTCCTTCTCGCTTGGCTTCTCTGTCTGCCTATCTTGTTTCTAATGGCAATCTCCACACCCAGGTTTTCCCTTACCTTGGGAAGGGGATATCTTGACGCTGTTGTTTTCATTACCGACCTGCCTGACAAAGTGTGTGGAGTAGCTGAGGTAGATGATTATCAGCTTAGCACCTCTGAGATGGTTAATGAATGGTAACGGTGCTCAGGAGACAAAGGAAGGGAGAGGGTCTGTGTTTGGTGTGTTTTTTAGGAGGAACTCCAAAGGGAAAGGTCATCTTTTGTACCACAGAATCGTAGCATCAGTCAGGGTTGGAAGGCACCACACAGGCGTTTGGCTAAGCAGCACATTACCCCAAGCTACCCTTTTGCTGTTGTTGTTGTTCACATGAAACCATCTCCTCACTCCAGAGAAGTTCCTGCCAGACCAGGGCTGGGAGAGGTCAGTGGGATTTTTATTCATAGAATCATAGAATCAGGCAGGGTTGGAAGGGACCACAAGGAGCAGCCAGTTCCAACCCCCCTGCCATGCCCAGGGACACCCTACCCTAGAGCAGGCTGCACACAGCCTCAGCCAGCCTGGCCTTAAACACCTCCAGCCATGGGGCCTCAGCCACCTCCCTGGGCAACCCATTCCAGCCTCTCACCACTCTCATGCTCAGCAACTTCCTCCTCACCTCCAGCCTGACTCTCCCCACCTCCAGCTTTGCTCCATTCCCCCCAGTCCTGGCACTCCCTGACAGCCTAATAAGTCCCTCCCCAGCTTTTTTGTAGCCCCTTTCAAATGCTGGGAGGCCACAAGAAGGTCACCTGGGAGCCTCCTCTTCTGCAAATTCAACAGCCCCAACTCTTTCAGTCTGTGCTCACAGCAGAGCTGCTGCAGCCTCTGAGCATCCTCATGGCCCTAATGTCATGTACAGTGTCTGGATGCCTGGGATGCAGCCTTGAATACGCCAGGGAGGAGCAAAGGGCACTGTCAGCTGCAGCAAATGGGCAGAGAGGTCTGCAGGTGAAGATGTGCTTGAATGGGTGGGTTTAGAGACTCTTTATTTGGTGAGGGCTTGATACTGTTTATGGACCTCCTGCTTGGCTGGCAGGGTCGAGGTAAAAGTGGCAGCCCTTGGGTGAGTTCCCTGTGTGCTAGAAAAGAGAAGAGAGGTTTCCCTGAAGTTGTGCAGCAGCAAAATGGGGAGGACAGAGGAATTTGCTGATGGAAGGAAGAACCTGGGCTCCATAGAAGTGCTACTGGGTGTGGTTCACCCCACACAGGGTCTGGAGTGAAAGCAGAAGCCTGAAAGTGTAGCTACAGAAGTGATGGAGAGCCAGGGAAGCCTCTGAGAAAACAGTGGCATCTGTGGGATGTGATGTTTTGGAGTCATCATGCAGCTTAATGTCTGACAGGCCCAAGAGGGGACTGCCAGGGAGTGCAGCATCATCCTCACTGCATCAAACATGGATGATGACCTGCATCATCCTCACTGCATCAAACACAGATGATGACCTGCATCATCCTCACTGCACCAAACACGGATGATGACCTGCATCATCCTCACTGCACCAAACACGGCATGCCAAGGCACTGCCTAGGTCTTCTCCCTGCTTGGCTATCGAGGCTGAGTAATCTCCATCCAGAACTGCCAGTTGTGGTCCACCTAATCTCTGTCTGGACTGTGAACTTCAGACAGGTCACTGCTGTGTCAGACAGATCCTGTGGGCACAACACTTTGCAGCATGCCAGGTTCGGGTGGAACTGCTGTGCAGCCTTGCTGGCAGAGTCTGCTCTCAAGCACCAGGCTCACAGCTTGCACTGCAAGGAGACGAGGGAGAGTGCTGTCTGCCTGGATACAGGCCGTGGGCAGCTCTGCCCTACAAATGACCCACCCTTGTGGCAAGGAGAAATCAGCCCCAAAGCTGCTGCGGAGAGCAAGAGCGAGCGCAGAGACCTGCGAGCTTGAGTTGCGCAGCAGCGGCACTGCAGCCTGTGCACTGTCTCACTTACAGGTGCTTTCACCTTGACACTGGCAGTTATTAAGCTCCATTATGGAGGAGGAGAAGCCTTTGTGATCCTCCCATGACTCACCAGCCTTGTGACACGCTGGCAGGAGGAAGCAGTTGGCCCCCTCACGCCGGAGGCGCTGGGAAGGAGCCGCTATTGCAGGGAGTGTCCAGCCTCCAGCAGCTGCCTTGTGGGATGGCTGAGCTGGGCAGGGATGGAGCCCACAGCACAGCCTGCTTCCTCTGGCTTGGGCTCATGGAGCCCTGTGGATGGTTCAGAGGACAATGGCAGGAGTCTGGACCAAGTCTCTCATTGCTGAGGATCTCTCATGCTTTCTGTTGGGTGCTTTAGAATCACAGAATGCTCTGGGTTGGAAAGGACCTTAAGCACCATCTAGTTCTGACCCCCCCACTACAGGCAGGGACATTCTTCCACTAGATTAGGTTGCTAAAGGCTTTGTACAGCCTGGCCTTGAACACCTTGAACTCATTCTGTCTACAGCTACCTGAAGGGAGGCTGTAGCCAGGTGGGGTTGGTCTCTTCTGTCAGGCAAGCAGCAACAGAAGAAGGGGACACAGTCTCAGGTTGTGCTGGGGGAGGTCTAGGCTGGATGTTGTTAGGAAGTTGTTGTCAGAGAGAGTGATTGGCATTGGCATGGGCTGCCCAGGGAGGTGGGGGAGTTGCTGTCCCTGGAGGTGTTGAAGCCAAGCCTGGCTGGGGCACTTATTGCCATGGTCTGGTTGATTGGCCAGGGCTGGGTGCTAGGTTGGCCTGGCTGAGCTTGGAGGTCTCTTCCAACCTGCTTGATTCTATGATTCTGTGACCTTCAGGGAGGAGCCATTATAGTTTGTTAGAATATGAGCTCAGCATGAGCCTTGCATCTCTTCCTTCTAGTTAAATCATAGAATCATAGAATCATAGAATCAACCAGACCTCCAAGATCATCCAGGCCAACCTAGCACCCAGCCCTATCCAATCAACCAGACCATGGCACTAAGTGCCTCAGACAGGCTTTTCTTGAAGACCCTCAGGGACGGTGCCTCCACCACCTCCCTGGGCAGCCCATTCCAATGCCAATCACTCTCTCTGTGAAGAACTTCCTCCTAACATCCAGCCTATACCTACCCTAGCACATCTCTTCCTTCTAGTTATAAATCACCCCTAACTTGCAGCAGGCCTGCAAAGCTGATCTTGTGAGCGGTGAATCCTCTATGGCATATGGTAAAGCACCAGAATGGGACCATTTCTCCAAGCAGCTGGCTGGAGTTGTGCAAATCCTGTTACTGGGTGGCACACAGGCCAATGAGCAAAGGCCCTGCAGAATGAAGTCTCAATAATCACCATTGCTTAGGGACTAATCCTAAGTGCCTTGGCTCCCCAGCACTGCTTGCAGTCATAACAGCAGGTGCCTGCACAGAAATCCTTTTCCCAGCACCTTCTTCACATCTTTGCTTTCCAAGAGGGAAGTTGAAAGAGTTTCTGACAAGGCTACAGAAAAAACACTATCAATTTTTTAGAAGTCTTTTTCTCTTGAATTGTCAACTGTTTGTGATTTCACTTCCCTCCCCACCCCCAGCCTTTAATAAAAGTACTTCTGTCACTCGCTGCACTTCCAAGCCAGTAGGCTGTAGGAGAATGCAATTCCACTGGAGGCCTGGCTGGAAGGGAGGGGAGATATTTGCTTAATTCATGCCTAAACTGGCAATCATCTTGGCAATGTCTTAGCCTCACTGCAGTCAAGGAGGCTTTCATCACCGGAGGTGTAATTTGTCTCTGTCTTTCTTGCTCCTTCCTTCCTCTCATCCCCTGCTGCAGTCTACCTGAGCTAATAAAAATCCAGCTCCTGCCCCAAGCTAGTGAGATGCACAGAGATGGAGAAGGGTGCCCTGTGCTGACTGGCACGGTTGTAACTCTAAATGGCCTGGGCTAGTCTCTGCTGGCAAGCTCCTGGTGACAGCAGAGCTGTACCTCCACATTGCAAGGCTGGCTGTGACCTTTATTCCCTTCAGGGCTCCCTGCAGCAGCCACCCACAGTCAATTGTTCCATTGATTTCAGTGGGTATCAGATGAGATCTTTGGTTCCTGAGGGCAGGATTATCAACCTGGGATATCTAAGGTGAGGGCTCAGCTCCACATAAAGGCCCATAGATAAGGGACTGGATTTTTAGGAGGCTGAGTTCAGGTATTCAGAGGCACTGCAAATTCTGTTTACTCGTTTAGGTACCCACCCCTCAGGTGACAGCCTCGGGTATGTCCCTGGGGTCACTCAGTCGGCAAAACAAAACCCGCAGCTCTCTGGCTCTGCCTGCAGAAAGCACTCTCTGCAAAGTGCTAACCTGGACTGTGCCCCACCGAAGCCACTGCGCTGCGCGGAGCCAGCAACGGCACCGTGCCTGACCCGCCTCGCCTCCACCAGAGCCCACACTGCCTTCTGCATGGCTGGTGGGAGGGAGGGGAGACTGCTTCTGCAAACCAGACTCAGTAAATATGGTGCTGATCCTCATCCAGCTACAAGAATCATAGCTTTTGTATCCAGCTGCAAGAGTGTTCTGGTCTAACATAGAGCATGGCACCCAAAGCGCCTTGAGACGCGCTGGAAAAGCACCTTTGAAGAGAGGCTGGTGAAGATCTCCAGGCCCTTTTTGCTCTGAGAATCATAGAATCTGGCAGGGTTGGAAGGGACCACAAGGATCATCTACTTCCAACCCTCCTGCCATGCCCAAGGACACCCTACCCTAGAGCAGGCTGCACACAGCCTCAGCCAGCCTGGCCTCAAACACCTCCAGCCATGGAGCCTCAACCACCTCCCTGGGCAACCCATTCCAGCCTCTCACCACTCTCATGCTCAGCAACTTCCTCCTCATGGCCAGCCTGACTCTCCCCACCTCCAGCTTTGCTCCATTCCCCCCAGTCCTCTCACTCCCTGACAGCCTCAAAAGTCCCTCCCCAGCTTTTTTGGAGGCTCCCTTCAAAAAACAGAATCATGGAATCACAGAATCAGCCAGGTTGGAAGAGACCTACAAGATCATCCAGTCCAACCTATCATCCCACTCTCATCCCAAACAGCCTGGTCTTTATTTTCTAGGTCATCCAAGCATGGCTTTGTCTTCCGTGAAGCTGCTCGGGTCATTTGCTAGTGACAACAGGAGGCAGATCTTTTGGTGATGCAAATCAATGTCACTTCAAAGCCGGGATGGAGCAATCCTTATTTACACCTCCAGGTATCAGATCCCCACGTTCCTTTGCTTTCATGTGTGTGGCAGCTCTTTCTCCTGAAAGGTAACATTTTGTCACAAAACGCCTGTAATTAAGCCTACCTCGTTTCTATGGTGATAGACACGACACAAATTAACAGCAGAACCACCCCAGCACTGCTGAGCGCTGCCGAAGCCCTGCGAAACACATTTCCATCAGCGCTCCTCGTTAGGAGGGCAGCAAAATGCTGCTAAGAGACTCTCTATAGTAGGACAAGGGAGGTTCTTCTGCCCCTGTGCTCAACACTGCTCAGGACACCCCTTGAGTGCTGTGTCCAGTTCTGGGCTCCTCAATTCAAGAGAGATGTTGAGGTGCTGGAAGGTGTTTGGAGAAGGGCAGCAAGGCTGGGGAGGGGCCTGGAGCAGAGCCCTGTGAGGAGAGGCTGAGGGAGCTGGAGGTGTGCAGCCTGCAGCAGAGGAGGCTCAGGGCAGAGCTCATTGCTGGCTACAACTACCTGAAACAGCCTGATCTAGGATAAGGTGTCCCTGGCCATGGCAGGGGGGTTGGAACTGGCTGATCCTTGTGGTCCCTTTCAACCCTGTCTGATTCTATAACAAGAGGACACAGTCTCAAGTTGTGCCAGGGCTGGATGTTAGGAGGAAGTTGTTGGCAGAGAGAGTGATTGGCATTGGAATGGGCTGCCCAGGGAGGTGGTGCAGTCGCCATCCTTGAAGGTGTTGAAGCAAAGCCTGGATGAGGCACTTAGTGCCATGGTCTGGTTGATTGGATAGGGCTGGGTGCTAGGTTGGCCTGGCTGAGCTTGGAGGTCTCTTCCAACCTGCTTGATTCTATGATTCTATGACTGACCTTATCAAACTTAGGGTAAACATTCAACTTCCCTCACCTTTCCCTTTCCCCAACCCTTCCCTCCCCCCCTCCAAAAAAAAAAAACCAAAAAAAACCCTGCTTTTGAAAAGTTGCTCTAAACAAGTTTCTGGGAATCTCAGAAGTATTAAATCCTCATTAATATAAGCTCAATGTATTTATGGTGTCAAAACTGTGTTTTATGAAAGCCAAAAGCAGAGTTGCACAAGTTGCCTCATTATCAATAATCTAGCATCGGCCCTTTTATGTGTCATTTCTTTACACAATATACTATCATTTATGACTTTTAGCAAATACATCATGGCAAAGGATTACTCTCATCAGAGGCAGGCTTTGAAAAGGATATGCTAATTTCTAGAGAGCAAGAAAACATCAAAACAGTGCCAGCAAATAGCCAAGGGACTTTCATGTCTTAATATCCTTCAGAAGTGCTTTATCTCCTAGTGCAACGTGTATCATAGTATAAACAGGAAATGAAACAGCCAAGGCATCAAAGAACCACCAGTGCATGGCTGTAATTTTAGATCAGGTTTAATAAAGGTTATCTGCAGCAGGCTAATCAAACAAAAGGGTGTATGTTTTAAAGCGCCATTTGATAATTTTCATTTAAGGCTCCCCATCAAAGAGATCCTAACAATGTCTTACTGACTCCAGATAGATCCCTTTGCTTCACTTTTCAAAGTAGCTTCGTTTATTGCTGGTAAAACTGGTTTTGATGTTTCAATTTTTTAGGTGGAGGAGAGAGATCAGAAAGTGCTCTGGTTTCCTGTGCGCCTTCGTTTGAAAAGGGATAGAGAGCTGAGGAGGAAATGAGCAAAGGCAGCAAAGGTCAGGATGATCTCAGGGTCATTTCTGCAAGCTCTCAGTGGACTGAGATGCTTGGGTAGGGGAGCCTGTCCCAAACATGATGCAAAGAGGGGTGACAAACCTGGCCAAGACTGGACCAGGCTGTTGACTAGGTAAATGCGAGTGCAAAATACCCTGGAAATCATAGAATCATAGAATCAGCCAGGTTGGAAGAGACCTCCAAGATCATCCAGTCCAACCTAGCACCCAGACCTATCCAGTCAACCAGACCATAGAATCATAGAATCATACAATTGACCAGGTTGGAAGAGACCTCCAAGATCATCCAGTCCAACCTAGCACCCAGCCCTGTCCAATCAACTAGACCATAGAATCATAGAATCAAGAGGTTTGGAAGAGACCTCCAAGCTCAGCCAGGCCAACCTAGCACCCAGCCCTGGCCAAGCATCCAGACCATGGCACTAAGTGCCTCAGCCAGGCTTGGCTTCAACACCTCTAGGGATGGCGACTCCACCACCTCCCTGGGCAGCCCATTCCAATGCCAATCACTCTCTCTGCCAACAACTTCCTCCTAACATCCAGCCTATATCTTCTATAGTATCTTGTCACTGAGCCAAGGCAGAAGAAGCCAGACTGGCTCCTTCCATGACACTTCTTGGCTGTGGCCACCAGGAGAAGCTCCTCTGGCACCATCAATATGTGACTGAAAAAGAGAAGATTGCAACTTGACTACCACAACCAAGCTGAAAACCTGCAAAGAAGCTCCACAGGAGCCAGCAGTGTGCACTTGCAGCCCAGAAAGCCAAGCAGAGCCTGGGCTGCAGCAGCAGAAGTGTGGCCAGCAGGGCCAGGGAGGGGATTCTCCCTCTCTACTATGCCCTGCTGAGACCCCACCTGGAGTACTGCATCCAGTTCTGGAGCCTCTATGACAAGAGGGATGTGGAGATGCTGGAGTGTGTCCAGAGCAGAGCCAGGAGGATGCTGAAAGGGCTGCAGCAGCTCTGCTGTGAGCACAGACTGAAAGAGTTGGGGCTGTGCAGGCTGCAGAAGAGAAGGCTCCCAGGTGACCTTCTTGTGGCTTTCCAGTACCTGAAGGGGGCCTCCAAAAAAGCTGGGGAGGGACTTTCTAGGCTGCCAGGGAGTGCCAGGACTGGGGGGAATGGAGCAAAGCTGGAGGTGAGGAGAGTCAGGCTGGAGGTGAGGAGGAAGTTGTTGAGCAGGAGAATGGTGAGAGGCTGGAATGGGTTGCCCAGGGAGGTGGCTGAGGCCCCATGGCTGGAGGTGTTTGAGGCCAGGCTGGCTGAGGCTGTGTGCAGCCTGCTCTAGGGTAGGGTGTCCCTGGGCATGGCAGGGGGGTTGGAACTGGCTGCTCCTTGTGGTCCCTTTCAACACTGACTGCTTCTATGATTCTCTGATCTTTACCCCTTTGTTTGGTGGCTGATTCCTGGATTGCACCTTCAGGCCAGATCTGATTCAGGACTATTTGCTGACATCTGAAAGTGGACCCACCCCGATGGCAGAGGCTGCGAGCAGCTCATAGCGAGGGAGAGAACTTGTTTGGGATGCCAGTGCAGCCTTCTGTGTTCCTGGGTCATTAATTATTCTGTTTGAGCTGAGAAATTCCTCCAAGTAAGAGTTTTATCAAAACTGTTCTGTTGCTGGCAGGGCTGATAGATCCAAGGAACTAAAACACAGTTCACATATTTTGTCAAAGCTTTCTGCACCACTCATGTTTCAATCTGGATTTCACACAAAGATGATACTTCCCATTAAACTTGAGATTTCACCTGGAACATTCAGGCACAAATATCCCTTGCTGGAGGTAGATCTTGGGGGAGGTAGAATGAAATGGCTCCTGGAAGCAGCAGAAAAAGCCTTCACATGTCTTAACCATCAGGGCAAGGCAGGTCTGGCAGCTTTGAGGAGTGACTTTGGCTCTTTGGAACCATCTTTCCTGTCTACAACTACCTGAAGGGAGGTTGTAGTCAGTTGGGGGTGGGTCTCATCTCCCAGGCAACCATAGAATCATAGAATCAATCAGGTTGGAAGAGACCTGCTTGCCTGGCAAAAGAAACCAACCCCACCTGGCTACAGCCTCCCTTCAGGTAGTCGTAGACAGCAATGAGCTCTGCCCTGAGCCTCCTCTTCTCCAGGCCAAACAACCCCAGCTTGACCAGCAACAGAAGAAGGGGACAGAGTCTCAAGTTGTGCCAGGAGAGGTCTAGGCTGGATGTTAGGAGGAAGTTGTTGTCAGAGAGAGTGATTGGCATTGGAATGTGCTGCCCAGGGAGGTGGTGGAGTCACCATCCCTGGAGGTATTCAAGCACAGCCTGGCTGGGGCACTTAGTGCCATGGTCTGGTTGCTTGGCTAAGGCTGGGTGCTAGGTTGGACTGGCTGAGCTTGGAGCTCTCTTCCAACCTGCTTGATTCTATGATTCTATGATCTTTGCCCCAGAAGTGTCTGAAGGAAGGGGCTGGCAGGGCAGCAGCAGTGGCAGAAGCAGGGGCTGGGCAGGCTCAGCATCTTCCTTCTCTCAAGGTTGGGTTTGTGACCGCTGTGTTGGTGAAGCTTGTTGTTATTTTTCACATCCAGAAACCCAAAGCACCGCAGGGGTTAGCCGCAAAGAAAAATCCAACTGAACCAAACCTTCACCCTTGGGTGCACTCATTCTAGGTGGGTAAGAAATGTGCTGACTCCCCAACGCTCTCCTTCCCACACACTTCACGAGCTGCTGGGTTGCTACTCACACAAGTGTATCTGTTTCCTGCTGATGCTCTCTTAAATGTCTCAAAGCATCCTGGCGAACCAATCTACTTTCATGGTGGTGTTTGTAAGAGCGCAAGACCTTGCTCGTCCCCATGCAGCCTCCCTTTGCTTCTCCTCCTTTTCAAGTCGATTTTAAATTACCACTCAAGTGCTGATAGTCACAGGAATCTAGTTACTGGCCGTGAAAACTCAACCATGAGTAATCTCCCCTCCAAACCAGCGCCATGAAATATTCATGCTCTGGGAGTGCTGTGCCATGCCGGGCGGTCACTTCCCATAGTCAGTGTTCCGGGAGAAGCGCAACGGCGATTCCTCTGCTAGGAGAGGAAAGAGAAGGGCTGCCAAGCTGCTTGGCAGAACCCTCTGCTCGCAGACAAAAGCCAGGGCTGGCTTGTTAAAGCCACCCCCAGTAAGCGCCGGGGAGCGGTGCCAAGCGGCAGCCCTTCTGCCAGCCTCTCCGCATCGATCTCCAGCGGACCCGCAGCTGCCGCGGGGCCCTCCCCGCGCTGGATTAGCGGCTCGGGGGCAGACACCAATCGATAGTGACCGAGGGCTGGTAATGACCAAATGTCAGAGACTCTTCAGCAGCTTTTTTTCAACTGATATTGGTACTTCCTAATCCTGTTATCAAAGGCTACCATGAAAAACACCATGACGGTGGCTACGAGTTGCCAACCTTTTGCGGCTTCATGTTCTTGAAGGCAGAAGGGAAGCATCCCATAATCTTTGCTGCTGCTGACCTTTATTTCATGGGCCATTAGGTTTCAGCCGTAGCAAGTCCAATAACTGGTGTCTGACTGAGGTACAACTTGTGCTTGGCAAAAGCCTATCTTCAAAGGAGGAAGCCAGTCTTGATTTGAGGACGTTGGAGCTGGACACCTTCACCACCCTTTGGCAGTTGGGCTCAGCGGTTATGACGGTTTATTTCTGGGCACTCTTCTGCCCAGGGAAGTTAACTCAGGGTGAGGGAATGTGTGTGAGTAAAGACAACAAAACCCCTCTTTCTGCCTGGCCGTCGGCAGACACAGAGGCACAGCAGTCATTCAGAAGTGCTCCACAATGCCTGCTGTGTCTACAGGCTTTAGTTTGGATCTGCCTGCCCGGGTTTCATCTATTGGCCCTTTTCACTGTGTTCCCCTCCTAACCAAAGAGCTGTGTGTGCCATGCTGAAATGCTTTCTTCATGCCTCAGCCCCATCTCCTCCTCACTAACAGTCCCCAGGGCTTGGCCATGCTGATACCTCCTGTCACCTCCAAATGTTTCTTTCTGCGTTGGCCAAACCAGTGAGCGGCCAAGTTGTGATCCAGCTCTATTTAGAGCAACAGAGGCATTCCTTGAGGTTCATACTTTGCTTTCCTACTGACCTTTACTTTCTGATCTTAAGCAGAGTGTGTCCAGCAGATAGAGGGAGGTTTCCCTCTGCCTCTCTTCTGCCTTGATGAGACCTCATCTTGAGTACTGCATTCAGCTTGGGGCTTCCCAGTTGAAGAGGGACAGGGATCTGCTGGAGAGGGTCCAGTGGAGGGCTAGAAGGATGGTTAGGGGACTGGAGCACTGCCTGATGAGGAGAGGCTGAGAGACCTGGGGCTGCTTAGGCTGGAGAAGAGAAGACTGAGAGGGGATTGAATCAATGTTTATAAACATCTGAGGGCTGCGGGCCAGGAGGTGGGGGACAGAGCAAGGGGTAGAGCAAGGAGCAATGGATGGAAGCTGCAGCATAGGAGATTCCACCTCACACAAGGAGGAATTTCTCTCCTGTAAGGGTCCCAGAGCACTAGCACAGGCTGCCCAGAGAGGTTGTGGAGTCTCCTTCTCTGGAGAATCTCAAAGCTTGCCTGGATGTGTTCCTGTGTGGCCTGAGCTGGCTTGTATGGTACTGCACTGGCAGGGGGGTTGGACTCAGTGATCTCTCTGTGTCCCTTTCAACTCCTGCCATCCTGTGAGCCTGTGATCTTGGAGAGGCTCTGCATCAGCAGCAGGAGAGACTCCTTGTCATGAATGCATGGATCTGGTACTCAGCCTTCTTCAGAGTTACTTTCTGGTGTCATAGAATCATGGAATGGTGCAAGTTGGAAGGGACCTCTGAAGACCAGCCCCTGTGTGCAGGGCTGGGACTTGCACTGTATCTGTAAAGGTTAGTTAAGAGGTGGTGCTCAGCTATGCCTGTTGGCACAGGCCACAGCTTGCTTGAGAGCTGTCTGTGACCTCTCCTCTTTGGGAACATGTGGACATGAGCTGGCAGGTGGCAAATAAAATATACATAGTGCAAAACATGCCTGGGCTCAGCAAATAGTGTGCCTAGGTCCTAAAATTATCCAAGGCAGCCTCTATAATCTTTATGGGAGAAAATGAAGCCTTCAAAGCGGGAAGGAATTTCAACCACCCCTGCTTCAGAAAATTGCCACATGCCAACAAGCATCTAGAATGATAATATTTTGCTAAAGCCCCAGTAAATCTTTGTGTGGTTTCTCTGCATTTCCTTTCCCATTGCTGTTTGTTGCTCATACATCCACAGTCACACTGGGAGGCGAAGGAGGGAAAACTCCCTACTGAAAAGAGAAGGGGGGGGGGGGGGGGGAGGGAATCGTTTTAGTTTGCTACAAAACCCTGGGATCTGGTTTGAGGTCAGTAACATTGCTTCCTGTGCAGGCTGCTTCTTCCAAGCATCTTGAGAGCTGAACCAGGCCATGGAGAGGGCTTGGAGAACTCAAGGAGCCCATGGAGAGGTCTTGGAGAGCTCAGCAGGTCATGGAGAGGGCTTGGAGACCTCAACTCTGGCTGAGTACCAGAACATCCCAACCAATGCAGAAGCTGTCAAAAGTGGTATCAATCTGTCATATTAACAGCTGTAATTAGAAGCATTATACAAATGCACCAAGAGCCTTTCTGGGAGAGTGCAGGAACCTGTGTTTGCCTCTGTGTTAAAGTATTTGCTTCAGTTACAGTTCTAGGTGGTTAAATGTGTGTTTGCACTCAGAGAAGATGAAGGGAAATGAGCAGGACCTTAGAAACAGAGTTGTGTGGCAGGTTTTTGTAGCATGAGAGCATTTTGGGTCCCTCCATTCAAGAGAGATGCTGAGGTACTGGAAGGTGTTTGGAGAAGGGCAGCAAGGCTGGGGAGGGGCCTGGAGCAGAGCCCTGTGAGGAGAGGCTGAGGGAGCTGGGGGTGTGCAGCCTGCAGCAGAGGAGGCTCAGGGCAGAGCTCATTGCTGTCTGCAGCTACCTGAAGGGAGGCTGTAGCCAGGTGGGGTTGGGCTCTGCTGCCAGGCACCCAGCAACAGAAGAAGGGGACACAGTCTCAAGCTGTGCCAGGGCAGGTCTAGGCTGGATGTTGTTAGGAAGTTGTTGTCAGAGAGAGTGATTGGCATTGGAATGGGCTGCCCAGGGAGGTGGTGGAGGCACTGTGCGTGGAGGTGTTGAAGCAAAGCCTGGCTGGGGCACTTAGTGCCATGGTCTGGTTGATTGGCTAGGACTGGGTGCTAGGTTGGCCTGGCTGAGCTTGGAGGTCTCTTCCAACCTGGTTGATTCTATGATTCTATGGTGATTGCCAGCATCTCCTTAGAAGCAAAGGGGGCAGAGGCTATGCAGAGGTGATGAGAAATAGCTCATGATGCTGGCAGGGACAAACACTGATCTGCCACACAGGTCAGGGCAAAACTAAACTTTCCCCCCTTTTGCTCCAGAACTTTTTTTCCCCCAAAGAGCTTCAGGATAAAGTAAGTTTCTGGATGGCTTGGTGAAGCAGGACAGCAAGAAGAAATCCATCAAGCATTCCATAACTGCAGCCTCTTGCTGTCCATTGCATGTGACTTTGGGGTGTGGGCACTACTGGAGGCAGACTTTGACTTTTGTTTGTTAACTGGCAAGTGGAAAAGTCTGAAGCAGAACACATGATGCATTTTCCCCTCCACACAGCCCTCCACGCATCTTTTCCAGGAGGCTGGAGCTGACTCCACACTCACAGCTTGAGCACATATGTGTGAAAGGAATCCAGATTTGAAAGCTTTCATTTGGAGCAGCAGTGCTGTGAGAAGCAGCCTCTTGTCTCCCTGTTCCAAGACAGGCTCTGAGTCCAGCAGTGAGGAAGGATCTGCCTCCATGCTGCTTCCTCCTCATCCCAGTTACCTACCAGATTAAGCCTTCTTGCTTATGGCTCTTCCAAAGTGCTCTGTAAATCCAAGTTTGGGTTCAAATTCCTAACTGGGACTTTTTACAAGGGCTTGTTGTGAGAGGGGAAGAATTGAAGCTTGAAGAGGGCAGATTTAGGCTGGAGATTAGAAAGACTTTGTTTTACAGTGAGGGTGGTGAGACACTGGCACAGGTTGCCCAGGGAGGTCATGGATGCCCCCTCCCTAGAGGTGTTCAAAGCCAGGTTGGGTGATGCCTTGAGCAATCTGCCCTAGTAGAAGGTGTCCCTGCCCACAGCAAGGGGGTTGGAACTGAATGTTGTTTAAAGTCCCTTCCAACATAAACCATTCTATGAGTCCATGAGCTGAATTCTATTTATTTCAGTCTAAACAGCTACAGAGGCTGTGGCACACAGGCAGCAACAGGCAGCAGCTAATGGTTATCATCAGGGTACCATGGAGTTGTAAAAGTAATAGTAATTGAGTAGTAAGGCAAGAAGAGCTCAGTAATAAGGCTGGAGGAGCTCAGGCTGATCCAGCAATGCCTCACAGACATAGCTGTACAGAGAGAGCAAATCAGGGAAGTCACTTCCCATTACGCAGTTTTGCCCTGAAGGAGCTTAGCTACTTTGGCAGAGCAGATGACATTAAACAGATGAAGAACAAAAATGGCTCAAATATGATTATAATACATCTGCATAGCTGTCACAGCCCCCTTTCAACTTCTGCTGGATGAAAATAACCTCTTCAAAACAGAAAGACTTTCAGGGCTGAGGTTAATTGCAAAAAAAGCCCTAAATAACTTAATCACAAGCCCCCAAATTTTGCTATTAGTGTGAGCCAGCAGCTTGCTCCCAACCTTACAGAGCAAAACGTTTGCCCTCTGCCTGCAACCCTTGCCACAAAACAGACAAATCCCAACTATCTGCAGGAGCAGACCTGGAGCTGTTTCATAACTTGCACCAGGTTACTTATTATCCCTGCACCAAGACTGCTGTTGCTGGGGAGCCTGAAGTCAAGCCCTGGCTCATCCACTGGCTGCTCAGCATCAGGGAAAGGGGAGCACATCTGGACCCAACTTTAGATCCCATTGCAGCCTTCTTCTGGAGCGTGCTGGATGAAATCTCTCATCTGTCCATCTCCTGTGAACTTAGCAAAGAATTGAAGGTGGAACTGCTTTACTGCTTCATCACAACCCTGCCCGGAAAGCTGAGCATTAGACTCACAGAAAGACTCAGGTTGGCAAAGCCCCTCAGGCTCACCAAGTCCAACCTACTCCCCAAGACTCAACTCAAACCATATCCCTAAGGACCACATCCAAACGACCCTTAAACACATCCGAGGGTGGGTGACTCCAGCACCTCCCCAGGGGCAGCTCATTCCAGTGCCTGAGACTGCGCAGGGCTGTGCTGAATCTTCATCGCACAGCTTCAAAACCACATGAAGCCTGCTATGATTCTTTCACCCTTTTTTTTTTTAACTTCCTTTTCTTATTTTAATTTTTTTTTAAATTTAAACCTTTTTTTCCCTCCCAGGTGTGTGTTAAAAAAAGGAGCAGAGCCCTTCAGAGAAGATTTGTGGCCCTGGTGGCGACCACCTCGCGTGCGAGTTACCATCCCCTCCCCGCCCCGCTTGCGAAGACGAAGCTGGGTTGAAGCCTCAGACCTTCTGACAAGAGTTTTGCTTTCAGAGTTGGGTTTGTTTAAGGGACTCAAAGGGGTGCTGAGCTGCCTGGATGCCAGCCAAAGAAAACGTTGATGCAAACCCTGCAAAGTGAACCTACCCCCTCCCGGAGTCACGCGCCGCCTAATTGTTTTCTATCTCGCTTGGTGCGAGGTCCCCAATCTATCAGCGTGACAAGCACCCTGGCTCGTGTGGCAGCATGGAAGCACTTCTGGTTTGCTTTCCACAAGGCTGGAAAATCCTCCCCTGCTCTGCCTCTCCCCTGCCAAACGCCTCGTGCTTCCAGTTTGAAGAGGTTTTATAAGCAAGTTGGGAAACTCGACTGGCTTCGAAACCAGATGTCGGCAGATGCCAGCGCAGCTCGTGCTTGCTGCTCCGTATGTGACTCCAAAGCTAGGCACAGAATCACTGAAATGCCAGGTTGGAAGGGACCCCAAGGATCCTGTATGCAGTTCTGGAGCCCCCAACACAAGAAAGATGGGGAACAGTTGGAACAAGTCCAGAGGAGGCCATGAAGGTGCTCAGAGGGCTGCAGCAGCTCTGCTATGAGGACAGGCTACAACAGTTGGGGCTCTGCAGCCTGCAGAAGAGAAGGCTTTGAGGAGACCTTGGAGTAGCCTTTCAGTATCTGAAGTGGGCTACAGGAGGGCTGGGGAGGGACTGTTGACAAAGTCTTGTAATGACAGGATGAGGAGGAATGGGTTTGAACTGGCAGAGGGGAGATTGAAATTGGATGTTAGGAAGAAGTTGTTTGCAGTGAGGGTGGTGAGACACTGGCACAGGTTGAGGGTGGTGAGACATTGGCACAGGTTGCCCAGGGAGGTTGTGGTGCACAGAAGCACCCAACCTTTGATCAAAGGTTGGGTGCTTCTGTGCACCACAACCTCCCTGGAGGTGTTCAGGCTAGATGAGACCTTGAGTGACCTGTTCTAGTGGCAGGTGCCCCTGCCTATGCCATAGGATTGCAACTGGATGAGCTTTGAGGTCCCTTCCAACTTAAACCATTCTATGATTGTATAAAGCCCTTGAGGTGAGCAGTTTTATTTGCAGCTCTAATGCTTCTGCTTCCACTAAATATCACAACCTCAGGATAAGGGTTGTGGGCTTGTAGAACCATGTACGGGTCTGGAGACCCCTCTTTGCCAGTCCCCCAGCTAGGAGCCTGATCCTCTGTGATTTAGAGTAGATCAGATTGGATCTTTTACTCCCTCCTGCCCTCTTTGTGTCCTGCTTGCACCCCACAGCCCATACCACCACTAGCTCTTTGCTCTGCCAGTCCACTGCTGGACTGTGAGAGGTGGCAGGTGGAGTTTCATTCTGTGATTCTATGATCACCTGGTCCCACCTGTCTGGGTAATAATCACATAATCAATCAGATTGGAAGAGACCTTTGAGATCATTGAGTCTGACCTATTACCCAACACCATCTAATCAACTAAACCATGGCACTAAGCACCACATCCAGGGTTTTTTTAAACACCTCCAGGGATGGGGACTCCACCACCTCCCTGGGCAGCCCATTCCAATGCCAATCACTCTTGCTGTGAAGAACTTCCTCCTAACATCCAGCCTAAACCTGCCCTGGTGCAGTTTGAGACTGTCCTCTTGTTCTGTCTCTGGATGCATAATGTAGTTTAAGTGTACTAGAAGTTTGCCTTGGGTGTCCTCTCAACTTCCCATCCCTCAATCCAAGATATATTTAGCTCACTACAACATCTCTCCATCCAGATTATCCCACTTGATCCATTCTTCATCCCACACCTCAGAAAGACACGAGGGCAGTAAGGTTGATCAGTGAGTGTTGCCCCTTCCAATGGCTTGGGGTTATTTTAACCCAAAATGGATGGCCTCCTCTCCCAGGCAACCAGCAATAGAACAAGGGGACACAGTCTCAAGTTGTGCCAGGGTAGGTATAGGCTGGATATTAGGAAGAAGTTCTTCACAGAAAGAGTGATTGGCATTGGAATGGGCTGCCCAGGGAGGTGGTGGAGGCACCGTCCCTGGGGGTCTTCAAGCAAAGCCTGGATGAGGCACTTAGTGCCATGGTCTGGTTGATTGCACAGGGCTGGGTGCTAGGTTGGACTGGATGAGCTTGGAGGTCTCTTCCAACCTGCTTGATTCTATGATTCTATGAAAATCTAGTTTCCCATCACCGGCTAATTGATTCCTCAGCACTCAAATGTCAAGTTGTGATGGTTGCTTGTAGGAATCTGAAGCTAGAAACTTTCCAGTGCTAACAAGACAGACAATGGTCTAATGCCAGGCAATGCAGAGGCCAACAGAATGTAACTGAAGAGCTGCCTGAAAGCTGCTGCAGCAGCATCTCCCCTCCTACCAAAGAGCTTATTGTTGTCTACAACTACCTGAGGGGTGGTTGTGGCCAGGGGGAGGTTGCTCTCTTCTCTCAGGTGGCCAGCGCCAGAACGAGAGGACACAGCCTTAGGCTGCGCCAGGGGAGATTTAGACTCGAGGTGAGGAGAAAGTTCTTCACTGAGAGAGTCATTGGACACTGGAATGGGCTGCCCGGGGAGGTGGTGGAGTCGCCGTCCCTGGGGCACTTTAAGGCAAGGTTGGACGTGGCACTTGGTGCCATGATCTAGCCTTGAGCTGTGTGGTAAAGGGTTGGACTCGATGATCTGTGAGGTCTCTTCCAATCCTGATGATACTATGATACTATACTATGATCTTCTGGAAGCAGCTTGGTTTCTGGCTGGGATAACATTCGTGGCATTCCAGGATGAAATTCCTCTCCCCTGACAAGGGGCAGGAATTGCATTTGCAGGCTGCTCCCTTCCAGCACTTTTAGCCAGGAATAGTCTGTAGGATTAAGCTGGCATTAGGTTTGCTAGCTAAACTTTTGGGGTGTTACACTCTTACGTGGTTGAAGAGAAGTGGGAAACGTAGAAAGGCTGTTAAAGATGGGAGTAAAATGCCCTGGGAAGAGATAAAATTGACTTCAGTCATCATCCTCAGGCAATGGAAGTGCCACCCAGCAGCACAGCACAAGGACAACTGCACTTCCCAGCCCACTCCTGCACAGAAGAGATGGCAAAGCAAACCCACTTTTCCTCTCTGAACCTTTTAATGCTGATCATGTCCTGTGATGGGGGCAGCCAGGTGCTTGTGGTAATGCCTGAGGAGGGAGCAGAAAGGAGAGAAATCAGCTCCACCTGGGTCTGCTAATTAAGGTAACTGCTGCCAGCTGGGCAGGTAGGGACTGTTGCTGGGGGCTTTTTGGGCCTCCCGGCAGGGCAGCTCCCAGTCCACCCGAAGCGGCCGAATTGGCAGGGCAGCTCCCGGGGCGCCCGAAGCGGATGGCTTGGCAGGGCAGCTCCCAGTCCACCCGAAGCGGATGGCTTGGCAGGGCAGCTCCGGAGGCACCCGAAGCGGATGGCTTGGCAGGGCAGCCCCGGAGGCACCCGAAGCGGCCGGCTTGGCAGGGCAGCCCCGGAGGCACCCGAAGCGGCCGGCTTGGCAGGGCAGCTCCGCAGGCACCCGAAGCGGCCGGCTTGGCAGGGCAGCCCCGGAGGCACCCGAAGCGGCTGGCTTGGCAGGGCAGCTCCGAAGGCACCCGAAGCGGCCGGCTTGGCAGGGCAGCTCCCGGGGCGCCCGAAGCGGCCGGCTTGGCAGGGCAGCCCCGGAGGCACCCGAAGCGGATGGCTTGGCAGGGCAGCCCCGGAGGCACCCGAAGCGGCCGGCTTGGCAGGGCAGCCCCGGAGGCACCCGAAGCGGCCGGCTTGGCAGGGCAGCCCCGGAGGCACCCGAAGCGGCCGGCTTGGCAGGGCAGCCCCGGAGGCACCCGAAGCGGCCGGCTTGGCAGGGCAGCCCCGGAGGCACCCGAAGCGGCCGGCTTGGCAGGGCAGCCCCGGAGGCACCCGAAGCGGCTGGCTTGGCAGGGCAGCTCCGAAGGCACCCGAAGCGGCCGGCTTGGCAGGGCAGCTCCCGGGGCGCCCGAAGCGGCCGGCTTGGCAGGGCAGCCCCGGAGGCACCCGAAGCGGCCGGCTTGGCAGGGCAGCACCGAAGGCACCCGAAGCGGATGGCTTGGCAGGGCAGCACCGGAGGCACCCGAAGCGGCTGGCTTGGCAGGGCAGCTCCGGAGGCACCCGAAGCGGCTGGCTTGGCAGGGCAGCACCAGAGGCACCCGAAGCGGCTGGCTTGGCAGGGCAGCACCAGAGGCACCCGAAGCGGCTGGCTTGGCAGGGCAGGGCAGCACCGGAGGCACCCGAAGCGGCTGGCTTGGCAGGGCAGCACCGGAGGCACCCGAAGCGGCTGGCTTGGCAGGGCAGCCCCGGAGGCACCCGAAGCGGATGGCTTGGCAGGGCAGCACCAGAGGCACCCGAAGCGGCTGGCTTGGCAGGGCAGCCCCGGAGGCACCCGAAGCGGATGGCTTGGCAGGGCAGCACCAGAGGCACCCGAAGCGGATGGCTTAGCAGCTCCGTGAGGATTTTTGGAAGGTAAGAGCCTAAATTTGTTGCTTAGTGAAGTCTGAGGCTCCGAGGTGGAGAGCCTGTTGTGCCCTTGCAGCCCTGCTCTGTGGGTGTTGGAGGCGCAGGGAGCTCGTTGCTGTTGGGGATGTTGCAGAAGCTGGAGCTGGTGGCTGCTGGTTTCGTGTTTCCAGTGGGAGCCCATGCAAATAAACCCTGCTGTTTTGATCCACGTGGGTGACAGCAGCCCTGGAGGTTTGAAGTCATGCTGAGAACAAACTTCATTAAACTTGCTGCATGCCATGTGGCTGTCATGTGAAAAATAAAAGCCACCACCAGTGTCCACAGCTTCATCTGCTGGCTTACAAGGTTCAGGAGGCTTCTATGGTGAACTCAGCTTGGACTTGGAGTTGTCTTGGGGTTGGGATGCATTGCCAGCCTTTTAGCATCTTCCATGCAGATGTTGGTGCCATTTTTGCTCCCTAAACTAAAGGGCCAGCCCTGCTGAAGCTTGTGTTAAAGCAGATTAATTGAGTGCTGTGTCCAGTTCTGGGCCACTCCATTTAAGAAAGATGTTGAGGTGCTGGAAGGTGTTTGGAGAAGGGCAGCAAGGCTGGGGAGGGGCCTGGAGCACAGCCCTGTGAGGAGAGGCTGAGGGAGCTGGGGGTGTGCAGCCTGCAGAAGAGGAGGCTCAAGGCAGAGCTCATTGCTGTCTGCAGATGCCTGCAGGGAGGCTGTAGCCAGGTGGGGTTGGGCTCTGCTGCCAGGCAAGCAGCAATAGAACAAGGGGACACAGTCTCAAGTTGTGCCAGGGGAGGTCTAGGCTGGATGCTAGGAGGAAGTTGTTGGCAGAGAGAGTGACTGGCATTGGAATGGGCTGCCCAGGGAGGTGGTGGAGTTCCCATCCTTGGTGGTGTTTAAAAGGTGGCTAGATGAGGCACTTAGTGCCATGGTCTGGTTAATTAGAAGGGTTAGGTGCTAGGTTGGACTCGATGATCTTAGAGGTCTCTTCCAATCTGATAAATTCTGTGATTCTGTGAAGATTTTGGGGATCCATTTACAAAGGATGCAGGAGGAGCAGCCTGGGAATGACCTAGAGGGCTGTGTCTTCTGCTGTCTCTCCCAGAGGCGCTGGATGTGTAGCAGTCAGTGACACTGTCTATGTTATCTGGGTGTGAGAGACTGAGATGCATTTCAAGAGGTGTAAGGAAGCTGGCAGGGAGATTGGAGTCCAGGCCTTGCTTGGGAGGGAGCAAAATGGTTTTGTGGCTTTGGTAGACCAAGAACCTATTTTGTTTTAATGGAATGTGCTCCTCACTCTGTCTCTCAGTGGTACATGAACCACCAAACACACCTGTGGCCTGCATGAACCAGCTGAGAAGGTATGAGATGCATTTTGCCAAGAGATGCTCAGAGGGCTGCAGCAGCTCTGCTATGAGGACAGGCTACAAGAGCTGGGGCTCTGCAGCCTGCAGAAGAGAAGGCTCTGAGGGAACCTTATAGTGGTCCTCAAGTATCTAAAGGGGGTTACAGGAAGGCTGGGGAGGGACTATTGACAAGGTCTTGTAATGACAGGATGAGGAGGAATGGGTTTAAACTGGCAGAGAGTAGATTCAATCTGGATGTTAGAAAGGGCCTTTTGCAGTGGGAGTGGTGAGACACTGGCACAGGTTGCCCACGGAGATTGTGGAGCACAGAATCAGCAAATGTGGTCAAAGGTCACATTCTGTGCTTCTGTGTTCCACAGCCTCCCTGAAGGTGTTCAAGGCCAGGTTGGATGAGTCCTTGAGCGACCTGTTAGAATCAGCCAGGTTGGAAGAGACCTCCAAGCTCATCCAGTCCAACCTAGCACCCAGCCCTAGCCAGTCAACCAGACCATGGCACTAAGTGCCTCATCCAGGCTTTGCTTGAACACCTCCAGGGACAGTGACTCCACCACCTCCCTGGGCAGCCCATTCCAATGCCAATCACTCTCTCTGACAACAACTTCCTCCTAACATCCAGCCTAGACCTGCCCTGGCACAACTTGAGACTGTGTCCTCTTGTGCCACTCTCTGCTGTGGGAGGTGTCCTTGCCTATGGCAGGGGGTGGGAACTGAATGAGCTTTGAGGTCCCTTCCAATGTAAACCATTCTGTGGCTCTGTAAGAGTGATCCTCTTCAGAGCACCCGAGAGGAGCCTTGGGCTGCGACAAGGGAGAAGGGACACCTCAGAGCCGCTCGTGGCATCCGCAGAGCATGGCATAGTTAACTATTGTGTTGAACCCTCTTTCTGTCATGCCAGAAGGCAGGCAGTTTGTTTGGGTGCTCTTTTCCTCCCCTCCCTTTGCCTCAGATAAAGGAGTTTAAGCTTAATCATTAAATCTCTGTCTTGATCCATGTAGGTCAGGCAGTGAACCTGGGTCAAATAGCGCAGCGTTTACAGCCTTATCTCCTTCCCAAGAAAGAGCAAGCAGGAAGCTGATGCTGTTGTCTACTCTGTTTTGCTTATTATTTTCCTTTAAATGTAGGCTTATTTAAAGGAAAAACATCTTGAAAATGGTAGTGGAGAGAACCATAGAATCAAGCAGGTTGGAAGAGACCTCCAAGCTCATCCAGGCCAACCTAGCACCCAGCCCTGCCCAGTCAACTAGATGTGATGGTTTGGGTGTTTCACAACCCACACAAACTTTGTAAAATCACCCAAACTGGGCTCAGCAGCTCTGGAAATTGAATGAAGCTTTATATTTACAGCTTAGCACAGTCTGCAAGCAGACAGTTACAGTATATACAGCTAGAGACAGCAGTATACAAGTTAAAGGTAATACAGAAACACAACATCCCTCCGAGAAACCAGAGTCCCCAGGAGGGGCTCTCAATCACCTTTCCACCTTCCTCCCACCCCTCTACCTTACCCAAGACTTTGCCTTATGCTCAAGGTTAGCTTTCAGGGTTGGCCAGGGGGGTTAGGAAGCAGATGGATTAGTCACACAGGCAGCAGGTTAGGTTAGAGAGAGAAGTGCAGCCCACAAAACCCAGAGAGCAACTCTGTTATCTGTATTTATGTTCTTGTCCTTATGCATCTCAGCAAGCCTATGAGTGAAGTAGACATCACCATGGTTCATAGTATCATCAGGGTTGGAAGAGACCTCACAGATCATCGAGTCCAACCCTTTACCACAGAGCTCAAGGCTAGACCATGGCACCAAGTGCCACGTCCAACCTTGCCTTAAAGTGCCCCAGGGACGGCGACTCCACCACCTCCCCGGGCAGCCCATTCCAGTGTCCAATGACTCTCTCAGTGAAGAACTTTCTCCTCACCTCCAGCCTAAATCTCCCCTGGCACAGCCTAAGGCTGTGTCCTCTTGTTCTGGTGCTGGCCACCTGAGAGAAGAGAGCAACCTCCTCCTGGCCACAACCTCCCCTCAGGTAGTTGTAGACAACAATAAGGTCACCCCTGAGCCTCCTCTTCTCCAGGCTAACCAATCCCAGCTCCCTCAGCCTCTCCTCGTAGGGCTGTGCTCAAGGCCTCTCCCCAGCCTCGTTGCCCTTCTCTGGACACACTCAAGCATCTCAACGTCCCTTTTAAACTGGGGAGCCCAGAACTGAACACAGTACTCAAGGTGTGGTCTAACCAGTGCAGAGTACAGGGGCAGAATGACCTCCCTGCTCCTGCTGACCACACCATTCCTGATGCAGGCCAGGATGCCACTGGCTCTCTTGGTTTCCTTTTCACAGCCTGTAATCTAGTTCTTCTAACCAAAGCATTCTAGCTAGCTTCAAACTAGTACACTAGACCATGGCACTAAGTGCCCTAGCCAGGCTTGGCTTCAACACCTCCAGGTACAGCAACTCCACCACCTCCCTGGGCAGCCCATTCCAATGCCAATCACTCTCTCTGCCAACAACTTCCTCCTCACATCCAACCTAGACCTCCCCTGGCACAACTTTAGGCTGTGTCCCCTTTTTCTATTGCTGCTCACCTGGCAGAAGAGCCCAACCCCCACCTGGCCACAGCCTCCTTTCAGTTAGTTGTAGACAGCAATGAGGTCATTGGGGAAGGAGAGCAAGGGAAGGAGGGGAGGGAGCAACCTTCCAAGCAGCAGCTTCTGTAAATAGGATGGGATCAGATAAAGAAATTACTGTAAAAATATTGCCTCATCTCTAAAGCTCAGAACTTTAGTGTGTGTGTGTGTGTGCTCTTTTTTATCTTGGAGAAAGATAATGAAAGAGGAAGCTTGAAACCACATTTCCATTGATGTTTGAATACACAACTGCTGGATTTAAGAACCGGAGGAGATCAAAGGGAATGGTTTTCATTCCGATAAAATTATAGCAGCTCTGGTAGAGGCTGATGGGCTCATTTCTGAACTCTGAGACACAAATAGTTGTTAAGGCACCTTCTTGGTGGGGTTTTTTTTCCTCTCCCTCCCTTTTCCTTTGCTAAGAACTAAATGGAAAATGCCTGGAATTCCTAAGGATTAATTAGGAGTGTGGCTAATAATGTTATAATAGATACATAGGCTATTAGGATGTCTCTCTTCAGAGTGTTCTCTGGGAGCACAAAAAAAACATCTGTAGGATCCAAAGGGAACAGGAATGCCTGTTCCTTGCTGCTGTATATCACAGTTCCCATGACACACAAACTTAGCAGCATCAGGTTACAGAAGCGTTGGATCCCGACGCAGCGCTACGGTGGCTTAATTTTTGATCAACGCAGACGCTGACATTCATTACCAAGTACAAGCTGAAGGCATTCATGTACCTGGAGCTAACACAATTATTTATCACATGCTACAGGATGCTTTTAAACCCTGCAGTAAGAGTTATCAGGAAGGGGAGGTGGAAAATGCAGCAGCGACACAGGCGTGGCGGAGCAGGAGGTTCGCGCGCTGGATTTGTAGGTTGCATGGGGTCAGAAAGGACCCTCAAAGGTCATCTTGACCAACAGCCCTGCACTCAGCAGGGGCACCTCTATCTAGATCAGGCTGCCTGGGGCCACACTGAGTCTGGTCTTGAATGTCTCCAGGGATTGGGCCTCAATTACAGCCACGGGCAGCCTGTTCCAGTTGTACCATTCTTGTTGTAAAGAATTCTTTTCCTGATGCCAAACCGAACTCTCCCCTGCTGCAGTTTCAAACCATTGCTCTTCATCCTGTCCCTACAAGCCCTTCTAAACAGCCCTTCTCCAGCCTTCCTCTAGGTTCCCTTTAGACATTGAAATGCATCTCTAAGGTCTCCCTGGAGCCTTCTCTTCTCCAAGCTGAACAGCCCAATTCTTTCAGCCTGTCTTCACAGGAGAGATGTTCCAGCCCTCTGATCATCTTTGTGATCTCCTCTGAACTCACTCCATCAGGTTCACATCTCTCTTCATTGGGGCTAAGGCTTCAGTTTGTGAGAGGCCTGCAACACAAACCCTATGAGGAGAGGATGAGGGAGCTGGGGGTGTGCAGCAGAAGAGGAGGCTCAGGGCAGAGCTCATTGCTGGCTACAAGCACATGAAGGGAGGCTGTAGCCAGATGGGGTTGGTCTCTTCTGCCAGGCAAGCGGCAACAGAACAAGGGGACACAGTCTCAAGCTGTGCCAGGGCAGGTTCAGGATGGATGTTAGGAGGAAGCTGTTGTCAGAGTGAGTGATTGGCATTGGAATGGGCTGCCCAGGGAGGTGGTGGAGTCGCTGTGCCTGGAGGTGTTCAAGCCTGGCTGGGGCACTTAGTGCCATGGTCTGGTTGCTTGGCTAGGGCTGGGTGCTAGGTTGGACTGGCTGAGCTTGGAGGTCTCTTCCAACCTGGTAGATGATCCTATATACAATTCTAATAGAATCAAGGTTGGAAAAGACCTTCAAGATCATGGAGTCCCACCATTAACTCTACTCCACCAAGTCAACCACTAAGCCATACAAGCATGCAGTGCTTTGGACAGATGGATGCGGTAGGGTGACAAAGTAATTGAAACCAGGATGAGCACTTCTCCAGGGCAAAAAATAACCTATGACTTAAAAACAGAATCAAGCCAGTTCTGTTTCTGAAAGGCTACTAAGTAATCATTTCATTTCACAGCAGTGAGGTCAAAGTTGGGGAAGGTTGTGAGATATCAGGTCACTGGTAGGTTGTGACTCTCCATGGGAATCCTTGTGGATAATCCTTGTCTGCAGCACTGTTCACACCTTTGCTGGTGAAAGAAGCTCTTCTGTAGTTTTGTGAAGCAGGCAGGTCTGTTCTTTGTTGTTGCCCAGCTGTTGGACTTGGTGACTGATGCTTTGGGAGTTACCTGCTCCCCCTAGCCTTATGAAATCACCCATGCTAGACTCAGCTGGCTGGAAGTTAAGGAATGAAGCTTTGTATTCACAGCTTAGCACAGTTTACAAGCAGATAGTTACAATATTTACAACTACAGACAGAAATATACAAGTTAAAGGTACTACAGAAGCACAACAGCCCTCCCAGAAACCAGAGTCCTCAGGAGAGGCTCCCAACCACCCTTCCACCTTCTGTCCATCCCTCTACCCTCTCCCAGTTTGCCTAATGTGCAAGGTGAGGTTGGAGGATGGGCAAGGGGGGTTAGAAGCAGAAGGATTAGTTACACAGAAGCAGCCCAGGGAGAAACACAGACTCCAAGAGACAGACACACATCCACTGTGTCTTATCTATGTTTGTGTTCTTGGTTTTCTGCACCTCAGCAAGCCTGTGAGTGCAGCAGCCATCACCATCGTTTCCTTTTCACAGCCTATCATCTCATTTCTCTCATTAAAGTATTCCAATTAGCCTCAAACTAGCACAGTGCCCATCAGCCTGATCCAGTCTGCCAACTGAGCTCCATCTCCCCTCCTTTTTCTCTCTCATTTTGCTTTATTGAATCCTTGAGCACAATGTGGTTTGTGTCCTCTCACTTCTGCCTTACCAGATGTGGCTCATACCTCAAAGCAGCCCAGAAATGACTAAGCTCTTATCCCAAATTATTTGATTTAGGATTTTTATTGGAGGGTTGGGTTTTTTTGCTGGCAAAGTGCCCTGTGTGATGCCACACTGAGCTGCTTGATAGACAGGATAATGTTGTTTCAGCTTAAAATGAGCTGGTGTCCAGGGAGGACAGCTTGTGCAATTAAAATGGTGATTATCAAAGTCATGCCTAATGAAGTCATCTGTGACTTGCTGAACTTGAGTTAATAACCATGAAATTCGTGGTTAGTGACAGAAGGACCATTGGTGTGATGGGTGATGTGCTAAAGGAAGCCAATGGAAGGCAATAAACACTATCTACAACTATCTGTAAGGGAGGCTGTAGCCAGGTGGGGTTGGGCTCTGCTGCCAGGCAAGCAGCAACAGAAGAAGGGGACACAGTCTCAAGTTGTGCCAGGGGAGGTCTAGGCTGGATGTTAGGAGGAAGTTGTTGTCAGAGAGAGTGATTGGCATTGGAATGGGCTGCCCAGGGAGGTGGTGGAGTCTCTGTGCCTTGAGGTGTTGAAGCAAAGCCTGGATGAGGCACTTAGTGCCATGGTCTGGTTGCTTGGGCAGAGCTGGGCGCTAGGTTGGACTGGGTGATCTTGGAGGTCTCTTCCAACCTGGTTGATTCTGTGGTTCTATCCTGTGTTAACATTCAACAGCTTAAACTGTCACTTGGGAATTGTATCCCCATGGTGACTGCTTGAAGTTTGTATTTCATCTTTTTAAATGCCTTTTAAGAGCTGCTTGCTAGCTTAAAATTTCCACTGAGGCTCACCTTGTGTTTGGAGCCATGCTCTGAGGTTGCTCAGTGGTGCTTGAGCCCATCCATGTGTTTTCTTCTGCCCAGGTTTGGAGCTGGCTGAATGTTAGTGAAGCATCACCAGGTCTTCTTCGTGCTCAGTAGGAACTGAGGAGTGGAATCTGGGGTAGAAGAGTGATTGGCATTGGAATGGGCTGCCCTGGGAGGTGGTGGAGTCACCATCCCTGGAGGTGTTCAAGAAAAGCCTGGGTGAGGCACTTAGTGCCATGGTCTGGTTGCTTGGCTAGGGCTGGGTGCTAGGTTGGACTGGCTGAGCTTGGAGGTCTCTTCCAACCTGCTTGATTCTATGATTCCATGTACACTGAAAGGGCAGGCACCATGAAAATCATTAGGGAGAGGTTAGAATGTGCTTGGAGAGGGCAGCTCATCCCAGAGGTAGGCTGAAACTGGAAGGTTGGCCCAGATGACCTTTAATGATACTTCCAACCCAAAGCATTCTCTGAGTCTATGCAGATGTTTGTAGCCTTCAGGGAAGTAAGATCCTGAAGCACCTGCCCAAACTGAGCCAGTGAGGAGAAATACAGCCTTGTTTAGAACCAGGGCTTGTGAAAGGCTGGCTGGATTTGGCACCAGTGGTGAGATGGGATCTGGACATCTCCTCCTGCTGGGCAAGGCTGCTGCTATGGTAAGGAACAGAGTAGGGAATGCACTTTCAGGACTCCAACTTTGAGTGCTTCTGCCTTAAAAGTGCTGGGGCTGTTAGTGAACACAACACTGCAGAACAGCTCTAAATTCCCCTTGCAAAGATGACTTGCTTATGACTGCTCAGGATGTGTCACTCCAGCAGAGGAATGCAAACCTCTTCATAAATATTGTAGCAGTGCTCAGCACTAAACCTTCAGCCCAGAACAGTAACTGCTGCACCTCAGGTATTTCTAATGACCTCTGATCCACAGCCACTAGGGATGTGCCCATCTGCCACAGGGATTTCCCAACTTGCCTGTGCCTGGCCCAAATCTTCCTCAAATCACAGGAGATGAACTGAGGAAAGAGAAAAAGCTCTGGAGCCTAAGGACTGTGGGAGGACTCCTGTTGGTGCTCCTCCTAAAGGTCTGCTGAGGGAGACTCTAAGGTTTTGCTGTCACTTGAGGGCAATGGGAAGGGTTAAGTGGAGGCTTGCACAGCAGAGCACCAGCAGGGAAAACCTGAGGCTTCTGAACCCAGGAAGCAGACTGTACTCCTCCAGGCTTTTCCACAAAGCAATCTATTTCATACAGCAATGATTTCCTGGGGGCTTGGAGCATCAGGACCTCTGCCACATCTTTCTTCAGTGGCTTGTGCTGTTTGGCTCTGCATCTTTACTGGTTCATGGTGGACTTGAAGAGGGAGCAGAGAAGCAGGATGCCTGGACAGAAGGCTGCTCTTAGCCCTGCACTAGTTTTAGTCAGTCTCTCTCTGCCATGCACTGCTTTGGGTTTCATCTCTAATTTCAGCTGCAGGCAGTGATGAAGAGACACTTCCTTGGTGCCAGTGCTGCTCTTGTTGGCAGGCATGCAGCTCAGCATCAGAGGGCACAAAGGAAGTACCTCCAAAGCTCAGGGCACCTCAGCAACATTGAGCTTCTGAAAGCCTGCAAGCAGACGGCTCAGGATGTGCCACTATCTGGAATGTGCTCCTCAAAGGTCCTGGTCTTGCATGGGACAGAAGGCTGAGCTTTGGCCAGAAGTGGAGATGCACAGCTGCTAGCTTAGTGGTGCCCAGAAAATGCTCTCACCCTCATGGACATCAACATCTGGAGCAAAGCTGATCTTGGCAATGCTGTCCTTAGACAGGGGAGTACAACACTGCATGCAGTATTCCCCTCTAGCTGCAAGTGCAGTGCTTTGCTCTGCCCTGCTGAGACCTCATCTGGAGTACTGCATTCAGTTTTGGGCTCCCCAATTGAAGAGAGATAGGGATCTGCTGGAGAAGGTCCAGCAGAGGGCTATGAGGATGATGAGGGGACTGGAGCACTACCTGAGGAGGAGAGGCTGAGGGACCTGGGGCTGCTTAGTCTGGAGAAGAGAAGACTGAGAGGGGATTGAATCAATGTTTAGAAATATCTGAGGGCTGGGGACAGGCTCTGCTCACTGCTCCCTGGGATAGGACAAGGAGCAATGGGTGGAAGCTGCAGCACAGGAGGTGCCAGCTCAACACAAGGGGGAACTTCTTTGCTGTAAGGGTCCCAGAGCACTGGCACAGGCTGCCCAGAGAGGTTGTGGAGTCTCCTTCTCTGGAGCCTTTCCAGGCCTGCCTGGATGTGTTGCTGTGTGACCTGAGCTAGATTGTGTGGTCCTGCTGTGGCAGGGGGGTTGGACTGGGTGATCTCTTTGGGTCCCAGCCCCTAACATCCTGTGAGCCTGTGCATATACAACAACATTTTCACCCTGTAGCATCCCAACCGTTCTTGCTGCAGATCCAACTGCTCAGGAGTGGAGTTACTGGGGGTGTTGGATGCTGAGTGCTGCAGACAGCTTCTGTCACCTGTGTTACCTGGATTGGTTTGGCTTCTTTTTCCACTGGCATCTTGTGGAACTTCTAAACCACAAGCAGTGTTTTCTTCTGCCTGAAGGACATAGAACAGCACTTCTGGAAGCGAGGGGGGCGGGAGGAAGAATCCAGCACTCATTAAGGTATCACAGTATCACCAAGGTTGGAAGAGACCTCACAGATCATCAAGTCCAACTCTTTACCACAGAGCTCAAGGCCAGACCATGGCACCAAGTGCCACGTCCAGTCCTGCCTTGAGCAGCTCCAGGTTATTTGGGTCATGCAGAAATTACTGACTTGGATAAATACCTAACAGTGACTAATGCATCCCTTTGTTCCAGCTCACAGTGACCTATAGCTTTGCCTTTTCTCTGGGAATAAAGTTTCATCTATTTATATGCTTAAGGAAGAAAAAAGAAAATCGACCCCAAAAAAAACCCCTCTGCTAGGGCCATTAAGGAGCCATTAATTACTTTTGTCACAGGTGGCTGGGAGTGACAGGACCAGGGGAAATGGAGCAAAGCTGGAGATGGGTAGGTTTAGACTGGAGGTGAGGAAGTTGCTGAGCATGAGAGTGGTGAGAGGCTGGAATGGGTTGCCCAGGGAGGTGGTTGAGGCCCCATGGTTGGAGGTGTTTAAGGCCAGGCTGGATGAGGCTGTGGCTAGCCTTGAGCTCTGTGGTAAAAGGTTGGACTTGATGATCTATGAGGTCTCTTCCAACCTTGTTGATACTGTGATACTGTGGCTAGGCTGATCTAGGATAGTGTCCCTGCCCATGGCAGGGGGGCTGGAACTGGCTGATCCTTGTGGTCCCTTCCAACCCTGACTGATTCTACAAACATGCAGTGCCTTGTGCTTGGAAAGTCCTGAACTTGAGCTTATCACGTAGGCAGCAGAGGTTTGCTGGGGGAGAGAAGCAGATGAGAATCTTGCTGCTTTCTCCACCTCTTGCTCCTCCTTGATCCTGAGCATTTCCCCTCTTGCTGTCACATCATGGCACCTCATTTCTGAGGTCTGTGAAGGGGACAAGGAGCAAGGAGACACCCAGCATTTGCTGCAGGAGCTGCTCATGCCCTCCAGCACCAGCCCAGGAGCTCCACCAAGTTCAACCCCAAACTCTGCAGCAGGCTCTGCCACTGTTGCTTGTTCTGATTGCCAAAGGCCATCCTGGGGAGTGAAAGCAGGCACACAGCTCCTCTCAGTGCTCTTCCTCCAGACTTGGAGCAAGTCCCCTGGGGGAAGCAGATGCACAGGCTATGCTGTTGCTGGAGGAGGAGCACAGCCAAGCCCTTGTGATCTCCTGCTGTTGTATCTTCATCCTGAAGCGCTTATAGCTCTCCCTTAGAAGTGAGTTTTCCATGCAGAGTGTCCACCTGAGGATATGGGATCCCTTTGCAGACATCAGTTAGTTTAATCAAGTTTCACTTTGCTTCTCTGAGGCAAGGAAATGATGTTCCTGGGCTTTTCACACCGATGGAAACTGAGGCACAGAGAAGGTTATGCATCTACAAGAAAGCTCCAGGGGCAATTTGCAGGAGATCTGGTTCAGGGGGGAAGGATTTCCTCAGGAAAGAAGAAAGAGAAGTCCTAAAAATCAGGAGGGGAGGGGGAGGAAAAAAAAAATAATCTAAAGCCATAAAAGCCTCAGAAAAAGGAAAACAGTTTTTTTGGAAAGCTACACCTTGAAGTAATTTTGAGTAAAGCTTTTGGAAATAGAGTGCAGCAGTGAGCTTGAAAATAGAAATCTTCTGGTGGGGAAGAGGTCCTGCTTCAAACATCTTGGCCTTAAGCAAGGGGCAGGTCTAAGAAGGACTAGGAGGGATTGGTTAGCCTGGAGAAGAGGAGGCTCAGGGGTGACCTTATTGCTGTCTGCAACTACCTGAGGGGTGGCTGTGGCCAGGAGGAGGTTGCTCTCTTCTCTCAGGTAGCCAGCACCAGAACAAGAGGTCACAGCCTCAAGCTACATCAGGGGAGATTTAGGCTGGAGGTGAGGAGAAAGTTCTTCCCTGAGAGAGTCATTGGACACTGGAATGGGCTGCCCGGGGAGGTGGTGGAGTCGCCGTCCCTGGAGCTGTTCAAGGCAGGACTGGACGTGGCACTTGGTGCCATGGTCTGGCCTTGAGCTCTGTGGTAAAGGGTTGGACTTGATGATCTGTGAGGTCTCTTCCAACCTTGGTGATACTGTGATACTGTGATTTGAGTTGCCAAAGGGATGGTTTGGCCTAAAGCAATGTGGTCTCACTTGAGGTGAGCCCATACCTTGAGTACTCTGTCCAGTTTTGGTCATCACAGTACAGGAGGGACATTGAGGTGCTGGAGTGGGTGCAGAGAAGGGTGATGAGGCTGGGGAGAGGTCTGAATGTGACCTATGAGGAGCTGCTGAGGGAGCTGGAGTTGTTTAGTCTGAGAAGAGGAGGCTGAGAGGGGACCTTAGTGCCCTCTACAACTACCTAAAAGGAGGCTATAGTGAGGCTGGAGCTGGCCTCTTCTGACAAATTACTAATGATAAGACAAGAGGAAATGGCCTCAAGTTGAGTCAGGGGAGGTTTAGGTTGGCTGTTGGGAGGAAGTCCTTTCCTTTTCCTCCCTTGGGAACAGGCTGCCCAGGGAGGTGGTGGAGTGATCATCCCAGGGAGGTGTTTAAAAGAAGAGTGGCTGTGGTGCTTTGAGGCTATGGTGTGGTGATGAAGGCTGCTGGGAGGAAGGTTGGACTGGCTGACCCTGGTGGTCCTTTCCAACCACAGTGATTCACAGTGCTTAGATGTGCTGAGGGCTTTGGGTTAGTCAGGGACTTGTCAGTGTGAAACTAATGCTTGGACTCGATGAGCTTGAAGGGCTTTTCCCATTGAAGCAATTCTGGGATGAACAAGAGGAGAGAGGAAAATCACAGCATGGAGGGGGTTGGAAGCAACCTCCAGAGGTCATCTAGTCCAACCCCCCTGCTAGTGCAGGTTTGCCAGGGTCACCATATCCAGGTGGGTTTTGAAAGTCTCCAGGGAAGGAGACTTCACAGCCTTTGTGGGCAGCCTGGCCCAGTGCTGTAGCACTCCTAAAGAACTGACCTCATTGCTGTCTACAGCTACCTGAAGGGAGGCTGTAGCCAGGTGGGGTTGGGCTCTTCTGCCAGGCAAGCAGCAACAGAACAAGGGGACACAGTCTCAAGTTGTCAGGGCAGGTCTAGGCTGGATGTTGTTAGGAAGTTGTTGTCAGAGAGAGTGATTGGCATTGGAATGGGCTGCCCAGGGAGCTGGTGGAGTCTTTGTGCCTGGAGGTGTTGAAGCCAAGCCTGGCTGGGGCACTTAGTGCCATGGTCTGGTTGACTGGATAGGGCTGGGTGCTAGGGTGGACTGGCTGAGCTTGGAGGTTTCTTCCAACCTGCTTGATTCTGTGATTCTAAGTTTCATAGAATCAGTCAGGGTTGGAAGGGACCACAAGGATTATCTAGTTCCAACCCCTCTGCCATGGGCAGGGACACCTTACCCTAGAGCAGTTTTTCAAGTTCAAGCAAAGCCTCCTGAGTTCTAGCTTGTCCCTGTTGCCCCTTGCCCTTCCACTGGACACCACTAAGAAGCACCCAGCCCTGTCTTCATGACCTCCACTCTTGCAACATTGATCAGCACTGATCAGATCCCCTCTCAGGCTGCTCTTCTGCAGGCTAAACAGCCCCAGGACTCTCAGCCTTTTCTCATCAGAGAGGTGCTCCAATCCCCTCAGCACCTTTGTGGCTCTCTGCTGGACTGTCTCCAGTGGTTCCCTCTCCCTCTTGAACTGGGTCACCCAGAAGAGGACACAGTAGAATCATAGAATCAAGCAGGTTGGAAGAGAGCTCCAAGCTCAGCCAGGCCAACCTAGCACCCAGCCCTGGCCAAGCAACCAGACCATGGCACTAAGTGCCTCATCCAGGCTTTGCTTCAACACCTTCAGGGATGGCAACTCCACCACCTCCCTGGGCAGCCCATTCCAATGCCAATCACTCTCTCTGCCAACAACTTCCTCCTAACATCCAGCCTAGACCTCCCTGGCACAACTTGAGACTGTGTCCCCTTCTTCTGTACCCCAGATATGGCCTCAGCAGGGCAAAGTGGATGAGGAGGAGAATTTCTCTTGGCCTTGGTCACACTCTTCTTCATGCACCTCACTGAAAAAGGGAAAGGTGATGTGGGAAAGGCCATTGGGGAGCATGCCTGAGCTGGGGGCTGGCACTGTGCAGCTTCTGAGAAGCCCTCAGCCTGCCTTACAAAGCAAGTTTTGCTTAGCTAAGCCCCAACTCAAACACACTTGAAAATGCAGGGCTTGCCCAGCCTGGCACTGAGCTGTGAACAAGCCTCTCTTGTCTGGGTGAAGAATGATGTCCCTGTCAGGCAGGTTGTGGGGGTGCTGGGAGGCACTCTGGCTCCTCTGGGCAAGGCAGGCACAGCGCAGGCTTGGAGCGAAGCTGCCTGCCTTAAAATCGCCACCGTTTGGGCACACCGTGAGCAGTTCCAACCCTTTGTCTTGCTCTGCTTGCTCCTCCTCTGCTGCGGGACCAGTCCTGCGTGGCTGGGACTCTTCCCAGAGGGAGGTGGCCAGATGTCAGGGTGCTCAGCAGAAGGATGGGCACTCTCCTGGGTAGAGGCTGGCTGTGCTAGGGATGCACAAGTGGCTCCTCCCTGCTGAGGAGCTTGCTGGAGAGGGTCCAGAGGAGGCCACAATGATCTGAGGGCTGGAACCCCTTTGCTGTGAGAACAGACTGAGAGAATTGGGGTTGTTAAGTCTGGAGAAGAAAAGGCTCCAGGGAGATCTTATTGTATCCATTCTATACTTAAAGGGGGCAGCAAGAAAGTTGAAGACAGACTTTTCAGCAGGAGAGTTGTGACAGGACAGGGGTGATGGCCTGAAGTGATAGAGGGTGAGAGAAGTAGGGGGTTATTTACACTGCTATGGTGAGACCTTGGCCTAGGTTGCCCACAGTGGCAGAGGATGCCTCGTCCCTGCAACCAGCTTATCTGTGGCTCTGAGCAACCTGCTCTAGTTGCAGATGTCCCTGCTGGCAGCAGGAGAGTTGGAATGGCTGATATCAGCATCAGCAGTGTTGTCATTAGATGCTCATCTGATCCCAGGTGTTAGATACTGTGATGGTGTTCAGCCACCTGGGCTTTGCTCTTAAGCATCTCTGCTGGGCCCATCTTTCTCTCCATGAAACCCTCACCACAGCTGGGCAGATGTTGCTTTTGTGGACTCCTTCTGGCAGCAGTGAGGACAAAGGCTGGGAACACAGAACTCAGAATCACAGAATCAACCAGGTTGGGAGAGAGCTCCAAGCTCAGCCAGCCCAACCTAGCACCCAGCCCTAGCCAGTCAACCAGACCATGGCACTGAGTGCCCCAGCCAGGCTTGGCTTCAACACCTCCAGGGATGGTGACTCCACCACCTCCCTGGGCAGCCCATTCCAATGCCAATCACTCTCTCTGACAACAACTTCCGAACAACATCCAGCCTAGACCTGCCCTGGCACAGCTTGAGACTGTGTCCCCTTGTTCTGTTGCTGCTTGCCTGGCAGCAGAGCCCAACCCCACCTGGCTACAGCCTCCCTTCAGGTAGTTGTAGACAGCAATGAGGTCACCCCTGGGCCTCCTCTTCTGCAGGCTAAACTCCACCTGCCACCTCTCACAGTCCAGCAGTGGACTGGCAGAGCAAAGAGCTAGTGGTGGTGTGGGCTGTGGGGTGCAAGCAGGACACAAAGAGGGCAGGAGGGAGTAAAAGATCCAACCTGACCTACTCTAAATCACAGAGGATCAGGCTCCTAGCTGGGGGACTGGCAAAGAGGGGTCTCCAGACCCATACATGGTTCTACAAGCCCACAACCCTTATCCTGAGGTTGTGATATTTAGTGGAAGCAGAAGCATTAGAGCTGCAAATAAAACTGCTCACCTCAGGGGCTTTATACAATCATAGAATGGTTTAAATTGGAAGGGACCTCAAAGCTCATCCAGTTGCAACCTCCTGTCATAGGCAGGGACACCTGCCACTAGAACAGGTTGCTCAAGGTCTCATCCAGCCTGGTCTTGAACACCTCCAGGGAGGTTGTGGTGCACAGAAGCACCCAATGTGATCTTTGATCACATTGGGTGCTTCTGTGCACCACAACCTCCCTGGGCAACCTGTGCCAGTGTCTCACCACCCTCACTGCAAACAACTTCTTCCTAACATCCAGTTTCAATCTCCCCTCTGCCACTTTAAACCCATTCCTCCTCATCCTGTCATTACAAGACCTTGTCAATAGTCCCTCCCCAGCCATCCTGTAGCCACCTTCAGATCCTGGAAGGCCACTCCAAGCTCTCCTTGAAGCCTTCTCTTCTCCAGGCTGCAGAGCCCCAACTCTTGTAGCTTGTCCTCATAGCAGAGCTGCTGCAGCCCTCTGAGCATCTTCTCTGTGAGCAATTTGCATCCCACAGAAGCAGGGAGAGGAGGAGGTGAAAGAAAGCACTAATTGAAGCTGGTGTCCATTTAAAATGCCTCCCATCAGAAGTGAAGAACTGAAGCTGGGTGATGGTTTTTTTTTCCTGTTGAAGGGTTTTTTTTTCCTCCCCATTGCAGAAATGATTTGGCCTTGAAGCAGACAGCCCTCACTTGCTCCTCTGCAATTGAAAAAGAGCCTTTTGTGAGGACTTTTAAATAAAATAATTACTACAAAGCACTTCAAGAGGGATCCTGATTGTCCTCTAGTTTTCATTTCATGCTTTCATGGCATTTTTTTTTGTCTGTGTTCAAGGATGAATCATTTATGAAATGTCTATTTTAGGATCACACCTTACAGAACCTTATTATTTGCCTTAAAGGAAGAAAAAAAAAGAAAGAGAGAATTCCATGATGGGCAGGAGCATATTCTTTAAGCTCTCCCATTAGTATAACTAAATTCATCAGAGTGATGTTACTGTTCATGCAAAAGAGGTGGCTTCTTTCTTGGCAAGTGGTTAAACTGATCACAGGATCAGAGGATTACAGCTCACAGGATGTTAGGGGTTGGAAGGGACCCAAGGAGATCATCAATTCCAACCCCCCTGCCACAGCAGGACCATGCAGTCTAGCTCAGATCATCCAGACAGGATTTAAAAGGCTCCGGAGAGTCACAGGAGGTTAGGGGTTGGAAGGGACCAAAGGCATCATCCAGTCCAACCCTCCCACCAGAGCAGGACCACCCAGTCTAGCTCAGGTCACACAGGAACACATCCAGACAGGCCTGGAAAGGCTCCAGAGAAGGAGACTCCACAACCTCTCTGGGCAGCCTGTGCCAGGGCTCTGGGACCCTTACAGCAAAGAAGTTCCCCCTTGTGTTGAGCTGGAACCTCCTGTGCTGCAGCTTCCATCCATTGCTGCTTGTCCTATCCCAGGGGGCAGTGAGCAGAGCCTGCCCCCAGCCCTCAGATATTTCTAAACATTTATCAAATCCCCTCTCAGTCTTCTCTTCTCCAGACTAAGCAGCCCCAGGTCCCTCAGCCTCTCCTCCTCAGGTAGTGCTCCAGTTCCCTCATCATCCTCATAGCCCTCCGCTGGACCTCCTCCAGCAGATCCCTGTCCCTCTTCAGCTGGGGAGCCCAAAACTAAATGCAGTATTCAAGATGAGGTCTCAGCAGGGCAGAGTAGAGAGGAAGGAGAACCTCCCTTGATCTGCTGGACACACTCTGCTTAAAACACCCCAGGATCCCATTTGCCTTCTTGGCCACGAGGGCACATTACTGGTCCATAGTTAACTTATCACCTCCCAGCCTCTACTGGTGCAGTTAATTATTCCTCCCCAGGTGCAGGACTCTGCACTTGTCTTTGTTCAACCTCATTTGGTTCCTCTGGAACCAAATTAGGAGGAAGTTGTTGGCAGAGAGATTGGCATTGGAATGGGCTGCCCAGGGAGGTGGTGGAGTTGCCATCCCTGGAGGTGTTGAAGCCAAGCCTGGCTGGGGCATTTAGTGCTGTGGTCTGGCTGATTGGCCAGGGCTGGGTGCTAGGTTGGGCTGGATGATCTTGGAAGTCTCTTCCAACCTGGTTGCTTGTATGACTCTCTGTGTCCAGCTCTCAGTCAGTCCAGGTCCCACTGGATGGGCGCTCAGCCTGCAGCTGTATCAGCCAAGCCTCCCAGTTTGGTGTCATCAACACAGCCAACATAAAGCCTAGGGAGGAAAAAACCCCAAACCTGAAGATTCCCAAGCTGCAAAGGACAATCTACATGCTTGAAACTATACACATATCCCCTCTGATTTAATCTGTCCCATGGTAGCATAAGAGCCTTACAAATCCATTCTGATGTCAGAAGAAGGAAAAGTTTCTCTTCCAAGAGGGTTTTGGTTTTTTTCTTGCCTCCCTTCTGTCAGAGCCACCACACTTAGCTCCAGGGCCAAATTTAGGTTGTAGTTTCGTGGATGCTTCTCCCATTGAGAGAGGAAATTAATGGGTTGGTGTATTTGAAAGCCTCTTGAAGATGGGATTCACACAGTCACAGAACGTTAGGAGTTGGAAGGGACCTCAAAAGCTCATCCAGACCAATCTCCCTGCCAGAGCAGCATCACCTAGATCAGATCACACAGGAATGCATCCAGGTGGGTCTTGAATATCTCCACAGAGGGAGACTCCACAACCCCTCTGGGCAGCCTGATCCAGTCTTCCACCACCCTCCCAGGGATAAAATATTTCCTCACATTTACATGGAACTTCCTGTGCCTCAGGTTCCACCTCTTGCCTCTTCTTCTGTCATTGGGCATCACCCAGCAGAGCCTGGCTCCAGCCTCCTGCCACTCACAGAATCAACACAGAACCAAAGAGGTTGGAAGAGACCTCCAAGCTCATCCAGTCCAATTGTAGAGGTGGAATATTAGGGATGGAGGTGGAATATTTTAGGGTTGCCATTGTCCACTCTTGTGATACACACACCCGCTGTGCAAACAGCCACAAAACCCTGATCAACACAGAATCAACCAAGTTGGAAGAGACCTCCAAGCTCAGCCAGTCCAACCTAGCACTCAGTCCTATGCAGTCAGCCAGACCATGGCACTAAGTGCCCCAGCCAGGCTTGGCTTCAACACCTCCAGGGATGGCGACTCCACCACCTCCCTGGGCAGCCCATGCCAATGCCAATCACTCTCTCTGCCAACAGCTTCCTCCTAACATCCAGCCTAGACCTCCCCTGGCACAGCTGGAGACTGTGTCCCCTTCTTCTGTTGCTGCTTGCCTGGCAGCAGAGCCCAACCCCACCTGGCTACAGCCTCCCTTCAGGTAGCTGCAGACAGCAATGAGCTCTGCCCTGAGCCTCCTCTGCTGCAGGCTGCACACCCCCAGCTCCCTCAGCCTCTCCTCACAGAGCTGTGCTCCAGGCCCCTCCCCAGCCTTGCTGCCCTTCTCTGGGCACCTTCCAGCACCTCAACATCTCTCTTGAATTGAGATGAATCAACCAGGTTGGAAGAGACCTCCAAGCTCATCCAGTCCAATTGTAGAGATGGAATATTTTAGGGATGAAGATGGAGTATATTAGGGATGCCATTGTCCACTCTCATGACACACACCCACTGTGCAAACAGCCACACAGCCCTGAGGGACACTTTCTTCTAAGCTGATGATCAGGTTTACAAATGACACCTTAGCTCCTTGGCTCTCCTTCCCCTTCCAAATCCTCACTCCTTTACCTGCAGCCACCAACCACTCTTCATGATCCCAGTGCTGGAGAAAGGGCAACTTCAAAGTTGCATCCCTAATGAATTCATGGGAACTAATTGCTTGAATTCGTAGAACTATTCAGGGCAGGATATTTTCAAGCTTCTTCAGCCAAGGAGCAGAAGCTCATGGTGTGGTTGGAGCAGGCAGGTGTAGCTACACAGGCAGAACCTACTTGGAGTATCTGCTGGTCCTCTGTGGAGTGATGGATCTGAAATGCTGTTAAAAGATTAAAGGAATTGTTCTCACCTGAGATCTGCCTGCATTTGAGGAGCTGCCTTGGCCTGATCTCTGCATCTTTGTTATCCTCCCTCCTGACCTCAAAACCTCTTGATAAATTCGTTGAAATTCTGCTTTTTCTCAGGAAGGTACCAAGCCTCTGTCAGGGAATCCTCTGTTTGTTCAAGTCTCATGCTGGAGTTTGTCACAAGTCCTAAGCAAGCTGCTAGCAGAAGGAAAAAGGATTTGATGAAGTGCTCTGGGACAGGGATCCCATGAGCTAGCACAGCTCCTGGGATGCAGCAAGAGCAGTGTGGGCAGCAGGGAGAGGGATGTGATCCTCCCCCCTCTACTCTGCACTGGAGTACTGCATCCAGTTCTGGAGCCACTATGACAAGAGGGATGTGGAGGTGCTGGAGGATGTCCAGAGCAGGGCCAGGAGGATGCTCAGAGGCTGCAGCAGCTCTGCTGTGAGCACAGACTGAAAGAGTTGGGGCTGTGCAGTCTGCAGAAGAGGAGGCTCCCAGGTGACCTTCTTGTGGCCTTCCAGGATCTGAAGGGGGCTACAAAAGAGCTGTGGAGGGACTCTTTAGGCTGTTGGATAGTGATAGGACTTGGGGGGATGGAACAAAGATAGAAATGCATCGATTCAGACTGGATGTTAGGAAGAAGTTCATCAGCATGAGGATGCCGAGAGCCTGGAATGGGTTGCTGTGGGAAGTGGTGGAAGCCTCATCCCTGGAGTTGCTTAAGGCCAGGCTGGACGAGGCTGTGGCCAGCCTGATCTAGTGTGAGGTGTCCCTGGCCATGGCAGGGGGGTTGGAACTGCCTGATCCTTGTGGTCCCTTCCCACCCTGACTGACTCTGTGGTTCTCTGGCAGGGATCCCATGAGCTATCACAGCTACTTCATGCATCCCTCCTGCTTTCTACTTCATTTTCTGACTGGTTTGAGCTGGGCTAACCTGCCAAGTGGGCTGATATTTTTCAGGCAAGTGTTGCAAGTCATCTGCTGTGGGCAGATTCGTGGCAGTTGCCTCAGCAAGCTGAAATGCCAACTGTAGCCTTGAAGTCTAACGTTGGTTTGATCTGGGTCATTACCAGAACAACAAAAGGCAATGCAGCAGGGGAAGGGGAATAAATGGTCAACCACAAAGCACAGATCAGGGTTTGCATCTAAATACCTTTAAAGTTCAGGAGTGCTGTGTCCCGGGAGCTGGTTCAAAGCCATTTCCAGACGACACAGACCTGTCTGGTGCTCTCCTTGTTGTACCTGTCTGACTGGAAGAGCGACCCAAGGAGTATCTTTCTTGCCAGCCTCTCATTAGAGGGAATACGAAGTAACTCAACCCCCACCTAGGCTTCTTGCCATGCTGTTTTCCCACTTTCTTCAAAGGAAATCGGTCCTGTATTTTGTGTGGATTCAAACCAACACACAAAGGGAAATATGCATGTTTGCAAGCCCAGCAATCAGACAGGAATCTGCACTCTGGGAGATTGCAGAGATGCTGACTGCAGCACAGCCTGGTCAAAAGGTCTCCATCTTTATTTGCTGCTAATACTGTCAGGATTAACATTGTTAATGTTGCTCAGGCCAAGAAGGGGGGAAAAAAAGGAAGCAGGAGAGGGCTGGAGAAGCTCTCCTATGAAGACAGGCTGAAAGAATTGGAGCTGTTCAGCCTGCAGAAGAGAAGGTTCTAGAATCATAGAATCACAGAATCATTGAATCAACCAGGTTGGAAGAGAGCTCCAAGCTCATCCAGTCCAACCTATCCCCCAGCCCTATCCAGTCAACTAGACCATGGCACTGAGTGCCTCATCCAGGCTTTTCTTGAAGACCTCAAGGGATGGTGCCTCCACCACTCCCCTGGGCAGGCTCTAGGGTGACCTTAGAGCTGTGCTTCAGTATTTGAAGGGGACCTGCAGGAGGGCTGGGGAAGGGATGCTTAGAAGGGCTTGTAGGGATAGAACAAGGAGCAATGGTTTGAAACTGGAGCAGGGCAGAGTCAGGTTGGACATAAGGGAGGAATTCTTTACTGTGAGGATAGTGAAATGCTGGATCAGGTTACCCATGGATGTGGTTAAGGCTCTGTGCCTGGATGAGGCAATTAGTGCCATGGTCTGGTTGATTGGCCAGGGCTGGGTGCTAGGTTGGCCTGGCTGAGCTTGGAGGTCTCTTCCAACCTGGTTGATTCTATGAAAGTCAGACTCAGTGCTGCCCTGACCAGCATGATCTAGCCAGAGGTGTTTCTGCAGGGGGATTGGACAAGATGACCTTTGAGGGTCCCTTCCAACCCAATGCAGTCTGTGAGGTTTGTGAAGCATCAGGCACATCCACGTGTCTGGTGGTGAAAGGTGTGCTGCTGGGTGGAGCTGCTTCTGTTGTGCTTTATGTGTGAAACAGGATGGTGCTGGAGGACAGAGCTGGAGGCGACACCGCTGCCGCTTTACGGCCCCATCGTTTGCTCTGGTTTGCGTAGCATCACCTGGCCCTGGGCTCGTTCTGGGAGCTTTTGTAATCCACCAAAACCCTAGTGATAGTTCTCATTTCACACACTGCAAATAGGTGAGACACCTTCTTCAGAGTGTAATGGTTCTTTATAGCCATGCTTGAGTCATAGAATCATAGAATCATAGAATCAACCAGGTTGGAAGAGACCTCCAAGATCATCCAGTCCAACCTAGCACTCAGCCCTATCCAATCAACTAGACCATGGCACTAAGTGCCTCATCCAGGCTTTGCTTGAAGACCCCCAGGGACGGTGCCTCCACCACCTCCCTGGGCAGCCCATTCCAATGCCAATCACTCTCTCTGTGAAGAACTTCTTCCTAATATTCAGCCTATACCTACCCTGGCACAACTTGAGACTGTGTCCCCTTGTTCTATTGCTGGTTGCCTGGGAGAAGAGGCCACCCCCCACCTGGCTACAATGCCCCTTCAGGTAGTTGTAGACAGTAATAAGACCATCCCTGAGCCTCCTCTTCTCCTGTTTAACAGGCCCAGCTCCCTCAACCTCTCCTCATAGGATTTGTGCTCCAGGCACCTCACCAGCTTTGTTGCCCTTCTCTGGACATGTTCCAGCACCTCAACATCTTTCTTGAATTGAGGGGCCCAGAACTGGACACAGCACTCAAGGTGTGGTCTAACCAGTGCAGAGTACAGGGGCAGAATGACCTCCCTGTTCCTGCTGACCACACCATTCCTGATGCAGGCCAGGATGCCACTGCCTCTCTTGGCCACCTGGGCACACTGCTGGCTCATGTTCAGGCAGGTATCAATCAGACCCCCCCCACACCCCTCTCTGTCTGGCTGCTCTCCAGCCACTCCGACCCCAGCCTGTATCTCTGCATGGGGTTGTTGTGGCCAAAGTGCAGCACCCTGCACTTGGAGCTATTGAACCCCATCCCATTGGACTCTGCCCATCTGTCCAGGCAGTCAAGGTCCCGCTGCAGATGCTATAAAGCACCTTGGGGTACCTGGGGCCTGAAAGGAAACTCTTTTGTAAAGTATCAGCCTCTGCTCTTGCTATAAAGCACTCTGCCTTTATTTGCAAGGCTTCTGAGCAGTGTTTGGTGGCCATTAGAGGAGCCCCCAGGAGCTGAGGCTGTGCTGGATTGGCACCCCCAGGTTGCGGCAGCCGCCTGCAGGACTGAATGGCTGAGCTCCTGCGCTGGACTCCCAGCCCTCAGTGACCAGCTCATGGCAGCACTAATTAGGAAGCAGTCAACTCTCCTTTCAAAGAGAAAATGCTGTCAGCAGGCAGAGGGAGAAACCCCTTTCGCTTGGCGGGGGGCTGGTTAGTGGGACAGGCGCTGGACAAAACCAAGGGGAGCACAAAGCGCTCAGCTGCCTCCGCGCACAATGGGACCTGCAGCTTTGAAATGGAAGCGGTGCCTACCCTCACCTGCCACAAAGAGCAGAGCAGGAAAGTGCTGAGGAACAGAACCCAACTGCACTGCCTTGATTTCTCAGTTTTTATGAAGGCTGTTTAAGGGCCTTTTGATCTCACTGAGGTATTTATCTCATGGAGTGGTGGCATCACTGAGAACCAGAGAGAATTAACTTTGTCCTGGCTTCACAGCACAAAGCTGTTGGCTTTAGCTGGCCTGGCTCAGGAGCAGTGTGGGCAGCAGGACAAGGGAGGTTCTTCTGCCCCTGTGCTCAGCACTGCTCAGGCCACACTTTGAGTGCTGTGTCCAGTTCTGGGCTCCTCAATTCAAGAGAGATGTTGAGGTGCTGGAAGGTGTTTGGAGAAGGGCAGCAAGGCTGGGGAGGGGCCTGAAGCACAGCCCTGTGAGGAGAGGCTGAGGGAGCTGGGGGTGTGCAGCCTGCAGCAGAGGAGGCTCAGGGCAGAGCTCATTGCTGTCTGCAGCTGCCTGAAGGGAGGCTGTAGCCAGGTGGGGTTGGGCTCTTCTGCCAGGCAAGCAGCAACAGAAGAAGGGGACAGAGTCTCAAGTTGTACCAGGGCAGGTCTAGGCTGGATGTTGTTAGGAAGCTGTTGTCAGAGAGAGTGATTGGCATTGCAATGGGCTGCCCAGGGAGGTGGTGGAGTTGCCGTCACTGGAGGTGTTGAAGCCAAGCCTGGCTGGGGCACTTAGTGCCATGGTCTGGTTGACTGGCCAGGGCTGGGTGCTAGGTTGGACTGGCTGAGCTTGGAGGTCTCTTCCAACCTGACTGATACTATGATTTGTAGTAGGAAGGGCTTTGGGTGCAGGCCCCACCAGGGGGACCATAAACCAGGCAGGATGACACCCACAGCATGCAAGACACGTGATGAGTGCATGCTTTGCTTTGTTGCATGGACTTCACTGGGGTGTTTTGCTGGGAATCTTGGTTGCCTCCCAAAGCCCTGCTCACAGCTGTGAGCCATTAGGTGATTGCACACTTGCACTTGCTGGCTCTGTGGCAGCACCATCATGTGAGATGTGAACAGGACAGGGTGGAGCCTACACACTCTTGCACTCCCCAGACCTGCTTCCAGTAGGGTTGAGGTGAGTTTTCAAAGAGGAGGTCCAAGTTCTTGCTTGGCCGTTTGGGAGTGTTGAATATTGGAGGGGAAATCCACCCCCAAATGCAGCCCTGTGTCACATGTGTGAGCTCCATGGGATGAAGGAAGAAACAAACCTCCTCTGACAGGTTGTAACTGAGGTTTATGGGGTCCTGATGCTGGGATTCCAGGGCTGTATTAGCAAAGGGGAAAAGGATCTGGGGGTCCTAACTAATGGGAGGTTGACCATGAGCCAGCAACGTACACTTACAGCCAGGAGAGGCAATGCCATCCTGGAGTGGATTAGCAGGGCTGTGGTTAGTAGGTCGAGAGAGGTTCTCCTGCCTCTCTACTCTGCCCTGCTGAGGCTGCATCTGGAGTGTTGTGTCCAGTTCTGGGCCCCCCAGTTCAAGAGGGACATGGAACTGCTTGAGAGAGTCCAGCACAGAGCCACAAAGATGCTGAAGGGAATGGAACAGCTCTGTTATGAGGAGAGACTTGAGGGGGCTGGAGCTGTGCTGATGGAGAAGAGGAGACTGAGAGATGATCTCATCAGTGGTTATAAAGATGTGCAGGGTGAGTGGCAGGAGGCTGGAGCCAGGCTCTGCTGGGTGATGCCCAATGACAGCACAAGGGGCAATGGTGGAAGCTGAGGCATAGGAAGTTCCATGTGAACATAAGAAGGATTATTTTCCCTGTGAGGGTGACAGAACCCTGGAACAGGCTGCCCAGGGGGGTTGTGGAGTCTCCCTCTCTGGAGATATTCCAAAGCTGCCTGGATGTGTTCCTGTGTGATCTGCTCTAGGTGATGCTGCTCTGGCAGGGGGGGGGTTGGACTGGCTGAGCTTTGGAGGTCCCTTCCAGCCCCTGCCATTCTGTGATTCAATGACCACTTGTTTGTTAGCCTAAACTGTATCAGTGGATCCTTCCTCCTGTCAGCAGAGATTGGAGCATCAAGCCTCAACCCCTGTGAAGTGGGCACAGGTAATTGAAGAGGGAGGTTGTGTTAATGAACCCTGTAATGTGCAACTGCTGAAATTTCACCTGGAGTAACCACCCTCCGAGCACCTAAAGAGCAGAACAATGTCAACCAATTGGACAGGATTCAGAGAAGAGCAATAAAAAGGATGAAAGGGCTGGGCTGATTTATGAGGCAGGGTTAAAAGAGTTACATATGTTTAGCTTGGCAAAACCATGGCTGAAGGTGGGATGCGATATCTGCCTGCAAGCGCCAGAGGGGTGTGAGTACCCAGGGAGGATGGGGATTGTTTAGCCTGCTGCAAGGGGGAGTAATAAGATTAAAAAGGAAAATACATTCAAAAAAGGAGATAGCCTTTGTGGCTGGGTTGAAGGAGAAAAAATTATTCATGGTTAGAGCCTGTTTTGATCTGGAATAATCTCTCGGATGGATGAAGCCTCAGGCCTGGCTCAGGAGCAGTGTGGGCAGCAGGACAAGGGAGGTTCTTCTGCCCCTGTGCTCAGCACTGCTCAGGCCACACCTTGAGTGCTGTGTCCAGTTCTGGGCTCCTCCATTGCAGAGAGATGTTGAGGTGCTGGAAGGTGTTTGGAGAAGGGCAGCAAGGCTGGTGAGGGGCCTGGAGCAGAGTCCTGTGAGGAGAGGATGAGGGAGCTGGGGGGGTGCAGCCTGCAGCAGAGGAGGCTCAAGGCAGAGCTCATTGCTGCCTGCAGCTACCTGAAGGGAGGCTGTAGCCAGGTGGGGTTGGTCTCTTCTGCCAGGCAAGCAGCAACAGAAGAAGGGGACACAGTCTCCAGCTGTGCCAGGGGAGGTCTAGGCTGGATGTTGTTAGGAAGTTCTTTTCAGAGAGAGTGATTGGCATTGGAATGGGCTGTCCAGGGAGGTGGTGGAGTCTTTGTGCCTGGAGGTGTTGAAGCCAAGCCTGGCTGGGGCACTTAGTGCCATGGTCTGGTTGATTGGCTAGGGCTGGGTGCTAGGTTGGCCTGGCTGAGCTTGGAGGTCTCTTCCGACCTGCTTGAGCCTATGATTCTATGAATCTAAGGTTCTATGATTCTAAGGTTCTGTGATTCTAAGGTTCTGTGATTCTAAGGTTCTGTGATTCTGTGCCTCAAGTTGTCAGAAGGGAGCTGGGGAAGTGGAGCACAACACAGGAGTTTGTAAAACACCAATCCCTGCCATTCCAGCCGTGCCATGAGAGCAGTTAGGATGTTTCTATCCAGCCACTGCTTTGATGTGGGTAAGGGAAAAGAGTGTGGGAAGAGAGTTTAAAAGTAAATAAGCCTGTGAGAATTGTACAGATGATGCACATCCTTAGAGCTGCAAATTCAAAAGGGAAGAGATTCCAACCATTAGTGCAAGTTTCTCAACAAGTGCCCCTGCCAAGCTGTCAGGAAGGGTTGTGAAACCCTGTCCTGTGGACTGATGGGGAGAGAACTGAACTTGTGCATCCAGCAGTGCTCATGAACCCAGCCAAGAGCATGAAAAAACAGCTCAGGAGCCAGGGGGGGTCCAAATAAACCAATTAGCAGACTTCTAGTTACCCTCTGAGCTCCTGATTTGTCCTGATGCTTGTCCTAACAATAATCATAAGAAAAGGTTTGGTTGTTGGATGGGTTTAGTGGTTTGGGGTTTTTTTTCTTATTGTTGTTGGGTTGATTTTTTTCTCCCTCCTGTAACTGTGAAAAAAAAAAACAAAACCAACCCAAAGTTTTAAGATAAATAAATAAATGATGGTAATAAGATGAAGAGAGCAGCTCCACACTGCAAACAAGAACCATCTGTGGAGTTATCATGGGAAATATGTAAATAGAGGCTGGAGCTGATGTGGAGCACATGTTGCTAGTCATGAAGCAGCTATTTAAAATTCCATGGCTGGATCATTAACTTCACAGTATCCTTTATGGAAGACAACAGAGGGCACATAAGCAGGGTGGCACTGCAAACAGCCTTCCCTGAAGGAATCTCATGGAACTGAGCCCTTTGTGATCTGTCAGCTGGATCAGAGTGGGGACTCCTCTGTGCTGCCTATGTTGGATGGCTCTACCCAGCACCAGCAACATGTTCTGGCTTAGATGCTCAGGATCAGTCAATGTTAGGGGTTGGGAGGGACCTTGAAAGCTCATCCAGTTCAATCCTCCCTGCCAGAGTAAGGGCACCAAGAGCAGGTCACACAGAATCATAGAATCAGCCAGGCTGGAAGAGAGCTCCAAGCTCAGCCAGCCCAACCTAGCACCCAGCCTTAGCCAGTCAACCAGACCATGGCACTAAGTGCCTCATCCAGGCTTGGCTTCAACACCTCCAGGGATGATGACTCCACCACATCCCTGGACAGCCCATTGCAATGCCAATCACTCTCTCTGACAACAACTTCCTAACAACATCCAGCCTAGACCTCCCCTGGCACAGCTGGAGACTGTGTCCCCTTGTTCTGGTGCTGCTTGCCTGGCAGCAGAGCCCAACCCCACCTGGCTACAGCCTCCCTGCAATGAGCCTCCTCTTCTGCAGGCTGCACACCCCCAGCTCCCTCAGCCTCTCCTCACAGGGCTCTGCTCCAGGCCCCTCCCCAGCCTTGCTGCCCTTCTCCAAACACCTTCCAGCACCTCAACATCTCTCTTGAACTGAGGAGCCCAGAACTGGACACAGCACTCAAGCTCTGGCCTGAGCAGTGCTGAGCACAGAGGCAGAATAAGCTCCCTTGTCCTGCTGCCCACACTGCTCCTGAGCCAGCCCAGGATGCCATTGGCTCTGCTGCCCACCTGGGCACTGCTGCCTCCTCTTCAGCTATTCTCTACCACCACCCCCAGGTCCCTCTCTTCCTGGCTGCTCTCAGCCACTCTGTCCCCAGCCTGTAGTGCTGCTTGGGGTTGTTGTGGGCAAAGTGTAGAACCCTGCACTTGGCCTTGTTCAGTCTCATCCCATTGGCCTCTGCCCACCCATCCAGGTGGAACACATCCAGGAACACATGTTCCAGAGGAACACATCCAGGTGGATTTTGAATGGCTCCAGAGAAGGGGACTGCACAGCCTGTCTGGGCAGCCTGCTCCAGGTCTCTGTCACCCTCTCAGAGAAAAAGCTTTCCCATATGCTCATGTGGAACCTCCTCTGCTCCAGCCTGCACCTATTGGTCCTTGTCCTATCATTGAACATCCCTGAGCAGAGCCTGATTCTGTCCTCCCTTCACATCTTTATCAGTGTGAATGAGGTCCCCCCTCAGGCTCCTCTGCTCCAGGCTGAAGAGACTCAACTGCCTCAGCCTCTCCTCACAAGGAGATGTTGTGAAGATGTTCCACAAGCCTTTGGTTGCACCAGAAACAGCCCATCCTTGTCCTACCTTTGCTGGGAGAGCCAAACAGCCTCCCAAAGTGCCAACTGATTGCTCACCATTTGCAACGTGGTCGACCTGGGAAGATGTGGTGATGGATCACAAGCTAGGAGGAAGCTCTGTCCTGTGGTTTCTCTAAAGCTGTGGCTGTGCAAAGCTTGTGTTCAGATCTTTGCTGCCTACTTTCTTAGTCATCTTGGGCAGGTCACTTCTGCCTATCATCTCTTTCTTTTCTCAGTCGATCCAGACAAGACGACTTCTCTCTAGGGCCAGCAGTGATCAAAGGAGGTCTAGATTGAAAGAGATTCCATAATTAGGAAAGAAAAAACCCTCATAAAATGCAAGAAAGAGATCCTGGACCCCAGAGAAGGCTCTGCCTTAAGCAAATACTTTAGAGAAGGGAAAAGATGAATTTAGACTGGTGCAGTAGCCTGGACAAGCATCACTTCATCTCTCTTGGGCTGTGCAAGGAGGAAAACCTCCCCAGAGCCTGTTCTTGTGGTCTCTCTTTGGGGATTTTTGTGCAGCAGCCTCTGTGAGAAGTAGGGTGAGAGGCTGAGTAGGCTGCAGCTCGGGCAGAGGGGGAGTTAAGAGCATTGCTAAGCTCAGTAACTAGGGATCAAACATGCCAGCATCCTCAGTTTCCATCCCAGAGAGCTGGCGTGAGGCAGCGGTTTGCAGAAGTCCTGACTTGCACATGCCTGAGTATTGCTCAATGCTCAGGAGGAAAGCACAGCAGTCTGCTCCTGTGTCATCCTGGGCAAAACTGAGTGCCCAGCTTGGGCTCTGCAGTGCCTAAGGTGAGCTACCTTTCCCAGAAGCAAGGCAGCCTACAGACATCCCCAAACTGGCTGCCCCAAGGCATTTGGGTACCAGCAGCTCTCTGGGAGATGCTTGCGGTGGTCCGTGGGATGAGCATGTTTGGGGGGGATGGGAAGGACTAAATTCAGGGGTGGGTCAGGCCCCACCACAGTGTCTCCGTGTGCCCCTGGGACTGCTGAGAAATGCAGGCAGGGTCAGTGCAACACAGAGCTGCATCTCCCTGGTGATTGGAAAGGCCTCTACAGGCTTCGTTGTGGGGCAGAGCAGCCTGCTCAAGGTTATTTCCCCACCCGACTGCAAGATCTTTGCAGTACTTGGGAGGCACAGGGGGGAAGAGAACAACTTCCATCACTTGGTGTCTCCTCGAGTAGCAGCAGCTCTTGACCTCTGTGCTGTGCAAAGGCAGCTCCTTTGGTGTTTTATCCCAACCAGCTCCTAGAAACAATCGCTTGGGTTGAGCTTCGCTTGCTGAGAGCTGCTGTGCAGAGGCATCCGTGAGCAGGCTGCTCAACCTCAGACTCAGAGACTGGGGAAGAAACAATAGGAAGAGCTGTGGCAGTAAGGGAAGGTCTCAGGGGAGAGCTGGGCTCGTAGTCAGCAGTTCCTCCTGCCCTGTCTATTGTGTGATGTTCAGTTTCAAACTCTGATGTCCTGACGGCTGGGACCATGTGGGATGAGCTGCATTTGGCTTTTCATATCTTGCCTATTAAGAAATGCAGATAAAAGGCTTTCTCCTCCTCCCCCTCCAACTTTAAAGTCAAGCACCACGTCTTCCATGTTAAAAACAAGCCTAGAGAGAGTCTGGTTATCTGCTGAGCAATTTAATCTCCCTCCATTTAGCTGCATAGATCCAAAGCCCCAGCAGATGTGTCTCGACCGTGCTGGTTTCAGATCTGCTCCTTGCACCTGCAGTGGGTGCCCTGACACAGCCTGTGCTGTCCCTGCATTGCCTCCAACCCTTCACCCCACCCACAGTCCTCAGGGAATCAACCAAACCTGCCATGCTCTGTGTCCCCTGCATGCAGCCCATATGGGTCACCCCTGGGGCAAGTGCCACTGATGCTATCTAGGGGAAGTGCTGCAGTTCAGAGGCAAACAAGCAGCGTGGGGAGAGGGGAAGAAGGGAGTCTGGGAGAATCAACCTCATCAGAAAGTTGTTGGAAGGAGGAAGAGCTAAAGGAGAAGCTTAAAGAAAGCCATTAATATTAATTCAGGGAGATAACAGGAGTTCAATGACTGTATGAAAGGGGGAAAATCACAACTGTTAAGTGCAGGAGGCACTGGGGGAGATGGGAGCCACTCTGGAATGCTTCCTATGGAGCAAATCCTCAAGCGGTGTAAATGCAAGGAGCTACCTCTGGGCTTTGGCAGCTGCAAGCAGCAGTGGCTGATGTGGCTGGGGAGAGAAGGGGCAAATAGGCTCACAAACTGGATGTGTCCGCCAAAGGATATCATAGAATCAGGCAGGGTTGGAAGGGACCACAAGGAGCAGACAGTTCCACCTCCCCTGCCATGCCTAGGGACACCCTACCCTAGAGCAGGCTGCACACAGCCTCAGCCAGCCTGGCCTCAAACACCTCCAGTCTTTTCTTGAGCACCTCCAGGGATGGTGCCTCCACCACCTCCCTGGGCAGCCCATTCCAATGGGAAATGATGTTTGGAAGGGAAGCAGTATCTGCTCTGCTGGGTGGTTTGGGGGTTGATGTGGGGTTTTTTTCACCCCCTCCTCTTGTGTTTTGGCAGTTTTGTTTCATTGGGTCACTTTTATGAGGAGCATTTTATTATTTTACTGTGTTCTTCATCTGCAATTTAATTGCACTCCATAAAACTTGAAAGCTGCCAGCAGAGAAAATCCTATAGTGCTTCCCATCCTCTCCCACTGGGGCTGGGACTGCTGGGGTCACATCATGGTTTGTCAGCAGACAGGGCTGAAGCTTTTGGAAGGAGCATGTTGATTTTCCTCAATTAGAACAGTAACAGCTTTACATTGGTGCTGTCAAAGTGGTTGGATTTAACCCACTTCCATCTGTGGGATGTTTTGAATGGTGTAGATATGATCATAGAATCACAGAATCAACCAGGCTGGAAGAGACCTCCAAGCTCAGCCAGTCCAACCTAGCACCCAGCCCTGGCCAAGCAACCAGACTAAGTGCCTCATCCAGTCTAATCCTGGAATCAGGCAGGGTTGGAAGGGACCACAAGGAGCAGCCAGTTCCAACCCCCCTGCCATGCCCAGGGACACCCTACCCTAGAGCAGGCTGCACACAGCCTCAGCCAGCCTGGCCTCAAACACCTCCAGCCATGGGGCCTCAACCACCTCCCTGGGCAACCCATTCCAGCCTCTCACCACTCTCATGCTCAACAACTTCCTCCTTACCTCCAGTCTGAATCTCCCCACCTCCAGCTTTGCTCCATTCCCCCCAGTCCTGGCACTCCCTGACAGCCTCAAAAGTCCCTCCCCAGTTCTTTCAGTCTGTGCTCACAGCAGAGCTGCTGCAGCCCTCTCAGCATCCTCCTGGCCCTGCTCTGGACACACTCCAGCATCTCCACAGCCTTCTTGTCCCAGGGGCTCCAGAACTGGATGCAGTACTCCAGGTGGGGTCTCAGCAGAGCACAGCAGAGGGGCAGAATCATCTCCCTCACCCTGCTGCCCACACTGCTCCTGCTGCAGCCCAGGCTCTGCTTGGCTTTCTGGGCTGCAAGTGCACACTGCTGGCTCCTGTTGAGCTTCTCCTCCAGCAGCACCCCCAAGTCCCTCTCCTCAGGGCTGCTCTCCAGCCACTCACTGCCCAGCCTGGAGCTGTGCTTGGCATTGCCTCGACCCAGCTGCAGGACCTTGCACTTGGTCTTGTTGAACTTCATGAGCTTGCTTGTGCCCACCTCTGCAGCCTGTGCAGCTCCCTCTGGATGGATCCCTGCCCTCCAGCCTGGCTGCTGCAGCACACAGCTTGGTGTGGGCAGCAAACTTGCTGAGGACACACTCAATGCCTCTGTCCATGGCACCCACAAAGATGTTGAACATGACTGGTGGCAGGACTGATCCTTGAGGGACTTTTCTTGAACACCTGCAGGGACAGTGACTCCACCACCTCCCTGGGCAGCCCATTCCAATGCCAATCACTCTCTCTGCCAACAACTTCCTCCTAACATCCAGCCTAGACCTCCCCAAAAGGTCTGAGAACCTTTGTGTTTGAAATATGTCTTGGAGTCATAGAATGCCAGGCTGAAAGGGACCTCACCTGGTCCAGCCTGTCTAGTTGATAGCAGAGTTTAAAGGAGCCTGTCAAGCTGAGCCTTCAAACTGTTTCCCTTGGCAGATGATTCTAACCTCTCACTCTTCTCATGGGGAAAATTTTTCTCCAGGAGCCCAGTGGGAATCTCCCCAGCAGTGACTTGTCCCCTTCACCTCTTGTCTTTGCTGTGCACTCCTTCTGGAAAGGGAGTCTCCATCTTCCTGGGAGCCACCTTCTAGGTTCTGGTCCATGGTGATAAGATTTCCCCCAAGCCTTCTCTTCTCAGGGCTGAACAAGCCCACACTTCTCAGCCTGCCTTCATAGGGCAGGGCTGCCAGACCTACACAACCCCTCTCAGATGCTGGTACTCAAAACACCAGGGGCAGGATCTGTTCCCCTGCAGCAGCTTTGCTTGGCATCCTTCCCCTACACCACCAGCTCTGCCTGGCTTTGGGTTAACTGCAGAGAATGACCTAAACGTGTTCCTGTTCACCAGCTATGGTTTGGTTTTGTTCTCTAATCTCCAAACCCAAAAGTTCCCAGCCAAGTGAAAAATCCCTGGAAAACTTCCCTGCTGGGCTTTGTGGGGTTTGGAGAACCAGCTGATGAAGGAGCATGGCCAAGGGGCTGAGCCCACCCTGATGCCAGCTCCTCACCTGCCCGCTGCACCTGGCAGGATCCAAGCCCACAGTGCCATCAGAGCAGGCTCATTCTGCATGCATGGAGACGCTGCAGAATCCATCTGCACAGCAGGGTCAGACCTTCAGGGCTCTATGCATGAGATGTGGAGCTTGTGTCCCCTATGAGGAGAGGCTGAGGGAGCTGGGGGGGGGGTGAAGCCTGCATCAGAGGAGGCTCAGGGCAGAGCTCATTGCTGTCTGCAGATACCTGAAGGGAGGCTGTAGCCAGGTGGGGTTGGGCTCTTCTGCCAGGCAAGCAGCAACAGAAGAAGGGGACACAGTCTCAAGTTGTGGCAGGGCAGGTCTAGGCTGGATGTTGTTAGGAAGTTGTTGTCAGAGAGAGTGATTGGCATTGGAATGGGCTGCCCAGGGAGGTGGTGGAGTCTTTGTGCCTGGAGGTGCTGAAGCTAAGCCTGGCTGGGGCATTTAGTGCCATGGTCTGGTTGCTTGGGCAGGGCTGAGTGCTAGGTTGGCCTGGATGATCTTGGAGCTCTCTTCCAACCTGGTTGATTCTATGATTCTTTGCAAGCATAAACACAGCCCAACCTCTTGTGCCTGAAAGATTATGGTTTGTAAGTCACCTTACTCTCCACCTTTCCGTGGTTCTCCATTCTCTGACAGTCTCTCTCTCTCCTTCTAATCACCAAAAGAGGGGAGAGGGCAACAAAGCAAGTTAAACTTTTCATGCAGAAAGTGAAGCAGCTCAAATTTCATCCAGGGAAAAAAAAAAGGGGGGGGGGGGGACACACACAAATCCCTCCTCCCCCAAAAAACGTAATCTATTAAAACCTCATCCATCTCCTCCCCTCTCCCCCACAGCCTCCCCCAGCTGATCTTGTAGGGGATCAGAAGCAGAATTGCAAGGCAGCATTTAAATGAGCCAGGCTGCTAGCTCCATATATGAGTGCACCTGTGTTTCTCATCAAAAGTGCTACCAAAAGGACTGGTTAGAAGTGCTTTGATCTGACTTTAAATATCCCTGAACATCAGGAACTGGAGGTATTTTAATCTGATTTTACTGGAACTGCGCTGATTTGAGGAAAGCAGAGAGCCCAAAATGAAGTTCATATTTTCCATCAGTCCCTGGAGTTGGGAAAGAGGAGATTGGGGTTTTTTTTTTAATCCTTTTTTAACTGTGAGTGGCAGGAAAATAACTTCAGCTCTCTTAACTTGGTGCCATGGTCTGGTTGACTGGGTAGGGCTGGGTGCTAGGTTGGACTGGCTGAGCTTGGAGGTCTCTTCCAATCTGGTTGATTCTATGATTCTATGATTCTCTGCTATCACTGGGCTTGGTAGCTGCTTGCAGCAAGGCAGGAGCATCTCTGGAGCAGCACTCTGCCATCAGCTGCTTTAGAGCGAGGATTTTGGTGCTCTGCCCTCCCTCCCTTCCTTTCTCTTTAGACTCCTGTAGGGTTTTTCCCTCTGTTTCTTTTTTTAAATCCAGATTTATCTCTGTAATTCTGAGACATTTGATTCAAGAGGAGGAAGTTCCTTACAGAGAGAGTGATTTGCCATTGGAATGGGCTGCCCAGGGAGGTGGTGGAGTCACCATCCCTGGAGGTGTTCAAGAGAAGACTGGATGAGGCACTTATTGCCATGGTCTGGTTGACTGGCTAGGGCTGGGTGCTAGGATGGATTGGATGAGCTTGGAGCTCTCTTCCAACCTGCTTGATTCTATGATTCTAAGAGAGGTGTTGAGGTGCTGGAAGGTGTCCAGAGAAGGGCAGCAAGGCTGGGGAGGGGCCTGGAGCCCTGTGAGGAGAGGCTGAGGGAGCTGGGGGTGTGCAGCCTGCAGAAGAGGAGGCTCAGGGCAGAGCTCATTGCTGCCTGCAACTCCTTGAAGGGAGGCTGTAGCCAGGTGGGGTTGGTGTCTTCTGCCAGGCAAGCAGCAACAGAAGAAGGGGACACAGTCTCAAGCTGTGCCAGGGGAGGTCTAGACTGGATGTCAAGAGGAAGTTCTTGACAGAGAGACTGATGGCTCTCTGGCCAGCCTGCTCTAGGGTAGGGTGTCCCTGGCCATGGCAGGGGGGTTGAATGTAGATGATCCTTGTGGTCCCTTCCAACCCTGACTGATTCTATGATTTGCCATTGGAATGGGCTGCCCAAGGAGGTGATGGACTCACCGTCCCTGGAGGTGTCCAAGAAGAGACTGGATGAGGCACTTAGTGCCATGGTCTAGCAGCTTGGACAGGGCTGGGTGCTAGGTTGGCCTGGCTGAGCTTGGAGGTCTCTTCCCACCTGGCTGATTCTGTGATTCTCTGATTTTCACATGGAGCCTCTCTTAGCAAGCACCTCCTCGAGCAGGAGGGTGATGTTTATTATCCTCAGGTTTGAGCATGATTGGTGCAAAATCCTGAGGGTGTTTTCAGTGCCCAGGGTCTGATCTCACCTCAGCCTGCCCTGCTTCACAGCTCATGCAAAGTTTTTCTCTGAGGGACTGCTAGAAAGCCTCTCTCCATCCTCTCCAGCTTGCAGCCTTCAGAGCATGGAGATGTTCTCTGGAGCACCAATGGTCTCTCATCAGCTCCCAGCTGCTTTTGCAGAGCAGCCTGGCAGGACAGTGCTGGAGACTCAAATGAAAACCTGTTTGTTTCCTACACATCCTATTTTCCTTTCCCTCTGCTGTGTTTGTGCAAGGCAAAGCCAGGCCCTGACATGACACTATTATTAGCTCCTTCTTCTCTCCTGCCTCAGAACTCTCAGCTGGGGTCACCTGGCAGTGCCCTGGTGACTCGGAGCTGAGGATTCAGCCTGGAGAACTGCTTTAATAAGGAGGTTTTTTTTCTCAGGCTACCTGCTCAGCAGATGTTTCTGTTTGTTTTGGTTTATGTTTACTTTAATTCTGCTCCTAATATACCTTTTATAATGTCTTCTGGCAAAACTTCCAGACCTGCACTGGGTGGATGATAGCCTCTGTTATAAAAGGCAAAGCTTGGGCAGCTCTGAGCTCTGTTATCTTCACATCTCTCTGGTTAGACTTAAGAACTTGCTACAGCACTCAGCTGTAAGCTTTCCTCCCCCTTCCCCCTCCTTTCTTTCTTTCCCAGCACAGCACAGGATTCTCCCAGTGCTGCTGTGCCTCTGTGCTCTTCTCCTTGCCCCTGCAGGAATCACTGCACCTCACTGTGAAGCATAGAGTGGGCTCCAGCTGCTTGCCCCCTTCAAAACCCAGTGCTGCTGTGCCTCTGTGCTCTTCTCCTTGCCCCTGCAGGAAATTACTTCACCTCACTGTGAAGCACAGAGTGGTCTCCAGCTGCTTGCCCACTTCAAAACCCATCTCCTACCCAGCCATGGCCAGCAGGACCCAGCTGCACCATGCTGCAGAGTCCCCTCCAACTTCATTCCTGGACACAAATATCTAACTTGAAGAAGTGGAAGTTTTGAAGCAAATGAGGCTGGCTGAAGGCAGAGGAAAGAGAGATGTACAAGAGCAGGAAAGAATGAGACCACTCTTGGTGCAGTGCTCATCCAAAACAAGTTGCATGCCCAGACAGGACAGGCTGAAAGATTATCTCCCACCCTAAGGTCTTTTGCCAGTGGTGGATTCTTTGGCTGGACATTGATTGAGAGCCCAGGCTCAGATAAAGTGCAGAGGGCTGGCAGTGATATCAAAAAGGCAGTGGAGTTTGGGGCCAGCCAAGTTGTCATTTCCTAATAGTGCTGCTGTCCCCCAGCCTTCTGGGGCAAGGAGGAGTCTGGAGTGAAGCTAAGAAGTGTTTCAGGCAGGAAAGACAAACCCTTCTGCAGGAGTGGTTCTCTCCTCCTCCGCCCCGGCACTGCGCTAGAACGGCAGCCCTTGAGCAAAAACAGGACAGTGAGGAAAAGGGGGGGAAGGAGGAAAGGGGGAGAAAGAGGAGAAGGGAAGGAAGGAGGAAAATGGGGAGGGGGGGAGGAAAAGGGAGGATGGAGGAAAGGAGGAGAAGGAAGTGAAGGGGAAGGAGGAAAAGAAGGGGGAAAGAAGGAAAGGGGGGCAAGGAGGAAATAGGAGGGGAAGGATGAAAGGGGGGGAAGAGGAGAGAAGAAGGGAAGGAAGGAGAAAAATGGGGAGGGGGGAGGAAAGGGGAGGAAGGAGGAAAAGGTGGAGAAGGGAAAGGGTGAAGGAGGAAAAAGGAGGGAAGGCGGTAAAGAAGGGGAAGAGAAAGGGGGCAAAGGAGGAAAAGGGGAAGGAGGAAAAGAAGAAGGAAAAAGGAAAGGGGGAAAGAGGGAAAAGGGGAGAAGGAGGAAAAAGGGGTGAAGAGAAAGGGAGGGGAGGAGGAAAAAGGGGTGAAGGGAAAGGGGGGAAGGAGGAAAAGAAGGGGGAAGGGAAAGGGGGGAAGGAGGAAAAGAAGGGGGAAGAAGGAGAGGGATGAAGGAGAAGGGGGAAGGAAGAGAAAGGGAGGAAGGAGAAAAAGAAGGGGGAAGGAGAAGGGATGAAGGAGAAGGGGGAAGGAAGAGAAGGGGGAAGGAGGAAAAGAAGGGGGGAAGGAGAAAAAGAAGGGAGGGAAGGAAGAGAAAAGGGGGAAGGAGGAAAAGAAGGGGGGAAGGAGAAAAAGAAGGGAGGGAAGGAGGAGAAAGGGAGGGAAGGAGAAGAAGTAGGAAAGGAGGAATGGGGGGGTGGAGGGAAAACAAAGAGCAAAAAGAAGAAGAGAAAAGAAAAAGCCAACCCTAAAAGACCCGAGACGAGATAAAACAGAGAGGCAGAAGTCAGCGGAGCCTTTAAACACTGCGCTGTGAGCAAGGCTGCACTTTGCTGTTGTCTGCCTGAACCCTGCGAGCGGCTGGGAAAGTGTTTTTAATAAACACGAGTTCAAACAGCGAGGCTCCGCAGCCAGCGCTCACGCCTTCAGCTCCAAACTTTACATGGAAACTCTCAGATCCCTTTGAACTCTTTCCCCCCCTCCCTCCCTCCCTCCTTGGCAGAGGATTTCTGTGTTTATGCATTTTTTTTTTGTCGGGGGGGGGGGGAGGATTGCTGGGGGAGATCATGAGGAGGGGGTTAAGGTTTTTTTTCCTCTCTTTATTGTTCCTTTCCTTTTATTTTTTCCTTCCCTTTTATTTTTTTCCTTCCCTTTTATTTTTTCCTTCCCTTTTATTTTTTTCCTTCCCTTTTATTTTTTCCTTCCCTTTTATTTTTTTCCTTCCCTTTTATTTTTTCCTTCCCTTTTATTTTTTTCCTTCCCTTTTAATTTTTTCCTTTCCTTCTATTTTTTCCCTCCCTTTTATTTTTCTTTTCCTTTTATTTTTCCTTTCCTTTTATTTTTTCTTCCCTTTTATTTTCCCTTCCCTTTTATTTTTCCTTCCCTTTTATTTTTCCTTCCCTTTTATTTTTCCTTCCCTTTTATTTTTCCTTCCCTTTATTTCTTCCTTTTCTTTATTTTTTCCTTTCCTTTTATTTTTTCCTTCCCTTTATTTTTCCTTTTCTTTATTTTTAGCTTCCCTTTTATTTTTTTCCTTCCCTTAAATTTTTTCCTTCCCTTAAATTTTTTCCTTCCCTTTATTTTTTCCTTCCCTTTATTTTTTCCTTTCCTTTTATTTTTTCCTTCCTTTTTATTTTTTTCCTTCCCTTTTATTTTTTCCTTTCCCTTTATTTTTTTCCCTCCCTTTTATTTTTCTTTTCCTTTTATTTTTTCCCTTTCCTTTTATTTTTCCCTTTTCTTTTTTTTCCCTTTCCTTTTATTTTTTTCCTTCCCTTTTATTTTTTCCTTTCGTTTTATTTTTTCTTCCCTTTTATTTTATTCTTTCCTTTTTTTCCTCCCTTTTATTTTTTCTCTCATTTATTTTTTTCCTTTTATAATTTCCTTTCCTTTTATTTTTCCTTCCCTTTTATTTTTCCTTCCCTTTATTTTTTCCTTTTCTTTATTTTTCCTTTCCTTTTATTTTTTCCTTCCCTTTATTTTTTTCTTCCCTTTTATTTTTTCCTTCCCTTTAATTTTTCCCCTCCCTTTTATTTTTTCCTTCCCTTTTATTTTTCCTTCCCTTCTTCCCTTTATTTTTTCCTTCCCTTTTATTTTTTTCCTTCCCTTTATTTTTTCCTTCCCTTTTATTTTTTCCTTTCCTTTCCTTTTATTTTTCCCCTCCCTTTTATTTTTCTTTTCCTTTTGTTTTTTCCCTTTCCTTTTATTTTTTCCTTTTTTTCCCTTCCCTTTTATTTTTTCCTCTAATTTTATTTTTTCTTCTCTTTTATTTTATTATTTCCTTTTATTTTTTCCTTCCCTTTATTTTTTTCCTCTCATTTATTTTTCCTTTTATTTTTTCCCTTTCATTTTGTTTTTTCCCTTTCCTTTTATTTTTCCTTTCCTTTTAGTTTTTCACTTTCCTTTTATTTTTTCCTTTTTTTCCCCCTTCCCTTTTATTTTTTCCTTTCATTTTATTTTTTTCTTCTATTTTCTTTTATTCTTTCCTTTTATTTTTTTTCCTTCCCTTTAATTTTTTCCTCTCATTTATTTTTTTCCTTTTATATTTTTCCTTTCATTTTATTTTTCCTTCCCTTTATTTTTCCTTTTCTTTATTTTTTCCTTTCCTTTTATTTTCTTCCTTCCCTTAATTTTTTCCTTCCCTTTTATTTTTTTCTTCCCTTTTATTTTTTCCTTCCCTTTTATTTTTTCCTTCCCTTTATTTTTTCCTTCCCTTTTATTTTTTCCTTTCCTCTTATTTTTTCCTTCCCTTTTATTTTTTATCCTTCCCTTTTATTTTTTGTCCTTCCCTTTTACTTTTTTTTTCCTTTTTGAAACAATCTCCTGCCTTCAGAAACCATTAATGCCCAGTAAGAAACATCAAGGCATTGCTTTGAAGTGCCTTCTGGCTACAGCCCTCTTACACTCTTTGGTTACTGTGCAATCAAATAATTAAATGGAGTCTGGAAGGGAAACAAGAAAAAAAAACTAAAGGGCAACAACAACAACAGCAACAAAAAAATCTTTTACCTGGTAATTAAACAGCCCAAGTTGGACAGTTGCAAGGGTTGTTAAAGGCACTGCAAAGCTACAAAGGCTCCAAACACAAAAGCTCTCCATGCAGCTGCAATGAGCAAGCAGGCAACTTTCTCCCTTACTTCAGCAACCTGACACACAGAATCATAGAACCAGCCAGGCTGGAAAAGACCTCCAAGATCATCCAGGCCAACCTAGCACCCAGCCCTAACCAAGCAACCAGACCATGGCACTAAGTGCCCCAGCCAGGCTTTGTTCCAACACCTCCTGGCACAGTGACTCCACCACCTCCCTGGGCAGCCCATTCCAATGCCAATCACTCTCTCTGCCAACAACTTCCTAACAACATCCAGCCTAGACCTGCCCTGCCACAACTTGAGACTGTCCCCTTCTTCTGTTGCTGTTTGTCTGGCAGAAGAGACCAACCCCAGCTGGCTACAGACTCCCTGAGCTCCCTCCCCCCCCCAACACACACCTCCTCCTCATCCCTGCTTAAACCACAGTCAGGGCAGTGAATCTCAAAGGAGAAAGGGCAAGAGTAAAGAGCCATGAATTAGCAAAACTCAGCTGTGTACAGTTCTGTGTACACTGTATGCAGTTCTGGAGCCCCCAGCACAAGCAGAACATGGAAGTGTTGGAGCCAGGCCAGAGGAGACCACCAAGATGCTGAGAGGGCTGCAGCAGCTCTGCTCTGAGGACAGGCTGAGAGAGTTGGGGCTCTGCAGCCTGGAGAAGTGGATACTGGAGTGGCCTTCCAGCATCTGAAGGGGGCTACAGAAGGACTGGGAAGGGACTATTGACAAGGTCTGGTAATGACAGGATGAGGAGGAATGGGTTTAAACTGGCAGAGGTGTTAGGAAGAAGTTGTTTGCAGTGAGGGTGGTGAGACACTGGCACAGGTTGCCCAGGGAGGCTGTGGCTGCTCCCTCCCTGGAGGTGTTCAGGACCAGGCTGGATGAGGCCTTGAGTGATCTCTTCTAGTGGGAGGTGTCCCTGCCTATGGCAGGGGGTTGGACCTGGCTGAGATTTGAGGTCCCTTCCAACCTAAACCATTCTATGACTCTCTGAACTCTCAGACAAGTTGGGTTGTTGGAGTTTGGTTTGGGTTTGGGTTTGCTTTGTTTTATTTTTTGTGTGTTTCGCTTTTGGTTTGGTTTGGTTTTGGTTTGGTTCATTTTTTGTTTGCTTTGGTTCTGGTTTGTTTCATTTTTTGTTTGCTTTGGTTTTGGTTTGTTTCATTTTTTTGTTTGTTTGTTTCATTTTTCTTTGTTTCAGTTTTGTTTATTTTGGGTTTTATTTGTTTCAATTTTGGTTTCATTTGCTTTTGGTTTGCTTTGTTCATTGTTTGTTTTGGGTTTGGTTTGTTTCATTTTTTTTGTTTGAGTTGGTTGTGGTTTGCTTTGGTTTGGGTTTGGCTTGTTTCATTTTTGGTTTGATTTGGTTTGGGTTTGTTTTGGGTTTGGCTTATTTCATTTTTGGTTTGATTTGATTTTGGTTTGGGTTTGGGTTTGGCTTGTTTCATTTTTGGTTTGCTTTGATTTGGGTTTGGGTTTGGCTTGTTTCATTTTTGGTTTGATTTGGTTTTGGTTTGGTTTGGGTTTGGTTTGGTTTGGGTTTGGTTTGTTTCAGTTTTTGTTTGATTTGGTTTTGGTTTGCTTTGTTTTTGGTTTCTTTTGGGTTTGGTTTGTTTCATTTTTGGTTTGATTTGGTTTGGGTTTGTTTTGGTTTTTGGCTTCTTTTGGGTTTGGTTTGCTTTGGTTTTGGTTTCTTTTGGGTTTGGTTTGTTTCATTTTTGGTTTGATTTGGTTTTGGTTTGTTTTGTTTTGGGTTTCTTTTGGGTTTGGTTTGCTTTGGTTTTGGTTTGCTTTGTTTTTAGTATGTTTTAGGTTTGGTTTGATTCGGTTTTTGTTTGCTTTGGTTTTGGTATGTTTTGGGTTTGGTTTGATTCAGGTTTTGGTTTGCTTTGGTTTTGGTTTGCTTTGTTTTTGGTTTGCTTTGTTTTGTGTCTTTTTTTTCCCCCCCTTCTCTCCTCTCATCTGTTTGTTTGCTTTGGAATAAACAGCAAGGAAGAAAAAGTTGGACCCAGTGTTTTTGGCTACTTCATCAAATGCTGACTTTCGGGCCAGAGGCCATCCCAGAAGGCCGCGGAGCTGCATTTGGCCAGGAGCTGTCTCCGAAGGCTTTGGGCGTTTGGTTGAGCGCTGCAGCGGCGGCTCCCGGCAGCGGCGGGTGGCACAGGGACCGCGCTTGGCAGCATCCGAGCTCATCCTCCTCTGCAAGAACAAGGGCATCCTGGTGACAGCTTCAGAAGGGCAGGGTGTGGAATGGGCTGTGCTGTGATCCAGCAGCCAATAATAATTCCCTGGCTGGGAGGAGAGGGAGAGGGCCACCTCCTCTGCTCCTGCGGAAAGCATCTCCCTTCAAGGTGCCCTTTTGATGGGAGCTTTCTGAAACCTGCTTGTTTCACTTCCCAGAAGTTAGCTGAGAAAGTTTTCTCTGGTTCCAACTTAAATTGGCTCTTCCTTCCTGGAGCTCTGCTTTGATCTGGGCATTTGAATCTCAATGCAAAACTCTGGTGCTTTGCCTGCTTTTAGCGCTGCGACGAGGCAGGGCAGGATTTAACCCCTGCTCAGCCCTGCTGGCTGGAGTGGGCTCCCCACCTACGTGTCCCACCAGCTGCCCCCTCGCTGTTCCCAAATTCTCTTGGGATATCAGCTGGTTTTAAACTGTCTCAGAAGCAGCATCCAGTCCTCAAACCCTGCCCTTCTCCTCCTTCATGCAGGGCAAGTTTGGACTCCTCCTCAGCCCTGCTGGCTGGAGTGGGCTCCCCACCTACATATCCCACCAGCTGTCCCCTCGCTGTTCCCAAATGCTCTTGGGGCACCAGCTGGTTTTAAACTGGCTCAGAAGCAGTATCCAGTCCTCAAACCCTACCTTCTCCTTCATGCTGGGGCTGGTAGGGTGTTGGTTGGCTGATGTCTGCAGGCAGAGGCTTCTCACCTCTAGAGGAGAGCCTCTTTGGTTAGAAACTCACTGTGAAACGTTTGCAAAGGTCACTGCCTTTGTAGGGCCACCAGAAACCTTCGGAGATGTCAGCATTTCAGGAAGCTCTGGGAAAAGCACAGACCTTTTGTTGCAAGCTCTGCCAGGCTGCTGCAGTCACCCTGCAAATGCTTTGAAGGGATGGAGAATTTTTGCTGCACTCTTTGATGTTCCTATTTTAGGGCTGGGCAAGACCTTGAGAGGTCGCCTGGGGTCCCTGCCAGGGATGATGCTGAGCCTGTAGAGCTTCTCTGCAAAGCAACTCTGCAAGCGAGGGGAAAGGGAAGAGCCAAGGTAGGAGCATCCCAGCCATGAATCTCATTTATCCTTTGACTTTTGGTTGGTTTCGAAGGGTTTGGGGGCAATGAGAGCTCTCCTGGAGCTGGCAAAGCAGAAGGCAAGAAGAAGGGGAAGGCAAGGAGAGCTGCCAGGCTGGTGGGAGCCAGGAGTGCTGTGACTGCAGATGAGCAGGCAGTGCTGGCGATGTGCAGCAGGAGCGCCGAGGTGCTGGTTTCAAAGCAGGATGAGCTGTAGGGTTCAGAGATGTTCTAGACTCCTGCAGGGCCCAAGACAAATGTTGAAAGCCAAAATTCCCAGAGGGCCTTTCTGGTTTCTTTTTCCTAAAAAAGAAATATCATAACCCCCCCTCCCCCCCCAAACAACAACAACAAAAGCTTTACCTGCCAGGTCTGAGCAAGCAGAGTGCTGAATTAAGAGGAGACTTAATGGGCTTCCTTCCCTAAAAATAGATCTTCTCATGGAAGAGATGAAGAGCATTGCCCAGGGAGGTCAGCCAGAATTGTCTGAGATGATGCCATCACCTTGGTTTGATGGCCAAAATTAGCCTCCTCTCTCCCTGGGTGGTTTCAGTGCTCCCTGAAGATTAAACACATCACAACACTCATTTAGTGTAAAGGAGGGGCTCAAACATGCAGCACAGCACAAATGTGTTGGGGGGGGATCAGCTTGGGACTCCTGATTAGCATTAGGAGTCTGTTAATGAGGGCAAGAAGGGAAGGAGTCTGTGTGCAGGGCTGGGCAAGGAGGCTGGGCAAGGCTGCAGGCAGGAATGGGGGACAGTGCTGGGAAACATGGAAAGGATCTGAACCAGAGCTGCTTCCAGCATCCAGAGCTAGTCTGATCTTCTCTCAGAAGAGGAAGGAAGGTGATTTGCCTTAAATAATTCTCCAGCCTCCTCTGTGTGGGTGTTTTCTGGGCTCTGTGATTAAGAGAGAGCATTTGAAAGCAATGGGATAAGAACCTTTTTAAAGACTGAGTGTTCCCTTTCCTTTTTTTATGCCTTTTAATTAATCTGAGGTTGCTACTGGAGCAGTTGGCTGAAGGTGTTTGAGGAACATGAGGTTAATGGAAGGTGAAAGAGGAAGGGAATAAAATTGCCAACAGGAGCCAAGCAGAGTGTGAACCAGCAGATGCTCCAACCCAACCAGTGCACAGCTGACATGAGTCAGTTCAGAGAGAATTAGAGGCTTTAGAGGGGAGAAAACAACCTCAGGAGACTCAGGAAAGGCTGGTGGGGGGGATCCAGCAGTGCTGCTGATCCCAGCACCTGGCAAAAAAGAGGGAGTTTTTGTGGGTCCTCACCAAGGTAAAGCTTTCTCCCCAGTACAAGCACCACTAAAAATGACATTTACAGTCTGTGGTCAGCTTTGTTCAGCACTGTTTGGGGGTCTTTGCTTTAGTGTCTGAATGAGAAATGGGTTTGCACTGGAAGGCTATGGGCAGAGGCAATGTGCCTTGGGGTGCTATAAATGGTGTGTTGTGAAGGATGGGAGCCTCCCAGCCCCTCTGATGGCGCAGAGAAGCTGCAGGATGGTGGCAGCTCACTTAGTCTCCTTCAGCTATAAAAGAGGGTTTGTGCCATAAGTACCAGAGAGGGAAGGTGCTCAGGTTGAGAGCTCCCTGGTGTCAGTCCTGCTCATCCCTTCCATCAGGTCACTCCTCACTTGGCCTTAGAGAGCCAGAACCTCACAAAGCTCTTTTGTGCCCACAGGTGATGCAGATGAGCAGTCGTGGCTCAGTCACCCCAGGGTTAGGCTCTGACCACCCTTCCTCACCTCGGGATGGAGCCCTGATGTGCCATGCCATGGAGAGTTGCAGCACTAGGATCGTGGTATCCCCTTGAGCATCATACCCTGACTCCACCACTCACTTCCAGAGCCAGAAAGATTCCTCACACCTCTATCAGCCCAGTCTCTTCCAGCAGGTAGGTTCTGTGGGGCAGTCTGGGCCCCAAGGTCAATGTGCATTGGTTTCATGGTGAAAGGATGCCCCAAATGATTGCCTCCTGGCCCCTGTAACTACTGCTGCTCTTCAGTGCTGCAAGAAGCTGCCAGCATCCTTCCTCCACCCCTCACTTCTGGCAGGTTGATGGGAATTTTGGAGGTTGGAGTTGGTTTTACCACCCAGAGATCACTTCTGGATCTAAAAGTTCTTCTAGCATCAGGGCTGTGAGTCTGTCATGTCCTGTCTTGGGACACAAACCTCTTCCAGCTGCTCTGTGAGGGTGTGCTGGAGAGCCTGGGGCAGCACCCTCAGCCACCAAGTTTCCAGCCCTGGCCCTGTAATTTCCTCCTGTTCTCACACAAAGCACCAGGAGTGGAAACATCAGAGGTGGAAATCATGACTTGAGGGGACTGGTAATTTTACTTTAATTAATTTTCTTCTAAAGTCATGATTTGGGGGATGGGGGGGGGCAAGATTTGTGCAGCTCTTAGCCACTGACTCAGACAATTTGCATCCTCTAAGCCAGGTAGTAACAAATCAGGGTAGGGAGAGAGGGACAGAATATGTGACTTGTAACTGCTGTGACCTGTCCCACCAGTGTGGGGCCAGTGGAGAAGCCTTGAGAGCAAGGGCTGGGATGCTTCTCACATCCAAACACAGCCTACTTTCAGCTGAGGGAAGCAAAATGTACTTCTCCAAGGCCCTTGTCCCCCTTAATTTCAGAGAGGAGGCCTGACCCAGTGGATTCCCTTTCCCCAGCACATAGAATCATAGAATAAAGCAGGTTGGAAGAGACCTCCAAGCTCAGCCAGTCCTGACCAATCAACCAGACCATGGCACTAAGTACCTCAGCCAGGCTTGGCTTCAACACCTTCAGGGATGGTGACTCCACCACCTCCCTGGGCAGCCCATTCCAATGCCAATCACTCTCTCTGACAACAATTCCCTCCTAACATCCAGCCTAGACATCCCCTAGCACGACTTGAGACTGTGTCCCCTTCTTCTGTTTCTGCTTGCCTGGCAGCAGAGGCCAACCCCCACCTGGCTACAGCCTCCCTTCAGGTAGTTGTAGACAGCAATGAGGTCACCACACCCCACCACAGAATCACAGAACCAACCAGGTTGGAAGGGACCTCCAAGCTCATCCACTCCAACCTAGCACCCAGCCCTATCCAGTCAACTAGACCATGGCACTAAGTGCCCCATCTAGACTTTCCCTTTGTCTGGCACTGAGCAAGACCACTGCTGCCCACCACACACCCCCAGCACATCCCAGCTGTGGCACACCTGGGAAAGAGGCTTTCTTCCCCTCCCCCTCGAAAAGCCTCCAGGCAATGCATGCCCATGATTGCCAGCCCAGCTTCCTTCAGCCTGGTGGCCCTGAGGACCGTTAAAGGTCCGTGGAGGTGTTTCAACTGTGCAGTCACCAGGGCTGCTGTTGTTGTTGGACCACCACCCAGGCTGCAGAGCCTTTGAAGCTCTCCCAGCTGCCCCAGCCCCATCCACGCCGCCAGCCCTCCATCGCCCCACGGTCTAACCAGGCAGGTTTCCCTACCACCGTGGGTGTTGTGGGGCTTAATGAAGGTTTCCAGCATGCTTTGAAGATGAAAAATGCTCTAAGTGTTAAGTATTAGTGTGATTGGAGTGTGTCTGTGGAGTGGTTTGGTTTCACTCTCACCAACCTTCCTGCAGCACTCGGGGTTGGTTTTCTTGCAGCTGGCGTTGGCTACTGATGTGCCAGCTCCTGAAGGGACCCAAACTGGGGACCCTTTTGGGTGGCTCCACTGGAAGGACCCAAAGAGGGATGTGTTGGGTGGTTCCTCTGGAAGGACTCAAGTGGGAATGTTTTGTGTGCCTTCTCTGGAAGGACTCAAATGGGGATGGGTCCTCTGGAAGGACTCAAATGGAGATGGGTCCTCTGGAAGGACCCAGACAGGGATGTTTTGGGTGGTTCCTCTGGAAGGACTCAAATGGGGATGGGTCCTCTGGAAGGACCCAGACAGGGATGTTTTGGGTAGTTCCTCTGGAAGGATTCAAATGGGGATGGGTCCTCTGGAAGGACCCAGACAGGGATGTTTTGGGTGGTTCCTCTGGAAGGACTCAAATGGGGATGGGTCCTCTGGAAGGACCCAGACAGGGATGTTTTGGGTGGTTCCTCTGGAAGGACTCAAATGGGGATGGGTCCTCTGGAAGGACCCAGACAGGGATGTTTTGGGTGGTTCCTCTGGAAGGACTCAAATGGGGATGGGTCCTCTGGAAGGACCCAGACAGGGATGTTTTGGGTAGTTCCTCTGGAAGGATTCAAATGGGGATGGGTCCTCTGGAAGGACCCAGACAGGGATGTTTTGGATGGTTCCTCTGGAAGGACTCAAATGGGGATGGGTCCTCTGGAAGGACCCAGACAGGGATGTTTTGGGTGGTTCCTCTGGAAAGACCCAAATGGGGATGTTTTGTGTGCCTCCTCTGGAAGAACTCAGGGATGTTTTGGGTGCCTCCTCTGGCAGGACCCAAATGAAGATGGTTTGGATGCCTCCTCTGCAAAGACCCAAATAGGGATGTGTTGGGTGGTTGCTCTGGAAGGACCCAAACAGAGACATTGCCTGTGCCTCCTCTGGAAGGTGCAAAGTGGGACCATTTTGTTGGAATGTGAGCAGCTGAGACTTTCTGGTTCCATCCTCTGGAAGGTGCATAACAAGGATGTGTTGGGTGGCTCCTCTGAAAGGACCCAACCAATGATCATCTGGATCCCTCCTCTGGAAGGACCCAAATGGGGATATTCATTTTGAGTCTGTCCAGAGGACCCAAAGGGAAACATTTTGGGTGCCTCCTCTGGAAGGACCAGCTGTGATGTTCTGGGTGCCTGTGGAAGGACCCAAGCAGAGACGTTCTGGCAGGTACCACAACACTTCAAGCATAGAATCATAGAATCAACCAGGTTGCAAGAGACCTCCAGGCTCACCCAGTCCAACCTAGCACCCAGCCTTATCCAGTGAACCAGACCATGGCACTGGGTGCCTCATCCAGGCTTTTCTTGAACACCTTTCAGCCTCAAGAGGGGAGGAGGGGACACACCTAGAGTTGGCTGTCTGTAGCGCTGGGACCAAACATCTGAAGAGCTCTGTTATGCAGGGGTGAGCATGGAGGATGTTGCTTCTCTCCCAGGGCATGAAGCTGTGAGGCAGTGGTGAGCTTGAGCTGCTGCTGCTGCTAAGAATTCAAGGTCCCTTAGGGTTTAGGTTGGGAGAGGCTATTGCAAAATTGGGGTCATAGAATTAGCCAGGTTGGAAGAGAGCTCCAAGCTCAGCCAGTCCAACCTAGCACCCAGCCCTGGCCAATCAACCAGACCATGGCACTAAGTGCCTCATCCAGGCTTTGCTTGAACACCTCCAGGCACAGCACCTCCACCACCTCCTGGGGCAGCCCATTCCAAGCAGGCCTGTGAGCACCTTATTTTGGCAGCATGAGCTTTCATGAAGCCTGATCAACTTCAGCTAGAGTAAACCAAATAAGCCAGGCTGGGGTCAAAACGAGGCTCTTGCTCCCTCCCCATCTCCTGCACCATTTCAAAACAACTTGGTTGGATGTTCCACCTCCTGAGCTGTAACAGCAGAACTTTCCCACGCTGCCTCTCCATTTAGCAGCTGACAAGCCAGACCTGTAATCACCATCTTCACCCTGAGACAAGCTGAAAAACAAAATGTTTCTGCAAGGCTGAAGGTAGGTGAACATTTCCAGCGTGTCACATATTAAGGCGGTGTCTAACGAGCTCCATGTCCCACTTATAATTGAAACAGAAGAGAGTATTCACTTTTCATTCATTTTAAAAAGACTATTCAAACACCCTTTCATCTCTGCTAAACAGCCTGCCATCTATTTGAAGCCATTTTCTATTTTGTTTCTACAGACATCCCCCTCCCCCCCAAAAAAAAACCCACAGAGGTGAGTATTTTGGAACAGTGATAGAAAGATGCAAAGGCTTGCGAGGAGCTGAATGGCTTCAAGCTGCCTCAAACACATTCATCTTCCCAAGAAGAATTAGGCACAGTGTGATTCATTTTAATAGCAGAAGAAAAATAATTCTCTGATGTAGTGCTAAGTTCCCAACCTTTGATGGTAGACTAAGGGGGAGAAAAAAATTAGAGAGATAGAGAGAGAGAAAAAGAAGGGGGAGAAGGGAAAAAAAACCCACTGGCTGGCTTTCTTCCCTTATGGTGCTGAAGTCTCCCTACACCCATCCGTTATGGGCAGCTTATCAATTAAGATGAACCCCATGAACTTCAGATGGGCTTTTTAAAACAAGGCAGTGTCCATTTGAATGTGCAAAACTGCCTGCAGCTCCCTGGAGCCGCGGGGTTCAGGCCGGAGCTCTGTGTACTCGGTGTGAAGTGAAGCCCTTTGATAAGGAATGTGAGTGATGTTTTAAATGAAGTCTGCTCACACACACAAAATAACCCAGATAATTTAAAGCCTTGTAAGAGTGGAGAAAAAAAAAGGGGGGGGGGGGGGGGAAACTCACTACCATCCCAAAATCTAGCTGGTGCCATTGGTGCAGCAGAAGAATGGCTTTGGGTATTAACAGGGCAGACCAGAAGCAATTCCACAGTTGCTCTCCCAGGGTTACTTGTTGGAGGCAGGAAGGTCTGGTAGATAAATTTGTCCCTGGTATGGGCAGCTTCCCTGAGGAACAAATTAAGCTCCTTCAGTTATAGAACAGGGTTTGTGCCATAAATACCAGAGAGGGAAGGTGCTCAGATGAGAGCTCCCTGGTGTCAGTCATAGAATCACAGAATCAATCAGCTTGGAAGAGACCTTCAAGATCATCCAGTCCAACCTATCCAGTCCTGCTCAGCCCTTCCATCAGATCACTCCTCACTTGGCCTTAGAGAGCCAGAACCTCACAAAGCTCTTTTGTGCCCACAGGTGATGCAGATGAGCAGTCGTGGCTCAGTCACCCCAGGGTTAGGCTCTGACCACCCTTCCTCACCTCGGGATGGAGCCCTGATGTGCCATGCCATGGAGAGTTGCAGCACTAGGATCGTGGTATCCCCTTGAGCATCATGCCCTGACTCCACCACTCACTTGCAGAGCCAGAGAGAGTCCTCACACCTCTATCAGCCCAGTCTCTTCCAGCAGGTAGGTTCTGTGGGGCAGTCTGGGCCCCAAGGTCAATGCTAAATTTAGAGCTGAGCTAGCTGAAGGAGCTTTAGATTATTCCATCAGTGCACTGAAGTGCAGCCCAAGCCTTTGCCTCCTTGGGCTACAACCACCTCATACCATCACAGATGCTTCAGGCTGGACTAGACCTGAAGTTGTTGGCAGAGAGAGTGATTGGCAATGGAATGGGCAGCCCAGGGAGGTGGTGGAGTTGCCATCCCTGGAGGTGTTGGAGCAAAGCCTGGATGAGGCACTCGGTGCCATGGTCTGGTTGACTGGCTAGGGCTGGGTGCTAGGTTGGAGTGGATGATCTTGGAGGTCTCTTCCAACCTGCTTGATTCTATGATTCTATGACTCTTAAAGATCATCTAGTCCCAACCCCACCACCCCAGGCAGGGACACCTCCCACTAGACCAGAAACAGGGCAGAGCTCAGCTGCTGTTTCCAACAACCACCCCACACACTCCCCCCACCCCCCCCCTTCCCCTTCCAATATACCCAAGAAACAACCTTTTCAGGGTGACAAAGAAGCCAAGATAATCTTCATTTGAAAAATATAAACTTTTAATAAAGGCTACATCTCTTAATTACAATAATTATTGTACCAAGTCATTTTTGTGGGTGGGTGTTTTGTTTTTTTTTCTTTGTTTGGTTTTTGTTTTTTTGTTTTTTTAAATGAAACTCTTTATAATGCATAATTTACAGTATAAGTAGAACAAAAATGCCATGGCAAAAAAAGTCATGAGTACAGGACTTGTAATAAAAGGCATAAAATATATTTGTACATAAACCCCTTAAAGAAGCAAGGGAAAGCTTGAACCCTGAATATAGGGCGACGCATGGGCTGGTAAGGCCATGCAGGCACAGGTACTGTACTGATTCAATGGAACAACACTAGAGATAGTGTATTAATATTTCCACCATACATCTTTTTTTCTCTCTCTCTCTCTCTACAATATATACAGACTTACACAAAGGAGCAATGGCAAACAAACAGAACGCACAGATTAACTTAATCAACACACACCGAAACGAAACCGAAGCGTGGAAAAAGGGCGGAGGGATTTCGAAGGGAAAGAGGTTGCTGGCTCCCAACACCCATCACACTCAAGAGACAGCCTTTGCCTACCTCTCCCACGGGCTCATGTGGGTGTTGTGAAGGTGAGGCAAGGAAAAAAACCACTACAAAAGCCCCAGCACACCATGGATCAGCCATCTGAGCCCCGCTGTAAGCTCCGGGTGGGTCGAACACGAGCTGCGCCCACGCCGGCGCGGCAGGGTGAAACAAAGCTCAGCTGTGAGCAACACACACACAGAGCTTTGTGACCCTGTCCTTTGAGTGTGCTAAGCATGGAAACAAAAACTGGATGGCTTCTTCTACAGCTCTCCCAGGCTTGGGGGTTTGCTCTACCTTGCCTCCACCAAGACACCGCTTGGTACCCTCACCACCGACAGCAGCAAAGCAAAAGCCAAAGCTCAGCCCGCAGAAATCCATGGACAGAGTAATCAGGTGCTGTTGGTATATTGCATCTAAAAGTATTTAGAGCTTAAGACCTTTATTTCAAATTAGAGCAGCATCAATTAAAATGCACCAGAGCGGGGGTGGTGTCTCCAGATGAATGGTAGGACAGGTTTGTTATTTCAGCTTTTATTATTATTATTATTATTATTAATTATTATTATTTCTTTAGAAAAGCTTTTCTCTTCACTTGGAGAAATACTGGGCACAAAGTCACTCATTCCCTCCCCTTCATTAAAAAAAAAACTAAACCCTTCCCCCACCCAAAAAAAAACCCCAACCCATGAATGCCATCAGAGCCAAACTCCTAAATTTTAGATAGTGGGAACCAGATTAAAAAAATAGAATAATCCTTCCTCCCCTCCCCCTCCCCACCACTTCCCAGGCCCTCTCTTCTCCATTGTTAAAGCAGCATATCCAAAAACTGGACTTCAGGGGAAAACAAGAGTGTTCAATAAATATCAATAAGGATTACTGTTAAGGTAAGCTATACACAGTTTTCTCTTAGTCCATAGATTTTTGGATCCCCAGGAAATCATATATTATGTATGGAAGTCTCTCCAAGACGGTCTGCATCTCCAATAGCCAACAGTGGTCATGGGTTTAATAAATAGTTCAGCGTTTTTATCATCTCAGGACCCAACTCATGAATAATAAATGCCTTTTCTTTTTTTTTTTTTTTCCCCCCTCCTCCTCTAAGGCTAATTCAGCAAAGTCTTCCCAGACTTCACTTCTCTCTGGTTGGTTTGTTTTTTTTTCTTCACTGGTTCAAAACTTTCCTTCAGAGTTTGGTGGGGTTTGTTGTTGGGTTGTTTTTAGCTTTTCCTTGTCATCACTACTGTTGTGTGTCCAAAGGCTTCTCTAGCTTAACTGTTCTTAAGAAACACAGATGCCATCAATCGATTCTTTCCACTTTCCCAAGGATCCTTCCTTCGTACATGGGCAGGATGGTTTCATCTTCCCAAATCTCTTCAAACACGGCGCCGCAGTCGAACTCGTCGCTGGCTTTTTTGAAGTAGTATCTGTGGTAAGGAGAATGAAACCACGGTTAGCAATCAAAAGGTAAAGAAAAGAAAGGAGGCTCGGGCAGTTCTTAGAAGCACAACGTAGAATCAAGCAGGTTGGAAGAGACCTCCAAGCTCAGCCAGCCCAACCTAGCACCCAGCCCTAGCCAAGCAACCAGACCATGGCACTAAGTGCTTTGCTTGAACACCTGCAGGGACAGTGACTCCACCAGCTCCCTGGGCAGCCCTTTCCAATGCCAATCACTCTCTCTGACAACAACTTCCTCCTAACATCCAGCCTAGACCTCCCCTGGCACAGCTGGAGACTGTGTCCCCTTGTTCTGTTACTGCGTGCCAATCTCCAGTCACTCCCTCCTAGCACCTGGCATAGTCAGGAAAACCCCAGGGCTGCTCATGTCATAGAATCATAGAATGGTTTAGGTTGGAAGGGACCTCAAAGCTCAGCCAGGTCCAGCCCCCTGCCATAGGCAGGGACACCTCCCAGTAGAACAGGTCGCTCAAGGCCTCATCCAACCTGGCCTTGAACACCTCCAGGGAGGTTGTGGGGCACAGAATGTGATCTTTGATCACATTGGGTGCTTCTGTGCCCCACAACCTCCCTGGGCAATCTGTACCAGCATCTCACCACCCTCACTGTAAAGAACTTCTTCCTAGCAGCCAGTTGAAATCTCCCCTCCTGCCAGTTTAAATCCATTACCCCTTGTCCTGTCCAGCAAGTACAGGATTGTTTTGTGTCTGTGAAGGCTGGGCAGAGGGGCCAGCACTAAGGGAAGAGAGATTTAGATAGGACATTAGGAAGAACAACTTTGATCACAGAAGGTTTCAGCTCAACACAAGGAGAAGCTTGTTTTCAGCGAGTGTCAGAGCACTGGAACAGGCTGTCCATAGAGGTTGTGGAGGCTCCTCCTCTGGAGACTTTCACAGCCCACCTAGAAGCCCATAATGTGTCCAGTTCTGGAGCCCCTTAACACAAGGACACCAAACTGTTGGAGCAAACCCAGATGAGGCCACCAAGATGCTCAGAGGGCTGCAGCAGCGCTGCTATGAGGACAGGCTGAGAGACTTGTGGCTCTTCAGCCTGGAGAAGAGAAGGCTTCCAGGAGACCTTGGAGTGGCCTTCCAGGATCTGAAGGGGACTACAGGAGGGCTGTGGAGGGACTATTTGTAATGATAGGATGAGGAGCAATGGATTTAAACTGGCAGAGGGGAGATTCAAACTGGATGTTAGGAAAGGGCTCTTTGCAGTGAGGGTGGTGAGACACTGGCACAGGTTGCCCAGGGAGATTGTGGCTTCTCCCTCCCTGGAGGTGCTCAAGGCCAGGTTGGATGAGGCCTTGAGCGACCTGTTCTAGTGGGAGGTTTCCCTGCCTTTGGCAAGGCATTGGAACTGGAGGAGCTTTGAGGTCCCTTCCAACCTAAACCATTCTATGATGCATCCCTGTGCAGCCTGCCTTGGGTGGTGATGCTGCTATGGCAGGAGGGTTGGACTCAGTGACCTCTGGAGGTGCCTTCCAACCTCTGATGTTCTGTGAGTCTGTAAAGAAGTTCGTTACTGTGAGGGTGGTGGAACACTGGAACAGGTCACCCAGGGAGGTGGTGGAGGCCCTCTCCCTGAAGACATGCAAGATCAGGCTCGATGGGGCTCTGAGCAACCTGATCTAGTGAAGGATGTCCCTGCTCCCTGCAGGGGTGGGGGTTGGACTAGATAAACTTTCAAGGTCCCTTCCAACCCAAAGCAGTCCATTCTATGAACACGAAAGCATGCCCAGGGCTACAGGCATGGTGATGGGACAGAGGGAGCAGGGCTGTGCATGCTCCTCAGCAGCACCAACAGCTTCTACAGTGAGTAAATTACACGTGTTGGTAGTGGATATCCTCAGCAGTAAAGCAAATTAGAAAGTGGGGCAATTCCTGGGCAAATATCTCATTTTAAATGTAAGTAAACACAGTTTCAGTTCAAAAATAAACACAATTTCATTTTAAAACTAAATAAATACCATCTCAAAGCAAAGCATTTTTAAGGTTCCTCTCTCTATACCTTCTTTCTTTCATGTGCTTTCTTCTTTCAAAGCTGAAGCCCAACATTAAAATTAGCAACTGTTATTAAAAGGAGAGGCTTTTTAGGCACAGGGATGGATTCAAAGGAAACCCTCCCAGCTTCCTGCAATGCAAAAGCTGAAACTCTGTGGTACTCCCACTGAAAAACAAAAGGCCTGGAGCCTGACACTCCAAACACGCAGATGCCTCCTTCACATAGCCATTTTTAAGTGCCAGAAACTCCTGTGTTTGTTTCCTGACGCTTCCCAGCAGTCCGAGGCGTGGAGCAGAGCTGGACCAGCCTGCGGGACGTGACACGGGGAGGTCAAGTAGCAGTGTCCTGCATTCCTGCTCTTTTGCTCCGGGTCGTTAGATCATGAAGCCAACGCTCCCAGAGACAAAAAGCATCCCCCACCCCTCCTGTGTCAAACAGTAAGGACCCCTCTATTATCCTGAATTAGACCGTTCAGCTTCTTGATTAAAGGTTCCTTTTATCCCGTTTGGAGCTTTCTTCCTTCTAAGGCTGCTTAATTGCATATGCACAAATGAAGGGCTTCCATTCAGAGGGGTAGCATTTAGGGAGCCTGTCCGTCTGCCGCCGCACACCTCTTCGGACATGCCTGCTCCCTCGCAAAAAAAAAAAGTGCTTTGCCATCTGATCACCAGGGATGGAAAAACCTTCATCAGATGGATTACAGAGAGAGGAAAAGGAAAAAAAAAAAAAAAAAAAAAAACCCAAGGAAAAATAAAATAACCCCTCCCCTGCAGTTTCCAGACAACTGGAGCTGGCAGATGTCTGTCAGGGAAAAGCCTTCTGCAATTAGTACTTTTTTGTAGTTAAAAAAAAAGGAGATCAATTTCAGCTCCCTTTTACTATTAAAAGAGCCTCATCAGGGTCTTAGAATTTGTTTGGAGGTGGTTTCTTTTTGTTTGGGTATTTCCCCCCCCACACTTTTAGTGAATTCTACCACTAAAATACAGCAGAAATCTATTTGGTTTGGGGTACCTTAAAAAAAAAATCATTTAGGTAGTGGGACACAAGCTGGGGTTTTTTTTTTTTGGTCAAAGCAATGAAAGCAGCTCCCCATTCAAGGTGCAGTCAGGAATTACTTTTGTAGAGTCATTCCAAGCTGAATTGACTCTGCTCTCTTCTCTCAGGTGGCCAGCACCAGACCGAGAGGACACAGCCTCAGGCTGCACCAGGGGAGATTTAGGCTGGAGGTGAGGAGAAAGTTCTTCTCTGAGAGAGTCATTGGACACTGGAATGGGCTGCCCGGGGAGGTGGTGGAGTCGCTGTCCCTGGGGCAGTTCAAGGCAAGGTTGGACCATGGCACTTGGTGCCATGGTCTAGCCTTGAGCTCTGTGGTAAAGGGTTGGACTTGATGATCTGTGAGGTCTCTTCCAACCCTGATGATACTGTGACACTGTGTGATACTGTGACTCACGTTGTGCCTTTAATGGCTCAGCAGGAAAAAAACACACATCTTAGTTAAGTCCTTCAGAGCCTGCACTCCTTGAAGTCAATGACCCAACACCCACCAACTTGCATGCTGCAGGTCAAGGCCACAATTCTCCAGGCCAGCAGCCTTGCAACGAACCCAAAAGAAGAGCCCAAGGAAAGTTTGAATGAACGATAAAGAATTTTCCTCTCTTCCCTTTCCCCTTCTCCACCCCTCTGCAGATAACAGCCGCTCTTCCCCATAACCTCCTCTGCAAGCCCAAGCCCTGGCTGTGTTTACAGCACTTTTATTGGAGAAAACACAATCTGACCTTTTCCATAATTACAACCTTATTTCAGAGAGGGGGAGGGGGGGAAAAAAAGGGGAGAGAAGGGAACAGACGAGGCAAAGCTAAACAAATAAATCCTCCTCCCCCAGCATCTTCAGACAGCCACTCTGCTCATATGCGCTCAGAAATGGGCTTTCCATTGAAACATATTTTATGTGGCAAGCTTTGCTCTTTTCCCCCCCCCCCCCCCCCCTCTCTCTCTCCTTTCTTTTTTTCTTCTCTCTTTCATTTTTTGGGACATCTGGCACCAATCGAGGCGAGCAGGCCTGGCCTTACAGCTCCGTTTTGAACCGCTGCCATCTTCAGATTACCCAACACCACCCAGTTTTTTTGTGCATGTATGTTTGTTTTTTGTTAACGCCATCAGTATTAAATCACTGCTTAATTCCTTCTCTTTTTCCTCCCCTTCCCCTCTCTTTTTTTTTTTTTTTTGGGGGGTGGGGGGGAGGGAGTGATGGGGAAAGGAGCAGGAGGAGAAGCGAGCGGTGATTTCCCGGCGGCTGCCCCACGGCGGAGCCGGCCACTGGGCTCTGGCATCGCGGGAGATACCCGCCTCACAAACTGATCCAATCAATGAAGAATTTGGGAGAGTGGAGCGTTTCTGCGTGTCTTTGTGCATTAAATGAAAGGCAAAGGCTTCAAAGACATGCTTATTAAATGTGCCTTAAAAAGAAATCAATGCCAGATGTGACCAAAGCTGCCTAGTTAGTGCCTCCCCGTAACACACGCGCTACTCCGGGCACTGCGGACCTCTTCCCTGAAGGTCACCTGCAGTTTCACTCAAAGTCCAGCCAAAAGTCAAAGCTTAGATCAAAATGATTCCCTGGAGGTACACACATTTGTGTAATTAGTTTCACCTTGTGTCTGTGCAAGATAAAATCCTGGGCAGCTACCCAAGCGCTCTCTATAAATTTCTGTATTGTCTTTACCCAGGTGTAAAAGGGGTGAGATCTGAGCGCGATAACGTTTCAGCCTTGTCACTCACTTAAAAACGCTTTCTAAAGCAATTACAGTCTGACAAGGCACAAATAATTGCACCTAGAGGGGCTTTTCAGGCCACAGAGGTTTTGGTAGCCTAGGCCTGCGCTTGGGCATGGCTCAGAAAGTCACACAAAACAAGTAGCAGCCAGGAGAAACGAGGATTTCTTTTTCTTTGAGGGGGGAGTGGGACTACATGGCCACTGGAACAGTGGCAACCCACTGGTGAGGCCACAGAAGCTGGTCTGCAGCTGAGACCACAAGGCTGCATCAGCTGGAAAGCTGTGATGGGGCAGGAGGGGTTTCAAGGGTTGGAAAATGGTGTAATGGTGCAAGAAGGCCAAGGGCTTCTCCGGCAGGTCGTCCAGGTTGGGTGTACTTGCAGGTTGCTGCCATCTGATGGCAGCTGGGTGGGCTGCAAAGAGGGTCTGGGGGAACGGTTGGTGGGGTTCCATGCTGCAACAGCCATGGGCAGACTCCAGCTTGGCATGCCCCAGCCTGAGAATACCCTTGGGTAACCTCCTTCTGAGCTGCAGAGGTGGACCTTCCGAAGCTAGAGACAGGCCAGCGGTGAAGCAGCAGCTGGGAAGTCCTCGCACCAAACCCGAATGACCATGTGGAGGTCAAACCAGAGGCTGGCAGTTACAAGGCAAGCCTTTCAGCTCTCTGAAGCACCACCAAATCAGTGCCAATTCAAAACTCCACACTGCAGCTTCTCTCTCCTGCTCACCCTGGGGGCGATGTGGCCAACACATGATCCCAGGAGAGGCCAAATCCACTGGGAAAGTGCAGTGAAAATAGTCAACACGAAGCTACAGCCATGGGAACTAGAGGAACAGGGGCAGCAGTAAACTGGTTAAACCGGGAGCTGGGCCCTAGAAACCAGACGGGCAGGGTTTGTTGGTGTTTCTGAGAAGGAGCTCGGTATTGCTGGTGGAGCTTCCCCTGCAGGGCAGAGGTTTTCGTTCCCTAATGAAGAGAGAAGTGAGCTCACTGCATCTCAGCTGCATGTCCAACACCCCAACCTTTCACTGACCTCATTTGTGGCCACACCATTGGAAATAAGAAAGAAAAGAGAACTATCAAGGAGTAAGCAAAGCACCAAGATGAATGTTGACCCTGATTGGAAACTGAACCCCACTGCTCCACACCTTTGCCACAAGGCCATCAACCCAGCTTGTCCTGGTATTCCAGCTTTTTGGACGTGGGCTGGAGCACAAAGCCAGCCTGCATCCTCACACAACTCGGGGAAGAGGCTGGGCATGGAGACGTGGAGGAGGTGGCCTCTTCACCAGGGACCCTTTCTCCATCTCCAAGTTGCTTTTGGTTTGAGTAGGAAGAGAGTAAGAAGATCAACAACCTCTGAAAAGTGAGGTGAATGTGTCACTGTGGGTAGGCCTGCAAAGTATCTGCTGACTGTTTTGACTTACTCAAATATACTAAAGAACAAACAAGTCACAGCTTCTTACCTGTAATTGCCCTTTTTGCTCAGCTGTTCTTTAAAGTGCCCAAGTGTTAGGCTCTGGGCCTTTAACATCCTCCTGTAGGGAATTTCTTCTCCACAAAAAAAATAGGTGACAACCAACTCACTGGTCTGAGAGGTGTGAACAACTGGCAGTTTCTTTGGCTCTTTGTAACTGAAAAAGAGAAAACAGACAAAAAATCCTCTATTTTTCCATTTGAGGAGAGGCTGTTTGACCACACTCACCCCAGCAGCCCGCTGGTCAGAAATACCCTGGGTGTGACTCAAAAAGTCAGATGTTCCTGTACCCACCAGAATTTGTCACAGTGTTTGCACAGCACTTTGCTGAGCTCCTGCCCTCTGTGACGATGGCAGGCTCGGCCTCACAAAGCTCCCAGCCTCTCCTTACTGAAATAGTGGTCAGGCACTGGAAGAGGTAGCCCAGGGAGGCGGTGGAGTCACTGCCCCTGGAGGTGTTTGGAATGTGCAGATGCGGCGCCTCAGGAGGTGGTTTAATGGCCGTGGTGGTGATGGGCTAATGGTTGGACTCGATGACATCAAGAGGTCATTTCCAACCAAACCAATTTTGTGAGTCTATGGGCAGCAGAGACCTCATCCCATTTGATGCATGGCAGAACCAAAGGGATCACAGTATGTTAGGGGTTGGAAGGGACCCAAAGAGATCAGCGAGTCACAGTATCACACAGTATCACCAAGGTTGGAAGAGACCTCATAGATCATCAAGTCCAACCCTTTACCACAGAGCACAAGGCCAGACCATGGCACCAAGTGCCACGTCCAGTCCTGCCTTGAACAGCCCAGAGACGGCGACTCCACCACCTCCCCGGGCAGCCCATTCCAGTGTCCAATGACTCTCTCAGTGAAGAACTTTCTCCTCACCTCAAGCCTAAATTTCCCCCGGTGTAGCCTGAGGCTGTGTCCTCTTGTTCTGGTGCTGGCCACCTGAGAGAAGAGAGCAACCTCCTCCTGGCCACAACCTCCCCCCAGGTAGTTGCAGACAGCAATAAGGTCTCCCCTGAGCCTCCTCTTCTCCAGGCTAAACCCCCCTGCCAGAGCAAGGCCACACAGTCTGTCTTAGGTCACAGAGGAATGCATCCAGACAGGCGCTGAAAGTCTCCAGAGGAGAGGGATGTGGGTCAGAAGCCTGCTAGGAGCATCAGAGAGAGGACTGGGGGCTAGGTGAGCAAGCATAGGGCTCTGCATTGACTGACCTCTACTTAGCAAGCCCCAGCACTGCCCACCCCTGATTTTAAAAAGCTTTTTCCATCTGCCTCGATACAAGACCTCTGCCAAGCTTTCTCCTCGCACACAAAACCCACCTGCACTCACCAAGCAGCTAACAAAGCAAATCCACTGCCAGCTCTTCACCTGCAGCACACAGGTAATCATCTTAACTTTTGCTGGCGAGCAGGGATAAAATTAACTGGATCTTGTCACTGGCACTGAGCAACCTTGTCTGAAGAATAATTAAACCAATATTGCCAGCAAAAATGGCAACGCTCTAGTGAATGCCACGCAGCCAAACCTACAACTGCTTCTGAGGCGACGTACACTTGGCATGTCAAGAGGTCACAAAGTGTTAGTCTGCAGTAATTTAGTCTTCCTAATTTGTTCTAAGTCTTTGTAGAGTGGCTTCAGGAAAAAAAAAAAAGCTGCTAGCAAAGACAGCTGGTGGACTTAAGGTCAACCAATTAAAAATGAAAGGCTCTAGTCAGGTGGCTCAGTCTGGACTTCAAACATTACTCATTGCTTAAGATGAAGAGGGTAAGAAAGAAAACTTTAATTATTTAGGCCATTTTAGACCTCTCTGTAGCAGATTTCTTGTTAAAAGAACCATCCTGTAATTAGACTAATCCAATCTTTGTCCACTTTACAGGAATGCAAGTTAAAAAGAGCCAGAGACAAGATTGGAAAAGGTTTTGTTCTTGCTGTAAGAAGAAATGTTTGAAAGACAAGAGGAGGGGGGGGGGGGGGTAAAAGGGGAGAGGGGAAGATAGGAGAATTTCCTCTTTTCAAAGCACAATCCATTAAATGAAAATATAATTCCGAGGCAGTTGTCTAAATATCTCTTTCCCAGGCCTTTTCCTGCACGTGCAATACTCACTCTTCTGTCGCTAGACCTGCACTGCAGAAAGGGGAGCTTCCCCCCGGCACGGCAGCGGAGTGGTTTCGGTCCCTCTGCTGATTTGAGGTTGAACATCTGAAGTGGAAAAGGGGGAAGAGGTAAGAAAGGAAAAGGAAAACGAATAAATAAATGAAAAACGATTTAAAAAAAAAAAACCAAACCCAAACGACCCAAAAAAAAAAAAATAATAAGATTGTGGAAACCAAATCTTTCTTCATTGAAGTCTCCTGCGAGTCGTTAAGTTCGCCCTTTGTATCAACCCTCACATGTTGTAAACAATCAAAGGAAGAATTAAAAGTGCTGTGGGCTAATTTCTCCCTCCATCCCCACACGGATGATAAGCAGCCCACTTCTCCTCTCGGTATGTAGCTGGAGTCCATCCCAGAGGAAAAACGGGCAAATTGCAGCCAGCCAGAGAGTGGAAGTAATAGCCTAGGATCCGAACTATTCGTGCTGGGCTAGGGTGGGGTTGGAATAAGGAGGCTCATCTTTGGGGCTCGGCCAGGCTGTGCCGTCACACGTCCCCAGGGCCCGGCCTCACGGCTGACCCTCTACCTAGGGCCATGTTCACACGCTGCCTTGCTCACCATCACGCCGAGCCTTGGCGCAGGAGCAGCGCCACCGGCACCCAGCAAACCTCTCCTCGCCCCTGCTGGCTCCCCAGGCCCCGCCGTGGCACCCAGCGCCATCCCTCCCACCACCATTACCGTTGCTTCTGCGGCTTGGAGACCTCCGCGAGCCGCCGGCAAGCTTCCTCCAGCTGCGCCAGGGTGTTGGGTGGGGTGAGCGGGGGCATGGCGGGGTCCTGGACGAAGGGGTGGGCAGGCTGCGCCCCGCGCGGGTGGCTGCTGGTCCCCCACGGGTGGTGGCGGCCGAGGGCCCCCTTGGCCAAGTCGGAGCCGTAGGCTTTCTTTGTGCTTTGTGCGCTTGGGGAGGGGAAGAAGTCGGGTTAGAAAAGCTGGAAAATATGACTTTCATAGCAGCTCCTATTCTGCTCGCTCCCTCTCCAAAGTCTGTCATAACATGAAAGGAGGTTTATTGCCAAAAACATGACATTTTTGTGGTTTTTCTGGTTCTGCGGAGCAGCTTTTATATTAAACTGGAGGAGCAAAGAGTCTCATTTGTTTGCAGCGATTGTAAAAATAGACAGCCCCTGTGATACATAAATATTTACGGGAGCGATAGCGCTGCAGACAGCTGCCTATTTACCTATGGGGCTTGTGCTTGTTTTGTCTCTCGCTCTCCAGCATCCACTGCCAGACGTTCTGTGCCCGGTCCGCCTCACCCCCTGGCAGCTGCACCCCGCCAGGGCCAGGCAGCACCCCGTCTCCAGCTGGCAAGGTGATGCTCTCCGCTCCTCTGCCCGGCCTCTTCGGCAGCGTCCCTGTCCTGCTGGAGGCAAGAAGAGGACAGATCATAGAATCTGCCAGATCACAGAATCAACCAGGTTGGAAGAGACCTCCAAGATCATCCAGTCCAACCTATCCCCCAGCCCTAGCCAGTCAACCAGACCATGGCACTAAGTGCCTCACCGAGTCCTTTGAAGACCTCCAGGGACGGGGCCTCCACCACCTCCCTGGAGACCACCGTTAGTGACAAGGGCACACGAAGGCGCTGCTATCCCCCCTCGCAGCCCAGGGGCTGTCCCCATGGTGAAAGTTTGGGGCTTGGTTCAATGGAGAGATGTTCACCACTCACCCGAAGGGCTCCAGCGGAGGGAGAGGGGGGTCCAGGCTTTTTGGGTGACCCTTGCACTTAGGGTAGCAGTAGTAGTCGCTGCCTGCTGGGCAGCAGCACTGCACCCGCTGGGCCGCCTCCGCTTCGATCTGCTCCTTTGTCTTGGGCATGGTGTGGTGGTGGATGTAGTGGTGGTGGACGTGCTTGGTGGTCTGCTTGGTGATGAAGCCCTTACCCACCAAGGCACATGCCGCTGGCGAGGCCGCGCTGGGCTGCAGCTTGCCCATTGGCAGGCGGTCCGGGGAGCGGGCGCGGGGGCTGTGCCGACCCATGCCGGGTGACTGGCAGCCAGGGGTCTTCAGCACACGGGAGAGATGCTCGTCCAGGATGGCCTGGGGGTCCTCCTCGTAGCTGCCAGAAGGCAGGAGCGAGAGCGTGTGCTGGGGGTGCTGGGGATTCACCATCTCCCGGCTGCTCTGCAGGCTGGTGGCGAGCTCCGAGCCCTCCTTCTCCTCGTCCTGCCGGCCAAGTGGTGGTGAAGAACAAATGTAAGAGGATGGAGAAACAGCAAGGCATGAGCTGAGATGTGCCCATGAACCACAGCGAGATGGCAACACAGTCCTCTCCATGGGCAGGATGTGGCCCTCTCCCATCCCTCCCCCAAGCACCCTGTGAGCTCCGTTTAATCCTCCTACCTCCTTGATTTGCTGCAGCCTCTCCTCCAGACTATCCATGGTTTCCTGCTCCTGCTTTAGCTTCTCCAGCCGGGAAATGAGCTCGGCGGCGAAGGCAGCTGGCTCTACTGGGGTCATCTCCTTGGGAAGCCGGTGAGTCCTCTACAAGAAGCAGGGACAGGAGGCACAAGGCGCGTTTAGCGGGCGGCGCGGGGGCTTAGCCGGAGCGGCATCGCCAGCCCCGCTACGCTCGTTGTGTCTCCATGTTTGGATGAAAAGACGACCGCAACTAGGCATGGGCTGCTCTGGATTTTTATGAGCTAGTGCTGTGGCCTCATGGAGTGACATCCTCCCCACCAGCGTTTGCCTTCGGCAGGAGCAGTTGGTCGCACTCTGAGGAACCCCGCTTGTTCTCTCTGTAGTACAACCAGCCCATCAGTAGCTACTCTGAAGTAGAAAATCTTCAAAGACTGTTGTCAAACATCAAAAAAAAAAATCCCCCCCCCAAAAAAAAGAAGCAAACCCTCTGAGGTGGGAGGGAGAGACTTTAACTCAAGGAATAAAGTGAGTATAAACAGAAAGGAGTCAGAAATTAAAGGAAAAAAATAAGAGGAGGGAGAAAAAGGGAAAGGAGAAAGAGAGAAAAAAAAGAAAGAATTAAGTTAAAAAAAAAAAAAAGGGGGAAAGAAGAAGAAGAAGTCAAACGGTTGCAGATCAGAGAAGTGCTGGTAATTTATTTCCTGGCTACACACTGGGCACCTTTGAGGTAGTGTTGTCTCAACAGTGTCCTAGATCTCTTCCCCCCCCCCCCCCCTTTCCCCTCCCCTCCATCTCTTTGTACAGAAAATGAAGAAAGCTGCTGCAGGCTAGCGGTGCTACACTGCTGAGCTTGGCTGCCTCAAGCAGATCTATCAAGGGAAAAAGGGAACATCTCCAAATCAAGTGCAGAATATAAAAAGGCAAAACGCGGATTTCTAGCCAAAAGAAGCAAACATGGCAGGAAAAAGGGGAGGAAAAAAAAAAAAATTAAAGGGGACAAGGGAAAAAAAAAAAAAAAAAAAAACGGAAAAAAAGAAACCCAAAAGAAACCACCCACCCAACTGTGCCCTCCCTCTGCCACCCCCAGGCACCCCACTCCTGCCCCCATGCTCCCTCTTTCCCCCCGAAAGCAGAAAGCTGAACTGCCAACTCTTTCACATACTACCCACCAGATGAGGTGGGGCCTCTCTCCGGCAACCACTTAGCTCCAGAAATGATGTGAGGGTAGAAAAAGGCCACTCTGCTGGAAATTGTCACTCTTACACAAGCTGGCTCTATTCAGTCCCTGATCAAAGCACTGCCTTACAGAGAAAGTCGATTTGCACGCCCTGGGACAAAATAATCTAATTTACAAGCTCAGGCTATAGAACTTTCTTTAGGGAGGAAGGGGAAAGAAAGAAAGAAAAGAAAAGAGAAAGAAAAAAAAAAGATACCAAAAAGAATAACCACATAAAACAACCCCCCCCCCCCCTTGCTCCAGCAGAAATATCATCTCTGATTTCTTGCTGCTCTAGACAGCAGAAAGAGGAACTTTAGCATATTAATCTCAAGACAAGGTAAGTTTACACTCGTCTGTGTAAACAGTTTATTCACTGCAGGAACTGGAGTCTGCAAGTCAATGGAATTAGCAAGTCAGGGAGTTAATTTCTGCAACGCTGTGGGTTGGACTGCCCCCAGAGTCAGGCACCTTATCTGCTGCAAATGTCTCTCCCCTGGGACATCTCTCCCCTGCTTCCCACCAGCCTGCAGGCCGTGGCCTTCCGAAGGCCACCGGTGATGCACACAAAGCCAAGCCTCAGCCTGCTTGGCACCAGAGGAGGTGTCAAGGTGGTGGTCAGAGCCAAGGCTCTCACTAGACCAAACCAGGGCATCTCCACTTGGTTTTAGGCCAGAAAGACAAATTCAGTGTCACAAAAAGCCACAACAACCCCACGCAGAGATACAGGCTGGGGTCGGAGTGGCTGGAGAGCAGCCAGACAGACAGGGATCTGGGGGTGCTGATTGATACCCGCCTGAACATGAGCCAGCAGTGTGCCCAGGTGGCCAAGAGAGCCAGTGGCATCCTGGCCTGCATCAGGAATGGTGTGGCCAGCAGGAGCAGGGAGGTCATTCTGCCCCTGTACTCTGCACTGGTTAGACCACACCTTGAGTCCTGTGTTCAGTTCTGGGCCCCCCAGTTTAGGAGGGACATTGAGATGCTTGAGCATGTCCAGAGAAGGGCAACGAGGCTGGGGAGAGGCCTTGAGCACAGCCCTACGAAGAGAGGCTGAGGGAGCTGGGATTGGTTAGCCTGGAGAAGAGGAGGCTCAGGGGTGACCTTATTGCTGTCTACAGCTACCTGAGGGGTGGCTGTGGCCAGGAGGAGGTTGCTCTCTTCTCTCAGGTGGCCAGCGCCAGAACGAGAGGACACAGCCTCAGGCTGTGCCAGGGGAAATTTAGGCTGGAGGTGAGGAGAAAGTTCTTCACTGAGAGAGTCATTGGACACTGGAATGGGCTGCCCGGGGAGGTGGTGGAGTCGCCGTCCCTGGAGCTGTTCAAGGCAGGACTGGACGTGGCACTTGGTGCCATGGTCTAGCCTTGAGCTCTGTGGTAAAGGGTTGGACTTGATGATCTGTGAGGTCTCTTCCAACCTTGGTGATACTGGGATAATCAGCACCTGGCTTTCAGAGAAGGACTGAACTGTGACTGGCTTCTGGAAGGATGCTGACAGCATACGGCTCCTGCCCAGCAGCACCAAGCCACGTTCCTTCTCTGGGATGGACACGCTCTCCTCTCCTGCTCCTTCCCTGTCAAGTGTCCCCACATCCAGTCCCATGGCCAACTCAGACCCTTGCAGCTCCCACCTGAACTTACCGGAAAATGAGGTAGAGAAACTTGACCGTTGGCCTTGACACTGCGATGCATTTCCCGCTGGAGCTGCTTCTTGCTCCCGATTCTGTACGGGGGGATCCCATCTCTGCACATGGAACAGAGGTCACCGTTAGTTGGGGCTCTCCCCATGCTCTAACCAAGACTCTTCTCCATCACCTCTGAAACCACCCAGGCATACCACTGGCCCACATTCCCAGAGGTTCTTGAACCCTCTGGACACGACCTGAGGCTTCAAACATCTGCTGGCTCGGGAAATGCCTCTGCCACCATCTACGTGGCCATGCAGCCAATAAGCTAATGCTGGAATCCAGGCTAAAGGCAACAAAATCTGTGGGGAGACACCCAAAGATCCCATCAGCTTCGCTTACAGTAAGGCCCTTCCAGTGCTGAGTTTCTGCTTCTGCCCTTTCTTTCTGTTATTTTTTAACCACTGAATGACACTCTCTACGACCACAACTTTTCCCAAGCTCTGAACACCCCATGGAGGGTCAGCACAGTGGAAACAAGGAGGAGAGGCTGAAGATGGATGACCACCAAAAGGTTGCTTCCCATCCCTAGCTCTGCTTAAGACCTGGGATGTTTCTCCTGCCCTGAGGCTGGCCAACACAGGCAGGTCAGCATGGGGCATGAGCAAAGCTGGGCCATACCCTCCGGGCAAGATGCCGCTCCCCTTGGCCATGCCAGCTCACGGCCAAGAAGCTGTGAGAAGAGAGCAGGAGAGGAGCAGTGGTGGGAACAACCCCCTGCACAGCCCTGCTTGAGGCAGCACAGGGTGTTTTCATCTGGCCCCACAAAAAATAACCTCGGTTAGGATTAAAGAGCCTTCTGCAGACAGTGGGGACAGCCGGAAGAGCATGCCTGGAGATCCTGAATGTCTAATTCTACCCCTTCCCTCAGACTGGCTGAACACCCTTGATCTCTGGTCCCATCCCTTTCATCCACCTGCCCCCACACCTGACTCATCTCCTGAGTGGAGAAAATAGCTCCTGCCCAAGGAGCAGCAGTGGCAGCTGAGCAGACAGCGGTGGCCCCATGCTGCTTCCAGAGGAGCCAGCACAGCATGGTGCCCCTGTGTGCCACCTCCTGTGGTCACAGCCATAGTGGGCACACACCAACGTGTTTTGGACACGCAGCTGGAGACGTGATGCCAGGGAAACACCCTCCTGGAGACACCAGGTCCCTTTTCTCTTGAGGAAGATGATGAGATGCCACTGCTCCACACTCGAGCTTTGAAGCATGCTATTGCAGGCCCTTGTGAAGATCTTGGCCAAAGCTTTCAGCTGCCATTAAATTGTTTTAATGAGCAAGATCAAGCTGCAAAGCCTGGAGTGAAAGATTTGGGCAATTTCATCTTAATTAGCTTGGAAAAATCTTCACAATAAAAGAGAGTATGATGGGACTGTAGAGAAAGTCCTTGATGCCACGAGATGAGCACCAGCCTCCTCCAGACCCAGCCTATGAACACACATTGCACTGCAAGTGAAAGGAGCTAATTGTCCTCACGGCCCCATTGCACAACACAAGGCTCTGGAGTGTGTTTGCTGGGGGAGCAGCCCAGCACACACCTGGGCCAGCCATGGCCACCAATCACAGATGCTGGTGACCACCATTTATTTCTGCTCCACAGCTCCAAGGGGTTTCAGGGCTTGGAGCACATGGCAGGCCTGAGCTTTGGGGGAAGATGAGGGAAAAGCAAATTTAAGGTGAAAGCTGCAGCAACTGTCCCTTCAGAGAAGCATCTGTTAACTGAGGTGAGCTGAGACAAGGGAAGACCTTCAGTATGGGGAGTAAAACAAGCACTAGAGAGGTAAAAGTGCCAGCATGAGCAGGCTGCTGCACACAGGTGGGACTAAGTCTGTTAGCATCTCTAATGAAAGAGCTGTCCTGTGTAACTGGCAGCCCAAGAGGTCACATGGGGAAGCAGCTGAAGGTCTCACACGTTCAACATGAGGGCACATAAGGACATGACCAAGGAACAAAAGAGCACCTCACTGCCTTCCTGCATTCTTCACCTCTCTCCGGGTCTGCAAGCACAAGATGCCATCCCCAACCCCTCTGCTATGGCCACTAAGCTGGGAGCACATCTCCTTGTGGGGAGTCATAGAATCAACCAGGCTGGAAGAGAACTCCAAGCTCAGCCAGTCCAACCTAGCACCCAGCCCTATCCAGTCAACCAGACCATGGCACTAAGTGCCTCATCCAGGCTTTGCTTGAAGACCTCCATGGACGGTGACTCCACCACCTCCCTGGGCAGCCCATTCCAATGCCAATCACTCTCTCTGACAACAACTTCCTAACAACATCCAGCCTAGACCTCCTCTGGCACAACTTGAGACTGTGTCCCCTTCTTCTGTTGCTGCTTGCCTGGCAGCAGAGCCCAACCCCACCTGGCTACAGCCTCCCTTCAGGTAGTTGTAGACAGCAATGAGGTATGCCCTGAGCCTCCTCTGCTGCAGGCTGCACACCCCCAGCTCCCTCAGCCTCTCCTCATAGGGTTTGTGTTCCAGGCCCCTCCCCAGCCTTGCTGCCCTTCTCTGGACACCTTCCAGCACCTCAAAATCTCTCTTGAATTGAGGGACCCAGAACTGGACACAGCACTCAAGTATCCCCAAGCTTTGAGCTCTCGAGTGGGACCATCTCCACCCAAAGGGACAGGCCTGTGGAGCTTCAGAAGCAGGAGCTCATGCCACTTCCATGCAGGGTGGTTTGAAAGGCAGAAGCAAAAGCAACACTGACCCCACTTCAACACAGTTTCTTGTTCAGCTCTGTGCAAAACCTCCTCTTGCCCCAAAAAGCTCCTTTGGTTGCACCAGAGAGTCCCACATCAAACCTCCCGCTCCCTGCTTCTACAGATCTGCCTCATCAGAAGTGTTTTACAACATGTGGAATTAAAAGAAAATAAAGGTTTAAAATGAAAGAAAAGAACAAAAAGAAGTAGTTCATTGGGATGGGAAGGCTGTGGAGCAGCTCAGGGAAGTCACCTTGGGAAACGGGGAGAGACTTCTGCAGCCACTCTGATGAGTGCTGTCTAAACAAGTTAGGCCAGGAAAGGCTGAGGTTAGACATTGGGGGAAAGTTCTACAGTGAAAGGGTTATCAAAAGACTGGAACAGGTTGCCCAGGGAAGTGGTTGAATCACCATCCCTGGATGCATTTAAAAGCCATCTAGATACAGTGCTCAAGGATATGGTGTGTACTACTGGCCCTGGGAGGGCAGACAATGGTTGGACTTGATGATGTTGAAGGTCTTTTCTGACCATAATGATTCTGTGAACCAAAGCAGATAAAGCAGAGAGAAAATGAACACCAGAGTTGACAGGATGACCAACAGGAGATCCCAACTGCAGGAGGGACAGACAGATGGAGCTGGAGCCAGGTCGAGTAGAGCAAGAGATATAGGGGGGTGGGGGAAACCCTGATGCTGAAGCAGACCCAGACCCCTGAACCAGGAGAAAGTCCCTTCCAAATGAGGTTTCAGGGCAGGACAAGAGTTAACCCCAGCTCTCCAGGTGCCACCTCTGCCCTTGCTCCAGCAGCAAACATCTGCACTCCCCTTCTTGGCTACTAAAAGCTGTGGGCTGAGAAGCTGCAGAGTTTAGGCACTAAATAATAGAGTTTAATTACAAACATTTCAGCTAACCAGACTGGGGCTAAGCCAATCTGTTTCTGGGGGGGGGGAAAACACGAGTTTGAAGTCTTCTACCCAGTCAGCTGCCATTTAAGCTGAGCCAATTATCTTAGCCTTTTGACTCAGATGTGCCTGACCTAACCTGAATGTAGTTTTACTGCTGCTTTGAAATATCAGACTCATGCGCATATGCATTCACTCCCATCTTCATTTGGCAACGGCTCTGAAACAAGCCTCTGATCTTGCCAACATCAAAAGCCTGGTTTGTAAGATAAGGTAATATTTGAAGTTTGCTCAGCAGCATTCCCCTGTGTCCAAAGTAAATCCATAAATAAGATATAAGCAAATAAAAAAAAAAAAAAGCCCCTTTCCTCTTTCCCCCCCCCCCTTCCCTACCTCCCTCCTCAATCAAGAAATGGAAATAGGAATTTGCCTGATGCTTTGTGGCTATTGCAAAAGAGATGTGGGCAGCCTGAGCCCTGGCACCTCTCATCAAATAAAAGGTTGTTTGGAGCCTTCTCCTCCTTCCAGCACAGTTCAGACGTAGCTTTCTTTTGACAAAACAGCTGCTAGGTCTGACAGACTTTTCCAGAACGAGTTCTCCCCCTCCAGCTGATAAGCCAAGAGAAGGGATTTGCGTTCGCACTGATGAAGAACAAACCCAGGTCCTCTGCTACAGGGGGAGGACCCTCGCAGGCAGGGGAGAACTGGGGCTCGACTCTGGGTTTGTGCCCCCAGACAGGTTCACAGCATCCTCAGCCACCAGCAGAGGCAGGTGCCAGGAGAGGCTGCGGACCCCACGTGTTTCACTGCGCTCTTGGCAGCCAGCAGCCCTTCTCCTCTGCAAAGGAAGTTTTACATCAGCCTTAACTTTAAGCCCAGCCTCCAAAACTGCCAATTTTACCTCTCCCACTTCCAAAAACACCCTGCATATCCTGGCGTGCCCGCCAATGAAGCTTGGCTCTGGGGACGCCTGGGCAGCCCTGCAGCAGGAAATATCCCTTTTATTGCAAACTCGGCCCCCTCCCCAACCCTCCCCACCGCCCCCCAACCTGGAGCTGCGGGCAGTTTAATCAGCCAAGCTTCCCCAAACTCTCACAGCCTGCACTGGCCATTGTTAGGGCAGGAAAAAACAGGCAGGCTCCTTTCACGGGCTGCTTTATGGGGAGCTCCTATTCACTTGTTCAAGCAAATTTCAAAGCGGGCTGCTGCCCTCTCATCCCCGCTAAGCTCCCCTGGACTAACAATGGGCTGAAAGCGATTCAGTTAAGCCTTTCATCCACCATGCACTTTATTTCTCACTCAGTGCTCTCATCTGTATAAGGCCTACAATTGGCATTGCTGTGAAGAGAGGGTATAATCCTAGCCCTGTGAATCCCAAGTGACCCTACACTGGTCCAGAAATGACTAACCCAATGAATGCTCTGTTGACACATGATCACATACAACCAGAGCCAGTAGGAAGAAATAAAGAAGTCACCCTATGATTCAGCTCTTTTATTTAATGCCAATATTGTTCAATAAGGGAATCTGGTGGGACAACAAACTATTTTTTTCCAGAATATCAGTTCAAAACACACATGTGCATCAAAAAAAAAACACCCCACACCACACCAAGAAGCCAGCACAACAACCACCCAAACAACAAGCTTTTGTTTATGCATCAAGGGGGATTGGTAAATCCTGTTTTCTGTTGTGCATCACCAGGCAGCACTGTTGGCTTGAAAAACCCAGCGTGCAAACCTCTCCAAGGAGCACGCAGCAATCACTGCATGCATCTGATCAGAGACACTGGAGAAAGTTTCACTCAGAGATGGGGAACAGGAATGCAGCCCTCAGTTCACAGGTAGGCTTTTCTAGAGCATTTCTACTTAAGTGAGGATCATGGAACACAAATGGCAAAAATCCACCTTCAGCCCAAGTTGAGAAAATGGTCCTTAGATGCACTAAGTGAGGCCTGCTGCCTCCTCTACCCCCAGACACAAAAGCACTATTCCTCTCCTGCTGGGGAAAGCAAACTGAGGCAGAACAGCCAAAGGACTTACTGCCAGCTGCACACTTCTCAGCAGAGTCAGGAGGAAAAGACAGATCCTGCAATTCCCAAGCTCAGCCACAGTATCATCTCTCATCCTTAACTCTCCTGAAACACCCAAAACTGATCCATTCAAACGGCTCTTTGAAGGCTGCCCCAGCCACACTAGATGAGCAGCTATTTGCCCCTTCAGGTCACTGGCCCTACTAATGTAGATTCTTCCATTAATGATGAACCTTAATTACAGAAAGTACTTCCTACAGGAAGTAATCTCCTCCTCTTTGATGACTGGTAACTAGCTAAGGAAGCCTGGCCTTAAGACAAAGGCAGAGCGAGATATGCTCCTTGGGCTGGCCAGGGAGCACCATTAGAATCAGGGACAGCATGTTTGCTCAGCTGCAGTTGCAGAAGGGCAGAAGAGGGATCCATGATTTTACTCCATCTGATACCTACAGTGGCTGCACGAAGCACAAGGCTACCATGCCCTGCTCCACCTCTCCATTTAGGCAACAACAAACAGAAGCAGATGATGCCCCTGGACCCACCACTCCCATAAGACCCCATGGGTGCACCAGCACAGCTGATTCACAGATGCAGCATGCCAAAAGGACTCAGCCAGCAGAAGCTACTTACACGCTGCTGTCTGTCATTGACATGGAGTCGTCCGTCAGGGCATCACTGGAGATTTCGCTGTCGTTCGCGCTGGTTGCAGGGGCAAACACGTAGCCAGAATTCACATGGTAGGGGTTAACAGGGTCGTTCCTCTTGAAGGACCTAGGGGCAAGCAGAACAGGAACCTATTACCAACCAGACAGGGGCCTCAGATCAGCAGCAACCAGGACACGCTCCAGCTGAACACGTCCAAAGTCCACCTTTCAAGATGTTGCTTTAGCATTTGAAGCACGCTTTAGAAAGTCCCAGCAAGCATCTCTGCATACCTTCAAAAACTTGGCCCTTAAAGTTTGATGCTGCACTGCTGAGGTCAGCAGGAGTTTTGCTGTTGGCATCAGCAGGCAAAAGATCAAGAAGTTCATGGTTCAAGTTCCACCGCAAGATTTTGAGGCACCAGCTAATAAATGCTTAAGTCTGTTGTGAAGACAAGAGTTAGGGCTTAAGTCTACTCTGAAGACAGGAGTCAGGGCTGCTTTGGGAGCACAGGTTACAGTGTCTGCATTGCCAGAAATGAGAACTATCTGAAACTACTGGAGCAGGACCACTGTATGTCAGAGGAGGCATGAACAGGGCTGGAATCTGTTGTCTCAGGGTTGGCCTCCCAAAGACATGTAGCATCTTCCTTCCCTTATACAGACATAGAATCAACCAGGTTGGAAGAGACCTCCAAGATCATCCAGTCCAACAGGCAATAAAAAGGCCTCTTTTTAGGAAAAACTGCTACCTGTTCAACTTATGGTTTTGTGCACAGACTTAGGTGGGGAGGAGGATGGGAGATGTCAGGATGGGAGCAGCAGGTTGTCTGAACAGGCATGGAGGTGACTGACACTGACGCAGCAGCCATGTGGGTGATTGATACTGATACCAACACCTTTGGAGAAGTAAACCCAAAGCCCAACCTGGATGCTGAGTCCCCCAAGAGCAGTCTTGTGAAAAACTCATGGGCAGCCACAGGAGCGTGGCAGGGTCACCAAGGCAGAGTGACCACCACACAGAGGAAGGGACCTGGGCTTCCCTCTGCTCATCACTCCAACTTCCCAGCCAGAATCAATATACATATCTCCAGCAGGAGATAAGGGGATTATGCAGGGAGGGTTGAAAGCCCCCTCTTAAGGTGCACATTTCGTCCCTCTTGCAGGGAAAGACGGGGTTGTTAAGCTTCTCCCTTTGGATATCAAAGCAAAAAGCCTTGTCATCAGATAAGGACTGCTGATTTTAATAATTAGGGCCACTTACCCACGACTTGGGGGCCTAAGGAATGTGCCAGCAGGCTGGGCAGGTTTGTTTTTTCGGTTGGTGAGGGTTTTTTTTTTCCCCTTTAATGGTCTTTCCACCTCCCTGCCCCCACAGGGAGGGGGTTGGAGGGGACCAGCTGGGTTGAAGTGAGCAGCAATGCCTTCTCTCCAGCAAACAAGCAGGCAACCCCCCATCCCCAGCTCACTGCCTGCCAGCACTGAAAACAGGAGCCTCCACAAAGCTGAAGTTTAAGACAAACAAACACAAACGACCCCAAACCAACCAAAAAAAAGCCCACACTAAGAAGGAAAAAGTACAACTAAAAGGAGGGGGAAGCGTGGTGGGGAAGATAGGACTCTCTGGTATGAGAGGCGCGGGGCTGGCTGCAGGCAGGTATTCAGCCCAGCATTCCTTTCCCAAGGAGGCCAAAGGCATTTCTGATGGGGAGATCAAGATGTTAGGAAATATATAACTGGGAAGAAGGAGGGGGGAAGGAAAGAAAGAAAGAAAAAGAAAGAAGGAGATAGTAAGGAATGCCACAGGAAAGAAGTTAAAGCTTCAAAGATAAATTAATTCCACATGTGGGTGAAAGCAAAGTTCTCCCGCTAGGAAAAAGCTCCTCTAGAAAGCCATGTCACTTTTCTGCTTGGATTCAGGGGGATGTGCAAGCCAAAGGACCCTTCCTAGGTCCTCAGTGGGCTGCTGGGTCCACTGTGGAGGGGACACAGATCTGTCTAACTACTCGAGTCGTCTTGGACTGCATCTACATCTTAGCGCTCCAAGCATCACTAGGTTGGAGGGTGCAGGAGGCTTCAAAGGGCTCAGGGCTGCAGGAGGTTCAGAGGCACAGAAGGCAGCCCAGCACAGGACCACCACCTCGGCTGGCAAATGTTTGTGTCAGCCCTGGACTCATAGAATGGTTTAGGTTGGAAGGGACCTTAAAGATCAGCCAGGTCCAACTCCCTGCCATAGTCAGGGAGACCTTTCAGTAGAACAGGTCACTCAAGGCCTCATCCAACCTGGTCCTGAACAGCTCCAGGGAGGTTGTGGTGCACAGAAGCACCCAATGTGATCTTTGATCACATTGGGTGCTTCTGTGCACCACAACCTCCCTGGGCAACCTGTGCCAGTGTCTCACCACCCTCACTGCAAAGAGCCCTTTCCTAGCATCCAGTTTCAATCTCTCTCTTGATTCTGTGCACCACAATCTCCCTGGGCAACCTGTGCCAGTGTCTCACCACCCTCACTGCAAAGAGCCCTTTCCTAGCATCCAGTTTGAATCTCTCTCTTGATTCTGTGCACCACAACCTCCCTGGGCAACCTGTGCCAGTGTCTCACCACCCTCACTGCAAAGAACTCTTTCCTAGCATCCAGTTTGAATCTCTCTCTTGATTCTGTGCACCACAATCTCCCTGGGCAACCTGGGCCAGTGTCTCACCACCCTCACTGCAAAGAACTCTTTCCTAACATCCAGTCTGAATCTCTCTCTGCCATTTTAAATCCATTCCTCCTCATCCTGTCATTACAAGACCTTGTCAACAGTCCCTCCTCAGCCTTCCTGTAGCCCCCTTCAGATACTGAAAGGCCACTTATAAGGTATCCTCAAAGCCTTCTCTGGAACCCAGGAGGGCTGATTTGCCCTGTTCTTCCTTCCAGCAGAAGCCAGGGTGGGGGTGGAGGCAGCAGGTCCACATGAGCATGGCAAGCAGGAGAGGAGGTGTGTCCCAGCACAGTGTTTGGAAAGATATAATTAGAGAAAGTGGCCAGAAGTAACTCATCTGCCCATCAGCACCTGCAGCACCAATTCACCTTCCACCACCTCATCACGGCCACAAACCAAAACTCCCTGGAGTTGACTTATTTTTAAAGCAAGCCCTCACACTCCACAGCAATCCCAACATCCTTTCTAAGGAAAAAAAACAAACCCAACCAAACCCAGCTGGGGGGCTGAGTTTGCTAAGTTTAATTTTTTTTTGGGGGGGTGGGGGTGGGGGGGGAAGTATTACTATTTTGTTTTTCATTTGCCCACTTCACTACAGTAATTGCACCCAGATGCACCGAGCTGCCTGCAAGGGTTTTAAATTCCAAGGGGGGGAGAGCAGTGGTCTCCTGCCACAGATGCTGCACACACAAACACCCAGCCCAGCTCCAAACTCCATATGCAAAGTGTTTTCAGCTGTCAGGTAGCAGTTGCTCTGGAGCTTCAAGGAGAATGTCTGATGTTTCTCAGCCTATTCTTATCTTGATGCGATGACACACAGCGTGGAACTCTCTACATGCTATGTTAGGCAATGGGCATATCAGAGGTATTATAATGCCATGAAAATTTCTGGGGCTCTTGGCACCTTCATAGCATGGGTTACAACCATTTCAGTGTGGGGTGGGTTTTCTTTTGGTTTATTATTGTTATGGCCATGCTTTGCTTCTTAAGAGCTAAAAGCACTCTGGCAGTTTGAAGCACAGATTTATACAGAGAGAAGGAAAATCCACAAGGAGCGTTCTGAGGCAAAACTGAATCTCATTAAGTGTTTTCTTGGGACAAATGTCACTGAGCAATCATGGGTTTAGAAACAAAAAAAGGGGGGGGGGGGAGGAGAACAAACCCTCATGCACAAACCAGTAGAAAATAAAAGTGTATTTTATAAACTATGTTAATCACAGCTTCCATGCTGGAATTGCAGAACACTGCTTCGAGCATAGCTTTACAATGGCATCATTTACTTTGATAATTGAAGCCAAACTTGGTTCCAGTAACTTCACACACAAGCAGCTCCACCAGCAGGTCCTTTCAAAGGCCAGGAAGCACTGGGAGCCAGCAGAAGACCATTTGCAAGCCCCAGCCTTCCTGAAGCCAAGACCAGTCATAGAATCAAGCAGGTTGAAGAGACCTCCAAGCTCATCCAGTCCAACTTAGCACCCAGCCCTATCCCATCAACTAGTCCATGACACCAAGTGCCTCATCCAAGCTTTTTCTGAGCACTTCCACCACCTCCCTGGGCAGCCCACTGATGTTGGAGCTGAAGAGGAGGCAGATGAGTCCACCTTGGGGCTGCAGGAAGGCAGGTTAGGGAGCGGCACTGCAAAGGAAGAGGCACTCTCTGTGTACACAAAGTCCTGCGTGATAAATTTAGAAGCGCGGAAAAATAATAGCTGGAATTCCTGGAGCGTGGGGCCAGGTCCAGCACGGCGTGGGGAGGCCACTTTTAACTACACCACAACCTACAGGGGAGAGGAGCTGCTTTGAAGGACAAGAGGGAGGGTTCTACATTTAAACTACTCCCTGTATTAGGGCTCCAAATAGACGGCCAGCAGCGTGCAGCACACGCCTGGTTTGCAGCCAGGTGCAAAAACTGTGTTTTCGCTTGACTTCTCCTGTTCCTGTCCATCACTGATGCCGGGGCCAAACAAAGTCATTCAGCTTGCATGGTGTCTGTGCTCTCCTGTTTGCCGTGGGTTTGGCAGCGATTCCGTGCCCTGGGATTTCCAGGTGGTCTCCCATGCAAACACTGGGCTGGGCCAAGGTCGCTCTGCTCCCACCCGTCAGGTGTGCCCAAGCCCAGTGCTCCCAACTTTCACTGGTCTAATCACATTGAAACCCAGCGAAGCAAATGGCAGGAGCCTGCACAGCACTTCAAAACCATAACGTGCTGAGCAGAGATTCTTTAATTCCATCACACGCACGAGGAGGGAGGTGTGGTTTGGCCACTCACCAGGAAAGACTTTGTGCAAGCTTCAGCTCCAATCCTAAATGCTGAGTGATGAGAGATAACCCATCCATATGCTCATCAGCTTCTAGCACATGCACGCACAAGTGGCTTCACAAATGGGTAGCTCGGGGAGGAACTGAGAAAGCATCTCAGCTTGACCTCCCTCTCTTTGCATTGAGATCTCTCGGCCCCATGGAGAGCAAAAGCTCCTGGAAATTCAACAGAAAGTGATCAAAGCAAAATGCACTACCTAATGTCCTAGGAGGGTAGATCTGACATGTGAGGAGCAAGCTGCATTAATCCCTGGACAAAAAAGAAAGGAAAGCAAAAAAAAAAAAAAAAAAGGGGAGAAAGAAAAATGGAAAGGGAAAAGAAAAAAAAAACACCAAAAACCAGCACTAATCAGGCAAGCTGCCACAGTTCTGCGAGAGCTCTCCTGGACAAGGCACATGTGGGTTTTTAGCAGGGCCTGCAGCTTTGGTAGAACATTACAGCCAAGCCCTTCCAGCACTGAATACCAACAAAGGCTGAGAGATAAAAGCATCAAACATCCCCCTCCTGGAAAGCAAGCGAAGGGCAGCAGTTCAAACCAAGTTCTGGAGAACAGCAGATGCTCAGACAGTTAACATTCAGGCACGCGATGAAGATCCCAAACCCCAAGTCTTCCACAGACCAGCTGCCAGCGAGTGCCCCCTCCCCACACAGCCCCCCTGCAGGAGAGGTCCAAAGGCCACACCAGGACAAAGCGCATCCCTCCTCCTGTCTGCACCCACGCCCATCACCCCTCTGCTGGCAGGATGGGCCTCCAGGAGAGGACCAAAGAGGCCTCTGGCTCAGCAGCACCCTCGAGGGCGAGGGGACCCTCCCAGCTCCCAGCATCTCGGCACAGGGAAGCCCAGCACAGCTGGAAGGTCTCCGCAGGGCAGCAGAGGAGGGAGCGCTCCAGCAAAGCCTCCCCAGGAGAAGCCTGATGCCCTTTGATGTCCATGAATCACAGACACGCTCTCAAAATTCCTGTAAACGAGATGTCAAACACTCACCATACCAAACCCCAACCTCCTGGGCCAGCGGAGGAGAGCGTGCATCTGCCAGCAGAGCCCTCTCCTCTCAGCCCTGATTCAACAATCCACATTTATGGCAAGGGTGGGGAGAGGAAAGAATACATTTTCAGAGGATTATACAACTCATCATTTGCTCATCAGAGTCTCTCCCATCCCCCCTCCCCCCCTTCACTTTGAGATGGCTCTTACTTTCCTCACCCTCGCACCGCTCTGCCATCAACACTTCCAACAAAAGGGTTCAGCAACACAGATGCACCTCAAGACAAGGGCACAAAACGATCCTGCCACCACACGACACTCCTCCTAAGCTGCCACTAGATGCAACCACGTCTTAAGGAGTATAACTCTGAGCACGCAGCCAACAGGGGAGCACCAAAGATCTGCCGTTACTCTCTACCTGCGACATCTCTATCACCTTAACTGCTCAGTGTTAAGTATCCTCCTGGCTGCACCGGCTCAAAGCCGCCATACACGAGTCTGACACGACACCGGCACCCAACGCGATGGGAGAGGCTGCACATCACACACGGCAAAGTCAAAATAAAAGCAGATTTGGTGCAAGTTGCAGAGTTTGATGTAATAAGGGCATGCATTTCCTCCTCCACGACCGCACAATTGCTTCCCACATAACCAACGTAGTTAAACACTGGTTGATGGTGGAGCTGGGGAACTGGTAGGTTACATTATTCATGCGTCTCTATGATCCACTCTACTACTGCTCTTAATAGGTTTGAAAGTTGAACCAATAATTAACGTATGTCCGGAGGACATAGCTGCTCTGAAGTTTTTGATCTAGAAGAGAACTGAAAGAGCCAAGAGGGCTTAAGAGCACAGTATCTTGTTTTCCTCTGCACAGAAGGGAGAAGAAAAAAAAAGGCAAATCCAGCCAATCCCTTCCTCCCCCCCTCCCCCCCAGAATTCCAGCGCTGGGAGGCGTGGGGAAGCCCCCAAAATCCAGCCTGCCCTCAACACCGAGCTAGGTCCTCAGCACACCACCCCAACAGCCTTCCTTCCAAAAGGCACTCCCCAAGTCCTTGAAGTTCAGACAAAGCACCATCCCCAGGGGTTCCCTTACCTGTAGCCGTTCTCGATCGTTTCCGTCGCTCTGACATTCGCCGTAACCCTCAATGTCTTGCTGGATAGTCCAACCACCGAAGGCAAGATTTTGTTCTTAAAGTCTGCACAGCTCCATTCCTCTTCTTCATTCAAGGTCGGGAGATAGCCACAGACAACTTTTAAGCTCCCCAGTCCGTTGCTGTTCATGTAAGCAGGATTTTCTCCTCCACTCCTTACATATTCGAGGTATATATCAGAAGTTAAAAACATCTGGTAAGCATTTTCCTCCATCACAGTCTGAATCTCAGTCTGTGCCTGATCAAACATGATGGAATCTATCTGCTGCTTCTTGATGCTATCCCTTATGTAGGTCTTGGTAGCAGGCTTGAGCTGCTTGGAGACGATGCTGTTGTTCTCGATGTACCTTTTGTATATAGCTTTGGCTACTCTTAAAGTTTTGGTATCCTTAAGGTCCATCTGCCTGAAGCCATTGCAGGCAAACCAGAAGTCTAAGGTATCCACACATTTTTCCCTTTCCAGGAAGGTCCGAAAAAGATAGGCACCATCTTGATCTCCCAACAAGGAATGCAAGGATTTGGTCCATCTGGCCAGAGGGGAGTCTGGGGATGCGCTGCCTTCCGGCTCCCCAAGCCCGTTCTCATTCCTCCGTGGGGCAGGAGGCACCGGCATGGCCTTGAAGCTTTGGCTTTTGGGGAGAAAAGAGCTGGCGAGTTGAGGACATGGTGCTTCTCCTTCCTCTCCCGGGACAGGGGGGCGAGGAGCGTCTTCCCTGAAACTGCTGCTGGGGTCTGGGAGGTGGGCGAGGACCACAGCGCTGCTCATGGCTCCGGAGCCCGATGGGGAGAGGAGCTCCCAGTTGCTCCAGGAGCTGCCTGCTCCTCTGCCTGTCTCTGCCTGGAGTCAGCAGGGGATCCTCTGAGCCTCCTCTCTGCGAAGGGAAAAAAAAAAAAGCGGGGGGGGGGGGGGGGGGGGGGGGGAAGAAAAAAGGAGTATTGATCTAATCAAAACCAGATCCTCCCAACATCAAAGACAAAAAGTAAACAGGCTTTTCAACTCTTCACAGTCACAGAGAGAGAAAAAAAAGAGCAGGAGAGAAAGGCAGGGCAGCGGGAGCGCGGCTCTATCGCCAGCCCGATCGCGACTATCGGATCCGCTCCGCTGAACTCCCGCCGCACTTTTAGCGGGGCCGGGGGGGGTGGGGGAAGGTGGAGGGAATGGGGGGGGTGTTGCAGTGGGTCCGTCCCCCCCCCCACTCCCGACAGCTCAAGCCAGCACAGGGCGTCCCTACCCCGGCATCTGGTTTCCATTTCTTACCCCCTCCATACCCCCCTCGCCCTCCTCCAGCGCGTATGTTGCGCGCCCCACCAGCTCCGCGCAGCCGGGGCCGCGTACCCCCCCGCCGCCCCCCCTTTCCGGGAAGGGCTTTTTGGGGCGCTTCTCTGCCGAAATGAGATGCTGGAGCAAGCACCTACCAACCCACCAAAAAAAAAAACCACTCGGGGGGTGCGGGAGGCTTAATGCGTGGTGGAGGTACCTGGGCGCAAAGAGGCATCCCGGGCACGTCAGCCCCTAGACCCCCCCCCCCCGCCGGAGCCCGGAGCCATCAAAGCAGGCTCCGGAAAGAGGAGAATAAATAGAAGGGCGCACCGGGGAGGGGGTTACAGCCCCCGGGTGGTGCCAAGCTCAGCCGGCCGGGCTTCCCAGCGCGCAAAATCATAATAACTAGTAATAAATAACAATAAATAATGAGAATTAGAATAAAAACCTGCTCCAGAAATGGCGACGAGCTGGGAGGAAAGAGGTCGGAGCTGGAGCTGCGAGGGGGGCGAGGGGGAGAGGAAGGGAGAAGGGGGGAGCCGGGGCGGGGGGGGGGAAGAGAAAAAGTCCGGAGCGACTTAGATCCTCCGAGCCTTGTGCAACAAGCCGAGCACGGCCGCGCCCGCGGAGGGAACGCGCCCGCGCAGCGCGGGCACAGCAAAGAGCCCACGCCAGAAAAAAAAAAAAAATTAAATAAAAAATTAAAAATGTGTAAAAAATGTTTGTTTTAAGAATAACAACTAGGGAATAATCCCTGCTCAAAAGCAAAACAAGCCGCCGGGAACGCGGCCCCGCTGCCCCCCGACCGAAGTTGCCACTCACCGCGGAGCCGAAGCTCGCTGCGCGCCCGCGGCCCCGCCGCTCTCCGCCGCCGGCAGCGCGCAGGCTGGCCCCGCTCCCCCCGCGCCCCTCGCTGTCCTTCCTCCTCCTCCTCCTCCTCCTCCTCTCCTCCCCGGCGGTGCAACCGCATCGGAGAGCATCGGGAAAGGGGGGTGGGGGGAATGTGGGAGAGGCGAGGGGGCTGCGAGGGAAGGAGCCCACTGCGATCCGCGCCTCCCTCCTCTCCCTCCCCGGGTTATTTATTTTATTTATTTTAAATACAAAAGCGCAGGTCCCGCCCCCGCCGCCTCCCCCTCCCGCCCCTCCCCGCGGCCCCGGGCTCTCCCCGCCAGCGCTGCGCGCATCAAAGCGGAGGCCGGCGGAGCGGGTCCTGTAAGGGCGGTAGCGCCGTTCCTCACCGCCCGCCACGCTCCTACGTTAATAAAAAGAGGTAAAACCAGGACTAAATAATTTTTTAAAATATAAGAAGAAGAAGGAGAAGGAGGGGGAGGAAGGAGGGGAGCAACCTCTGCCTCTCCGGGTGCTCCCGCTCCTGGGTATCCCCGGGGCGAGGCGTGGGCTGAGGCGGGGGGAAGCTTCTGCCCAGGAGAGGGGTGGTGGTGGTGGCGTTTGACCATTCGTGAGGAAAATAAAATCATTCCATTATTTCGGAGTGGATTTATTCCATTTTTTTTTGCTCCCCTCTGCCTCCTCTCGGCATCCTGAGGGCAGCTACGGACTTGCCAGGACCCTATCAAAGGCAAACGCTCGGCTGCCGCCTTTCACCGCCCCCCGCGCCGCCGCCGCGGCCTTAAAGGCGCCGCGCACCTCTTCCGCGCCCCTTCCGCACCCTCGCACCCCCCGGCGCCCCCTTACGCGCGCTCTTCCGTGTACCTCTGCGCACTCTTCCGCACGCCTCCGCGCAGCCTCTTCCCCTGGCCAGCCCGAGTACTGCAGGGCGGGAGGTTACTCCCCGGCATGAAAAACTTGGCGGAAAAAAGAGAGAAAAAAGAATTGGGGTGGGGGTGGGGGGGGGAAGGAAAAATAAGAAGGAAAAAGTTTTCATCCGCGGGAGCGCAGGAGGCGGGTCCCGAGATTTATTTTGAAGCAGCTAATCCGAGGGCATGCGTTCGCTCTGCATACTAATGAGGCGAGCTGTGGCTGCGATGCAACTGGCACACCGGCAAAACTCTCTGCAGTTGCGCTCACAGCCCCCCCCCCATCTGTTAAATATTAAACACGGGCAACGGAGAGGGTTGATTGGTGCGTTTGGTTCCCCCCCCTCTCCCCCGAAACTTCATGCGAAAGGTTTGAATTAGGGCTTGGCCCCCAACCCTGTCCACCAGACTCAAGCAGCCTCCTGCCCTCCTGCCTGGTCTGCTCCCAGGCTGGAAGTGGGGTTCCCACTCCTGGTGGGAGTCCACCTTGGCCCCAACCAGCATAGCCATGGCTGGGCTCTGCTCTCCGCCTTCCCATCGCCCTCCCCAGCCCTACAGCTCTCTTCTGGGAGTGTGGAATTCACGGGCACAGAGCTCAAAACTGGGGGGCAGAGCAGGATGGAGGGTTACACCACAGCACGGTGAGCTTTTCAAGTCAAGCTCTGCTTTATTTTTATCGTTATTAATTAATTCCTAGCTTGAAAAGTCCTTCTAGAAGCCTCAAATGGATTCTATCGTAGCCCTGAGAAAAGACTTTGGGATCGAGCTTCACTCTCAAAACCACTTCTGCAGCTCAGCAGAATACTCCCTGTGCCAGTCCCTCCCCATCTCAAGCCTCTGAGCAGGGAGGACCGTGGGCACCACCACCTGAGGAGACCCATGCCTCCCTGTCCCCAGGCTTGCAGCTGGGCTCTCCATGGTTCCCTTTTTCCCAGGAAAAAGCTTTGGAAAATGCCCCAGCTTCCTTTCTTTTGCTGGACCTGCTGCCTGCAGGGGCCAGGAAGGTGCTGGCAGCTGGACAGAACTGAACACATGGCAATGCCTCTGGCAAAAACAACAACAACAACGACAAAAAGGCACCTTCCATATTTTGGTGTGCCTGAACACCATTTATGGCACCTCCTGGGCAATGCAACAGCCAAGTGCAGCCCATCATTGCACCAGCCTGCACTGCCCTGTCCCCTCAGCCCACCTCTGGCACAGGGCACAGAGCTGCCTATGCCAGCCAGCAAAACCACCCACAGCCCCAGAAATGGATCCAAGATAGATGCTGCTTCCACCACCAAGGTTCATCACCATCAGTCTCACCTAGTTCCCTCCTGTCCTGCCACCATTCCCTATCTCCACATCAAAGGCAACTCCACGGTGAAACCCCAGTGGATCCCATCACTCCACTGCTGGTCCTGTGAGCTTAACCTGGTCCTAAAAGAGAGAGCACAACCCACTTGTGACCATAAACCCACACCTCTCCCTTCCCACCCAAGCCACTTTCTCTATAGGCACCACTGAAAAAGCCACTGGCTTGCAACATCCCTAAAGAGGGTGCTTGGGTTCACCTAGCACCGAGGAACTCCTCATTTCTTCCTCTCCTCTAGGCCCTGCACAAACCACTGTCTCCACCAAGATGACAAGCCAAGCAGCAAAGAGGCCACGTGTGGTGGTGGCCCTGGACGTGGCCTCCTTTGAAACTGCAATTTCATCAGCTCTGGGATGGCCAAATCCACCCAAGAGCCAGGCACAGCAGAGGGGACCTAACCATGGGTGTTCCTAGGTGCCCACACTGGACAACCTGGGCTAATGCTGTGCAATAACATGTGGCTGAATTTCTTGTTGCTGCCCAATTGTATCTTTCTCAGGCCTGGGAATGGCTACCACCAGGCACAGAAAGCAAACATTCTGCCACATCCACGAGCCAAGCAGTAAAAGCCAATTCTGGGCACAACAAGCAGTTATGAATTATTAGAATTACTAATATTTTTGGTGGTTGTGATGATGATGATGATGATGATGATGATGCCAAGTATCAACGTGCCACAATGCTATTGCTGTCTACAGCTACCTGAAGGGAGGCTGTAGCCAGGTGGGGTTGGGCTCTGCTGCCAGGCAAGCAGCAACAGAAGAAGGGGACACAGTCTGCAGTTGTGGCAGGGGAGGTCTAGGCTGGATGTTGTTAGGAAGTGGAATGGGAATGGGCTGCCTGGGGATGTGGTGGAGTCGCCGTCCCTGGGGCAGTTTAAGGCAAGGTTGGACGTGGCACTTGGTGCCATGGTCTAGTCTTGAGCTCTGTGGTAAGGGTTGGACTTGATGATCTGTGAGGTCTTTTCCAACCCTGATGATACTGTGATACTGTGAAGTTGTTGTCAGAGAGAGTGATTGGCATTGGAATGGGCTGCCCAGGGAGGTGCTGGAGTCACTGTCCCTCGAGGTGTTCAGAAACAGCCTGGATGAGGCACTTAGTGCCATGGTCTGGTTGCTTGGCTAGGGCTGGGTGCTAGGTTGGCCTGGATGAGCTTGGAGGTCTCCTCCAACCTGGCTGATTCTATGATTCTACTGAGCCACAAAAAAATGACCCTTTGCTAGGACAATGAACAGCCTATGTCCCCTGAGCCCTTTGCAATGGCGACAGTGAGAACACCTCCAACCCCCAGAAGGTTGACTGATCACCTCCTGCTCCTTACATCTTGAACTTGCCTTGAAACAACTCTGGCATTAAAACAAAACCAAACCAAACCAAAACCAAAACACAAAAAAAAGCTCTGAGTCCCATTTATGACTGCAGCACAGAAAATTAAGCCATTATAATTGGAGCCTGAAAACCTTGGACTTTTCCACTTTGGAAGGGAAAAAAAAAAAATCTCATTAAGTTCCATTCATTATATTTCATAAAAGTGTCATTTAACCAAGCCCCATTGTGCAATAAAACTGCCCTGCACCAATGCCCTGGGGCTGCCCCGAGCAATCAAGCAACTCAACCCAAGCCCTTCATTTACTGGGTTATTGGGCATCACACGTGCCTAAGTGCAGCTCGCCCAAAGACCTGTCCAGCCCACCAGCCTCGTTATGACAGCCACCAAAAAAGCCAACCAAAGGGATGATTCAGGATCAAAATTAGAGGAGGGCAAGCCCCTGGGGCCGTGGCTTTGTGTGGCAGTGCCCGCGGAGCAGCTCGTCCTCCCCCCAAAGCTGCGGTGGCCCCGTTCATTTGCTGCATGTCCAGTCAGGGAGTCTATTTTCTCCTCCTGCCCACGGGGAAGAGTCACGTAGTGCCTGGGATTTGAAAGCAATCTGATGAACTAGGCAGGCGGTGGCAGGTACAAGAAGGTCTTCCAGAGTTTTCTTCATCTTTATCAGCTTCTGGAAGTCCTTGTTCGTGGATCTACAGGGAATCTCTGTGTTCAGGTAGCAGCTGCAGTCATCAAGAAAGCAGCCTATCTTTGAATTTCCTTCTGATTTTTCCAGGCTCAACTTGAATCTGAATCCCCCAGGCTGAACAGAAGGAAAATTAACTATTCCTATTTTATTTGTCAGCCCTTTTTGCTTTTTAGATTAAAAAAAAACCACCAAACCAACAAACCAAATAATTTATAATTTTAAAAAATATTAATAATTAAAAAAAAAAAGAGAGCCCACGTGGGAGAAAAGGACTGCAAGAAGCTGTGCAAAGTGGTGCCACCCAGGCGTGCTAATGCCCGTGCAGAGGCCAGCCACGGCCTCTCCTTGCTGCCTGCTGCTGTTAGAGCACATTCACAGGCAGCGCAGAGAAGCTTGAAGTCAGATTGTGGCACCAAAAAGGAATAATTTTAGATGAAAAGAGTCAGTTGGCAGCGAAGCTACACAATAAAGAGGAATGGTTTTCTCTTTTGTGTGTCTGTGTATGAGAGGGAGCTTTTTGAGAGCAGGTAGTAAAAGGAAGGGGGGGGGGGGGGAAGAAAAAAGCAGAGGGAGCCATGAAGGACTCGAGAGCTGGTCTGAGAGCATCGCTGCCGTGGGCTCACAAGGCAGCACCCCCACCTTGTCCTAACTGCACCCAGCCAACTCAGCTCCATTCCTGCCCACAAGGCAGATGTTTGGCCGGTGTCTCGTTCCAAAAGAGATGTCTCCAGGTTGTTGTCTTCCTGCAGCAAACTAGGTCAAACATCAGGAACGTTCAGGCTCTGAGAACCACACCAGTGCCGGCTTGGTCATCCCCAGACGTGGCCTTGGCAGCAGAACAAGGAGCTCCATCACATCACAGACTACAAACACCTACATTTGAGACTGAGCATGTCACGGATGAGAAGCCCTACGCCTGAGGTCAGAGTCCTTCACTGTGCACAAGGAGACACCAAGGGCCAAAGAAGTGCCTTCTTTATGGACAACACCAAAGCGGTGATGAAGCCAAGAGACGCCACCAAACCCTGGCCAGTTCTCACCACTCGGGCCAAAGTGTGCTGCTGCCTGACACCAAAGTTACAAATGCACTTCAAAAGGGCTGCTAAAACCACTGGCAAGATCATAGAATCATAGAATCAACCAGGTTGGAAGAGACCTCCAAGATCATCCAGTCCAACCTAGCACCCAGCCCTATCCAATCAACCAGACCATGGCACTAAGTGCCTCATCCAGGCTTTGCTTGAAGACCCCCAGGGACGGTGCCTCCACCACCTCCCTGGGCAGCCCATTCCAATGCCAATCACTCTCTCTGTGAAGAACTTCTTCCTAATATCCAGCCTATACCTACCCCGGCACAACTTGAGACTGTGTCCCCTTGTTCTATTGCTGGTTGCCTGGGAGAAGAGGCCACCCCCCACCTGGCTACAATGCCCCTTCAGGTAGTTGTAGACAGTAATAAGATCACAGGGACATTGATGGGAGATACAGAGGAGGCAGGAAAGGAGAATGCTGAGCTCCTTCTTCTCCATGAACACCACTCATGGGCACAAGACAAGAATCATTAGGCTGGAAAAGACATCTAACATCATCAAGTCCAATGTTCTACCTAATACCTCCAAGGCCACTATGCCATGGCCTGAAGTGCCACATTTAGCCATTTTTTAACACCTCCAGGGATGGTGACTCCACCACCTCTCTGTACAGCCTGTTCCAATGCCTGACCATGCTTTCAGTAAAGAAATTCTTCCTAATACCCAACCTAAACCTCCCCTGGCACAGCTTGAGGCCATTTCCTCATGTCCTGTTGTTAGTCTCGTGGGAGAAGTGGTCAACACCAGCCTCACTGCAGCCTCCTTTTGACTTGAGAGGCTGAGGGACCTGGGGCTTTTTAGTGTGGAGAAGAGAAGACTGAGAGGGGATCTCATAAATGTCTGTAAATATAGAATCATAGAATCAGTCAGGTTTGGAAGGGACCACAAGGATCATCTAATTCAAACTGCCCTGCCATGGGCAGGGACATCCTACTCTAGATCAGGATACCTGAGGACTAGGGTTTGGGGGGGGGGGGGGGGGGGAGGGGGGGGGTACAGGGACAGGCTCTGCTCACTTGCTCACTGGGATAGGATGAAGAGCAATGGGTGGAAGCTGCAGCACAGGAGGATTCACCTCAACACAGCCTAGTTGACTGGATAGGGCTGGGTGCTAGGTTGGCCTGGATGATCTTGAAGGTCTCTTCCAACCTGGCTGATTCTATGACTTCTGTGACAAGGAGGAACTTCTTTCCTGTAAGGGTCCCAGAGCCTGGCACAGGCTGCCCAGAGAGGTTGTGGAGTCTCCTTCTCTGAAGCCTTTCCAGGCCTGTCTGGATGTGTTCCTGTGTGCCCTGAGCTAGAGAGAGGCCTCAAGCACAAACCCTACAGGGAGAGGCTGAGGGAGCTGGGATTGGTTAGCCTGGAGAAGAGGAGGCTCAGGGCAGACCTTATTGCTGTCTACAGCTACCTGAGGGGAGGTTGTGGCCAGGAGGAGGTTGCTCTCTTCTCTCAGGTGGCCAGCACCAGAACAAGAGGACACAGCCTCAAGCTGTGCCAGGGGAGATTTAGGCTGGAGGTGAGGAGAAAGTTCTTCACTGAGAGAGTCATTGGGCACTGGAATGGGCTGCCCGGGGAGGTGGTGGAGTCGCCGTCCCTGGAGCTGTTCAAGGCAGGACTGGACGTGGCACTTGGTGCCATGGTCTGGCCTTGAGCTCTGTGGTAAAGGGTTGGACCTGATGATCTGTGAGGTCTCTTCCAACCTCGGTGATACTGTGATAGATTGCATGGTCGTGCTGTGGCAGGGGGCTTGGACTGGGTGATCTCTCCGGGTCCCCTCCAACCCCTGACAGGTAGCCGCAGAGAGCACACCGCCGCTCCTTGCTCCACCTCTTCACCTCCCCTTCCCCGGCCACGCCAAGAGGAGGGTGAGCAGCGCTCTTCACTCTTCCCACCCTGCCGAAAGGCCGGGGCATGGCGGGCTGGGGCTGTGAACCCTTTTCCCGGCAGGAAGGCTGCGTGCAGCAGGCAGAGCCCGAGGAGGAGCCGGGCGGCGGCAGGCGGCGGAGCCGGGAGCGGCGCTAGGCGGAGGGCGGCTGACGTCAGCTGCGCTGTCGGAGGCGCAGCGAGCGGCGCAGCTCTCGCTGGTGGTCATGTTGATAAGGAGATCAAAGGCTCGCAAGCGCTTCAACGGGAGTGCTGGGAACGGCCTTGATCAAAATAAGAGGAAGGCCCTGTATACAGAAGACATGAGAGGTTTGCAACCCACATGTGAACCTTTGAAGTTATTCTGCCTTTCTTTTGCCTTTTTGTTTTTCTCCTTTTTCCTTTCTCATAAACTTGTTTAACATCATTAGGGTAAGAGGCATGAAAGCCACGGGCTGCATCAGCTCTCTCTCTGCTGCGAGCACACGCTGCTAGCCACAGCCGGGCCGCCAGCCCCTCTCTTTAGCGGGGAAAGAAAGAAGGGAAGAAGGGAAGGAAGGGAGAGAGGAAGGGAAGGGAAGGGAAGGGAGAGAGGAAGGGAAGGGAAGGGAAGGGAGAGAGGAAGGGAAGGGAAGGGAAGGGAAGGGAAGGGAAGGGAAGGGAGAGAGAAGGGAAGGGGAGGGAAGGGAGAGAGAAAGGGAAGGGAGAGGAAAGGGAAGGGAAGGGAAGGGAAGGGAAGGGAGAGAGAAGGGAAGGGAAGGGAAGGGAAGGGAAGGGAAGGGAAGGGAAGGGAAGGGAAGGGAAGGGAAGGGAAGGGAAGGGAAGGGAAGGGAAGGGAAGGGAAGGGAAGGGAAGGGAAGGGAAGGGAAGGGAAGGGAAGGGAAGGGAAGGGAAGGGAAGGGAAGGGAAGGGAAGGGAAGGGAAGGGAAGGGAAGGGAAGGGAAGGGAAGGGAAGGGAAGGGAAGGGAAGGGAAGGGAAGGGAAGGGAGAGAGAAAGGGAAGGGAAGGGAAGGGAAGGGAGAGGGGAAGGGAAGGGAAGGGAAGGGAAGGGAAGGGAAGGGAAGGGAAGGGAAGGGAAGGGAAGGGAAGGGAAGGGAAGGGAAGGGAAGGGAAGGGAAGGGAAGGGAAGGGAAGGGAAGGGAAGGGAAGGGAAGGGAAGGGAAGGGAAGGGAAGGGAAGGGAAGGGAGAGAGAAGGGAGAGAGAAGGGAAGGGAAGGGAGAGAGAAAGGGAAGGGAAGGGAAGGGAAGGGAAGGGAAGGGAAGGGAAGGGAAGGGAAGGGAAGGGAAGGGAAGGGAAGGGAAGGGAAGGGAAGGGAAGGGAAGGGAAGGGAAGGGAAGGGAAGGGAAGGGAAGGGAAGGGAAGGGAAGGGAAGGGAAGGAAGGGAAGGGAAGGGAAGGGAAGGGAAGGGAAGGAAGGGAAGGGAAGGGAAGGGAAGGGAAGGGAAGGAAGGAAGGGAAGGGAAGGGAAGGGAAGGGAGAGAGAAAGGGAAGGGAAGGGAAGGGAAGGGAAGGGAAGGGAAGGGAAGGGAGAGAGAAAGGGAAGGGAAGGGAAGGGAAGGGAGAGAGAAAGGGAAGGGAAGGGAAGGGAAGGGAGAGAGAAAGGGAAGGGAAGGGAAGGGAAGGGAAGGGAAGGGAAGGGAAGGAAGGGAAGGAAGGGAAGGGAAGGGAGAGAGAAAGGGAAGGGAAGGGAAGGGAAGGGAGAGGGAAAGGGAAGGGAAGGGAAGGGAAGGGAGAGAGGAAAGGGAGAGGGGAAAAGGGAAGGGAAGGGAGAGAGAAGGGAAGGGAAAGAGGAAAGGGAGAGGGAAAGAGAAGGGAAGGGAAGGGAAGGGAGAGAGAAAGGGAAGGGAAGGGAAGGGAAGGGAAGGGAAGGGAAGGGAAGGGAAGGGAAGGGAAGGGAAGGGAAGGGAAGGGAGAGAGAAAGGGAAGGGAAGGGAAGGGAAGGGAGAGAGAAAGGGAAGGGAAGGGAAGGGAAGGGAAGGGAAGGGAAGGGAAGGGAAGGGAAGGGAAGGGAAGGGAAGGGAAGGGAAGGAAGGGAAGGGAAAGAGGGAAGGGAAAGGGAAGGAAGGGAAGGGAAGGGAAGGGAAGGGAAGGGAAGGGAAGGGAAGGGAAGGGAAGGGAAGGGAAGGGAAGGGAAGGGAAGGGAAGGGAAGGGAAGGGAGAGAGAAAGGGAAGGGAAGGGACGGGAAGGGAAGGGAAGGGAAGGGAAGGGAAGGGAAGGGAAGGGAAGGGAAGGGAAGGGAAGGGAAGGGAAGGGAAGGGAAGGGAAGGGAAGGGAAGGGAAGGGAAGGGAAGGGAAGGGAAGGGAAGGGAAGGGAAGGGACGGGAAGGGAGAGAGAAAGGGAAGGGAAGGGAAGGGAAGGGAGAGAGAAAGGGAAGGGAAGGGAAGGGAAGGGAAGGGAAGGGAAGGGAAGGGAAGGGAAGGGAAGGGAAGGGAAGGAAGGGAAAGGGAAGGGAAGGGAAGGGAAGGGAAGGGAAGGGAAGGGAAGGGAAGGGAAGGGAAGGGAAGGGAAGGGAAGGGAGGGAAGGGAAGGGAAGGAAGGGAAGGGAAGGGAAGGGAAGGGAAGGGAAGGGAAGGGAAGGAAGGGAGAGAGAAAGGGAAGGGAAGGGAAGGGAAGGGAAGGGAAGGGAAGGGAAGGGAAGGGAAGGGAAGGGAAGGGAAGGGAAGGGAAGGGAAGGGAAGGGAAGGGAAGGGAAGGGAAGGGAAGGGAAGGGAAGGGAAGGGAAGGGAAGGGAAGGGAAGGGAAGGAAGGAAGGGAAGGGAAGGGAAGGGAAGGGAAGGGAAGGGAAGGAAGGGAAGGGAAGGGAAGGAAGGGAAGGGAAGGGAAGGGAAGGGAAGGGAAGGGAAGGGAAGGGAAGGGAGAGAGAAAGGGAAGGGAAGGGAAGGGAAGGGAAGGGAAGGGAGAGAGAAAGGGAAGGGAAGGGAAGGGAAGGGAGAGAGAAAGGGAAGGGAAGGGAAGGGAAGGGAAGGGAGAGAGAAAGGGAAGGGAAGGGAAGGGAAGGGAAGGGAAGGGAAGGGAGAGAGAAAGGGAAGGGAAGGGAAGGGAAGGGAAGGGAGAGAGAAAGGGAAGGGAAGGGAAGGGAAGGGAGAGAGAAAGGGAAGGGAAGGGAAGGGAAGGGAGAGAGAAAGGGAAGGGAAGGGAAGGGAAGGGAGAGAGAAAGGGAAGGGAAGGGAAGGGAAGGGAAGGGAAGGGAAGGGAAGGGAAGGGAAGGGAAGGGAAGGGAAGGGAAGGGAAGGGAAGGGAAGGGAAGGGAAGGGAAGGGAAGGGAAGGGAAGGGAAGGGAAGGGAAGGGAAGGGAAGGGAAGGGAAGGGAAGGGAAGGGAAGGGAAGGGAAGGGAAGGGAGAGAGAAAGGGAAGGGAAGGGAAGGGAAGGGAAGGGAAGGGAAGGGAAGGGAAGGGAAGGGAAGGGAAGGGAAGGGAAGGGAAGGGAAGGGAAGGGAAGGAAGGGAAGGGAAGGGAAGGGAAGGGAAGGGAAGGGAAGGGAAGGGAAGGGAAGGGAAGGGAAGGGAAGGGAAGGGAAGGGAAGGGAAGGGAAGGGAAGGGAAGGGAAGGGAAGGGAAGGGAAGGGAAGGGAAGGGAAGGGAAGGGAAGGGAAGGGAAGGGAAGGGAGAGAGAAAGGGAAGGGAAGGGAAGGGAAGGGAAGGGAAGGGAAGGGAAGGGAAGGGAAGGGAAGGGAAGGGAAGGGAAGGGAAGGGAAGGGAAGGGAAGGGAAGGGAAGGGAAGGGAAGGGAAGGGAAGGGAAGGAAGGGAAGGGAAGGGAAGGGAAGGGAAGGGAAGGGAAGGGAAGGGAAGGGAAGGGAAGGGAAGGGAAGGGAAGGGAAGGGAAGGGAAGGGAAGGGAAGGGAAGGGAAGGGAAGGGATGGGAAGGGAAGGGAAGGGAAGGGAAGGGAAGGGAGAAAGAGAGAAAGAAAGAGAGAAAGAGAGAAAGAGAGAAAGAGAGAAAGAGAGAAAGAGAGAAAGAGAGAAAGAGAGAAAGAGAGAAAGAGAGAAAGAGAGAAAGAGAGAGAAAGAGAGAGAAAGAGAGAGAAAGAGAGAGAGAAAGAGAGAGAAAGAGAGAGAAAGAGAGAGAGAAAGAGAGAGAGAAACGAGAGAGAAAGAAGAGAGAAAGAGAGAGAAAGAGAGAGAAAGAGAGAGAGAGAGAGAGAGAAAGAAAGAAAGAAAGAAAGAAAGAAAGAAAGAAAGAAAGAAAGAAATAAAGAAAGAAAGAAAGAAAGAAAGAAAGAAAGAAAGAAAGAAAGAAAGAAAGAAAGAAAGAAAGAAAGAAAGAAAGGAAGGAAGAAAGAAAGGAAGGAAGAAAGGGAGAGGGAAGGAGAGAGTTTGGGATAGAGGGAGAGAGAGAGGGGGAGAGAGAGGAGGAGAGAGAGGAGGAGAGAGAAAAAGAGAGAGGAAGAGAGAGAAGGGGAGAGAGAGAGGAGGAGAGAGAGAAAGAGAGAAAGAGAGAAAGAGAGAGAGGGAATGAGAGAGAGAGGGAAAGAGGGAGGGGGAGAGAGGGGGAAGGAGAGAGAAAGAGAGAGAAAGAGAAAGATAGAGAAAAAGAGAGAAAGGGGGGAGAGAGGGAGAGAGAGAGGGGGGAGGGAAGGGGAGAGAGATGGGAGGAGAGGGGGAGAGGGAGAGAGAGAGAGAGAGAGGAGAGAGGGGGAGAGAGGGGGGAGGAGAGAAAGAGAGAGAGAGAAAGCTAGAGAGAGAAAGAGAGGAAGAAAGGCAGGCACAAAGGCACTGCCAGAGCTACTCCAAAAATAAGCCAAGACAACACACAATTAGCTTTGCAGGGTTTGAAGTTCGTTTCATAAAGCCACATACTTTTGTTCCCCGCTATTGCCAGATAAGTCTGATACATTTTCCCTTCCTCTAATCCTTTGAACATTTCCATCCCCCCCCCCCCCCCCCCCCCCCCCCCCCCCCCCCCCCCCCCCCCCCAGCCTCTCTGCCTTGATGTTTTGTTCAGTGCACTCCCTGCTATCTGCAGCCGCTTGGCCAGGTTTGTCAGACTTGAAAGGGGCACCGTATCGGCATGAACCGTTCCGCCGGAGCTGATAAAGCACACACCAGCGCTTGGCTGTCTATTAACATTGCTGGACTGCTTCCTTCACCTGCACCCAGCAGTGATTAAAAAGAGGGTGGGGGCAAAAGAGGCAAACGAAGACATTTTATGACCCAACTTCCCATGACTTATTTTTTTCCACAAGCCCTTCCTCGCTCCACGTGACCAAGAGATTGATTTCTCTGCCAGCTTCTTAAGGAGCCAGTAGCAGACCAGGTCTGCAAGACCTCTGATGGGCAACTGTTTGCCTGGATGGGACTAATGGGTGCAAAGACCATGGCTAGGGCATAGAGCCATGCTATGGACTCTCTAGTCACAGTATCACACAGTATCATCAGGGTTGGAAGAGACCTCACAGATCATCAAGTCCAACCCTTTACCACAGAGCTCAAGCCAGACCATGGCACCAAGTGCCACGTCCAGTCCTGCCTTGAACAGCTCCAGGGACGGCGACTCCACCACCTCCCCGGGCAGCCCATTCCAGTGTCCAATGACTCTCTCAGGGAAGAACTTTCTCCTCACCTCCAGCCTAAATCTCCCCTGGCACAGCCTGAGGCTGTGTCCTCTCGTTCTGGCTCTGGCCACCTGAGAGAAGAGAGCAACCTCCTCCTGGCCACAACCACCCCTCAGGTAGTTGTAGACAGCAATAAGGTAATAAGGTAATAGTCCTAGCAGCTGAGCTCTTCACAGGCAACACCAAGCCCACATTTCACCCCTGAAGGTCACATTTCATAAAGTCATAGGCTCACAGGGGGTTGGAAGGGGTTGGAAGGGACCTCCAGAGTCCAACCTGGCTGCTAAGGCAGCTTCACCTAGATCAGATTGCACAGGAATGCATCCAGGTAGGGTTTGAAAATCCCCAGGGAAGGACACTACACAACCTCTCTGAGCAGCTTGGTCCAGCCTGGTCGGGTGCTGCAGCACCCTCAAAGTAAAGAAGTTTCCCCTTGAGTTCAACCTCCAAGTCTGTGCCCACTGTCCCCTGTCCTACCACTGAAGAGAGCCCAACCCCATCCTCCTGGCCCTTTAGCTGTTGGTCAGCATTGAGAACATTCCCTCTCAGGCTGCCCTTCTCCAGGCTAAGCAGCCCCAAAGCTCTCAGCCTCTCCTCATCTGACTCTCTCTTACTGATTATTTTTAGTCAAGTAAGGATTTTTGATGGAAAACTGAGCACTGCTGTGGCTGCTGGGGACATAGCTGTGATGCCATGTGAGAGGCACTGTGCAGTCCTCTTGGCAGGACCAGGTGGTATTAGAGAGACAAGTTCATAGCCACATTCCTCCTTGCCCCATCTCTGCTCACAGCTTCTGCTAGGAATTGAACTGGCTCTGGACTTGCTTCATATATTGTAATCACCTGGGGAGGAGAATCTGAATGTAAAGTGGTTTGAAGTTCTGTTTTCATTTGGGTTCTCTGGGCACTGATTCCATGAGTGCTTGTGCAGAGCCTTTTAGGCTCTCCACCACACAAGCCATCAGGCTTCACACAACAACCTCTTGTGGGTGTCCATCACCCTGAGAGGGCTAAATCCCCCCTGCTCATTCCAGAGTTTGTGGCAGTTTGCTAAAAGCATCAACAGAAAATGTGTCTCTGGCAGCTTGGATCTTCATCTGCAAAATAGGTTCAGATTTAAGGCAAAGCCAAGCACAAATCCAGGCTGGGCAGTGAGTGGCTGGAGAGCAGCCCTGAGGAGAGGGACCTGGGGGTGCTGCTGGACAAGAAGATCAACAGGAGCCAGCAGTGTGCACTTGCAGCCCAGAAAGCCAAGCAGAGCCTGGGCTGCAGCAGCAGAAGTGTGGCCAGCAGGACCAAGGAGGTCTCTGCTGAGACCCCACCTGGAGTATTGCATCCAGTTCTGGAGGCCCTGGGACAAGAGGGCTGTGGAGATGCTGGAGTGTGTCCAGAGCAGGGCCAGGAGGATGCTGAGAGGGCTGCAGCAGCTCTGCTGTGAGCACAGACTGAAAGAGTTGGGGCTGTGCAGGCTGGAGCAGAGGAGGCTCCCAGGTGACCTTCTTGTGGCCTTCCAGCATCTGAAGGGGGCTACAAAAAATCTGGGGAGGGACTTTTTAGGCTCTCAGGGAGTGCCAGGACTGGGGGGAATGGAGCAAAGCTGGAGGTGGGGAGAGTCATCCTGGAGGTGAGGAGGAAGTTGTTGAGCATGAGAGTGGTGAGAGGCTGGAATGGGTTGCCCAGGGAGGTGGTTGAGGCCCCATGGCTGTAGGTGTTTGAGGCCAGGCTGGCTGAGGCTGTGTGCAGCCTGCTCTAGGGTAGGGTGTCCCTGGGCATGGCAGGGGGGCTGGAACTGGCTGCTCCTTGTGGTCCCTTCCAACCCTGACTGACTCTATGATTCTCTGACTTCCCTTCAGATTTGAGAAGGTTCAGGTCCACCCAGAGATGCACTCATCCTGCCTCCCCTGCACTCCTACTATGCCCCTGCCCAGAGCGTGCCTGGCAGCAAGAACCTGGCACCTGAGGTTCAGCAGGAGGACACAGGAGAAATACAGGGAGGTGATAGGAGGTGCCAGTGCTAGCAAGGCCTGAAGTAGATTCCATCCTATTTTTTTCATGGAAACAGGGACATTTTTTCCATGCATGCTCAGGGAAGTCCTCCTGCATGCAGAGAGTGAGCAGGGTGTGCTGGCTCTCGTTCTGCAAAGGCTGGACACCGCTTGGGAACGAGTCGGGTCTGATGGTATCTTGGCACCAGTGAGGAGGAGGAAGTGAAACAGATGATGTGTTACCAGGCTGAACTGATGTGATTTGATTCTGCAAGAGAATCCTTTTTGCTCTTTTCTGGCTGGCTTCTCCAGCTGTTACCCAAGAGCTCAGCCCGGGCTGAAGCGCGCTCGCCGCAGATCTCCGCGAGGAGAGGAAGTCCAAATGTTTTGAGTTTGACTCTTAAACATAGTTTCCAGCTAGTGTGCTCCGAACTTGGAATTAAACAAATGAAAGAAACATGTCTCGATGGCTTCATGGAGGCAATAATGTCATTAGCAGGAAATCAGGACCTTGGGCTTCGCAGCTGCGGCGCAGAGTTTAACCCTCGCCGGGCAGCGGGGAGCTTCGCTGGGCTGGCACAATGCCTCTGAGCCCTGCCTGCTGCTGGGCACCTCACACACACAGCTGCTCTGGTGACACCCCAACCTGGAGTACTGTATCCAGCAATGGAACCCCCAACACATGAAGGGCATAGAACTGTTGGGGACAGAGTGGCTGAGAGCAGCCAGGCAGAGAGGAGCTGGGGGTGCTGGGAGAGAGGAGCTGAAGATGAGGCAGCAGTGTGCCCAGGTGGGCAGCAGAGCCAGTGGCATCCTGGGCTGGCTCAGGAGCAGTGTGGGCAGCAGGACAAGGGAGGTTCTTCTGCCCCTGTGCTCAGCACTGCTCAGGCCACACCTTGAGTACTGTGTCCAGTTCTGGGCTCCTCAATTCAAGAGAGATGTTGAGGGGCTGGAAGGTGTTTGGAGAAGGGCAGCAAGGCTGGGGAGGGGCCTGGAGCACAGCCCTGTGAGGAGAGGCTGAGGGAGCTGGGGGGGTGCAGCCTGCAGCAGAGGAGGCTCAGGGCAGAGCTCATTGCTGTCTACAACTCCCTGAAGGGAGGCTGTAGCCAGGTGGGGTTGGTCTCTTCAGCCAGGCAAGCAGCAACAGAAGAAGGGGACACAGCCTCAAGTTGTGCCAGGGGAGGTCTAGGCTGGATGTTAGGAGGAAGTTGTTGTCAGAGAGAGTGATTGGCATTGGAATGGGCTGCCCAGGGAGGTGGTGGAGTCACTGTGCCTGGAGGTGTTGAAGCAAAGCCTGGCTGGGGCACTTAGTGCCATGGTCTGGTTGACTGGATAGGGCTGGGTGCTAGGTTGGACTGGATGAGGTTGGAGGTCTCTTACAACCTGCTTGATTCTATGATTCTATGATTCCATGTTGGACTGGCTCCAGGGGCCACAAAGATGATGAGAGGGCTGGGGAACATCCCTTATGTGGATAGGCTGAGGTTGCTGGGGCTGATCAGCCTGGAGAAGGCACCTGGGAGACCTTAGAGTAGCCTTCCAGAACCTGAAAGGTGCCTAAAAGAAAGTCAGGAAGGGACTTGTTACAAGGGCTCATAGTGATAGAGTGAGAGGGAATGAACTGAAGCTTGAGGAGGGCAGATTTAGACTGGAGGCCACAGGAGAGCTGGGGAGGGACTTTCGACAAGGGCTTGGAGCAATATGATGAAGAGTGATGGAAAAGGGGAGAAAGAGAGACTGGAGATCAGGAAGGAATTCTTTACAGTGAGGGTGGTGAGACACTGGAACAGGTTGCCCAAAGAGGGCATAGATGTCCCCTCCCTAGAGGTATTCAAGGCCAGGTTGGATGAGGCCTCAAGCAACCTGGACTAGTGGGAAGTGTCCCTGCTCATGGCAGGGGGAGCAGAATGATGATCTTTTAGGTCTCCCCTAACTCAAACTCTTCTGTGGTTCTATGACTCTGACTCTCCTGATTCACACAGCCCTTAAAGCATGAAGACAATGGGAAAAGCAGGAGGACAGCCACCAGTGCCAAGGGCATAGGCTCTCCTCACGAGTGCAAAAAACTTGGAGCTCACAAAGGCAACTAAAACTCTTCATTTCCAGGAGGGGAAAAAAATAAAGAAGCAAGAAACACCAAACTCTTTATGCAGAGTTAATTTTAGGTGCACTGTCAAAGCTGAGCACCCTAAAATTGTGCCTGTTTTGGTCTCTTTCTGCCTGTCGAGTCAATTCCTGGTATCCAGGAGGAGAGTGAAGGGTGTGATACTGTCAGGAGCTGGGTGATGCCTCCACCCAGCCTCTCACAAGCTGGACCAAGATTGAAGTCACAGAAAAATGCATTTGGGGCTTCCCCCCCCCCCCAAGAATTCTTCTACTTAGAGGTGTGAAATACAGCTTGGAGAGAGGAGTCTTTGCATGGAGAAAGCCTCATCCTCACATCACCTGCTGGGCCCTCACTGGAGTTCCCTGCACACACACAGAGATGCAGACCTGAGTCCTGTATCCCAGCCCTTTCGATGCTGCAAACAGCACTGAGAACATCTCCAGTTCCAGTGAGCTGGGGTTGTTTAGCCTGGAGGAGACTCAGGGCAGAGCTCATTGCTGGCTACAACTACCTGCAAGGAGGCTGGAGCCAGGAGGGGTTGGGCTCTTCTGGACAACCAGCAACAGAAGAAGGGGATACAGTCTCAAGTTGTGCCAGGGCAGGTCTAGGCTGAATGTTGTGAGGAAGTCATTGGCAGAGAGAGTGATTGGAGTACTGCATCCAGCTCTGGAGCCCCTGGGACAAGAGGGCTGTGGAGATGCTGGAGTGTGTCCAGAGCAGGGCCAGGAGGATGCTCAGAGGGCTGCAGCAGCTCTGCTGTGAGCACAGACTGAAAGAGTTGGGGCTGTGCAGGCTGCAGAAGAGGAGGCTCCCAGGTGACCTTCTTGTGGCCTTCCAGGATCTGAAGGGGGCTACAAAAAAGCTGGGGAGGGACTTTTTAGGCTATGAGGGAGTGACACGGCTTGGGGGAATGGAGCAAAGCTGAAGATGGGGAGAGTCAGCCTGGAGGTGAGGAGGAAGTTGTTGAGCAGGAGAGTGGTGAGAGGCTGGAATGGGTTGCCCAGGGAGGTGGTTGAGGCCCCATGGCTGGAGGTGTTTGAGGCCAGGCTGGCTGAGGCTGTGAGCAGCCTGCTCTAGGGTAGGGTGTCCCTGGGCATGGCAGGGGGGTTGGAACTGGCTGCTCCTTGTGGTTCCTTCCAACCCTGACTGATTCTATGATTTCTGGGCATGTCTTGTACAGATCCAGATCTACAAGGCAGGCTTTATCTTGGGCACCTGTAATGGGCAGTTTAGTGCTGGGTGCCCCTGAGCAGCACCCATAAAGGGCTCACTAAAAGCACAAGAGAGGTGCTGAAACAGCTGCTTGTGATTCCAGCCATTACTTGAGGCAATTCCATGAACTCCACAGATTTAAGCACTGTCTACCTCTGTCCTTTCACTGCACAGGCAGGGACCTAACATGAGAGCAGAGAACAGCTTGGATTAATCGATTTCAGCCCCTAAGGAATGCAACAGCAGCACAGGCTGGAACTGAAGTTATTTAACACATCCAGAAGTATGCAGCTCCCACACCTTCACATCTCCTATTGAAGTGAGCACAGATAAGGAGACTCTGATGTTGCTGCACCTGACACCAAGCACTGCAAATGTTGATCTCATGTCTATGATTCTGTATCTGTCACACATGGCTGCAGGTAAAATGACCAGAACCTGTGAGCCATCTACCTGGGGTTAACCAGCACCAAGCCCTTGCCTCCAACAGCTTTCATCACCTGTTTAGTGGGCATGGGGTGCTGGGTTTGGTGGTTGGACTTAATGATTTTAGAGGTCTTCTCCAGCCTTAATCACAGAATCAAGCAGGTTGGAAGAGACTTCTCAAGCTCATCCAGTCCAACCTAGCACCCAGCCCTAGCCAAGCAACCAGACCATGGCACTAAGTGCCTCATCCAGGCTTTGCTTCAACACCTCCAGGGACAGTGACTCCACCACCTCCCTGGGCAGCCCATTCCAATGCCAATCACTCTCTCTGACAACAACTTCCTCCTAACATCCAGCCTAGACCTCCCCTGGCACAGCTTGAGGCTGTGTCCCCTTGTTCTGTTGCTGCTTACCTGGCAGCAGAGCCCAACCCCACCTGGCTACAGCCTCCCTTCAGGTAGTTGCAGACAGCAATGAGCTCTGCCCTGAGCCTCCTCTTCTGCAGGCTGCACACCCCCAGCTCCCTCAGCTTCTCCTCACAGGGTTTGTGTTCCAGGCCCCTCACCAGCTTTGTCTCCCTTCTCTGGACACCTTCCAGCACCTCAGCACGATCCTGTTCTATGATAAAGCCAATATACTTCAGAGGCACTGAAGGTTTGCCCTGCATTGTCCAGCCAGAGGTTTGAGCAAGGCTGGGCTGTTGGTTTGGGGGACCACATTCAGCATCTGAAACAAATAGCCTGGTCTCAAACCCAGCCCTTTGTCCTGGAGCACAACCTGCCCCACACTTCTATTTGCTATTACTGCTGCAGAACAGGAGGGAAAGATTACAGCAGCATAAAACCTGCTCTACACCACTGGAAACCACTAAGAAAACAAATCCGAACCATTTTTTCCTTCTCTTGATGACTCTGCAGAGGCTGAAGCAGCTGGGAAGGCTCTCCTTGGCTACCTGGAGTTGCATGGAGCCTTCATGCAGCCCTTCTGCAAGAGGGGAGCTGCGACGTGGGGTTTGGCAGCAGGAACAGCTCAGTTTCCCTGGGTCACCCCCTGCCTTGTGAATGCTTGGTGCCTTAGCTCAGGGAACTCCCCCAGTTAAAATAACCCTCCCCTGCAGGAAAAACAGGAAGGAAAAGAGCTATTTATGTCCTAGATCGGTTCCTGGGCTGATCCACTCTGCAGCCACAGCAGTGGTGCCACTGGGGCAAGGAGCTGAGTCCTGCATCTGCCTCAGCAAACCCAGCCTGGGGTGACCGTGGGCACAAAGCCCCCTGGCAGAAGGGGAGAATCCTCAGCTGAAAAACAGCTCAACACCTGCAGGTGACTTTTTATCAGGAGACAGTGATGGGAGGACTCCCATCTGGACTTAATGGGCTGCCCAGGGAGGTGCTGGAGTCACCCTCCCTGGAGGTGTTGGAGCAAAGCCTGGCTGGGGCACTTAGTGCCATGGTCTGGTTGCTTGGCTAGGGCTGGGTGCTAGGTTGGACTGGCTGAGCTTGGAGCTCTCTTCCAGCCTGTCTGATTCTATGACTCATTCCTGTGTTTTCTCATCTAAATGTATTTTTCTTAGCTCTACCTTGTGTGGCTCCCCTCCTAGCTGAGGAAGGGCTGCCTCTTGATGTGCTCCATCCAGGTTGTGGAGTCTCCTTCTCTGGAGCCTTCCAAGGCCTGTCTGGCTGTGTTCCTCTGTGATCTCTGTTAGATAGCATTGTCCTGCTCTGGCAGGGCTTTGGACTCGATGATCTCCTCGGGTTCCTTCCAACCCCTAACACCCTGCGAGCCTGTGATCCAAACTCTTGGGTTAAATGCCTCAGGCATGGACAGCAAAAAGGGCCAGCTCCAAATACCCAAAGAGAAAGAGATGCTGAGCCAAAGCGTTTGACAGCACTCAGGCAGAATTAACCCCCCACCTCCGCAGACAAGTTTAAATATGGATTCAGATAGTTGCAATAATACAATATATATTTTTTTAAATCTCCCCATGTTGTTTTCTGCTTTGACTTCTTTGGGATCACTCAAAGGGAGGTTGAGGCTTTGATCTTCCCCATTGGCAATACTTTTTTCTTCGTCTAGGCTGTTATAGTTTGAGAAGAGATGTTACATGCTTGCAACAGAGACTATCAATATGATGTGGGTCTGAACAGAGGAGGGGGGGAGGGGAGAAATCCGAGGGCTGGTGTCAGGTTCTCCATTTGGAGCGTTACCTCCAGCTTTGAAGTTTGTAATGATTCAAAAGCATCTCGAGCTGCTACAAATGTTAATAAAATTAAAGCCATCTGAAAGTGAGGCTTGCATGTGCCTTTGAAAGTAGGTCTGTGATCAGTTATTACCCTCAATTACCTTGTTGTCCACTCTTTTAGCTCGAGGTTAAACTCTTAACACTTCGCTTTGAAGTGGTTATCCTTTTATCTATGACCGGACTGAGGAATTTAAGGGCAATAATCAATGAGAGCTTCATAAGAATAAAGGGGAGACAAGGCAAGGAAAATAGGTGTGAATGTCCCCTTGATGGCTGGCTGGGGGTTTGGAGGGGCTGGGAGGGACACCCAGCTCTGACATCATCCTTCCGAACCAAGAGAAAGGAGGGCAAGGGGGGGGAAAAAAGGCAAGGAGGGCAAGGGGGGGGAAAAAAGGCAAGGAGGGCAAGGGGGGGGAAAAAAGGCAAGGAGGGCAAGGGGGGGGAAAAAAGGCAAGGAGGGCAAGGGGGGGGAAAAAAGGCAAGGAGGGCAAGGGGGGGAAAAAAGGCAAGGAGGGCAAGGGGGGGGAAAAAAGGCAAGGAGGGCAAGGGGGGGGAAAAAAGGCAAGGAGGGCAAGGGGGGGGAAAAAAGGCAAGGAGGGCAAGGGGGGGGAAAAAAGGCAAGGAGGGCAAGGGGGGGAAAAAAGGCAAGGAGGGCAAGGGGGGGAAAAAAGGCAAGGAGGGCAAGGGGGGGGAAAAAAGGCAAGGAGGGCAAGGGGGGGGAAAAAAGGCAAGGAGGGCAAGGGGGGGGAAAAAAGGCAAGGAGGGCAAGGGGGGGGAAAAAAGGCAAGGAGGGCAAGGGGGGGGAAAAAAGGCAAGGAGGGCAAGGGGGGGGGAAAAGGCAAGGAGGGCAAGGGGGGGGAAAAAAGGCAAGGAGGGCAAGGGGGGGGGGAAAAGGCAAGGAGGGCAAGGGGGGGGAAAAAAGGCAAGGAGGGCAAGGGGGGGGGAAAAAAGGCAAGGAGGGCAAGGGGGGGGAAAAAAGGCAAGGAGGGCAAGGGGGGGGGAAAAAAGGCAAGGAGGGCAAGGGGGGGGAAAAAAGGCAAGGAGGGCAAGGGGGGGGGAAAAAAGGCAAGGAGGGCAAGGGGGGGGAAAAAAGGCAAGGAGGGCAAGGGGGGGGAAAAAAGGCAAGGAGGGCAAGGGGGGGGGAAAAAAGGCAAGGAGGGCAAGGGGGGGGGAAAAAGGCAAGGAGGGCAAGGGGGGGGGAAAAAGGCAAGGAGGGCAAGGGGGGGGAAAAAAGGCAAGGAGGGCAAGGGGGGGGAAAAAAGGCAAGGAGGGCAAGGGGGGGGAAAAAAGGCAAGGAGGGCAAGGGGGGGGAAAAAAGGCAAGGAGGGCAAGGAGGGGGAAAAAAGGCAAGGAGGGCAAGGAGGGGGAAAAAAGGCAAGGAGGGCAAGGGGGGGGAAAAAAGGCAAGGAGGGCAAGGGGGGGGAAAAAAGGCAAGGAGGGCAAGGAGGGGGAAAAAAGGCAAGGAGGGCAAGGAGGGGGGAAAAAAGGCAAGGAGGGCAAGGGGGGGGAAAAAAGGCAAGGAGGGCAAGGGGGGGGAAAAAAGGCAAGGAGGGCAAGGGGGGGGAAAAAAGGCAAGGAGGGCAAGGGGGGGGAAAAAAGGCAAGGAGGGCAAGGGGGGGGAAAAAAGGCAAGGAGGGCAAGGGGGGGGAAAAAAGGCAAGGAGGGCAAGGGGGGGGAAAAAAGGCAAGGAGGGCAAGGGGGGGGAAAAAAGGCAAGGAGGGCAAGGGGGGGGAAAAAAGGCAAGGAGGGCAAGGGGGGGGAAAAAAGGCAAGGAGGGCAAGGGGGGGAAAAAAGGCAAGGAGGGCAAGGGGGGGGAAAAAAGGCAAGGAGGGCAAGGGGGGGGAAAAAAGGCAAGGAGGGCAAGGGGGGGGAAAAAAGGCAAGGAGGGCAAGGGGGGGGAAAAAAGGCAAGGAGGGCAAGGGGGGGGAAAAAAGGCAAGGAGGGGAAATGGAGTAAAAAGAGAAAAAAATAAGGAAGGAGAAAGAAAGAAAAATAAAGACAATAAGAAGGTGAAATAAGAAGTAAAAAGAAGGAAAACAGGAAGGAAAAGGAGACAACAAAGGAAAAAAGAATGAAAGAAGATAAAAAAGGAAAAATATAAGAAGGGGAAGATAAGATAAGGAAAAAATAAAGACCAAGAGAAAGAAAAAAGAAGGAAAAAGGTAAACAAAATAAAAGGGGGAGAAGGAAAAAAAAAAAAGCAGGGGAACAAAGTGGCAAAAACTAAAGCCAAAGGGAGCCTCAGCAATTTCCAAACCCCTGCTAAAAATAAAGCCAGAGCACTAATTCAGGGTGGGGCCAGGAGCAAGGAGAGGACAGCAAGGTGAGGTCTTCATCAAAGGCATGGAAGGAGCCATGAGGCAGGGAGACACGATTAAAGTAATGGCTTCATGGTGGCTTTGATGTCTAGCACAGCAGCTCACCCTGCAAAGCTCTGCAGGGATGGAGGCAGGACATGTCCCCCATGCCAGGGTCCTGCTGCTATCCCTGTCCCCCAGCAACAACTCAACACCCCACAGCAAGTGGTCCCCAGGCCAGTGACTGGCACCAGATGTACAGCACTAAGCTACGTCACTTTGGGACATGGCTTAGTGTCCATGGCAGTGCTGGGTTGGTGACTCAGAGAATGGTTTGGGTTGGAAGTTAAAGATCATCCAGTTCCAACCCTCCTGCCATGGGCAGGGACACCTTCCTCTAGCCCAGCTTGCTCAAGGCCTTGGACACCTCCAGGGAGGGGGCATCAACAACCTCCCTAGGCAACCTGTGCCAGTGTCTCACCACTCTCACTGTAAAGAATTCTGATCTTAGAGGTCTTTTCCAACCTTAGTGATTCTGGAATCTGAGTGATTCCTTCCCAGCCTGTGTGGGATGCTCCAGCAGGAGAGGCTCCTTGCTTGGGAGCAGCAGCATCTCTGCACCTGCACCCTACAAAGTCCTCAGCTGCTCACCAGCTCCCAACCCCCACCCCAAAGCTGGGGTGGGATGCTATTGTGATCTTAGAGGTCTTTTCCAACCTTAATGATTCTGGAATCTGAGTGATTCCTTCCCAGCCTGTGTGGAATGCTCCAGCAGGAGAGGCTCCTTGCGTGGGAGCAGCAGCATCTCTGCACCTGCACCCTACAAAGTCCTCAGCTGCTCGCCAGCTCCCAAACCCCACCCCAAAGCTGGGGTGGGATGCAGGAATCCCTTCTTGGAGGATGGCAGAGCCAGGGAAGAGGGTCTGGAGAATTCACCTGCTGTCTCAGTCCTGCCTGCTCACTGCCAGGGAGGACTTCCCTTGCCACTGCCCGTGAGGGCTCCAACACTTTCCGCCATGCAAAGGCAGCCAACCTCCACTCCGGCTCTGTCAGGGCAAACTCAGTGGAATATTCCCCACCATTTCTTTCTACACCTGAGGTGCCTACAGCCAGGTGTTGAAATGCACGTTGAGCACGCTGGGGCTGGCAGGACATCGAGCCCAAATGGCCTGGGTCCGTGTTGGGCACAACCTGCAGCGGCGGCGAGCGCGAGCCGCGCGCCCTCCGCATCTCCCCGGCTTTGATCCGCTGCCAGCAGCTGGATCTGCTGTCTGGTGGGAGGTGCTGGGGCTGGAAAACGTTGACAATTATTGCTACTCTAAAATTAAATGGCTGCTTCATTATCGAAATCGATGGCAAGCTCAAGAGTGGCCTTGGCAGAAGAGGCTGAGGGAGGCAGGAGGAGAACTTTCCAGGGTGGTTTCATGTCTCAGGGCCACCTCTCTGCCTCCTGCTGCCTGCAGTTTCTTCCCTCGGCTTTTTAAGGGCAGCTGAGAGGTGGCTGAGGTCTCTTTACTGAGAAAGGGACAAGGTGAATCTGAAACCAGGAGCGCAGAGCAAAGTCTCCAGCCCTCCAAATGCACTTGGCTAATTCGCAGTGAAAAATCAATTGGCTTTGGGGGCCTAATTCTTCTCTAATCCTTTAGATAATCCCAGCTTTAGGCTTTCAGATACTGAAACAAAAAGGAGAAAGAAAACAAAACCTACCCAAGCAAACAATACAAGAAATCTGTGCCAGCAGAATAGAAATCAAACACGTATGTCAGACAACTTTCAGCTCCTCTCAGCTTCATATGAAGTAGGTTGAGGACAATGGCAATAAAACATTGCTCAAGAGAGAGGAAGGGCACTGAGACGGCGAAGCCTGGGGCTGAGAGCCCTGTTTCGTAATTAAGGTAGCCTCCGGACAACGATTGTCATAGGCAGGCTCAGGTTGCTCAAGGCTCCAGCCAGGATTGCTTGCTTCAGAGTGTTTCAGCAGAGCAGCTTTGCCTGGCTTGGCTCCACCTTCACTCACAGCCCCCCCTGGCCCAGCAGCTAACGAGAAAGTGTTGATTGAGAAAGGCTAATGACAGCCTTCCCGGGATGCAGAGCAGCCTACCCACAGGAGCCTTGTCCTGCCACGGAGCAGGCTGCTGGCATCGTGGGTCCAGACCGGACAGCCTGGTGGAAGAGGTGACAGCAGCTGTGGGCATCGAATGGCACAGCTGGGATGAGGAAAGCCCCGAGAGAGCAGAGCGAGATGAGGATGGCTGAGTTGTGTGCCCAGGTGGGCAGCAGAGCCAGTGGCATCCTGGGCTGGCTCAGCAGCAGTGTGGGCAGCAGGACAAGGGAGGTTCTTCTGCCCCTGTGCTCAGCACTGCTCAGGCCACACCTTGAGTGCTGTGTCCAGTTCTGGGCTCCTCAATTCAAGAGAGATGTTGAGGTGCTGGAAGGTGTCCAGAGAAGGGCAGCAAGGCTGGGGAGGGGCCTGGAGCAGAGCCCTGTGAGGAGAGGCTGAGGGAGCTGGGGGTGTGCAGCTTGCAGAAGGGGAGGCTCAGGGCAGAGCTCATTGCTGTCTGCAGCTCCCTGAAGGGAGGCTGTAGCCAGGTGGGGTTGGGCTCTGCTGCCAGGCAAGCAGCAACAGAAGAAGGGGACACAGCCTCAAGTTGTGCCAGGGGAGGTCTAGGCTGGATGTTGTTAGGAAGTTGTTGTCAGAGAGAGTGATTGGCATTGGAATGGGCTGCCCAGGGAGGTGCTGGAGTCACTGTCCCTGGAGGTGTTGAAGCCAAGCCTGGATGAGGCACTTAGTGCCATGGTCTAGATAACTGGCTAGGGCTGGGTGCTAGGTTGAACTGGCTGAGCTTGGAGGTCTCTTCCAACCTCACTGATTCTATGATTCTATAAGTTAAGGGGCAAACAGCTGGCACCCCAGGAGGATGCTCAGGCTGCTGCAGCCCAGCCTGGGTGGTCATTTGCAGGTTAAATGGGGTCCTGCTGGTCCTTGTGCATTGCAGCAGTTGGGAAAAGGCTGTCAGGAAGAGTTTTCCAAAGGAAACTGAGCTGGCTGTAAAAAACCTCCTGATTGCAAGCAAACAGCTTCTCCTTTTCAGCTACAGTACAGCATGGGAGCTGCAGTTCCTGTGTCCCATGCTCCAACCTTCCCACAGCACTAGAGAGCATCTGGGCTTCAGGAATGGACCAGGAGAGCATGGGGAGAGCACAGGTGTGGCTAGAAAGGACACAACCAGATCCAGCCCAGATCCCTGCTGCATTTCAGAGTGGACACGCTGTGGGTTTGGCTCTGGAGTTTCAGCTTTGCCACAGAGGGAGAAGCAAGCATGAACTGGAGGCTTCCCTCTCTCTGTAGAAAATCTGATTCCCCATCCAAATCCCAATTTGACTGAAGAAATTCAGTTGGCCATAATTGCACCATCTGGTCCTGAGTGAGTCCTATTGGAATGGCAGGATTAGCTCCCATCAGCCTGATGTGGAGCATGACCATACCTGCCTGCACTTAACTGCTGACCTATCTTAATCACCCCAGTAATTAACATGATGAAGCAAAGTCGTGTTCCAACATGGCCTAATTTTCTAGTGAAGACAAGTGCCAAGAGGGATTAGAAACAAAAGGGAACACCCTGAGATGGCTTCTCCATCCCCCTCACCACTGTGGGTCATTGCTCCTCTTCCTCCAGAGCCTTTCCTGCATGGACACAGGAAGACCCATCCCAGGCAGTTCTTGGCTAAGAAGAAATGCCAGCTTGTGCTGGCACAGATAGGGCTGAGCCACTCATTCCTGCTCCAGCTGCCCTGGTGTTTGGCCTGTGCTCAGCACCTGGATGCTCAGGCAAGAGGCAGGGAATGTAAGGAGGTAAGGGAAGAAGAAAAAAAACACTCCCATGTCCTTGCTGCTTCTGTAATAATGCTTTTGGTAGCCAACTTGCCTGGGGCACAACCCAGCTCTTGGGAAGCCTCCTCAGCCCCTGGAAATCCCAGCGGGCTGTGTCATGGGGAGCACAGGCTCATCTCACAGAGGGCTGAGCCCCATCCCACAGGACGGGGCCAAATCCAGCAACCTCCCCTCCTGTACTGAGATTATTACTTCTGGGCTCTGTTACAGCTCATTCTACCAAAGAGCAGAGCCAAACACCACGGAGAAGATCACTCTGCTCCACGGAGCTGGGACTGACCCACACAAAGGCTCTGCAGGTTCCTGCACCCCTGAGAGCTGCTGCTGCACTGCCAGCTCCACAAGCCTTGAGTCCTCCCCCAGACCCAGCAAACCTTGCAGGGAAGGCAGCAGCTTCCTTAAGCCTTGAGAGAGGGCAAACCCAGTGCCACCCAAAGACCACGTATCCAGTGGAGCAGTGCCCAGGGATGCAGCACCTCTCACCATCCCAGCCCCAACACACCTCCAGGGAGCTGTTCAAGAAGCCTGTGGATATGGTACTTCAAGGCCATGGTTTAATGGCCATAGTGGTCTTAAGCTGATGGTAGGACTCAGTGGTCTTGGAAGTCTTTTCCAACCACAGGCCAATGAAGATCTTTTGGGTTGCTTTAAGGGTTTAATTCATTTTCTCACCCACCCAAGATAATCTTCTCTTGGACCTGGTCTTGATGGCTCCTCCAGCACCCTCCACTACATGAGATCTTCCCTTTCTCTCCCTCCATCAGGTTTAAGAGCAAGCAGATGCCAAGAGAGAGCAGCTTCCCTCCACACGTTTCAACTACTGCTCTAACACATTGCCCCAAAGCCTCCCCTGGGTGCTGTGCTGGGGGGCTGGAACTAGATGATCCCTGTGATCCCTCAACCCTCACTGATTCCAGGATTCTACTACAACTTCTCCTTACTCTGGTACATGACCCACCACAAGCCCAGTGAGGAGAGGCTGAGGGAGCTGGGGGTGTGCAGCCTGCAGAAGAGGAGGCTCAGGGCAGAGCTCATTGCTGCCTGCAGCTCCCTGAAGGGAGGCTGTAGCCAGGTGGGGTTGGGCTCTGCTGCCAGGCACGCAGCAACAGAACAAGGGGACACAGCCTCACGTTGTGCTAGGGCAGGCTCAAATTGGATGTTAGGAGGAATTTCTTCCCAGAGAGAGCAATTGGCATTGGAATGGGCTGCCCAGGGACATGGTGGAGTCGCTGCCCATGAGAGGTGTTCAGAAAAAGCCTGGCTGGGGCACTTAGTGCCATGGTCTGGTTGACTGGACAGGGCTGGGTGCTAGGTTGGACTGGCTGAGCTTGGAGGTCTCTTCCAGCCTGGCTGATTCTATGACCAGGAGTTGGATTGGATCTCCCATCTCAGGTGTCCCTTGCCTCTAAAAGAGCAGGAGGTGATCCCTGCCTGGTGCAAAACCAAAGGGCAGATGGGCTGAGTGAAACATAGGATCAGGGGTTGGAAGGGACACAAAGAGATCAAGTTCAATCCCCCTGCCAGAGCAGGACCACACAATCTAGTTCAGATCACAGAGGAACACATCCATAGAATCAACCAGGTTGGAAGAGACCTCCAAGCTCAGCCAGCCCAACCTAGCACCCAGCCCTGGCCAAGCAACCAGACCATGGCACTAAGTGCCCCAGCCAGGCTTGGCTTCAACACCTCCAGAGATGGCAACTCCACCACCTCCCTGGGCAGCCCATTCCAATGCCAATCACTCTCTCTGACAACAACTTCCTCCTCACGTCCAGCCTAGACCTCTCCTGCCACAACTCGAGACTGTGTCCCCTTGTTCTGTTGCTGCTTGCCTGGCAGAAGAGCCCAACCCCACCTGGCTACAGCCTCCCTTCAGGTAGCTGTAGACAGCAATGAGCTCTGCCCTGAGCCTCCTCTTCTGCAGGCTGCACACCTCCAGCTCCCTCAGACAGGCCTTGAAAGGCTCCAGAGAAGGAGACTCCACAACCTCTCTGGGGAGCCTGTGCCAGTGCTCTGTGACCCCTGCAGTAAAGAAGTTCTCCCTTGTATCAAGGTGGAACCTCCCTGGGTCCCTCCTGAAATGGCAGGGCCAGGGGTTGGGGTGGAGAGGAGCAGAGGCACATGCACCCTTCAGGAGGCTGTGGTGAGGCTCTGTGGCTGCAGAGAGTTGGCAAATCCCTGGATAAAAAGGGAAAACTGCTCAGAATAAAGAGCACTGAAGTCAGAGCTTGCGAAATATTTGCTCCTGCAGAAGGGCTGTTTGCTCTCCGTGGAGCTGCAACTGATCCTCTGCCAGCAGCTGCGTGGCTGGGGGAGATCCTTCCCTGTGGCTGGCAAGTGCCAACCTGGTGCCCAGAGGTGCAGCAACTATGTGCATGGGTGGGGGGGAAGGCTGTGCACGGAGTCTCAGGGGTCTCCACCCCCCCAGAAGTCCTGCTCAGGCTGCTGCAAGGCAAAGAGAGAGTAACAATCACAGCTCACAGGATGTCAGGGGGTGGAAGGGACCCAAGGAGATCATCGAGTCCAACCCCCCTGCCAGAGCAGGACAATTCTATCTAACACAGATCACAGAGGAACACATCCAGACAGGCCTTGAAAGGCTCCAGACAAGGAGACTCCACAGCCTCTCTGGGCAGCCTGTGCCAGGGCTCTGGGACCCTTACAGGAAAGAAGTTCCCCCTTGTGTTGAGCTGGAACCTCCTGTGCTGCAGCTTACATCCATGGCTGCTTGTCCTGTCCCAGGGAGCAGTGAGCAGAGCCTGTCCCCACCTCCTGGCAGCCCTCAGATACTTATTTATCAAATCCCCTCTCAACTTTCTCTTCTCCAGACTAAACAGCCCCAGGTCCCTCAGCCTCTCCTCATCAGGCAGTGCTCCAGTCCCCTCATCATCCTCATAACCCTTCGCTGGACCCTCTCCAGCAGATCTCTGTCCCTCTTCAACTGGGGAGCCCAAAACTGAAGGCAGTACTCAAGATGAGGTCTCCCCAGGGCAGAGTTGAGGGGGAGGAGGAGAACCTCCCTTGATCTGCTGGACAGACTCTTCCTAATCCACCCCAGGATCCCATTGGCCACAAGGGCACACTGACAAAACTCCAAATCCAACTCATGGCTTGTCAGTGAAGGGAGTTGGGGCAAGGAGAATAAAGGGGTGAGGGGGAAGGAAAAGAAATATAAGAGAGAAAGAGGTGTTGATAAAATACTTGATAGAAAGAAAATTGGATTAGTGGTACCATTCTGGCCATGAAGTTCTTTGAGCTAGAGAAAAGAAAACAATAATCTTGTTCCTTTTTCCTCCCCCCTCCTCCCTTTCCCCCTCTCTCTGCAGCCCACAGAAGGCCTCACAGCCAAAACATCAGCCCCTCTAATCTTATTTTCTTTTTTTCCTAGCATGTATTTTATTAACCCCTTTTCTCATTTAACTCCTGTGAATAGCTCAGTGGGTAACATCCTTCTTAAGAGAGCGAAAACCTCCTTGGAGATGCGGCGCGAGAAGAGAAATGCAGACAAACTCCCAGCTCCTGCGCCGGGGAGAAAAGGTCTCTCTGTAATCCTGTCTGGTGAATCCCAGCTGTGTATCCCAAGGGATGTGCAAGCTCCCAGGCCCCTCTTTGGAGCAGGGACAATCCAGGAATCGAGCTGCCAGCATGCCAAGAGGTTGTTCCCAGCTCGGTAAGCTGTGTGGATGTGGAGCAGAGATCAGAAGACAAACAGCCTGCTCTAGGGTAGGGTGTCCCTGCCCATGGCAGGGGGGCTGGAACTAGATGATCCTTGTGGTCCCTTCCAACCCTGATCCTATGATTCTTGCTGGGAAAAAAGAGATCTGCACAGAATATGTCCCAATGGGACAGATCTCCAAGATCCTCATATTCAGCCAGCAGCCTAACACCACCATGGCCATTAAACCCTCTCCCCAAGATCCTCATATTCAGCCAGCAGCCTAGCACCACCACGGCCATTAAACCCTCTCCCCAAGATCCTCATATTCAGCCAGCAGCCTAGCACCACCATGGCCATTAAACCCTCTCCCCAAGATCCTCATATTCAGCCAGCAGCCTAGCACCACCATGGCCATTAAACCCTCTCCCCAAGATCCTCATATTCAGCCAGCAGCCTAACACCACCATGGCCATTAAACCCTCTCCCCAAGATCCTCATATTCAGCCAGCAGCCTAGCACCACCACGGCCATTAAACCCTCTCCCCAAGATCCTCATATTCAGCCAGCAGCCTAGCACCACCACGGCCATTAAACCCTCTCCCCAAGATCCTCATATTCAGCCAGCAGCCTAGCACCACCATGGCCATTAAACCCTCTCCCCAAGATCCTCATATTCAGCCAGCAGCCTAGCACCACCATGGCCATTAAACCCTCTCCCCAAGATCCTCATATTCAGCCAGCAGCCTAGCACCACCATGGCCATTAAACCCTCTCCCCAAGATCCTCATATTCAGCCAGCAGCCTAGCACCACCATGGCCATTAAACCCTCTCCCCAAGTGCCATGTCCACATGTTTCTTTCTCCAGGGATGGTGACTCTACCCTGGGCAGCCTGTTCCAGTACCACTAGATCAGTGGCACTGGAACTCTGACCACTGATCACTCCTGCAAGAAAGAAGTTCTCCCTGGTATCCAGCCCCTGTAAGATGGGCATCTGGAATTACCATTCAGAGAATCAGGCAGGTTGGAAGAGACCTCCAAGCTCAGCCAGGCCAACCTAGCACCCAGGCCTGCCCAGTCAACCAGATCATGGCACTAAGTGCCCCAGCCAGGCTTTGCTTCAACACCTCCAGGGACAGTGACTCCACCACCTCCCTGGGCAGCCCATTCCAATGCCAATCACTCTCTCTGACAACAACTTCCTCCTAACATCCAGCCTAGACCTGCCCTGGCACAACTGCAGACTGTGTCCCCTTGCTCTGTTGCTGGTTGCTGTCCCCAAGTGCCATGTCCACATGTTTCCTGAACACCTCCAGGGATATTGACTCCACCCTGGGCAGCCTGTTCCAGTGCCTGGTCACTCCTGCAAGAAAGAAAATCTTCCTGGTGCCCAGCCCCTGTAAGATGGGCATCTTGAATTACCATTCATAGACTCAAGCAGGTTGGAAGAGACCTCCAAGCTCAGTCAGGCCAACCTAGCACCCAGCCCTGGCCAAGCAACCAGGCCATGGCACTAAGTGCCCCATCCAGGCTTTGCTTCAACACCTCCAGGGACAGCAACTCCACCATCTCCCTGGGCAGCTTCCCTCACCACCCATTGGCCACACACTAAAATCTCCCATTACCAGCTGAGATGCTCATGGTGGCAACACCCCTGAGCTGGGCTGAGGGTGGGCACGGGCACTGTGCTGCTGGTGGCACAGGGACTTGGAATGATTTTATCCCTACCAGCCCAAAGGGAGGCCTGATTTGTGTCCTCTTACACCCACAACAGGATTTCATGCCTCAAGCAGGACTGGGATCTCAGAAAGCTCAAGAGCCACTCTTTGCTCTGCTGGGAGGTTTCCCTGCCCCTCCAGGGGAGTTGGAACTGGATGATCTTTGAAGCCCCTTCCAAACCCAACCCATTTTGTGACTCCCTCTGCACAGCAGTGATACAAATATGGCCCAAAGATTAACACACACCCCCCCCCCCCCACACACACACATTTAAACAACAGAATCCAATGGACACAGCCCTGCCCTGTGCTGCTGCGAGGGAGAACAGAGATTTGGCCTCACCATAAAGAAAACACCAGCTCCAGCAAGCTTGGCTGCTGCCTCCTTCCCTGCCAGCAGCAAACCTTCCCAGGAGAGGAGCTGGGAGCAGGATCCAGCCCCGTGTGATATTGGTGTGTTCTTTCCCCTGACAGCTGTGGTGCAGAGTGGTGAGTGCATGTTTAATTCATTCACAATTTATGGTGCGATGAGAACAATGAATGTGTCTGAGGGAATAATTGCTTCACGGCAGGGATGCTGGAGAGTTCAAGTTGGTTGGCACCTGGACTTTGAATCGGGGCTGGCGGGGATTGGCTCGGCTGGCCCCACAATAGCGCGGACAACAAAGCTGCTGGGGACGGGGAGGGGGTTCAAAGTCACCCCAAGCCCCCGCCAGAGCGGCAAGAGCCTCTTGCTGGGGTAGCAGCGGCCGGATCCCAGCCCCATTCAGCTCCTCTGGCCGCGTGTGCTGGGCACCCAGCGAGGGCTGCAGAGGCAGAGGTTGGAGGCTTTCAACCTGCACCTACCAACCGACGTTGCTGTGCTGCAATCCCATGCCCCCTGACAGCCACCGCTGCCCCTCCGCCTCCCTCCAGACCCCTTCACAGCCTGGCTGCTGGCCACGTCTAACAAACCCCTCCTTTTGTTGGGGGTGTAGAGAGAGGGTTGACCCTTTCCAGTGTCCTCAGCAGCCACATGGAGTTTCGGAGGCCTCAGAGGTCAAGAGCATCCATATGGAGGGCCCAGGAACTCCGTGCGTCTCCCAGCTGTCCCCACGGCAGCTGTGTCTGCAGCCCCCGAACAAAGCTCATTAGGGGGCTCGTTAGGATGCTGAGGGCTTCTTCTGTGCTGTCCTGGAGTAGTCCTGAAATCAAACCACCTCCAGAAGGCTGCAGCCAGAGGAAGGCTGGCGCTTGCCTGCCTGTCCAAGCAGCTATTGGTTGCTGAGGCTGGAAGCAGGGCGCTGGAGCGATCTGCCATAGGCTGCTTCCCGCAGTGCCACATTTAGAGCCGACAATACAGAGATGCCGACAAAGCCTCGCTCCAGCCCTGGCCCCTGCCCTGCCAGACCCGCGGCAGCCCTCTGCGGAGCTGTCTCCTGGCACCTCGCAGCGGCACGGATCCGGTTTCTCAAACAGACATGTCAAAGCAGCAGCAACAAATCTTCCCTGCCACCAACCCGCCCCAGGAGATCAGCTCCCAGGATGGGGCTCTGGGACCCAGCACCACGCGTCTGAGGGGCACAGGCTGGTGAGGCGCTGCGAGCTTCAGATGGAAGGTGCCACACGGCCACAGAGGCTGTTGCTATTACTACACCGTGGCCCCGGGGAGCTGTGCTACAGCCCAGCAGCACTCCAGCTTTCCCATACGTGGGCTTCATGGGATGGAGCTGGGTCCCCACTCCCCTTCTCCACATGGGAGAAGCCTGCGCTGGGGCTGGGTGTGCCTTGGACATCTCTCAGAGGTGCCGAGCCGAGCGCCCTGTTACACATTAACCCCCAGGCAGGGCTCAAGGAGACGTTTGGAACGCAACACTTGGTAGTAAACGGAGTAGTAAATGGAGTCTTTTATCTGGAGCAACATCTGGGCATGAGCAGATGTGGGCCAAGCCGACGAGCAAACCTCTGTGAGGGTTTTCCTGAGTGTTTACATGGTTTGGGTGCATCAGTCCAAAGCTGTCACTTGACTCGGGAACCCGAGTGGGGGCAAAAGGATGAAGACTTGAGGCTGCAAACCTTCCACCTGCCTGCGCGGTGGGAAGAGCCACAGCTGGGCGCGGAAGGCGGAGCCGAGGTGCAGACAGGAGCACGAAGCTGTCGTCCTGACAGAGGGCTGTGTTTTCCCCCACCCAGCCTGAGGTTAAACACAATGTTCTGTCAAGCCACAGAGGGAGGGAAGCGTGGCTTGGCAGCGGCGTCTCGCCTAACCGCGGCTGAACATGGCACAGCTCTGCTGCGGCGCCGAGCTGCTGCCAGCCTCGCTTTCATCTGCCGCCGAGGAACGCCAAGGAGGCAGCGCTGCTGCACACGCATCAGCCACCATCCTCCCTGCTCCGTCTCCTCGCTGCTGCCACGGAGCTCACAGTATCATCAGGTTGGAAGAGACCTCACAGATCATCAAGTCCAACCCTTTACCACAGAGCTCAAGGCCAGACCATGGCACCAAGTGCCACGTCCAGTCCTGCCTTGAACAGCTCCAGGGACGGCGACTCCACCACCTCCCCGGGCAGCCCATTCCAGTGTCCAATGACTCTCTCAGTGAAGAACTTTCTCCTCACCTCCAGCCTAAATTTCCCCTGGCACAGCCTGAGGCTGTGTCCTCTCGTTCTGGCGCTGGCCACCTGAGAGAAGAGAGCAACCTTCTCCTGGCCACAACCACCTCTCAGGTAGTTGTAGACAGCAATAAGCTCACTGCAAGCCCCAGCACCTCTCTGCGCAGGGAGGAAAGTGACAGTTGGCCAAGAGCTGAAAGAGGGATCTGGCCAGCGCATGGTCCTCAGCCCGGCACGGGTAAGAAAGGCTAAACCCAAAGGTGACTGCAGATCTAAACCGTGGATTTGAGGCACCTTCTCTCTCTGCTCCTTCTCCCCACCAAAGCTCAGCCTTGGCTCAAGCCCTCTAAAAGTCTCACCCCCAGAGGAGGATCCAGACCTACCCCTGAGCCAAACCTCCTCTCCAGCTTTCCAACACACAGCCCAGCTGACAGGTCAGGATAGAAATAAACCCATCCACAACTGCACGTTATTAATTGCTGAGGGTGTTTGGGTGTCTTAGGCTGTGGAGAGTCTCAATCAAAGAGCCCTTAGGGCACCCAAATCAAGGCAAGCATCAAAACCCAGAAATGTTTTGAAAACACAGCTTCAAACGCACACTGCAGAGGGGAAGGGCTTTAACCAGTCTGCCCAGTAAACAACACTCCTGGAAGAGCTCCTCACTACAAAGCCAGCTGTGAACAAGGGCAAAGGCTCTGACCTCAGGGGTACAAACATCTGCAGAAGCCTCTAGGGACTCCCAGCACTCAATGAGGGTGATTCCAGCAAGGCTTTAACCACAGCCTTCACCCAAACACTGCAAGCAGCCATCATGCCACAGGCAAGCCTGGCAGATGCTTCCTCCACTGTTGTTCTCCCAAGATTCATCTTTGGTGCCCAACTGATGTCGTTCTGAGGCTGCACTTGCACCAGACAAGTTGTGCAGAGTTGTTTTTCCACCAGCTTGGAAACAGCTAGAAGAAAAATCATCCGAGGGAGAAACTGGTGACTGCTAACTGCAGTTTCTAGCTAGAACCAAACCAGTGTGTCACATCTAAATAGGTTTTTTCTAGTGGTGGAGCAGTATCACAGGCAAGTAGAGTGTGCAGAGAGGAAGAGAAAGCACCAAAAAAGGGGGGAAATAAAGAAATAAGACTCACAAATTAAAAAGAGAAAGTAATTAATACACAGCCAAAGGACAGAAGAAAATCCTTCAGTGGCAGAACTGAAGACAGCTCAAAGAAAATGCTAAGATGGAAGACCATTTGCTTGCTACTTGTCCACCATTAGGCTGAAATGATGGGCTCAGGGTGAGAAGTCAAGAGTGGCCTGCATTATGGGGAAGAGCCAGAGGAGCTGCTGGAATGGAGATGGAATCTTTCCACTGCACAAGAGAAGAGTGGGTTGTACATCTTGGAGTAACACATGGCCAGCAGCAAGGCTGCCCAGGAGCCTTTCAAAGAGCTGGTCCAGCAGCTTGGCTGTGCTCTGTAGAACATCCTGCTGGGAGAAGAAGGTCTGGAGGAGCAGAGAGGACACCTATGTTGTGTAGGTAAAGGCATCTGGGGTGTGCCACGTTTTTAGAGTGTAATTCCAGGAGGGATAAGAGAGTGATGCTCAGTAACTAAAGCTTGTTGTGAGACTGAGGGAACCTGCTCTGGTCTGCTTAGCAAGGTTTGGGCAGAGGGATCTGATCACAGACACTGAGGGTGTAGAAGATGATTTTGGTAACTTTTGGGTGGCAGTTCTTCTTCCAGTAGAGATGTTCTACTGCCACCCAACCCACTGGGGAAGGAGGAGAAGCAGGGGAAGAAGAGAAAGAGGAAGATCATCGACCTCACAAAGACCACTTGGCCAAACCACAGCACCAGCACTTGGAGATGAAGGACCATCAGCTCCACCTCCACCAAGCACTTCCCATCCTCCAGTCTAACATCCCATCATTGTCCCAACACCACTGCACGCTGGAGAAGCTCAACCCAAGCAGAGCTCTCCCCTTCCCCTGCCAAGGGGCCTCTGCAGGGATAAAAGCGAGGCAGAGGGCTGAGCTGGGGAGGGGGCACTCCCCGCAGGGGGACCTGGGGCACTCCCACACATCTCGGGATGCTGAGGCCCATCTGTCAAGGTGGCATCTCGCCAAGCCACGAGCGGGCTGGACCCTGCCCGGGGCTCAGCACCGGGAGCCAGCTGAGTGCCGCTTGTCACGGCGGAGCGGGCTCGCTCCCGAGAGCACAGCTCTTGCATCGCTCCTGACACAGCAGTGCCCGGGCCAGAAACACCACAGAACGGCGGAGATTGGAAGGGACCTGGAGAGCTCATCGAGTCCAAACCCCATGCCAAAGCAGCACCACCCAAGGCAGGTCACACAGGAACACACCAGATGGGTTTTGAAAGCCTCCTGAGGAGCAGACTCCACAACCTCTCTGGGCAGCCTGCCGCAGGGCTCTGTCACCCTCACTGTAAAGAAGTTTCTCCTCTTGTTGATCTGAAACCTTCTACGTTCCAGTTTGTAGCCACTGCTCCTTTCCTTACTGCTGCAGAAAAGGGCTTGGCCCCTTCCACTTGACACCCACCCCTCTGGTACTTATAGACATTGATCAGACCCCCACTCAGTCTTCTCTTCTCCAAACAGCCCCAGGGCTCTTAGCCCTCACAGCAGTCAGTCATTAGCTGTCCTGTTCCCCTCCCCCTCTGCCTTCCCCACACCTGGACTCCTGAAGCCACCCTGTAAAGTTTCTCCTCAGGTTGAGCTGGAACTTGCCGTGTTCCAGTCTCTACCCATTGCCCCTCATCCTATCGCTGGGCACCACTGGAAAGGGTCTGGCCCCATCTCCCTGACCCCCACCCTAAGGGTATCTGTAAGCACTGACCAGATCCCCTCTCAGCCTTCTCTCCTCCAGCACAAGCAGGTGATCATAGAATCAACCAGGATGGAAGAGACCTCCAAGATCATCCAGTCCAACCTAGCACCCAGCCCTGTCCAGTCAGCCAGACCATGGCAGTAAGTGCCTCATCCAGCCCTTGCTTCAACACCTCCGGGGATGGTGACTCCACCACCTCCCTGGGCAGCCCATTCCAATGCCAATCACTCTCTCTGCCAACAACTCCCTCCAGTTTAACACGCGAAAGGCACCAGCCCGCACCCATCAGAAGGGTTCACTAATTGCCTCCACCAGCCCCCCACAAGGTAGCAGTGAAACACAAGCCCACCCCACGTGGAAACCCACTTCCAGCGCCACGAAGCCTCACCAACCTTCAGCTGTCCTTTGCAGAGATGCTTCCAGGAGCCTTTCCACAGCCACCCGACAGCAGCGCTGGAGCTGCCGCTGCAGAGGGCTGGCCGTGCAGCCGGGGAGGCGCCTGAGGCTTTGGTGGGTAGGAAGAAGGTAGAGACAAGGTTGGACCTGATAATCCTCCAGGCCTTTTCCAGCCTCAGGGACCGTGCGTGCACAGCACTGCTCAGAGACAGACTGCCTCTGCTTGCCAGAGAACCTTCGGGAGCACAAAGCAGCTTAGGCGTGACCCGCACTAAGGCAGACGCTGACCATCAAAGCCAGCTGCAGGTCAGAAGCCCCCAGAAGGTTCCTGCTCATCAGCACCTGCAAGCACGGGGCTGGGGCTGGGTTTGAGTGCAGGCTCAAGGTTAAGTGTTTGCACATGTGCTCCACTGACTCGGGGCCAAAGGTCCAGGTGGGAGCTGCCCTGCTGGGAGCTGGCTGGTTGCTTCTGCTGGCTTTTGTCTATGCTCTGCAAGTGCTCCAGCCCTTGCTGGTCCTGCAGCTGACCCTGCAGCCTGTCTGCAGGTGCCTGATTACCTTTTCACTGTGCCCAGTACTTCCATTTCAAACCACAGCCCAGTGGTTTACGGCACCTGTGGAGCTGGCAGGAGGCACTGAAGCACCACAGGGTGACCACCTGCACTGTGAGCAAACCGTGGGTCGTGGGGATAGGACTGGCAGCAGTTGGCTGCTCTGAAGCAGGGGATCCATGTGTTTGCTGTCCCCTTGTTTAAACTTCCCCTGCCTTTACAGTGAGGAAGCTGGGCCTGGTCCAAACCCTGTAAACTTCCCAAGTGAAGTTGGCTGTAGCTGGGAATCCATGCTGCTCCCCACTCAGGAGCAAGCTGGGGGCAATGCAGCACTTGAAGCTTCCCCCCATGTGTCCCACTCAGCGCCCATGGGAGGTTCAAATCATCTTTGTGTGTGCTAAATGCTCCAGTGTCAGGCAGGTGAGCTTGGGACTAGTTGTGTGGCACAAGCTCAGGAGCTGGCCCAACTGGCCAGATGTGCAGAGAAAAGGCCAGAGGGCCTCTTGGTCCCTGTTGCATGGTAGGTCCTTCTATGAGGAGAGGCTGAGGGAGCTAGGGGGGTGCAGCCTGCAGAAGAGGAGGCTCAGGGCAGAGCTCATTGCTGTCTGCAACTACCTGAAAGGAGGCTGTAGCCAGGTGGGGTTGGGCTCTTCTGCCAGGCAACCAGCAACAGAAGAAGGGGACACAGTCTCAAGTTGTGCCAGGGTAGATATAGGCTGGATGTTAGGAGGAAGTTGTTGTCAGAGAGAGTGATTGGCATTGGAATGGGCTGCCCAGGGAGGTGGTGCAGTTGCTGTGCCTGGAGGTGTTGAAGCAAAGCCTGGATGAGGCACTTAGTGCCATGGTCTGGTTGATTGGCCAGGGCTGGGTGCTAGGTTGGCCTGGCTGAGCTTGGAGGTCTCTTCCAACCTGGTTAATTCTATGATTCTATGCTTTGTACTTGCAGATGCAGCCACAAGTAGATGTCCTTCCAACCATGCCCAGGGCAACCAAATGGCATTTCAGTGTCTGCCTGCAGCAGAAGAACATGTTCCCCTCAGACATGTGGCAGCCACCACTTCCAGACCTGCTCAGTGCTCATGTGCCTGTAGAGGAGAAGCCAAGAGAGCAGCCCCAAGTCTCCAGACCCACACCTGCTCAGTCCTGCAGCTCTCAGGATTTCCTGAGCAGATCTGTACCCTCCCCAGGAGATGTCAATAACATTGGTGGTCCTCCAGACTGAACCTGCAGGGCTTGGTCTAGAGCCAGCTGCAGCCTCCTGAAAGTTTCTCTTTGAGTATAAAGAGTTTGGATCAGGCCCAGTTGCTGGCTATAAAGGCAGGAAAGGTTTAAATCAGAGGACGAGCAAATACTGCAACAGAATTGGGTCTCTGTTATGAAGCTGAGGAGAAAATGGAGACTGTAACTCAAAGCCACCTGCAAGTCCTTCAGCAATGGCAAAGGAGGTGGTGGGGCCGTGGCTACCCCTTGTGAGCTGCCTGTGGCCTCTACCTAAGCCTACCTGGTTTGCAGCTTCTCTGTCCCCTGCATTAAAACCACCTCTGCCCTCCAGGTCTCCGGAGCTGCTCAGCCCATGGGGGGAGTGTTTCCCCCAAGTGCTTTGCTGCACTCAGCGATGAAAGGCTGACATCTCACAACGATTTTGAGGGAGTTCAGAAGATTTCTGGCAGCAGAGCCAGGCTCCCTTTTCCTTTTGCAGGAGCTGCGTGGTGGTGACCCCCCCTTGGCACCTTCACTTTGATAAACAGCCTTTGAAGAAAGGGAGAGAATTACCTGAGGAGGAGCCAATGACTCCTTGGGAGCTGAATCCCACTGCTGATGGCTTTATCACCTCATTACACTGAAGGCTGGGTGGGGATGCACATCTTATATTTCAGGATCTTCAGCTTCCCACTTAAACCTTTAGGAATCTCCTGAGTTAGGAAGAATTAAGAGGACCTGATGAGGGATGTTGCTAGGTGAGAGCACACTGCCTTTGCTGCTCTAACATCTATTAACATGGAAGATCTTCCTCCAATCATTTCAAGGGTGAAGCACTTGACCTTGTGTTATCTCCCTCTGAAACGTGGATGAAGTCACACAGCTTCAGTTTAGGACTTGTAGGTATTTTCTTGCAGAACCACCTTTTAACTGATGTGCCCAAGCTGCTGCTCTACAAAGAGGGGAAAAACAACCAACCAGAAGCTCCTGCACGCAGGCCACAACCACTTCTGCTCTGTCAGAAGCAGTGCAAAGGGCACAAGCCAGAACGCAGGAGCTTGCACCTGAGCTTAAGCAGAAACCTCTTTACACTGAGGGTGCCAATGCACTGCAGAAGGCTGCCCAGAGAGGTTGTGGAGCCTCTTATTCTCTGGAGAGATTCCAGACCTGCCTGGACTTGTTGCTGTGCAATCTGATCTAGGTGAACCTGTGTTAGAAAGGGAGTTGGACTCGATGACCTCCAGAGGTCCCCTCCAACCCCTTCCCCCCACGCTGGGATTATTGAATGGAGCCAGCGAATGTCTGCTCCTCTCCTCACCTGTGCCTGAGTGGTGCCTGGGTGAAGCCCGGATGCCCAGTGGGTAAATCATCTGCTAAAAAGCTTCTCAGTGCCATCAATGCCCCGTGGGCTCGCAGCCAAGTGCGCTGGAGACTCGCCCTTCCTGGTGCTCAGAGCACCCTAAGGTAGGCATTGTGCTGAAGTACCCAGCTAGAGGCTTTGCAGAGCTCTTTGCTTTTCATCTGCTGCTAGCCTGGGATTCACGGAAACAATAGGTGTCAGGTGTCCCAATGCCCGAGGAGCTTTCTGTTACACCCGGGCTTGCCAGAGCTGTGGCAGGACAGCAGACTGCACCCACTTCTCCCAAGTCCAAGCCTGGCACCCTGACCCTCATCATAAATCTTACACAGGAGGCTAAAAATCTGCCTTGAGCAGAGGACTGAAGAAATACAACTCCACTTCGTCAGAGCACCTCCACACAGCCCCAGCTGCTGCTCTGCTCTGCCGCCTTTGGAGCTCCAATTTTCTCTGGAAGGGAGCAAATGGGGAAAAGGAACAGGGAAGCATCACAGAATCACAGATTAACTTCAGCTGGAAAAGACCTTTAGGGCCAGGTGGGGGTTGGTCTCTTCTCCCAGACAACCATCAACAGAAGAAGGGGTCACAGTCTCAAGTTGTGCCAGGGCAGGTCTAGGCTGGATGTTGTTAGGAAGTTGTTGTCAGAGAGAGTGATTGGCATTGGAATGGGCTGCCCAGGGAGGTGGTGGAGTCACTGTCCCTGGAGGTGTTCAAGAAAAGCCTGGATGAGGCACTTAGTGCCATGGTCTGGTTGACTGGATAGAGCTGGGTGCTAGGTTGGACTGGCTGAGCTTGGAGGTCTCCTCCAACCTGGCTGATTCTATGATTCTATCTAGTCCAACTGCCAACCCAATGCAAATGTGCTTATTGCTGATAGGAGTAGGACACTGAGCTGGTTCAGGCCGTGTCAGCTATGGGCCAGGGGCCAGGTGGTTTTGGTAGAGGATTGACTGGCACTCAAGTGCCATCAGTGCTTACTGCCAGTGCCATGGAGCATCTGCACTGTCCTGGAGGTGCAGCTGACTGAGGAAAAGCAAATGCAGGCTTTGTGGGCTGGAGGTAGTCTCAGGCTGCTGGTGGGGTCAGATGGAAATGCCAAACAAAGCATTCAAGACATCCTTTATGGTCTGTGAGCATCACTCACAGCTGAGTCAGCACTTCGAAGCTTCATCCAAGCAAGCTTTACAAGCATGAGTTCAGCACCTCTTCAGAGCAGAGCCTGTGAGCACCTTCTGTCCCAGGGCTACACCATCATCTACCCTGCCAGTGGGCAGCTCCAGCCTTCCAGTGCCAACCTCACTGCCTCTGGGACAAGTGACATTTCTCCTATTACAGCCCAACAAAGATGGAGGGAAGAGGAACTGAATAAAATCAAAGTTTTCATTCCAAACGTTCATTCTGGATTCAAATCCACACGGACCTCATCCAGCAAGGATGAACCAACAAGAGAGATGCTGAGGTGCTGGAAGGTGTCCAGAGAAGGGCAACGAAGCTGGTGAGGGGCCTGGAGCACAGCCCTGTGAGGAGAGGCTGAGGGAGCTGGGGGTGTGCAGCCTGCAGAAGAGGAGGCTCAGGGCAGAGCTCATTGCTGTCTACCACTCCCTGAAGGGAGGCTGTAGCCAGGGGGGGTTGGTCTCTTCTGCCAGACAACCAGCAACAAAAGAAGGGGACACAGTCTCAAGCTGTGCCAGGGGAGGTCTGGGCTGGATGTTAGGAGGAAGTTGTTGTCAGAGAGAGTGATTGGCATTGGAATGGGCTGCCCAGGGAGGTGGTGGAGTCACTGTGCCTGGAGGTGTTGAAGCCAAGCCTGACTGGGGCACTTAGTGCCATGGTCTGGTTGCTTGGCCAGGGCTCGATGCTTGTTTGGACTGGATGACCATAGAACCAACCAGGTTGGAAGAGACCTCCAAGCTCAGCCAGCCCAACCTAGCACCCAGCCCTGCCCAATCAACCAGACCATGGCACTAAGTGCCCCATCCAGGCTTTGCTTCAACACCTCCAGGCACAGCGACTCCACCACCTCCCTGATCTTGGAGCTCTCCTCCAGCCTGATTGATTCTATGACACTAAGAGGAAGCCAAGCAAGCGGTGAGAGGTCTCTGAAAACACAACATTAGTCCTGAGCACAATGAAACACAGCCTTACAAACATCCAGGCTCTGGCTGACTGTGAAATCCACACGGACTCATGAACCTTCTTAGATCTATTTTCCCACCACCACTGCCCTGCTGAAGGACTGCAAACCGCTCCCAAAGGCTGAACACTCTCACACAAGACACATTTCAGCAGGACTGGATCCTTACCCCATTCTCACACACACACACACACACACACACACAAACTATTTCTAATTTAAGAAGGAAAAAGTTTTATTTAATTACCTTGTTTTTTTTGCTTCAAATTGACCAACTGCATCTCTCCCAGTGGCCTTATCAAAGTCACCAGCACCAGAGCACAGCTAATGTTTTTTAAGTGAGCTTTAGTTGGCAGCCTTAAAATTGATCACGCGTTTTAGTTTCAGTAACTTGCAATTTCTGCTCTCTTTGATAGCTCACTTTAAAGAACAAGTTGTCTTTAATGACAAAGGCTTAAAAGAAATGACCTTTCTGAACAAAATATCAAAGCTTAGAAAGATAGTTCCTTGGAAAAGGAGAAAAAAAAAACCCCTCTAGTCTGAATTCAAACGACCTTGTGTTCAGAAACTTTCTCATACCATATCTGAAGCTTCACTTTTTCCTTTGTAGCCTTGGCATGAGGCTGAGGATAGTTTGTGTGGTGCCTCCTGTGAGTGATGTGAGTTGGGAAGGAGCTGCAGTAAGGTAATTCATAGATTGGGTTGGAAAGGATCTTAAAGATCACAGAATCATAGAATCAAACAGGTTGGAAGAGACCTCTAAGATCATCCAGACCAACCTAGCACCCAGCCCTATCATCTAGTTCTAACCCCCTCTGCCACAGGCAGGGACACCTCCCACTAGAACAGGTTGCTTGGAAAGGATCTTAAAGATCACAGAATCACAGAATCAAACAGGTTGGAAGAGACCTCTAAGATCATCCAGTCCAACCTAGCACCCAGCCCTATCAATCTAGTTCTAAACCCCTCTGCCATAGGCAGGGACACCTCCCACTAGAACAGGTTGCTTGGAAAAGATCTTAAAGATCACAGAATCATAGAATCAAACAGGTTGGAAGAGACCTCTAAGATCATCCAGTCCAACCTAGCACCCAGCCCTACCATCTAGTTCTAACCCCACTGCCATAGGCAGGGATACTTCCCACTAGAACAGGTTGCTTGAGGCCTCATCCAACCTGGTCCTGAACACCTCCCTGAGCAACCTGTGCCAGTGTCTCACCACCCTCACTGCAAACAACTTCTTCCTAACATCCACTTTCAGTCTCCCCTCTGCCACTTTAAACCCATTCCTCCTCATCCTGGCATTACAACACCTCTCCAATAGTCCCTCCCCAGCCTTCCTGTAGCCACCTTCAGATACTGGAAGGTCACTCCAAGGTGTCCTCAAAGCCTTCTCTTCTACAGCCTGAGGAGCCCCAACTCTCATAGCCTTTAACTCATTACAAGGTGTAGTGTTCTTGTAGCTCTGGGGAAACTCTTCCTACCAGACAGTGCTAGCAGCCAACCAACAGGCAACTAACAGTCAGCTACTTAAACCCAGTTTTTTACTATCAGCTAGAAAATAGATTTCCCCAGGAACTCTTTCCTTTCCCACAACTATTTCAATCAGAAAGAGCATCACAACCTCCCTGGGCAACCTGTGCCACTGTCTCACCACCCTCACTGGTAAGACTTTCTTATCATCTCCAGTCTAAATCTGCCCTCTTGAAGCTTCAATCCTTTTCTTCTCACCTTATCTCTACAAGCCCTTGTAAAAAGTCCTTTCCTGGCTTTCTTGTAGGCCCCCTCTCAGGTACTGGAAGACTGCTCTAAGGTCTGCATGGAGCCTTAGAAGATAAGCATAGAATCAACCAAGTTGGAAGAGACCTCCAAGCTCATCCAGCCCAACCTAGCACCCAGCCCTATACAACGAACTAGACCATGGCACTAAGTGCCTCATCCAGTCTCTTCCTGAACACCTCCAGGGACACCTTATCTTCTCCAGGCTGAACAAACTCAGCTCTCTCAGCCTGTCCCTATCATCTTCATGCCCTCCTCTAGCCCTGCCCCCGCAGTTCCATGTCCTTCCTATGCTGGGGACCCCAGAACTGGATGCAGTAATGCAGGTGGAGTCTCACCAGAGCAAAGGGGAAGAATCTCCTCTCTCTCCCTACTGGACATACTGCCTTTGATGCAGCCCAGGGCAGAGTTAAAGAAGGCAGCTCAGCTGCCATGGATAGTCCCTACTGAGCTGCTGGGCACTCCAGAGAACTCAACAAAACATTCTGAGACATTCTAGCCACTGCCAATATTTTCTTCCAGCCACAAGAAAACCTTTTGCCGTGCAGCAAAATGATTGCTCCGTTTGAAGGAGCAGTGAGGAGAGCTTTGTGCGAGCAGCAGGAGTATCTGCTGTCAGCAGGACAATTAGAGCACTGTTGCAGAAGAAAGCAGAGGGCTGGCAGAAGGAGGGAGGCTGGATCCCTTTTCCTCCAACTGCACCAGGAAGGAGCATATTTGTTACGTGTAACACAAGAACTGTGAGTGGCACTGAAATCCAGTGTCACCTTGGTCAGGGTCACCTCCCTCCCTGCTGCCCAATTACCTTAGGATGCCTTTTGCCTGCAGGGTTTGCCATGCAGCCAAACCATCTCCTCTCACAGAGCAAAAGCAGTGAGACAGGTAAATCAAAAGCACATATCAAGGTGCAACCAGAGCTTGTTTTATGCACGACGAAGCCAGCTCCTGGCAGCTGGCAGTTTCCTTTCCTGGTGAGTGAAAACAGAGGTAGAGAGCATGAACTATGGAGGAAAACATTGCCAGTCCTGCAGTTTGGACTGCTTAACTCTCACCTGTTACAAACGTGACCAAAGAAATGGTAGCAAACAGCTTCAGGAGACCTCTGACCAGCCCTGAATTTAACTCCTTATCAGGTTTATAAACGGTTCTTATGCCCTAAGAACCTAGAGCTTTAAAACTCCCTAACTGACCAGGAGCTACTGCCTCAAACTGCTTCTTGATCACCAATGACATCAGCAACCCAACTCCAGCAACGATGAGGACATTCAGGCCTCAATTCAACTAGCTCCAAGAGGGTCCACGCGTTTGTTTAATGGTGCATCTCCATTACCACTTCCAAAAGCACTTTTAGCACCCAATTATCACACAAAACCACAATTCCAAGAGCAGGAACAACTCCCTCCCTTGTTGCCTTCTCACATGAGGAGAGATTCAGTGCCCCAACATCTGCCATTTGGACCCAGTGGGCAAAGCCCAGCACATGCAGCCTGCAGCTCCATGAGCTTCTCCTCCAGACTCCAACCATCACTGCCCTGCACTCCTCTGGGTAAATACATCTTATTTTATTGCCCACAATTAACTAAGCTCATCTCAATAAATCCCTCCTCCTAAAACTCACCACTGCCCCAGGCGAAGCTTTGTGGCACCTGCCCCTGCACCTCCTCCCTTATCAGAGCCATGACAACTCCTTATCTATAATTAGAGGAATCACTTGTTGATACAAGGGAGCTGGAAAACCTGCCCAGGCCTGGAGCAGGCTGACAATCAGCAAAGCACCCGGCAAGGTTGGAGCCTGTATTTGGCCAGGAGCTCCCTGCCAGCGCTGCCAGGAGGTGGGGGTGGATGAAGTCCAGCCTGCCAAAGTCTCTCCTCATTGATCTCCGTGCCAGCTGGAGATAGGAGTGCAGCTGGTGAGCTCAGTGGGACAGCCATGTTCAGCCATGGGGACTTGGCCAGAACCCTCCCAGTCCTGCCTGGACTGTGGCATGTTGAGCATGGGTGCCACCAGGGCGAGGCAGGAGGGGTGGCTGTGCCCATCGGCAGTGACACAAGGGGCTCAGAACTCTGGCAGGAGTGACACAAGGGGCTCAGAACTCTGGCAGGAGTGACACAAGGAGCACAGAACTCTGGCAGGAGTGACACAAGGGGCACAGAACTCTGGCAGGAGTGACACAAGGAGCACAGAACTCTGGCAGGAGTGACACAAGGGGCACAGAACTCTGGTAGGAATTTCTGTCCCACTCCCAAGCACTCTTGGAAAGGACCTCTGGAGATATCTGAGTCCACCCCCCCTGCAAAGCAGGATTCTCTAGAGCAGGTCATACAGGAGTGCCCCTAGATGGGGTCTGAAAGTCTCCAGGGAAGGAGACTCCACAGCCTCTCTGGGCAGCCTGTGCCAGTGCTCTGGGACCCTTCCAGGAAAGACCTCCATGTCGAGGTGAAACTTTCTGTGCTCCAGTTTGTATCCATTGCCCCTCATCCTATCCTGGGAAAGGCTGCAAAGAAACTGGCACCTTCTTCTTGACACCCACCCTTCAGATATTTGCAAACATCAGAAGATCTCCTCTCAGTCTTCTCTTTTCCAGGATAAACAGCCTCAGCTCTCAGGCCCTTCAGCTTTCCACCACTGCTGAAACCTCATCCCTGCAAACCCTTGGGAATCTGCTTAGATCTACCAGGACCATCCAAAAGAGCCTGCACAAACCCAGACAGAACCAAGGCTGCCCCAGTTACGACTCCTCTTCATGAACCCCACAACTCTGTTACCAGTCAATGACAAAAGTCTTCCTTGTGCCCAGCATATACAACCCCAGCCACAGATAAAGCTGGCACCAGAGGCTGTGTTTGTCACTGTGGTGCTTTCATCCCTTGCTCTGAGAGCTTCCAGCATGAAAACATTTCCCCAGTTAACAAAGCCACACAAAACTCTCCTTATGCAGTGTGGCTCCTTAGGTGAGTGGGATGCCCAGGCAGGACAAGGAATGTCAAAACAAAACAGTACAAAACAACTGTAGTTTAATATCATGTAAACATGTGGACACAAACCAGGGTCAGAATGTGTTAAAAAGCCCTTTCTTTTTTGGCCAAGAGTAATAGAAAATTGGATTTCCTTCATGTAAAAGAACCAAAAAAAAAGCAATAAAGTGATGGAATGGGAAAGTAATAAAAGTGTTAGTGGAGGAAACTGGACTGGCTCGGGAAGCAAGCACAGACACAGTATAGTGCAAGGGTTACGTCTGCAGAAAGAGAGTGGTGAAAAGAGAATGGGAGATACAACTCAGAACATGCTGCCACGAGCAATGGAGGTGTTCTCATGAGCTCCACTCCATTTCTATGTGCTAACCAGACAGCCACTCATCTGTGCATTGGAATTGACAAGAGCCAAATCTTCAAACCTAGTCAAAGCAGTCCGTGTGGCAAGCGAAGAGACCCGGCGGCTCCGGCAGCTACCTGCAAGGAAGAGACTCTGCTTAGTGGCAGCTTCTACCTGTTTGAATGCTACTGGGAAATCACAAGGGACTGAGGCCAGGGCTGCAGTGCGACTGGTGCTGGGGTGGGTGCCTGGGAGCATGCAGGGGAGCTCCATCCCACCTGCAGCCACAGCTACGTGTGGCACTTACAGCAGCAAAGAGCGCAATGTCAGGGCAGGCTCAGAACTTGGTGTGAGTGCAGTCCGGGTCAGGGCTAGCTCAGAACTTAGTGTGAGTGCAGTCTGGGCCAGGGCTAGTCAGAACTTGGTGTGAGTGCAGTCCGGGTCAGGGCTAGCTCAGAACTTGGTGTGAGTGTAGTCTGGGTCAGGGCTAGCTCAGAACTTAGTGTGACTGTAGTCTGGGCCAGGGCTAGTCAGAACTTAGTGTGAGTGTAGTCTGGGTCAGGGCTAGTCAAAATTTAGTGTCAGTGTAGTCTGGGCCAGGGCTAGTCAGAACTTAGTGTCAGTGTAGTCTGGGTCAGGGCTAGTCAGAACTTAGTGTCAGTGTAGTCTGGGTCAGGGCTAGTCAGAACTTAGTGTCAGTGTAGTCTGGGCCAGGGCTAGTCAGAACTTAGTGTCAGTGTAGTCTGGGTCAGGGCTAGTCAGAACTTAGTGTCAGTGTAGTCTGGGTCAGGGCTAGTCAGAACTTAGTGTCAGTGTAGTCTGGGTCAGGGCTAGTCAGAACTTAGTGTCAGTGTAGTCTGGGTCAGGGCTAGTCAGAACTTAGTGTGACTGTCGGGGCTAGTCAGAACTTAGTGTCAGTGTAGTCTGGGTCAGGGCTAGTCAGAACTTAGTGTGACTGTCGGGGCTAGTCAGAACTTAGTGTCAGTGTAGTCTGGGTCAGGGCTAGTCAGAACTTAGTGTCAGTGTAGTCTGGGTCAGGGCTAGTCAGAACTTAGTGTCAGTGTAGTCTGGGCCAGGGCTAGTCAGAACTTAGTGTCAGTGTAGTCTGGGCCAGGGCTAGTCAGAACTTAGTGTCAGTGTAGTCTGGGCCAGGGCTAGTCAGAACTTAGTGTCAGTGTAGTCTGGGTCAGGGCTAGTCAGAACTTAGTATGACTGTCAGGGCTAGTCAGAACTTAGTGTCAGTGTAGTCTGGGCCAGGGCTAGTCAGAACTTAGTGTCAGTGTAGTCTGGGTCAGGGCTAGCTCAGAACTTAGTGTCAGTGTAGTCTGGGTCAGGGCTAGCTCAGAACTTAGTGTGACTGTAGTCTGGGTCAGGGCTAGACAGAACTTAGTGTCAGTGTAGTCTGGGCCAGGGCTAGTCAGAACTTAGTGTCAGTGTAGTCTGGGCAAGGGCTAGCTCAGAACTTAGTGTCAGTGTAGTCTGGGCCAGGGCTAGCTCAGAACTTAGTGTGACTGTAGTCTGGGCCAGGGCTAGTCAGAACTTAGTGTCAGTGTAGTCTGGGCCAGGGCTAGTCAGAACTTAGTGTCAGTGTAGTCTGGGCCAGGGCTAGCTCAGAACTTAGTGTCAGTGTAGTCTGGGCCAGGGCTAGCTCAGAATTCAGTGTGAGTGCAGTCTGGGCCAGGGCTAGCTCAGAACTTAGTGTGAGTGTAGTCTGGGTCAGGGCTAGCTCAGAACTTAGTGTGAGTGTAGTCTGGGCCAGGGCTAGCTCAGAACTTAGTGTGAGTGTAGTCTGGGTCAGGGCTAGTCAGAACTTAGTGTGAGTGTAGTCTGGGTCAGGGCTGGCTCAGAACTTAGTGTGAGTGTAGTCTGGGTCAGGGCTAGTCAGAACTTAGTGTGAGTGTAGTCTGGGCCAGGGCTAGCTCAGAACTTAGTGTGAGTGTAGCCTGGGTCAGGGCTAGCTCAGAATTCAGTGTGAGTGCAGTCTGGGCCAGGGCTAGCTCAGAACTTAGTGTGAGTGTAGTCTTGGAGACCAGATCTGGCCAAGAAGCAAGCACAAGAGCTTCTCCAGGTCTCCAAGTCACCTCTGCAGCAGCCGAGCCAGGACAGGAGCTGCTCAGTGCCACGTCGGCTCTGTCGCTGCCCTTCCTGCCCATCAAGACCTGGCCAAGGCTCCTTCCTCCACAGCACTTTGGTAAGTCGTGGCCTGCCTTGACCTAATGATTATTCATCTTTTTAAACAGCTCTTTTCCTACCTGTCAAGACATTAATTCTGAATGAACTTGAGACAAAATGCATCCCTTGGGAGCAGTGCTGCTGATACTGGGAAGTTTAAAGACTCTAGCACAGCTTTACATTTATCTACACTGGACCAAGAATCCAGGACATTTGCAGTCTTTAGTCCCCAGAATGCTTTAGGCTGGTAGGGACCCTGGAAGGTCATCTTGTCCAAGCCCCCTGCAGTAAAGCAAGGACAGCTCCAACTAGAGCAGGTTGCTCATCAAGCTTTAGCTCATTCTCCTTAACAAATAGTTTAGGATTATGCCTTCCAGGCAACTTTAACACTGCTAAAAGCATTCACAGATGTTTAAATCCTTCCACATTTTTACACTACTTCTCCAAGCACACATTCTTATTGGCAGGAAGCCTCTTGTGAGATAAGCAAGTCCCTAAATATATATTTAAAACCAAACCCAAAGATGGGAGTGGTTTTTGCCTTGAAAGGTTCCTTTTACTGCCGTGAATCCCTCTAGAGGCACAGTAAAGCCTTTTACTGCTGCAGCCCTTGCCATAATTTATATTGGAGGGTGTAAATGTCTGAAAAGAAGAGCTCAGGCTGATGAAGATCTGGGACTTTGAAGATGGAATCTGCAATCCTGGGCATTGCATCATTGTTTTCTATCTTAAAAGGAGGTGGCATCACCACGCAGCTGCAGTTGTGCACCGAGCCACTGCCTCATCACCCTGGGCCAGGCAAAGCCCAGACTTGCAATGCACCTGCAAGTGCTCTAATCTTGCCCTAATAGTTCCTGACTAAGCACTGGGAAATAAAACTCTCAGAGGCTTGTTTACTGGAAATCAGGAGCTCTGCAAACTCTGACCAGTTAATTAAGCAGTAAAACTTCAGTAAGTAGGAGCCACAGGTGTGAAAGGGTACAAAAAGGGATCCAAGATCATGAACCTACCTCCTGGCCTGGTGGGCATTCAGCTCTTCCTGGAGAGAGAGTCTTTTCTCCAGAATATTTACCTGTAACACACATCTCACATGAAAATGATGCACAAAAAAGCTTGATTCAGTGAATCTCTGCTCATTTTCACCAAAGGTGTTTTTTCTGGTCTGTCCTGCCTAAATCAAGCACAGTAACACTTCAGCTGTGTACTAATTGCTTGATAGAAGGGTGTCAGCCTGGCTGCCCTGGCCCTGCTCCAGCTGCATGCTTTTTACTCCCTTAGGAATAGGCAAACCAGTTTGGAAACTCAGCTGGTGGTACCATCTGGGTTGTGCAAGGCTCTGGGAACTCCAGTTCTGCTCTCAAAGCCCTTGGGATGGCTGTGCTCTGTGCTTTTGCTCTTGTGACTATGGGAATAAAAGTCTTTAACAGGAGGGGGTGGAACACTGGAAACACCACTTGAGAGCTGGTGGAAGCCCCAGCCCTGGAGACATGCAAGGTCAGGCTGGATGGGGCTCTGAGCAACCTGATCTAGTTGGGGATGTCCTCTCCTATGAGGACAGGCTGCAAGTTGGGGCTCTGCAGCCTGCAGAAGAGAAGGCTTGGAGGAGACCTTGGAGTGGCCTTCCAGTATCTGAAGGGGGCTACAGGAAGATTGGGGAGGGACTACTGACAAGGTCTTGTAATGACAGGACGAGGAATGGGCTTGAACTGGCAGAGGGGAGATTCAAACTGGATGTTAGGAAGAAGTTGTTTGCAGTGAGGGTGGTGAGACACTGGCACAGGTTGCCCAGGGAGGTTGTGGAGCACAGAAGCACAGAATGTGATGTTTGATCACATCCAACCTGGTCCTGAACACTTCCAGGGAGGTTGTGGAGCACAGAAGCACCCAATGTGATCTTAGATCACATTGGGTGCTTCTGTGCTTCACAAGCTCCCTGGACGTGTTCAGGACCAGGATGGATGAGGCCTTGAGCAACCTGTTCTAGTGGGAGGTGTCCCTGCCTATAGCAGGGGGTTGCAACTAGATGATCTTTGAGGTCCTTTCAAAGATCCCTTCCAACCTGTGATTCTATGAAGTTACTCAACTCTTCTTCAAGGCCATGAAAATTAATGTCCATTAAGACACTGTGGCCACTTTTGGATGAGGCACCAAGAGCAGACAGCTGGGCAGTGTAGTTCATGTTTAGCAATGCTCTTAGAAAGCTCTTCCCAAGCCTCAAGCATTTTCTTCTCTCTCTTTTTTTCTTCCCCCCCCTCCCAACCCTGGTTTATTTTTATCACAGCTCAGTGCTTTTACCCACAGCCTATCCTCTTCATCCTCCTCCAACAATAAATAATCCTGACAGGTGCAGAGATTCCAATGCCCCTTCTTGTCTGATGTTTGCAAAGAGGAATTTCAACAATTTTCAAAGCCCAGGACACCTGTGCTTCAGAAAGAGCCCAGCTCACTGCCTGGCAGTGCTGATGCTCTGGGAGAGCACCCAGCTTTTCATCTCTGGAGTCACTTCTCCTCCTTTGAAATGCTGCTGCTGCTTACAGAAGCCTTGCAGGTAGAAATCAGATTCTCCTGGTTTTAACTCATGGCAAGGTGGAGTGTTCTTGTAGCTCTGGGGATACCCTTATAGAATCATAGGATGGGTAAGGTTGCAAGGGATCTCAAAGATCATCTAGTTGCAACCCTCTGCCATAGGCAGGGACACCTCCCACTAGAGCAGTTTGCTTGGAAAGGATCTTAAAGATCATAGAATCATAGAATCAAACAGGTTGGAAGACACCTCCAAGCTCAGCCAGACCAACCTAGCACCCAGCCTTGGCCAAGCAACCAGACCATGGCACTAAGTGCCCCAGCCAGACTTGGCTTCAACACCTCCAGGGATGGTGACTCCACCACCTCCCTGGGCAGCCCATTCCAATGCCAATCACTCTCTCTGACAACAACTTCCTAACAACATCCAGCCTAGACCTCCCCTGGCACAGCTTGAGACTGTGTCCCCTTCTTCTGTTGCTGCTTGCCTGGCAGAAGAGCCCAACCCCACCTGGCTACAGCCTCCCTTCAGGTAGCTGCAGACAGCAATGAGCTCTGCCCTGAGCCTCCTCTGCTGCAGGCTGCACACCCCCAGCTCCCTCAGCCTCTCCTCACAGGGTTTGTGTTCCAGGCCCCTCCCCAGCCTTGCTGCCCTTCTCTGGACACCTTCCAGCACCTCAACATCTCTCTTGAATTGAGGGGCCCAGAACTGGACACAGCACTCAAGGTGTGGCCTGAGCAGTGCTGAGCACAGGGACAGAAGAACCTCCCTTGTCCTGCTGCCCACACTGCTCCTGAGCCAGCCCAGGATGCCATTGGCTCTGCTGCCCACCTGGGCACACTGCTGCCTCATCTTCAGCTACTCTCTACCAGTACCCCCAGGTCCCTCTCTGCCTGTGCTCTCAGCCACTCTGGCCCCAGCCTGTAGTGCTGCTTGGGGTTGTTGTGGCCAAAGTGTAGAACCCTGTACTTGTCAGGTAGCAGTAGTTAAGTTTCCCCTATGAGCATTCCCTGCTTTGCCAGGAGAAGTGTCTCATGCATGGCAAAACAAAAACCTAATGCATTATAAAGAGAAAAAATAAAGTGTGGGAGACATAAATCTCCCCAAACCCATTCCATTACTAACCTGCTCCACAGGGGAAGAGAAATGGAGAATCTATGGTCCTGAAAATTGTTCTGAGGCATGTGTTGGTACCAAGCCTACACTTGTGCACTGTGTCCTCAGGGCTCCTCTCTTCCCAGAGCTCCTGGGCAGTTCTGGGTCACCAGCACTGCCCCATCCTTCTGTCTACAACTACCTGAAGGGAGGCTGTAGCCAGGTGGGGGGTGGCCTCTGCTGCCAGGCAACCACCAACAGAACAAGGGGACACAGTCTCCAGTTGTGCCAGGGCAGGTCTAGGCTGGATATTAGGAGGAAGTTGTTGTCAGAGAGAGTGATTGGTATTGGAATGGGCTGCCCAGGGAGGTGGTGGAGTCAGTATTCCTGAAGGTGTTGAAGCCAAGCCTGGCTGGGGCACTTAGTGCTATGGTCTGGTTGCTTGGCCAGGGCTGGGTGCTAGGTTGGACAGGATGAGCTTGGAGGTCTCTTCCACCCTGGTTGATTCTATGATTCTACTTTCTTCCTTTCAGCCCAAGACAGATCCCAATCCTTCCCAACACAGTGCCATGCACAGTCCTGCACTGGGCTGTGTGAGAACACTGACAGTGTCTTCACTGGATTGCCATTGTTCCACATCTATTCCACCACCTATTCCACCATCCCTCCTGCTGCTGCTAGTCCTTCTTCCTCTGAGTTCTGGCCACCATGGAAAATGGCAAATGAAAATCTTTCAGGCACATAAAAACATTTTGTTTTCTTCCAGCTCCTGATATCCTGAACAGGAAAGCACCAAATAACTTCTGCTGGAGCCATGCACAAGGAACACAACCAATTCAGTAGTAGTTCCCTGTTTGCCAGGGCATTTTGCTACCTTTCTTGGCCAATTTAATGATCTATTTCTTATGTGGAGCATTGACTCTGCATTAGTCTACAGGAGCTAATGCTCTGCAATATTAAAGACATCACAGGAAGCTGTGGGAGCCTCTTTGTGTAAGAAAACACAGAAACAACACAGTGAGGATCAATTGGATCATTTTTATACCTTAGAAATCTATTTGGTTTATTATATAGGCTGGAAAGAAAACAAAACGATTGCCAAGCCTCTTCTGCACCTGTTAGGTGCAACCTTTAAAGGATTCTTGCAGGAGAGGAGTAAGGAAGATGGGAGAGAACTGTGAGCTGTGCTTGAGGAACCCCCTTGGTACTGAGCACAGCAGAAACTCTGCTTTTAGCTGCCAGCTGAAGAAAGACTTGGGATCAAAACAGACAATGTGGTGGCTCTCAAGATAAGGAAACTGGAGAAAGGCCTTGTGAAGGATCATAGAATCATAGAATCAAGCAGGTTGGAATACACCTCCAAGATCATCCAGTCCAACCTATCCCCCAGTCCTACCCAGTCATCTAGACCATGGCACTAAGTGCCTCATCCAGGCTTTGCTGGACTGATGACAGTGAGAAGCATGTGAGTGTGTCATCATTTAGTTTGGAGACGTATTCAGTGGCTCTGGACACATTTTAGACACCCATAGGTATTTTTTTAATCTAGAAGAAATGGTTTTTATCCCCAACAAGTTAGAATCAGAGAATGATAGAATTAGGCAGAGTTGGAAGGGACCACAAGGAGCAGCCAGTTCCAACCCCCCTGCCATGCCCAGGGACACTCTACCCTAGAGCAGCCTGGCCACAGCCTCAGCCAGCGTGCCCTGAAACACCTCCAGCCATGGGGCCTCAACCACCTCCCTGGGCAACCCATTCCAGCCTCTCACCACTCTCCTGCTCAACAACTTCCTCCTCACATCCAGGCTGAATCTCCCCACCTCCAGCTTTGCTCCATTTCCCCCAGTCCTGGCACTCCCTGACAGCCTCAAAAGTCCCTCCCCAGCTTTTTTGGAGGCTCCTTCAGATCCTGGAAGGCCACAAGAAGGTCACCTCAGAGCCTCTTCTTCTCCAGACTCAACAGCCCCAACAGCCCCAACTCTTTCAGTCTGTGCTCACAGCAGAGCTGCTGCAGCCCTCTCAGCATCCTCCTGGCCCTTCTCTGCACACACTCCAGCATCTCCACAGCCCTCTTGTCCCAGGGGCTCCAGAGCTGGATGCAGTACTCCAGGTGGTTTCTCAGCAGAGTGGAATAGAGGGGGAGAATCCCCTCCCTGGCCCTGCTGGCCACACTTCTGCTGCTGCAGCCCAGGCTCTGGTTGGCCTTTTGGGCTGCAAGTGCACACTGCTGTTGAATGAGTTGAATAAGAAGAACTTACCTGAGATTTTAAAGATACAATGGTGTCTTCAAGCTCCTGTCTCAGAGACGCTGGCATCAGCCCTTTGAGGGTGGTTTCATACTCATGTCGTATAAGGGTTATCTGCAACACAACAAAATCAGATCTACATTGGGGTGACTGTTCTTGGAAGCTGGAGAGCAACTTTTGCCTTGCCCCTTTTGCCCAAACTGCAGTCCAAGGAAACACAGAAGATATCAAGGGAAAGGGAAAGAGAGAGATGAAAGGTCAGCAAAGATCTGCAGAGAGCAAAAGAGGTATAAAGCAGGAAGAAAGGAAAAAGAAAACATAGAGCAAAGACTACACAGAAAGGAGGGAAACCATAATGAAAAGTCAACAGCAAGGCATCTGCTGGGACATGGTTTGAAGAAGAAACCAGAGTTAGGCTGGATGTTAGGAGGAAGCTGTTAGCAGAGAGAGTGATTGGCATTGGAATGGGCTGCCCAGGGAGGTGGTGGAGTCACTGTGCCTGGAGGTGTTGAAGCCAAGCCTGGCTGGGGCACTTCGTGCCATGGTCTGGTTGCTTGGCCAGGGCTGGGTGCTAGGTTGGGCTGGCTGAGCTTGGAGGCTCTTCTGACCCTATGCAGTCAACTAGACCATGGCACTGAGTGCCTCATCCAGGCTTTGGATGAGGCACGAAGGCAGATCTGCTGGCAGGGATTAGAATCACTGAATCAAGCAGTTTGGAAGAGACCTCCAAGCTCATCCAGTCCAACCTAGCACCCAGCCCTGTCCAATCAACTAGACCATGGCACTAAGTGCCTCATCCAGGCTTGGCTTCAACACCTCCAGGAACGGTGACTCCACCACCTCCCTGGGCAGCCCATTCCAATGCCAATCACTCTCTCTGACAACAACTTCCTAACAACATCCAGCCTAGACCTGCCCTGGCACAGCTTGAGACTGTGTCCCCTTCTTCTGTTGCTGCTTGCCTGGCTACAGCCTCCCTTCAGGTAGTTGCAGACATCAATGAGCTGTCCTGAGCCTCCTCTTCTGCAGGCTGCTTCCTGCTCCAGGTTGTGCTTCCTATCTGTTTGCTTTGTGGATCTTGACTCAGGGAAAGCAAAGGTCTGGTTCAGCTCACACACTTTGTGACTTGGCTGAATCAGGGCCTGACATCTGTACTTAACTTCCAATAGGATTAACTGATTAACTCAAATTAAGCAAGTACTTAGGTGTTCTTTCTGGATTAGCAGCTGAATATGTAAATAAAGGCTAAAAGGGATTCAAGATCAGATTAACTTAGGAAATATCTTTCAGCTTCCAAAAGGGATCTTTTCTTTTTGCCAGTGATTTACAGACCAACACTATCTTGGCACAGTCTTGTGTTTGTAACCAGGTTGGTTGACTCCACCCCTGCAACCACAAGTCAAAGCCTCACTCCTGGCTCTGAAGAAGCTACGAGTCACAACCTCCAGCTGACAGGCTGCACACAGGTTTATCCACCTGAGATCCCAAAGCAGAGCTTGCTGCCAGATGTGCCAAATGCCACCCTGTGGAACAAGAAGGGCCTGCCAAAGGATGTGTTATGGAGAACACGATGATGATAGAATCATAGCATGGTTTGGGTTGGAAGAGAATCATAGAATCATAGAATCAAACAGGTTGGAAGAGACCTCCAAGATCATCCACTCCAAACTAGCACCCAGCCCTATCCAATCAACCAGACCATGGCACCAAGTGTCTCATTCAGGCTTTGCTTCAACACCTCCAGGGATGGTAACTCCCCCACCTCCCTGGGCAGCCCATTCCAATGCCAGTCACTCTCTCTGCAATTGAGGAGCCCAGAACTGGACACAGCACTCAAGGTGTGGCCTGAGCAGTGCTGAGTACAGGGGCAGAATAACCTCCCTTGTCCTGCTGGCCACACTGCTCCTGAGCCAGCCCAGGATACAGAACTTAAAGTTCATCCAGTTCCAACCCTCTCCTGACAAGGGCAGGGACACTTCCCACCAGCCCAGGTGGCTAAAGGTCTCACCCAACCTGGCCTTTAACACCTCCAGGGAGGGAGCATCCAGAACATCCCTGGGCAACCTGTGCCAGTGTCTCACCACCCTCACTGTCAAAGACTTCTTCCTAATCTCCAGTCTAAATATACCCTCCTCAGGCTCCAATCCACTCCCTGTTGTCCTGTCCCTACAAGCCCTTGTATGCACAAATGAACAACCTGAGGACAAGTCAGCGCCCTGGGATGGAGAGTTTGTGCTGGTTGGGTCACCACAACATCTTGACAAGGTGAACATTCAGATCCTGGGAGGTGAGAGACTGGAGAGCAGCCCTGAGGAGAGGGACTTGGGGGTGATGGTGGACCAGAAGCTCAACAGGAGCCAGCAGTGTGCACTTGCAGCCCAGAAAGCCAAGCAGAGCCTGGGCTGCAGCAGCAGAAGTGTGGCCAGCAGGGCCAGGAAAGTGATTCTCCTTCTCTACTTTGATCTGGTGAGACCCTACCTGGAGTACTGCATCCCTACCTGGAGTACTGCATCCAGTTCTGGAGCTCCTGGGACAAGAGGGCTGTGGAGATGCTGGAGTGTGTCCAGAGAAGGGCCAGGAGGATGCTCAGAGGGCTGCAGCAGCTCTGCTGTGAGCACAGACTGAAAGAGTTGGGGCTGTGCAGGCTGCAGAAGAGGAGGCTCCCAGGTGACCTTCTTGTGGCCTTCCAGGATCTGAAGGGGGCTACAAAAAAGCTGGGGAGGGACTTTTGAGGCTGTCAGGGAGTGGCAGGACTGGGGGGAATGGAGCAAAGCTGGAGGTGGGGAGATTCAGCCTGGAAGTTGTTGAGCATGAGAGTGGTGAGAGGCTGGACTGGGTTGCCCAGGGAGGTGGTTGAGGCCCCATGGCTGGAGGTGTTTAAGGCCAGGCTGGCTGAGGCTGTGTGCAGCCTGCTCTAGGGTAGGGTGTCCCTGGGCATGGCAGAGGGGTTGGAACTGGCTGCTCCTTGTGGTCCCTTCCCACTCTGACTGATTCTATGATTCTATGATCCTCTTTCTCATCAAATAGATCTTTATTATCCAAAATTCAGGCTGGAAAACCCCTGTGCTGTTCTGGCTGCCTGTTTCTGCTGCTGTCTCAACATGAGCAAATGTAAGGTGCTGAATTAACTGAAATATGTCTCTGCTCTGTCAAGGTCCCCACCTGAATGAGCTGTTGGCTCAGAAAATATTTATCCTGGCAGAGCATCTACACTTAACTTTGTAAGCCTTTACAGAAATAGTAGCATGAATCTATCAGAGTGACCTTCAAACCCATAAATTTGGAAGCCTGGTTGGTGCACACGAAGAGTTCAAACAAGGTTTCCTGTCTCACTGCTGGGTTTGCTTTAGACTTGCATAGTGGCATCACTTGGAGCTCCCAAGGAAAGCTTCTGACTGATGATTTGCAGAGAGATTTGGAGATTTCTTCTGCAGGTTGGGATGAGTCACAGCCAGAATGTTCCTAAAGCCTCATCAGATGGGGCCACTCCTTTTGTATTGATAGGAAGGACATGGAACCATTTAGAGCAGGTCCAGAGGAGGGCCATGGAAATGAGGTGTTCAAGAAAAGACTGGATGAGGCACTTAGTGACATAGAGTCATAGAATCAACCAGGTTGGAAGAGACCTCCAAGCTCAGCCAGGCCAACCTAGCACCCAGCCCTAGCCAAGCAACCAGACCATGGCACTAAGTGCCTCATCCAGGCTTGGCTTCAACACCTCCAGGGACAGAGACTCCACCACCTCCCTGGGCAGCCCATTCCAATGCCAGGCCCAGAGAGTGGTGGTGAATGGTGCCACATCCAGTTGGCAGCTGGCACTAGTGGTGTGCCCCAGGGTTCAGTGTTGGGTACAGCCCCGTTCAGTATCTTTTTTGATGATCTGGATGAGGGAATTGAGTCCAGCATCAGTAAGTTTGCAGATGACACCAAGCTAGGAGCAGGTGTGGAGCTGTTGGAGGGTAGGAGAGCCCTGCAGAGGGACCTGGCCAGGCTGGATGGGTGGGCAGAGGCCAATGGGATGAGATTGAACAAGGCCAATTGCAGGGTTCTACACTTTGGCCACAACAACCCCAAGCAGTGCTACAGGCTGGGGCCAGAGTGGCTGAGAGCAGCCAGGCATAGAAGGACCTGGGGGTGCTGGTAGAGAGGAGCTGAAGATGAGACCTCATTGCTGTCGACAACTACCTGAAGGGAGGCTGTAGCCAGGTGGGGTTGGGCTCTTCTGCCAGGCAAGCAGCAACAGAAGAAGGGGACACAGTCTCAAGCTGTGCCAGGGCAGGTCTAGGCTGGATGTTAGGAGGAAGTTGTTGACAGAGAGAGTGATTGGCATTGGAATGGGCTGCCCAGGGAGGTGGTGGAGTCACCATGCCTGGAGGTGTTGAAGCAAAGCCTGGATGAGGCACTTAGTGCCATGGTCTGGTTGGTTGGCCAGGGCTGGGTGCTAGGTTGGGCTGCCTGAGCTTGGAGGTCTGTCCCAGCCTGTCTGATTCTATGGTTCTGTGTCTCTATAGTGCATGGCACAAATCTATGTCACTTCTCCTAAGCGAACACCAGCAGAGGCAGGGCCAATGCACAGTAACTTGGGGGGGGGAAGGGCTCTCTTTTCTAACACTTACTTTTGACCAATGAAAGCTCTGTCTGTGGGGACTTTATTTTTGTGTGTGTTTGCCTTAAAGGCTTTTTTGTTCTTTCATAGCCTCAAGCTGCCTCCCTCCTAGGATCCACAAATACTGTGTCTCCTCTCACCCTCTTGAGAGATGTTTAAAATTGCCCATTCTTCAGCCCTCAGGAGGCCTTTGGTCTGCTGGCTGAGGAGAGCTCTATTTCATTTACTCTTGTGTTCATTTTTCTTCAGTCTTGAGAAAGCTTTTTTTCCCCCCTCTCCTTCCTTTTCCCCCTTTCCCCCCCAAGAAAATTCATTTTGGTGAGTTGATTTAATCCATGAACCCCCAGGAAGGTTTTATAGCTTTTAATATTAAGCTGCCACGCTGGCCTTTGTTTATTCAGGTTGGTGGCTAACCTGTGAAGTCTGAAGTTTTTGCCATCAATCATCTTTGGTGTCAGCAGAGAGAAGAGAAAGCTGAAGCTGCCACACATAGCTCATGTGTGCTCAGTCACGGGAGACGTGGGGCAGCAAGAGAAATCTACTCACACCATTACACACAGCAATGCACAAAGCAGAGGAGTTGGAGAATCAACCAGCCTGGAGGAGACCTCCAAGATCATCCAGCCCAACCTAGCACCCAGCCCTATCCAATCAACCAGACCATGGCACCGAGTGCCTCATCCAGGCTTTGCTTCAACACCTCCAGGGATGGTGACTCCACCACCTCCCTGGGCAGCCCATTCTAATCATAGAATCAACCAGGTTGGAAGAGACCTCTGAGATCATCCAGGCCAACCTAGCACCCAGCCCTGTCCAGTCAACCAGACCATGGCACTAAGTGCCTCATCCAGGCTTGAACACCTCTCAGGGACGGTGACTCCACCACCTCCCTGGGCAGCCCATTCCAATGCCAATCACTCTCTCTGACAACAACTTCCTCCTAACATCCAGCCTAGACCTGCCCTGGCACAGCTTGAGACTGTGTCCCCTTGTTCTGTTGCTGGAGCCCAACCCCACCTGGCTACAGCTTCCCTTCAGGTAGCTGCAGTTCTCATCTCAGGCTACCAGGAGACCGTGCAGGAGTTGGGCACTGAACATTCTCAAAAGAGATAGAAGTTGGCTTTGATTGTCCAAAGAGAAATCTCCCAACTTGAGCTTTCCACTTGGTCAAACCCAGCCCAACAGCTCTCTATAGTGCAGGATGTGTTTCATGTTTTACTGCTCCAAGGACTCCTCAGGTGGCACAGTTGAGTTTTGCAGCTACTCATCTGTAAAAGCTGCAGAGGGATGTCTGTGGGGCTGGGTAAGAACACAGGACCCATCGGGAACAAGTCCCATGGACACCCAGCAGCAATGCACTCCTTCTGAAAGGAGTCCTCAAGCACACCCAGGAGAAATGGATGCGTCTGTTCAGTCTGGAGAGGAGTAGGCTCCCAGGTGACCTTCTTGTGGCCTTTCAGGATCTTAAGTGAGCTACAAGAAATCTGGGGAGGGACTTTTTAAGCTGTCAGGGAGTGCCAGGACTGGGGGGAATGGAGCAAAGTTAGAAATGTGTAGATTCAGCCTGGATGTTAGGAAGAAGTTCTTCACCATGAGAGTGGTGAGAGCCTGGAATGGGTTGCCCAGGGAGGTGGTGCAAGCCTTATCTCTGGAGGTGTTTAAGGCCAGGCTGGATGAGGCTGTGGGCAGCCTGCTCTAGTGTAAGGCGTCCCTGCCCATGGCATGGGGGTTGGAGCTAGATGATCCTTGTGGTCCTTTCCAACCCTGACTGATTCTATGATTCTCCCTTCAGAGGCACTTTAAGCCACGTGCTAAGAATGTCCTGAGGATATTCTGCTTCTCTCCTATGCTTTGCTCTACAGCCCCAAGCATGCCATATCTTAGGCAGGCTGCTGAGAGCCAGCTTCCCCCTTCTTCTGAGAGGTCTGTGATGCTGAGGTTATCACCCAGAACACACTGGGCCCTGCTGCTAAATCCCCATCTCATTAAAAACATAAATAAATTAAGAAACTCCAATCAAATGCAATCTTCTCCAGATCTCCCAACTGTAAATTACTTCATTCAAGCCAGGGGTGTCTAAGGAAAGTGCAAAAGAAGCTCTGAAGTAGACATCACAAATTAAAATGAAGTGAGCACAGAAGAGTTGTTCAAGTCCCTTTCAAACAAATAAATCTGTCTTGAAGGGCACGAAGTGAACATTTTGTTTAGGTCAGCCAAGAGCCCCAAGGCAGTTCACTTCACTAAGGTGTGTGGGGTTTTTCCTAGTATCTTCATTTCTGGCAGTTTATAATACTTTTGAAAGAGAATATCACAGAATCATAGAATCAAGCAGGTTGGACTCAAAGGGAGCAAAAACCTCCCACAGAATTGCTGCAGGTCTCTGAGGTTCCCTTCCTCCATCACCTAACGCAGGGATGCTGGGCTATGGCCATCAGCAAGGAACAAAATCTACTCAGAATCACAGAGCATTAGGGGTTGGAGGGGACCTTGAAAGATCATCCAGTCCAACTCCCTTGCCAGGGCAGGATCACCTAGAGCAGGTCACACAGCAATGTTTGCAGGTGGGTTCTGAATACCTGCAGAGAAGGAGACTCCACAACCTGTGTGGGCAGCCTGCTCCAGGGCTCTGTTGCCCTCGGAGTGAAGAAGTTTTCCCTTCTGTTCACACGGAACATTTCAGATCTCTGAGGCTGGAAAAGTTCATTTGGGCTTGGAACCTTCTGAACTCAATTTTCCTAACAAAGAATCAAAGGATGAATCCATGTGTTCAAGGAAGAGCAAGACCTGAGCCTTCACCTTCTCACAGCAGAGTGAAGTCTATCTGCTGCTTTTCACTCCAGGTGCCCTCTCGTTTCAGGCAGCAGGGACGCCTGTTCTCACCGCGCCAAGGCACGCTGAAATATGCTGCTCCCAGGTTCAGAGAACTAGAATGCAACTTGATACAAAGGTTCTCAAGTTCTGAAGGGAAGTAATGAAGGCCATAAATCGCCTGCCTTTGGCTCAGCTGAAAGCAGCAAGCCAGCAGGATCAGCTGAGCAAGTTATTTTGTCAAGTGTACACCATGTTGTGCTCCGCAGAGAAACAATCCTGCTGGAGAACCTCCTCTGTTCTGACAGTTCCAATAAAACATAAATTGATGGCATGTCCCCTTTGTTTTTTTTCTCTCTTAAGCTAGTAAACCAGCCAAGTGTCCAAAACATTTTTGCCTTGTTGTTTTACTAACCCACAGGGACCTGCAGTTATGCCGAGCAGCTCGCTGCACGCTGAGCTCTCTCCTCCGAGTCCTCTCCTTATGCCAACCTGCATCCAAGAGGTCTTAGTCCTGCAGGGGTTTGTATTTCGATGCCTTTCTTTTCTTAACCAAGATCTCCCACCTGGAAAATCCTCTGCTTGTAGTTAAGCAAGCTGAGCCTACAGAATTGATGGCTGTAGAGGAAGGGAAGGCAGGCAAAGCTCTTTAAAGCAAAACACCAGTGGGCTGCACATGGCAAGTCCAGCATTCCTGGGATTAGGCGAGCTGGAGAGGAATAAAAGCTTCCACTGTCAACACCACAGAGCAACCAGGAATGTTGTGGCTAGAAAATTCGCACTGTTCTCTCAACCTCCCCCTCTCCAGGGCTCTGCTATTGTTCCAGTTGGGATTTGAAGGATCCCTGACTTCTTTTCCCCTCCTTCCAAATGACTCATAGCAGATGCCATCTCTGTCCCCAAGTGCTATTTCCTCCGGCCCTTGCCAATGCCATCCTTTCATGGGCCAGAGAGGCCATTCCTGCACCACCTGGGTCCTCTCCTCAGTGAGGTGAAGATGATTTAGGACGTGGCTCATAGCCCTAGACTTGGAGGAACAAACCCCAGGCCAGTCCAGACATGAACCCATGCTGCTGGGCCAAAGCTGAGCACATGTGGTGCTCATTTCTGGGTCTGCTAATATGTTATCAAGAGAATTAAGCCTGAAATGAAGCTCTCAGCATCTCTGACACCACCACTGGCCTGTATCTATGTCTTTCAGTTGTGCATTCCAGCATGTCCTACCTTGCCTATAAACC